>NC_092620.1:7870000-9120000 GCF_047663525.1 Anas platyrhynchos | reverse complement strand
CCCTAATCCTTTACCCGGTCGCCCCAAAGCCCTAAAGTCCCTTTTACTCTACCAAGCAGTGGTACTGAGGTCAAACTGACAGGCCTGTAGTTTCCCGGGTCTGCCCTCCGGCCCTTCTTGTAGATGGGCGTCATGTTTGCTAGCCGCCAGTCCACTGGGACCTCCCCCGATAGCCAGGACTGTTAAATGATAAATGATGGTAAGCAGCTTGGCCAGCTCCTCTGCCAGTTCTCTCAGTACCCTTGGGTGGATCCCATCCGGCCCCATCGACTTGTGCACATCCAAGTGCCATACCAGGTCACCAACCAGTTCTTCATGGATAGTGAGGGCCACATCCTGCTCCCCATCCCCTTCCACCAGCTCAGGGTACTGGGTATCCAGAGAACAACCGGTATTGCCGCTAAAGACTGAGGCGAAGAAGGCATTAAGCACCTCCGCCTTTTCCTCATCTCTTGTAACTAAGTTTCCCCCCGCATCCAGTAAAGGATGGAGATTCTCCTTAGTCCTCCTTTTTGTGTTGATGTTTTTATAAAAACATTTTTTCTTGTCTTTAACGGCAGTAGCCAGATTGAGCTCCAGATGAGCTTTGGCCTTTCTAATTTTGTCCCTGCACAGCCTCGCAACATCCTTATAGTCCTCCCTACTGGCCTGTCCACTTTTCCAAAGATTATAAACCCTCTTTTTTCTCCTAAGCTCAAGCCACAATTCTCTGTTGAGCCAGGCTGATCTTCTTCCCCGCCAGCTCGCCTTTGGGCACGTGGGGACAGACCATTCCTGCGCCATTAAGATTTCCCTCTTGAAGAGCGCCCAGCCTTCCTGGACTCCTCTGCCCTTCAGAACCGCCTCCCAAGGGACTCTACCAACCAGTGTCCTGAGCAGCTCAAAGTTACCCCTCCAGAAGTCCAATACAGCGGTTTTACTGGTCCCCTTCCTGGCCTCACCAAGAATAGTGAACTCCACCATTTTGTGGTCACTCTGCCCAAGACAGCTCCCAACAATCACATCCTCCACCAGTCCTTCTCTGTTTGTGAAGAGAAGGTCTAGCGGGGCGCCACCCCTGGTAGGTTCACTAATCAGCTGCGTCAGGAAGCTATCTTCCACACTCTCCAGAAACCTCCTAGACTGCTTTCTCTGGGCTGTGTTGTGCTTCCAGGATATGTCAGGGAAGTTGAAGTCCCCCACGAGAACAAGCGCTGAAGATTTCGCAACTTCTGTCAGCTGCCTGTAGAACTCCTCATCCGTCTCCTCATCCTGGTTTGGCGGTCTATAACAGACCCCGACCAGGACGCCAGCCTTGTTGTCCCTGCCGATCCTAATCCAAAGGGACTCGACCTTGTCATTCCCAGCCTCGAGTTCTACAACATCGAAAGACTCTCTAATATAGAGAGACACACCACCACCCCTTCTGTGCTGCCTGTCCCTTCTGAAGAGCTTATAGCCAGTCATTGCAGCACTCCAGTCATGAGACTGGTCCCACCACGTCTCCGTGATGGCAACCAAGTCGTAGCCTGCCTGCTGCACGATGGCTTCCAGCTCCTCCTGTTTGTTACCCATGCTGCATGCATTGGTGTAGATGCACTTCAGCTGGGCCATTGCCTTATCCCCCGGCCTTGCTATTGTTCCCCCTGGCACAGCTCCAACAAGCCTTGCTTCAGCCCCATCCCCCTTCTTACGTAGTTTAAAGCATTCCCCAGGGCTCGGTGCTGGGACCGGTCCTCTTTAATATCTTCATCAATGATCTGGACGAGGGCATGGAGTGCACCCTCAGTAAGTTTGCAGATGACACCAAGTTAGGTGCATGTGTCGATCTGCTTGAGGGTAGGAAGGCTCTGCAGGAGTATCTGGATAGGCTGCACCGATGGGCTGAGGTCAACTGCATCAAGTTTAACAAGGCCAAGTGCCGGG
The DNA here is from genome assembly GCF_047663525.1 of Anas platyrhynchos. Taxonomy (NCBI): domain Eukaryota; kingdom Metazoa; phylum Chordata; class Aves; order Anseriformes; family Anatidae; genus Anas; species Anas platyrhynchos. The sequence continues at coordinate 9,118,095 of NC_092620.1, read as the reverse complement.
TCCTCCACCTGGGGCGCAATAACCCCAAGCAGATCTACAGGCAGGGAGATGAGTGGTTGGAGAGCTGCCAGGCAGAGAAGGACCTGGGAGTGATGGTTGATAGTCGGCTGAATATGAGCCATCAGTGTTTTCAGGTGGCCAAGAAGGCCAACAGCATCCTGGCTTGCATAAGAAACAGTGTGAAAAGAAGAAACAGGAGAATTAATGTCAGGGAAGGGATGGAGAGGTTAATGTCAGAACAAGAACCTCCTTGGGATCCAAATACAGACAGAGGTAAAATGCTTGTAAAAAAAAAAAAAACAAAAAAAAACAGAAAACAAAACAAACAAACAAACAAAAAGTTAATTTTGTATGGAAGTAAGCATGGAGTACTGAAGCCTAAAAATATTTCTAAGTTATATCAAGTAACTCAAGGTCCTAATGAGGACCATCAGCATTTTATGAAAGATTATGTGAAGTAGCTAGGAAATGGACAGATTTAAATTCTGATGATGAGGCAAATAAAGTAACATTTTAATATGCTGTTTATGGGACAATCAGTGCCTTATATTTGGAAGTAGTTGCAGCGAGTTAGGGGGAGATTCAGGAATGTTTGTTTCTCAATTAATTGAGATAGCTAATAAGGTATATAATAATCAAGATGAAGTAGAGAAGAAGGAAAGAAAAAAAGAAACTGAAGAATGAAAAAATGCAAGGAAGTTTGCTTGCAACAGCTATGGTTCAAGCACAAATGTTGTCACATGGTAAAACATTTCAAAAAGGAGGAAGAGGCAGGATGATGGGAAATCAAGGCATAGGAAAAGGATGAGGGAGATATTACATATCTACCTCTCATCCGTCTTACTCATTGGGATTAAATCAGTGTGCATATTCTTGGGAAGAGGGGCATTGGTGGAACGAATGTCCAAAAGTGCACTAATCCAAAGAGCCAAAATTAACAAATGTTCCTGAAGTGGTCTTGTTAATGACTGGCATGGAAGACTCGAACTGAAGGGGACCAGGGGTAGAATCATCTATGGCCCCAGCAGAGCCCCTGGTTCCAGTAAAGATGGGGAATGAGATTATAATATTTTTAGTAGATCCAAGAACCACTTATTTGGTAGTAAGCAATTGCAAGGGACCAATGAGTAAATTCTCTATGCCAGTGATTGGGCATAGATAGATTGAAGATACTTTGGGAGATTAATAGAATCAAGTACTGACCAAGATCAAGGACAAAGTAGTGCCATTTGCATGAGTAACTGCGAAACTCAGGAGAGCAAAATCAGCGGAACCAGTAAAAGTAGATGGGAGCTGAAGCTCTAGTAGGTAATGCAGGAGGTATGCTACTGGAGCATGGATGTTACTAATAGAAAAAAAAAAAAAAACAGCCTTGAAAATTTGAGCTTTGTCTTAAGAACAACCCTAAAATACAGATAAAAATTCCTCCTGTCAACGTGAAAAAGAATGATTCCTGGTGACTACCTGCAAATCGATTTTTCTGAGTTACCTAGGTATAAAAAATATAGATATCTCCTTGTATTTGTGGATATCTTTTCTCATTGGTCCAAAGCTTTCTTGTGTTGAACCAATTAAATCAGGGAAGTAAATAATAGAAATCATAGAATATCCTGAGTTGGAAGGGACCCAAGGATCATCGAGTCCAACTTGGCTCCACACAGGTCTACCCAAAAACTCAGACCATATGACTCAGATCATTGTCCAAAGGCTTCTGAAAATTCTATGGGCTTGGTGCCATGACTACATCCCTGGCTGGGGAACGTGTTCCAGTGTGCGACTACCCTCTTGGTGAAGAACCTGTTCCTGATATCCAGCCTGAACCTCCCCTGTCGCACCTTAACTCCATTCCCTCGGGTCCTGTCGCTGGTCACTAAAGAGAAAAGATCAGAGCCTGCCCCTCTGCTCCCCCTTGTGAGGAAGCTGGAGACCATGATGAGGTCTCTTCTCAACCTCCTCTTTTCCAGGCTGAACAAAACAAGTTACTTGAGCCACTCCTCATACATCTTCCCCTCTAGGCCCTTCACCATCTTTATAGCCCTTCTGCGGACAGTATCTACTGAAAGTAGTCCAGTATCTACTGAAAGAAAAAATCCCAAGATTCCAGTGGAAGCAGGGACATGTGGCCTAGGAAGGGTACAGGGATGCCATCTGTATGTGCAGGGATGAGATAAGGAAAGCTAAGTCACATATGAAAGTAAAATTGGTAATGGATGCAAAAAATAACAAGAGATTCCATAGGTACATTGGCCAGAAAAGAAAGGCCAAGGAGAGTGTACCGTCTCTGATAAATGAGAAAGGTGACCTAGTAACCACAGACATGGAGAAGGCTGTGGTACTCAACAACATCTTTGCCTCCGTCTTTGCTGGCAGTCAGGCTTCCAACATCTCTCGAGTCCCTGAACCTCTAGTCAGGGGCTGTAGGAGCAAAGTCCCTCCCACTGTAAGCAAATAGCATGTTCAAGACCATGTAATGAAACTGAACAGGTACAAGTCTATGGGGCCCAATGACATGCATCCCAGTGTCCTGTGGGAAGTGGCTGATGTAGTTGCCAAGCCACTCCCCGTAATATTTGAACAGTCATGACAGTCAGGTAAAATCCCTGGTGACTGGAAAAAGGGAAACATCACTCCCATTCTTAAAAAGGGTAGAAAGGAAGACCCTCAGAACTATAGACTGGTCAGAATCAGCTCTGTTCCTGGGAAGATAATAGAACACATCCTTCTGGAAGCAATGTTAAGGCACATGCAAGTCAAAGAGGTGATTTGAGACAGCCAGCATGGCTTTACTAAGGGCAAATCATGCCTGACCAATCTTGTGGCCTTCTATTATGGAGTGACTGTATCAGTCAATAAGGGAAGATCAACCAGTGTCATCTACACTGGACATCTGTAAGGCCTTTGACATGGTCCCACATGACATCCTGGTCTCCAAATTGGAGCGATGTGGCTTTGAAGCAGATAAGGAATTGGCTGGATGTCTGCACACAGAGAGTTGTGGTCAAGGGGGTCCAAGTGGTGGCTGGTGATTATATTGGGTCTGGCTGGAATGTTAACTTTCCCTGCAGCAGCCCATACAGTGCCGTACTCTGCACTTGTAGCTGGAACAGCAGTGTTATCACACCAGTGTTGTGTCTACTGCTGAGCAGCACTGGCACAGCATTGGGCCTCTCTCTAACCCTCCTAGGGGGTGGGCAAAAAGTGAGAAGAGAAACATCACCAGGGCAGCTGACCTAAACCAACCAAAGGGGTATTCCATACCATATGATGTCACACTCAGCAATAAAAGGTGGAAACAGGAAGAAGAGGGGAGGGGTGGGCTCTCATTGTGAAAATGTCGGTCCTCCTCCTGAACACCGGCTACGTGCGTTGAGGCCCTGCTTCAAGGACGTGGTCAATCATCGCTCATTTGTGGGAAGTAGAGAGTAATTTATTTCCTCTGCACTTCCACATAGCCTTCATTTATTTTATTTGTTTGTTTTCCTCCCTTTTTTTTATTTTCCCTTTCCCCCTCCCTTTTCCCCTTTCCCTTTTTATTTCCCTTTAGTTAAATTGTTTAGTTCATAATAATATTTATTTAATTATTATAATTATTTCCCTTTAATTAAATTATCCTTATCTCAACCCATGAGTTGTTCTTTGCTTTACTTCTCCCCCTCCTCATCTAAAAAGAGGGGGAGTGAGAGAGCGGTTGTGGGGTTTAGCTGCCCAGCACGGTAAAACCACCACAGTTATGAGTGGTATCCCTCAGGGGATATCTAATATCATTATTAACAACATAGTGGGATCAAGTGCATCCTCAGCAAATTTGCAGATGTCACCAAGCTGAGTGGTGCGGTTGATACAAGAGAAGGAAGGGATGCCATCCAAAGGGACCTGGACAAGCTAGAAAAGTGGGCACACGTGAACCTAATGAGGTTCAGAAAGTCTACATGCAAGATTCTGCACTTGGGTCAGGGCAATCCCAGACAGAAGTACAGACTGGGAGAAGAACTCATTGAGAGCAGCCCTGCACAGAAGGACTTGGGGGTTCTGATGGATGAAAAGCTTGACATGAGCCTTCAGTGCACGCTTGCAAACTGCATCCTGGGCTGCATCAAAAGAGGAGTGGCCAGCAGGCTGAGGGAGGTGATTGTCCCCCTCTATTCTGCCCTTGTGAGGCTCCACGTGGAGTACTGCGTCCAGGTCTGGAGCCCCCAGGAAAAGATGGATATTGATCTGTTATATCGGGTCCAGAGGAGGACCACAGATATGATCAAGGGGCTGGAGAACCTCTCCTATGAAGAAAGGCTGAGAGAGCTAGCTGGGGTTGTTCACCCTGGAGAAGAGAAGGCTCCAGGGAGACCTCATTGCAGCTTTTCTGTACTTAAAGGGGGCTTGTAAAGAAGATGGAGGGCAACTTTTTGCTCAGTGAGATAATGACAGGACAAGGGGGGATGGTTTTAAGCTAAAAGAGGGGAGATTCAGATTAGATGTTAGGAGGAAATTTTTCACTGTGAGGGTGGTGAGGCACTGGAACAAGTTTCCCAGAGAGGTTGTGGATGCCCCATCCCTGGAGGTGTTCAAGACCAGGTTGGATGAGGCCCTGGGGCACCTGATCTAGTTGGTGGCATCCCTGCTCGTGGCAGGGGAGGTAGAACTAGATGGTCTTTAAAGGTCTCTTACAGCATGAGCCATTCTATGATTCTGTGATTTGGAATACCTGATAGGTGGCCTCACTTTGTGGCAGCAAACCCCCATGGAGGCCATAATCTTGTGGTGAGGTAGAAAGGATGAACCAAGCACTGAAAGGCCAAATAAGAAAGTTGTGCCAGGAAACTCAGTTGAAGTGGACAGAGGTTTTCCCAGTAGTTTTACTTAGAGTCCGGATAACTCCCAGGTCTCAAATATAAGCCCATTTGAAATATTGTATGGGAAGCCCTATACTATAAATTTGACTGGGAAACCTGATCAGATGGATGTAACTGAGAACCAAGCACTTACAGTTTTCCATTTGTCTTCAGGAAAAACTTTGTGTCTCATCCACAGATACACACTATTAAGGGTGCTGATTCCGGTGGATGCACTGGTTCACTCCCTTTCTCCTGGAAAGCCTGGAGGGAAGACCCCCTAACTGAAAAGTGTAAAGGAACGTTTCTGGTGCTGTTAATGACAAATACTGCTGTGAAACTTAGACAGATTGACTTGTGGATTCATTATACCTGAGTGAAAGCTGCTCCTCCACAGCTATGGAAAACTGAAATAACAGGGTCTTCAAAGTTGAAAATCACCGAAGTTAATGGACTATAAATTTATAGTCTTAGACTGTATAAACTGAAGTTTATCTCTATTAGTGTGTCTACCCTATATATGTATGTATATATATATACACTTTCTGTGTAAAGGCATAAGTTTCTTTAAGTTAGAAAATGAGTGGAATAAAGTGATTAACAGCCTTTTGTTGATTGAGCATAGTCAGGAAGCCAGGGAGTGAAGGAAATCAAGAAGTGTTTTTGAATCCCTGGAGCCAGAGCACCCAGTTTGAATTGATAGCTTCATATGGGTTTTTGAAGCCTGGCAATGGTTGACGTCTTGCTTTCTGGATCTAAAGTTGTGGGTAAAGAAAATTTTATTTGTACTAGTTACAGCAGTAGTTTTCTTTGTTTGTATCTAAGTGTTAATAGAGTGTACATTTAAATGTTGATCAAAATTATCAAATGTTGAAATGAAAAGATGAGACTCATCTAACTTTAGGAGGTTAGATAAGTCTCAAAGGGGGGAATTATGATACGAGTGTATAGTTAACTCCGTTTTCTGTGAAAGAGATCAAATATGTACTTTGAGGAAAGGGCAAGATAGCCCAGGCCTTAGAGATGTCCAAAGGATGATTAACTGAGGAACTGCTAATCATGAAGACCCTTCTGTTGATATTCTTGAGGAAAACATCCTGACTTATGCCTTTGAATACTTCACCAATCAACGTAATATGAATAGTTGGCTGGAAAACAAGAGTATTCTAATGTGAACTGTCTGTGAACTATCCTTATTATAATAGTAAAAATCATGCCCCTAGGCTGGGAGACCGTGGCCCAACAAGGGATCTTTTCTTTCTAAGGATGTACAGAATTATTCTGTCATGTCAGCAGTATACTAATTATGTAAACAATCAGAGACTATGGGAATTGTACAAAGATGTATTTGTATTGATTGTAAAATCAATAAGGGACTGTATAAAAAGTGGCATGGAATATCCTTAGGTGTGCCAGCTTTGTGGGAAACCACCTAATACCCAGACTTAAGCAATTCTGAAATAAACAATTTCTTGGCCTAGTGTGTAGACTGGCTTATTGCATACCGGGTAATGAATCTGAACTTTTTATTGGACAACAATCTGAGCCACTGCAACTGAGCAGCCACATGCATTTCATTCTCTGCAATGTACAAACCCACAGGGTGCTGTAAACCCCACCAGCACTGAGGCTTTCAATAAAATCTGTTTGGATCCTATATTTATCGCCACCTGAGGGCAATTGAGAGCTTTAAAGCTAACACAGTTCAACAAATGTTTTTGGCAGCTGGCAACATGTAAAATTGAGACATTTGCAATGTAAAATCCGTTTAAAAAAAAAAAACAAACAAAATCATCTTTATTCAGTTTCATTTCAAAACTCACAACCATAGAATTACATTATAGTTTTTTCTCCTTTGCCAATGTAATACTTCTGTCTGACCAATAGACAATATGAGGCATTGTAGCTGAATGCCATAAACCAGAGATTATCTGAATGCATTCTGAACTTAAGAATACTTTATATTTATATTTAGCCCTTTGTACATATTACATTTTATATGCACAGACATGTTAAAAAATGTAATAATAATAATAATAATAAATCTGTGAATTATGCCAAAAAAAAACAAACAGGTCTTCCATGGGTCCCCCCCCGCTATTCACCTGTGCATGTTTCTGAGGTGTTGTGATAACTAAAACAATGAGTCTTAATCAGAGAGACTGGGATCTAAGATACATAATGCTTGGGATGAAAACATTAAGACTACAACAGAGAGAGTAAATAAAAGTGATAGATTGAATTATCAGTATACCTTGCCAATAGCATTGTAAATACAAAGGAAATGCAGAAGACAAAAGAGTAAATAAATAGATGAACAACTGCTTGACAATGCAACTCAGCAACCACTTTGCAAGAGTTGCAGCTTTAGACAAAGGCAGAAGAACCCCAATGGATATTATAAGGATTTTGTAAAATGTGCAGATCAATTTAGGTGCTACACATTACAAATAGTAGCCCTGATTTCATACAGTATCTAGTCCCAATCCCAAAATTGTGTGGTTTTTTTTTGTTGTTGTTTTTGGCTTTAGTTTTGTTTTTTTTGGGGGGTGGGGGGGTTGCTTTTTTATTTTTAATAAACAGTCACAGAAAAAGCTACTTTAATTATTTGATGAAATGAAAAAAAAAAAAAACAAAAACCAACATTTGAAGGAAGGCTGGAAGGGAGGAAACAAAGTAAGAGTTAAACTTTGAAAATTTTGGGTAGGCTTTGGTACCAGAGTCTCAGTCATCTGAAGTATTATCATATAGAGATCTCTGAAAGAAATCTGTGAGTGCTGCTATGCTTATACAGAGTATTTCAGCTCCAACCATCATGAATTGACACATCTCCAGAAATTGCAATTGAAAGTCTCTTCAAAGGATTATAGCTTTTGATTATACTTTGCATATCTTTAATGTCCTTATTGCATAGATTTCTGATGTGCTGTTTGTAAAGTTACTGTCTTTATACCCACTTGGGGTAGAACCAAAGGAACTGTCAGGTACTTTCCCAAGTCTTCTAAATTAATATTTTAAACAAGGTTTCTTACAACAGAAGCTCAACACATTATCTTTCCTAATTAAAAACAAACAAACAAAAAAACAAACAAACAAACAAAAAACCATAACCCTCCCTCAAACACAACCCAACTGAGTTCTGATAAAAGCTTACTATGCAGTGCTTTATTGGGAAGGAATCATCACATTCCCTACAGCAAAAATTGGAAGATGATGTAATGAAGGACTTACTGAATGATTATAGGCACTGAACAGATGTCTTCCATAATGCTGAAGCCAATGATAATGTTACATCATTGAATGTGGGGATGAAAACAGGTTATTATAACCATATGTTGGGAGGAATGGGTTAAAAGCGGAAGATTGGTGAGAATCACAGAATCACAGAATTTCTAGGTTGGAAGAGAAGGATGAGATCAGAACGAAAGACTGTTGAGGAGGACTGTAAATATGCTCAAGTGACCTTGCAGCTGGGAAGGCATAAAGTCTGGAAAGCAGCAGTGTAAAAAAGCACATAAATTGTACCTACTGCTTTTTATGCTCCATGTATTTGGCAAGTTATGTGTGTATAGATAACATAGGTTTCTGGTAGATTTGGTCGTGCCGTATTGGACACGCTTGAGCTCCTGGCCTTGGCACAGAGAACATCAAAGAAGCACAGTGAGGATCACAGCATGATGGTAAAAACTGCCTGCACAAACCCTTGATAAACAGGTGTAAACAGCAGGCCTGTTATCGTCTAGCATGGACCAAGCTTAGCAGTGCCTGTGTCCCTGCTTGTGTGCCTCTGCCTGGGTGTTGCTTCGGGGATCCCCCGGTTGTCAAAGTAATGAAAATAATATTATTTTTTGTGTTTTAGCTGTGGGTCTGTTCTTGTTCCTGCTGCCTGCCTGTGCTGACTCACACACACTATTTGTACTTTTTAGTATACATCACAGGGAATGCCCTTTTAGATTGATCAATATTAAATAAAAGGTCATTGCTTAAATTCAGCAACAGATTTATCAAAGTAAATATGAATGTATGGAGAATAATATTTTCCAATGAACACTTAAAACATCTAATGAAACAATATAACCCTTTTAACACATCAGTAATCTCTTAGATAACAAAAGCATCTGAGAAGATACATGAAGGACATCAGACTGGAAAATAAATGCAAAAATCAATCAGCAAACAAATTCTCTAAAATAAAACTTACCTTTGATCCATCCAAACTGATTATCCTGTAGACATTTCTTATGCTGTCATAGAAGTAGGACACAGTAACAGCATGCTTGCTGGTGGGAACCCAGTTCTTCTTAGTGTTTGGGTCAATGTGGAAGACATGAGCTCGGGTGCTGAAGATGGGTTGCTCCCTGAAGGACAGAATAAAAGCCATGAATCTAATTGGGACATAAGCAAGTAGAGGAAAATGGAATGCTACACACGTCCAGCTGAAAAATGGAACTTGGCTGAAATGCTCGTATAAGGAATTTTTTGGATCTGGATGTAAAACCATGGCAAGAGCACATGCAGAGGGACAATTTGACGTTCAGATCCTGAGCTGTCAGAGTGATAACACCACTAGGGAGCAGCATGTGGTAAGGGTCTACCGCTGGAGGTGGCAAGATGAGAATGGGAAACAAGTGTACTTTAAACATTTCTGGTCAGCTCGTAATATGACATGCTGCTAAGGAGAACTTGGTTGTAATTGCAAATGGGATGTGGGCCCTAAAGGGACATTATTGGGTGTGTGGCAAACATGCCTACAAAATGCTACCAAAAGACTGGTCAGGAATCTGCTATGTGGGATACATAAGACCCTTGTTCTTTTTATTGTCACAAATACAAGGAAATCATTTAGGAATAAAATTATATGATGATCTGAATAGAGTGAAACAATGTATTGATGCTTCCTTAGCCGGTGGTAGTGCCTAAAAATGGAGAGAGGAAGAATGGCTTCCTGAAAGAATCATAATCACAGAATCACAGAATCACAGAATCACAGAATTTCTAGGTTGGAAGAGACCTCAAGATCATCGAGTCCAACCTCTAACCTAACACTAACAGTCCCCACTAAACCATATCCCTAAGCTCTACATCTAAACGTCTTTTGAAGACTTCCAGGGATGGTGACTCCACCACCTCCCTGGGCAGCCTGTTCCAGTGCCTAACAACCCTTTCAGTAAAGAAGTTCTTCCTAACATCTAACCTAAAACTCCCCTGGCGCAACTTTAGCCCATTCCCCCTCATCCTGTCACCAGGCACGTGGGAGAACAGGCCAACCCCTACCTCACTACATACAGCATGGGACACTGTGCAAGTCTCTGATATCTGTCCAAGAGATTATGAAGAAGGGGAAAGCTGAAGGACAACTAAAAGACAAAGCTTGCAGGGGATGCTGCACAAGTCTCTGACATACAGCCAAGTTGGACAAAGGAGAAGGACAAGAGGGAGGAAGACTATGAGCCTTCAGCACAAGAGACCCCCCAGAAGGACCACCGGAGACTGATACGCATGCTCCAGTAGGAGGGTTTGGATTCTGGAAACTAATTATAATAACCCTGTTTTTTTCTAGAAGTAGTAATGAATATGTATTAGCCTAGGAGCATAAAAATCAACTGCTTGATATAACTGGTGTGTGTCTTGGTGGAGCAGAGACTCCCAGCGCACCCAGCACTGTTTGCTTACCTCTATTCCTTTAATAAATTGTAAACTTTGATTATAGTCCTATTTTGAAGACTGAGCCATGTAATTACTCTAAAACCGACATTAATTAGGATCAGGGACATATAATGTTAAACCCAAACTCTTTGTAGAGTCACACCTGAATGTTTTCACAGCAATAGTAAATATGTGTAACACACATAGTTCAAAGTTAACTGCTTAGCAAATAAAATTATATAAGGTAAAAAAATTACTGCACTTCAGAATTTACAACTTATTATTCTTCATGAACATTACCAAGATATAAAGTATTGCATAGAAATCAAATTTTTTTTGTATCACTAGGATGGTTGTCAGTATAAAATTAGCTACATTTTATTGATAAATAGATTGCTTTATTGTTCAGGGGATATTGTCATCAAATCCCACCAAAGATATGAAATACCAGAATATTAAGTTGGGTTTAACTTTGTAGGTTTTAAAACTATTTTGCTTTCTCCCATTTCTAGCACATGAAGAAACACATCCTTCATCCCTGCCCTCATCACCCTGTAAGTAAGAGGTAAGTTCTAAATACATTTTTCCATCTAAAATAAAAACAAAATTCAAAACAAGATTTTGGGTACTCATAGTCAAAGGGTTTCGATCTGGCCTCATTACAAAAGAGTACATGAGAATTCTCAGAAACATCCCTACTTCTTAGCAGCAAGAGCAGCCAGGACTAGCTGCTTTAAGCAGTGGAATCACAGAATGGTTGAGGTTGGAAGGGGCCTCTGAAAGTCATCTGGTCCAACCCCACTGGTCAAGCAGGGACATCTAAAGCAGGTTGCCCAGGACCATGTCCAACCTGCTTTTGAATGTCTCCAAGGTGGGATACTCCACAGCCTCTCTGGGCAACACACTCCCATGATCAGTCACTCGCACAGTAAAGAAGTGCTTCCTGATGTTCAGATGAAATCTTGAGTTCCAGTTGGTACCCATTGTCTTTTGTCCTGTTGCTGGACACCACTGAAAAGAGCCTGGCTCCAGGTTCTTTGCATCCTCTCATCAGGTATTTATATAGAATCAATAAGGTTGGAAAAGACCTTCAAGAACATCAAGTCCAACCATCCATCCAACACTACAAGTCCACTGCTAAACTGTGACCCCAAGTGCCACATTAACACATCTCTTAAATACCTCCAGGGATAGGAACTCCACCACTTCCCTGGGCAGCCTGTTCCGATGCTTGACCACCCTCTCCATGAAGAAATTATTCCTGCTATCCAATCTAAACCTCCCCCAGTGGAACTTGAGGTGATTTCCTTACATCCTATAGCTTGTCACATGAGAAAAGAGACTGTCATTGCAACCTCCTTTCAGGTAGTTGTAGAGAGCAATGGGGTCTCCCCTGAGCCTCCTCTTCTCCAGACTAAACAATCCTTGTTCCCTCAGCTGTTCCTCATAAGACTTGTTTTCTAGTCTCTTCACCATCTTTGTTATTCTTCTCTTCTTCTGATGGAGACCAGGATGCCACTGGCCTTCTTGGCCACCTGGGCACACTACTGGCTCACGTTCAGCTGGCTGTTGACCAGCACCCCCAGGTTCTTTTCTGCAAGGCAACTTCCCAGCCACTCTTCCCCAAGCCTATACCTCTACATGGGGTTATTTTGACCCAAGTGCAGCACCCAGCACTTACCCTTGTTGAATGTCATGCAATTGGATGTGGCCCATTGATCTAGCTTATCCAGATCCCCCTGCAAAGCCTTCCTACCCTCAAGCAGATCAACACTTCTCCCCAACTTGGTATCATCCACAAACTTACTGAGGGTGCATTTAGTCTCCTCATCCAGATCATTGATAAAAATGCTAAACAAAACTGGCCCCAAGACTGGACTGAACATCCCTCAAGGGGATGGGGAAGTTTCTGAAGTCAATGACGAGATAATACACACTGTGACTACCCCAGAGGACCAACCATCTATGGTATCAGTCGCCCCCATAGTCAAGTCAAAACAATGGAAACAGAAGTCAGCTCATTTAGTAAGGGAAGAAGCTCCTCCTAACGAAGAGGGAGAAGAGGAAAAGGCAGGCACCTCTAAAGAAGTGTTATCACAACAACATCAGAGAGAAGAGATGGAAATCATAAATCAATCAGAAACTACCTGATCCCTATCCCTGAGTGAGTTGCGAGAAATATGAAAGGATTTCAGTCGTCATCCAGGTGGACACATCCTCACCTGGCTGCTTCAATTCTGGGATGCTGGGGCCAATAGCCTACAATTAGAAGGCAATGAAGCCAAGCAGCTGGGATCCCTCTCTAGAGAAAGGGTAATTGACAGAGGAATTGAGAGAGGGGCACAGGTCCTCAGCCTCTGGAGGCGACTCCTGGCAGCTGTGAAAGAAAGGTATCCCCAGAAGGAAGATATTGTATATCAAGTAGGCAAGTGGTCCACTGTGGAGAAAGGTCTCCAGCACCTGAGGGAATTAGCTGTGCTGGAGATTATTTATAGTAATTTGAACCATGAACAGACACCTAAAGACCCTGATGAAGTCCAGTGCACAGCATCCATGTGGCGGAAGTTTGTACGGGCTGCACCCTCATCACATGCCAGCACACTGTCAGCAATGAATTGGGATGAGGGGATGGGGCCAACAGTGGATACTGTGTCCAACCAGCTTCATAAATACGAAGAAAATCTCTCTGCCCAGTATGGGCCTGCATTTCAGACATGGCAAAACTGTCCCAACGGTTAGAAGAACACATAACTTCCTCCTCACCTAGATGGAGGAATCTTTCAGCCATTAAGTGCCAGCATTCTCCACCTCAAGCAGCAAAGAATCCAGGACACAAACCACGGGGCACCTTGTGGTTTTATTTATGTGACCACAGGGAAGATATGAGGAAGTGGGACAGTGAATCGACCTTGGCTCTAGCTGCTTGGGTACGTGAACTGCGGAAAGATACAGCAGCAAGAAAAAAGGCCCCTAGGAGGATTACTGCCCCAGTTTCTGTTGGGCAGTCCCCCAGAGGCAGTAGAAGGGCTAGTATTACTCCTGACCCTGACGAAGAGACCTCTGCTTCACATTTGGAAGAATTAAGTGATAGATGCTCCAACCAGGACTAGTGGGGCCCTGCCTCTGGCCAGGTAGAGGAGAGGGACAACCGGATTTACTGGACTGTGTGGATTCGATGGCCTGGCACACCGGAACTGCAGAAATATAAAGCTTCAGTGGACACAGGTGCACAGTGTACCTTAATGCCGTCAGGCCACCAAGGGGCAGAACTCATCTCTATCTCTGGAGTGACAGGGGGATCCCAAGAGCTAACTGTATTGGAAGCTGAAGTGAGTCTAACTGGGAATGAGTGGCAAAAGCACCGTACTGTGATTGGCCCAGAGGCTCCATGCATCCTTGGCACAGATTACCTCAAGAAAGGGTACTTCAAGGATCCAAAAGGGTACTGGTGGGCTTTTGGCATAGCTGCTTTGAGCACAGAGAAGATTAAGCAGCTGTCTACCCTGCCTGGTCCCTCAGAAGACCCTTCTGCTGTAGGATTGCTGAGGATTGAAGAACAGCAAGTGCCAATTGCGACTACAACTGTGCACCGTCGGCAATTTCGCACCAACTGAGACTACCTGTTCCCCTTCCATGAGTTCGTGCACCGGCTGGAGAGCCAAGGAGTGATCAGCAAAACTTGCTCACCCTTTAATAGTCCTATATGGCCATTGCGAACGTCTAAAGGCAAGTGGAGGCTAACAGTGGACTATCAGGGCCTGAATGAAGTCACGCCACCACTGAGTGCTGCAGTGCCAGACATGCTAGAACTCCAGTATGAACTAGAGTCCAAGGCAGCCAAGTGGTATGCTACAATCAATATTGCTAATGCATATTTCTCCATCCCTCTGGCAGCAGCATGCAGACCACAGTTTGATTTCACTTGGAGGGGCATTCAATACACTTGGAATTGACTGCCCCAGGGGTGAAAACACAGCCCTATAATTTGCCATGGACTGATCCAGACGACACTGGAACAGGGGGACGCTCCTGAACACCTGCAGTACATCAGTGATATCATTGTGTAGGGTAATACAGCAGAACAAGTTTTTGAGAAAGGTAAGAAAATAGTCCAAATTCTCCTGAAAGCTGGTTTTGCCATTAAACAGAGTAAGGTCAAGGGACCTGCACAGGAAATCCAGTTCTTGGGGGTAAAATGGCAGGATGGACGTCGCCACATTCCGACGGATGTGATCAACAAAATAACTGCTATGTCTCTGCCAACTAGCAAAAAAAGAAACACAAGCTTTCTTAGGCTTTGTGGGATGCTGGAGAACGCATGTTCCAGGCTATAGTCATCTTGTGAGTCCTCTATATCGAGTGACTTGAAAGAGGAACTATTTCGAGTGGGGCCCCGAGCAACAACATGCTTTTGAACAACTCAGACAAGAAATAGCTTGTGCGGTGGCCCTTGGGCCTCTCCGTACCAGACCAGTTGTGCAAAATGTACTTTACAGTGCAGCTGGGGAGCATGGCCTCACCTGGAGCCTCTGGCAAAAGACCCCAGGAGAAACTCAAGGTCAACCTCTGGGCTTCTGGAGCCGGAGGATCAGAAGCCAATTACACCCCAACCAAAAAGGAAATATTAACAGCATATGAGGGGATTTGAGCCGCTTTAGAAGTTGTGGGTACAGAAGCACAACTCCTCTTGGCCCCATGGCTACCTGTGTCACATTTGATGTTCAAAGGGAAAATCCCCACTACACACCATGCGACTGATGCTACGTGGAGTAAGTGGGTAGCATTAATTACACAGCAGGCTCAAATGGGGAAACCCAACTACCCGGGAATCCTGGAAGAGATCATGGACTGGCTGGAGGGCAGGGATTTTGGAGTGCCGACAGAAGAGGTAACCTGTGCTGAAGAGGCACCACCATATAATGAGTTGCCAGAAGACAGAAAGCAATATGTGTTGTTTACTGATGGATCCTGCCATGTGGTAGGGAGCCATCAGAAATGGAAAGCTTCTGTGTGGAGTCCCACATGACAAGTTGTGGAGGCCATGGAAGGGGAAGGTGAGTCGAGTCAGTATGCAGAAGTGAAAGCTATACAACTGGCCCTAGAAATTGCCAAAAGAGAAAAATGGCAAGCTCTGTATCTCTACACTGATTCATGGATGGTGGCAAATGCTCTTTGGGGGTGGCTGCAGCAGTGGAAACAGAACAACTGGCAGCACAGAGGTAAACCTATCTGGGCTGCTACCTTGTGGCAAGATATTGATTCCGGGGTAGAAAACCTGGCTGTAAAGGTACATCATATAGATGCTCACATACCTAAGAATCGTGCCCCTGACGTAAAACAGAATAACACAGAGGTGGATTGAGCTTTGAAAACTGAAGTGGCTCAGGTGGACCTGGACTGGGGATGTAAGGGTGAGCTGTTTGTAGCTTGATGGGCCCATGAAACATCAGGACATCTGGGGAGGGATGCTACATACAGATGGGCTCGTGATCAAGGGGTGGACCTGACCATTGAGGCCATCACTCAGGTTACCCATGAGTGTGAAACCTGTGCTGCAATCAAACGAGCCATGCGGGTAAAGTCTCCCTGGAATAGGGGGGAGATGGCTTGGCTTTCGATACGGTGAGGCCTGGCAGATTGACTACATCGGACCACTCCTACAAACCCGCCAAGGTAAATGTTACATACTTACTGTGAGAAAAATCTCAAATTATTTTCTTCAGACAGGACCTTCTGTGAAGCTATTTTATTCACGATTGCAATGACAGGCATCCTGTCAATCAGGAGCGCATTTTAGTAAACATATCATAACCTTTTATTCCCTATTACCCGACACCTGATCACCTCCCCTGTTTCCTCATTGGCTGAGCACTACAGGTTCACAAGCTATTCGATGCTCCTCTATACCATATATGTACATATATGGTACATATATATACATATATAACATATACATAAATGGTTTTCTTTTTTTTATCAACCCTTTAATTTCTCCCTTTTCCATTTTTTTTCTCTTTTCTTATGTTTTGAGAACTTGTGATCTTTGTTTTTTTACTGTTCTCACACTGCTCATCCTGTTTTTCTCAAGCTTCTACCTTATTTTGGAACAGTGAGGCCTTCTACTGTCCACTTATCTACTTAGCATTTCTCCTTATTATGACTACACAACTACCTTTGAATACAGAAAATTAGATCTCTACTGCAAAAACACAACTTAGTTTCTCATACTTAGCATGGTAGAAGCAACTACTGGGTGGCTGGAAACATATCCAGTACACCATGCCACCACCTGAAACACTATCTAGTGCCTGGAAAGACAAGTGCTGTGGCGACATGGTACACCAGAGAGAATTGAGGCCAAGGATGGGAGTCACTTCCGAAACAATTTGGTCACCTCCTGGGCCAAGAGACATGGCATTGAGTGGGTGTATCACATTCCTTATCACCCACAAGCCTCTGGGAAGCTTGAGAGGTACAATGGACTGTTAAAGACTATGTGTCTTGGTTTCAGTTAGAACAGAATTAATTTTCTTCCTAGTAGCTGGTGGAATGCTGTGTTTTGGCTTAGGATGAGAAGAGTGCTGATAACACCCCGATGTTTTAATTGTTGCAGAGCAGTGCTTATACCAAGCCAAGGACATCTCAGCCTTTTGCTCTGTCCTGCCAACGGGCAGGCTGGGGGTGCAGTAAGAGCTGGGAGGGGACAGATCCAGGACAGGTGACCCAAACTAGCCAAAGGGGTATTCCATACCATCTGACGTCATGCTAAACAATATATAGGGGTGGCTAGCCGGGGGGAGGGGGCCGGACTGCTCGGGGTTAGTCTGGGCATCGGTCAGCGGGTGGTGAGCAATTGCATTGTGCATCACTTGTTTGTACATACTATTATTACTTACCTATTATCACCATTGTATTATTATTATTATTATTATTGTTATTATTATTTTGTTATTATTATTTTCCTGTCTTATTAAACTGTCTTTATCTCAACTCACGGGCTTCACTTTCCATTTCTCTCCCCCGTCCCAGAGAGGGAGGGGGGAGGGTGAGCGAACGGCTGCGTGGTGTTTAGCTACCTGCCGGGTAGAACTTTTCACCAATCATAACTAAGATATGCTTGACTAGAGCCACTCAAGCTCCACCTAAAAGATAGAAAATAATATAAATTGGCCCAAGAGAGAGGGGATGTTAGGGAAGATACCACCGTCAGGGGAGATACCATCCCGAGGACATCCTTAGGACCTCCTGACTCCTGGGATCAGTCGACGGGCTGAGCCTCTCTTCCCCCCCCATTGGGACACCTTTGGGTGAGATTTGAACACTTGGTTATAAATCTCTCTAGAGTCTTTGATCCTTTTAACGCATTTATTTCTAGTCTGCGCACCTGTAACACCTGTGTATTTCATGCATGCTAGCTTGCTTTTGCAGACAGTCACTATCGCTGGCAATCCAAAAGAACCTGGTTATCTGTTGCTGTAATAAACCATACTTGATTGCACTGTGATAGCTCTCATTAAGTGCAACTAGGGTAAGGGTGGTTATCCGTGACCGTGATAGTTCAGTGTTCTGAATCCAACCAGACCCCAGACAGTTAACTCGTTATTGGTGAATGTCCGACTGGACCCCCAGACGGTTAACACGTTATTGGTGAATCTGACTGGACCCCAGATGATTAATGCGTTATTGGTGAATCCGACTGAACCCCAGACGGTTAATGCATTATTGGTGAAATCTGTGATTGTAACTGGACCCCAGACGGTAAATCCATTATTGGTGAATATCCGCTCGGACCCCAGGCAGTTAATCTGTTATTGGTGAATATCCGACTGGTTCAGTACCCTGAATCCAATTGGGCCCATAACGGTTAATCAGCTACACCCCTTAACATGACAGCTAGTTAACAAAAGGGGGTCTGACAGCCGTCCTGGTCCTGCTGAAACAAAACACCTAC
Source organism: Anas platyrhynchos (assembly GCF_047663525.1). Classification (NCBI taxonomy): domain Eukaryota; kingdom Metazoa; phylum Chordata; class Aves; order Anseriformes; family Anatidae; genus Anas; species Anas platyrhynchos. The sequence goes on along the minus strand of NC_092620.1, from coordinate 9,099,672 downwards.
ACACTGTGGGAGAAGCTAAAGTACCTGTAGTGCATGTAGGGAAGTGTATGGGGAAGGCGGGTTGCTCCTGCCATGGGAAAAGGCAAACTCACTCGTGGGATTGTCTTCTCCCAAGGACCAGGGTATACCTGGTGGATAATGCAAAAGGATGGGGATATCAGGTGTGTGCCTCAAGGAGATTTAACCTTGGGAGAAAAATAATCTGTAATTTATGTTTTGTAGGAGGACACTGCAGAACCAATGACAGGTCAACTTCGCAAGGAACCAGGCAAGTGCAACAGTGACATGAGCTAAGCTGGTGCTGGTGTCAAGAAAACCAAAATCACCTGCCCTGAGTGACCACTTTAACAGATGAAGCTGAAACAATCAACAGTTTTTATGAACATTTTGGGGAAAGATCTACGGAATGAAAAGAAGTACAGACGTATAAATACTTTAATAGACAGAGAACAATGGTGATGAGAATATCTATATACTAAACTGTGTGGGATCTGAGTGTGACACATGCTATGGAATAAGGGGTGGAGGTTGTGCTGGGTCTGTCTGGGATGGAGTCACCTTTCCCTGCAGCAGCCCACACAGTGCTGTTCTCTGCACTCGTAGCTGGAACAGCACTGATATCACTCCAGTGTTGTGTCTATTGCTGCGTAGTGCTGGCACAACATCAGGACTCCTTCCAAGCCCCCAAGAGCCAGCAGGCTGGGGGTGGGCAAGTGATGGGGAGGGGACATTGCCGGGGCAGTTGACCTAAACTAACCAAAGGGATATTCCATAACACCTGATGTCACACTCAGCAATAAAAAGGGGGGCTCTTGTGGGGAAGGGGGCTGTCCTCCCGAACAACCATTATGCATTTTGAGGCCCTGCTTCCCAGGACGTGGCCAAACATCACTTGTTGATGGGAAGTAGAGAATAACATTTTTTTTCCCCTTTCTCTCTGTGCTTCCACGCGGCCTTGGTTTTTTGTTTTGTTTTCTTTTATTTTGTTTTCCCATTCCCTTTCCCTTTAATTAAATCATTCTGATCTCAAACCTCGATTTCTCTGTGTTGTATTTTCTCCCACTTCCTCTTTGAGGAGGGGGGAGTGAGAGAGCAGCCCTGGTGGAACTCTGCCCACCTGAGTCAAACCACCACACCCGTCCCTCAGGCTCCAAAGCCTTAAACCTATTGTGTAAGGGCACCTGGGGAGGCGAGGTAGGGAGGGAGGGAGCTTGCCTGCGATGCAAAACAGGGACCTGTTTCCATTCCTCCCCATCTCTTAGGTCCCCTCCCTCTGCCTGACAGCAACAGGGCATGGGGTCCACTACTGTTTGGGGTATATTACTCTGGTGCCTTTCTCACAGGCATGGCAGGGAGTTGCTCCATCAGCCAATCTGATATATAAAATAATAGAAATATTTCTGATATAGAAAATAATATAAATTGGCCTAAGAGAGAGGGGATGTTAGGGAAGGTACCACTGTCAGGGAAGGTACATCCGTCAGGGGAGATACCATCCCAAGGGAATACACCATCCTGAGGACCTCCTGACTCCTGGGATCAGTGACAGGCTGAGCCTCTCTTCCTCCCCTCATTGGGACACCTTTGGGTGAGATTTGAACACTTAGTTATACTGTGTGTCTCCGCGGAAACTTAGAAATCTCTATAGAGTCTTTGTGTCCTTTTAACGTGTTAATTTCCAGGCTGCGTGTCTCTGTCACCTGTGTATTTCGTGCATGCTAACTTGCTTTTGCAGACAGTAACTATTGCCGGCAATCCAAAGAACCTGTGTAACTGTTGCTGTAATAAATTGCGCTTGATTGCATTGTTCCTAGTCATGATAGTTCTCATTAAACATGACTAGAGCATGGGTGGTTATATGTCATTGGTGAATCCGTGACCGGGGTAGTTCAATGCTCTGAATCCGAACAGACCCATAACGGTTAATGCGTTATTGGTGAATCTACCCAGACACCTAACGGTTAATCAGCTACAACCCTTAATGCGACAGGTTTTTGTTTGTTTGTTTGTTTGTTTTGTGTGTGTGTTTTTGTTTTTTTTTCCTAAGGTTCAACAGTTAAGAATACCACCCACAAATCCACCTTGAGACAGTGTGGTGGTGGGCGGCAAGGTGTATGGGAGGATATGGACAGGTAGCTGTCATGGTTGTCTCCTCTGAAGGTTTTGAACTTCACCCCTGAACAAGTGTGGAATGCCCCAAAAATGAAAAAATAAAATAAAAATTGAAAGACATATGCGCTGACCCTAGCAATGCTGGAGAACTAAAGCTTGCTGGGGCCTGGCCTGAGCCAGTCAAAGGGTAGTTAACACTATCCAGCACCCTCAAGGGGAGAAGGAGGTCTCTGAATCCAACAAACAGATAACAGGCACTGTGGCTAAACCAGAGGGCCAAGCGTTGATGGTATCAGTCACCCCCACAGTCAAGATAAAACAATGGAAGTGGAAGTCAGCTCCTTTAGTAAGGGAAGAAGCTCCTTCTAAGAAGTTCTGGGAGGGAGAAGTGGAAGAAGCAGGCAGCTCTAAAGCACAGCCATTACAGCAACAGGAGGAAGAAGAGACAGAAATCATAAATGAGTCAGAAACCACCCGATCCCTATCCCTGAATGAGTTGCGAGATATATGAAGGGATTTCAGTTGTTACTCATGTGAGCACATTCTCACCTGAATGCTCTGATGCTTGGACACTGGGGCAGTATACAGGAACTAGAAGGCAAGGAAGCCAAGCAGCTGGGATCCCTCTCTAGAGAAAGGGTCGCTGACAGAGAAAATGGGAGAGAGGCACAGGTTCTCAGCCTCTGGAGGTGACTCCTGGCAGCTGTGAAAGAAAGGTATCCCCACAAGGAAGATATTGTATATCAAGTAGGCAAGTGGACCACCAAGGTCTCCAGCACCTGAGGGAATTAGCCATGCTGGAGATGGTTTATAGTGATTTGGACAATGACCAGACACCCAAAGAGCCTGATGAAGTCCAGTACATGTGGTCCATGACGCAGAAGTTTATACATTGCACACCATCATCACACACCAGTGTGCTGGCAGCGATTACTTGGAGAGATGAGATGGGACCAACAGTGGATGTTGTGTCCAGCCAGCTTCATCAATATGAGGAGAATCTCCCTGCCCCACTACGGGCCTGCATCCCGGCTGTGGAGAAACCGTCCCAACAGGTCCACCACCTTGAAGAACATATATATTCCCTCTTACCCAGGTGGAGCAGTATATCAGCCATTAAGAGTCAGCATTTTCCTGCTTGAGGGAGAGAGTACCCAGGACGGACACCATGTGGCACCATATCCACATGATCACGGGGGAGACATGAGGAAGTGGGATAGCGAACCTACCTCGACCCTAGCAGCTCAGGTAAGTGAATGGCAAGGAAATACAGCAGTCAAAAGTGTGTCTCCTAGGAAAATTACTGCTCTGGTTTCTGTTGGGCAGTTCCCCCGATTGAGTAGAAGGGCTGATGTTACTCCTCACCCTGATGGAGGGACCTCTTCTTCGCATTTGCAAGAATTAAGTGATAGATGCTCCAACCAGGACTAGAGGAGCCCTGCCTCTGGCCAGGCAGAGGAAAGGGACAACTGGATTTACTGGACTGTGGGGATCCAATGGCATGGCACGTTGGATCCGCAGCTGTACAAGGCTTTAGTGGACACCAGCATGCAGTGTACCCTAATGCCATCAACCTATAAAGGGGTATTTCTGGAGTGATGGGGGATCCCAACAGTTAACTGTATTGGAGACCAAAGTGAGTCTAACTGGGAATGAGTGGCAAAAGCACCATATTGTGACAGGCCCAGAAGCTCCGTGCATCCTTGGCATAGGCCACCTCAGCAGACGGTACTTCAAGGACTCAAAAGGGTACCAGTGGGGTTTTGGCATTGCTCCCTTAAGTATGGAGAAGATTAAGCAGCTATCTACCTTGCCCAGCCTCTCAGAAGACCCTTCATTTGTGGGACTGCTGAGGGTTGAAGAACAGCAGGTACCAATTGTGTTGCCTTCAGGGGGCAGTGGCGACCTGGTTCAGGAACGGCACGGCGACCAACCCCAGGCCGCTCGGTCCATCAGCTCACAGACACCAATGTGGTGGATGGCAAATGGCGTTTATTGTCGAGTCACATGGGGTTATATAGCCGAGGCCCATAGCGTCACTTCCGCTTGCTTACATCACAGGCCACACGCTACTGTCCATCAAGGGAGGGGCTCCACCTTTCCGTACAGCACGACATCTTCCGGCCGCCAGACCCTAACTACCCACATTTCCCCCCTCCCTATGCACAACCAAATTAGCTAAAATATAACAATCTTAAGATGTAGACATCATAACTTAACTAAAAAACAAAAGGCACAATAACCAGGAGAAAACTAAGAGGTAACTGGTAACCCTGAGTAAATACACTCTTAAAGTAGTTGTTGGTGTTCTACCAACATAATGTTAACTTTCTCTAACCAACTTTTAACAAACAACACAAGCATATTTAGTATACAAGGTCCAAAGATAAGATCACACAAACGCATTGCAGCCCCCCACCCACGGAGGCCGCTTCGCTGGTGTCTGGATTCTGCCAGTGTGGAACTCTCAGGCTTAGACAGGACGCTTGCTGACTTATTGTCTTCTCATGTCGCCGGGGTATACAGATTACAGGGGTGCCCGATGATCCGTTCCTGTGAACAGAAACTCAGTTTTCATTAGTTTTGTTCTGAAGTTGGGGCGTGGGCTGTTTGGAGCTTCTCTGGCCGCACGAGTTGCCATACCTTCGTGGGCCCTCAGGCCCTGGACTTGCGCCTGGGGGGTGATCACTGTTGGGTCCGTACCCATTAGCCGCTGCAGGCTAGAACCATACAGTGTGTGATCCGTCCCAGTTACTTGGGCCAGTTGTCTCATACAGTTGTCCCCCCATTCTCGTTTAAAAATGATCATCCCACCCCCGTCAAAGATCAGTCTACAAGTTTGTTTGATATCAAACGGGAGCATGTCGCCTCCCCTGAAAACACCATCTATGAGGGTGGAGACCATTGCAGAATGAAGCCCTTTATCCACAATAGCTTTAACAATCGCTTGTACATCCTTAGGGTTTGTTGGTGAGTGAACCCTCTGCCCTCCGCCTGTCACCCAGACCGGGAACGCTAGCATGGCCGATAGAGCCAAGATGGTGCACGCAATCTTAATTTTCCTCCAATCTGTGAGAGGAATTTCTCTGCCTCGCGGTGCAGCTTTATTTCGGATGGGGATATTTCTGCTATCTGTCCCCATTTCCTCCTCCGAATGTGAATCGGTATCTGATCCGGAGTCAGAGCTTGACTGACTGCTCACCTCCGAGTTCCGGTACCCTCCCATCGAGTTCCGGCCCCGCCCCCCACCCCTGCGGGGGGGCCGCTCCCTGCCTCGTGGCTCGCCCTGCCGCCTTCTCAGCGAGGCGTTTGCGCCACAGGAGCGTGTTTTCGGATGGCCGTTCCGATCGGCTCTCTGCCCCTCTCTCACGCTTCTACCGCCTCCCCGGTCGTCCCCGCAACCGTTCTCTTTCTCGCATTTCCACGTGTTAGTAAAACCTAACGCTTCATCCCCGTTCCCGCCGGAGGCTTCTTCACCCAATTCTTCGTCTTCTAGTTCAGCACCGTACTGGGGCGCACATGGCCGTGGTCTCTCCCAGATTTCCCCAGGCTCTGGTTCCCCACCGACACCCCTGGCTTCCTCAGCCGAGCCACCCCACAGCTTCCACAACTTGGATACGACCTTCACAAGGGTTTCCATCTTCCTTGTTGGTCCGGGAGCTTCCTCCCCGCCGGGCTGGTCCCGCCGCTCCGGCCGCCGTTCACCCGAATCCAGGAGTTTTCCCGGGTTTCGGCACCACTTGTTGCCTTCAGGGGGCAGTGGCGACCTGGTTCAGGAACGGCACGGCGACCAACCCCAGGCCGCTCGGTCCATCGGCTCACAGACACCAATGTGGTGGATGGCAAATGGCGTTTATTGTCGAGTCACATGGGGTTATATAGCCGAGGCCCATAGCGTCACTTCCGCTTGCTTACATCACAGGCCACACGCTACTGTCCATCAAGGGAGGGGCTCCACCTTTCCGTACAGCACGACATCTTCCGGCCGCCAGACCCTAACTACCCACACAATTGCTACCACAATGGTGCACCAGCAGCAATATCGCACCAACAGAGACTCCCTGATTCCTATCCATAAGCTAATTCATCAACTGGAGAACCAGGGAGTGATCAGGAAGACTTCACTCACCCTTTAATAGTCCCATATGGCCAGTGCGAAAGTCTAATAGCGAGTGGAGGCTAACATTGGGGTATCATGACTTGAATGAAGTCAAGCCCCTGCTGAGTGCTGCTTTGCCAGACATGCTAGAACTTCAATATGAGCTGGAGTCAAAGGTAGACAAGTGGTATGCAACAACTGATATCACTAATGCATTTTTCTCCATCCCTTTCACAGCAGACTGCAGGCCACAGCTTTTTTTCACTTGGGGGGGCATCCAGTACACCTGGAATCAACTGCTCCAAGGATGGAAACCATTTGCGATGAGGAAGGCTAAAGCCCACATGGAGATGAAGCTGGCAAATGAGATAAAGGAGATAAGAAGGGTTTCTTTAAGTATGTAAACAGTAAAAAAAAAAAAAAAAAAAAAAGACCAGGGATAATGTTTGTGGGTCCCCTGCTGAACGAGTTTCCCTGTTAACTGGGGACGCTGAGAAGGCAGAGATACTGAATACCTTCTTTGCTTCGGTCTTTGCTTCAAAGACTCCCCCTTGTAACTCCTGGACCCTGGAGGGAGGAGAAAGAGTCTGGGAAATGGAGATCTCCCCTCTGGTTGAGGAGGGAGTGGTCTGGGAGTGTCTGTGTGGGATCAACGCACACAAATTCATGGGCCCTGATGGGATGCATCCACGTGTGCTGAGGGAGCTGGCAGAGGTGATTGCTGAACTGCTCTCTATCATAGGTCTTGGAGAACAGGAGAGGTGCCTGAAGACTGGAGGATAGCCAATGTCACTCCGGTCTTCAGAAAGAGCAAGAAGGAGGATCCGGGAAACTACAGGCCAGTCGGTCTCACCTCTGTCCCTGGAAAGGTGTTGGGTCAGCTTGTTCTGGATGCCATCTCCAAGCAATTGGAAGAGAAGAAGGTTATGAGGAGTAGTCAGCATGGATTCACCAAGGGGAAATTGTGCTTGACCAACCTCATTGCCTTCTATGATGGCATCACCAGCTGGGTTGATGGGGGGAGAGCAGTGTATGTCATCTACCTTGACTTCAGCAAGACTTTTGATACTGTCTCCCACGACATCCTGCAAACAAAGCTGAGAAAGTGTGGGATAGAGGAGTGGACAGTAAGGTGGGTTGAGAACTGGCTGACTGGCCGAGCTCAGAGAGTGGTGATCGGTGGTGCAGAGTCTGTCTGGAGACCTGTGACTAGCGGTGTTCCCCAGGGGTTGGTGCTGGGTCCGGTCTTGTTCAACATCTTTATCAACGACCTTGATGAGGGAATATTGTCTGCCCTCAGCAAGTACGCTGATTATACAAAGCTGGGAGGAGTGGCTGATGCCAGGAGGCTGTGCTGCCATTCAGTGAGACCTGGACAGGCTGGAGAGCTGGGTAGGAAGTAACCAAATGAGGTTTAACAAGAGCAAGTGCGAAGTCTTGCACTTGGGAAGGAACAACCGCATGTATCCGTACAGGCTGGGGGATGACCTGCTGGAGAGGAGCTCTGCGGAGAAGGACCTGGGGGTCCTGGTAGACGACAGGTTGACCATGAGCCAGCAGTGTACCCTGGTGGCCAAGAAGGTGAATGGGATTGTTATAAATTCCGAGTCAATTTAGCTTTATAAGATTTGTTTATGGGGTTAATAAAAGGCAAGTAAACAGCGCTGGGTGCATGGGGAATCTGGGCTCCTCCAACACGCACACACGTTACATCAGGCGACTGTTTTTTAGGCTCCTAGGCTAATACATATTCATTACTACTTCTAGAAAAGGCAGGGTTATTATAATTAGTTCCTGGAATCCGAACCCTCCCACTGGCGCATGCGTATCAGTCTCCGGTGGTCCCTCTGGGGGTCTCTCATGCTGAAGGCTCATAGTCTTCCTTCCAGGCTTTGTCCTTCAGGTTCCTCTTTCTCCTTAATCTCTTGGCCGGATATCAGAGACTTGCGCAGCATCCCATGCAATAGTTACAATAGTTAGCAGTTATTCTGAAACCCCTTTGTTCTCTTATCCCCTGATATCAGAGACTCAAGGTTTACCCTTCAAACCCTCTATTGACACAAATTGCTGGACCATTCCTTACAGGTTCCTGGTGTGCATTAAAAGGAATGTGGCCAGCAGGTCAAGGAAGGTGATCCTCCCCCTCTACTCTGCCCTGGGCAGGCCTCACCTGGAGTACTGTGTCCAGTTCTGGGCTCCCTGGTACAAAAAAGACAGGGATCTCCTGGAAAGAGTCCAGTGATGGGCCACAAAGATGATACAGGACCTGGAGCATCTCCCCTATAAGGTAAGGCTGAGAGACCTGGGTCTGTTCAGCCTTGAGAAAAGAAGACTGAGAAGGGATCTTATCAATGTTTATAAATACCTTAAGTGTGGGAGACAAAGTGATATGGCCAACCACTTTTCAGTGGTTTGTGGGGACAGGACAAGGGGCAATGGCCACAAAATGGAACCCTGGAAGTTCCACACCAACATGTGAAAGAACTTACCCACAGTGAGGGTGATGGAGCACCAATTCTCTTGAAAACTGTTTTTGCGATTATACAGAGGAAGGTCAAAGGACCTGCACGGGAAATCCAGTTCTTGGGGGTAAAATGGCAAGATGGATGTCGCCACATTACAATGGAAGTGATCAACAAAATAACAGCTATGTCTCTGCCAACTAACAAAAAGGAAACACAAGCTTTCCTAGGTCTTGTGGGGTTCTGGAGAATGCATGTTCCAGACTATAGTCATCTTGTGACTCCTCTATATCAACTGACTCGAAAGACAAACTTTTTCAAGTCAGGCCCTGAGCAACAACAGGCCTTTAGCAAATCAAACAGGAGAAACTTTGTGTGGCAGCCCTTGGGCCTGTCCATACCTGACCAGCTGTGCAAAACCTACTTTACACTGCAGCTGGGGAGCATGGCCTCACCTGGGGCCTCTGGCAGAAAGCCCCAGGAGAAACTTGAGGTTGGTACTGGGGTTCTAGAGATGGATTTGAATACGCAAGGTTAGTAGAATTTTCCACTGCAAAAATACAACTTCAGTTCTTACACCCATGTTAGATAAGAGCCAGTTCCATTTGGCTCCAAAAGGGACTCTCCGCTGGCCAGAGATGAGGCTACTGAGCAATGCTGTTTGTGTATATGTAAGAGTATATTTAAGAAAGGGGAAAAAAGACAAGCAACAGCAGCTAGGAGAGCAAGGAGTGAGAAACAGCCCTGAAGACATCAAGGTCAGTGAAGAAGGAGGGGGAGAAAGTGCTCCAGGTGCCGGAGTCGAAATTCCCCTGTTGCCTGTGGAGATGACCGTGGTGGAGCAGGTTGTCCCCGTGCAGACCATGGAAGAAGACATCAGAGCACATTTCCACGCTGCAGCCCATGGAGGAGACCATGGTGGAGCAGGTGGATCTGGCCTGAAGGGGGTTGCGGCCTGTGGAGAGCCCCTACCAGAGCAGACTCCAGGCTGGGCCTGTAGCCCGTGGAGAGGCTAGACCCACGCAGGAGCAGGTGATCTGGCAGGAGCTGCTGCCCATCGGGGGAGCCAGGTTGGAGCAGTTTGCTCCTGAGGGATGGACCCCGTGGTATGGACCCATATCTGGAGCAATTCTTGAAGAGCTGCTGCCTGTGGGAAGCCCACGCAGGATCAGTTCAGCAAGGACTGCGTCCCATGGGAGGGACTCCACAGCACAGGGGACGAGAGTGATTGAGAAGGAGTCGCGAAGAAGAAGAGCTATAGACTGACCATAACCCCCATTCCCCCGTTCCCCTGCGCTGCTCGGGGGGAGGAGGTGGAAGAGGGTGGATGGGGGGGAAGGTGCTTTTGGTTTCTTTCCTTTGTTTCTCACTTCTCTAGCTTGTTAGTAATAGGTAATAAATCTTACTATCTCCCTATGCTGAGTCAGTTGTGCCCATCACGATGATGACTGTACGATGTCCTCATCCTTATCTCAACCCTTGAGCCCTTTTCATCATATTTTCTCCCTGTTCCTCTTTGAGGAGGGGGAGTGAGAGAGCGGTTGTGGTAGAGCTCGGCCGCCCACCCAAGTAAAACCACCACATTCCTTTCTTAAATATGCTTTCACAGAGGCGCAAACAACATTGCTTATTGACTTAGCTCTGGCGAGCAGCAGGTCCCTTTGGAGCCGGCTGAAACTGGCCCTTATCTAACATGGGACGGATTCTGGACTCTTCTCACAGAAGCCACCCCTGCAGCCCCCCACTAACAAAATTTTGCCACGTAAACACACAACATTTTAGATGGATATCCCATACACTAAGAGAATGATAACTGTGTGTGTCTATATATCAAAGGACAGGAAAGGTGGTGATTAATTTTGCAGTGTGTGGGACCTGAGTGTGACATAGATGGTATGGATTAAGGTGTGGATATTGTCCTGGTTTCAGCTGGGATAGAGTTAATTTTCTTCCTAGTAGCTGATATGGTGCTGTGTTTGGGATTTAGGATGAGAATAATGCTGATAACACACTGATGTTTTAGTTGTTGCAAAGCAGTGCTTACACCAAGCCAAGGACTTTTCAGTTTCTCGTCCTGTCCTGCCAGGAAGGAGGGTGGGGATGCACAAGAAGCTGGGAGGGGACAGACCCAGGACAGCTGACCCAAACTGGCCAAAGGGATATTCCATTCCATATGACATCATGCAGAACAATAAAACTTGGGGGGCCGCTGCTCAGGGATGGGCTTGGCATTGGTCAGTGAGTCGTTGGCAATTGCACCATGCATTACTTCCTTTGTATATTCTATTATCATTATTATTATTTTCCCTTCCTTATCTGTTCTATTAAAATGTCTTTATCTCAACTCACAAGCTCTTAACTTTTTTTCCAATTCTCTCCCACCGGTGTTGGGAGAGTTAGCAAACGTCTGTGTGGTGCTTAGCTGCCTGCTGGGTTAAATGACAATGCTAGAACATTTTGGCTAGCATTTGCTAAACAACAAATCCTCTTCTCTCTATGTCAGAGTTTCTACAAACAGGTCAAAGCTAATGCCAGTACTCTTCCTTACTAATGCTGTAACTTATCAGTGAATGCTACTTTTGAAGGGTACAGGCTCTTTAGGAAGGTCAGGCAGGGGAGACAAAGTGAGGATGTTACCCTCTATGTGAATGACCAGCTGGAGTGCATGGAGCTCTGCCTGGGGATGGATAAGGAGCTGACAGAGAGCTTATGGGTCAGGATTAAAGGGAGGGCAGTGACAGGGGACATCAGAGTAGGGGTCTGTTACAGGCTACCTGACCAGGAAGACTGAGTGGATTAGGCCCTCTATAGACAGATAGGAGCAACCTCACATTCACAAGCCCTGGTCCTCGTGGGGGACTTCAAACACCCTGATATCTGCTGGAGGGACAGCACAACATGGCACAGGCAATCCAGGAGGTTCCTGGAATGCACTGATGATAACTTCCTTTTCCAAGTGATAGAGGAGCCATTGAGGAGCGGTGCTATGCTGGACCTCTTTCTCACCAAAAAGGTGGAGCTTGTGGGGGATGTGAAACTCAAGGCCTTGTTGAACTTCATGAGTTTCACACAGGCCTGCCTCTCAAGCCTGTCTAGGTCCCTCTGGCACGAGGGACCTCTGGTCCCTCCCTCTGGTCCCTCCCTTCCCTCCAGCACGTCAACAACACCACATAGCTTGGTGTCATCAGCAAACATGCTGAGAGTGCACTCAATCCCAATGTCCATGTCACCGACAAATATGTTAAACAGTGCCGATCCCAGTACCAACCCCTGAGGGACATCACTCATCACTGGTCTCTACCTGAACATCGAGCCACTGACCACAGCTCTTTGAGTACAACCGTCTAGCCAATTCCTTATCCACCGAGTGTTTCATCTCTCAAATCCTTGTCTCTCTAATTTAGAGACAAGGATGTTGTGCAGTAGAGTATCAAATGCTTTGAATACGACCAAGTAGATGACATTGGTTACTCTTCCCTTACCAAACAATGCTGTGACCCCGTCATAGAAGGCCATCAAATTTGTTGGGCACGATTTGCCCTTAGTGAAGCAATCATTATGCTTCAATGAAGCAATTATTCATGATTACACCCTGCTAAACAACTATTTTCATTAATAAACACAGTGCTACTTCTCTCTTATGAGTGAAGTGCATAATTCCCATCGCAACTCCGTGTTATCACCAACTGCAAACTCTGTACAGTCACAGAATCACAGAAACTTGGAATCACAGAATGGCTGAGGTTGGAAGGGGCTTCTGGAGATCATCTAGTCCAACCCCCCTGCTGAGCAGGAGCAGCTAGTGCACATTGCGCAGGATGGCATCCAGGAGGGTTTTGAGTATCTCCAGATATGGAAACTCCACAACCTCTCTGGGCAACCTGTTCCAGTGCTCTGTCACCCTCACAGTAAAGAAGTGCCCTCTCATATTCAGATGGAACTGTTTCAGTTCCATCTGAAAACTCTTTCAGTTTGTGCCCATTGCCTCTTGTCCTATTGCTGGGCATGATTGAAAAGAGTCTGTCCCCATACTCTTGACACCCTCCCTTCGGATATTTATATACATTGATAAGATCCCCTCTCAGTCTTCTCTTCTCCAAGCTAAACAGGCCCAGTTATCTCAGCCTGTCTTCATATGAGAGATGCTCCAGTCCCCTAATCATCTTCGTAGCCCTCTGCTGGACTCACTCCAGCAGTTCTAAGTCCCTCTTGTACTGGGGAGCCCAGAACAGGACACAGTACTCCAGGTGAGGCCTCACCAGGTCTGAGTAGAGGGGGAGGATCACCTCCCTTGACCTGCTGGCAACACTCTTCCTAATGCACCCCAGGATACCATTGGCCTTCTTGGCCACAAAGGCACATTGCTGGCTCATGGTTAACCTGCTGTCTACCAGGACTCCCAGGTCTTTCTCCACAGGGCTGCTCTCCAGCAGGTCAGCCCCCAACCTGTACTGGTGCATGGGGTTATTCTTCACTAGGTGCAGGGCCCTGCACTTGCCCTTGTTGATCTTCATGAGGATCCTCACTGCTCAGTGTTCCAGCCTGTCTAGGTCCCTCTGAATGGCAGCATAGCCCTCCAGGGTATCAGCCACTCCTCCCAGTTCTGTGTCATCAGCAAACTTGCTGAGGGTGCACTTTATTCCATCATCCAGGTCACTGATGAATAAGTTGAACAACACTAGACCCAGTACTGACCCCTGGGGGACACTGCTAGCTACCAGTCTACAACTAGTCTGCAGCGCTGACCACAACCCTCTGAGCTCTGCCATCCAGCCAGTTCTCAGCCCACCTCATTGTCCACTCATCTATCCCACAATTCCTGAGCTTGGCTATGAGGATGTTATAGGAGTCAGTGTTGAAAGCCTTGCTGAAGTCAAGGTAGAGCACAAACAATGCTCTCCCCTCATCTACCCAGCCAGTTATCCCATCATAGGAGGCTATCAGATTGGTTAAGCTTGATTTCCACTTGGTGAATCCATGCTGACTATTTCTGATCACCTTCTTATCCTCCACATGCTTGGAGATGACCTCCAGGATTAGCTGTTTCATCATCTTTCCACGGATGGAGGTGAGGCTTACTGGCCTGTAGTTGCCTAGGTCCTCCTTCTTGCCCTTTTTGAAGACTGCAGTGACACTGCATTTCTTCCGGTCCTCAGGCACGATGATGGAGAGTGGCCTAACAATAATATCGGCTAGCTCCCTCAGCACTCGTAGGTGCATTCCATGGATTTGTGGGTATCAAGTTTGCCTAAATGATCTCTGACCTGATCCTCCTCGACCGAGGGAAAGTCCTCCTTTCTCCAGACTTCCTCCCTTGTCTCCAGGGTCTGAGATTCCTGAGGTCTGGTCTTACCACTGAAGGTAGAAGCAAAGAAGGCATTCAGTAACTCTGCCTTCTCTGTATCCTTCGTTACCAGGGCACCTGCCCCACTCAGCAGCAGGTCCATATTTTCCCTAGTTTTCCTCTTGCTACTGATGTATTTGAAGAAGCCCTTCTCATTGTCCTTGACATCCCTTGCCAGCTTTAATTCCATATGGGCTTTGGCCTTTCTTGTCACATCCCTGCATACTCTGACAGTGCCCCTATATTCCTCTCTAGTGGACTATCCCTTTTTCCACATGCTGTATACTTCCTTCTTCTGACTGAGCTTTGCCAGTGTGATAAATTAGTGGGGGTTTGTTCATTGTCTTTGAGGAATTTGGAGAATCTGCTGAGGAGATAAGGTTGTATAATTTAACGGCCTTGGTAAAGGGGAGGATTAAGCAAGCAGATAGCAGGAGGGGGTATTGGGTAAACATCCTTGAGTGAAACCAGACATCCTGTTCGCCGCTTCACTACCCCCACCTGAACACGAGCACAACGCGTGATCACCAGCAGAAGAACAATGACCCCCCTCTCAACAATAGACTGCGCAGCCTCAGCCAGTTCAACAAGTCCCGATAAGCTGGAACTCGACTGCTATAAAACAGCAACCCTGGAAAGGGAAGTTGCGTGCTGTTGCGGAGCGGAGACTCCCCAGCCACCCAGCGCTGTTTTGCTTGTGTCTGCTTACTTGATTAATAAAATAATTTCAATAGACCAGTAAATTGTGTGGTCTAATTTATAACAATTTGGTGCCGTGACTCGGATGAAGGCAATCTGATTGAAAGACCTTCGGAGGGGGCGCCCCGCTGATTTCAGCAGCCTTCGTTAGGACTACTTTCATTCAAATCCTTCGCCGACGAACCCAAAATTAGACACAAGCAAATAAAACCGGTAAACCCCAGGCAACCTTTGAGCACGAAGTCCAAACGAAGACCCACGGGGTGGGTAAGTATAGGCCGGTGATCCGTTTGGTTGGGGTTGGGTATCCCGGAGCACGACGTGTGAGACATCCAACTGCGGACGAAGCGAGTGTGGACCCCTCGGTAGTGCGGTTCCCACTTCCCACGAGGGACTGGGCCACGAAAAGGGGGAAGCGTTGTGTGTGTGTGTGCGAAGGTGCTCCGGAAGATGGGGCAGAAGAAAAGTAAGCCTTCTGGCCCCATGAGGGGGGAATCCAGTGCTGTAGGGATACCCTCTGTTCCTTCTGATAGTCCGTTAGGACAAATGATTAAGAAAAGGAATGCTTCCCCTTCTAGGCGGGGAAAGAGTAAAGTTAAAATGATTTATTATTGTATAGAAGTGTGGGGCAACAAGCCCATCAAAGGGGACAGTGTTTTCTGGCCCCCGTTCGGCTCCTTCAAGGATTGGGTATGCCAAGCTGTCATGGTTTAACCCGGCCGGCAGCTAAACACCACGCAGCCGTTCGCTCACCCTCCCCCCTCCCTCTCTGGGACGGGGGAGAGAAATGGAGAGTGAAGCCCGTGAGTTGAGATAAAGACAGTTTAATAAGACAGGAAAATAATAATAACAAAAATAATAATAACAATAATAATAATAATGATACAATGGTGATAATACGAAAGTAATAGTATGTACAAACAAGTGATGAACAATGCAATTGCTCACCACCCGCTGACCGATGCCCAGCCTAACCCCGAGCAGTCCGGCCCCCTCCCCCCGGCTAGCCACCCCTATATATTGTTTAGCATGACGTCAGATGGTATGGAATACCCCTTTGGCTAGTTTGGGTCACCTGTCCTGGGTCTGTCCCCTCCCAGCTCTTACTGCACCCCCAGCCTGCCCGTTGGCAGGACAGAGCAAAAGGCTGAGATGTCCTTGGCTTAGTATAAGCACTGCTCTGCAACAATTAAAGCATCGGGGTGTTATCAGCACTCTTCTCATCCTAAGCCAAAACACAGCATTCCACCAGCTACTAGGAAGAAAATTAATTCTGTTCTAACTGAAACCAGGACATCTATCCACCCCTTATTCCATACCATTTATGTCATGCTCAGGTTACACTCTTTTCCATACATTCTAATTAGTCACCTATAATAATCATGGTAGTGATAACATACAGTATAATATACTATTTAACATGGTACAATTCAGTTCATGGGCTATTCTCACCCAGTATTAAATCTCCTTGAGGTACACACCGGACCTCTCCGTTCTTTTGCATCACCCACCAAGTGTATCCAGGTCCCTGAGCGAAAACAATTCCACGAATAGGTTTGCCTTTTCCTGAGGCAGGAGTAGCCCAGACTGTTTTACCCAGCATATTTTTTACATGCACTACAGGAACTTTATCCCCATCTACAGTACGTAACAGGTTTGATTGGGCAGGTCCAGCTCGGTTGGTAGATCCCCTAGTATTGACTAACCAGGTGGCCTTTGCCAAATGCGTATCCCAGTTTTTGAACGTCCCAGCGCCCATTGCTTTCAAGGTAGTCTTTAACAGGCCATTGTATCGTTCAACTTTCCCGGAGGCTGGTGCATGATAGGGGATGTGATACACCCATTCAATACCATGTTCTTTGGCCCAAGTGTCTATAAGGTTGTTTCGGAAGTGAGTCCCATTGTCTGATTCTATTCTTTCTGGGGTGCCATGTCGCCATAGGACTTGCTTTTCAAGGCCCAGGATGGTGTTCCGGGCGGTGGCATGAGGCACAGGATATGTTTCCAGCCATCCGGTGGTTGCTTCCACCACTGTAAGTACGTGGCGCTTGCCATTGCGAGTTTGAGGGAGTGTGATGTAATCAATCTGCCAGGCCTCTCCATATTTATATTTCAGCCATCGTCCTCCATACCAAAGAGGCTTTGACCGTTTGGCTTGCTTGATTGCAGCACATGTTTCACAGTCATGAATAACCTGTGCTATAGCGTCCATGGTCAAGTCCACCCCTCGATCACGAGCCCATCTGTATGTTGCGTCTCTACCTTGATGGCCTGAGGTGTCATGGGCCCATCGGGCTACAAATAATTCACCTTTATGCTGCCAATCCAGGTCCACCTGAGCTACTTCAATCTTAGCAGCCTGATCCACCTGCTGGTTGTTTTGATGTTCTTCAGTAGCCCGATTCTTGGGCACATGAGCATCTACGTGGCGTACTTTCACAGCCAGGTTCTCTACCCGAGCAGCAATATCTTGCCACAATGCAGCAGCCCAGATGGGTTTGCCCCTACGCTGCCAGTTGTTTTGCTTCCATTGCTGTAACCATCCCCACAGGGCATTTGCTACCATCCATGAATCGGTGTAGAGATAGAGAACTGGCCATTTTTCTCCTTCAGCAATGTCTAAAGCCAGCTGAATGGCTTTCACTTCTGCAAACTGACTCGATTCACCTTCTCCCTCAGCAGCTTCTGCAACTCGTCGCGTAGGAATCCATACAGCAGCCTTCCATCTCCGATGCTTCCCCACAATACGACAGGACCCATCAGTGAACAGGGCATATTTCTTTTCATTCTCTGGCAATTGGTTGTACAGTGGGGCTTCTTCAGCACGACCCACCTCCTCCTCTGATGATATCCCAAAGTATTTGCCTTCTGGCCAGTCCATGATCACTTCCAATATTCCTGGGCGACTGGGGTTTCCTATTCGAGCCCGCTGAGTAATCAGGGCAACCCACTTGCTCCATGTAGCATCAGTTGCATGATGCGTAGAGGGGACCCTTCCCTTGAACATCCAGCCTAGTACCGGCAATCGGGGTGCTAGGAGGAGCTGCGCTTCAGTACCGACCACCTCCGAAGCAGATCGAACTCCTTCATATGCTGCTAATATCTCCTTTTCAGTTGGAGTATAGTGGGCCTCAGATCCTCTGTATCCCCGACTCCAAAACCCCAGAGGCCGACCTCGAGTTTCCCCAGGTTCTTTCTGCCAGAGGCTCCAGGTGGGGCCGTTCTCCCCGGCTGCAGTGTAGAGCACATTCTTTACATCTGGTCCTGTTTGAACTGGCCCAAGGGCTACTGCATGGACTATTTCCTGCTTGATTTGTTCAAAGGCTTGTCGTTGTTCAGGGCCCCATTCAAACTCATTCTTCTTACGGATTACTTGGTAGAGTGGGTTTACAATCAGAGTGTAATTTGGGATGTGCATTCTCCAAAACCCCACAACACCTAGGAAAGTCTGTGTTTCTTTTTTGTTAGTTGGTGGAGACATACCTGTTATTTTGTTGATCACATCCATTGGGATTTGACGACGTCCATCTTGCCATTTTATTCCTAAAAACTGGATCTCTCGTGCAGGTCCTTTGACTTTATTTTGTTTTATGGCAAAACCGGCTTTCAGAAGGATTTGGACTATTTTCTTCCCTTTCTCGAAAACTTCCTCTGCTGTGTCACCCCACACAATAATGTCATCGATGTACTGCAGGTGTTCAGGAGCTTCCCCCTGCTCTAGCGCAGACTGGATCAGCCCATGACAAATGGTAGGGCTGTGTTTCCACCCCTGGGGCAGCCTATTCCAAGTATATTGGACTCCCCTCCAAGTGAAGGCAAATTGTGGCCTGCACTCTGCTGCTAGAGGGATGGAGAAAAATGCATTAGCGATATCAATTGTGGCGTACCACTTGGCTGCCTTCAATTCAAGTTCGTACTGAAGTTCCAGCATGTCCGGCACTGCAGCACTCAGTGGTGGCGTGACTTCGTTCAGACCACGATAGTCCACTGTTAGTCTCCACTCGCCATTAGACTTTCTCACTGGCCATATGGGACTATTGAAAGGTGAATGAGTCTTGCTGATCACTCCTTGGCTCTCCAATTGACGAATTAGCTTATGGATGGGGATCAGGGAGTCTCGGTTAGTGCGATATTGCCGCCGGTGCACAGTTGTGGTAGCGATTGGCACTTGCTGTTTTTCGACCCTCAGCAACCCCACAACAGAGGGGTCCTCTGAGAGACCAGGCAAGGTAGATAATTGTTTAATACCCTCTGTCTCTAAGGCAGCTATACCAAAAGCCCACCGGAACCCTTTTGGGTCCTTGCAATATCCTCTTCTAAGATAGTCTATGCCAAGGATACATGGAGCATCCGGGCCAGTCACAATGCGGTGCTTTTCCCACTCATTCCCAGTCAGACTCACTTCAGCCTCCAATACAGTCAACTGCTGAGATCCCCCTGTCACTCCACAAATATAGATGGGCTCTGGTCCTTTATAGCTCGATGGCATTATAGTACATTGTGCACCGGTGTCTACTAAAGCCTTATACCTCTGTGCGCGTGATGTGCCAGGCCATCGAATCCACACAGTCCAATAAACTCGATTTTCCCTTTCCTCCCCCTGGCTGGAGGCAGGGCCCCCCTAATCCTGGTCAGAATCTTCCTCGGTTCTGTGTTTGAAGGACTGTCTGCTGGAAGTTGGAGCAGCAAACTTTTCAGAGAATCCCTTTTTCCCAATTGTTTTCTTTTGCAACTCACGTACCCGTGCCTCTAGGGTCGCGGTAGATTTTCCATCCCATTTTCTCATGTCCTCTCCATGGTCTCGTAAGTAAAACCACAGGGTGGCACGGGGTGAGTACCCACCATATCGTCTTCCTCGTGTGGGTGAACGCCTACCCCTGATAGCTGAGACACTGCTCTGTACAGGTACAGAGGAGAATAATCTCTCTTCAAGTTGGTGAAACTTTTCAGAAAGTGTTTTCTCCCAGGTGTTCTCTTTCGGTCGTTGGACACTGGTTGGTTCAGGTGGGGAGGACGATAGATTCTCTTCAAGTTGGTGAACCTTTTCAGAAAGTTTCTCCACAGCTGAGACGCAGGCCTGTAAGGAAGAGGAGAGACTTTCTTCGTACTGCCGGAGTTGTTTAGCCGCTTCATCCACTGTGGGTTCCTCATCCTCTTTCCAGGCCATTATTGCCAATGAGCTGGCATATGATGATGGTGCACTCCATACAAACTTCCGCCACATGGGTCGTGTACACTTGACTTCATCTGGGTCTTTGGATGTTTGTCTGAGGTCTGGATCCTCATAAATCACTTCCCTTACGGCTAATTCCCTCAGGTACTGGACTCCCTTCTCCATAGTGGTCCACTTGCCTGGTAGACATAAAAGTTCTTCCTTGAAGGGATACCTTTCCCTCACAGCTGAGAGGAGACGCCTCCAGAGGCTGGTGGGTTGTGCTCCATCTGCAATTGCTTTGTCAATGCCTGCGTCTCTAGCAAGGGATCCCAACCGTCTGGCTTCCCTGCCGTCTAATTCCACACAATTGGCTCCAGAGTCCCAGCACCGGAGCAGCCAGGTGACAAGCTGCTCACCTATACAGCGACCAAAATCTTTTCGCACATCTCGTAGCTCGCGCTCGTTTAGGCTTCGGTTAGTTACTGTTGATTTTTCGGCATCCTCATCTTCCTCCTCCTGAATCCTTGATGGCCCAGCGTCGTCGTCATCTTCATCATCTTTATACCTAGTTTTGGCAGAAGCCTTACCTGGATTGGCAGAAGACTCTCTGCGTTCTAAACGACCTGAATTTCTATACCATATTTTCACCTTCTCTACAGGGGCAGCTTGCACTGCTACTGCTCGTTTCTCTGACTTTGTTACAGGGTCTGCCACAGGGGTTGGAATGCCCTCTGCAGGGGCAGCTTGCACTGCTACTGCTCGTTTCTCTGACCCCGTTACAGGGGTTGGAATACCCTCTGCAGGGTCAACTTGCACTGCTACAGCTCGTTTCTCTGACCCCGTTACAGGGGTTGGAATACCCTCTGCAGGGTCAACTTGCACTGCTACAGCTCGTTTCTCTGACCCCGTTACAGGGGTTGGAATACCCTCTGCAGGGTCAACTTGCACTGCTACAGCTCGTTTCTCTGACCCCGTTACAGGGGTTGGAATACCCTCTGCAGGGTCAACTTGCACTGCTACAGATTGTTTCTCTGACACGGCCACAGGAGCTGGAGCGGCTGCAGGAGCTGGAGCTGGAGCAGTTGCAGGAGCTGGGACTGGAGTAGCGGCAGGAGCTGGAGCTGGAGCGGTTGCAGGAGCTGGAGCTGGAGCCATTGCAGGAGCTGGAGCTGGAGCGGCTGCAGGAGCTGGGATTGGAGTAGCGGCAGGAGCTGGAGCTGGAGCGGCTGCAGGAGCTGGAGCTGGAGCGGCTGCAGGAGCTGGGATTGGAGTAGCGGCAGGAGCTGGAGCTGGAGCGGCTTCAGGAGCTGTAATTGGAGCGGCTGCAGGAATCGGAGCTGGAGCGGCTTCAGGAGCTGTAACTGGAGCGGCTGCAGGAATCGGAGCTGGAGCGGCTGCAGGAGCTGGAACTGGAGCGGCTGCAGGAATCGGAGCTGGAGCGGCTGCAGGAACCGGAGCTGGAGCAGCTGCAGGAACCGGATCTGGAGCGGCTGCCGAGTCCACCGTAGGGGTCACAGTGGCCGTTGGATCTGTCACAGGGCTTGGAGTGGCCGCAGGGTCTGTCACTAAGTTGATAGCAGTATCAATGGCAGCTCGATAGGCATGAGCCAGGCCCCAGCACGTTACAATGATTTGTGTTACTTTGGAACTGCCAGCATCATGACACCTTTTTTTCAAGCATTCTGCCAGTTTTTGAGGATTTTGCCATTGCTCAGGGGTGAATTTCCAACACACTGGGGGTGCCCACTGCTCTAGATGCCTGCCCATATCCACCCATACTCCCTGCCACCCACAACTATCCTGCCTCCGGGCAGATCTCCGGATGAGCTTCCCAAGTAGTTGTTTAACTTTAAGCAGAACCTGAAGTGCATTCATGAGGCAGAACAACAAGACTATGGTATTCTGAGTATCCCAATAATATTCAATATCTTGGAGAGCTATTGTAACAAGCTCGGAGGATAAGAGGGTGGTGAAGGAGGAAGGGAGAGTGATCAAGGAGGATACAGGGGTGGTGAAGGAGAAAGGGAGAGTAATCAAGTAAGAAAAATTATCTTCCCCTTTTCCCTCCACAGATTGACTCTCTAATGGAGAAAAACAATAGGTATAATTGCTAATAGTTCCCAAGATACTGTTTCCAAAGTACAGAGTCCACGATGTTACTGAGTATAAATACCAAGTTAGAGTCATGACCAGATATCTTATCGTCTCATAAGCCATTGCTATAATACTCAGTACCATAATGATCTGAAACCAGGGCCCAGAGAGGATAAACAACACTACAGAGAGAAAATACGGAAAATAATGTACTATAATACTCAATTTGGAAAACAGGCGCAGCAGAGTTGAGATTAAAGCAATCAGCATCATGACAAGTGACTATTAAGCAGGTCTAATCCTTACACCAATTTTAGTTTAACACACTCTGATCAGATCTGCCGTTATCTCAACCTTTCGGGCCCCACGTTGGGCGCCGAAAAGACTGTCGTGGTTTAACCCGGCCGGCAGCTAAACACCACGCAGCCGTTCGCTCACCCTCCCCCCTCCCTCTCTGGGACGGGGGAGAGAAATGGAGAGTGAAGCCCGTGAGTTGAGATAAAGACAGTTTAATAAGACAGGAAAATAATAATAACAAAAATAATAATAACAATAATAATAATAATAATGATACAATGGTGATAATACGAAAGTAATAGTATGTACAAACAAGTGATGCACAATGCAATTGCTCACCACCCGCTGACCGATGCCCAGCCTAACCCCGAGCAGTCCGGCCCCCTCCCCCAGCTAGCCACCCCTATATATTGTTTAGCATGACGTCAGATGGTATGGAATACCCCTTTGGCTAGTTTGGGTCACCTGTCCTGGGTCTGTCCCCTCCCAGCTCTTACTGCACCCCCAGCCTGCCCGTTGGCAGGACAGAGCAAAAGGCTGAGATGTCCTTGGCTTAGTATAAGCACTGCTCTGCAACAATTAAAGCATCGGGGTGTTATCAGCACTCTTCTCATCCTAAGCCAAAACACAGCATTCCACCAGCTACTAGGAAGAAAATTAATTCTGTGCTAACTGAAACCAGGACACAAGCCCTCAATATTTATGTTAACTATAAGGAGCCCTTTAGTCTGGAAGAAAGTGAGTATGCGCACCTCTGGATAAATTCAGATACGAGGACACATCTATAGCCTCTAAAAGAAAAAGGAGGGCGGGATAAAAAGAGAAAGGACTTAGAAGTCCCGACAGCGCCCCCGCCCTATATTCCACCGCCCGCACCAACGGCTCCCGTCCTTAATGGACTCCCCGAATTAGCTAATCCAGGAGAATCGGAATCGGATCATGAAACACAGGGGCCGGTAACCAGAAGCAGGGCAAGAAATCAGAAATCTGCTTTAAGGGAGGGATTATATCCCCTACGAGAAATAGCGATGGGGGGACCCCAGCCAGGAATGGAATATGTGGCCATCCCCATTAACTCCGGGGATGTCCGAGATTTTAAGAAAAGGACAGGAGGAGGGTAAGCGAGCTTTAATGGCAACTGGCATAATGTTTGCAGCTGCTGAGGAATAATTCTAACTGGAATAATAACTGTACATTGTATATTGTATATATAAAAAGCCCGGGCATTTTTGTTAAAGTATTCTTTTATACATATGTTAATATGTAAATATGTAAATATAAGAACTGCCATTGAGGTGTATGTCTAAGGGAACAAAATTTGCCCAGGCATATTATCGGCTCATCAGGTTTAAATGTCCTCAGTGTAATTGTCAACAGGCAGTTAATTTACAGCGGTCTGATTTTACTTGTGTATCTGTATATTGTGGATTTTGGAGGGATTGGGATTGACTAGTAAAGAGCTTCTAGGAAAACAGTGGAATATTAACCACTGTAGATTACAATAGTAAAAGTTCAAAGCAAAGAAATCCCAAGGAAAAGCCCTCTAGGATGTATACTAACACATTGGAGGGATATAGTGGAGTGAGAGGGTACAGAAAGTAAAAGAACTCTTATCAAATATTGTAATCAATGGTGGCCACTTTATAAACTAGAGGATGGAGCGGAGTGGCCCCTAAATGGAACTATTAATTATAACACCATATTAAAGTCAATGTTGTTTTTGTGGAAAGAAGGAAAATGGGATGAAATATGGTATATTGATTGATATGTTGTTTCAGTATCTTGGAGGGAAAAGGTATAGAATTGGACCCTGACTGAGCCCTTGGTGCTGGTATTAGAAAAGTACGGGCTGGAGAAAGATAAAGGAAGTGTTAAAAGGGTTGCTGAAGGTGTTAAAGGTGTGGCATGTAGTATTTAACAGAGCTGTTTGAAGTTGAATGAGCAGGGAAAGGGGATGTAGGCATTATCTAAGTAACAGTCTAGAAGTTTTGGTATATTTGCATATTTGCTGTGGTGTTTGTTCAGTTTCCCAAGCATCGGGAGGGGGACGGTGGGGGGGGAACAGCCTGCTCCACCAGGGGCCTCTCCAGCGGCCGCAGGGGGGCTTCGGCTCCAGCGCCTGGAGCGCCTCCTCCCCCTCATTCAAAGTCAGTCTGCGCTGACTTTGGTGTCTGCGGGGGGGTGTTTCTCGCTCTCCCAACTGCTGTTGAGCAGCAGGTTTTTGTTTGTTTCTTTGTTTGTTTGTTTTCGTGGATGTGCTCTCACAGAGGCACTGACTGTATTGCTCATGGCTTGGCTCTGGGCAGCAGT
The DNA here is from genome assembly GCF_047663525.1 of Anas platyrhynchos. NCBI lineage: Eukaryota > Metazoa > Chordata > Aves > Anseriformes > Anatidae > Anas > Anas platyrhynchos. The sequence goes on along the minus strand of NC_092620.1, from coordinate 9,075,100 downwards.
GGGCCCCTTTGGGGCCAGGTGAAATTGTCCCTTATCTGCCACGGGGAGGTTTCTGGGTTTTTCTCACGGGGGCTGCCACTGCAGTTTCCCACCCCCACACCCCTCACACCCCCCGAACCTTGCCATCAAACCCAATACACTGGGGAACAGCTAGGTCATTACTGACTTGTAAAGCATCAGGGATTAAATTAACTAATGAAACCCTAAAAAGCAATGGGGGCAGAAGGGACTGGGATAACATTGCCACTTTATGGGGATACCAAGCTGAGACCAGGGGATAAAATGATCACTGGGCAATTATTGTATGTACCCAAGGCAGGGACTAACTTGTTGGGAAGGGATTTGATGATGAAACTGGGCATTCAAATAGTAAATTGTTAGACTGGAATAACAGTGTTATTAATGGAGTGCTCTCTGGCCCTGAGAGCAAACATACATGTATATTCACCTCTGACTGGAAAGACCCTGAAATGGGGGCGGAAGCAACAATATAGGAGGACAATTTTACCTCAGGGGTTTACAGGGCCACCTATCTATTTGGGTAAATTCTAAAAAAGATTCTGGAGCAATTACAACCTCCCAAGGAGGTATTAATGTTACAAATATGTGTGTGAGGAATGTTTTAACAATTCGTGTCCATAAAGAACAATTCTGTTTGAATCCTGTCTACCTCTGGGTCCTGCACTGGCAATTTAATTCTTGAACCACAGATGCAGTGTGTCCCAGTCTCCCCCTCATTCTAGTCAATTTATCACGTCTTCAGAAAACACTCCTTAAATTTATGAACCTGTTTGCTTTTGTTATTCCGGACTTCTATTTCTAACAGTTACAGCCTTTTTTCCTGTCTTCTTCGAGATTAACTTAACACTGCTATAGATGTGTCTGTGAATGGCTGGGGAAGAACGTTTTAATTACTCGTGAAGCGTCAAATAAGAAAGCTGTTTGTGTTTGATGTCTGGGAGTTTCAGAACAACTGATAACAACTAGTGACTGTTATGGGATACTATGTGGATCTTTGGTATCTGGCCAGGGGGCCAAGAGATTAAGAGGAAGGAAAAAGAAGCTGAAGGACGGTTGGGAGACAAGACCTGCAGAAAGTGTTCTATAAACTTGGAATGGTGCCGAGTGAGTACAAAGGTGAGAGGAAGACTACAAGCCTTCAGCATGAAAGACCCCTAGAGACCCCCAGAGGAGACTGATGCGCATGCTCCAGTAGGAGGGACTGGACCCAGGAAGCTAATTATAATAACCTGTTTTTTTTAGAAGTAGTAATGAATATGTATTAGTCTAGGAGCATAAAAATCAGCTGCTTGATGTAACTGGTGTGTATCCTGGTGGAGCGGAGACTCCCGGTGCACCCAGCGCTGTTTGCTTACCTCTATTCCTTTATATTCTTTTAATAAATCCAATTTTTTTATTTAATCCTAATTTGAATCCTGAGCCATTTATAACAATTTGGGGGCTCGTCCGGGATGGCTATAGTTCCTGAATTCTGACTTAATCTAGGAGAGGCGCCCCACCATTTGGTGGCTCCTGTTTGAGTCAGATCGGGACTAATGCCATCCTGAACCTGAATAAAGGTAAGCAAAGAATTTATTTTTTTTTGAGCTCCCTTGCCGGCTGTATTTTGCCCGTAATTCTGCGCGCGAAGATCCGGACGAAGACGACAGAGTCGTTTGGATACCGTTCGGTTGGATTCCGGTGTCCGGGATCGAACCGGATGAAGACGACAGTCGTTTGGATACCGTCTGGTTCGATCCCAGACAAAGACAGCAGAGACGCTGGTGGATACCGTCCGGTTGGATTCTGGACGAAGACGACTGATTCGTAAGATACCGTCCGGTTGGGTAAAGGTACGGTTGCCAGTTTTTGTGTGTGAGAGTGTAACTGAGACTTCTAAACTCAGCGTGGAGGTCTTTTTGTTTTCTCACTGGTTCTAATCTCCTGTTGGGGGGGCTGGGCCAGTGAAGGGAGTGATACGTGGGTGGGTGACAGGTCCTAAACCCCCTGCAAGACACTCTCACTAGGGGCAACCAAGGGCTGTGGGAATTGCCACTAGTAAAATTCCCGGATGGGTCAGATAAAATCGAAGACCAAGGACCAGAAAGGGAGCAAATTACCAGATATATGACCAAAAAGTCCATTATGAATAATGATTAGAAATTGGAACAATAGGGGCCCCAGGAAATTAAAGAGTAAATTGAAAATGATCCAGTATTATATGATAGAATGACCAAAAGAACCCTTAAGACCCCCTGTATTTTGATCCACGGAGGACGGGGTCTGTCAGGCTTTGAACATTAATAGTAGAATACCCGTGGATCCAGAAAAGAGCAAGCTGAAACATTGGAATTAGAAATTAGAGAGCAATTGATTAAGAATGAATATGTGCTACTGTGCTGTGCTGCGCTTATACCACCAGATAAAAGGAGCTTCTCGGACCCCGAGAACCAGATCAAAAACAACCTCATGGTATGGACTTTAATTAAGGGGTCTTAGATAAGGAGGAGTGTTCACAAAGGGACAGGTTATGCATATGTATAGGAATGTTCATGTATATGTAACTTTTTACTAAAGCAATTTGCCACGTTAGGCGTGCACGACTTTGGTGGGACTACCCGCCCCGTGCCGCTCAGAACTGAGTAAACATACCTACTTTACAATCTTACTGATTGTGGAGTCATATTTCTGTGAGTCATTTTGGTGAGCCAGGCAGGAGGCACTCTGCTCGGCTGCGGGATCGGCTGCAGCGTGGACGCCCCTAGGTGCACCCTGAGTGTTTTTGCTCGGAGGGGACTCTACTCTCGGCTGCTCACCACAGGAGCAAAGATCTCCTGAAACTGCAGACAAACGGTATGTTTTCGGCTGCTGGAGGGATACTAACTGGAGTGTTAATAATTGTATGTGTTTTTATGTATGTATTTTGTGTTGAAATTATTTGTGTAAATGTAAGGGTTTGAAACAAAGTGTTACAAGTCACTTCACGAAGAACACAGTCAGAGACAATACTTGTTTGGTTGGTTATCATTCTAAATTATATTCCTGTGGTATGAATGAGATGTGCTGGAGGCCTCTGTGTGCGATTGTGCTGTGTGAGTGAGACACAGCGTTGCTGCAAAGCGAGTGCAGAGTTCCGATCCGTTGTTCCGTACTCTCCGCAAGGGGAGTGGGCAGAGATGAACGAAGTGCTTGACAGACTGAAAAGAAGTGCTGTTTTATCCAAGTTTTGAGTGGTGGTGCCTAATATATGGGCCCGGTGTATCTTGTGTATCTTGTGTATCCTATTTTTGCTCTTAAATGTTTTGACTGTGACAAGAAAAAGGCAGGAGAATGATATGACATGCTTCCTGCAACATATGAGGCCCGCACAGGCCGAGACCTGGACTTGCTGAGACCTGAACAGGCCGAGAGACCGGAGCGGCGCCGAGAGACTGGAGCGGCGCTGGGAGACCCGAGACACTACGGAGGGACTACCGCTGGACGGAGAGAGCCCTGAGAGACGCTGCAGAGCCACGGACGGCTCTGAGAGACACAGAATAGACCTGACAGAAGCTGCAAAACGCGGGGAAATTAAAGTAATTGCGGTGCGACGCGGGACATCCGAGATCAAGTTGCTACGGGAGACCAGAGGCGTCAGTGGACACCAGCAGCCGACCCTCACCGTGTGGCGAGTCGGCACAGAGCAGAGGGGCGGACATCAGGACCCTGCAGCCTGTCTGACATAACCATGGAGGCAGCGGCAGCAGCTGCTGTGCTGCTTCACTCTAGCATTCTTTTTATAAAAGGTTTATCTTGCAATGCAAAAAAGACTATTAGTCCCCAGATCGGTGTTATAACTATTACTAATGACGACTTAGCTCTATTGCAGGGCAGGAGTGCAGAGACGCAGATTACACTGCCAAATGACCACCGGCAGGCTCTTTCACAAACCTAAGGTTGCAGCTGGCACTGCCTGCAGCCGTATAGCAGACGTTACACTCTCTTTCCTAACTAGTAATCATGTGTCTTATCCATTTGTGGTGAATGGCCAGTGGCAAAAAGAAAAGGGGGGAGACAAAGACAGAAACGGTACAAGGAGGATGCCACTGACACTAAAAGCATGGGTAATAGGAGTAGTATAAGTGACACAGGTGACGGTGCAGGGCACTCTGCCTGCTGCTCGCCCTCGCCTGACTGTGCACTGCTGCCAACGGTGCTAGAATAAAATGTGAAGACTGCTCAGATGGCAGTGATGAGACTGCTTGTGTGAAGAAGATGTGTGAAGAAGATGTGTGCTGAATCTGACTTTGTGTGCAACAGTGGTCAGTGTGTGCCAAACAGATGGCAGTGTGATGGGGATCCGGAATGTGAAGATGGGTCTGACGAAAGTGCTGAGCTGTGTCATATGAGAGCATGCCGGGTAAATGAAATCAGCTGTGGTCCTCAGTCGACCCAGTGTATCCCAGTGTCGTGGAAATGTGATGGTGAAAGAGACTGTGACAGTGGAGAAGATGAAGAGAATTGTGGCAATGTGACTTGTAGTGCAGCAGAGTTCACATGCAGTAGTGGACAATGTATTTCCAAAAGCTTTGTCTGCAATGGTCAAGGTGACTGCTCCGACCACTCGGATTAATCTTTGGAGCAGTGTGGCCGCCAGCCTGCACCTCCGGTGAAGTGTTCTGTGAGTGAGGTGCAGTGCGGCTCAGGTGAATGTATCTACAAGAAGTGGTGATGTGACAGAGATCCTTATTGCAAGGATGGAAGTGATGAAATTAATTGCCCTTCTTGGACCTGTGGACCAGACCAGTTCAGATGTGAAGATGGGAACTGTGTCCATAGGAGTAGGCAGTGCAGTGGTGTGAGAGACTGTCTGGATGGCACTGATGAAGCAAACTGTAACAATGTTATTCAGTGCTCTGGACCTGGCAAATTCAAGTGCAGAAGTGGAGAATGCATAGATATCAATAAAGTGTGTAACCAGCAGAGAGACTGCAAGGACTGGGGTGATGAGCCCCTGAAGGAATGCAACATAAATTAATGTGACTGTCCAGCTGGGAAACTGTGGAGATAGTGATGAATGCCAAAACCCTGGTATCTGTAGTCAAATCTGTATCAACCTGAAAGGCTATCAGATGAATCCTGCTACAGGAACCTGGAAAGGGCCATACGGCAAAGCAAATTAGATAACTGTTATTTAACTTGTCAGAAGATAAAAAAGAAAGTGTTTCAACAAGCAGCCACGGGAGGGAAGAATCACTGAACCCTCGATGTGAGGGACTGTACCTTGTTTTACTGACTACTGAAACAGCTGTGAGAACCGCAGAAAGGGACCCATGCATCCAGAATAAAAGGACCAGTAACTACTGAAACTTGGAGGGTTGAGTCCGCTCCTGGGAAACTGAAACTCAAGCTAAGGAAGAAGTAATATTCTGGCAACGAGGCTCTGCATGAATTAAGGACGCCAAATACAGGGGACAAGCCTGAAGGGAGGAAAGGGAGAAGGCAAGACCGGGGCAGGACCCTCCACTGCGGTGTGTATGGTCTACCGAGGGAGGCAACCCCTATGGGTATTGACTGCCGAGTGAGAGGGCCTCGACTGGACTTCTCCCACACTAAGGTCAGGTTGTCCTGAGAAAATAACATAAGAACCTCTTTTTTTTTAAACCTATATAAAACTGTGATTAGTTTTCCGGGAGCTGGATCACCCTGACAGGCCGAACGGTAACACAAGCCTGAATCAACCCTGAAGGCGTTTGCCTATTATGATCCAGATACGTGGGCAGAAGACAGATCCTGGGACTATAGGACCCCAGTATATATACTTAATAGAATAATTAGGTTATTAGCTGTAATAGAAATAGTTATAAATGATGAGAACTGCTTTGTATCAAAATTGCCTAGCTTTGGATTATTTACTAGCACAAGAAGGAGAAGTCTGTGGAAAATTTAGCTTTAGTAATTGCTGTTTAAAGGTTGATAAAAAGGGTGTTTCTTCCTAGTAGCTGATAGAATGTTATGTTCTGGTTTAGGATGAGAAGAATGTTAATAATATGCTGATGTTTTAATTGTTTTTAATTGTTACAGAGCAGTGCTTACACCAAGCCAAGGACCAAGCCAAATTCAGCTTCTCACTGTCCTGCCAGCAGGCAGGCTGGGAGGAGGGCCGGACTGCTCGGGGTTAGGTTGGGCATCGGACAGCAGGTGGTGAGCAATTGCATTGTGCATCAATTGTTTCGTACACATTATTACTAGTAGTACTATTATCATCATTATTGTTATTATTATTATTGTTATTACCTTCTTGTTTTTATCTCAACTCACAGGCTTCATTTTCCCATTTCTCTCTCCCATCCCAGAGAAGGAGGGGGGGGAGGTGAGCAAGCAAACACAAACCTGGAAGGATATGGAATGGGATTTATTTCCATGGCTGCCTGATGGACCATGGGTTAAAAGAGTGTTATTTTTATTGTGATGTGGTGTAAAGATGTTATTGTTTATACCTTGTATGATACCTTGTCTTACATTATTAATACACCGGGTGATAAATAGTACATTGGTAATAACTTCATTAAAAAAGGAAGGGAATATGTCAATTATGATGTTTAAGAATTGGACCCTCCAAGAACGGACTGATGAAATCCAGTTAACAACAGAAGAGACACGAATTGTTGATATTAAAAAGAAGATAAGGGATTGTGAGGAATGTGTTAACAATTCGTGTCCATAAAGAACAGTCCTGTCTGCCTCTGGGCCCTGCACTGGCAATTTAATTCTTGAACCACAGATGCAGTGTGTCCCAGTCTCCCCCTCATTCTAGTCAATTTATCACGTCTTCAGAAAACACTCCTTAAATTTATGAACCTGTTTGCTTTTGTTATTCCGGACTTCTATTTCTAACAGTTACAGCCTTTTTTCCTGTCTTCTTCGAGATTAACTTAACACTGCTATAGATGTGTCTGTGAATGGCTGGGGAAGAACGTTTTAATTACTCGTGAAGCGTCAAATAAGAAAGCTGTTTGTGTTTGATGTCTGGGAGTTTCAGAACAACTGATAACAACTAGTGACTGTTATGGGATACTATGTGGATCTTTGGTATCTGGCCAGGGGGCCAAGAGATTAAGAGGAAGGAAAAAGAAGCTGAAGGACGGTTGGGAGACAAGACCTGCAGAAAGTGTTCTATAAACTTGGAATGGTGCCGAGTGAGTACAAAGGTGAGAGGAAGACTACAAGCCTTCAGCATGAAAGACCCCTAGAGACCCCCAGAGGAGACTGATGCGCATGCTCCAGTAGGAGGGACTGGACCCCAGAAGCTAATTATAATAACCTGTTTTTTTTAGAAGTAGTAATGAATATGTATTAGTCTAGGTGCATAAAAATCAGCTGCTTGATGTAACTGGTGTGTGTCCTGGTGGAGCGGAGACTCCCGGTGCACCCAGCGCTGTTTGCTTACCTCTATTCCTTTATATTCTTTTAATAAATCCAATTTTTTTATTTAATCCTAATTTGAATCCTGAGCCATTTATAACATGTGGATCATTTTAAGGAAAAGCGATACTCCCTGATGGGAGAGAAATGATGAATAAAGTGATAATGAGGCAAATATTAACTGTTTTACATCAAAAAGTTGTTGGGAGGTGCAAGCAATGTGTGATGTTGTTCTAAGAAAGCATGTCTGTGTAGGAATATATACTTTAGGGAAGCACACATGCAGAGGATGTACTACATGTCAAAGGGTAAATAAAAAGGTCTTCTGTAACTGATCTAGAGGGGGACGGGAGCCAGGGCTTTGACCTTTCCAAAGTATACAGGTAGACTTTACTGAGTTACTTGTTTGTCCTAATTGACCACGTGACTGGATGGGTGTAAAGCTTTACTGCAAGGGTTAAAGCAGGCCTTAGAGATTGAGTGGGATTTTCACAGCCCCTGGCACCCCTCCTCTTCTGGAAAGGTAGAGCGAATGAATGGTGAAATTAAGAAACAACTAACAAAACTTGTGCTGGAAACTAAGGCTTCTTGGATAAAATGCTTACCCCTTGCACTGTTAAACATATGGACGCAGCCCAGAACTGATGTAGGAATTTCTCCTTTTGAAATGCTATATGGTACGCCCTATGACTTGGAATTGCCACTTGATCACCCTCAATTCTAATTAAGACTTGGAAAGAGACTTTTTTAACACCACGATGGGGAAGGCCCCTATGTTGTTTTGCTTACCACAGAAACGGCTATTTGAACTGCAGAGAAAGGATGGACGCATGCCAGCCGTGTGAAAGGACCAATCCGGGAAGGTAAATGGGAGGCGGCTCCAGGCCCTGACGATTTGAAGCTGACACTAAGACGGACTCGATAAGTATTGTGTATCATCTGTGTATCGTGGGAAGGGGAGGAGGCCCTGTTTCAAAGGCTCCCTAGTAGGTTCCCCTGAAGAACACTGCTGCTGCCAAGAAGAACCGATACCTTGTAGTTCGCTGCAACCGAACTGACAAGCGAGGCAGAGAAGTGAAAACGGTGGGGGACTGAGGGGCCGACAATTTAAAAACACCCTGGAGAGATGGGCTCCGACCACCTCCTACGATACATGGGAGTCAGTATCATCGTTTTGGTCAGCTATGGGTCTCCGCATCCCCACCAGCCTTTTACATGGAGCTTGATCAGATGGAAGGATCAATTCGTCATCCAGCAAACAACGACAGCAGGTGCCCCCAGTTTCTGTATCACATTATGTGACCTGGTGTCAGTGCAGCCATGCTTTAACCGATCAGGATTTTATTTCTGCCCTAGTTCTAACCTGGGAAAGGGGTACTGTAAATGCCCGAACGTGTATTGTTGTGCATACGGGGGGTGTGAAACCATTGCTACAGACTGGACACTCAGGGCTGGATAAATTCTTACAAGTGGGATATGGGCTGCAAGGTTGTAACCGACAGGTGGATCCCCGTTACAGGTGGCGAGGGCATGGTATAGGGTATACAGGAACCTTCCACGGAAATAAAGAAATTTTCAAGGTTCTATATATAAATATAACAAACTCAGACGATACTAGCTGGGTACTAGGAAAAATGTCAGATTTTACGAACACGGAACAGATAGGGGAGGACTCATACTAATAAAAAGGATGATGCTGATAGGCCCCAGGCAGTAGGACCAAATGAGGTATTGTCAGAAAATGTCCAGGGAATCCAGCCTGCGGAAAATACTACAGTGTCAACCCTCAGCAGCCCTGCAAGCTCAGGTAAAGCCAAGAATGATAACATAGCTGATGGGGGGTCATGAATGCCAGCTACCAATTATTAAACAAAACAAACCCAAATGTAACAAAACACTGTTGATTATGCTTTAGTATAAGGCCTTCATATTATGATGCTATTGGGGATCCTGGGGAGCCCACCCGCACAAACGAGAACAACTTTCTACATTGCAGTTGGGGAAAAGACATAAGGGTAACACTACCACAAGTCACTGGAGGTGGTAGGTGTGTACAGTTCCTAGTGGGAAGTGTCACCTATGTAATATCACGGAGAATAGAAAACAATCAGCTGAGTGGTTAATCCCAGCCAACAACGCTAGGTGGGTTTGTTCGTCAGTGGGCGTAACTCCTTGTCTATCACTAAAACTCTTTAATGCGTCTCGTGATTTTTGTATAACAGGTGATAATTATACCAAGGATTCTATACCACCTTGAGGATTATATGTACCCAAATTGAACAATCCATCTCGGCCCTGGAAAATCTATCAGGTCGCTTTCAGAGGTAGTGTTACAAAATCGTAGGGGATTAGATTTGGTATTTTTTACGACAGGGAGGGCTGTGTGCAGCCCTGAATGTTGTGTATATGCTGATCACACTGGAGTAGAGAGAGACACAATGACCAAATTACGGGAAGGGTTAGAAAAACGAAAAAGGGAAAATGAAGCCCACCAGAATTGGTACGAATCCTGGTTTAATTACTCACCTTGGCTTACTACCCTGCTATCAACTATAGCAGGGCCCTTGTTGTTACTTATATTAGCACTGACTTTTGGACCATGTATATTCAATCGAGTAATTGCAATTGTGAAAAATCAATTAGAAGCTGCTCATCTTATGCTTGTGCATGCTAAGTATGAATCTCTTGAGCAGGAGAAGGACAACGCAGAAACTTCGATGCTCAGCAAGCAAATATTGCAAAAATTCAATGAACAAAATATGTTAAAAAAAGAAAAAGGAGGGATTGTGATAAATTAGTGGGGGTTTGTTCATTGTCTTTGAGGAATTTGGAGAATCTGCTGAGGAGATAAGGTTGTATAATTTAACGGCCTTGGTAAAGGGGAGGATTAAGCAAGCAGATAGCAGGAGGGGGTATTGGGTAAACATCCTTGAGTGAAACCAGACATCCTGTTCGCCGCTTCACTACCCCTGAACACAAGCACAACGCGTGATCACCAGCAGAAGAACAACGACCCCCCTCTCAACAATAGACTGCGTAGCCTCAGCCAGTTCAACAAGTCCCGATAAGCTGGAACTCGACTGCTATAAAACAGCAACCCTGGAAAGGGAAGTTGCGTGCTGTTGCGGAGCGGAGACTCCCCAGCCACCCAGCGCTGTTTTGCTTGTGTCTGCTTACTTGATTAATAAAATAATTTCAATAGACCAGTAAATTGTGTGGTCTAATTTATAACAGCCAGGAGCTCCTTGCTCATCCATGCAGGTCTCCTGCCCCCTTTCCTTACCTTCTTGCTCATTGATCTTGAGCTTGGAGGGGGTGATGCTTGAATACTGACCAGCTCTTCTGGATCCCCCTTCCTTCTAGGGCCCTAACCCATGGGATTCTTCCAAGTAGGTTCCTGAAGAGGCCAATTAATTCACCAGTTAGTAGTCTGCATGTAAAGCCAGTCAACATGCTGTGGTGCTCCCCACACCCTAGGAATATGCATTCCCCATGGTGTGTTGGTGCACTGTTTCCCAGTGTATTATTACAATAATCCACATAGCTGTCCCCATGTAAAACATTTGCTTTCTAAATTATTATCATTATCAAAACACAGTAAATATTAACAGCTGTGGTGGTTTTACTCAGGTGGGCAGCTGAGCTCCACCACAACCATTCTCTCAAAGGGAAACGGGGAGAAAATACAAAGAAAAAGGGCTCAAGATTTGAGATAAGGACAGGGAGATTGCTCAACAATTATCATGACAAGCAAAACAGACTCAGAGTAGGGAGATTAATATAATTTATTACCTATTACTAACAAGCTAGAGAAGTGAGAACAACTTTATCATTGGTTCCTGCACCCACCCCGGTTTGGGGTATGACCTCTCCAATAAATCAATCATCAGAAGAAATAACTGAGGGACTATCGGAGCAGAGTGCTGATGGGGAGTGGGGGCTGCCCTCCCCACCCCCCGCGTCGAAAAATCTTGATAAAGCTGTGCTGCCAGCATCGGTGCCGCTGCCAGGCAGCAATAAATCCACTCAGGATGCTTTGCCAATGAGAGGTGCAGCAGCAGCTTGCGAAAATCGACCTTCACTGAAGGAGCTGATGGGTACACTGCAAAGAAAACAAGACCTGATTAACAGACTGGAGACTCAGCTAGCAAAACAGAAACAGCTGAGGACTGAGGAACTCAAAATTGTTCAAGAGGAAGCTGCCAAGATCAAGGAGTGGGTAACATTTAAGCTGAGAGAGCTTGAGCTAGAAAACTACCACCTGAAAAACTGTAATCAGAGGCTGACGGAGAAAATTAAAGCCCTTCAGGATACATTGCAAGGTATGACCAGCATTTCTCCCTCTAAATCTCTTTGGAGCTGTAATTCTCTGAAGTCCAGAGCAACACAGACTTCTTTACCTGAGAAGATAGACCAGAAATCTATGCTTCTTGCACCTGGTTTCAGGCAGCTATGTCAAACAAGACCTACCAAACGTGTCTTCTCTACAACAAGCATCGTCCTTGCCAATGACACCTTCACTGAGGATGGAGAGGACAAATCTCTGCTTTCTCAGAACACACTGAAGCTCATGTCTGACCCATCAAGCTGGAATGTCTCTGCAGAAAAAGACATATTTTCAACCATAAGCTCTGAACACAGGTTAGGGTGCTCTGATCCTGTGCCTCTGGACCCTCCTATGAGAAGTTCCCATGACAGTGTTCCCACATTGCCCAATTGAGGAATTTAGAAAAATATTGTTGCCAGTAGTTGGCTTCAAGGATAAGGTCTATGTGACTGCTAATCACAAGGGGGTTGTTTTCTTGCAGGTGGGGTTGTTTTCTTGTAGTTGTTTGTCTGAGTGCTTTTGACCAATAATCTTGTGTGAGACACTATCTGCCCCTGTAAAGTTCACTATAAAAGTCAGGCTATTCGGGTAATAAAATGGAGCATGATCTGACCATACTGGTGTCTATCGTGCTTTCGGCCGTTCTTCCTGAAACAAGCGGGCAGTCCCCCAGACACGGTAATGAATACTATGACCAGGACTAGGAGGGCCCTGCCTCCAGCCAGGGGGAGGAAAGGGACAGTCAGGCTTATTGGACTGTGTGGATTCAATGGCCTGGCACATCAGACCCACAGGAGTACAAGGCTCTAGTGGACACTGGTGCACAGTGTACCCTAATGCCGTCAACCTCTAAAGGGGCAGAACTCATCTCTATCTCTGGAGTGACAGGGGGATCCCAGCAGTTAACTGTATTGGAGGCTGAAGTGAGCCTAACGGAATGAGTGGCAAAAGCACCCTCTTGTGACTGGCCCGGATGCTCCGTGCATCCTTGGCATAGACTACCTCAGGAGAGGCTATTTCAAGGACCCAAAAGGGTTCCAGTGGGCTTTTGGCATAGCTGCCTTGGAGACAGAGGTCATTAAGCAGTTGTCCACCTTGCCCGGTCTCTTGGAGGACCCTTCTGTTGTGGGGTTGCTGAGGGTCGAAGAACAGCAGGTGTTCATTGCTACCACTGCAGTGCACTGGTGGCAATAGCGTACCAACCAAGACTACCTGATTCCCATCCATAAGCGCATTCATGAACTTGAGAATCAAGGAGTGATCACCAAGAGTAGCTCACCCTTTAATAGTCCCATATCATAGAATCATAGAATATCTGAGCTGGAAGGGACCCACAAGGACCATCAAGTCCAACTCTTCAGTCCCCAAAGGACCACCCAAAAAATCAGACCACGTGTCTGAGAGCATTATCCAAATGCTTCTTGAACTCTGGCAGGCTCAGTGCCGTGACCTGGGGAGCCTGTTCCAGTGCTCGACGACATTCTTGGTAAAGAACCTGTTCCTGGTATCCAGTCTGAACTTCCCCTGTCCTAGCTTCAAGCTGTTCCCTTGGGTCCTATCGCTGGTCACCAAAGAGAAGAGATCGGCGCCTGCCTTTCCGCTCCCCCCCGTGAGGAAGTTGTAGACCACAATGAGGTCTCCCCTCAGCCTCCCCTTCTCCAGGCTGAACAAACCAAGTGACATCAGCTGCTCCTCATATGTCTTTCCCTCTAGGCCCTTCACCACCCTTGTAGCCCTCCTCTGGACACTCTCCAATAGTTTCACATCCTTTTTTTACTGTGATGCCCAAAACTGCACACAGTACTCGAGGTGAGGCTGTGCCAGCGCAGAGTAGAGTGGGACAAGCACTTCCCTCGACCATCTAGCAATGCTGTGCTTGATGCACCCCAGGATACGGTTGGCCCTCCCAGCTGCCAGGGCACACTTCTGGCTCATATTCAGCTTGCTGTCGACCAAAACCCCCAGATCTCTCTCTGCGGGGCTGCTCTCCAGTGTCTCATGCCCCAGTCTGTACGTATAGCCAGGGTTGCCCCTTCCCAGGGCAGGACCCGTCACTTGCTCTTGTTAAACTTCATAGAGTTGGTAACTGCCCAGCTCTCCAATCTGTCCAAATCTTTCTGCAAGGCCTCACCACCCTCGATGGAGTCAGGACCTCCACCCAACTTGGTATTGTCCACGATCTTGCCCAAAAAACCTTCAAGTCCTTCATTCAAATTGTTTATGAAAACATTGAAGAAGACTAGTCCTAAAATGGAGTCCTGAGGAACGAACCCCACTAGTGACAGGTCGCCAGCCTGAAGTAACCCCATTTACAAGAACCCTCTGGGCATGACTCGCCAGCCAATTCTTCACCCATCTTATTATGCTTTAATCTAACTGTATTCTGGTCATTTTGTCCAGAAGGATACTGTGAGAGACAGTATCGAAAGCTTTACTGAAATCCAAAAGATTACATCGACTGGCTTCCTTTGGTCAACTAGCTGGGTGATCTTGTCATAGAAGGAAATTAAGTTTGTTGTACGTGACCTTCCCCTAGTGAACCCATGTTGGCTCTGACCAAGGACTGCGTTGTCCTTTAGGTGTTTTTCAATAACTCCCAGAATAATCTTCTGAGATGTGGCCAGTGTGAAAGTCTAATGAGACTAACTGTGGACTATCGTGGCCTGAATGAAGTTACGCTACTGCTGAATGCTGCTGTGCCAGACACGCTAGAACTTCAATACGAACTGGAGTCAAAGGCTACCAAGTGACTATTGATATTGCTAATTCATTATTTTTTCAATCCTTTTGGCAGCAGAGTGCAGGCCACGGTTTGCTTTCACTTGGAGGGGTGTCCAGTACACCTGGAATCAACTGTCCCAGGGGTGGAAACACAGCCCTCCCCATTTGCCATGGACTGATCCAGACTGCCTTGGAACAGGATGATGCTCCTGAACACCTGTAATATTTTGATGACATCATCCACTGGGGAAAAAAAGTAGGGCAAAAAGTATTTTTGAAATCAGATTCTTTCCAATAACATTTTGGCACATCCACTGATGTGGATAGCATCTCTATGACCAACCACTTAATCCTAATAATCAGTCCATTCAGGAAAAAAAAATTAACCACTGTACGTGTGTCAATCTCAACTGAATGCTCAGGAAGCCCATACACATGATGTTCCAGAGCTGGAATAAGAGAATAAAGGCGGGGAGGATCCTGCAAGCATGCACTGCAAGATAACTGCAGACAGCACTAACAACTTAGTCATCATATAAAATCACATGAGCTAGGTGCACCATACCTATGGAATATATGGCTCTTGCTATTAAATAAAACAAAACAGAACAGAACAAAATCGCATAACTGTGAAGAGGTATGAGAAGATACCGGAAGATCATGCCCAGTCGGCATCTGTTCATGAAAGGCAAGTCCTGTCTGACAAGCCTCATCTCCTTCTATGACCGGGTGACCCGCCTGGTGGATGAGGGAAAGGCTACTAGACTTCATCAAAGCCTTTGACACATTCTCCCATGGTATTCTCCTGGAGAAGCTGGAAGCCCATGGCTTGGACAGGGACACTCTTTGCTGGGTTAAAAACTGGCTGGAAGGCCTGGCCCAGACAGTGGTGATGAATGGCATTAAATCCAGCTGTCGACCGGTCACGAGTGGTGTTCCCCAGGGGTTGGTGTTGGGGCTAATCCTCTTTAATATCTTTATTGATGATTTGGATGAGGGAATTGAGCGCACCCTCAGTAAGCATGCAGATGACACCAAGTTGCGGGAAGTGTTGATCTGCCGGAGGGCAGGAAGGCCTTGCAGAGGGACCTGGACAGGCTGGATGGACGGGCAAAGGCCAACGGCATCCTGGCTTGTATCAGGAATAGTGTAGCCAGTAGGACCAGGGAGGTGATCGTCCCCTTGTATTCTGCTCTGGTGAGGCCACACCTCGAGTACTGTGTTCACTTTTGGGCCACTCACTACAAGAATGACATCAAGGCCCAGGAGTGTGTCCAGAGAAGGCCTACAAAGCTGGTGAAGGGCCTGGAACACAAGTTCTATGAGGAGCAGCTGAGGGAACTGGGGTTGTTTAGTCTGGAGAAGAGGAGGCTGAGGGGGAGACCTTGTCGCTCTCTACAACTACCTGAAAGGCAGTTGTGGGGAGCTGGGGGTTGGCCTCTTCTCACAGATAACTAGTGATAGGACTAGAGGCATTGGTCTCAAGTTGTGCCAAGGGACATTTAGTTTGGAAATTAGAAGACATTTCTTCTCAGAAAGAGTGGTTAGGCATTGGAACAGGTTTCCCAGGGAGGTGGTGGAGTCACTGTCCCTGGGAGCATTTGAGGAAAGGTTGGACGTTATGCACAGGGACATGGTTTATTGACTGATATTTGTGGTAAGGGGATGGTTGGACCAGCTGATCTTGGAGGTCTTTTCCAGCCTTAATGATTCTATGATTCTAAGATTCATTTTAACTCATTCTTCTTCTGTCTGAGCTTCCCATTTATAGGAAACCAGTGTAGTGTGGTGGTATAATTATTAATATTTAAGATTTGAGAGGTCTGTCTGAGAAATTCTGGTGTTTCCGCTTGAGTGGGCAGCTGAGCTCCAACACAACCGCTCTCTCACTCCCCTCCTCAAAGAGGAACAGGGAGAAAATACGATGAAAAGGGCTCAAAGGTTGAGATAAGGACAAGGAGATCACACAGTAATTATTGTAACGGGCAAAACAGACTCGGCATAGGGAGACAGTAAGATTTATTGCTTATTACTAACAAGGTAGAGAAGTGAGAAACAAAGGAAAGAAACCAAAACACCTTCCTCCCCATCCACGCTCTTCCACCTCCTCCCCCCGTTGGCAGGACAGAGCAAAAGGCTGAGATGTCCTTGGCTTAGTATAAGCACTGCTCTGCAACAATTAAAGCATCGGGGTGTTATCAGAACTCTTCTCATCCTAAGCCAAAACACAGCATTCCACCAGCTACTAGGAAGAAAATTAATTCTGTTCTAACTGAAACCAGGACAGGTCCGTACCACGGGGTCCATCCCTCAGGAGCAAACTGCTCCAAGCTGGGTCCTCCACGGGCAGCAGCTCCTGCCAGGTCACCTGCTCCTGCGTGGTCTCCTCTCCATGGGCTACAGTTCCGGTCCAGAATCTGCTCCGGCAGGGGTCTTTCACAGGCGGCAGCCTCCGTCGATGCAGGTCCACCTGCTCCACTGTGGTCTCCTCCACAGGCTGAAGTGTGGAACCCTGCTCCACCGTGGTACTCCATGGGCTGCAGGGGGATAGCCTGCTTCACCATGGTCCTCACCACAGGCCGCAGGGAACTTCTGCTCCGGTGCCTGGAGCACCTCTTCCCCTCCTTCTTCATTGACCTTGGCGCCTGCAAGGCTGTGCCTCACTCCCTTCACTCTCCCGGCTGCTGTGTGTCGCAGTGTTTTTTCCCCTGTCTTAAATATGCTCTCACAGAGGCGCAAAACAGCATCGCTTATTGGCTCGGCTCTGGTCAGCAGTGGGGCCCTTGCCAAACATGGGGCAGCTTCTAGATCCTTCTCACAGAAGACATCCCTATGGCCCCCTTCTACCAAAAGCTTGCCACGTAAACCCACTACAGAAGTGTATCTTAACTAAATGACCATTCAACTGAATGCTAACAGTCTGTGATTTTTTCCAACTCCCCACTTCTGATCTGAAATGATACTGGCTGTGCCATTCATACAGGCTCCACCAAGAGCCATCTCTCCACATTGTCAAATTATTCACTGATTCCTTATTAGAATTGTGGCAGTTAACAAGCTGCTTAAGGAGTCCGTTCTTTTCAGGGATGGATACCTAGCCTTGTTAGCATTGGAATTCCATTCCATTTGAAATCCATGGAAACCTGGCTTTAACACTGGAATGACTAGTTTTCCTCATTTTCTTTTTTTTTTTTTTCTTTTTAAAACCAAAACTGTACATAAATTGTGTCTCTGCAATCACTGGGCAGAAAACAGAGGAACAGAGGTGGGAAATGCTGCCCAAATGTTCTCTCACTACGATCATAGTTAATAGATCTTGTGTTTTTACATATGCGTTATTATATGTCTTATATGTGTTTTTACATATGTTACACATATATTACATATATACATATACGCACATATAGATGCACTTTAAAGATATTACACAATGCTAAACAAGCTACACAGACAAGACTGACCTATCATTTTAAATTTCTTAAAACAGTAATAAAAGACACACACAATTCAGAACAAAGTTATATAGGATACAAGGATAGGAGTTGGACTCGATGATCCTTATGGGTCCCTTCCAGCTCGGGATAGTCTATGATTCTATGATTAACGTTAAATCATCATATTTTGAGTACACCAAAGCAAACAGATTCTGCCCTAAATATCTTACATTCAGAGCAAACCCCTTGGCCCTGATCACATCACCAGGCACAAAAGATGCAAAAAGCACTCGGAAGCCAAGAACTGTCCTTTGTCTCACCTCCTCCTCAGATGCCTAACAGCAGGTGGGGAAGGCTTTAACATACTAACTTAAAATTCATGAGATTGATGGAATAAATGATTTTGGTAATTTCAGTGCATGACAGATGCTTCCAATTTATTTCTTAATTTCCCAAACAAATTCGGGATAACAGTAGAGAAGTTTTAACTGAATCCATTAGTTGTATTACTATTTCTCTGAATACAATGAAAACCTGAATGACGGTGTTCCAATCATTTTCCTTCAAACAAGCAATGAATCAAATTCAAATCAAATGAGGCTGACTGGCCTATAGTTTCCTGGGTCGTCCTTCTTGCTCTTTTTGAAGACTGGAGTGACGCTGGATTTCTTCCACTCCTCAGGCACCTCTCCTGTTCTCCAAAACCTTTCAAAGATGATGGAGAGTGGCCTAGCAATAACATTGGCCAGCTCCCTCAGCACTCGTGGGTGCATCCCATTGGGGCCCATGGATTTGTGGTGTGAGAAAAATCTCAACAATTTTTAAAAAATACAGGAGGAACCCTTGAGGTACACTTTTTCATTTATCAGGGAAATAGCTTTTTCTGAGAAGCCCCAACTCCCCTATTCTGAATTTATAACAGCAATCTCTCCTCCTACTTCCACTCCGGATATTCCTATTTGAAGTGGCCGGCCCGGCCACACTTAAAACATCTTCTCAAAGCCTGTCCCTGCTAGGATTTAGGCTGCAACACAGGTAGCTTTCCTTGCCTGCCATTCCTTCATCTCTCTTCCTCTCCTTTCCATCCTGGGCCCAACTCCTCCTGAAAGTTCCTCTATCTCTAGTCCTCTGCCTCGCTACTCAGTATGCTGTGAATACCATTTGTTTCGCTCTCTACTTTTGCTTCTTATCTCCCCTCCTGGCATACACCTTCATACTACCTACACTGTTCACTCCATCCTTCCACCTTCTGGAGATTTTTCTGCATATCTGGCCAGGCTTTAATCGCAAAATGAACTTTAAAGAGCCCTTGGGCTATCGGGTCCTCAGGATTCATCCCCGAGTACTTTCTAATTCCGACCCCGATCTCTCATATGATTTCTATGTTGTGGGTTGTTATTATCACAGTTAGATAAGTGGATATTTCTGCTCTATCGGAATTACACTCGGTCTGGGGGGGGGGGTGTTAGTTCTTTCCCATTCTTGCATACCTCCCTGCCAAAACATTCCCCTCCTAAGCATTCTTCTCCAGTGAATAACATACTCAAGATTTACATTCCCCCCCCCGAACCAGGAATACAAATTAGGCCTTAGAAATGGATCTGACTGTTCTGCTAGGCCCTCGATTAAAGACTTCATTTCCTTCTTAAAACTTCTAACCTCTCTGCTAGTAAGAGGGGGAGTGGCACCAGCCCTGCGGCACCCCCGCATGGCCCCGAGGCCCCACCGGGACCCCCCTGCCTCTGCTCCCGTTGCTCTGCGCTCCCCGGCACGACTTCTCCAGGGACAGCGTCAATTGCTCCTCCTGGAGCAGCTGCTGCTGCCCCAATATTAGGAGCAATATTAGGATTATAGAGAGCATAACTTGATTCCTCCTCTGAAAAAGGAGTCTTATTGTTTAATTATAAATGTCAAGCCTGAATTTTCATCAGACCCCTATTTTGGCCAAAATACTGAAGTTCCTTTTATTGGCTTTTTAGGCTAGACAATTACGCATTATCGAACCATTATTTATTTATTTATTTATTTAAACTCTTTTTCCCTAGCTTTTGGGTTGTTTTTCCAAATCCTTATCATTTTCCCCAAAGGACTAACAAGCTAGAGAAGACTATCTTTAGGCACGATCCTGGGGTCTCCACCTCTACCCTCCTGACTCTTGGAACCCTTAATCCCCATCTCTTCCTGAGGTGCTGCTATGGACTTCACCACCCACAGGGTACCACACGCCTTCACGTAGGATTAGGACAGAGGTGGGGTGTACTGCCGAGCACCTCACTTCACCATGCTCGGGGCACCATACACCTAAGGGCCCAAGCCCCCGAGACTCTCTTTCGCTCATCTCTCTTTCGCTTCGTCCATCTCCGGCCACGCCCCTTGCAGGGCTACGGAACCATGGGTCGAGACTCCACACTCACTTTGCACTAAAAGTATATGTCATACACACTCCACACAAGAGTCTCCCCGAACCCAACCCGAGGCAAGATACAGTAAAGTTTCCCTTACCTCGGTCCATGCACGGACTTCCTGGTCCGGGCTATCAGCAGTAATGCCTGTGTCTGTACTGTGCCTGGGCTGTGTCTGTGGTATGTCAGTGCTGGCCTGCCTTTTCCGCAGTGCGTTGCAGAGCCTGTCTTCATATTTAAAAGTCTCGGTCCTTTGCCGGCCATGCCGAGACAACCCACCACCCCGACAGGACCACTGAAAACAGCGGGGTGCACCTTCCTGTCTGTGGTGGCAAGAACTCTCTGGGAGGCGACAAGATCCCAGACGAGCCCCCAGATTGTGAGAAAAAAAATCAATAATTTTCTTCAGACAGGACCTTCTGTGAGGCTATTTTATTTGTGATTGCAATGGTTGGCGTCCTGCCAATTAGGAGCGCATTTTAGTAAACATATCATAACCTTTTATTCCCTATTACCCGACACCTGATCACCTCCCCTGTTTCCTCATTGGCTGAGTACTACAGGTTCACAAGCTATTCGATGCTCCTCTATACCATATATGTACAATTTTTTTTGATCAACCCTTTCATTTCTCCCTTTTCTGTTTTTTTGTTTTTTGTTTTTTTTTTCTCTTTTCTTATGTTTTGAGAACTTGTGATCTTTGTTTTTTTACTGTTCTCACACTGCTCATCCTGTTTTTCTCAAGCTTCTACCTTATTTTGGAACAGTGAGGCCTTCTACTGTCCACTTATCTACTTATCATTTCTCTTTGTTCTGACTACACAACTACCTTTGAAGACAGAAGGTTAGTTTTCTACTGCAAAAACACACTCTACTTTGAAAACACGTTCTACTGCAAAAACACAACTTAGTTTCTCACAGTGGGTATCAAGTTTGCCTAAATGATCTCTAACCTGATCCTCCTCGACCAGGCTGTCCCCCTGCAGACCATGGAGGAACACAGTGGAACAGAAAACCACGCTGCAGACTGTAGAGGAGCCCACGGTGGAGCAGGTGGATCTGACCTGAAGGAGGCTGCAGCCTATGGAGGGCCCTCGCAGGAGCAGGCTCTGGGCCAGACGTGCCACCTGTGGAGAGGAACCCACAGTGGAGCAGGTGACCTGGAGGGAGCTGTCACCCATGTGGGACCCATGCTGGAGCAGTCTCTTCCTGAAGGACTGCACCCCATGGTACGGACCCATATTGGAGCAGTTCTTGAAAAACTGCGGTCTGTGGGAAGATGTAGTGGGTTTACGTGGCAAGGTTTTGGTAGCAGGGAGCCATAGGGGTGGTTTCTGTGAGAAAGATCTAGAAGCTGCCCCATGTTTGGGAAGGGCCCCATTGTTTTCCAGATCTGAGCCAATAAGTGATGTTGTTTTGCGCCTCTGTGAGAGCATATTTAAGACAGGGGAAAAAAAAATGCTGCACCACTCAGCAGCCGGGAGAGTCAAGGGAGTGAGAAACAGCCTTGCAGGTGCCAAGGTCAGTGAAGAAGGAGGGGGAGAAGTGCTCCAGGCCCCGGAGCAGAAGTCCCCTGCGGCCTGTGGTGAGGACCATGGTGAAGCAGGCTGTCCCCCTGCAACCCATGGAGTACCACGGTGGAGCAGGGTTCCACGCTGCCGCCCGTGGAGGAGACCACGGTGGAGCAGGTGGACCTGCACCGACGGAGGCTGCCGCCTGTGAAAGACCCCTGCCGGAGCAGATTCTGGGCTGGACCTGTAGCCCGTGGAGAGGATCCCATGCTTGAACAGGGGAAGTGAGTGAGCTTGAAGGAGCAGCAGATGACAAAGTGCTACGGACTGCCTGTAACCCCCATTCCACATTCCCCTGCACTGCTTGGCAGGAGGAGGTAGAAGAGGGTGGACGGGGGGAAGGTGTTCTGGGGCCTCCAGCACAAGAAAGATGTGGACCTCTTAGATTGGGTCCAGAGGAGGGCCACCAAGATGATCAGAGAGCTGGAACACCTCTCCTAGGAAGAAAGGCTGAGAGAGCTGGGACTGTTCAGCCTGGAGAAGAGAAGGCTCCGTGGAGACCTCATTGCGGCCTTTCAATACTTAAAGGGTTCTTTTAAAAAGGATGGAGAGGGACTCTTTACTCATGTGGCTAATGATAGGACAAGGCGGAATGGTTTTAAACTAAAAGAGGGGGGATTTAGATTAGAGGTTAGGAGGAAATTCTTCACTCAGAGGGCGGTGAGGCACTGGAACAGGTTGCCCAGAGAGGTTGTCGATGCCCCATCCCTGGAGGCGTTCAAGACCAGGTTGCATGGGGCCCTGGCAAACCTGATCTAGTGGGTGGCATCTCTGACTATGGCAGGGGGGTTGGAAATAGATGATCTTTAAGGTTCCTTCCGACCCAAGCCATTCTATGATTCTATGACTCTATAATTCTATGATTATCTCAACCCATGATCTTTTTTTCATTGTATTTTCTCCCCTGTTCTGTTCAGAAAGGGAAGTGAGAGAGTGGTGTGGTAGACCTTACCCATCGGCTGTTAAACCAACTCAAGTGGACAAAGGTATTTCTGAATTAACTTTAATCTTAAATTTGTTTTTAAATTACAAGTTTGGAGGGAACTAACCAGTTTTTAATGACTTAATGTGGTCGTTTTACTTGGGTGGGCGGCCGAGCTCCACCACAACCGCTCTCTCATTCCCCCTCCTCAATGAGGAATGGGGAAAAAATACGATGAAAAGGGCTCAAGGGTTGAGATAAGGACGAGGACATCGCACAGTCATTATCATGACGGGCAAAACAGACTCAGCATAGGGAGACAGTAAGATTTATTACCTATTACTAACAAGCTAGAGAAGTGAGAAACAAAGGAAAGAAACCAAAAGCGCCTTCCCTGCCATCCACCCCCTTCCACCTCCTGCCCCTGAGCGGCGCAGGGGAACGGGGGAATGCGGGTTATGGTCAGTCTATAGCGCTTCTTCTTCGCGACTCCTTCTCGATCACTCTTGTCCCCTCTGATGTGGGGTCCCTCCCATGGGATGCAGTCCCGGCCGAACTGATCCTGCGTGGGCTTCCCACAGGCAGCAGCTCTTCCAGAACTGCTCCAGATATGGGTCCGTACCACGGGGTCCATCCCTAAGGAGCAAACTGCTCCAAGCTGGGTCCTCCACGGGCAGCAGCTCCTGCCAGGTCACCTGCTCCTGCGTGGTCTCCTCTCCACGGGCTACAGGTCCGGCCTGGAATCTGCTCCAGCAGGGGTGTTCCACAGGCCGCAGCCTCCGTCGGTGCAGGGCCACCTGCTCCACCGTGGTACTCCATGGGCTGCAGGGGGATAGCCTGCTTCACCATGGTCCTCACCACAGGCCGCAGGGGACTTCTGCTCCGGCGCCTGGAGCACCTCTTCCCCTCCTTCTTCACTGACCTTGGCGCCTGCAAGGCTGTTCCTCACCCCTCTCAGTCTCCCAGCTGCTGAGTGGTGCAGCATTTTTTTTTCCCCTGTCTTAAATATGCTCTCACAGAGGCGCAAAACAGCATCGCTTATTGGCTCGGCTCTGGTCAGCAGTGGGGCCCTTACCAAACATGGGGCAGCTTCTAGAGCCTTCTCACAGAAACCACCCCTATGGCCTCCTGCTACCAAAACCTTGTCATGTAAACCCACTACACTTCAGAGCAGCTAAACTGTTAGACTGAATTTCAGGGTAGTATCTTCATTATAAGTAAATATCTGTGTAATCACAGTCGCAGAAATTGACCTGAAGTTTTATTTTATTCCTGGATTTTGCTCTGTCCAAAAATTCTTGCCAAGGAAGTCAAGAGAGTTCTTCTATCTTTATGACTAGATAATTAAGTTTAAGATGTTTAGCTATTTTTCACATCTAGTCACTAAAAGTGTTAACCAGAAGCAAACGGAAAAACTATGTAATTTCAGATTGTATTCTATGTTCTCAAAACCCAGGAATGACAGAGGCTAATGAGACATTTCTTAAAGTAGCTTAGATGCTGATATGCTTGCAACAGCCCTTACATACAGTAAACTAAGCTAAACTGCTTCTGGAATAACAAATGGGCTGGCGGTGGTCTAAAAAATACTAATTTCTCTCTGTTCTAGAACATGGAAAAGCAACTTCGCCGCACTTGCAACACAAACAGAAGTGAGAGGAATGAAGTCTGAAAAGCACAATGCAGGAAGGGAAGAAGTAATGCCATTCTTATCTGTTTGAAACAAAAATAAATAGGAAGGTCCAAAAGCAATTGGTAACCAGGTTTTCTTTTTAATCCCTCTGTTTCTTTGATAATCTCTGTATAGAGGCAATCTACATCCAAAATCTCCCATGCAATAGAGTTGTGTATCAGTCAGATTATTGTTACAGGATTCATGCAAAATATTTTAAGGTAGAACGTAAAGCAGTTTAACTGTTCAGCTTGATCGTCTACTGTTACTTAGCACAGCACTTAAATGCACAATAATACAGTGAATAAATTGCATTCCCCCTCCCCACTACCAACTTTCCCACCAGAAAAATTTGTCAGAATGCAGTGTCTTGCCAGAAGCATATTTGCGATGCAGCTCCAGAAAAAATCAATACAGTATTCACAGTTCCATTACTTTCCAGAATGGAGCAAACAACATTAATAACTACTACCAGGGCTTTGCGTAGATGCAGAAGAGCCCAGCACTGCATGTACAAGGCCCAGGTGGAATAAAACTACAGCTCCCCTTAGCTTCTTCTCCCCTCTAACCTGTTCTGAACACAATACTAATTTTGGTTAATCCCAAACTGCCCAGCCTCAGGAAAAATAAAAACTAAAATATTCACAACAGAATGGGGAAAAGAAAACCTATTATTAAAATTAGATCTGAAAACTGTTTTTTAATAGTGCAATGCTTCCACACCCATCGTGCCTTACTTTTAAGACTGGATACATTTGAACAAGCCTTGCAAAGAAAACAGCACAAAACCCTGCATTTTGCAGAACTTTCTACAGAGGGCTTTCACATAAGCAGGGCCTTTAAATACACATTTCAACCTAACATGGTATCTTAAAAAGATGGACTGAGTTCTGATTTTCTGATCTTTATTTTTACTTTAAGTAAGTACAGAATACTTTGCTCATTGTTACACTTTCTTATTACTAAGACTATAACCACACACGATGAAGCCTGAGACTTTTCTCTTGAGAGTACAGGGTTGTCTCAGATATAAAGGGCACATTGTTAAAACAAAAGCAAACTGAATTCCTCTGTGTGTGTGTGTGTGTGTGTACACACCCATGTGAGTTCTAGGTCTGATCTCAACCTCATTGAATGTCTCTTCATCACAGTCACTCCCTCACCAGATGCCTCTTAAAATATAACTTCTGGACTAAGAGAGTCATCATCCTTTGATACTTTAGGCCTGAACAGCTTCAGAATTAGATAACTAAAAGTGCAAGAGCTAAGTTTCTAATATGCATGAAGTCTTTGCATTGTTTAGATGACCATTGATTTAGAATACACTGGAAAACCATGAGCTCAGCTAAAATCATGCCCAAGGCACCTACATGTATACTAATGAGAAACTTGTAGTAAATCAGTGTTATATCACTAGATAATGGTCTTCTCTTTGTAGTACACTAAAGCACAGACATAGATTTGGAAAGTTGTTATTTAAAGCGTAATCATCTAAGAGCTTTACATCAAATTACAGTCTTAATTGTTGGTATAACTTTACCCTGGTGGAACCCGCTATTGTGACTTGTGTGTGGCGATTACATTACACCGATGCAGGGTTGTGGGAACCACACTGTACAGGATTATCGTTTAAGTTCAAAATAGATATACTTGAACCTGAGCCAACTACTCCACTTGGTCTAACGCCATCCACCCCATCTGACGTACTGCAGTATAGAGCTAAAAATGTACCCATTGTTAACACAACGTCTCATAATGACCCTTGGAACCATTCATTGTCACGATATAGTGCAAGTGTTGGAACACTGCAAAACAAAAAGAACTTAAATCTCTCCACTCTAGTTATAAAAGGAGATGAAGTGTTTTCAAAAGATGAATGGAGTTAGAATGACTCTCTTCGGATGGCTGAACTTCAAGCCATTTCAGGACAGGCAATACAAATCAGTTGCCAAATAACTAATGGGTCTACTTACAATAGGTTGACTGAAATTAAGACGATTTATACTGACTCCTCCAGACCACAAAATTATAATACCGATTGTAGCAAAATAACTGAACCAAATTCTGATTGTGGGTACAATTTTACCTTCACCAAACCCATAATTGTGTACTGTCTTTGGGGTTACAGAGGCACCGAATTACTATTTGAATTTATGATTGATACAGCAACATTTGCATCAATTGCAAAGGATAAGAAGCGTCTGCCCCACAAATATCTGAAAATGTACCAACTTGGCCTCCCATTAGTCTACCTCTTTCCATCGTCAACACAGGTCCTTACAGAATTAAAAACATAGGACAACAACATGTTATCTTTAACCCTAGCTGGTCTCTTAAAAAGGTAGAGCTAGCGCTGTACATTAACATCTCAGAAATCAACCCAAAACGTGCCACATTTTTGAGAACTGCCTATACTGGCTGGTTGGCATAGTTACATGGACGTTCTCTGAAACAATCTCGGCGCATGCTGCAAGATGCCGCTGGGTTACTGAGAACAAGATTAGGTATATTAAATAGCATAGATGCCGAGGTCCTAATGAGTAGAATAACTGCTACTACAGATGACCTAAGGAAATTGGAACGACCAATAAAATCATCCTTATCATCATTCGGCTCTGGTGAGGCCGCACCTCGAGTACTGTGTTCAGTTTTGGGCCCCTCGCTACAAGAAGGACATCGAGGTGCTTGAGCGGGTCCAAAGAAGGGCGACGAAGCTGGTGAGGGGCCTGGAGAGCAAGTCCTATGAGGAGCGGCTGAAGGAGCTGGGCTTGTTCAGCCTAGAGAAGAGGAGGCTCAGGGGTGACCTTATTGCTCTGTATAAGTACATTAAAGGAGGCTGTAGAGAGGTGGGGGTTGGCCTGTTCTCCCATGTGCCTGGTGACAGGATGAGGGGGAATGGGCTAAAGTTATGCCAGGGGAGTTTTAGGTTAGATGTTAGGAAGAATTTCTTTACTGAAAGGGTTGTTAGGCACTGGAACGGGCTGCCCAGGGAGGTGGTGGAGTCACCATCCCTGGAAGTCTTCAAAAGACGTTTAGATGTAGAGCTTAGGGATATGGTTTAGTGGGGACTGTTAGTGTTAGGTTAGAGGTTGGACTCGATGATCTTGAGGTCTCTTCCAACCTAGAAATTCTGTGATTCTGTGATTATCGGCTTTAGGAGCAAGTCAACGGCTTCTATCAGACATTTTACCCCATTGAAGAAAATGATCTTCAATTAATTGTAAATGCCCTTGGAGAAAACCAAGACGATACTTCCTTGGCTTTGAGTTGCATCCAAGTGCAGTTATGGATACAGTCTAGCATCAGCTGTTATTAGAGGGGGGGAAGGGAGGAAACTTACTCACTGAAATTTGGAAATTAATTTGGGATAATGCTTCAGAATTTGAAAAGGAGTTCCAAGCATGGTGTCAATTCGTCAACTTTACCTATTATGCAGAAAGCGATAAAATTATTGCCTTTATACTTAATATAAATAATGCCACCGTATACAATGTATATCCAGTCATTGCATTAGAACTCAATCATAATGGAACTATACTTTATCCTAAGGAGCATAAAGCATGGGCCCATCAAAAGGGAGGAAAGTGGCAGACAATTGATGTGAGTGCATGTATTGTGCGCGAACAAAAAGGCTTCATTTGTGAAAGTAACACACTCGAGGCCCAAGACGTTTGTCTTGACACTGAACAAAATATTTGTCACTTTGAGTTACATCCCGATGAAACCCCTGAAACTGTACTTGTATATATTGGGAAAGGCTGTGTTTGCATGATAACCTGTTGTGATTCCATAGTCATAGATAATACTACTGTAGATACAAGTAATCACTCCATTGTTTGTGTTTGTGACTTTACCAAAATTCTAGGATGTGATTTTAGTTACTCGGCTCCCGTCACGACTCACCAACTTATTATATGCAATAATACTTTACTTCACGACCTGCTGCCTACCCCTGTTGGAATGAACCTTACACTGGTGAAGAAATTACTATCACATGAAGATTTGAAGGGGTTGGTGAAACAAGTTCAAGAAAATGGCCAAAAAAATCTTTGATTACTGTGCATCATGATTTGGAAGAAATACATCAAGTGTTGAAAAGAGTAAAGAAGGATGGAAAACACCACTGGAGGGACACTTTGTTCGGATGGTTGCCAACTGCCACGGGAATCTTCAACAAGATGCTTCATCCTGTCATTGTTTTATTAATACTCACTGCATTGTCTTTCATATTGACAATCCCTGTATGTTAAACTATGGATCATGATGAAACTTGTAGCATCCCTACAAGACGTACATATACTCGATAATCCTCATCATATGTGATACACCTGATATATTTCAAATGTCATGAAGCTTGAGTGACTATAGTCACGGAGTGGATTATGTGGAATAATTGCCTGAGATGACTTAGAAATTAAGCTTATATTCACAATTTTAAGAAAAGGCACTGAAGAAGCTTCCAGGGTGGAGTGTAGCTGCATTCCATAGAACTTCCCTAGGCCTCCAACCTTAGATGTTGTCCACACCAGGGGAACTTGGTGTGCTGACTCTAAGAGGAACTGTACGGAAGGTGGAGTGGAGTGGAGACGCTGTGGCCAGGCTCTGTGATAAGATGGGAACTCAGAGGTACATCGGAACCAATAAGCTGCATATTTGCTACCCTGGGCCAACGGCCTGACATGTTTTTGACAAAATGCTGTCCTTTTGGTGAACTTTGCTCATTATAATATCATTATAATACCAAAACACACCTCCATCCCAAAGGCTACCCGCCTCCAAGGTGCGAACACCCCTTCACTGAGCATGTGCTCTGAATTTCTCTGATCCTATACCTTTAAGCAAAAGCAAGAAAATTTAGCACCAATCGTAACAAAGGTATGCATGACTAGAGTCACTCAAGCTCCACCTGACTGATAAAAAAAAAAGATATAAATTAGCTTAAGGGAGAGAGGATGTTAGGGAAGATATCATCACAAAGGAAAAGATATTATCTCAAAAGATACCTTCTGACTTTTGGGATCAGTCAACGGGCTGAGCCTCTCTTCCCCCCCGCCCCCCCCCCCCATTGGGATGCCTTTGGGTAAGATTCAAACACTTGGTTATACCAAGCGCCTCCCCAGGAAACTTAGAAATCTCTATAGAGTTGCTTCATATCTTTATATATTTTAACGTGTTTGTAGCCAGGCTGTGTTACTCATACTTTTGGTATTTGCACATGCTTTGCAGACAGTGAATTTATCATTGGCAATCCAAAGAACCCATGTATCTATTGTTTTAATAAATTGCACTGCTCATTAATCTAGCCATGGTAGTTCTCATGGAACATGACCAAACTCTTTTAAGTGTGGCCGTGGTAGTTCATGGAATGTGACTAGACTGAGGGTATATTATGTTATTTGTGCATCCATAATCGTGATAGTTCAGTACACTGAACGCAACCAGACTTATAATGACTAATTGGGCTTCACTCCCAATTACCTTAACCTTTAATGCAACAAAGAGTAATCATCTAAGAGCTTTACATCAAATTACAGTCTTAATAGACAATCATAAAGAATAAATGTTTTCCAAGAAAATCCCCATAAAAGTGATACTGATTCTACTTATTGCTTTTATTAAATAGCAAGCAGAAACAGTTTAATGCCACTCAGGTGTTATTGCCTCCCCTGATTAGAGGTGATGGCCTCTTACAGTGTTTCAATCTACTGCAATCTGTAGGGTTTCAAGACGACATATCTCCTCAAGTACTGGCTTAACATCCGGTTTAGAATCCTGCATGATAACAGGAGCTGTAAGAACAGTGTTTGGGAAGCAGACATCCCAAGAACACACACACACACACAAAACATTCATCTGACATTTGCCTTGAGACACTGAGAGTAAAAATAATCTCAACATGATGAATGAGAAGGATTGCTATGTTTGTTTTCAGCAGAACTAGGACTTCAACCAAAGAGATGATCTATACAATCTTTATAATGCATGGAAATACTGAAACAGATCAAATGCAACCTTAAGGCATTACATTCATTACCTTCACTGAATCAGCATGGAGATCATCCCCCATAGTATTCAGGACACTTATTTATGCGTTCCAAGCCAGGAGAGCTGTTTTATATTTCTCATGCTTATCTCATGGTCATAAAACTACTGTGACAGAAGATAATTTAAGCATGGTAGAGGTCTCCACGCATTACTACCTGACAAAGTAGTTTATTAGCCATTTCAATCTGATTTACATAGAGTCCGTCTGTTTAGGCATTTATACCTTACTTTTTTCAAAAGAGATTCAAAATTTCAAAATTGTCAAATTTAACAGTTAACAATGTTTATGGCTCCTAACAGCTTTATAGCAGCATAACTGAGTTTAAAATATTTGGTGACAGGAGGAAGACTACCAGCAAAATTTGGACCCTGGATATGGGGAGAGCAGACTTCAGGCTGCTCAGGGAACTAGTTAGTAAGGTCCCCTGGGAAACTGCTTTTGAAGACATCGGGGTCCATCAGTGCTGGTCACTTTTTAAGTACCACCTCTTAAGAGCACAGGAACAGGCAATTCCAAAATGTCAGAAGTCAAGCAGGCGGGGTAGAAGGCCAGCTTGCCTGAGCAGGGATCTTCTAGAGCTTAGGTGGGAAAAAAAAGTGTATGGCCACTGGAAGCGAGGTCGTGTGACGTGGGAGGACTACAGAGATGCTGTTCACCATTGTGGGGAGAAAAATTGTGTGGTCAAAGTACAATTAGAGTTGAAGCTGACCAGTACTGCGG
The DNA here is from genome assembly GCF_047663525.1 of Anas platyrhynchos. Lineage (NCBI taxonomy): Eukaryota > Metazoa > Chordata > Aves > Anseriformes > Anatidae > Anas > Anas platyrhynchos. The sequence goes on along the minus strand of NC_092620.1, from coordinate 9,043,881 downwards.
GGGACAATAAAAAGGGCTTTATAAAAGTGTGTTAACAACAAAAGGAGGACCAGAGAAAACACTGGTCTATTACTTAATGAGGACGGTCAGCTCACAAATAGGGACGTAGACAAAGCAGAGACGTTTAATGCCTTCTTTGCCTCCATCTTCAACACCGATGATGGGCCCTGGGACCCCCGGAACCCTGAGTTGGAGGATCATGACCGCGATAACTATAAACTCCCAGCCAACCAGGAATTTGTGCAGGATTTGCTGCTCCAGCTAGATGCATACAAGTCTATGGGGCCCAATGGGATTCATCCCAGGATACTCAGAAAGCTGGCTGATGTCATCGCAAGACTTCTCTCAATTAATTTTCAATGGTCTTGGGAATATGGAGAGGTCCCAGTCGACTGGAAGCTGGAAAACATAGTTCCAATTTTAAAGAAGAGCAAGAAAGACCTGGGTAATTACAAGCCTGTCAGTCTCATGTCAGTGCCTGGTAAAATTATGGAGATTATTCTGGGAGTTATCAAAAAACACCTGCACAACAATGCAGACATTGGTCAAAGCCAACACGGGTTCACGAGGGGAAAGTCCTGATTAACAAACTTAATTTCCTTTTATGACAAGGTTACCCTCCTAGTTGACCAAGAGAAGCCAGTAGATGTGATCCTTTTGGTTTTCAGCAAAGCTTTCAATACTGTTTCTCACAGCATCCTTCTGGAAAAAAATGTCCAGCATACAGCTAGATAATACATAATACAACAGGCGAACAGTTGGCTGACAGGTCAGTCTCAAAGGACTATAGTAAATGGGGTTACATCAGGCTGACAGACAGTCACTACTGGGGTTCCACAGGGCTCCATTTTAGGGCCAGTTCTCTTTAATGTTTTCATAAATGACTTGCATGCAGAACTTAAAGGTATACAAAGTAATTTTGTGGATGACACTAAATTGGGAGGAGCTGTTGACTTCCTTGAGGGTAGAGAGGCCTTGCCGAGAGATCTTGATAAATTAGAGGGCTGGGCAATGTGACGGGTATACTCTACTCCTGCACTTGACATGTCTTGCTCAGGCTTATGAGCCACAGTAGGCCTCGATGTGACTGTTCCTTGCACATTGGAGTTCCAGAACACGGTAAGGAATCTGAGTTTGACTATAAGTCAATCACATTATCTTATAAATATAGAGGCCTGACTGCATCTCAGACTCTGCAGCATGGACAGTAGCCTAACCTGCAGAATACCGGAATTGTACATTCTGGAAGGTACCAGAATGACAGGGTTGGTGGAAAATACCAAAATTGCCTTATCTGAACCATAGCCAGGATGGAAAAGTACTCACTAACAGTCAATTATCTTGTAGCCCTATAAATAGTAATCCTAAGAAAAGAGCCCCTTGAGCTCTCCAGGGACAGCAGCAGGCTGCACCCGCAATCTCCCCCTGAGCTGGGAAACCCCTCCAGGTACCCGGAGAGGTATTTTAGCAAATTCTGTTGAAATCATTGTGTTATATTGGCTGATGATTAAATGCTGATTAAGTGCTGTTAAAAATCATAGAATCTAAACCTGTTATTTACCATAAAAGTATAAAATAAATCCTAAATTGCTGCTACATTAAAGTCGTGTAAAATCTGTTCTGCGACAAGCAATCACCAACAATATGAAGTTTAACAAGAGCAAGTGCTGGATTCTGCACCTGGGAAGGGGCAACCCTGGCTATATGTACAGACTGGGGGATGAGACGCTGGAGAGCAGCCCCACAGAAAGGGATCTGGGGGTTTTGGTTGACAGCAAGTTGAACATGAGTCAACAGTGTGCCCTGGCAGCCAAAAGGGCCAACCCTATCCTGGAATGCATCAAGCATGGCACGGCTAGCCAGTTGAGGAAAGTGACTGTCCTCTCCTGTACTGGTGCAGCCTCACCTTGAGTAGTGCGCAGTTTTGGGCACCACAATATAAGAAGAACAAAACACTATTAGAGAGTGTCCAAAGGAGGGCTACGAAGATGGTGAAGGGTCTAGAGGGGAAGACATATGAGGAGTGGCTGAAGTCACTTGGTTTATCCAGCCTGGAGAAGAGGAGACTGAGGGGAGATCTCATCGTATCTCACAGTTTCCACACGAGGGGGAGCAGAGGGGCAGGTGCTGATCTCTTCTCTCCGGTGACCAGTGATAGGACCCAAGGGAATGGTGTGAAGCTGGGACAGGGGAGATTCAGGCTGGATATTAGGAAACGTTTCTTCACTGAGAGAGTGGTCGGGCACTGGAACAGGCTCCCCAGGGAAGTGGCCATGGCACCAAGCCTGCCGGAGTTCATGAAGCTTTTGGACAACACTCAGACATATGGTTTGGTTTCTGGGTGGAGCCAGGAGTTGGACTTGATGATCCTTGTGGGTCCCTTCCAACTCAGGATATTCTATGATTATAATAGTGCTCATGTCTTGTTACCCAGCTAGAAAAAGGAAACTGAAAAGTTTAAGGACAAGACTTCGGTTTGGAAACACCTAAAAAAAAAAAAAAAAAAATCAAGAAATCAACAGGAAGCAAACAAAACAAAACAAACAAACAAAACCACAACAAACAAAAAAACTGAAAAAAAAAAAAAAAACACAACAGCTTCCACAGCAAGATTTGTCTATTCCATATGCTCAAACAACAGATTGTCACATATCTTTAGATTTTAAAGCTTCGATCTGACTCTGTGGAAGTTATTATACCCTAGAGTTTAGAATTAGCATGATTTGTCAGTTTCCCTACAACTATAGTATCCTCTCTTTGAAATGGGTCCCTGCATCCTGAATGCTTTCAAGAAATGCATTTGAATAACTCCCCAGCCTTCAAGAGTAAGAGCTAAGAGTGAACCAACCAGTAACAGCCATTTACCTCTAACTGACAAAAATTAAAATACTCATTTCCAGGCAATTGCAAGGCCTAAAATACTTTTTTCCCCCCACAGTATTCACTAGCCTACTTGAGATCCTTAGAATTCTAATGCAGCCATCTCAAACTGGCACATACCGTAACCATCTTTATGAAGATAACATACTAAATACAGTCCAGCAAAAATGAAGAGAAGCAACAGAGAAGGGAAAATCTAGTAAGACAGATTTGGTTACTCATCTACAGCACAAAAGGCCATAAACGACAGTAGTTATAGAGAGGCTACTCTTTAATAAAACAGGAAGTAATTCAAGAAATTAAGTTTAACAGAACAGGAAATTTTCTGTTTTTACCAGACATCATGTCTGTGTAGCTTCCATGCAATTGCATGAAATGTATTCATTCTGGCCTGAGCAACGAATGCATTGTAGCTCAAAAATACCAACCTCACAGAGTGAGCGAGCAGGGGGGGTAGAGTGGTGGTGGTGGTGGTGGTCCAGTTACCACAGAGTGAGCGAGCGGGGGGGGGGCAGAGTGGTGGTGGTCCAGTTTGCCCAGAGTGAGTGGGGGGGGGGGGGAGGGGGCAGGCAGAGTGGTGGTGGTGGTGGTGGTGGTCGTCCAGTTTGCACAGAGTGAGAAGGGGGGGCAGAGTGCTGGTGGTGGTCCAGTTGGCACAGATTGAGCGACTGGGTGGGGCAGAGTGGTGGTGGTGGTGATGGTTGTGGTCCATTTGGCAGAGAGTGAGCAAGGGGGGGGGGGGGCAGAGTAGTGGTGGTGGTCCAGTTTGTAAAGACTGAGTGAGCGGGGGGGGGGGGGCGAGTGGTGTTAGTGGTGGTCCAGTTGGCACAGAGTGAGCGAGCGGGTGGGGCAGAGTGGTTTTGGTGGTGGTGTTCCAATTTGCACAGAGTGAACAAGCAGGGGTGGTTGTGGTTCAGTTTCACAGAGTGAGCGATCGGGGGGTGCAGAGTCGTGGTGGTGGTCTGGTGGTAGTCCACTTTGCACAGAGTGAGCGAGCGGGGGAGGTATAATGCTGGTGCTGGTGGTCCAGTTTGCACAGACTCAGCGAGCGGGGGGGGCGGAGTGGTATTGGTGGTGGTGGTGTTTGTCCAGTTGGTAGAGAGTAAGTGACCGGTGGGAGACAGAGTGGTGGTGGTGGTGGACCAGTTTTCACAGAGTGAGCGATTGGAGTGGGCAGTCATGGTGGTGGTGATGGTCCAATTTGCACAGAGTGAGTGAGTGGGGGAGTAGTGTGGTGGTGCTGGTGGTGTCCAGTTGGCACAGAGTGAGCGATTGGGGGTGTCAGGGTGGTGGTGGTGGTGTCCAGTTGGCACAGAGTGAGCGATTGGGGGTGTCAGGGTGGTGGTGGTGGTGGTCCAGTTTGTACAGAGTGGGCGAGTGCGGGGGGTAGAGTATCCCTTCCCAACCAGTGGACTGGCTCACCTTTCAGCTGCTAACTTTGCAACAAATCCAGCCATGGGCTCCAGTAGGCAGAAAGCTCTTGCCACAAAGAATGTGGCAACTCAGACCAAGTGCCTGCCTAAAAACACGGCTGTTTGGGTCTCAAGTTCTGCGGAGTACTTAAGCCTGTTGCTGCCATCAGAGGGTGCTGGAGATACTCACCTGTGTGAGTAGTGAGCAGGTGGATGATCTGATCAGCCTGGTGGCAGAGCTCAAAGAGGAGGTGGAGAGATTAAGGACTATCAGGGAGTGTGAGTAGGAGATTGGCTGATGGAGCAACTCCCTGCCATGCCTGTGAGAAAGGCACCAGAGTAATATACCCCAAACAGTAGTGGACCCCATGCCCTGTTGCTGTCAGGCAGAGGGAGAGGACCTAAGAGATGGGGAGGAATGGAAACAGGTCCCTGTTTTGCATCGCAGGCAAGCTCCCTCCCTCCCTACCTCGCCTCCCCAGGTGCCCTTACACAATAGGCTTAAGGCTCTGGAGCCTGAGGGACGTGTAAGTGAGGATGCCGGGGAAGGTCCACCCAGGAGGCTGTCTAGGGCAAGGAAGTCGACTCCACACCTCCAGTCTGCCTCCACCTAGAAGGAAAGAAGGGTAATTGTCATAGGCGATTCCCTTCTGAGGGGAACAGAGGGCCCCATATGTTGGCCAGACCCTACCCATAGGGAAGTCTGCTGTCTCCCTGGGGCCTGGGTCAGAGACATTACCAGAAAACTTCCTGGCCTGGTTAGCCCCTCCTATTATTATCCCTTAGTGATAGTTCAGTCTGGCAGCAATGAAATCGCTGAGAGAAGCCTGGAGGTTATCAAAAGGGACTTTAGGGAATTGGGGTGGTTACAGGATGGAGTAGGAGTGCAGGTGGTATTTTCTTCTATCCCCTCAGCGGCAGGGAGCGATAATGAGTGGACCTCTAAAGCCCGGCTGATGGCTGAGAGGCTGGTGCCATTACAGGAATTTGGGTTCATTTTGATCATGGGGAGGTTTACTTGGTACCTGGCCTGTAATGCTGCAGATGGGTCCTACCTGTCTCAAAGGGGGAAAGGGATCCTAGGCCTGGAGCTGGCAGGGCTCATTGAGAGGGCTTTAAACTAGGTGTGAAGGGGATGAAATGAGGCTCACTAGAGATGAGCCTGGAGGAGCAGTCCCAGGGCTGGAGGTGAGGGCAATGGCGCAACTGAATTGCATCTACACCAATGCACGCAGCATGGGCAACAAACAGGAGGAGCTGGAAGCCATTGTGTGGCATGCAAACTATGACCTAGTTGCCATCACTGAAACATGGTGGGACCACTCCCATGACTGGAGTGTTGCAATGGATGGATATAAGCTCTTCAGAAGGGACGGGCAACAAAGGAGGGGTGGTGGCGTGGCTCTCTACATTAGTGTTTTGATGTTGTAGAGCTCAGGGATGGGAATGATAAGGTCAAGTCCCTATGGGAAAGGATCAGGGGGATGGCCACCAAGGCAGACATCCTGGTGGGGGTCTATTATAGACCGCCAACCCAGGATGAAGAGACAGATGAGGTGTTCTATAAGCAGCTGGTGGAAGTTTATCAATTGCCAGCACTTCTCACGGGCGACTTTAACTTCCCTGTTATATGCTGGAAATACAATACAGCCCAGAGGAAGCAGTCTAGGAGGTTTCTGGAGTGCGTGGAAGATAGCTTCCTGACTCAGCGGGTTAGTGAGCCTACTAGTGGGGGGGGGGGGGGCAGCGCCCTGCTAGACCTGCTATGGAATGGAGAAGGACTGGTGGGAGATGCGGTGGTCAGGAGCTGTCTTGGGCAGAGTGACCACAAAATGGTAGAGTTCGCTATTATTGGTGAAGTCAGGAGGGGGATCAGTATAATTGCTACCTTGGACTTCCGTAGGGCAGACTTTGAATTTTTCAGGTCACTGTTAGAGAGGGTTCCTTGGGAGTCAGTCCTGAAGGACAAAGGGGTCCAGGAAGGCACGATGCTCTTGCAGAAGTCTTAAAGGCTCAGGAGAAGGCTGTCCCCAAGTGCCATAAACCGGAGGGGAAGAAAACCGGTGTGGTTGAACAGGGAATTTCTGCTGAGTGTCCAGGAGAAAAAGAGTTTATGTCCAGTGGAAGAAGGGACAGGAAACAAGGGGAGAGTACAGGGAAGTTGCTAGCATATGCAGGGAAAAAATCAGAAAGTCTAAACCCCAGTTTGAGATCAACGTGGCCACTGTGGTGAATCATAGAATCTTAGAATCACAGAATGGCTTAGGTTAGAAGGAACCTCAAAATCATCTAGTTCCAACCCCCCTGCCATAGGAAGGGACTCCACCAATTAGATCAGATTGATCGGGGCCCCATGCAACCTGGTCTTGAACGCCTCCAGGGATGGGGCATCGACAACCTCTCTGGGCAACCTGTTCCAGTGCCTCACCGCCCTCTGAGTGAAGAATTTCCTCCTAACCTCTAATCTAAATCCCCCCTCTTTTAGTTTAAAACCATTCCGCCTTGTCCTATCATTAGCCACATGAGTAAAGAGTCCCTCTCCATCCTTTTTAAAAGAACCCTTTAAGTATTGAAAGGCCGCAATGAGGTCTCCACGGAGCCTTCTCTTCTCCAGGCTGAACAGTCCCAGCTCTCTCAGCCTTTCTTCCTAGGAGAGGTGTTCCAGCTCTCTGATCATCTTGGTGGCCCTCCTCTGGACCCAATCTAAGAGGTCCACATCTTTCTTGTGCTGGAGGCCCCAGAACACCTTCCCCCCGTCCACCCTCTTCTACCTCCTCCTGCCAAGCAGTGCAGGGGAATGTGGAATGGGGGTTACAGGCAGTCCGTAGCACTTTGTCATCTGCTGCTCCTTCAAGCTCACTCACTTCCCCTGTTCAAGCATGGGATCCTCTCCACGGGCTACAGGTCCAGCCCAGAATCTGCTCCGGCAGGGGTCTTTCACAGGCGGCAGCCTCCGTCGGTGCAGGTCCACCTGCTCCACCGTGGTCTCCTCCACGGGCGGCAGCGTGGAACCCTGCTCCACCGTGGTACTCCATGGGTTGCAGGGGGACAGCCTGCTTCACCATGGTCCTCACCACAGGCCGCAGGGGACTTCTGCTCCGGGGCCTGGAGCACTTCTCCCCCTCCTTCTTCACTGACCTTGGCACCTGCAAGGCTGTTTCTCACTCCCTTGACTCTCCCGGCTGCTGAGTGGTGCAGCATTTTTTTTTCCCCTGTCTTAAATATGCTCTCACAGAGGCGCAAAACAACATCACTTATTGGCTCAGATCTGGAAAACAATGGGGCCCTTCCCAAACATGGGGCAGCTTCTAGATCTTTCTCACAGAAACCACCCCTATGGCTCCCTGCTACCAAAACCTTGCCACGTAAACCCACTACATCTTCCCACAGACCGCAGTTTTTCAAGAACTGCTCCAATATGGGTCCGTACCATGGGGTGCAGTCCTTCAGGAAGAGACTGCTCCAGCATGGGTCCCACATGGGTGACAGCTCCCTCCAGGTCACCTGCTCCACTGTGGGTTCCTCTCCACAGGTGGCACGTCTGGCCCAGAGCCTGCTCCTGCGAGGGCCCTCCATAGGCTGCAGCCTCCTTCAGGTCAGATCCACCTGCTCCACCGTGGGCTCCTCTACAGTCTGCAGCGTGGTTTTCTGTTCCACTGTGTTCCTCCATGGTCTGCAGGGGGACAGCCTGGTCGAGGAGGATCAGGTTAGAGATCATTTAGGCAAACTTGATACCCACTGTGAGAAACTAAGTTGTGTTTTTGCAGTAGAACGTGTTTTCAAAGTAGAGTGTGTTTTTGCAGTAGAAAACTAACCTTCTGTCTTCAAAGGTAGTTGTGTAGTCAGAACAAAGAGAAATGATAAGTAGATAAGTGGACAGTAGAAGGCCTCACTGTTCCAAAATAAGGTAGAAGCTTGAGAAAAACAGGATGAGCAGTGTGAGAACAGTAAAAAAACAAAGATCACAAGTTCTCAAAACATAAGAAAAGAGAAAAAAAAAACAAAAAACAAAAAAACAGAAAAGGGAGAAATGAAAGGGTTGATCAAAAAAAATTGTACATATATGGTATAGAGGAGCATCGAATAGCTTGTGAACCTGTAGTACTCAGCCAATGAGGAAACAGGGGAGGTGATCAGGTGTCGGGTAATAGGGAATAAAAGGTTATGATATGTTTACTAAAATGCGCTCCTAATTGGCAGGACGCCAACCATTGCAATCACAAATAAAATAGCCTCACAGAAGGTCCTGTCTGAAGAAAATTATTGATTTTTTTTCTCACAATCTGGGGGCTCGTCTGGGATCTTGTCGCCTCCCAGAGAGTTCTTGCCACCACAGACAGGAAGGTGCACCCCGCTGTTTTCAGTGGTCCTGTCGGGGTGGTGGGTTGTCTCGGCATGGCCGGCAAAGGACCGAGACTTTTAAATATGAAGACAGGCTCTGCAACGCACTGCGGAAAAGGCAGGCCAGCACTGACATACCACAGACACAGCCCAGGCACAGTACAGACACAGGCATTACTGCTGATAGCCCGGACCAGGAAGTCCGTGCATGGACCGAGGTAAGGGAAACTTTACTGTATCTTGCCTCGGGTTGGGTTCGGGGAGACTCTTGTGTGGAGTGTGTATGACATATACTTTTAGTGCAAAGTGAGTGTGGAGTCTCGACCCATGGTTCCGTAGCCCTGCAAGGGGCGTGGCCGGAGATGGACGAAGCGAAAGAGAGATGAGCGAAAGAGAGTCTCGGGGGCTTGGGCCCTTAGGTGTATGGTGCCCCGAGCATGGTGAAGTGAGGTGCTCGGCAGTACACCCCACCTCTGTCCTAATCCTACGTGAAGGCGTGTGGTACCCTGTGGGTGGTGAAGTCCATAGCAGCACCTCAGGAAGAGATGGGGATTAAGGGTTCCAAGAGTCAGGAGGGTAGAGGTGGAGACCCCAGGATCGTGCCTAAAGATAGTCTTCTCTAGCTTGTTAGTCCTTTGGGGAAAATGATAAGGATTTGGAAAAACAACCCAAAAGCTAGGGAAAAAGAGTTTAAATAAATAAATAAATAAATAATGGTTCGATAATGCGTAATTGTCTAGCCTAAAAAGCCAATAAAAGGAACTTCAGTATTTTGGCCAAAATAGGGGTCTGATGAAAATTCAGGCTTGACATTTATAATTAAACAATAAGACTCCTTTTTCAGAGGAGGAATCAAGTTATGCTCTCTATAATCCTAATATTGCTCCTAATATTGGGGCAGCAGCAGCTGCTCCAGGAGGAGCAATTGACGCTGTCCCTGGAGAAGTCGTGCCGGGGAGCGCAGAGCAACGGGAGCAGAGGCAGGGGGGTCCCGGTGGGGCCTCGGGGCCATGCGGGGGTGCCGCAGGGCTGGTGCCACTCCCCCTCTTACTAGCAGAGAGGTTAGAAGTTTTAAGAAGGAAATGAAGTCTTTAATCGAGGGCCTAGCAGAACAGTCAGATCCATTTCTAAGGCCTAATTTGTATTCCTGGTTCGGGGGGGGGAATGTAAATCTTGAGTATGTTATTCACTGGAGAAGAATGCTTAGGAGGGGAATGTTTTGGCAGGGAGGTATGCAAGAATGGGAAAGAACTAACACCCCCCCCCCCAGACCGAGTGTAATTCCGATAGAGCAGAAATATCCACTTATCTAACTGTGATAATAACAACCCACAACATAGAAATCATATGAGAGATCGGGGTCGGAATTAGAAAGTACTCGGGGATGAATCCTGAGGACCCGATAGCCCAAGGGCTCTTTAAAGTTCATTTTGCGATTAAAGCCTGGCCAGATATGCAGAAAAATCTCCAGAAGGTGGAAGGATGGAGTGAACAGTGTAGGTAGTATGAAGGTGTATGCCAGGAGGGGAGATAAGAAGCAAAAGTAGAGAGCGAAACAAATGGTATTCACAGCATACTGAGTAGCGAGGCAGAGGACTAGAGATAGAGGAACTTTCAGGAGGAGTTGGGCCCAGGATGGAAAGGAGAGGAAGAGAGATGAAGGAATGGCAGGCAAGGAAAGCTACCTGTGTTGCAGCCTAAATCCTAGCAGGGACAGGCTTTGAGAAGATGTTTTAAGTGTGGCCGGGCCGGCCACTTCAAATAGGAATATCCGGAGTGGAAGTAGGAGGAGAGATTGCTGTTATAAATTCAGAATAGGGGAGTTGGGGCTTCTCAGAAAAAGCTATTTCCCTGATAAATGAAAAAGTGTACCTCAAGGGTTCCTCCTGTATTTTTTAAAAATTGTTGAGATTTTTCTCACACCACAAATCCATGGGCCCCAATGGGATGCACCCACGAGTGCTGAGGGAGCTGGCCAATGTTATTGCTAGGCCACTCTCCATCATCTTTGAAAGGTTTTGGAGAACAGGAGAGGTGCCTGAGGAGTGGAAGAAATCCAGCGTCACTCCAGTCTTCAAAAAGAGCAAGAAGGACGACCCAGGAAACTATAGGCCAGTCAGCCTCATTTGATTTGAATTTGATTCATTGCTTGTTTGAAGGAAAATGATTGGAACACCGTCATTCAGGTTTTCATTGTATTCAGAGAAATAGTAATACAACTAATGGATTCAGTTAAAACTTCTCTACTGTTATCCCGAATTTGTTTGGGAAATTAAGAAATAAATTGGAAGCATCTGTCATGCACTGAAATTACCAAAATCATTTATTCCATCAATCTCATGAATTTTAAGTTAGTATGTTAAAGCCTTCCCCACCTGCTGTTAGGCATCTGAGGAGGAGGTGAGACAAAGGACAGTTCTTGGCTTCCGAGTGCTTTTTGCATCTTTTGTGCCTGGTGATGTGATCAGGGCCAAGGGGTTTGCTCTGAATGTAAGATATTTAGGGCAGAATCTGTTTGCTTTGGTGTACTCAAAATATGATGATTTAACGTTAATCATAGAATCATAGACTATCCCGAGCTGGAAGGGACCCATAAGGATCATCGAGTCCAACTCCTATCCTTGTATCCTATATAACTTTGTTCTGAATTGTGTGTGTCTTTTATTACTGTTTTAAGAAATTTAAAATGATAGGTCAGTCTTGTCTGTGTAGCTTGTTTAGCATTGTGTAATATCTTTAAAGTGCATCTATATGTGCGTATATGTATATATGTAATATATGTGTAACATATGTAAAAACACATATAAGACATATAATAACGCATATGTAAAAACACAAGATCTATTAACTATGATCGTAGTGAGAGAACATTTGGGCAGCATTTCCCACCTCTGTTCCTCTGTTTTCTGCCCAGTGATTGCAGAGACACAATTTATGTACAGTTTTGGTTTTAAAAAGAAAAAAAAAAAAAAGAAAATGAGGAAAACTAGTCATTCCAGTGTTAAAGCCAGGTTTCCATGGATTTCAAATGGAATGGAATTCCAATGCTAACAAGGCTAGGTATCCATCCCTGAAAAGAACGGACTCCTTAAGCAGCTTGTTAACTGCCACAATTCTAATAAGGAATCAGTGAATAATTTGACAATGTGGAGAGATGGCTCTTGGTGGAGCCTGTATGAATGGCACAGCCAGTATCATTTCAGATCAGAAGTGGGGAGTTGGAAAAAATCACAGACTGTTAGCATTCAGTTGAATGGTCATTTAGTTAAGATACACTTCTGTAGTGGGTTTACGTGGCAAGCTTTTGGTAGAAGGGGGCCATAGGGATGTCTTCTGTGAGAAGGATCTAGAAGCTGCCCCATGTTTGGCAAGGGCCCCACTGCTGACCAGAGCCGAGCCAATAAGCGATGCTGTTTTGCGCCTCTGTGAGAGCATATTTAAGACAGGGGAAAAAACACTGCGACACACAGCAGCCGGGAGAGTGAAGGGAGTGAGGCACAGCCTTGCAGGCGCCAAGGTCAATGAAGAAGGAGGGGAAGAGGTGCTCCAGGCACCGGAGCAGAAGTTCCCTGCGGCCTGTGGTGAGGACCATGGTGAAGCAGGCTATCCCCCTGCAGCCCATGGAGTACCACGGTGGAGCAGGGTTCCACACTTCAGCCTGTGGAGGAGACCACAGTGGAGCAGGTGGACCTGCATCGACGGAGGCTGCCGCCTGTGAAAGACCCCTGCCGGAGCAGATTCTGGACCGGAACTGTAGCCCATGGAGAGGAGACCACGCAGGAGCAGGTGACCTGGCAGGAGCTGCTGCCCGTGGAGGACCCAGCTTGGAGCAGTTTGCTCCTGAGGGATGGACCCCGTGGTACGGACCTGTCCTGGTTTCAGTTAGAACAGAATTAATTTTCTTCCTAGTAGCTGGTGGAATGCTGTGTTTTGGCTTAGGATGAGAAGAGTTCTGATAACACCCCGATGCTTTAATTGTTGCAGAGCAGTGCTTATACTAAGCCAAGGACATCTCAGCCTTTTGCTCTGTCCTGCCAACGGGGGGAGGAGGTGGAAGAGCGTGGATGGGGAGGAAGGTGTTTTGGTTTCTTTCCTTTGTTTCTCACTTCTCTACCTTGTTAGTAATAAGCAATAAATCTTACTGTCTCCCTATGCCGAGTCTGTTTTGCCCGTTACAATAATTACTGTGTGATCTCCTTGTCCTTATCTCAACCTTTGAGCCCTTTTCATCGTATTTTCTCCCTGTTCCTCTTTGAGGAGGGGAGTGAGAGAGCGGTTGTGTTGGAGCTCAGCTGCCCACTCAAGCGGAAACACCAGAATTTCTCAGACAGACCTCTCAAATCTTAAATATTAATAATTATACCACCACACTACACTGGTTTCCTATAAATGGGAAGCTCAGACAGAAGAAGAATGAGTTAAAATGAATCTTAGAATCATAGAATCATTAAGGCTGGAAAAGACCTCCAAGATCAGCTGGTCCAACCATCCCCTTACCACAAATATCAGTCAATAAACCATGTCCCTGTGCATAACGTCCAACCTTTCCTCAAATGCTCCCAGGGACAGTGACTCCACCACCTCCCTGGGAAACCTGTTCCAATGCCTAACCACTCTTTCTGAGAAGAAATGTCTTCTAATTTCCAAACTAAATGTCCCTTGGCACAACTTGAGACCAATGCCTCTAGTCCTATCACTAGTTATCTGTGAGAAGAGGCCAACCCCCAGCTCCCCACAACTGCCTTTCAGGTAGTTGTAGAGAGCGACAAGGTCTCCCCCTCAGCCTCCTCTTCTCCAGACTAAACAACCCCAGTTCCCTCAGCTGCTCCTCATAGAACTTGTGTTCCAGGCCCTTCACCAGCTTTGTAGGCCTTCTCTGGACACACTCCTGGGCCTTGATGTCATTCTTGTAGTGAGTGGCCCAAAAGTGAACACAGTACTCGAGGTGTGGCCTCACCAGAGCAGAATACAAGGGGACGATCACCTCCCTGGTCCTACTGGCTACACTATTCCTGATACAAGCCAGGATGCCGTTGGCCTTTGCCCGTCCATCCAGCCTGTCCAGGTCCCTCTGCAAGGCCTTCCTGCCCTCCGGCAGATCAACACTTCCCGCAACTTGGTGTCATCTGCATGCTTACTGAGGGTGCGCTCAATTCCCTCATCCAAATCATCAATAAAGATATTAAAGAGGATTAGCCCCAACACCAACCCCTGGGGAACACCACTCGTGACCGGTCGACAGCTGGATTTAATGCCATTCATCACCACTGTCTGGGCCAGGCCTTCCAGCCAGTTTTTAACCCAGCAAAGAGTGTCCCTGTCCAAGCCATGGGCTTCCAGCTTCTCCAGGAGAATACCATGGGAGAATGTGTCAAAGGCTTTGATGAAGTCTAGTAGCCTTTCCCTCATCCACCAGGCGGGTCACCCGGTCATAGAAGGAGATGAGGCTTGTCAGACAGGACTTGCCTTTCATGAACAGATGCCGACTGGGCATGATCTTCCGGTATCTTCTCATACCTCTTCACAGTTATGCGATTTTGTTCTGTTCTGTTTTGTTTTATTTAATAGCAAGAGCCATATATTCCATAGGTATGGTGCACCTAGCTCATGTGATTTTATATGATGACTAAGTTGTTAGTGCTGTCTGCAGTTATCTTGCAGTGCATGCTTGCAGGATCCTCCCCGCCTTTATTCTCTTATTCCAGCTCTGGAACATCATGTGTATGGGCTTCCTGAGCATTCAGTTGAGATTGACACACGTACAGTGGTTAATTTTTTTTTCCTGAATGGACTGATTATTAGGATTAAGTGGTTGGTCATAGAGATGCTATCCACATCAGTGGATGTGCCAAAATGTTATTGGAAAGAATCTGATTTCAAAAATACTTTTTGCCCTACTTTTTTTCCCCAGTGGATGATGTCATCAAAATATTACAGGTGTTCAGGAGCATCATCCTGTTCCAAGGCAGTCTGGATCAGTCCATGGCAAATGGGGAGGGCTGTGTTTCCACCCCTGGGACAGTTGATTCCAGGTGTACTGGACACCCCTCCAAGTGAAAGCAAACCGTGGCCTGCACTCTGCTGCCAAAAGGATTGAAAAAATAATGAATTAGCAATATCAATAGTCACTTGGTAGCCTTTGACTCCAGTTCGTATTGAAGTTCTAGCGTGTCTGGCACAGCAGCATTCAGCAGTAGCGTAACTTCATTCAGGCCACGATAGTCCACAGTTAGTCTCATTAGACTTTCACACTGGCCACATCTCAGAAGATTATTCTGGGAGTTATTGAAAAACACCTAAAGGACAACGCAGTCCTTGGTCAGAGCCAACATGGGTTCACTAGGGGAAGGTCACGTACAACAAACTTAATTTCCTTCTATGACAAGATCACCCAGCTAGTTGACCAAAGGAAGCCAGTCGATGTAATCTTTTGGATTTCAGTAAAGCTTTCGATACTGTCTCTCACAGTATCCTTCTGGACAAAATGACCAGAATACAGTTAGATTAAAGCATAATAAGATGGGTGAAGAATTGGCTGGCGAGTCATGCCCAGAGGGTTCTTGTAAATGGGGTTACTTCAGGCTGGCGACCTGTCACTAGTGGGGTTCGTTCCTCAGGACTCCATTTTAGGACTAGTCTTCTTCAATGTTTTCATAAACAATTTGAATGAAGGACTTGAAGGTTTTTTGGGCAAGATCGTGGACAATACCAAGTTGGGTGGAGGTCCTGACTCCATCGAGGGTGGTGAGGCCTTGCAGAAAGATTTGGACAGATTGGAGAGCTGGGCAGTTACCAACTCTATGAAGTTTAACAAGAGCAAGTGACGGGTCCTGCCCTGGGAAGGGGCAACCCTGGCTATACGTACAGACTGGGGCATGAGACACTGGAGAGCAGCCCCGCAGAGAGAGATCTGGGGGTTTTGGTCGACAGCAAGCTGAATATGAGCCAGAAGTGTGCCCTGGCAGCTGGGAGGGCCAACCGTATCCTGGGGTGCATCAAGCACAGCATTGCTAGATGGTCGAGGGAAGTGCTTGTCCCACTCTACTCTGCGCTGGCACAGCCTCACCTCGAGTACTGTGTGCAGTTTTGGGCATCACAGTAAAAAAAGGATGTGAAACTATTGGAGAGTGTCCAGAGGAGGGCTACAAGGGTGGTGAAGGGCCTAGAGGGAAAGACATATGAGGAGCAGCTGATGTCACTTGGTTTGTTCAGCCTGGAGAAGGGGAGGCTGAGGGGAGACCTCATTGTGGTCTACAACTTCCTCACGGGGGGGAGCGGAAAGGCAGGCGCCGATCTCTTCTCTTTGGTGACCAGCGATAGGACCCAAGGGAACAGCTTGAAGCTAGGACAGGGGAAGTTCAGACTGGATACCAGGAACAGGTTCTTTACCAAGAATGTCGTCGAGCACTGGAACAGGCTCCCCAGGTCACGGCACTGAGCCTGCCAGAGTTCAAGAAGCATTTGGATAATGCTCTCAGACACGTGGTCTGATTTTTTGGGTGGTCCTTTGGGGACTGAAGAGTTGGACTTGATGGTCCTTGTGGGTCCCTTCCAGCTCAGATATTCTATGATTCTATGATATGGGACTATTAAAGGGTGAGCTACTCTTGGTGATCACTCCTTGATTCTCAAGTTCATGAATGCGCTTATGGATGGGAATCAGGTAGTCTTGGTTGGTACGCTATTGCCACCAGTGCACTGCAGTGGTAGCAATGAACACCTGCTGTTCTTCGACCCTCAGCAACCCCACAACAGAAGGGTCCTCCAAGAGACCGGGCAAGGTGGACAACTGCTTAATGACCTCTGTCTCCAAGGCAGCTATGCCAAAAGCCCACTGGAACCCTTTTGGGTCCTTGAAATAGCCTCTCCTGAGGTAGTCTATGCCAAGGATGCACGGAGCATCCGGGCCAGTCACAAGAGGGTGCTTTTGCCACTCATTCCGTTAGGCTCACTTCAGCCTCCAATACAGTTAACTGCTGGGATCCCCCTGTCACTCCAGAGATAGAGATGAGTTCTGCCCCTTTAGAGGTTGATGGCATTAGGGTACACTGTGCACCAGTGTCCACTAGAGCCTTGTACTCCTGTGGGTCTGATGTGCCAGGCCATTGAATCCACACAGTCCAATAAGCCTGACTGTCCCTTTCCTCCCCCTGGCTGGAGGCAGGGCCCTCCTAGTCCTGGTCATAGTATTCATTACCGTGTCTGGGGGACTGCCCGCTTGTTTCAGGAAGAACGGCCGAAAGCACGATAGACACCAGTATGGTCAGATCATGCTCCATTTTATTACCCGAATAGCCTGACTTTTATAGTGAACTTTACAGGGGCAGATAGTGTCTCACACAAGATTATTGGTCAAAAGCACTCAGACAAACAACTACAAGAAAACAACCCCACCTGCAAGAAAACAACCCCCTTGTGATTAGCAGTCACATAGACCTTATCCTTGAAGCCAACTACTGGCAACAATATTTTTCTAAATTCCTCAATTGGGCAATGTGGGAACACTGTCATGGGAACTTCTCATAGGAGGGTCCAGAGGCACAGGATCAGAGCACCCTAACCTGTGTTCAGAGCTTATGGTTGAAAATATGTCTTTTTCTGCAGAGACATTCCAGCTTGATGGGTCAGACATGAGCTTCAGTGTGTTCTGAGAAAGCAGAGATTTGTCCTCTCCATCCTCAGTGAAGGTGTCATTGGCAAGGACGATGCTTGTTGTAGAGAAGACACGTTTGGTAGGTCTTGTTTGACATAGCTGCCTGAAACCAGGTGCAAGAAGCATAGATTTCTGGTCTATCTTCTCAGGTAAAGAAGTCTGTGTTGCTCTGGACTTCAGAGAATTACAGCTCCAAAGAGATTTAGAGGGAGAAATGCTGGTCATACCTTGCAATGTATCCTGAAGGGCTTTAATTTTCTCCGTCAGCCTCTGATTACAGTTTTTCAGGTGGTAGTTTTCTAGCTCAAGCTCTCTCAGCTTAAATGTTACCCACTCCTTGATCTTGGCAGCTTCCTCTTGAACAATTTTGAGTTCCTCAGTCCTCAGCTGTTTCTGTTTTGCTAGCTGAGTCTCCAGTCTGTTAATCAGGTCTTGTTTTCTTTGCAGTGTACCCATCAGCTCCTTCAGTGAAGGTCGATTTTCGCAAGCTGCTGCTGCACCTCTCATTGGCAAAGCATCCTGAGTGGATTTATTGCTGCCTGGCAGCGGCACCGATGCTGGCAGCACAGCTTTATCAAGATTTTTCGACGCGGGGGGTGGGGAGGGCAGCCCCCACTCCCCATCAGCACTCTGCTCCGATAGTCCCTCAGTTATTTCTTCTGATGATTGATTTATTGGAGAGGTCATACCCCAAACCGGGGTGGGTGCAGGAACCAATGATAAAGTTGTTCTCACTTCTCTAGCTTGTTAGTAATAGGTAATAAATTATATTAATCTCCCTACTCTGAGTCTGTTTTGCTTGTCATGATAATTGTTGAGCAATCTCCCTGTCCTTATCTCAAACCTTGAGCCCTTTTTCTTTGTATTTTCTCCCCGTTTCCCTTTGAGAGAATGGTTGTGGTGGAGCTCAGCTGCCCACCTGAGTAAAACCACCACAGCTGTTAATATTTACTGTGTTTTGATAATGATAATAATTTAGAAAGCAAATGTTTTACATGGGGACAGCTATGTGGATTATTGTAATAATACACTGGGAAACAGTGCACCAACACACCATGGGGAATGCATATTCCTAGGGTGTGGGGAGCACCACAGCATGTTGACTGGCTTTACATGCAGACTACTAACTGGTGAATTAATTGGCCTCTTCAGGAACCTACTTGGAAGAATCCCATGGGTTAGGGCCCTAGAAGGAAGGGGGATCCAGAAGAGCTGGTCAGTATTCAAGCATCACCCCCTCCAAGCTCAAGATCAATGAGCAAGAAGGTAAGGAAAGGGGGCAGGAGACCTGCATGGATGAGCAAGGAGCTCCTGGCTGTTATAAATTAGACCACACAATTTACTGGTCTATTGAAATTATTTTATTAATCAAGTAAGCAGACACAAGCAAAACAGCGCTGGGTGGCTGGGGAGTCTCCGCTCCGCAACAGCACGCAACTTCCCTTTCCAGGGTTGCTGTTTTATAGCAGTCGACACCCCTCCACGGGTGTCCAGCAGTCCTGGACACCCCTCCAAGTGAAAGCAAACCGTGGCCTGCACTCTGCTGTCAAAAGGATTTAAAAAAAGTTCTGTGAGGAGCAGCTGAGGGAACTGGGGTTGTTTAGTCTGGAGAAGAGGAGGCTGAGGGGGAGACCTTGTCACTCTCTACAACTACCTGAAAGGCAGTTGTGGGGAGCTGGGGGTTGGCCTCTTCTCACAGATAACTAGTGATAGGACTAGAGGGAATGGCCTCAAGTTGCACCAGGGGAGGTTTGGGTTGGATATTAGGAGACATTTCTTCTCAGAAAGAGTAGTCAGGCATTGGAAGGGGTTTCCCAGGGAGGTGGTAGAGTCACCGTCCCTGGGGGTGTTTAAGGAAAGGCTGGATGTGTTGCTTAGGGAGATGGTTTAGTGAGTGGGGGGACAGTTGGACCAGATGATCTTGGAGATATTTTCCAACTTTACTGATTCTGTGGTCCCTTAACACATATTCCCTTATGAATTTTTAATATAATCAAACCTCTGTTCAAAGAAGACTAATTGCACAATACTGAACATTTTTATATTCTTCAATACAGAATTGCAGAACGGTCCAGGTTGGAAGTGACCTCTGCAAGTCATCTATTCCAACCCTGCTGGTTACACAGAGACACCTAGAGGAGGTTTCCCAGGACCATGTCTAGACTGCTTTTGAATATCTCCAAGGAGGGAGATTCTGCAACATCTCTGGGCAACCTGTTCCAGTGCTCCTTCACCCCCATAGGAAAGAAGTGTTTCTTAATGTTCAGACAGAACCTCCTGCACTCCAGTTTGTGTCCATTGCCTCTTTTCCTGTCCCTGGACATCACTGAAAATAGTCTGGCTCCGTGTTCTTTGAATTTTCCCTTCAGGTATTTATAGACATTGATAAGGTCTCCCTCCACCCCAAGCCTCCTCTTCTCCAGGCTGAGGAGTCCCAGCTCTCTCAGCCTCTCCTCATAGGAGAGCTGCTCCAGTCCCTCCATTACCTTTGTGACCCTACATTGGACTCTGTCCAGTAGGTCCATCTCTCTTTTACTGGGGGGCCTAGAAGCAGACACAGGACTCCAGATGCAGCCTCACCAGCACTGAGAAGGATCACCTCCCTTAGCTTGTTGGCAATACTTTGCCTATTGCAGACCAGGACACTATTAGCCTTCTTTGCAGCAAGGGCACACTGCTGGCTCATGTTCAACTTAGTGTCCAGCATGACCCCGAGCTCCTTTTCTGCCAGGGTGGCCCCCAGCATGTACTGATGATGCCTAGGGTTGTTCTTCCCCAGATGCAGAACTTTGCACTAGCAATACAAAAGAGACATTATGAACCAGCACAGAACATAATGAGTTCTTCTGATTTACATGAAAATCAATGCTTTCCTATTGAAGAACATTATATTCAGTGTCTTCCACCAAACAGAAAGGCCTGCATGAATAAATGGATACATAACTCTACAGTGACCACTGTTAAGAACTTTTTATGCAGAGATGAAGAACTCAGAGAAGAAAAGAGATTGACAGGTAAAGGAATGAGAGTGGACATCCTACACTAGAGTACCTGGTCTGTACAATCCCTGGGGCTTGATTCATTTACTTTCTCTTGTGAGATAAGATGGACACACAGAGGGTACAGCACTAGGAATGGCTCCCAGACTACTGGACCCTATAGACCATTCTCAAGCTTCAAGTTTCTCAAAAATATATTTAACAGCAATACAACTTCAGAGACCAGTCACCCACAGCTTGGTATCCACTGCATACACGGTGTATAACTATCTTGCTTGCCTGATGGTACTGAACAAGCTGAGCGGGCTGAACTACACTGGCTCAACAGTGAATTCTTCACTACAATACATGACTAAGAAAGTCACTGCTGGCTTGGTAAGCCAATTCCTGTTCCCCATTCTAAGTTTCTAAGTTTTCTGTGTTCTCACCAATGGAACAGGTAAACTCTCCACCAGCCAAGTACAACAAGCTTATGCATGATAGAAGTACTGAATATAGCACACAAAATCTCGTGTAGTCATGTACATGAATTATCAATCATTTTTCAGCTTACTTCTGGAGGGCTCAATATATCTTAGAGTATCAGAAGACTTGGTCTAGAAATAGCCCGAAATCCATGGGCAACTGAATTTAAATGGTATTACAAAACGGATTTGAAACGGGACCTCTGCTCTGAACATCAACAGATGTACAACAAACCCACAGAGCTGGTGCTGGCCCTGGCTTGGATGCACTCCTCACACATATATCAGGGAGCCTATTAGTAAGGAATACCTGTATTTTTGATTTTGTCCATCTTGTTAAAAGATGGTCTGCAAAGGAATTCTTCATTGTGATAGCTCAATATGTACTGTCTAAAGAGTCTTCACATTATTTGCCAGCAAGTTTTATCTTCTTGACCTCAATGTGCCAAGATACTATTTAAAATTAATCACACCAACAACTTCACATTCTTTCTCCAAATAAACAGAAATACTTGTCCTGGTTTCAGTTAGGACAGAGTTAATTTTCCTCCTAGTAGCTGGTAGGGTGCTATGTTTTGGCTTAGGATGAGAAGAGTGCTGATAACATGCTGATGTTTTAATTGTTGCAGAGCAGTGCTTACACCAAGCCAAGGGCGTTTCAGCTTCTCACTCTGTCCTGCCAGCGGACAGACTAGGGGTGCAGCAGGAGCTGGAAGGGGACAGACCCAGGACAGGTGACCCAAACTAGCCAAAGGGGTATTCCATACCATCTGACGTCATGCTAAACAATATATAGGGGTGGCTAGCCGGGGGGAGGAGGCCGGATTGCTCGGGGTTAGGCTGGGCATCGGTCAGCGGGTGGTGAGCAATTGCATTGTGCATCACTTGTTTGTACATATTATTAGTGGTAGTACTATTAACATCATTATTGTTATTATTATTATTGTTATTATTATTTTTCTGTCTTAATAAACTGTCTTTATCTCAACTCACAGGCTTCACTTTCCCATTTCTCTCCCCCATCCCAGACAGGGAGGGGGGAGGGTGAGCAAACGGCTGTGTGGTGTTTAGCTGCCGGACGGGTTAAAGCACAACGGTCCTTTTTGGCGCCCAACATGGGGCTTGAAGGGTTGAGATAACTACAGATCTGACCAGAGTATGTTAAACTAAAATTGGTATAAGTATTAGACCTGCTTAATAGTTGCTAGTCACAATGTTGATTGCTTTAATCTCAAGTCTGCTGTGCCTGTTTTCCAAATTGAGTTTTATAGCTCGCTACTTTCTGTATGTGCTCTCTGTCGTGCTGTTTCTCCTTTCCGTGTCCTGGTTTAAGATCGTTATGGTACTGTGTGGTGGCTTATGATATGATGAAATTTCTGGTCATGACTGTAACCTGGTATTTGTACTCAGCACTGTCGTCGACTCTATACTTTGGAAGCCATATCTCGGAAACTATTAACAATTACACCTATTGCCTTTTTTTTGTCAGGGATCCAGTCTGCGGAGGGGACAAAGGAAGATATTTTTTCCTACTTGCTCACTCTCCCTTTCTCCTTCACCACCCTTTTCTCTTCCGAGCTAGTTAAGATAGTAACTCAGACCAGCATGTTCTTGTTGTTATGTCTCCTGAATGCGCTTCAGGTTTTGTTTAAAGTTAAACAACTACTTAAGAATCTCATCCAGAGATCTGTCCTGAGGCAGGATAGTTGTGAGTGGCAAGGAGTGTGGGAGGATATGGGCAGGTTTCTAGAGCAGTGGGCACCTGCAGTGTTTTGGAAATTCACCCCTGAACAAATGCAACATCCTAAAAAACTGGTAAAATGCTTGAAAAAAGGGTGTCATAACTCTGGCAGTTCCAAAGTGACACAAATCACTGTAGTGTGCTGCGGTCTGCGTTATGCCTATCGAGCTGTAATTGATACTACTATCAACCTAGTGACAGATCCTGCGGCCACTCCAAGTCCGGTGACAGGCCCAATGGCCTCTCCAGCCCCTGCAGCCGATCCATCTCCCTCAGCCGCTCCAGTTCCCGCAGCCGCTCCAGTTCCTGCTCCAGCTCCTGCTCCAGCTCCTGAAGCCACTCCAGTTCCAGTTCCTGCAGCCGTTCCAGCTCCTGCAGTCGCTCCAGCTCCTGTGGCTGGGTCAGAGAAATGAGCTGTAGCAGTGCAAGTTGCCCCTGCAGAGTATTCCAACCCCTGTGGCAGACCCTGTAGCTGGGTCAGAGAAACGGGCTGTAGCAGTGCAAGCTGCCCCTGTAGAGAAGGTGAAAAAATGGTATAGAGATTCAGGTCGTTTAGAACGCAGAGTCTTCTGCCAAATCTAGGTATAGAGATGACGGAGACGACGCTGGGCCATCAAGGATTCAGGAGGAGCAAGATGAGGATGCCGAAAAATCAACAGTAACTACCCGAAGCCTAAACGAGCGCGAGCTACGAGATGTGCGAAAAGATTTTGGTCGTTGTATAGGTGAGCAGCTTGTCACCTGGCTGCTCCGGTGCTGGGACTCTGGAGCCAATTGTGTGGAATTAGACGGCAGGGAAGCCAAGCAGCTGGGATCCCTTGCTCGAGACGCCGGCATTGACAAAGCAATTGCAGATGGAGCACAATCTCACAGCCTCTGGAGGCGTCTCCTCTCAGCTGTGAGGGAAAGGTATCCCTTCAAGGAAGAACTTTTATGTCTACCAGGCAAGTGGACCACTATGGAGAAGGGAATCCAGTACCTGAGAGAATTAGCCATACGGGAAGTGATTTATGAGGATCCAGACCTCAGACAAACATCCGAAGATCCAGATGAAGTCAGGTGTACACGACCCATGTGGCGGAAATTTGTACGGAGTGCACCATCATCATATGCCAGCTCATTGGCAATAATGGCCTGGAAAGAGGATGAGGAACCCACAGTGGATGAAGTGGCTAAACAACTCTGGCAGTACGAAGAAAGTCTCTCCTCTTCCCTACAGGCCTGCATCTCGTCTATGGAGAAACTTTCTGAAAGCGTCCATCAACTAAAGAAGAATACTTTGGAGAAACTTTCTGAAAAGGTCGACTAACTTAAAGAGAGTTTATTTTCCTCCCCACCTGTACAAATCAGTGTCTCAGCTATTAGGAGTAAGCGTTCATCCATGCAAGGAAGATGATATGGTGGGTACACACCCCGTGCCACTCTGTGGTTTTACCTACGTGACCATGGAGAGGACATGAGAAAATGGGATGGAAAATCTACCGCGACCCTAGAAGCACAGGTACATGAGTTGCAAAGAAAAACAATCGGGGAAAATAAGTTTTCTAAGAAGCTTGCTGCTCCAACATCCACCTGGCAGTCCTTCAGGCAGAAATGAAGATTCTGAGCAGGATTAGAAGGGCCCTGCCTCCAGGCAATGGGGAGGAAAGGGACAATCGAGTTTATTGGACTGTGTGGATTCGATGGCCTGGCACGTCAGACGCACAGAAGTGTGAGGAATGTTTTAACAATTCGTGTCCATAAAGAACAATTCTGTTTGAATCCTGTCTGCCTCTGGGTCCTGCACTGGCAATTTAATTCTTGAACCACAGATGCAGTGTGTCCCAGTCTCCCCCTCATTCTAGTCAATTTATCAAGTCTTCAGAAAATACTCCTTAAATTTATGAACCTGTTTGCCTTTGTTATTCCGGACTTCTATTTCTAAAAGTTACAGCCTTTTTTTTCCTGTCTTCTTCGAGATTAACTTAACACTGCTATAGATGTGACTGTCCCTGTGAATGGCTGGGGAAGAACGTTTTAATTACTCATGAGGCGTCAATAAGAAAGCTGTTTGTGTTTGATGTCTGGGAGTTTCAGAACAACTGATAATAACTAGTGACTGTTATGGTATACTATGCGGATCTTTGGTATCTGGCCAGGGGGGCCAAGAGATTAAGAGGAAGGAAAAAGAAGCTGAAGGACGGCTGGGAGACAAGACCTGCAGAAAATGTTCTATAAACTTGGTATGGTGCCAAGTGAGTACAAAGGTGAGAGGAAGACTACGAGCCTTCAGCATGAAAGACCCCTAGAGACCCCCAGAGGAGACTGATGCGCATGCTCCAGTAGAAGGGACTGGACCCCGGAAGCTAATTATAATAACCTGTTTTTTTTAGAAGTAGTAATGAATATGTATTAGTCTAGGAGCATAAAAATCAGCTGCTTGATGTAACTGGTGTGTGTCCTGGTGGAGCGGAGACTCCCGGTGCACCCAGCGCTGTTTGCTTACCTCTATTCCTTTATATTCTTTTAATAAATCCTATTTTTTATTTAATCCTAATTTGAATCCTGAGCCATTTATAACAATTTGGGGGCTCGTCCGGGATGGCTATAGTTCCTGAATTCTGACTTAATCTAGGAGAGGCGCCCCACCATTTGGTGGCTCCTGTTTGAGTCAGATCGGGACTAATACCATCCTGAACCTGAATAAAGGTAAGCAAAGAATTTGATTTTTTTTTGAGCTCCCTTGCCAGCTGTATTTTGCCCGTAATTCTGCGCGCGAAGATCCAGACGAAGACGACAGGGTCGTTTGGATACCGTTCGGTTGGATTCCGGTGTCCGGAATCGAACCGGATGAAGATGACAGTCGTTTGTGGATACCATCTGGTTCGATCCCAGACGAAGACAGCAGAGACGCTGGTGGATACCGTCCGGTTGGATTCTGGACGAAGACGACTGATTCGTAAGATACTGTCCGGTTGGGTAAAGGTACGGTTGCCAGTGTTTGTGTGTGAGAGTGTAACTGAGACTTCTAAACTCAGCGTGGAGGTCTTTTTGTTTTCTCACTGGTTCTAATCTCCTGTTGGGGGGGCTGGGCCAGTGAAGGGAGTGATACGTGGGTGGGTGACAGGTCCTAAACCCCCTGCAAGACACTCTCACTAGGGGCAACCAAGGGCTGTGGGAATTGCCACTAGTAAAATTCCCGGATGGGTCAGATAAAATCGAAGACCAAGGACCAGAAAGGGAGCAAATTACCAGATATATGACCAAAAAGTCCATAATGAATAATGATTAGAAATTGGAACAATAGGGGCCCCAGAATATTAAAGAGTAAATTGAAAATGATCCAGTATTATATGATAGAATGACCAAAAGAACCCTTAAGACCCCATGTATTTTGGTTGATATTTGGGTCCACGGAGGACGGGGTCTGTCAGGCTTTGAACATTAATAGTAGAATACCCGTGGATCCAGAAAAGAGCAAGCTGAAACATTGGAATTAGAAATTAGAGAGCAATTGATTAAGAATGAATATGTGCTACTGTGCTGTGCTGCGCTTATACCACCAGATAAAAGGAGCTTCTCGGACCCCGAGAACCAGATCAAAAACAACCTCATGGTACGGACTTTAATTAAGGGGTCTTAGATAAGGAGGAGTGTTCACAAAGGGACAGGTTATGCATATGTATAGGAATGTTCATGTATATGTAACTTTTTACTAAAGCAATTTGCCACGTTAGGCGTGCACGACTTTGGTGGGACTACCCGCCCCGTGCCGCTCAGAACTGAGTAAACATACCTACTTTACAATCTTACTGATTGTGGAGTCATATTTCTGTGAGTCATTTTGGTGAGCCAGGCAGGAGGCACTCTGCTCGGCTGCGGGATCGGCTGCAGCGTGGACGCCCCTAGGTGCACCCTGAGTGTTTTTGCTCGGAGGGGACTCTACTCTCGGCTGCTCACCACAGGAGCAAAGATCTCCTGAAACTGCAGACAAACGGTATGTTTTCGGCTGCTGGAGGGATACTAACTGGAGTGTTAATAATTGTATGTGTTTTTATGTATGTATTTTGTGTTGAAATTATTTGTGTAAATGTAAGGGTTTGAAACAAAGTGTTACAAGTCACTTCACGAAGAACACAGTCAGAGACAATACTTGTTTGGTTGGTTATCATTCTAAATTATATTCCTGTGGTATGAATGAGATGTGCTGGAGGCCTCTGTGTGCGATTGTGCTGTGTGAGTGAGACGCAGCGTTGCTGCAAAGCGAGTGCAGAGTTCCGATCCGTTGTTCCGTACTCTCCGCAAGGGGAGTGGGCAGAGATGAACGAAGTGCTTGACAGACTGAAAAGAAGTGCTGTTTTATCCAAGTTTTGAGTGGTGGTGCCTAATATATGGGCCCGGTGTATCTTGTGTATCTTGTGTATCCTATTTTTGCTCTTAAATGTTTTGACTGTGACAAGAAAAAGGCAGGAGAATGATATGACATGCTTCCTGCAACATATGAGGCCCGCACAGGCCGAGACCTGGACTTGCTGAGACCTGAACAGGCCGAGAGACCGGAGCGGCGCCGAGAGACTGGAGCGGCGCTGGGAGACCCGAGACACTACGGAGGGACTACCGCTGGACGGAGAGAGCCCTGAGAGACGCTGCAGAGCCACGGACGGCTCTGAGAGACACAGAATAGACCTGACAGAAGCTGCAAAACGCGGGGAAATTAAAGTAATTGCGGTGCGACGCGGGACATCTGAGATCGAGTTGCTACGGGAGACCAGAGGCGTCAGTGGACACCAGCAGCCGACCCTCACCGTGTGGCGAGTCGGCACAGAGCAGAGGGGCGGACATCAGGACCCTGCAGCCTGTCTGACATAACCATGGAGGCAGCGGCAGCAGCTGCTGTGCTGCTTCACTCTAGCATTCTTTTTATAAAAGGTTTATCTTGCAATGCAAAAAAGACTATTAGTCCCCAGATCGGTGTTATAACTATTACTAATGACGACTTAGCTCTATTGCAGGGCAGGAGTGCAGAGACGCAGATTACACTGCCAAATGACCACCGGCAGGCTCTTTCACAAACCTAAGGTTGCAGCTGGCACTGCCTGCAGCCGTATAGCAGACGTTACACTCTCTTTCCTAACTAGTAATCATGTGTCTTATCCATTTGTGGTGAATGGCCAGTGGCAAAAAGAAAAGGGGGGAGACAAAGACAGAAACGGTACAAGGAGGATGCCACTGACACTAAAAGCATGGGTAATAGGAGTAGTATAAGTGACACAGGTGACGGTGCAGGGCACTCTGCCTGCTGCTCGCCCTCGCCTGACTGTGCACTGCTGCCAACGGTGCTAGAATAAAATGTGAAGACTGCTCAGATGGCAGTGATGAGACTGCTTGTGTGAAGAAGATGTGTGAAGAAGATGTGTGCTGAATCTGACTTTGTGTGCAACAGTGGTCAGTGTGTGCCAAACAGATGGCAGTGTGATGGGGATCCGGAATGTGAAGATGGGTCTGACGAAAGTGCTGAGCTGTGTCATATGAGAGCATGCCGGGTAAATGAAATCAGCTGTGGTCCTCAGTCGACCCAGTGTATCCCAGTGTCGTGGAAATGTGATGGTGAAAGAGACTGTGACAGTGGAGAAGATGAAGAGAATTGTGGCAATGTGACTTGTAGTGCAGCAGAGTTCACATGCAGTAGTGGACAATGTATTTCC
The DNA here is from genome assembly GCF_047663525.1 of Anas platyrhynchos. Taxonomy (NCBI): domain Eukaryota; kingdom Metazoa; phylum Chordata; class Aves; order Anseriformes; family Anatidae; genus Anas; species Anas platyrhynchos. The sequence goes on along the minus strand of NC_092620.1, from coordinate 9,015,707 downwards.
AAAAGCTTTGTCTGCAATGGTCAAGGTGACTGCTCCGACCACTCGGATTAATCTTTGGAGCAGTGTGGCCGCCAGCCTGCACCTCCGGTGAAGTGTTCTGTGAGTGAGGTGCAGTGCGGCTCAGGTGAATGTATCTACAAGAAGTGGTGATGTGACAGAGATCCTTATTGCAAGGATGGAAGTGATGAAATTAATTGCCCTTCTTGGACCTGTGGACCAGACCAGTTCAGATGTGAAGATGGGAACTGTGTCCATAGGAGTAGGCAGTGCAGTGGTGTGAGAGACTGTCTGGATGGCACTGATGAAGCAAACTGTAACAATGTTATTCAGTGCTCTGGACCTGGCAAATTCAAGTGCAGAAGTGGAGAATGCATAGATATCAATAAAGTGTGTAACCAGCAGAGAGACTGCAAGGACTGGGGTGATGAGCCCCTGAAGGAATGCAACATAAATTAATGTGACTGTCCAGCTGGGAAACTGTGGAGATAGTGATGAATGCCAAAACCCTGGTATCTGTAGTCAAATCTGTATCAACCTGAAAGGCTATCAGATGAATCCTGCTACAGGAACCTGGAAAGGGCCATACGGCAAAGCAAATTAGATAACTGTTATTTAACTTGTCAGAAGATAAAAAAGAAAGTGTTTCAACAAGCAGCCACGGGAGGGAAGAATTACTGAACCCTCGATGTGAGGGACTGTACCTTGTTTTACTGACTACTGAAACAGCTGTGAGAACTGCAGAAAGGGACCCATGCATCCAGAATAAAAGGACCAGTAACTACTGAAACTTGGAGGGTTGAGTCTGCTCCTGGGAAACTGAAACTCAAGCTAAGGAAGCGGCAGATGGACAGAGAAACAAATGTAAGGACTATTAATCTCAAAACTGGACGTTGGAATTCATTATAAAGATACAACAAATGGAAGAATTAGCAACAACCAGCGCTTGCAATTAAGAAACATGCCAACTCAGCAGATTCCTGACCAAAGGTGAAAAGTACACTGTGAGGAAGACTCGGGGTCTTCCTCCCAAGTTGTTATAAGAAAGATATCGTTACGGTGTTACATATTTCGGTTTTCTGACTTATTGCATGTGGAATTTGACTCTGATTATTGTTATTGTGATTTTGGCAATATTCCTGGTAATAGCAATAGTTTCATGACATCGCTATTGAAAGATACCTGCGTGCCCACATTTTTGTAAGTGATACGTGTATTCTGGAAGTGTGAACAGGAAAACATTGATAAAATATTGTAATCAGTGGTGGCCGCTTTATAAGCTGGAATGTGGAGAAAAGTGGCCCCTAAATGGAACTTTAAACTCTAATGTTTTGCTACAGTTAATGTTGGTTTTGAGAAGGAGAACAGGATGAAATGTAGTATACTAATGATGTTTCAGCATCTTGGTTGGAAAAGGTATGGAATTAAGTTGGCCCCTGACTGAGCCTTTGATGTTGGCATTAGAGAAGTACAGGCTGGAGAAAGATAAAGGAAGTGTTAAAAGGGTTGTTGAAAGTGTTAAAGGTGTTTGAAGTTGAATGAGCAGGGAAAGAGGATGTAGGAATGTTAATAGTTCTGCCTCTGCTCTAGACAGAGATCTTAAAATCATGGGTGTTAGCCCTTTGGGGCAAAGGGATCATGATGGGTCCAAGAGAGAGTTGTTATGGAAACAGAAAAGCAGTTAACTCTTAAAACAACCTGAGTTCATGTGCGAGCTCAGATTACCGATGGGACTGCTCAGGGAACTGTGGACAATTGCATTCCCCTGACCGACCCCACTGAGATCCTAATCATTCCGAAAATTATGAACGGCTAAGCAAATACTAAAATCTGCATGAATTAAGGATGCCAAATACAGGGGACAAGCCTGAAGGGAGGAAAGGGAGAAGGCAAGACTGGGGCAGGACCCTCCACTGCGGTGTGTATGGTCTACCGAGGGAGGCAACCCCTATGAGTATTGACTGCCGAGTGAGAGGGCCTCGACGGGACTTTTCCCACACTAAGGTCAGGTTGTCCCGAGAAAACTGTGATTCGTTTTCCAGTAGCTGGATCACCCTGACAGGCCGAACGGCAACACAAGCCTGAATTGACCCTGAAAGCGGGCCTAACTCCTTGACTGAAGGTCTTTGCCTATTATGATCCAGATACGTGGGCAGAAGACAGATCCTGGGACTATAGAACCCCAGTATATATACTTAATAGAATAATTAGGTTATTAGCTGTAATAGAAATAGTTATAAATGATGAGAACTGCTTTGTATCAAAATTGCCTAGCTTTGGATTATTTACTAGCACAAGAAGGAGAAGTCTGTGGAAAATTTAGCTTTAGTAATTGCTGTTTAAAGATTGATAAAAAGGGTGTTTCTTCCTAGTAGCTGATAGAATGTTATGTTCTGGTTTAGGATGAGAAGAATGTTAATAATATGCTGATGTTTTAATTGTTTTTAATTGTTACAGAGCAGTGCTTACACCAAGCCAAGGACCAAGCCAAATTCAGCTTCTCACTGTCCTGCCAGCAGGCAGGCTGGGAGGAGGGCCGGACTGCTCGGGGTTAGGCTGGGCATCGGACAGCAGGTGGTGAGCAATTGCATTGTGCATCACTTGTTTCGTATACATTATTACTAGTAGTAATATCATCATCATTATTATTGTTGTTATTATCTTCTTGTTTTTATCTCAACTCACAGGCTTCACTTTCCCATTTCTCTCTCCCATCCCAGAGAAGGAGGGGGGGAGGTGAGCGAGCAAACACAAACCTGGAAGGATATGGAATGGGATTTATTTTCATGGCTGCCTGGTGGACCATGGGTTAAAAGAGTGTTATTTGTATTGTTATGTGGTGTAATGACGTTATTATTTGTACCTTGTATGATACCTTGTCTTACATTATTAATACACCGGGTGATAAATGTACATTGGTAATAACTTCATTAAAAAAGGAAGGGAATATGTCAATTATGATGTTTAAGAATTGGACCCTCCAAGAACAAACTGATGAAATCCAATTATTAATAACAGAAGAGACACGAATTGGGGATATTAAAAAGAAGATAAGGGATAGTGAGGAATGTTTTAACAATTCGTGTCCATAAAGAACAATTCTGTTTGAATCCTGTCTGCCTCTGGGTCCTGCACTGGCAATTTAATTCTTGAACCACAGATGCAGTGTGTCCCAGTCTCCCCCTCATTCTAGTCAATTTATCAAGTCTTCAGAAAATACTCCTTAAATTTATGAACCTGTTTGCCTTTGTTATTCCGGACTTCTATTTCTAAAAGTTACAGCCTTTTTTTTCCTGTCTTCTTCGAGATTAACTTAACACTGCTATAGATGTGACTGTCCCTGTGAATGGCTGGGGAAGAACGTTTTAATTACTCATGAGGCGTCAATAAGAAAGCTGTTTGTGTTTGATGTCTGGGAGTTTCAGAACAACTGATAATAACTAGTGACTGTTATGGGATACTATGCGGATCTTTGGTATCTGGCCAGGGGGGCAAGAGATTAAGAGGAAGGAAGAAGAAGCTGAAGGACAGCTGGGAGACAAGACCTGCAGAAAATGTTCTATAAACTTGGTATGGTGCCAAGTGAGTACAAAGGTGAGAGGAAGACTACGAGCCTTCAGCATGAAAGACCCCTAGAGACCCCCAGAGGAGACTGATGCGCATGTTCCAGTAGGAGGGACTGGACCCCGGAAGCTAATTATAATAACCTGTTTTTTTTAGAAGTAGTAATGAATATGTATTAGTCTAGGAGCATAAAAATCAGCTGCTTGATGTAACTGGTGTGCGTCCTGGTGGAGCGGAGACTCCCGGTGCACCCAGCGCTGTTTGCTTACCTCTATTCCTTTATATTCTTTTAATAAATCCTATTTTTTTATTTAATCCTAATTTGAATCCTGAGCCATTTATAACAGAAGTATAAGGCTTTAGTATATACCGGTGCACAATGTACTATAATGCCATCAAGCTATAAAGGGCCAGAGCCCATCTGTATTTATGGAGTGACAAGCGGATCCCAGCAGTAGACTGAATTGGAGGCTGAAGTGAGTCTGACTGGGAATGAGTGTCAAAAGCACCCTATTGTGACTGGCCCGGATGCTCTGTGCATCCTTGGTATAGACTACCTCAGGAGAGGATATTTCAAGGACCCAAAAGGGTTCCGGTGGGCTTTTGGCATAGCTGCCTTAGAGTGATTCAAAGATCGAAGCCGAAATTCCTTTAAGTGGTATATTCTTTATTGCAGCGCTGGATGCACGGGGGATCTCTCCACCTATCGTGCATACCCAAAGCGGAAAGCAGTCTTGAATTTATACAATCAATCTATCAATATTCTACAAGCGCCTATACATACGCATTACCTATCCCCGCCTTCCCTCGCTTCTCATGCTAATTAGCCTTTTGGCACCTTGCGCCTGCGTAGAGCCTCCCAAGAATTGTGGGCAGGGGTCTTTGGGACGTGGGCAGGGGTCTTTGGGAGGAAGACCCCGAGTCTTCCTCACAGTGTACTTTTCACCTTTGGTCAGGAATCTGCTGAATTGGCACGTTTCTTAATTGCGAGAGCTGGTTGTTGCCAATTCTTCCGTTTGTTGTATCTTTATAATGAATTCCAATGTCCAGTTTTGAGATTTATAGTCCTTACATTTGTTTCTCTGTCCGTCTGCCGCTTCCTTATCATGAGTTCCAGTGTCTTGTTTCGAGATATACAGTCCATGTCTGGGGATTGTCCTTGCCTCCCCAATACCTCCTTAATCAATCCCCCCTTTTCTTTTCCCATGAAAATTCTTTTGCATCAGATACTTTCATTATTTACAGTAACACAACAAAGCAGGCATCTAAACAACATGCACACAAATATTCCTAACACTACTAATGTGATTAGAGCAATGAACACTTGTTCCAACCATTGGAAGTTGGGCAACCAGGCGGTTAACTTATTCCATATTTCACTAAAACTCCATGAAAGATCATCTTTACTGATCTCATGTAGGACCCTTGTCTGCTTCCGTATTTCTTCCAGGTCGGTAGAGATCCTTCCACTCTGATCTACATACATACAACAACTTGTATTTATTACTGTACAGACTCCCCCTTGAGCGGCCAGTAACAAGTCTAGGGCCATCCGATTTTGTAATACTACCTGTGATAAACTAGATATCTCTTCTTGTTGAGCCTTTATAGCATCCAGAGTTTTGTTTTCTAACTTCTCTATAATTGCAGAAATATTAACTATCGCCTTTTCCAATTCATTCACTCCTAACCATGGGATAAACCATCGAACAAAACTATGAAAAGCGGTGTGTCTCTCTATCAATGGATTGTTAATTTTTCGTCTAATTCTCCAGATATGATTTCTCAAGTAACCTCGAGGCACTACATCATGTACTGTCATACTGGGGACTACTGCTCCAAGAGTGCAAGTTCCCTTCCAGTTCTCGGGCAAGACCTTACGGGCTGTATCATTGCATAGCCAATACCACCCTTTTCCTTCTGGAACTGGCCAGCTGGTTGAATTTGCCCAACTGCTAGTTGTACTAATATCAATTGTTTGATTACAAGATGTCTGATTTCCCACATAAGTAGTACCCGTATTTATACAATCCTGTTTTCCCATACCGTTAGGCGGGTTACACCTTTGTACACATACATAGTAAGATTCCAATGGCACGAAGCTACTAACTTCTAGTTCCAAAACTTCTTCATATTTTTGACCCCAAGATGTGTTTTCCCACAAATTAGTCCAAGGTAAGTTTGCAGGCAAGGGAATCCTGATTAACGATACACCCTTATTCCCATGCTGTGGCAGATGGGTGCATACCCAACAGTTTGTCTTATTAATTACTTGAGAAATTGTTTGTATCAGGGACAGGTGTAAGTTCTCGTCCCAAACTGCCCACCCCGAATCTGAGAACCACACCCCTGCAATCATTAGGATCTGGAAAACCATAATTTTGTTGGTCCAATTGGAGTGGTGGTCCATATCCTTGCCAGGGCCTTCTTCACCCTTGAATCGTGGATCCAAGCTGCTTGCTCCTTAATCTTAATGGCGGTGTGTGTTGTCAGTAATACCTGGTATAGTCCCGTCCACTTTCCTTCCGTTTTTCCTCTAGGGGTTGTCCTGAAAAAATTCTTTATATATATAATCCCTGAGCTTAAAAGGGTGGATTGGTTGATCCAACCGTCTAGCCCAGGTCCTGAGAACAAATTTATGTACTTTATTTATTTATTTCTGAAGTTCAGTTATATATGCATATAAATATTCTAATCCTAGCTGCATTAGATCCTCTCCACTAAATATAAATTGATATGGCCTTCCATATAAAATTTCAAAGGGACTCAAATTCCCTTTTATTCTAGGTTTAACTCAAATTCTAAGTAATGCTAAAGGGAGGGATTGAGGTCATGACAAATTAGATTCTTGTCCGATTTTAGCTATTAGTTGTTTAATTAAATGTTTCATTTTTTCTACCTGTCCACTTGCCTGCGGTCTATAAAGAGTATGCAGTTGTCTTTAGAATATCTTTAGAATCTTACTTATCTGTTGTACCACTTGCACACAAAAATGTGAAACTCTATCAGAAGACATTGCTACTAGAATCCCAAAGCATGGTATTATTTCATTTAACAAGACTTTAACCACTTCTTCTTGCTTTGTTTGTTTGACAGGGAAAGGCCTCAGGCTTTCCTGAAATCATGTCAGTCAGAACCAGTAAATAACAATACCCCCCTTTTCTAGGGAGTTCTGAAAAATCAATTTGCCACAGTTGCCCCGAATAATTCCCTTTATCAATGACACCAAATGTCACCCTATTTCCTGTATTGGGATTATGACGCATACAGGTGTCACATTGTTGGGTTACCTGCCTTATTGTGGTATACAGATTTCTTGCTACCAAGACTCGATTTAATAGTTTATACAGGGCATCGGCTCCCCAGTGGGTTTTGTTGTGTTCCCCCAAAACCATAGGCCACACCAAATTAGAGGGCATAACAACCCTGTTGTCCTTCAAATGAGCCCACCCATCAACATTCAGCTTCCCTTTTAGATCCTCGATCAACTTTAAATCTTCTTTTGAATATTTAGGAGCCTGTCCTTTCTCTAATGTCTGAATTTTACCGTCTGGTATTAAAGCAAGCACTTCCACTTGACCTCTTTCCGCCGCCCTTCTTGCCTCTTTATCAGCCAATCTGTTCCCAATCTCGAAGTCGGTGGATCCTCTTTGATGCCCTCGGCAATGCATAATAGCCACTTTTTCTGGTTGTTTTACAGCCTCTAACAATTTTAAAATTTCTTCAGCATGTTTTATCTGTTTTCCCTGAGCAGTCAGTAATCCACGTTCTTTCCAAATCGCTCCATGAGCATGTACCACGCCGAATGCATATTTAGAATCTGTCCAAATATTTACCCTTTTTCCAGCTGCCAGTTCCAATGCTCTCGTGAGAGCAACTATCTCCGCCTTTTGAGCTGATGTTCCAGGGGGTAAAGGCTTAGACTCAATTACCTGCTGAGTAGTTGTTATAGCATATCCAGCTTTACATTGTCCTTGTGTAACAAAACTGCTCCCATCCGTGAACCAAGTTTCTTCTGCATCTTCCATGGGCTCCTCCTTAAGGTCTGGTCGGCTGGAATACACAGTCTCCATAGTTTCTAAACAATCGTGAATCACAGGTTCCACTGGAGCATCACTAAGAAAAGAGGCTGGATTCACAATATTAGTTATCACAATTTCCACATCGTCCTGTTCTACCAATATTGCTTGATATTTCAAAAATCTCTGAGGAGATAACCAATGAGCCCCCTTTTGTTCTAAAACTGCTGACACAGTGTGTGAGACAAACACTGTTATCTTCTGCCCCATTGTAAATTTCCGGGCTTCTTGTATATTCATAATTACGGCTGCCACTGCTCGCAGGCAGCCTGGCCATCCTTTACTTACTTCATCCAATTGTTTAGAGAAATAAGCCACTGCCCTTTTGTAAGGTCCCAACTTTTGTGCTAGTACCCCTAAGGCCATACCCTGTCTTTCATAGGAGTATAACCAAAAGGGTTTAGACAAATCTGGTAAACCAAGAGCTGGGGCTCGCATCAACTCCATCTTAAACTTCTTAAAGGCTGCTCGGGCTTCTCCTGTCCATATTAGTCTTATGCAGTTATCTTTAATTAAATCAGACAAAGGCCTTACAATTAATCCATAATTGTTGATCCATAATCTGCACCAACCTGTCATTCCTAGGAAAGTTCGTAATTCTTTAACAGTCTGTGGTTCTGGGGTACGACAGATTGCTTCCTTGCGTTCCGTCCCCAATTCACGTTGTCCTCCTGAGATCTCAAATCCTAGGTACGTCACGTGGGTTTGAACCAATTGTGCCTTCTGTTGTGAAACCCGGTATCCATTCATTCCTAGGAAATTAAGGAGGCTCACCGTCCACTGTATGCAGCTTCCCCTGTCTTCGGTAGCAATCAAGAGATCATCAACATATTGCAGCAGGACCCCTGCAGAATTGGGGGCTTCCCAGGATTCAAGTTCCTTTGCAAGTTGATTACCAAAAATCGTAGGGCTATTTTTAAACCCCTGAGGAAGCACTGTCCATGTCAACTGGACTTTTCGTCCTGAGTCAGGATTTTCCCATTCAAAGGCAAAGAGGTTTCGGCTTTCTGGGGCCAAGGTTAAACAAAAGAAGGCATCCTTTAAATCCAGTACGGTAAACCAGACCAACTTGTCCCTTAACTTGGTCAATAGCGTATAAGGGTTTGCTGCCACAGGGTGTATGTCTTCAGTGATCCTGTTTATTGCTCTCAAGTCCTGTACTAACCTATAACTCTTCCCATCCGGTTTCTTAATTGGTAAGATGGGAGTATTATATTCTGATTCACACTCGACCAGTAACCCATATTTCAAAAACTTATCTATTGTATCTTTTATTCCTCTTCTATCTTCTATTCTAAGGGGGTACTGCTTAACCTTTACTGGCTTCTCTCCTGGTTTTAATTTTACCATTATTGGTGCAGCATTCTTTGCTTTCCCAGGGACATCAGATTCCCACACCCCTGGATAAACCTGATCCTGGATTTCCGGAAGGGTTTCATTAAAAGAATCAGTTTGGATCAATACCAAACTTAGTGCACTTATAAGTCGGTCTTCTTTTACTCTTAACTCTACCCTTCCCTTTTCAAAAACAATTTCAGCTTCTAATTGCTCTAATAAATCCCGTCCCAATAAAGATCTAGGAGATCCCGGCAAATACAAAAACCTATGTATTCCCATTTGCTTCCCCAATTCATATTCTAATGGCTTTAAAAAGAAAGCTTTTTCGTGTCTACCCGTTGCCCCCACCACTGTCACAAAACCTTTATCTTCTGGCATCAACTTCTGATTTAACACTGAATATGTAGCTCCTGTATCTACTAAAAATTCTACTTCCCGACCCAATTTCCCTGGCTTAATTTTAACCAGTGGATCTGCTAGGGTAGAGTCCCCCGGTCTCCTTCATTGTTTTGTAGCCATTAATAGCTTATTTTCCTCTTGCCGCTTCGGGCATTCCCTTTTCCAGTGTCCTATCTCTTTACAATAGGCACACTGTTCAGCCCGCAAGGGGAGTCGAATTACCTTCCCCCCCCCTTCTCCTGCCTCGAAAAGATTCTTCCTGCTTTCGCAGGGCTGCCACAGTGGCTGCTGCAATCGTCTCACCTAACTTTTGCCTTTCATTCCCCTCACGATTTCTAAACACTCTCCAGGCTTCTTCTACTAATCTTTCCAAATCCCTTACGTCTGGTTCTTTCATTTTCTGAAGTTTTCGTCTAATATCTTCCGCCGATTGACCCAAAAATAGAGATACTAATTGAAGTCTACCCCCCCTCAGAGGAAGGGTCTATAGTGGTAAACTTCTGCATTGCTGCCCTCAGCCTTTCAAGAAATTCGGATGGGGTTTCTTTTAGACCTTGTTGGAAGCATATTCTCAATTGCCAATTCATCCAGATTTTAGTATTTACTTAGCCGTTCATAATTTTAGGGATGATTAGGGTCTCAGTGGGGTCGGTCAGGGGAATGCAGTTGTCCACAGTTCCCTGAGCGGTCCCATCGGTAATCTGAGCTCGCACATGAACTCAGGTTGTTTTAAGAGTTAACTGTTTTTCTGTTTCCATAACAACTCTCTCTCGGACCCATCATGATCCATTTGCCCCAAAGGGCTAACGCCCATGATTTTAAGATCTCTGCCTAGAGCAGAGGCAGAACTATTAACATTCCTACATCCTCTTTCCCTGCTCATTCAACTTCAAACACCTTTAACACTTTCAACAACCCTTTTAACACTTCCTTTATCTTTCTCCAGCCTGTACTTCTCTAATGCCAACATAAAAGGCTCAGTCAGGGGCCAACTTAATTCCGTACCTTTTCCCACCAAGATGCTGAAACAACATCAGTATACAACATTTCATCCTGTTTTCCTTCTCAAAACCAACATTAACTGTAGCAAAACATTAGAGTTTAAAGTTCCATTTAGGGGCCACTTTTCTCCACATTCCAGCTTATAAAGCGGCCACCATTGATTACAATATTTTATCAATGTTTTCCTGTTCACACTTTCACCGGCAGATCCTCCAATATCCTTCCAGTGATTCAAAACACATCCTAACGCACTTTTCTTAGGAATTTCACTGCTTACTCGCCCCCCCATTTTCCAGTTTACACTTTCAGAATACACGTGTTACTTACAAAAGCATATCACAAAAACGTATCACTCACAAAATTACAGGCACGCAATATCTTTCAGTAGCGATGTCACAAAGCTACTATTACCAGCAATATTGCTAAAATCACAATAACAATAGTCAGAGTCAAATTCTACATGCGATAAGTCAGAAAACCGAACTGTGTAACACCATAACGATATCTTTCTTATAACAATGCCACGAACCTACTATTACCACCAGAAAAATAGCCAAAATCACAGTAACAATAACCAGAGTTAAATACCATACTCCATGAGTCAGAAAACCGAAATAAACAACACAATTCCAGATGGACCTTAAAGCGAGCTCTTTCCTTAAGGTCCCCAAATATACTTATGGTGCTTACCACAAAGTATATACCAAACACTGCCTCGCAGAAGATCACCTTCTGACTTACAGACAGTTCCAGATACAGATGGACCTCAAGGTCCCCAGATATACTTGTGGTACTAACCACAAAGTATATACCAAATACTGTCCTGCAGAAGTCACCTTCCGACTTACTGGACAGTCCCAGATGACCGGTCTACCAGAAAACCAAACCAGAATAAAGAATATACTCACTTACAATGATGGGGTCCTTGTCTGCCTCCGCAGTGATCCGGTGAGTCGAGGAGTCCCTCCGGGAAATCCCGGGGGTACCCTAGGGAGTCCTGTCCCCAGCGGGTCCTGCGGACCGGCAGAGAGGTTGTCCCATCTGGGGTGCCAGATTGATTCAAAGATCGAAGCCGAAATTCCTTTAAGTGGTATATTCTTTATTGCAGCGCTGGATGCACGGGGGATCTCTCCACCTATCGTGCATACCCAAAGCGGAAAGCAGTCTTGAATTTATACAATCAATCTATCAATATTCTACAAGCGCCTATACATACGCATTACCTATCCCCGCCTTCCCTCGCTTCTCATGCTAATTAGCCTTTTGGCACCTTGCGCCTGCGTAGAGCCTCCCAAGAATTGTGGGCAGGGGTCTTTGGGACGTGGGCAGGGGTCTTTGGGAGGAAGACCCCGAGTCTTCCTCACAGTGTACTTTTCACCTTTGGTCAGGAATCTGCTGAATTGGCACGTTTCTTAATTGCGAGAGCTGGTTGTTGCCAATTCTTCCGTTTGTTGTATCTTTATAATGAATTCCAATGTCCAGTTTTGAGATTTATAGTCCTTACATTTGTTTCTCTGTCCGTCTGCCGCTTCCTTATCATGAGTTCCAGTGTCTTGTTTCGAGATATACAGTCCATGTCTGGGGATTGTCCTTGCCTCCCCAATACCTCCCCAATACCTCCTTAATCAGAGACAGAGGGCATTAAACAGTTGTCTACCTTGCCCAGTCTCTCGGAGGACCCTTCTGTTGTGGGGTTGCTGAGGGTCGAAGAACAGCAAGAGCCAATCGCTACCACAGCTGTGCACCGATGAAAATACTACACTAACCAAGACTCCCTGATTCCCATCCATAAGCTAATTCGTCAATTGGAGAGCCAAGGAGTGATCATCAAGACTCATTCACCTTTCAATAGTCCCATATGGCCAGTGCGAAAGTTTAAGGGTGAGTGGAGACTAACAGTGGACTATCGTGGCCTGAACAAAGTCACGCCACCACTGAGTGCTGCAGTGCCAGACATGCTAGAACTCCAGTACAAACTGGAATCAAAGGCAGCCAAGTGGTACGCCACAATTGATATCGCTAATGCATTTTTCTCCATCCCTCTAGCAGAAGAGTGCAGGCCACAATTTGCTTTAACTTGGAGAGGAGTCCAGTACAGCTGGAATTGGCTGCCCCAGGTGTGGAAACACAGCCCTACCATTTGCCATGGACTGATCCAGTCTGCACTGGAGCGGAGGGAAGGCCGCTTTCAAGTCCTCGCTCTGTCCTGCCAGCGGGCAGACTAGGGGTGCAGCAGGAGCTGGAAGGGGACAGACCCAGGACAGCTGACCCAAACTGGCCAAAGGGGTATTCCATACCATCTGACGTCATTCTAAATAATATGTAGGGGTGGCTAGCTGGGGTGGGGGGGCAGTCTGCTCTGGGATAAGCTGGGCATCGGTCAGTGTGTGATGAACAATTGCATTGTGCATCACTTGTTTCGTACGCATTATTAGTAGTAGTACTATTATCATTATTATTACTGTTATTATTATTTTTCTGTCTTAATAAACTGTCTTTATCTCAACTCACAGGCTTCACTTTCCCATTTCTCTCCCCCATCCCAGACAGGGAGGGGGGAGGGTGAGCAAACAGCTGTGTGGTGCCAGCCGGATTAAACCACAACAATACTGAAGGACTATAAAAGAATTATTTTCACTCCATCTATAGATACTGATTTGTGATGTTCATTAAGAAGCTACCATACTGAAACACCAGCAGTTCTGAGTTTATGAAATGGAGGAGGGTTTTTTTGTTTGTGTTTAAGTCAGGTTTTTGTCTTCAGAAGTGCTCAATTTGATTCCAGAGAAAGGTTGAAAAGTAATAAATTTTGTACTTTCTCAGTATTTGCAATAAGCTACACCTAAATGGCATATCTACAAACACAATATTGTTTTTAAATAACAGAAAACATCTCATTTATTTGAATTTTTAAAAGCTAAATAATTGCATCTGCCTAGCTGTTTTAAGAGTATATCCCCAAAACATTATACCATTATTTAGCCTTTTGTCAGGTTTATGCATTATCACTTTCTTGAGTATGTAAACAGCTGCAAGTTTGGGTTTATTCTTTTTTTTTTCTTTCTTTTTGATGGAACTAAAGACAACAGGGAAAATAATAGCTAGCCTAAGAAGTCATTCCTTCTCATGTCTTGTACAGTGTGCCCCAGTGACTAGAACAGAGCCAATAACAGAGCCAATAACACAGCTGTTATCTCCCTACAAGCAGGGAAATTAATAAACTGGAAGATTTCAAGTGTCTTTAACAGTTTGAGGAAAGAAACACTTTCACTTTCATATTACTACACCAACTTCACATTTAAATTTCCTGAGAGAGCAAAATGCAAAGGACTTGAATTATAACTTTTATACTCTGAACTATTAATAAAGTCTTAGAAAACTAGCATCTTGTTAATGCATTAGAAGCCTGCCTCTACCTTGCAGTTAGCAAAATCATACTGGGCTTCTGTTGATTTTGAACATGGATGTTTCCATTCCATTCAGTGGTTATCATGCAAGCACAGTAGTAAGATTCATTTTCTTATTTCACTATACAAATTAGTAAGAATACAAGCACGAACAGCTTTCACAGGTATCTATACCACTTTTACATCTACTAAATTGATGCAATCAGATTCATTTTAATGATCTTATTCCTTCTAACTTCCTAAAAATCTCAGATGGATGTCCTAATTTATTTATGGGACCTGCTGTAAAGCAGATTTCTTTAGAGCCTTCTTCGCTATATTGAAAAATTCACGTGTTTTTATATCCTCTTAAGGCTCCAGAGGAGTTAAAACGAGCCTTCACTGCTCTGAAGTTTCACCTTGTCACACTGAGCTTAAAATAGTCGTTTTCATTACTGATCATCCCCAAAAGACCAGGGGAAGGTCCTCATGGAATCTGGAAGCCAGGCAGCTCTTCCAGCAATCCGATGTGGCTACGGCGGAAGCAAACCTCTGCAGATCGCGGTGCGCCCCTCACAGAGCACACTGCCTTGCTTTCATCGGGTTTATATACAGCATCTATCGCAGCAGGATTCCTACTCCTTGTGCACCCCGCCAGTAAAACCACTCGCCTCCGTGCGCATTCAGCAACACCCGCTAGAACAGCAGCAGCTCGCTCGGGCAAACGCTTCTACCCCCCACCCCAGCACCAGCCCGGCGTCCCCTGCGAGATCCTTACCCCATGGCGGCCGGTGGCGCCGCGTCTCCGGGATGCTCCTCGCTGCGCCTCGTCTCGCCTGCCGCTCTGCTGTGGCCGCGCTGGCGGCTTGCAATTGCCGGGCCGAGCAGGGCCGCTCGCACCCTAGAGAACACCTCCCACAGGCTGGGCTTTCATAGCCGCGGGCCCCGCCAGGCACCCACAGACGTCGGCTCCAGCCCCCGGGCGGGTGGCGGCGGTTCCGGAGGCAGACGGATCCCCTCCTGCAGGCAGATGGGGAGACGCTTGCCTTCTCCTCGAGGGGCTGGCGGCTGCTGCGACGCTTCTGGCTGGAAGGTGAGCGGCCGCCGAGGGCTCCGTGCGCCTCAGAGGAGCGGGATGAGGCAGACAGGGAGCGCAGGGCTCCGCGCCGCCGCTTCCCCTAGCACTCCCACCGGCAACGTGGCGGGCATCGACGCATTTTCCTGAGGAAGCAGAGTAAGCCGCGGCACCGGGGCTGGCATCTGGCTCCCAGCGTGCGGCAGCTAGAGGCATACAGTGGCCGCAAGTCCCCCCTGGGCACAGGGGCGCCGCTCTCCCCCGATCCGCCCCCCCCTTTTCCCCCCCAACTCCCCCCGGCTGCTGAGATGCGGAGCGCCGCTCTTCCTTCCTGCAGCGGCGGATTCGCTCCTCGCCGTCACGCCTTCTGCGGCGAGCGGGCGGGCATTGTCCTAGGCGCGCGGTGTGTCGGTCACTGCCAGCAGTAGGGGCCGCCGTCGAGCCCGTACTCCTCTGCGGCAGGGCCGCAGGCTCAGTCCCACTGGCGAGACAGAGCTAGCGTAGCGTCAGATGGTTTCCAGCTACAACGGCACCTCCGAGCCGCTAATTTACCCGTTCGCATCCCCTTCCCCCGCCTCACACCTCCGCCACCACCCGCCCGTCCCCTCGTAGTAGGCAGACGCAACCGTCGTGCACAGCCCGGGGAGGGGAGGGCTGCACGCCATCAACCTGCTGCTACACGTAACAGCACCTCATCTCTCTGCCTCCATCGTCCACCCGGGGAGCTTTAAATAGTACATGTCACCGCGCTTCCGTACGCACTAACGTCACTCATTGCTTCTGGCGCTGATGTCACTTGGGCGTGGACGACGACGTTAGTGTTCCACGCAGCTAGAAGCGCTTCTATAATAAGGAATGACGACGGGGGGAAGAGTAGGCGGTAGGGTTTGGGGTTTGTCACCGTTCAGCAGTCTCTCGTGCGTTTTCCCCGGGCGCTGGTGGCTCCAGGATTGTTTCCTCTTTAATATCTTCATCGATGATCTGTGTTATAAGTTGCCCCTTAATTAATTTTTAGAGGGCATTGTATTAATCATATAAAAGAATTTATTGAGTAAGCAAACAGCAAGCAAAACAACGCTGGGCGGCCGGGGAGTATCTGCTCCGCCAACGGCACGCACCTCACCCCCTCCAGGTGTAGTGGGTTTACGTGGCAAGGTTTTGGTAGCAGGGAGCCATAGGGGTGGTTTCTATGAGAAAGAGCTAGAAGCTGCCCCATGTTTGGGAAGGGCCCCATTGTTTTCCAGATCTGAGCCAATAAGCGATGTTGTTTTGCGCCTCTGTGAGAGCATATTTAAGACAGGAAAAAAACGCTGCGCTACACAGCAGCTGGGAGAGTGAAGGGAGTGAGGAACGGCATCAAGGTCAGTGTAGAAGGAGGGGAAGAGGTGCTCCAGGCGCCGGAGCAGAAGTCCCCTGCGGCCTGTGGTGAGGACCATGGTGAAGCAGGATGTCCCCCTGCAGCCCATGGAGTACCATGGTGGAGCAGGGTTCCATGCTGCAGCCCGTGGAGGAGACCACGGTGGAGCAGGTGGCCCTGCACCGACGGAGGCTGCCGCCTGTGGAAGACCCCTGCCGGAGCAGATTCCAGGCCAGACCTGTAGCCCGTGGAGAGGAGCCCACGCAGGAGCAGGTGACCTGGCAGGAGCTGCTGCCCGTGGGGGAGCCAGGTTGGAGCAGTTTTCTCCTGAGGGATGGACCCCGTGGTACAGAATTTCTAGGTTGGAAGAGACCTCAAGATCATCGAGTCCAACCTCTAACCTAACACTAACAGTCCCCACTAAACCATATCCCTAAGCTCTACATCTAAACGTCTTTTGAAGACTTCCAGGGATAAGACCCATATTTGGAGCAGTTCTGGAAGAGCTGCTGCCTGTGGGAAGCCCACACCGGATCAGTTCATCAAGGACTGTATCCCGTGGGTGGGACCCCACAGCACAGGGGACGAGAGTGACCGAGAAGGAGCAGCAGAGAAGAAGTGCTGTAGACTGACCATAACCCCCATTTCCCTGTTCCCCTGCGCCGCTTGGGGGGAGGAGGTGGAAGAGGGTGGATGGGGGGAAGGTGCTTTTGTTTTTTTTCCTTCTCTCGCTTGTTAGTAATAGGCAATAAATCTTACTATCTCCTTATGCTGAGTCTGTTTTGCCCGTTACAATAATTATTGCATGATTTTCTCGTCCTTATCTCAACCCTTGAGCCCTTTTCACATATTTTCTCCCCATTCCTCTTTGAGGAGGGGGAGTGAGAGAGCGGCTGTGGTGGAGCTCGGCTGCCCACTCGAGCGGAACCACGACACCAGGGTCCCTTTTTATATCTTGGTAATTCCGGGATTATGTAGCACATCCAGGTATGTTCTGCAGCTGCGCGCACTGTTGCTAGGGGGTTGTCCCAGTCTTTCTGGTGGTCATGAAGATGAACGCCATAGTCTTCCTCTGCATTGTGGCTCGACTCCCTTTCCTCACTAGGTCATGTTGACCCAGCATGAAGCAGGAAGGCAGAACATTATCATGCTGGTTCAGCAGCTTATCAGGAATGGTTACAGGAGCTTTGCAACAGTGACTTTAAACGAAAGATGGAACTAGGATGCAAGGGGGGAGAAGGGGAGGAAACTCCCTCCCCCTTACCAGTTTAAGGGCCCTATCTTGTTACATTAAGTAAAGGAATTTCAGGCATTTTACAGTTTCTTATCTCAGCAGGAGACCTTTACTACCCCCACTTCTTCAAGCAGGACTCCTTCTCCTTATAATACAAAAGACAACAAACATTTATTGTATATTACAATCTGGATGAGGGCATTGAGTGCACCCTCAGTAAGTTTGCAGATGACACCAAGTTAGGTGCGTGTGTCGATCTGCTCGAGGGTAGGAAGGCTCTGCAGGAGGATCTGGATAGGCTGGACTGATGGGCTGAGGTCAACTGCATGAAGTTTAACAAGGCCAAGTGCCGGGTCCTGCATCTGGGGCGCAACAACCCCAAGCAGAGCTACAGACTGGGAGATGAGTGGTTGGAAAGCTGCCAGGCAGAGAAGGACCTGGGAGTGATGGTTGATAGTCGGCTGAATATGAGCCAGCAGCATGCTCAGGTGGCCAAGAAGGCCAACGGCATCCTGGCTTGCATAAGAAACAGTGTGGCCAGCAGGACTAGGGAAGTGATCGTCCCCCTGTACTCAGCTCTGGTGAGGCCGCACCTCCAGTACTGTGTTCACTTTTGGGCCCCTCGCTACAAGAAGGACATCGAGGTGCTTGAGCGGGTCCAGAGAAGGGCGTCGAAGCTGGTGAGGGGCCTGGAGAACAAGTCCTACGAGGAGCAGCTGAGGGAGCTGGGCTTGTTCAGCCTGGAGAAAAGGAGGCTCAGGGGCGACCTTATCGCTCTCTACAGGTACCTTAAAGGAGGCTGTAGCGAGGTGGGGGTTGGTCTGTTCTCCCACGTGCCTGGTGACAGGACGAGGGGGAATGGGCTAAAGTTGCGCCAGGGGAGTTTTAGGTTGGATCTTAGGAAGAACTTCTTTACCGAAAGGGTTGTTAGACATTGGAACAGGCTGCCCAGGGAGGTGGTGGAGTCACCATCCCTGGAAGTCTTCAAAAGACGTTTAGATGTAGAGCTTAGGGATATGGTTTAGTGGGGACTGTTAGTGTTAGGTCAGAGGTTGGACTTGATGATCTTGAGGTCTCTTCCAACCTAGAAATTCTGTGATTCTGTGATTCTGTGATTCTCTCATCACCACCCCAACCCCTGAGGTACCGTCTCCATGGCAGCGCCGTGCCCTCCCTGGAGGGCCCTCACACTGTGGTTTGCTAAGAGGAGTCGAGTGTGAGTTCTTCTGCGCCATGAGACATGGATAAAGAGAGGGCCGAGCCCACCTTGGAATGTTGTTGCAAAAAACTTTCAAGCCCGCTGCTCCTGGCTTGGGAATGGCAGGGCACCACTCTCTGAAAGTCCCATTTCTGAGGAACATGCCTCATGCCTGCTTCAAAGTGCTTTGCAAATGTTTCAAGCCCAACAGCATTACTGGTAACAGAAACACAGCAGCCATTCCAAAAATGCAAAAATGTAGATGACATCACGTCCATGCTAGTAGGATTGCAAAGAAACAAGGCAAGTACTGTCAGCTTGCCAATTCCAGCTATTTTTGGGTCAGAGCTTCAATTCCATTGTTCAGGCCAGAACGAATACACTTCATGAAACAGTATGGAAGCTGCACAGCCATGAATTCTAGTAAATTTGTGGCTCTACAGAGGAGATCTTACCAACACCATATCCTTCTATGACCATTAGGAGTAATGGTGGATGAAGGAGACTGTTGAAGTAGTCTACTTTTGCTTCAGCAAAGCTTTAACATGGTATCCCATGGTATTCTCCTGGAGAAGCTGGAAGCCCATGGCTTGGACAGGGACACTCTTTGCTGGGTTAAAAACTGGCTGGAAGGCCTGGCCCAGACAGTGGTGATGAATGGCATTAAATCCAGCTGTCGACCGGTCACGAGTGGTGTTCCCCAGGGGTTGGTGTTGGGGCCCATCCTCTTTAATATCTTTATTGATGATTTGGATGAGGGAATTGAGCGCACCCTCAGTAAGCATGCAGATGACACCAAGTTGCGGGGAAGTGTTGATCTGCCAGAGGGCAGGAAGCCCCTGCAGAGGGACCTGGACAGGCTGGATCGATGGACAGAGGCCAATGGGATGAGGGTCAACGTGGCTAAGTGCCAGGTCCGGCACTTTGGTCACAACAACCCCATGCAACGCTACAGGCTTGGGGCAGAGTGGCTAGAAAGCTGTACAGAGGAAAAGGATCCAGGGGTGTTGGTCGACGCTCGTCTGAACATGAGCTGGCAGTTTGCCCAGGTGGCCAAGAAGGCCATCGGCATCCTGGCTTCTATCAGGAATAGTGTAACCAGCAGGACCAGGGAGGTGATCGTCTCCTTGTATTCTGCTCTGGTGAGGCCACACCTCGAGTACTGTGTTCACTTTTGGGCCACTCACTACAAGAATGACATCAAGGCCCAGGAGTGTGTCCAGAGAAGGCCTACAAAGCTGGTGAAGGGCCTGGAACACAAGTTCTATGAGGAGCAGCTGAGGGAACTGGGGTTGTTTAGTCTGGAGAAGAGGAGGCTGAGGGGGAGACCTTATCACTCTCTACAACTACCTGAAAGGCAGTTGTGGGGAACTGGGGGTTGGCCTCTTCTCACAGATAACTAGTGATAGGACTAGAGGGATTGGCCTCAAGTTGCACCAGGGGAGGTTTAGGTTGGAAATTAGAAGACATTTCTTCTCAGAAAGAGTAGTCAGGCATTATAAGGGGTTTCCCAGGGAGGTGGTGGAGTCACCATCTCTGGGGTGTTTTAACGTGGTGTTGAGGTTTAACTGGTCCAAGAGCTAATCAGCACACAGTCGTTTGCTCACTCTCCCCCCAAGTGGGATGGGGAAGAGAATTGGAAAAAAATAAAGGAAAAGCTTGTATGTTGAGATAGACAGTTTATTAGGAAAGAAAAGAAATAATAAAAGTATACAAAACAAGTGATGCACAATGCAATTGCTCACCACCCTCTGACTGATGCCCATCCTATCCCCAAGCAGCAGTCCCCATCCTCTCCAGCTAGCCACCCCATATTAATTGCTCATTGTGACATCATATGGTATGGAATATCCCTTTGGCCAGTTTGGGTCAGTTGTCCTGGTTCTGTCCCCTCCCATCCCCTTGTGCACCCCCACACTCCTCACTAGCAGGGCAGTAGGCAGTATGAGAAGCTGAAAAGTCCTTGGTGTAAGCAGTGCTCTACAACAACTAAAACATCAGCGTGTTATCAACATTATTCTCATCCTAAATACAAAACACAGCACCCTACCAGCTACTAGAAGGAAAATTAACTCTATCCCAGCTGAAACCAGGACAGTATTCCATACCATTTATGTCATGCCCAGGTTACACACTTCCCAATACATTCCAATTAATCACCATTTTCATTTATGTATATAAAATGCCCACTGATTTTATTTATTCTGTGACTGTGTTTGGTCTCCATCTGTCCCAGCAGTCTTTCAGGGCTGAAGATATAGTGTGTGATACTGGATCGTCATACACTAAAGCCTGTTCCAGTTCTATCACATTGCTGTGCTTGTCCAATTCTATCAAATTTCATTAGTCATTATCTGCGTGACTGTTATTGCGATACCATTAATAGGACATACAGCAATCACAGTAGTGATGACATGCACTATTATATAGTAATTAACATGATACAATTCAAATAATTGGGAATTCTCATCAAACATTAAATCCCCTTGAGGTACACATTGGACTTCACCATTCTTTTGCATTCTTTTGCACCAAGTGCACCTAGGTTGCTGGGCAAAAGCAATCCCATGAATGGGTTTACCTTTGCTTGAGGCAGGAGTCGCACAGACTGTCTTCCCCAACATGATTTTTACATGTACTACAGGGATTTTATCCCTTTCTACAGTACATAACAGGTCTGATTGGGCAGGTGCACTTGCCTGTACATGGCACTTGCCATTGCAGTTTTGACAGAGTGTGATATAATCAATCTGCTAGGCCTCCCCATATTTATATTTCAGCCACTTGGCTTGCTTGACTGCAGCACTCGTTTCACAGTCATGAATAACCTGTGCTATAGTGTCCATGGTCAGGTCCACCCCTCTATCACAAGCCCATCTGTATGTTGCATCTCTACCTTGATGGTGTAATAAATGGCTCAGTCTTCAAAATAGGACTATAATCAAAGTTTACAATTTATTAAAGGAATAGAGGTAAGCAAACAGCGCTGGGTGTGCCGGGAGTCTCTGCTCCACCAAGACACACCAGTTACATCAAGCAGCTGATTTTTATGCTCCTAGGCTGATACATATTCATTACTACTTTTAAAAAAAACAGGGTTATTATAATTAGTTTCTGGAATCCAAGCCCTCCCACTGGAGCATGCGTGGTCCCTCTGGGGGTCTCTCGTGCTGAAGGCTCATAGTCTTCCTCCCTCTTGTCCTTCTCCTTTGTCCAACTTGGCTGTATGTCAGAGACTTGTGCAACATCCCCTGCAAGCTTTGTCTTTTAGTCATCCTTCAGCTCTCCCCGTCTCCTTAATCTCCTGGCCAGATATCAGAGACTTGCATAGTGTCCCATGCAATAGTCATAATACTTAGCAGTTATTCTGAAACACCCCCCCAGATATCAGAGACTCCAAGGAAAAGTCTACAAATACACTTCCCTTCAAGCTCTCTATTGACAGAAATTGATAAAACATTCCTTTACAAGATACTACTTAGAGGATCAGGGGCGCAGGTTGTGTTTGCCTCTGTCCTTCCAATAGGGGGGATCGAAGCTGAAAGGTGTGCTGTTCACATAAACTCGTAGCTTCGAGACTGGTGTGACCGGCAGAACTTTGGGTTCTTTGATCACGGGAAGGTCTATGCTACACCGGGCCTGATGGCACCGGATGGGATGCGCCTCTCTCGGAGAGGGGTAAGGATCTTTGGTCAGGAGTTGGCAGGGCCGATAGATAGGGCTTTAAACTAGAGTCGAAGGGGGAAGGGGCTAAAACCAGGCACGCCGGTGAAGACCTAAGGGATGGTACGCTAGAATCAGAGGGGCTGTGTGCCAGTGAGGTCCTTCGGTTAGATCCACACGGTGCTGAGTGTAAGGAGACGCACCTGAAATGCTTCTACATGAACGCACACAGTATGAGGAATAAAATGGATGAGCTAGAAGTCCTGGCCCAGTCCCGCAACTACGACATCATCGGCATAAGCGAAACCTGGTGGGATGAGTCCTGTGACTGGGGTGTTGCGATAGATGGTTACAGGCTCTTCAGGAGGGACAGGCAGGGTAGGCGAGGTGGTGGGGTGGTGATGTATGTGAAGCAGGGGCTGGACTGTGTGGAACTTTAGGTCGGCGATGGCAAAGTTGAGAGCCTCTGGGTAAGGATCAAGGGACGAACGAATAAAGGGGATGTCGTTGTGGGAGTCTATTACAGACCGCCTGGCCAGGACGATAGCGCCGATAAATTATTCTTTACAGAACTAAGAGAGGCCTCGAGATTAACTCCCCTTGTCCTTATGGGGGACTTCAACTTGCCAGACGTTAACTGGGAGTGCCACACGGCTGACACGAGCAAGTCCAGGAGGTTCATGAAGCACCTAGATGATAACTTCTTGGTGCAGGTGCTAACGGAGCCAACTAGGAAAGGTGCCCTCCTAGACCTGTTGCTAGAAAACAGAGAGGGTCTGGTGGGAGATGTGGTGATCGGTGGCCGCCTCGGTCATAGCGACCATGAAGTGGTTGAGTTCAAAATTTACGGTGACAGAAGGAAAAGTGCCACCAAAACCTCATCCCTAGATATGGGGAAAGCGGACTTCAGGCTGCTCAGGGAACTAGTCAGCAAGGTCCCCTGGGAAACTGCTCTTGAAGGCCTCGATGTCCACCAGTGCTGGTCATTCTTTAAGCGATGCCTCCTAGAAGCACAAGATCAGGCAATTCCTAAATATCGCAAGTCAGGCAGGCGCGGCAGGAGGCCGGCGTGGCTGACCAGGAACATTCTAATGGAGATTAGGCGGAAACAGAGTGTTTCGCTACTGGAAGGAGGGCCAGGTGTCATGGAAAGAATACAGGGATGCTGTTCGTGTTTGTAGGGAGAAAATTTGTGTGGCTAAAGCACACCTAGAGTTGAAGCTGGCTGTGTCTGTGAGAGAAAATAAAAAGGGTTTTTTTAGATATGTGAATGGAAAAAGGAGAACTAAAGAATACATAGGGCCGCTCCTTGATAGGGAAGGTCTCCTCACAGACAATGACATAGGCAAAGCAGAGACGCTTAACGCCTTCTTTGCCTCTGTCTTCAATGCCGATGATGGGCTTCGGGACCCAGGGTACCCTGAGCTGGAGGACCGGGACGGTGGGGATGACAAACTCCCAACCGACCCTGAACGTGTGCGGGATTTGCTACTCCACCTGGATCCCTACAAGTCCATGGGTCTGGATGGGATTCATCCCTGGGTGCTGAAAGAGCTGGCGGATGTCATCGCGGAACCTCTCAATTATTTTTCAACGATCCTGAGAATCTGGAGAGGTCCCGGTAGACTGGAAGCTGGCAAATGTTGTGCCGATTTTCAAGAAGGGTCAGAAAGAAGACCCTAGCAATTACAGGCCTGTCAGTCTCACGTCAGTGCCTGGTAAAATCATGGAGAAGATGGTTCTCGAACTTATTGAGGCGCACCTGGGGGACAAAGCAGTCATTGGTCCCAGCCAGCATGGGTTTGTGAAGGGTAGGTCCTGCCTAACTAACCTGATTTCCTTTTATGATAAGATCACCCGTATGGTGGACCAAGGGAAACCAGCTGATGTGATTTTTTTGGACTTCAGCAAGGCTTTTGACACGGTTTCCCATAGGATCCTACTGGACAAAATGTCCACCATACAGCTAAATAAAAACATCATACGATGGGTGAGCAATTGGCTAACGGGCAGGGCCCAAAGGGTTATGGTGAATGGGGCTGCGTCAGGCTGGCGGGCGGTCACCAGTGGGGTCCCTCGAGGCTCCATTTTAGGGCCGGTACTTTTCAATATTTTTATAAACGATCTGGATGTAGGAATAGAAGGCATTTTGAGCAAGTTTGCTGATGACACCAAACTTGGAGGAGTTGTGGACTCGAATGAGGGTGGAAAGGCCTTGCAGAGGGATCTGGATAGGTTGGAGAGCTGGGCTATCACCAACCGCATGAAGTTCAATAAGAAAGTGCCGGGTCCTGCACCTGGGACAGGGAAACCCTGGCTGCACGTACAGACTGGGCGATGAGACGCTGGAGAGCAGCCTAGAAGAGAGGGATCTGGGGGTCGTGGTAGACAGCAAGTTGAATATGAGCCAGCAGTGTGCCCTGGCAGCCAGGAGGGCCAACCGTGTCCTGGGGTGCCTCAAGCACGGCATCGCTAGTAGGTCAAGGGAGGTGATTGTCCCGCTCTACTCTGCGCTGGTGCGGCCTCACCTCGAGTACTGTGTGCAGTTCTGGGCACCACAGTATAAAAAGGACATGAAACTGTTGGAGAGTGTCCAGAGGAGGGCTACGAAGATGGTGAAAGGCCTGGAGGGGAAGACGTACGAGGAACGGCTGAGGGCACTGGGCCTGTTCAGCCTGGAGAAGAGGAGGCTGAGGGGAGACCTCATCGCAGTCTACAACTTCCTCGTAAGGGGGTGTCGAGAGGCAGGAGACCTTTTCTCCATTAACACCAGTGACAGGACCCGCGGGAACGGGGTTAAGCTGAGGCAGGGGAAATTTAGGCTTGACATCAGGAGGGGGTTCTTCACAAAGAGGGTGGTTGCACACTGGAACAGGCTCCCCAGGGAAGTGGTCACTGCACCGAGCCTGTCTGAATTTAAGAAGAGATTGGACTGTGCACTTAGTCACATGGTCTGAACTTTTGGGTAGACCTGTGCGGTGTCAAGAGTTGGACTTGATGATCCTTAAGGGTCCCTTCCAACTCAGGATATTCTATGATTCTATGATTCTATGATACAAGAATTATATACATTAACCACTCTGTTTTTCTTAGACTTGTGGTTATACAAGGGTATGTAAGACAGAAGGTCACATTCATCATACCATGCGGCCCTACCACTGTTCCATACTGACACGAATCAGATGAACATATATCACAATCCCCCATCTCCTTTTTCATGGCATTGATTCGTGTTTTCCTTTCTAATCAAGTTAATACTTGCCGAATTGATGCCAATTGATACCAATTCTGGATCTTTATTTGTTTTTATTATCATCAGGGAATGGGTTTTCTCTTTCCCTGGTTCTGGGTTAACAGGTACCGCAGATATTTGCATTCCTTGTATAACCAAGTGTATTAGTCTGGTAATATTAAACATGGAATTATTAACAATCCTCCACATATCCCCAATACAACCATCCTTATTTTAGCAAACCAATCACCACCCATAAAGCCCCCTTCCATAATCCTCTTAGATCGATTCCATTCCAAGTTTGAACTGGGACACGTGCAATTTTCTTCATTTCTTTTACAAGTTCATTTACAGCTTTTCTTTCTGTTGTGGTTTAACCCAGCAGGCAGCTAAACAACATACGGCCGCTCACTCAACTCCCCCCCTTCTTCTCTGGGATGGGAGAGAGAAATGGGAAAGTGAAGCCTGTGAGTTGAGATAAAGACAAAAATAATAACAATAATAATGACAATAATGATGATAATAGTACTACTAGTAATAATGTGTATGAAACAAGTGATGCACAATGCAATTGCTCACCACCTGCTGTCCGATGCCCAGCCTAACCCCGAGCAGTCCGGCCCTCCTCCCAGCTCTTGCTGCACCCCCAGCCTGCCCGCTGGCAGGACAGAGTGAGAAGCTGAAACGTCCTTGGCTTGGTGTAAGCACTGCTCTGCAACAATTAAAATATCAGCATATTATTAGCATTCTTCTCATCCTAAACCAGAACATAACATTCTACCAGATACTAGGAAGAAACACCCTCATCATCAATCTTTAAACAGCAATTACTAAAGTTAAATTTTCCACAGACTTCTCCTTCTTGTGCTAGTAAATAATCCAAGGATAAGCGATTTTGATACAAAGCAGTTCTCATCTTGGTATTTTGCTTTGCAATTAATCCAAGTGCATCTCTGGTTTTATTTATAACTATTTCTACTACAGCTTGTAACCTAATTATTCTATTAAGTATATATATTGGGGTCCTATAGCCCCAGGATCCGTCTTCTGCCCACATAGCTGGATCATAATAGGCAAACGCCTTCAATCAAGGGGTTGGGCCCACTTTCAGGGTCGATTCAGGCTTGTGTTACCGTTCAGCCTGTCAGGGTGATCCAGCTCCCGGAAAACTAATCACAGTTTTATATAGGTTTAAAAAAAAAGAGGTTCTTATGTTATTTTCTCGGGACAACCTGACCTTAGTGTGGGAGAAGTCCAGTCGAGGCCCTCTCACTCTGTGGTCAATACCCATAGGGGTTGCCTCCCTCGGTAGACCATACACACCGCAGTGGAGGGTCCTGCCCCGGTCTTGCCTTCTCCCTTTCCTCCCTTCAGGCTTGTCCCCTTTATTTGGCATCCTTAATTCATGCAGAGCCTCGTTGCCAGAATATTAGTTCTTCCTTAGCCTTAGTTTCAGTTCCCCAGGAGCAAACTCAACCCTCCAAGTTTCAGTAGTTACTGGTCCTTTTATTCTGGATGCGTGGGTTCAACCCCTTTCTGCTGTTCTCACAGCTGTTTCAGTAGTAAGTAAAACAAGGTACAGTCCCTCCAAATGAGGATTCAATGATTCTTCCCTCCAAGTTTATTTATTAAGACCTTGTCTCCTGGTTGTATCTTATGAATAGCAAATCCTAAAGGTGGTGTTTGAGCCATCATTCCAATTTCTCTTAGCTCTTGTAATCTCCTTCCAATAGTAATTATATATTTCTGGATGCTACGATCCTCAACTACATTGTTCCCTAGAGGCATCCCTTGAGAATAAGGCATACCATATAACATTTCATATGGTGATAATCCAGTCTCACTGTATGGTTTAGTTGTTATGTTTAAAAGTGCCAATGGTAAGCATTTCGTTCAGGGCATTTTTGTCTCGATCATTAATTTAGCCAATTGTTGTTTTATTGTTTGATTCATTCTTTCTACTTTCCCTGAGCTTTGTGGGTGCCACGTAGTATGGTATTCCCACTGAATACCTAATGATTGACATAATAATTTTATTATTTTAGAAGTCAAGTGTGTGCCCTGATCAGAATCAATGAACTGGATTATCCCATATCTAGTGATATAAATGAAGTCTCAACTCAATCTGAATTTAGTAATATTTGTAAAAGAATATTTATAAATGTATAAAAGCTATAAAAGGCAAGTAAACAGCGCTGGATGTGCAGGGAGTCTACGCTCCATCAACACGCACACACAAACATCAAACATTGTAAATATATAGAACATTGCTTTTACATACTAAACCCGAGTATGCCTATACATACGTACAATCAGTAAAGGTAACAAACAATCCTTTAAATTCCATGACTTACTAAACTTGAGTACTCCTATACATATGTACAATCAGAAAAGGTAACAATCAATCCTTTAAGTTCCATGACTTAGTCTCCATTTTCCTGATTACAAACAACAGTCTCCATTTTCAATTACTTTTGAACAATGTCTTGCTTTAAGTTGTCAAGCAACTCGGTCTTCAGGCCTTATGTATCCCGATCTTCCCGGATCGAAGAAAAGCATATCCATCTCCTTTTCAAGGCCAATAGGGCCTGGGTCAAAAGGCACGTTCAGGTCAGCAGGGGGCGTAACAGCAAAGGCCTGCAATGGCTGTAGCAGCAGAGGGGCCGATGGCATAGCAATCGGATCAGTAAAGGAGCCCTCAGCTCCCTCACTACCTGGCAAGCCACATGTTAGTGATTGTGGCTCCACATGGCTCTTTAAGGCCTCAGAGATTGCTCGCCAGGTGCTGAGCAATCCCACTGCAACCTTGTCATTTTTAGTTGCAGATTCCCACACCCTGACCTCAATTTGGTCCCATGTTTCAGGATCATGAACTGTCCGATTGTTAATAAGGAGAATGAGCTGTAAGGTTACCAGGACAGTCTTTGTTTCTAAGGACGTATGATTCCCCATAATGCACAACTGCTTACCAGTGAGAGGCAGTTGCGTGCGCAGGTCCGCTTCTCTCAGCTTGAGCTTCTTCCAGCTCCGGTGCGCCTATTTCGAGCGACTTTCTGTACAAGCTTCTCTGAGCATTTGGCCAAGTTTGGCCGAACCTATCTTCATGAGGCAATCAATATGCCTGTTCCCGTCCTGGTCTCTGTTCTGCCAGCCTGTTTCTCTTCACTCCTTTTTCCTGATTCTTTATTGATGACATAACTTCATCGTGTTGCCTTTTTGTTTTTTTTTCTTGAGGGCAGGCTCCCCTCTTATACCCTTCTCTCCACAGCAGTTCTTTTCAAAACAACTTTTCATTGGTCAAACAACTTTGCATATAACAACAACAGCAAACACCCAGAAACATCCATGCCTTAATGGCTGGAGACAAGAGACCAGCTGGAGAACAAGAAACCCTGAGACTGCATGGAGTCTCCTGAATCACCCTTCTTGGTTCCCTCTAAACTCTTTTGTATTCCTGATGGCCTCATCGTTAAGAGTCTAATGTTATCTCAACCATGGGGCTTTCCAACCCCCATGGCCACATTCCCAAATCTCCCCTTTCTTTATTAATATCAACCATTTTCTCGACACGAATTACCACTCCATATATTACATATTGTTTAGTTTTCCATTGCATTTTCCATTGCAAAGTCGGTCCAAAAATTCAATAGGGGTTTCTTTTGGACCAGATTCTCAATTCCCAATTTAACCAGATTTTGGTATTTACCATTCATTATTTCCGGGGTGCCTATAGTCTCAGTGTGGGGTCAGTCAGGGGAATGCAATCGTCAACAGTTTACTGAGCAGTCCCTTTGGCAATCTGAGCTCACTCATAAACTCAGGTTGTTTTAAGGGTTAACTATTTTTCTGTTTCCGTGACAACTCTCGGACCATCATGGTCCCTCTGCCCCTGGTGATTTTGAGATCCCAGCCTCCTGTTGAGGCAGAACTATTAACATTCCTACATCCTCTTTCCCTGCTCATTCAACTTCAACAGCTCTGTTACATACTACATGCCACACCTTTTCCACAAAAATTTACATTTCAACAGGATCGAATTTCAAGCCAAATGCCAATTTTTCTCATGCACTTTGTTAGTAAGCCCATACAAAACAAGGAATCACTCCTGTGTATCTGTCAATATGGGGGTTTAAAAAGGTATTGAGGCCTAAATAAATTCGCTCTCCCCCTTCTTACCAAATTCCCAGGGCTCAAGCCCGAACCACCAAAGAAATGACTTTCTCCATTCTACCGCTTTGATAATCAGTCAGCCCCCTCCCCCTCTCCAGTACTTGGGAAACTGACCACACACCACAGCAAATACACCAACACTTCTCAACTGTTAGTTACTTAGATAATGCTCCCGCCTTTTTCTTGTCACACTCAAAGCATTTAAGAGTAAAAAAAGGATCACAAGATACACTGCCAGGCCTATATATTAGGTACCACCAATCAAAACTTGGATAAAACAGCCCTTCTTTTCAGTCTGTCACACACTTCGTTCGTCTCGGCCCACTCCCCTCATGGAGAATATGGAACCACGGATTGGAACTCCGCACTCGCTTCGCAGTGACGCTGCGTCTCACTCACACAGCACGATCATGCAATCACACAAAGAGGCCTCTAGCACATCTCATTCATACCACAAGGATATAATTTAGAATGATAACCAACCAAACAAGTATTGTCTCTGACTGTGTTCTTCGTGGAGTGACTTATTCCACTTGGTTTCAAACCCTTACACTTACACAAATACTTTCAACACAAAATACTTGGACATTTAAGAATAACACATACAATTATTAACACTCCAGTTAGTATCCCTCCAGCAGCTGAAAACATACCGTTTGTCTGCAGCTTCAGGAGATCTTTGTCTGCTCCTGCGGTGAGCGGCTGAGAGTGAAGTCCCCTCTGAGCAAAACACTCAGGGTGCACCTAGAGGCGTCCGCTCCGCAGCCGAGCAGAGTGTCTCCTGCCTGGCTCAGCAAAATGACTCACAGAAATATGACTCCACAATCAGTAAGATTGTAAAGTAGGTATGTTTACTGGATTCTGGGCAGCACGGGGTGGGGGGTTAGCCCCACCAATGTCGTGTGCCTAACATGGCATCTTGCTTTGGTTATAAAAGATCTGGTTCTCGGGGTCTAAGGGGCTCCTGTTATCTGGAGGTATAAGTGCAGCACAGGCACAGTACATTGCAAATGTAGCACATATTCATTCTTAATCAATCGCTCTCTAATTTCTAATTCCATGTTTCAGGTGCAGCATACTTGCTCTCTTCCGGATCCACAGGTATTCTACTATTAACAGGAATGTTCAAAGCCTGACAGACACAGTTCTCCGTGGACCCAAATATCAGCCAAAATACATGGAGTCTTAAGGGTTCTTTTGGTCATTCTATCATACAATACTGGACCATTTTTAATTTACTCTTTCATTTTCTGGGGCCCCTATCGCTCCAATTTCTAATCATTATTCCTAATGGACTTTCTGGTGGTATGTCTGGTAATTTGCTCCCTTTCTTCTGGTCCCTGGTCTTCGATTTTCTCTGACCCATCTAGGAATTTTACCATGGCAATTCCCACAGCCCTTGGTTACCTTAGTAAGAGTGTCTTGCAGGGGGTTTAGGACCTATCACCCACCCATGAATCCTATAGGAATTGCTTCGGTCCTTCGTCGGCCAAGTCCCTTGTGGGAGATTGGAACCGTGGTTAGAAGACCTCCACACTCACTTTGGAACTAAGTTCCGTCTCAGTCACGCTCTTACACACACAGGCAACCGAATCCCACCCAACTGAACGGTATACTCCTTAAACACTTACGACTCCGTTGTCTTCATTCGGATCTTCGCGTGCAGAATTACAGGCAAAATACAGTGCTGCAGACGGCAAGGGAGCTCGTAAAAAAATCAAAATCTTTGCTTACCTTTATTCAGGTTCAAGATGGCGTTAGTCCCGACCTGACTTGAACAGGAGCCACCAAATGGTGGGGCGCCCCTCCTAGATCAAATCAGAATTCAGGAACCAAAGCCCTCCTGGACGAGCCCCCATTTGTAATAAATGGCTCAGTCTTCAAAATAGGACTATCATCAAAGTTTACAATTTATTTAAGGAACAGAGGTAAGCAAACAGCGCTGGGTGCACCGGGAGTCTCCGCTCCACCAGGACGCACCCCAGTTACATCAAGCAGCTGATTTTTATGCTCCTAGACTAATACATATTCATTACTACTTCTAAAAAAAATAGGTTATTATAATTAGCTTCCGGGGTCCAGTCCCTCCTACTGGAGCATGCGCATCAGTCTCCGGTGGTCCCTCTGGGGGTCTCTAGGGGTCTTTCATGCTGAAGGCTCGTAGTCTTCCTCTCCAAGTTTTTTTCTCGTCCTTCCCCTTTGTACTCCTTGGCACCGTGTCAAGTGTATACAGCATCCCCTGCAGGTCTTGTCTCCTAGCCGTCCTTCAGCTTTTTTTTTCTTCTTCTTAATCTCTTGGCCACCTGGCCAGATATCAGAGGCCTGCATAGTATCCCATAACAGTCACTAGTTGTTATCAGTTGTTCTGAAACCCCCAGACATCAAAGACTTCATACAAACACAAATAGCTTTCTTATTGACACTTCACCAGTAATTAAAACATTCCTCACCAGCCATTCACAGGGACAGTCACACCTATAGCAGTGTTAAGTTAATCTCGAAGAAGACAAAAAAAAGGCTGTAACTGTTAGAAATAGAAGTCCGGAATAACAAAGGCAAACAGGTTCATAAATTTGAGGAGTATTTTCTGAAGACTTGATAAATTGACTAGAATGAGGGGGAGACTGGGACACACTGCATCTGTGGTTCAAGAATTAAATTGCCAGTGCAGGGCCCAGAGGCAGACAGGACTGTTCTTTATTGACACGAATTGTTAAAACATTCCTAACAATGTCACACTCAGCAATAAAAAGGGGCTCTCTTGTGGGGGAGGGGGCTGTTCCTCCTGAACAACCACAACACGTTTTGAGGCCCTGCTTTCCAGGACTTGGCCGAACATCGCTTGTTGATGGGAAGTAGAGAATATTTTTTTTCCTTGTTGTTTCTTTGGCCTTGTTGTTTCTTTGTTTTTGTTTGTTTGTTTGTTTGTTTTTTGTTTTGTTTGTTTTTTTCTTTGTTTGTTTGTTTAACAGTTTATTTAGCAGTGTTTTCAACTTGCGATGTGTGCGCTCAACAATGGCTTGACCCATGGGGGAATGAGGCACCGTGGCACCGTGTCAAGTGTATACAGTAAAAAATAATAATAAGTTATCACGGATTTGGGGTAGGATGTTTGAAGAAACCAGTCTTCCAGCAGTATTGGACAATAAATGGCACAGAAACTATAGTAATGCTGATTCATAGTGGAACAAACAATTTGTGAACAGCATATGCCAACACAAATGTGCTTGTACCTGTTATAAATGAAGATACAACTCAATTTGAATTTAGTAATATTTATAAAAGGCAAATAAACAGTGCTGGGTGTGGCGAGTCTAAGCTCCACCAACACGGACACACAACTGTCGAACTTTCTAAATATATATAGAACATTACTTTTACATATTCATAAGAAACCCGAGTACGCCTATACATATGTACAATCAGAAAAGGTATCAATTGAAACATAGACATAGCAAAGTTTTCAGAATTCTGGGAAGTGTTTAACAAACAATCCTTTAAGTTTATTACTATTAATGTCCATTACTGGGGGAGCATAGTTGGAGATGGCAATCCCAATGAAGTGCTCCCATATCTTCCATGACTTCATTAATTTTTCTCAGATCATATAACAGTCTCTATTTTCCATTCCTTTTCTTGATTACAAACTCCAGCAAGTTCCAGGGCTAGTCGTGGGAAGAGTATATCTTGCTTTAAGTTGTTAAGAAGCTCATCCTTCAGGCCCTATGTACCCTATACCCCCCGGACTGAAGGGAAACAGACCTGGCTCCTTCTCAGGGCCTATAGGGCCTGGATCAAAAGGAATGTCCAGGTCACCAGGGGGCGCAACAGCAAAAGCCTTTGATGGCTGTAGCAGCAGAGGGGCCGATGGTGTAGCATTCGGATCAGTAAACGAGCCCGCAGCTCCCTCACTGTCTGGCAAACCACATGTTTCTGACTGTGGTCCCACATGGCTCTTTGTGGGAATAGAAATGTTTTTGCAGAGTTACATTGTTTAGAGGAAAGGAATGTGGTATTGAGATATGCTTACAGTGATAAGAAACATTAGCTGGCGACCTCATAAAATGCAGACAACCAGACTCCTTAGGACAATTAGGTGAAAATCATGCCTTAATGGCTGGAGAACAAGTAACCCTGTGGAGAACAAGACTGCATGGAGTCTCCTGAATCACCCTTCTTTGTTCCCTCTAAACTCTTTTACATTCCTGATGGCCTCATTGTTAAGAGTCTGATGTTATCACCAACCATGGAGCTTTCTGACCCCCATGGCCACACTCCCACATCTCCCCCTTCTTTATTAATATCAACCATCTTAACCAACCAACCACACGAATTACCACTCCATATATAACAGTTGCTGCATTATCCCCTGTGTAAGAGGACTAGTACAGTGGTTACCTGAAACTGCACTATTGAAACAAATGACCATGGATGAGCCACCACCTTACTCAGATAAGGTGATGATAAGGAGATGGAAAGCAGAGAAAGTGAAGAAGAGGAAGATATCTACCAAATTACACCTTAGAGAAAAGTTTTGCAAAAATCAACAGTTTATAAAGAAGAAAAGGGGGGAATTGTGGGAATAGAAATGCTGTTTTTGCAGAGTTACATTGTTTAGTGGAAAGGAATGTGGTATTGAGATATGCTTATAGTGATAAGAAACCTTAGCAGGCGACCTTTTAAAATGCAGACAACCAGACTCCTTAGGACAATTAGGTGAAAATCACGGTGTTCAGTCAAGTCAGATAAGTGAAGAAACATTACCACTTCAAGCAGTAAAAATGTCAAAAGAAATTTGAAATTTAACAGGCCGGCAACTGAAGGCCATGCATTGTTTGTGAAGCATCAGATAGATTGTGAACCTGGATTACCCACTCAGTGGGGAAACAGGGGAGGGTCCTGTCGTCAAAAAGTATATAAACTGTGTTTTGGAACTAGTAGGGGTGCTCTCCTGCTTGTGGGGTGCCTGCCATTGCAATCGCGAATAAATTACTACTTCACTGAGATCCTTGCCTGAGCCTAAGATATTGGCTATGGAGTGTTTCTCACAGTTGGAATGGCTTTCCCGGTGCAGGTACAACCCAACGGTCGAAATGCAATGCTAACACAGGGTCCAGCACCACCTGCAACCCCACTGTCATGCCCAATGCCACCTGCACCCCCGCTGTCACCACCCCTCCCACCCACCCTGTCGCCGGCTGTTGCGTTTCTCAGGTTTGTGTGCCCCCCCCGAACGCACTGGGCACTGCCATGTTCAACCTGCTTCTGTGCCCGGGCCCGCCACCCCACGGGCCCCTGCTCGCCGCCTGCCGCTGCTGCCTCTGCTGCTGCTCACCCCCACCCCGGGCCACCCCCCCCAGAGCCTCTGCTGGCTCTGCGGGCCGCCGCCGGCAGCTCAGCAAAGGATGTGGGTGGATCCCCTGAAAAGGCAGCCACAGATCTCAGCAGTGAAAACAAGAAACTCAATAAATCCCATGAGCTGAAAAAAGTTTTCAAAGAATGTGGTGCTGTAGGGGTTTCATTCCACGTTGGAATTTCATCAGTATCTCTAGGAATCTCCTACCTGGCTGTGTCAAGTGGTGTGGATATGACTGCAGTTCTCTGCAAACTTGGTTTCAGTGAATCATCGCTACAAACTAAAAGGGCTGCTGGTACAGGCACATTTCTGTTGGCATATGCTATTCACAAATTGTTTGCTCCAGTTTGACTCAGCATTACTATAGTTTCTGTGCCATTTATTCTCCGATACTGCCGAAATATAGGTTTCTTTAAACCTCCTACCCCAAATCTGTGATAACTTCTTCATATATTTTCTGTGCTCTGTGATAGGTTAATATATGCAGATTTTCAGACTTGTGTCCTCTTGTGTTAGAGATAAAAACCATAAATGATGGAGAAATTTCATTGTGAATGTGTCTTAGGACGTTAAATGTTTGTTTTTCAGGTTTTTTTTAAATGTATGTATTTAAGTAAATTTGTTAGCATACATTTGACAAATTATGTTCATACATGTTTTGAAGTAATTGTTTCAGGGAAAGTATCTGTGCTGCACTCTCAATAAAAATGTGTTAAATAAAAAAAAAAAAGAGAAAAAGATAAAAAAAAAAAGAAAAAACAGGAAAAAAAAAAGAAAATACCTAGTACCTCTGAATATTGTATCAGACTTGCAGTATGTTGTAGGTGTCACTCAGAGCATTGAGAGGGCACATTTGAGACATGTCCCAAAGAAAAACTTGTTTCTAAAATTTAAAGTGCTGTTATTTTTGGTAGAGCAGCGAGTGTACCCATATTGTATTATTCACATGTGGAGCCACACCATGTTACCCAGTTTTTTTACAAAGGGTAATGCACGCGCTGGCTAGCTAACTAATATGACCCTGATAGCCCTGATGCCTAAGGTGCTGGAG
Organism: Anas platyrhynchos; assembly: GCF_047663525.1. Taxonomy (NCBI): domain Eukaryota; kingdom Metazoa; phylum Chordata; class Aves; order Anseriformes; family Anatidae; genus Anas; species Anas platyrhynchos. The sequence continues at coordinate 8,979,606 of NC_092620.1, read as the reverse complement.
CAAGCATGGTTATCCCATGCCTATTTCCATCTATCCCCCAAGGTTTTGGTGAAACAATTCACTATATCGATCACTGACATCAAATTGATTGTCCAAATATGTCCTGACTGTCAACAACATGTTTCGACCACGCCTTTAACGGTAAACCCTAGAGGACTACTGTCCCTACAGTTATGGCAGACCAGCGTAACACATATTCCAGAATTTGGTCTCTTGAAATATGTTCACGTATCGGTATATACTTTCTCTCATGCAATTTGGGCGACACCTGCAGCAGGTGAAACTAGTTGCCATGTCCAGGCTCACTGCCGTGTTGCTTTTGTAGCGCTAGGCATCCCAAAGGAAATAAAAACCAACAATGGACCCGCTTATGGTAGTCAAACCTTTTTTCAAACTTGGGGTATCTGACACATCACAGGAATTCCTCATTCCCCCATGGGTCAAGCCATTGTTGAGCGCACACATCGCAAGTTGAAAACACTGCTAAATAAACTGTTAAACAAACAAACAAAGAAAAAACAAACAAAACAAAAAACAAACAAACAAACAAACAAACAAAAACAAAGAAACAACAAGGCCAAAGAAACAACAAGGAAAAAAAATATTCTCTACTTCCCATCAACAAGCGATGTTCGGCCAAGTCCTGGAAAGCAGGGCCTCAAAACGTGTTGTGGTTGTTCAGGAGGAACAGCCCCCTCCCCCACAAGAGAGCCCCTTTTTATTGCTGAGTGTGACATTGTTAGGAATGTTTTAACAATTCGTGTCAATAAAGAACAGTCCTGTCTGCCTCTGGGCCCTGCACTGGCAATTTAATTCTTGAACCACAGATGCAGTGTGTCCCAGTCTCCCCCTCATTCTAGTCAATTTATCAAGTCTTCAGAAAATACTCCTCAAATTTATGAACCTGTTTGCCTTTGTTATTCCGGACTTCTATTTCTAACAGTTACAGCCTTTTTTTTGTCTTCTTCGAGATTAACTTAACACTGCTATAGGTGTGACTGTCCCTGTGAATGGCTGGTGAGGAATGTTTTAATTACTGGTGAAGTGTCAATAAGAAAGCTATTTGTGTTTGTATGAAGTCTTTGATGTCTGGGGGTTTCAGAACAACTGATAACAACTAGTGACTGTTATGGGATACTATGCAGGCCTCTGATATCTGGCCAGGTGGCCAAGAGATTAAGAAGAAGAAAAAAAAAGCTGAAGGACGGCTAGGAGACAAGACCTGCAGGGGATGCTGTATACACTTGACACGGTGCCAAGGAGTACAAAGGGGAAGGACGAGAAAAAAACTTGGAGAGGAAGACTACGAGCCTTCAGCATGAAAGACCCCTAGAGACCCCCAGAGGGACCACCGGAGACTGATGCGCATGCTCCAGTAGGAGGGACTGGACCCCGGAAGCTAATTATAATAACCTATTTTTTTTAGAAGTAGTAATGAATATGTATTAGTCTAGGAGCATAAAAATCAGCTGCTTGATGTAATTGGGGTGCGTCCTGGTGGAGCGGAGACTCCCGGTGCACCCAGCGCTGTTTGCTTACCTCTATTCTTTTAATAAATCCTATTTTTTTATTTAATCCTATTTTGAAGAATGAGCCATTTCTAACAGTGTGATGGCCTCAGTGGTCAGGTCCATGCCTCGATTACGAGCCCATCTATACGTGGCATCCCTCCCCAGATGTCCTGATGTTTCATGGGCCCATCAAGCTACAACAGCTCACCCTTACGTCCCCAGTCCAGGTCCACCTGAGCCACTTCAATTTTTGAAGGTCGGTTCACCTCTTTGTTACTCTGATGTTCTTCAGTGTGATGTTCTTCTCTGCTGGTGTGGCAGGGCACGGGACCTCTGCACCAACTATTCGAATGTTACATATGGAGTGGTAATTCGTGTCGAGAAAATGGTTGATATTAATAAAGAAGGGGGAGATGTGAGAATGTGGCCATGGGGGTTGGAAAGCCCCATGGTTGAGATAACATTAGACTCTTAATGATGAGGCCATCAGGAATGTAAAAGAGTTTAGAGGGAACCAAGAAGGGTGATTCAGGAGACTCCATGCAGTCTCTGGTTTCTTGTTCTCCAGCTGGTCTCTTGTTCTCCAGCCTCTAAACAGGAGCAGTTCTAGATGGTTCTTGAGACAGTTTCTCCATCTTCATTGGGAGTTACCCTTTGTGAGGTGCCCCAAAACTTCTTGCTCCAGTTGGTTTGTACAGTAGTTAGCAGCAACATCTGCTAGTTCAATATAACAATCTAGGTATTCATTAATCAGCATCCCATCTACTAAGATTCTCTTATCTTCCTTTTGAGTCCCCCCTTTTCTAAAAAGTAAGTAAATTCTTTTACTCATAGTAAAGTTTCCCAACTCCTTCGGTAAGAATCTCTTAATGCCACACCGTAAGCCAAAGATACTGAAGTAAGTACAGACAGTCATCACAGTATTTTACAATTCCAAATCAGTAATATGAGTGATAGCACCAGGCTTACCCCAACCAGTATTAGCAAGATAATAATTGGATGACATAGTCTATTTAGGATCCCTGTAGCTGCTGGGGACCATCCTAGGAATGTATTCCACCAGTGATGGTCCCCCTCCTGTTTCACTCTTTGCAAAACTCTATTTATCTCCTTGGTGTCATAATGAACGGTTATTAAAGTCTTTTCACCATTCCCCTGGATATCTTTTAGGATCTTAATTAAATCTTGATGTTTAACCAATTGTCTTACCAACCTGAGATTCATTCCAATAGGTGTTGGTAATAACTTATGATACATGGTATAATTCGCCTTGATCAGCTGGTGGGATACTACCGGTGCTAGATACAGAAAATCACATCCAACAATCCTAACAAAGTTACAAATACAGAAGTTAGAATGATTTCTGAGAGAGAAAAATTCCCTATTTACTACTACAAGAGCGCAAACCGTTCTTAAACACACACAACCCTGCCCAATATATACAAGTATGTTTTTTTGACCAGTATTTGGGTGAATTTCAAAGTGGTAGACACCTTGTTCAGTATCAAGACATACATCCTGTGCATCAATTGTATTGCTTTTGCAGATGAACCCTTGTTGTTCCCGGGTAACACATGATTCCAGATTTACAGTTTGCCATTTCCCATTCACCATTCTTGCCCATGCTCTGAAAGGTAGAGCACCATCTCCTCATGGTTTAATCCCAGTGCTATAATAGGATGAATAACATAAACTGTGTCATTTTGTATAGTAAGCACAAAGGCTGTAGCCATGATAGCAATGGGATCATAGGTAAAATTTACTAGAGTCCACTAGGATTGATATTTCCTCTCAAAATCAGTAACGCTATCCCAAACAACCTTTTGGACTTCAATCGGGAAGACGCTTTCACTCCCTTCTCTAATGATCAGAGCCACTGTTGCCTGCATCTATAACTGTGCTTGTATACAGCTAAGTGCTAAAGATATATTATTTTGAGCTGTGCTGAGTGCATCAATTATTACTCTATGGTCTTGGTCCCTAGTCTCTTCCATCTTCAGTAATACTTTTGACACCTGCCATTGGCTAGTCCCTAATGCTAATAAGGATGACTGTAAGGGCTGTTTTAATTTTGTCAAATCACTTGTGGTAGTAGCCAATTTATTCATTAATATTTCTGAGTCTATTCTGTTTAAGACTCCCAAGCCTTTACCTAGTATCCCAGTCACATCTCTCTTTCCTCTAAGGCACTTCCGTTTTTGTAACCATGCCATCCATCCATCGAATGATGTCTTTAGGAAAGGGGAGCACCTTGTTTGGATCCCTGAGATATTAGTCTGCATTTTTAATTCAACCCTTTTAAGGAATCATTCCGGATTAAATAACAGTAGCTGTTGGTCTGTGTTTCTTACCACATATGGACCAATCCCATAAATTTTATGCCCAGACTTAGCTGGTGCTTCGGGCGGTAGGAGGTTAGTTGAGGTAGTTAATTTGGTTCTAAGATGGGGCCTAGGGGTGGAGAGGCCTTCTGTATTTATCTGAATTTGGAACGTCAACCCGCACCCCAGTCTTTCCCCACACCTCCCTGCCCACATGCACCACACTAAGGTTGGTGATTCTAAGGTGAAATTCAACCAACAATCCCTCCTGGGTTGACACATTTCCTGAGTTTCCTTCCCACCCTCGTTTTTTATTGATATTTCAAAAACTGTTTGGTAGTTGGATACATTAATTAGTCTACAACCTATTTTTATTTCTTGGCCTACTCTTCCACAAAGCTGCGGAAACCCTGTTTTATTATCCCAGCTCCATTCATTTTCTAAATAGACTTTAGTATCGTGCATGACCACCGTTGACAGATTTAACTCCTTGGGTGATGGATATCTATAATATCCATTGGCCTTTTTATATGCCTGAGTCTAAGGCCACCCGTTCTGCCCCTCTTCCCCAAAGACATTCTCTGATCCTTGAATTACCAGTATGATTACCAGCCTTTTTTTTAACACATATCATCCTGAGTATACTCATTTTGTGCGAGCGATCCTTAGTTTCAGCTCGTGATCACCTAGTGTTACTTTCCAAGGGGTCTCTGGAGCTTTCTTCACTCGAGAATGGTGGATCCAAGAACTTTGTTCTCTGATCTTTATTGCAGTGTAAGTGGTAAGGAGTACCTGGTATGGTCCCTCCCACTGAGGTTCCAAAGTCTTTTCTGCAAGAGACTTAACATACACATAATCCCCAGGCTGTATATTATGCACAGGTCCATCCAACTCTCAACTCTGAGTTCCAGCCATATGTTTTTCTATTTCTCTGAGTTGTTTACTCAAGGCCACCAAATAAGTAGTTAGTATCTCTTCCCCAATCTGGGAAGATATTCCTTTCTGGGCCCCTTACGGTCTCCCGTATAGCATTTCAAACTTAATCTTTCTTTAGTTCGGGGTTTAGTCCGAATCCGCAACAATGCTAGCAGGAGAGCTTGGGGCCAGGGTAAGTTAGCTTCTTGCCCTAACCTTACTGTTATAAATGATGAGAACTGCTTTGTATCAAAATTGCCTAGCTTTGGATTATTTACTAGCACAAGAAGGAGAAGTCTGTGGAAAATTTAGCTTTAGTAATTGCTGTTTAAAGATTGATAAAAAGGGTGTTTCTTCCTAGTAGCTGATAGAATGTTATGTTCTGGTTTAGGATGAGAAGAATGTTAATAATATGCTGATGTTTTAATTGTTTTTAATTGTTACAGAGCAGTGCTTACACCAAGCCAAGGACCAAGCCAAATTCAGCTTCTCACTGTCCTGCCAGCAGGCAGGCTGGGAGGAGGGCCGGACTGCTCGGGGTTAGGTTGGGCATCGGACAGCAGGTGGTGAGCAATTGCATTGTGCATCAATTGTTTCGTACACATTATTACTAGTAGTACTATTATCATCATTATTATTATTATTATTATTGTTATTATCTTCTTGTTTTTATCTCAACTCACAGGCTTCACTTTCCCATTTCACTCTCCCATCCCAGAGAAGGAGGGGGGGGAGGTGAGCAAGCAAACACAAACCTGGAAGGATATGGAATGGGATTTATTTCCATGGCTGCCTGGTGGACCATGGGTTAAAAGAGTGTTATTTTTATTGTTATGTGGTGTAAAGATGTTATTGTTTATACCTTGTATGATACCTTGTCTTACATTATTAATACACCGGGTGATAAATAGTACATTGGTAATAACTTCATTAAAAAAGGAAGGGAATATGTCAATTATGATGTTTAAGAATTGGACCCTCCAAGAACAAACTGATGAAATCCAATTATTAATAACAGAAGAGACACGAATTGTTGATATTAAAAAGAAGATAAGGGATTGTGAGGAATGTGTTAACAATTCGTGTCCATAAAGAACAATTCTGTTTGAATCCTGTCTGCCTCTGGGCCCTGCACTGGCAATTTAATTCTTGAACCACAGATGCAGTGTGCCCCAGTCTCCCCCTCATTCTAGTCAATTTATCAAGTCTTCAGAAAACACTCCTTAAATTTATGAACCTGTTTGCTTTTGTTATTCCGGACTTCTATTTCTAACAGTTACAGCCTTTTTTTTTCCTGTCTTCTTCGAGATTAACTTAACACTGCTATAGATGTGTCTGTGAATGGCTGGGGAAGAATGTTTTAATTACTCGTGAAGCGTCAAATAAGAAAGCTATTTGTGTTTGATGTCTGGGAGTTTCAGAACAACTGATAATAACTAGTGACTGTTATGGGATACTATGCGGATATTTGGTATCTGGCCAGGGGGCCAAGAGATTTAGAGGAAGGAAAAAGAAGCTGAAGGACGGCTGGGAGACAAGACCTGCAGAAAGTGTTCTATAAACTTGGAATGGTGCCGAGTGAGTACAAAGGTGAGAGGAAGACTATGAGCCTTCAGCATGAAAGACCCCTAGAGACCCCCAGAGGAGACTGATGCGCATGCTCCAGTAGGAGGGACTGGACCCCGGAAGCTAATTATAATAATTATGTTTTTTAGAAGTAGTAATGAATATGTATTAGTCTAGGAGCATAAAAATCAGCTGCTTGATGTAACTGGTGTGTGTCCTGGTGGAGCGGAGACTCCCGGTGCACCCGGCGCTGTTTGCTTACCTCTATTCCTTTATATTCTTTTAATAAATCCTATTTTTTTATTTAATCCTAATTTGAATCCTGAGCCATTTATAACACTTACAATTTGTTGTTGTATTAAATGGTTCATTTTCTCCACTTGACCACTCGATTGGGGGTGGTATGGAGTGTGGAGTTCCCAATTATCCCCAAATGTCTACTAATTTGCTGTACTATTTTTGAGATAAAGTGTGGCCCTCTATCTGAGGACATGGTGGCTGGAACTCCAAAATGTGGTATTATTTCCTGTAACAACACCTTGGTTACCTCTCGGGCTTTGGCAGTCCTGGTGGGGAAGGCCTCTGGCCATCCTGAAAAAGTATGTTAATACTAGTAAATATCGATACCTCCCCTTCTCTTGGGAGTTCTTGTGGGGTTACTCTGGGTCGTGCCTGCGTGCACGAGGGGAAGGGTCTGGGGTGCCTGCGAGCACAGTGGGAGGGGTCCTGGGTTCCTGGGTGGGATGCTTTTGCGCTATATAAGATACTGTCACGTAGCAATAAATTGGGCTTACGGCACAGAACGCTGGTCGTTGTGTCCGTTTGTCCCAGGGCCTTTCAATCGGGTTATCCGACATTTGGTGACCCCGACGTGATACGATTCTCAACGTGAAACCGGTTGGCGCGAGTTAGGCGTGGCGCGAGTTAGGCATGGTGCATGCGTGCTAGGTACACGGGTGGCCATGGGACCTGGAGTTGATGAGGTGGTGAGTACTGTTAAATCCTTGGCCAAGGAAGTAGGGCTAACACTACGAAAGAAGGACGTACAGTCCCTCTTGCTCTGGGTGACACACCGGAATCTGGCAGAGTCTCCTGTCCATTGCTTGAGACAGACCGTTTTAGAACGGGACAGGATTTATTTGATAGCGCCTGCATCGGGAACAAAGAGGCGCTGACTTTATTTCTGACGTTTGGGTCGGTGCGAGCGGTTTTGGAAAAGGTAGCCAACGAGGCATGCCTGTGGGCTACTGTGCGCCGCATGCTTTTGTTGGATGGGGACAGTGAGGATAAGCTGGCCCCTATGGAGCTTCCGGTAAAAAACAATCTAGAGGAGGGGACAGGGCAGGCGAAGGAGGAGGCTCAATCGGGAGATGAAAATAATGTGGAGCAGGAGAAAGAAGAAGGTGGGAACCCCCTTGTGGCCCCCCTGCGAGTTCGGCTAGATCATGAAAAAATAGCAGTGCCTAGTGCTCCCCCGGCAGACAGAAACGCGGTACATACTTCATCAGACGGGTCCTTTTGGTGGGTAAATAAGAAGGGCTCCCTTATCCTATTCCCTGCTGGGGGTCCTGAAGGGGTAGGGGTGGCATCCGGGCAGGCGCCGGCGTTTTCGGGCTCCCTCTGGCGGCCGCTGTATGCCCCTCCGGCGTTTGACCCTGGAGAGCGGGAGGGGGGGCAAGCACGGGTGGAGTCTTTTTCAGAGAAGCCCCTGCCATCGTCCGTGTGTTGCATTCCCTTTCCGTCGGGTGCTGCGCCCCGAGAGAGAGAACGAGTAGATAGTGAGAGTTCAACAGATGAGGAGCCTCGAGATCCTAGACAGGCTACTTTGCGGCAGCCGATGCACATCCGCGAGGAGGTACGAAAGGCAAGGGAAAAATGGACTATTAGTGCGCGAGAATGTCTTCTCTCGGGTTGTGAAATAACGCCAAGTCCTGTGTGGATAGGGTGCTTTCCTGTTTTCACGGGGTCTCAGGGACATCAGTGGCAGCCGGTAGACTATAAGATGCTGCTACAGTTAAAAAAGGCTGTACAGGAGGGTGGATTCTCTAGCCCACAGACACAGGTTTTGTTGGATGCGGTGGCTTTGCAAGGGCCCCTGATGTTTGACTGGCAGCAGGTTGCCCGAGCCTGCCTGACGGCAGCGCAGGTACCCATGTTTGAGTCTTTGCTGGAAGAGGAGGGTGAAGTCTTGATGGTGCGTGCATGGGCGAACCCCCAGGATCCTTTACATGGTATGTCTGGGGAAGCGTTGTTGGGACGAGGGCAGTGGAATACTCCGCAGGAACAATTATTGCTGCCACAAGCTGTGCTTATTGCTGCCGCCGATTTGGGTCGTAGGGCATTAGAGCGGATGAATGCTGTAGTCAGCCCGACTCCCAGTTATCTGCATATTCGGCAAAAACCTGAGGAACATTTTGGGCGCTTTGCAGACAGGGTGCAGACAGCTGTGGCAAGCAGTAATTTAAGAGCTCCTGTTCTTTAAGAACAGGAGCTCTGCCTGAATTCAAAGCCGCTCTTGCAGCGCTTCCGGCTTCAGCAAGCGCGGGCGAGCTGATCGCTCGTGGCTGTGCGTTTGGCAAGGCTCAGGAAATGCAACCTCTTGCTGCTGCCCTCAGTGAGCAGATGGCGGGAGTCACATCTGCCTTCCAGGCATTTGCCCTCCACATGCATCCTGGTGGTTGTTTTCGCTGCGGTCAGCATGGTCACGTAGCTCGTGAATGTCCCAAGAAAAGGGAACCTGTGGTCGAAGTCACCCGTGTTCGTTGTTGGGTGTGTGGGCAGTCTGGCCATCATGCTCAGGAATGCTCACAACGCAAAGGGGAAGTGAAAGAGGGAAAAAGGGATGAGCAGTCAGGAAACGCCAACGCCGGGACGAAAAGGGACCCGCCATCTTGGCCACAAGCGTGGGTCCCAACCCCCATCAAGCAGGGGTGGACAAGTCCGCCGTCCAGTCTCAGGACGGAAAACGAGTGGTAAATACAGAAGCTTGGCTTGCGGGTGTGCGGGTGGTGGAGCAAGGAGTAGAAATTCCCGTGCAGCTGCGGACTGCCACAACTGAGCCCACTGTGTTTCCTCTGGTAAATGAAAGTGATGATGGGCCCTCTAGCGCAGATTATCCCCTGATACAAGTTAGCTTGGACATGGGCTCTCGGCCAACCTTGCCTGCCCGAGTAGCTATTCAAGGTGTGAAGGATCTATTTCCACCAGTAGCCACTATAACCTTTTTAGTGGACTCTGGTGCAGATGTCACCTCCATTTCCGCCGCACACTGGCCTTCACAATGGCCGCTAGATCCGCTGCCACGAGCGGTCAGTGGGGTGGGTGGTTTGGTGGAAGGTCATCGCAGCCGTCATCCAGTATTGATTCGCTGGGATGATGCTGGTGTCCGGCGGGAGGTGGGGCCCCTCAGACCTTATGTTCTAGATATTCCTATATCTCTGTTAGGTCATGATGCATTAGTGTTAGCAGGAGCTCGCTTACATATTGAACCTTCACAGCAGGTTTTATACAGGGGGCCACTGGGGAGCCGCGCCCCTGTTGGCGTTTAACGTGGCGGTCGGATGACCCCATATGGGTTGCCCAGTGGCCCATCACAAAGGAGAAGCTTATCGCTCTGCATGAACTCGTCAAACAAGAAGTGCAGCAAGGACATCTCGTTCCATCAACTAGCCCTTGGAATTCCCCTGTATTTGTAATTAAGAAAAAATCTGGGAAATGGTGCTTTTTACATGATTTACGCGCGGTTAACGCCTCGATGGAGGACATGGGGCCTTTACAGCCTGGGTTGCCATTACCTACTATGATCCCTAGAGATTGGCAATGTATGATTATAGATTTAAAAGATTGTTTTTTCAGCATACCTCTGCATCCTGATGACACCAAGCGTTTTGCTCTAACCATTCCATCGTTGAACAATATGCAGCCAGCAGCCCGGTACGAGTGGGTTGTCCTCCCTCAAGGTATGAAATATTCCCCTACGATTTGTCAGATGTATGTGGCCAAAGCCCTTGAGGTGGTTCGTCAGCAGCACCCCACTATCTTGGTTGTCCATTATATGGATGACCTGCTGCTTGCTGCCCCCGTACTGCCTTCGGGTCTGTATGATCAAATAGAGGCCACTTTATTAGGATTTGGTTTGACCATCGGGAAAGATAAAACTCAGCTAGTGTCTCCATACAAATATCTGGGGACTCAGCTCACAGAACGCCTTGTGCGACCTCAAAAATTGTTAGTCACAGAGAATTCGGTTACTAACTTGCATCAGTTACAAGTGTTGGTTGGCGCCCTGCAGTGGCTCCGTCAATTTGTTCCGCTGCCCCCTGACGAGATACAATTATTTACTGATCAGTTACGGGGCGACACTGACCTGACAGCCCCACACCAGCTGTCTTCCCAACATCAGCACATATTAGAGCGCTTTATGCAACGTCTCCAAAAGCAAGGCTTATGGCGTCACGATGCCGCGCAACCCTTACTTGCACACATCCTTTTGCAGGTACAGGGAGCTATTATTATTCTACATCAGGGCCAGCTGCAGCGCCCACTGCTTTTTGGCTACGTGTCTGTGCCCCGCATTGCGTTTCCACAATGGGATGAACTCCTTGCCCTCGCTATAGAGTGGGCTCGAACAAAGCGACTCCTGCTTGTCTTTGCCTTGTGCCCTGAAGTGTATGGGGGCTACTGGCAGGAGTATGCTGTGGGCTACCGGACCGCTCCGCTGTTTCCAACGCCATACGCTTACAACCTACGGTCTGCTGAGCCAGTACCCAACGGGACACTTCGTGGGCTGTTCCCACCTGTTACTTGCCGGGGAAGGAAGCTGACTACCATCCGTATCAATGCCACCGTGCAGACAGGTATCAATCTGACACATGAAACACTCTTGTCATCGGACAGCACCACGCATGCGACGGAGGACGGAAAAGAAACCGTTCTGCCGGTGGCGCAATTGTGCGGCTCCATTGACATTTGGGACAATGGGACAATAGCGGATGTGACCGTTCCGCCGTGGACAGTTAAGACCATGGTGCGCAATCAGTCGGTGGCCTGGTTGTGGGTGGGGCCACCGGGCCAAGCTCCTGCACCAGTGGACTTTTTCCCTGGGGATGTTTGGACTGTAAATAGCCATGCGACGGCCCCTTATCAATCGGTCCGCGTCGTACAAGTTTCGAACTCTGCTCATTGGCGTTTACCTAACCCCTATTGGTTGCTCCGTTCTCAGAAACGTACTTGGAAGGTGATCCCAGCTAACAGGACACTTGGTTTGTGCTCTATGGGTCTGCTATTGTGGCCGCATCGCACTGCTCGCAGCCCTCGAGCAACCCGAAGAGTCTGTAAAATTCCGGTGTTGTTAAAAATGAGAGATAAAAGGTCCGCTCAGTACACACAGCAAGCAAGGAGCAATCAAGAGGAAAATTTAATGATAGGGTTAATTAGAGATTTCGCAAAAATGCAGAATGTGAGTCAAGTGACCGCTTGTTTACCTATACCTAAATCCGCAGGTGGTCCTATACCCTGGGGCATAATCACATCATCGATACCCCAGATTGAGAAAAACAAAACAGTCCAATGTGAATCGGAAACAATCATAGAGACAGAAATGCTGGGAGGGTTTTATAGAGAGTGTCAGATTCGCCTTTATCCTTGGTGTAAAAAGGAAAGAAATTACATATTTACGGACCTAGACAACGAGGATGGACGACTAGGGATGTGTGAGTATGATGCACCACACACACGACAAAAGGAAAAGGTTATATGGAAGTGCAAAGAAGCTAATAAGATAGGTGGATTAGAGGGTTGGGAGTCAGCATGGGCATTAAGTATACTGCAGAAATACCAATATGGGGGGAATACTCCTTGGTGTTTGCAATGGGTAGGAAGGACGAATAGTGACCAGAGTTTACTATATGAGATGGCTCAGAGGGAAACTAGTAGTCGGGAGAGGGTAAAGGCAGTCCCGTGGTGGAATTGTACACAAATATTCAATTGTGACACTGCTTTAGAAACAATATCTCTGCTCCCGGTAAAGATAGCCTTAGACACCGGATGTGCATGCAGAGGTCTACAAGTTAACATGAGTATCACCAATCTGAATATAGCCAGCCAGACTGGTAGGGAAAAGATCTTAGTGAATTGTAAATCTTCAACTATACGAAGCATGGGACATTTTGTGTGGGCCGCCAGTGATGGAACTTGGACAACTCATTTAAGTTTGGATGGCCCAGTAAAAGAAATAACTTTAGGATTGCCCACTCTTTGCCCACTTTGGAAGAAATCCTCTCTCATAAGGAGAAGGACAAAAAGAGAAGTAAGTGAAGAAAATGATGAGTGGCAGGAACCGTCCACTGGGATTAGATTTGGATGGATGGCAGAATCGTTGTTTGCCCCGATAGCTTCCTACCACAACAGAGAGCTGATTTACAATTTGATGGGGCAAGTACATAGATTGGCCAGCATTACCAGAAAGGGGTTTAAGGACTTGAATATACAGTTACAAGCCACAACAGGAATGACCCTGCAGAATAGGTTGGCCCTGGATATGCTTTTGTTAAAAGAACATGGTGTCTGTGGATACCTGAAAGAAAAGGCTGACCATTGCTGTATACACATTCCGAATGTAACTGCCGATATAGAACGTGACATATCCCAAATAGCCCAGGTAGAATCCAAAATAAAAGAAGAGCAGCGTGACGCAGAACAGAATTGGCTGGGGGCAACTCTCGAGGGGCTAGGCCTTCATCTAGAAGGATGGCTTAAATCGCTTTTGCAAACAATATTGCTACTAGTAATAGTATTCATTGTGATAGGGCTAGTATATTCATGTATAAAAGCAAAAATAGCTAGAAGTAGTATCACAGCATGCTGACCATTCTCGCCAAAAATCATGAGGAGTTCCCATTATCACCACTTGCTCCTGGGATGGACACTCGTCCCTAAGCAGTTATGATTAAATCACGCTTAGCGTAACGGGTTAAAGGGGGTACGTTACTGCATAAAGAGGGGGGAGATGTGGGGTTACTCTGGGTCGTGCCTGCGTGCACAAGGGGAAGGGTCTGGGGTGCCTGCGAGCACAGTGGGAGGGGTCCTGGGTTCCTGGGTGGGACGCTTTTGCGCTATATAAGATACTGTCACGTAGCAATAAATTGGGCTTACGGCACAGAACGCTGGTCGTTGTGTCCATTTGTCCCAGGGCCTTTCGATCGGGTTATCTAACAGTTCTGAAAAGTCGATCTGCCACTGTTGGCCAGGCCCATGGCCTTTCCCAATTTGACCCATCTTTGTCTTAGGAGTATTCTTGGGATTAGTCTGGAGGCACAGGTCATGTTGCCGAGTTACCTGGGTGATTGTGGCATATAAATTCCTAGCAATGATTTTCCCATTTAGATAGTTATATAAGGCGTCAATTCCCCAATGTGTTTTTCCGTGTTCCTCCCTCACCAGTGATCACAATAGATTGGAGGGGATGACTAGCTTTCCTTCCTCAGTAATAGCCCATCCCTCCTGATTATACTTTCTTTTTTGGCCTTCAATTAATTTCCTGTCCTTTTTGTTATATACAGGCTTATCTTTGAGGGGAATCTCTCCGTCTGGGATCAGAGCTCCCTCAGTTGCTACTTCGCCTTTCCGTGCTTCTTCTGCCTCTCTGCCTACCAGATCGTTTCCTTCTTCCAATTCCGAGCTCACCTTCTGGTGTGCTCTAATATGCATGATTGCTACCTTTTCAGGCAGCTGAACTTCTTCCAATAATCGCATTATTTCTTTTGCACATTTAATATTCTTTTCTTGCGAGTTCAACAATCCTCTTTCTTTCCAGACGGCCCCATGTGCGTGCACAACCCCAAATGCATTATCTCAAGTCTGTGTAGATATTTACTTTCTTTCCTTCTGCTATTTCTAAGGCACGAGTCAGAGCTATTATCTCGGCCTTTTGTGCCGAGGTATTTGTTGGCAAAGGTCCATATTCTATTACCTCTTTACAAGTGGTAACTGCATACCCAGCATGTCATTTCCTGTTGATAATGTAGCTGCTCCCATCAGTGAACCATGTTTCCACATCGTCCAAAGGGGTATCCTTCAGATCTGGACGGCTGGAGTAAGTAGCTTCGATGGTCTCCAGGCAGTCGTGGTGTACTGGTTCTCCTTGGTTTCCGCTGAGGAAAGAGGCTGGATTGGCAATGCTAGTTACCACTATTTCTACATCATCTTGTTCCACCATGATAGCCTGGTATTTCAAAAATCTTTGTGGGGAAAGCCAGTGGCTACCTTTCACTTCTAATGCCGCAGATACTGTGTGAGAAACTAGCACAGTTATTTTCTGGCCCAAGGTAAACTTGTACGCCTCCTGGATATTTAGTACCACTGCCGCAACGGCTCTGAGGCATCCCAGCCATCCCTTGGCAGTGGCATCCAACTGTTTAGAAAAATAAGCAACTGCCCTGCCATATGCTCCCAGGTTTTCTGCTAATATTCCTAGAGCAATACCCTGTTTTTCATGAGAAAAGAGGAAGAATGGTTTACTCACGTCTGGGAATCCCAGGCCTGGAAGAGACATGAGAGACTTCTTTAGTTGGTCCAAGGCTTGCATGGCTTCCTTTGTCCATTGGAGGTCCCTGTTCCCATTGGTGATGAGTGCATACAGTGGTTTCACGAGCAGTCCATAATTATAAATCCACAACCTGCACGACACCGTCATTCCCAGAAAAGTTTGCAGTTCTTTTATTGTCTCAGGTCTTGGGGTTTGACATATCGCTTCTTTGCAGTCCTGCCCCAAGTCCGCTGCCCCGCACTAACCTCATAACCTAGGTAGATCACTTTTTACTTTACCACCTGAGCCTTCTTCTTTGAGACCCGGTACCCCTGGAGTACCAGAAAGTTTAACAAGCTTACCATCCTAGTCATACAAACTTTTTTTGTCTGGGTGGCTATTAGGATGTCATTTACGTATTGCAGCAACCTCCCTTCGCCGGGTAGAGCTTCCCATACTTCCAAATCCTTTGCAAGTTGTTCTCCAAATAGGGTGGGTGAGTTCTTAAAGCCTTGGGGCAGCCTTGTCCATGTGAGCTGCATTTTGTGCCCGCTTTTAGGGCTTTCCCATTCAAATGGGAAAATTTTCTGGCTGGCTTCATGGAGAGGGAGGCAAAAGAAGGCATACTTGAGGTTTAAAACTGTAAACCAAGTTAGTTCTGGTGTTAACAACAGGTACACAGGTCCTTTGGATTGCCAGAAATAATTTACCGTCTGCAAAAGCAAGTTAGCATGCATGAAATACACAGGTGTACAGCCTGGAAATTAACGCATTATAAAGGCACAAAGACTCTATAGAGATTTCCAAGTTTCCGTGGAGACACACAGTATAACCAAGTGTTCAAATCTCACCCAAAGGTGTCCCAATGAGGGGAGGAAGAGAGGCTCAGCCTGTCACTGATCCCAGGAGTCAGGAGGTCCTCGAGATGTGTATTCCCTCAGGATGGTATCTCCCCTGACGGTGGTACCTTTCCTGACGGTGGTATCTTCCCTAACATCCCCTCTCTCTTAGACCAATTTATATTATTTTCTATCTTTTAGGTGGAGCTTTAGTGATCTAGTCAAGCATATACTAGTTATGATTGGTGAAAAGTTTTCCTGTCTCTTGCAGGAAGAATGGCCGAAAACACAACAGACAGCAGTATGGTCAGATCATGCTCTCCCTTTATTACCCGAATAGCTTGACTTTTATAGCAAACTTAACAGGGGCGGATAGTGTCTCACACAAGATTATTGGTCAAAAGCACTCAGACAAACAACTCTTTCAGGAAAGTAATGGATTTGTGAATTGACTCACTATGATCAGAAAGGTTCAAACAGCACATTCCCTCAAAGTCCTCACACCCATGCCCTTGAGCCAAGAGCAAGAAGTCAATAGCAGCTTGATCCTGTAAAAGCGCATGTCGCAGACTATTTTATGACAGATAATAATAGGGCAGGCCAAGGATGTAGCATGCCTATGCCCTTCTATGATGGCATCACGTATGACGTTGGAGCACCTGTCCCTCCTTGGTGCAGACGGTGTTGTAGCGACGGATAATGAGGGATTCGGCTCTGGTGGGGCAGACAAGAGAGAAGGCTCCTCCGAATCCTTAATTTTTAAGTTCTCCAATTTCACTAGCAGTTCTTGGAACAACTCCTCCTCTGAAGGTCGATTTTCGCAAGCTGCTGCCGCACCTCTCATTGGCGAAGCATCCCGAGTGTATTTATTGCTGCCTGGCATCGGCACAGATGCTGGCAGCGCAGCTTCAAGATTTACCAGCGCAGGGGGTGGGGAGGGCAACCCTTACTCCCCATCAGCACTCTGCTCCGATAGTCCCTTAGTTATTTCTGCCGCTGATTCTTTTATTGGAGAGATCATACCCCAAACCGGGGTGGGTGCAGGAATCGTCGAAAAGAATCGTGCCAGCCACGTTCCTGAGGTCTCAGGTTTTGCACTCGGCGTTCTGTCAGTCCCAGACGGTACTGACAAAACTTGCGCCGCCGCCATCTCCAGCTGCTGTTTGGTTTTCATACCGCACAGCACATTAATCACTGTGCGCCACGTCCCACTTACATCTTTATCTAGCTTTCCACTTGAGATGGCTTTATCCCATAAGTGATCTCCTATGTACTGCCACTCATCTGGGCTAAACATTAGAGGGACTTTCTTCAGAAAACCCTCCTTCTGAGCCCAGTGCACCAAGGATTTGATCTTTTTTTACATTGCAAGGTACACCTGTGTTAGCCAGACCCAGTACAACCTCCACCCCTTATTCCATAACATTTGTGTCACTCTCAGATCTCCCATACTTTAGCATGTAAGTATTCTCATCACCATTATTCCTTGTCCCTTAACAGGTTAATAGGCAGGTATATCTTTTCATTCTATCGGTCTTTCTCAGAAAATGTTCATAAGAACTGTTGACTTCATCTGCCAAAGTGGTCGCTCAGGGTAGGCGAAGTTGGATGTCTGGACGCCAGCACCAGCTTAGCTCAAGTCCTTGTTGCACTGCCTGGCTCCTTGCAAAGTTGACCTGTCGCTGATCCTGCAGCATCTTCCTACAACATATAACTTAGATTACAGATTAGTTTTCTCTCAAGGTTAAATCTCTTTGAGGCACACACCTGATATCCCCATTCTCTTGCATTACCCACCAGGTATACCCCGGTCCTTTGCCAAAGACAATCCCACGAGTGGGTTTGCCTTTTCCTGAGGCAGGAGCAACCCACACCACCTTCTCCATCCACTTCCCTACATGCACTACAGGGACTTTAGCTCCTTTCACCGTGTGCAGGGGTTTTGTTTCGGCAGGACCAGCACGGCTGTCAGATCCCCTATTGTTAACTAGACAAGTGGCCTCTGGTAGATTTATGTCCCACTGTTTCCGTGTCCCAGCACCCAATGCTCGTAGCATAGTCTTTAACAGTCCTTTATACCTCTCAACCAGAGGCTTGTGGGTGGTAAGGAATGTGATACACCCACTCAATGCCATGCCTCTTGGCTCAGGAGGTGACAAGATTGTTTCGGAAATGACTCCTATTGTCAGACTCAATTCTCTCTGGTGAGCCATGACGTCACAGCACTTGCCTTTCTAGGCCCAAGATAGTGTTTTGGGCTGTGGCATGGTTTACAGGGTATGTTTCCAGCCACCCAGTAGTTGCTTCTACCATGGTGAGTATGTACCGTTTGCCTTGGTGGGTTTGTGGGAGTGGTCTGATATAGTCAATTTGCCAGGCCTCACCATATTGAAACCCTAGCCACCTCCCCCTGTTCCATGGAGATTTTACCTTCATGGCTTTCTGTGTTGGGCCTGTGACACTTTCTTGATTGCAGCACAGGTCTCACACTCATGGGTAACCTGTGTGATGGCTTCAATGGTCAAGTCCACCCCTCGATCACGAGCCCATCTGTAAGTGGCATCCCTCCCCAGATGTCCTGATGTTTCATGGGCCCATCGAGCTACAAACAGCTCACCCTTACGTTCCCAGTCTAGGTCCACCTGAGCCACTTCAATTTTCGAAGCTCGATCCACTTCTTCGTTGTTCTGATGTTCTACAGTAGCGCGACTCTTGGGCATGTGGGCATCTACATGACGTACTTTAACATCCAGGTTTCCTACCCGGGCAGCAATATCTTGCCACAGGGTAGCAGCCCAGACAGGTTGACCTCTGTGCTGCCAGTTGCTCTGTTTCCATTGCTGCAGCCACCCCCCCAAGCATTTGCCACCATCCATGAGTCAGTGTAGAGATACAGTACTGGCCATTTTTCTCTTTCGGCAGTCTCCAAGGCTAGTTGTATGGCTTTTACTTCTGCATACTGACTCGACTCACCTTCCCCTTCCATGGCCTCCACAACTCGTCGTATGGGACTCCACACGGCAGCTTTCCATTTCCAATGGCTCCCTACCACACGGCAGGATCTGTCAGTAAACAACGCATACTGATTTCTGTCTTCTGGCAACTCATTGTATGGTGATGCCTCTTCAGCACAGGTTACCTCTTCTGTCGGCACTCCAAAATCTCTGCCCTCCGGCCAGTCCATAATCTCTTCCAGGATTCCTGGGCGATTAGTTTTCCCATTCGAGCCCACTGTGTAATTAACACTATCCACTTATTCCACATAGCATCAGTCGCATGGTGTGTAGTGGGGATTTTCCCTTTGAACATCCAATGTAACACAGGTAGCTGTGGGGCCAAGAGGAGTTGTGCTTCTGTACCCACAACTTCTAAAGCGGCTCGAACACCCTCATATGCTGTGAGTATTTCTTTTTCAGTTGGGGTGTAATTGGCTTCTGACCCTCGATAGCCCCGGCTCCAGAACCCCAGAGGTCGGCCTCGAGTTTCTCCTGGGGTCTTCTGCCAGAGGCTCCAGGTGAGGCCATGCTCCCCAGCTGCAGGGTAAAGTATGTTAGGCACAGCTGGTCTGGTACGGACAGGCCCAAGGGCTACTGCACGAGCTATTTCTTGTTTGATTTGTTCAAAGGCCTGTTGTTGCTCGGGGCCGCACTCAAAAGAGTTCCTCTTTCGAGTCACTCGATATAGAGGACTCACAAGCTGACTATAGCCTGGCACATGCATTCTCCAAAATCCCACAAGGCCTAGGAAAGCTTTTGTTTCTTTGTTGCCAGTTGGCGGAGACATAACCATTATTTTGATGATTAAATTCATCGGAATGTCGTGATGTCCATCCTGCCATTTTACCCCCAAGAACTGGATTTCCTGTGCAGGTCCCTTGACCTTACTATGTTTAATGGCAAAACCAGCTTTCAGGAGAATTTGGATTACTTTCCTCCCTTTCTCAAAAACTTCTTCTGCTGTGTTGCCCCACACGAGGATGTCGTCAATGTACTGCACGTGTTCAGGAGTTCCCCCTTGTTCCAGTGCAGACTGGATCAATCCGTGGCAAATGGTAGGGCTGTGTTTCCACCCCTGGGGCAGTCGATTCCAGGTGTATTGGATGCCCCTCCAAGTGAAAGCAAACTGCGACCTGCATGCTGCTGCCAAAGGGATGGAGACACATGCATTAGCAATATCAGTTGTGGATTACCACTTGGCTGCCTTCGATTCTAGTTCGTACTGAAGTTCTAGCATGTCCGGCACTGCAGCACTCAGCGGTGGTGTGACTTTGTTTAGGCCTCGATATTCCACCGTTAGCCTCCACTCACCATTAGACTTTCGCACTGGCCATATAGGACTATTAAAGGGTGAGCGAGTCTTGCTGATCACTCCTTGACTCTCCAGCCGGTGAACCAACTCATGGATGGGGATCAGGGAGTCTCAGTTGGTGCGATATTGCCGTCGGTGCACCGTTGTGGTAGTGATTGGTACCTGCTGTTCTTCAACCTTCAACAATCCTACACCGGAAGGGTCTTCTGAAAGGCCAGGCAGGGTAGACAGCTGCCTAATCTTCTCTGTGCTCAAAGCAGCTATGCCAAGAGCCCACTGGTACCCTTTTGGATCCTTGAAGTACCCTCTCTTGAGATAGTCTATGCCAAGGATACACGGAGCCTCTGGGCCAGTCACAATATGGTGCTTTTGCCACTCATTCCCAGTTAGACTCACTTCAGCTTCCAATACAGTTAGCTGCTAGGATCCCCCTGTCACTCCAGAGATACAGATGAGTTCTGTCACTTGGTAGCCTCATGGCATTAAGGCACACTGTGCGCCAGTGTCCACTAGAGCTTTGTATTCTTGTGATTCCAATGTGCCAGGCCATCGGATCCACACAGTCCAATAAATCCAGTTATCCCTCTCCTCTACCTGGCCAGAGGCAGGGCCCCCCTAGTCCTGGTTAGAGTGTCTGCCACTTAATTCTTGCAAATCAGAAGCAGAGGTCCCTTCATCAGGGTCAAGAATAACATCAGCTCTTCTACTGCCTCTGGGGAACTGCCCAACAGAAACTGGAGCAGCGTTTTTCTTAGGAGCCCCTCTTCTTGCTGCTGTATTTCCTTTCAGTTCACGTTCCTGAGCAGCTAGGGTTGAAGTAGATACATCATTTCCTTATATCTTCCCCATGGTCATGCAGATAAAACCACAAGGTGCCACATGGTGTACATCTTGGGTACTCTCTCTCTTGAGCAGGAAAATACTGATTCTTAGTGGCTGAAATATCACTCCGTCCAGATGAGAAGGGATATGCTCGTTATACGAGGTGGTCAAGTGTTTCAGACAGTTTCTCCACAGCTGAGACACAGGACTGTAGCGGAGCAGAGAGATTGTCTTCATATTGTTGAAGCTGGCAGGACACATCATACATTGTTGGTCCCATCTCCTCATCCCAGCGAATTGCTGCCAGGGTACTAGCATGTGCTGATGGTGCACTCCGCACAAATTTACGCCACATGGATGTTGTGCACTGGACTTCATCGGGGTCTTGAGGTGTCTGGGCATTGTCCAAATCACTATAAATCATCTCCCGCACAGCTAATTCACGCAGGTGCTGGAGACCTTTATCCATAGTGGTCCACTTGCCTATGTGATATACAATATCTTCCTTATGGGGATATCTTTCTCTCATAGCTGCCAGGAGTCGTCTCCAGAGGCTGAGGGCCTGTGCTCCTCTCCCGATTACTTTGTCGATTACCCTTTCTCTAGAGAGGGATCCCAGCTGCTTGGCTTCATTGCCTTCTAATTGTAGGCTATTGGCCCCAGCATCCCAGAATTGAAGCAGCCAGGTGAGGATGTGTTCACCTGGGCGTCGACCATAATCCTTTCGTATTTCTCGCAACTCACTCAGGGATAAGGATCGAGTGATTTCTGATTCCTTTATGATTTCCATCTCTTCTTCCTGCTGTTTTTGTGATGCTGCTGCTTTAGAGGTGCCTGCCTTTTCCTCTTCTCCCTCCTTCTTAGGAGAGGCTTCTTCCCTTACTAAACGAGCTGACTTCCGTTTCCATTGTTTTGACTTGACTATGGGGGTGACTGATATCATAGTCCGTTGGTCCTCTGGGTCAGCCACAGCATGTGTTATCTAGTCATCAGCCTCAAAGACTTCCTCACTCTCTTCAAGGTGCTGGATGATGTTAAACAGTGTTTGATAGGCGTAAGCCAGGACCCAGCACAATGCTGCAAGCTGTCATTCTCCGGCATTATCAGGATACATACAACTCTCAAACATTCTATCAGGTTTTTAGGATTTAGCACTTGCTCAGGGGTGAAGTTCAAAACTATTGGAGGAGACACTCGTGACAGGTACCTGCCTATATCCTCACACACACCTTGCCACCCGCCACAAGACTGTTTCGAGACAGATTCCCTAGTAACCTTTCTAAATAATTGACTGTCCTGGTTTCAGTTAGGACAGAGTTAATTTTCTTCCTAGTAGCTGGTAGAATGCTATGTTTTGGCTTAGGATGAGAAGAGTGCTGATAACATTTCTGACAAAGCAATTGCAGATGGAGCACAATCTCACAGCCTCTGGAGGCGTCTCCTCTCAGCTGTGAGGGAAAGGTATCCCTTCAAGGAAGAACTTTTATGTCTACCAGGCAAGTGGACCACTATGGAGAAGGGAATCCAGTACCTGAGGGAATTAGCCGTACGTAACATGGACCTCCGATAGCATTTGCAGGGATACCTTGGCAGGCCCTATCCCCACAAATCATAAAAACATCAGGAGGTAGTGCCTTAGCTTTTGGAATAATCGTACAGCTGTAGTCGTTACCCCTTGTCTTCACGCCATAAGCCCCCAAAACTTGCCTAGCAGTGTCATTGTAACCACAGGTGTTATTTGTGTTTCTGTACCCATATGGCCCTTCTGAAGTCACATTTGTCCACTCTGTTGGATTGTGTTTTTTGAAAGGATTTAATCTTTGCTGTAAATTACCCAACACAAAACATGTTTGAGTCAAATTCAGTGATGTGTTCCCGATCCTCTGAGACCCAAGTAACTGTAACTCTTGTGGATCCCAGGGCAGCGGGACAGTAAGTGAATTTATTAATTTCGCTGAGCACGCAGCAACAGATGAGGCACTGCGGCAATTGTTGGTGGCATACTGGCCAAACTCAGAAGGGTCATACACAGGTATACCTATGAGGCAAGTCCTGAACGGGTCCGTGGACAATGCCATGGACAGACAAAATTCTGATATACCAGTCTGATTAGACCAGTTTTATTAGACCACAGATTTCATTGCAGCTCGATCTTAGTCACGAGCACAAGCACTGCTGGCAGTATTAGAATCACCATCAGCAACTTCCCCGTCCCTTGAGACATCTCGGGCAGCCTTCACAAATCGGCTTGGCACCCAAACTGGTCCTGCTCAGCATACTGTGAGTCTGATAAAATATTGCGTCACACGTCTCACCACATCTCTGTTCCGCGTCTCACTGCGTCTCTGTTCCACATCTCACTGCGACACTATTCTGCGTCTCACCTCAACACTATTCTGCGTCTCACCGTGTCCCGTGTCTCACCGCATCTCTGTTCCACGTCTCTCTGCGTCTCACCACGTAGCACAATCACATAGTCACATAAAGAGGCCTCTTGCACTTCTCATTCATACCTCAAGAAAATATCACTTAAAATAATTTGTCTGTGGCTTCAGGAAGTCCTTGTCTACTCCCGCGGTGAGCGGCTGAGAGTGGAGACCCCTCCGAGGAAAATGCTCGGGGTGCACCTAGGGGCGTTCGCTTCACAGTCGATCCCACAGCTGAGCAGAGCGGCTCCTGGCACAAGGAATGATGCTATTATAGTTTTGTGTTGGGAATTGGCATACAGGACGTGGACATGTACTCATGGAACAATTGTTCCATTTGAGCTTGCTTTAAACAACCAGGGGTAGGCCTTAGAAATCTCAGGGCCTGCTGTAGCTGAGCAAACCAAGCTGCCAGAGTAACTGTGAGAAGCTCTCAAGGCAATGACTCCCACATCGCCCAATTAAGGAACTCAGAAAATATTGTTACCAGCAGCTGGCCTCAAGGACTAGCTCTACGTGACCGTTATTAACAAAGGGGGTTGTTTTCCTGACTGCTAATCAAAAAGGGGGGTTGTTTTCTTGCAGGTGGGGTTGTTTTCTTGTAGTTGTTTGTCTGAGTGCTTTTGACCAATAATCTTGTGTGAAACACTGTCCGCCCCTGTTAAGTTCACTATAAAAGTTAGGCTATTCGGGCAATAAAATGGAGCAGCATGATCTGACTCAACTGGTGTCTGTCGTGCTTTTGGCCGTGCTTCGCAACAGTTTTGTATAATTACACCAAAGAGATACATTGCAATAGGGAGCTGTATTGGGTCTGGCTGGAATGTTAACTTTCCCAGCAGCAGCCCATACAGTGCTGTACTCTGTACTTGTAGCTGGAACAGCAGTGTTATCACACCAGTGTTGTGTCTGCTGCTGAGCAGCAGTGGCACAGCATTGGGCTTTTCTCTAACCCTCCTAGGGGATGGGCAAAAGGTGAGGAGAGAAACATCACCAGGGCAGCTGGCCTAAACCAATCAAAGGGATATTCCATACCATGTGATGTCACACTCAGCAATAAAAGGTGGAAACAGGAAGAAGAGGGGAGGGGTGGGCTCTCGTTGGGAAAACCTCGGTCCTCCTCTCGAACACCGGCTGCGTGCGTTGAGGCCTTGCTTCAAGGACGTGGTCAATCATCGCTCATTTGTGGGAAGTAGAGAGTAATTTCTTTCCTCTGCACTTCCATATAGCCTTCATTTATTTTGTTTGTTTGTTTTCCTCCCTTCTTTTTATTTTCCTTTTTTTTTCCCCTCCCTTTCCCCTTTCCCTTTTTATTTTCCCCTTAGTTAAATTGTTAGTTCATGGTAGTCTTTATTTAATTATTATAATTATTTCCCTTTAATTAAATTATCCTTATCTCAACCCGTGAGTTGTTCTTTGCTTTACTTCTCCCCCTCCTCATCTAAAGGAGGGGGAGTGAGAGAGCGGTTGTGGGGTTTAGCTGCCCAGTACGGTAAAACCACCACAGGAGCAAGTGTGGCATTGACGATTTTTTTCATAATTTGGCTTTATGCCCAAGCAATTGAACCTTACACATGATGTTGCTGTTACACTTCCCAGGATATCTAATTCCTGTGGCTCTGCATGTGAATAATACAATACAGGTGCACTCGCTGCTCTACCGAAAATAACAGCTCCTTAAATTTTAGAAACAAGTTTTCCTTTGTGATGTGTCTCAAATGTGCCCTCTCAATGCACTGAGCAACGCCTATAGCATGCTGCGAGTCTGATACAATATTCAAAGGTATTAGGTTTTTATTTTTCTTTTGACGCGTCTCTCTGCGTCGTGCGTCTCACTTCTTTTTTCTTTTTTTTTTTTTTGCCATTATAATTGTAATCAATTATCCTCGGCAAAACAAACAATCTGGTCAAAGTTGTACTTGATCGACCTAACAGCAATACACTACAGTCATTCCCAATTGGTCCTTTGACGTTCAATGGAACTTTATGAACGTGAGTACCCCACAAAGTGGCGTCTGTTACTGTGGAGACATCCACTCCAGCACTCCCTCTGGTTCTTGCTGAGAGGGTGTCCACGGTGGTAACTGTAGCAGTGGGGCTGCAGCACAGAATCCTGCTCCACCGTGGTACTCCATGGGCTGCAGGGGGACAGCCTGCTTCACCATGGTCCTCACCACAGGCCTCAGGGGACTTCTGCTCCGGCACTTGGAGCAACTCTCCCCCTCCTTCTTCACTGACCTTGGCACCTGCAAGGCTGTTTCCCACTCCTCTCACTCTCCCAGCTGCTGTGAAGCGCAGCGTTTTTGTTGTTGTTGTTTCTCTCTTTCTTAAATCTGCTCTCACAGAGGTGCAAACAACATCGCTTATTGGCTCGGCTCTCGGTCAGCACCAGGGCCCTTACCTAATATGGGGCAGTTTCTAGATTCTTCTCACAGAAGACACCCCTGTGGCCCCCTGCTACCAAAAGCTTGCCATGTAAACCCACTACATTCCACCCCTCGCCTTTCTGAAAAGCATATTTAGAATAATCACAATATACTCTTTACAATTATCACAATCTTCACAAACTTCACTTCCATCAAAAAGAAAAGGAATTCGCCACACCAAAATAAACATAACATCATCACAACACTGATGAGGTGGACAATTTACACACACACTGTAATAAATGACTGAGGCCCAAATAGGATTGCAATCAAAGTTTACAATTTATTAAACTAATAGAGGCAGGCAAACAGTGCTGGGTGCACTGGGAGTCTCTGCTCCACCAAGATGCACACCAGTTACATTAGATGGCAGGTTTTTCTGCTCCTAGGCTAATACATATTCATTACTACTTCTAGAAAAAGCGGGGTTATTATAATTAGTTCTCGGAGTCCGGACTCTCCCATTGGGGTATGCGTATCCGTCTCAGGTGGGCGCTCTGGGGGTCCCTCATGTTGAAGGCTCGTAGCCTTCCTCCCAGGCTTTGTCCTTGTACTGGGTCTGTCTGGAATGTTAACTTTCCCGGCAGCAGCCCATACAGTGCCGTACTCTGTACTTGTAGCTGGAACAGCAGTGTTATCACACCAGTGTTGTGTCTACTGCTGAGCAGCAGTGGCACAGCATTGGGCCTTTCTCTAACCCTCCTAGGGGGTGGGCAAAAAGTGAGGAGAGAAACATCACCAGGGCAGCTGACCTAAACCAATCAAAGGGATATTCCATACCATGTGATGTCACACTCAGCAATAAAAGGTGAAAACAGGAAGAAGAGGGGAGGGGTGGGCTCTCGTTGAGAAGACGTCGGTCCTCCCCTCGAACACCGGCTGCGTGCATTGAGGCCTTGCTTCAAGGATGTGGTCAATCATCGCTCATTTGTGGGAAGTAGAGAGTAATTTCTTTCCTCTGCACTTCCATATAGCCTTCATTTATTTTGTTTGTTTGTTTTCCTCCCTTCTTTTTATTTTTCCTTTTCCCCTCCCTTTTCCCCTTTCCCTTTTTATTTCCTCTTAGTTAAATTGTTTAGTTCATGGTAGTCTTTATTTAATTATTATAATTATTTCCCTTTAATTAAATTATCCTTATCTCAACCCGTGAGTTGTTCTTTGCTTTACTTCTTCCCCTCCTCATCTAAAGGAGGGGGAGTGAGAGAGCGGTTGTGGGGTTTAGCTGCCCAGCACAGTAAAATCACCACAGTCCTTCAGTTGTTCTTCATTTTCCCTTCTCTCTTTGTTTAGTAGTCTCTGGGCCAGATATCAGAGATTTAAGTGGCCTCTTGTAAAATGGTCTGTAGTTATCTAAAAGAAGAAAAACTCCCTCCTATTCCCTAATCTCCCAGACCCAGACTTGAGCTTCAAAGCTAACCCTTCAGGTTATCTCAAACCCCTCCTTATTTTCTTTTCTCCCAGACTTGGGCCTCAATGTTAACCCTTCAAAGCCCCTATTGACACAAACTGCTAGTCCATTCTTTTGCAAGCTACAAGAACTATATACACTAACCACTGTTTCTCTCAGACTTCTGGTTATACAAGGGTATGTAAGACAGAAGGTCACATTCCATCATGTGGCCCTAGCATTGTTCCATATTGACATGGATCAGATGAACATATTTCACACACACCACCCCTCATCCCTTCACCACACTAATATGAAACATATTCCTCACAATTGCTGCTTTCTTAAATTCTTCACAACTAATACATTCTTAAAAAAAAAAAATCCAGTCCATGTTTTGCCCGTTACTTCTCTCGACTGTCATCCTTATCTCAATGAAGAAACCAATCTTCTGACAGTATCGGAGAATAAATGGCACAGAAACTATAGTAATGCTGAGTCGAACTGGAGCAAACAATTTGTGAATAGCATATGCCAACAGAAATGTGCCTGTACCAGCAGCCCTTTTAGTTTGTAGCGATGATTCACTGAAACCAAGTTTGCAGAGAACTGCAGTCATATCCACACCACTTGACACAGCCAGGTAGGAGGTTCCTAGAGATACTGATGAAATTCCAACATGGAATGAAACCCCTACAGCACCACATTCTTTGAAAACTTTTTTTCAGCTGCTGGGATTTATTGAGTTTCTTGTTTTCACTGCTGAGATCTGTGGCTGCCTTTTCAGGGGATCCACCCACATCCTTGGCCAAGCTGCCGGCGGCGGCCCCCAGCGCCAGCAGAGGGGCCGGCGGGCTGAGGGGGGGCCGGCGCGAGGGTGTGGGGTAGTGGGGGAGAAAACAACGGCAGCAGCAGCGGCTCGCGGGGACCTGCAGGGTGGCAGGCCCGGGCACAGGAGCAGGCAAACATGATGCAGCAGCCCGATGCGTGCAGACGGGCGCTCAAACCGGAGAAATGCAGCAGCCGGCAGCGGGGCAGGCTGGCGGGTGCCCGGAGCTGACAGCGGGGCGGGCAGCAGGGCTGGTGGCGCTTTGCACCAGGCGTTCTGTCAGTCCCAGGCGGTACTGCTAGAGCTTAAGCCGCCGCCATCACTTCCTGCTGCTCGGCTTTCATACCGTACAGCGCATTAATCACTGTCTGCCACGTCCCAGTTACTTCTTTATCCAGCTTTCCACTTGAGATGACTTTATCCCATAAACGATCTCCTACCTCCCGCCACTCTTCTGGGCTCACAGCGCTACTCGTCCCCTGTCTTCACCGACTCCTCCATTCTCCCGTAGAAGTTTTGAGGTCT
Organism: Anas platyrhynchos; assembly: GCF_047663525.1. Taxonomy (NCBI): domain Eukaryota; kingdom Metazoa; phylum Chordata; class Aves; order Anseriformes; family Anatidae; genus Anas; species Anas platyrhynchos. Next base: position 8,951,207 of record NC_092620.1, on the reverse strand, counting down.
GGCTCAATCACCAACGTCCTAGGTCCTGCTGTGTTCGGGCACCATTTGTTGCAGGAAGAATGGCCGAAGTCATGACAGAGACCAATATGGTCAGATCATACTCTATTTATTACCCGAATAGCCTGACTTTTATAGCAATCTAGCAGGGACGGATAGCGTCTCACACAAGATTATTGGTCAAAAGCACTCAGACAAACAACTGCAAGAAATCAACCCCCTTGTGATTAGCAGTCACATAGATTGAAGTCAGCTGCTGGCAACAATATTTTTAGCTCCTGTCGTGGTTTAACCCGGCCGGCAGCTAAACACCATGCAGCCGTTCGCTCACCCTCCCCCCTCCCTCTCTGGGACGGGGGAGAGAAATGGAAAGTGAAGCCGGTGAGTTGAGATAAAGACAGTTTAATAAGACAGGAAAATAATAATAACAAAAATAATAATAACAATAATAATAATAATGATACAATAGTGATAATACGAAAGTAATAATAGTATGTACAAACAAGTGATGCACAATGCAAATGCTCACCACTCGCTGACCGATGCCCAGCCTAACCCCGAGCAGTCCGGCCCCCTCCCCCCGGCTAGCCACCCCTATATATTGTTTAGCATGACGTCAGATGGTATGGAATACCCCTTTGGCTAGTTTGGGTCACCTGTCCTGGGTCTGTCCCCTCCCAGCTCTTACTGCACCCCCAGCCTGCCCGTTGGCAGGACAGAGCAAAAGGCTGAAATGTCCTTGGCTTAGTATAAGCACTGCTCTGCAACAATTAAAGCATTGGGGTGTTATCAGCACTCTTCTCATCCTAAGCCAAAACACAGCATTCCACCAGCTACTAGGAAGAAAATTAATTCTGTTCTAACTGAAACCAGGACAGCTCCTCAATTGGGCAATAAGGGAACATCATCGTGGGAACTTCTCGTAGTCGTCCTGGTAGCTTGGTTTGCTCAGCTGCAGCAAGTCATGGCCTCCTTGCTGTTTCAAAAATCCCTCTACAAATTTTCCTCCTAGTAGCTGCTAGGGTGCTACATTTTTGGATTTAGGATGAGAATAATGTTGATGAACACTGATGTTTTAATTGTTACAGAGCAGTGCTTACACTAAGCCAAGGAGTTTTCAGCTTCTTGCTCTGTTCTGCCAGGGGGCAGGCTAGGGGTGCAGCAAGAGTTGGGAGGGGACAGACCCAGGACAGGTGACCCAAACTAGCCAAAGGGGTATTCCATACCATCTGACATCATGCTAAACAATATATAGGGGTGGCTAGCCGGGGGAGGGGGGCCAACTGCTTGGGGATAAGCTGGGCATCAGTCAGCGGGTGGTGAGCAATTGTATTGCGCATCACTTGTTTCATACACATTATTAATAGTAGTACTATTATCATTATTATTTTATTTTACTGTCTTAATAAACTATATCTCAACTCACAGGCTTCATTTTCTCATTTCTCTCCCCCATCCCAGAGACGGAGTGGGGAGAGTGAGGGAACGGCTGTGTGGTGCTTAGCTGCCGGCTGGGTTAAACCACAACAACAACTGTGAGGGCAGTCAAACGCTGGAATAGAGGCATTTGAATAACACTCTCAATAATACACTTTAACTTATGGTTAGCCCTGAAGATGTCAGGCAATTGGATTTGATGGTCTTTGTAGGTCCCTTCCAAATGAACTATTGTATTATGAGCTATATTGACTTGCGGAAAACGGACTCCACAATCAGTAAGATTGTAAAGTAGGTATGTTTATTCAGCGCTGGGCAGCACGGGGGGGTAGTCCCGCCAAAGTCGTGTGCACCTGATGCAGCAACTTGCCTTGGTTTTATGCAGTAAAGTTACATATGCATGAAGTTTCACAATGCACCTATACATATTCATAACCTGTCCCCGCTTCATATTAAAATTAGTTCCAAGGAGTCATTTCCATAATCTTCTCCCATCTGTGCTTGCGCAGTGTCTTCTGGTGGTGGTCATCAGAGGTCGTGGGGATGAAGATTGATGACTCTTCTGTAATATACAGTAAATGTTTGTTCATTGTCTTTTGTATTATAAGGACAAGGAGTCCTGCTTGAAGAAGTGGGGATAGTAAAGGTCTCCTGCTGAGATAAGAAACTGAAATGCCTGGCTAGACATCATGAAATTCCTTTACTTAAAGTAACGAGAGAGGGCCTTTAAACCGGCAAGGGGGAGGGAGTTTCCTCCCCTTCCCCCCCCTTGCATCTTACTTCCATCTTTTGTTTAAAGTCACTGTTGCAAAGCTCCTGTAACCATTTCCTGATAAGCTGTTGGACCAGCATGATAACGTTCTGCCTTCCTGCTTCGTGCTGGGTTAACATGACCTAATGAGGAAAGGAAGTCGAGCCACAACACAGAGGAAGACTACGGCCTTCATCTTCACGACCACCAGAGAGACTGGGATGACCCCCTAGCAACAGTGTGTGCAGTCGCAGAACATACCAGGATGTGCTGCGTAATCCCAGAATTACCCAGATATAAAAAGGGACCCTGGCGGGGGTGAGGTGCGTGCCGTTGGCGGAGCGGAGACTCCCCGGCCGCCCAGCGCTGTTTTTCTTGCTGTTTGCTTACTCAATAAATTCTTTTATATGATTAATACAATGCCCTCTGAAAATTAATTAAGGGGGCAACTTATAACACTTGTCACCGCTAGTTGACCTCTTGTCTTTGCGCAGACTCAGTTGCTCCTTGGCTCTTGTCCATCTGCAGGACCAGTTTCTTAAGATAGGCTCACACTCTTATTAGGAGACTGACCTTGGTAAGGGGCCCAAGGCTTCTTGCTTTAGTTAATTTGTACAATGCACCATAGTTAGCAAAGACACTAAGTAGCATACTAATTTTATGCTGTCAGTGCTCTATTGCTACTAGAAAAGATTCTCCTAACTCCCTCTCTCAATATCTTGTACCAGAATTATAAATATTTTATTGTAAGTTTTTCTTACATTTTTTTTCAAAGTTTTTCTTCTTATTGTAAGTAATTCTTACTTAACACTAAAAAAATTAAATTCCAGTTTTTGGACAGAAAGGTGTAGAGAGGACTTGAGGGGGGCATCCTTGGCTAATCAGTTATCTTTTCTAATTCTGAAACTCTTGGAATATGAGGAAAATCACATTCGGTTGAAAGAAGAGGTTGTCGATGCCCACAGCTTTTGAACTATCAACATGTATCATTGAGATATAATATATTGAGCCACAGGTGAATATTGGAAAACAACATAATTTCCTGTCACCATAGGTGAGCTATATGAATGACTAATACTGTAATGTACCTTTGTTGATTGTACAACAGCTGCCTTTGTGTTTTTTGAAGTATGAAGTATTTTACACTTCATAGCACCAAAAAAGTAAAAAGTATTTTGTTCTTTAGAAGTTATGCTTCTATAATGTGTTCCATTTGCGTTTCATCTTATATGTGACAGTCTTTCACAAATAATTGAGAAACTTCCATATAAATTGCATTAACTTCCTTAGGGCAGTTATTGCTTTCTTTACTCATCCGTGCAAAATCAATTCTCTTACATGTGTAGGATTTTGCTTGACTCGTTGATAGAACACTACTATCACAATAACTGCCAACATCAGCATCAGTAATGATATATGTAGAACCATTAAAATACATGTTAATGCTCTGAGACAGTCTTTAATAAACCCTAGATATTGTGTCTCATACTTAGCTTATTATTATTACACAGGAAAAAAATCATATTTGAATACCAAAAAGTTGAAAGAAATTTCTGTTAGAGTTAAATTGGCCTTCTAGTTAAACTACAGACTAATCTGTCTCAAACCTATCTTTTTGCATTTAAATAACTTTTTTAGAAAGCATGTAAAGAAATTCATGATTCACTGTTTTTAAGTGTTGCATCAGTGTAGACTTATTGTTTGATATCAAGTATACAGAATTTCAAGTTTTAATAATAGCTCTGAACCAAAAATTCAGTGCTTTAAACAGTTTTTCCCATTTACTTGCATCTTGGTTCCTTGGTCTTCAAACTGCAGCATCAGTATTTCTGATGAAGTATTTGAAAAGTCTTTCAACAGTTCCCTGAAACTCTCATGCAGTATGTCCCGAGTACAAAGCCAGATTTGCTCTTCCTTCAGTTCTAGTGTTATCACTTTGAAGCCCCCCCCCGATAATCTTCACAATTTCTTAAACCACATCAGCATCACAGCTTATCATCGCACAGAGAAATTTATAAGATGCTTGATGAGTTTGGTTGAACGTTTCCAAGAAGCTCTTTTAATGCATCGACCAAAGGAATGAGGATTTTGTGACTGCGTTTCAAAACTTTACCCTATGTACAGCCCTTGTTGAACCCTTACGTAAGACACCTGAGAAACTATACGCTTGGTCACGCACCTCTTCCCTTCAGGTACCATCCGCACGGTACTGAGTAACCCTAAGAGACGGTTACCAAATGGGAGCTGTCCTGGCCGAGCCAGCAGCGACCGTGTCTGGCCAGGGGAGTGGATACGAAGCCCAGGACCGGAGGAGCTTTGCGGGAAGGCGAGTGTCTGCAGCGCTCGACGGTCCCAGCCCAAGGCTCGGACAAGAGCGGGCGGCTCAGAGCTGCCGAGCGAGTGCTGCTCTTTGATAAGAGACAGCCTGCGCCCACCATGACCGTTAATAACGTACGGACACTCTTCCCCACCTGCCGCACCGAGCCTACTGGTCTCTAACACTCAGGCCCCTCCTCCACCACCACGAATGAATTCGCTCGCTGAGCCCACTCTCCTCACTCCCTACCCCGGAAATAGACTCTTCTAACCCTACCACCTCCTACCCAGCCCAGGAACAGGCACTCCCTTTCCCTTCCGGGGACGTCTTATCCTCACTGTCACTTCCAGGGCAGCCATTTTGGGAGGCTGACGCTTACTTACTGGCGGCTTTGGGTCCGAGCTGTAGCAGCTGATAATAGCAGTAGGAGGTAGCCTGTGAGTTGGTGAGCGGAAGGGGGTGGGGTGGGGTGGGGTGCTGTGCTGTGCTGTGCTGTGCTGTGCTGTGCTGTGCTGTGCTGTAGGGGAAAAAACATTCCCGCTCGATGATTGCAGCCCCCACCATGTCAGATTTCGATAACAATCCCTTCGCTGATCCGGACCTCAACAACCCCTTCAAGGTGAGATTGGGGGTGGGGAGGGGGCGGTGGCTAAAGGGCGGAGCCGGCGGAGGGACGGGATGTAAGCCTTCCTCAGTGCTGTGGCTTTATGCGTTCCGAAGGAGGAGGCTTGGTCCCAGTGGTGTCCCTTCGGGGGGCGGCGGCTTTTCCCTACTGCAAAAGGTGGGAAAGGAGTCAGCGCTGTGGGTTAGGGATGGCCTTAGGGAGGCTGTCTCGCTGGGGGGCAGGCTGTAAGATGCTGAGCGGCAGCTACAGAGGGGCCTATATTTCGTAGTGTTTGGGGCATGACGGTTATAGGGGACTTTATAGGATGAGCAGCCTTCTTAGGAGCTGTAGAAACAGGCGTAGTTATTTCACAAGTTCACGCTTCTGTGTTTTGTTCTTTCTTCTGCTACTAAAATAATACAAATCTGTGTTTCAAGTGCATTCTTATCACTAAAAAAAAATAGTGGTAAGTTACTGTATATATACGTGTATATAACATTGCAATATTTTTTCTTCTGTTTGGCTGACCCGAATAGTTCAGTGAATTTACCCCACCCTTTTTCCTCTCTCATCTCCTCTCAACCTTGTCCAGCCATTGAGGCTCAGCCTGGTTTCCAAGAACCTGGGGTCTCTGCTCAGGTTAGGGAACATTGCTGCCAATTTCTCCTTTTTAGGTCCAACCAATAACAAAGGTGAGCACGTATCCCAGTGACTGGGCAGAAACACCATTTGTAATAAATGGCTCAGTCTTTCTACTTTCCCTGAACTTTGTGGGTGCCACAGAGTATGATATTCCCACTGAATACCTAATGATTGACATAATAATTTTATTATTTTAGAAGTCAAGTGTGTGCCCTGGTCAGAATCAATGTACTGGATTATCCCATATCTAGGTATCAGGTGTACTAATAGAATTTTTACCACCATTTGTGCCGTAGCTCCTGCTACGGGATAAGCTTCTACCCATTGTGTTAAATGATCTACTATTACCAATAGATACATGTATTTTATCCTCTCTAATTTGGGCAATTCAGTGAAATCAACTTGTACTTTCTCAAAAGCCCTATAAGCTGTTTTGTTTTGTTTCTCCCTCCCATGGCTGCTTGTTGAAACACTTTCTTATTTATCTTCTGACAAGTTAAGCAATGGTTATGTAATTTGCTTTGCTATTTCAAAAAAAAACAACGCAACCAAATTGTTTCATTAAATGATCACTTAACGCCTTTGTACCCCAATGTGTTTGTGCATGCAAACGTCCCAATATTTGCTTTGCATCAGCTTTTGGCAATATCTCTCGCCTGTCTGGCAGTGTCCATTTTCCTTGTTCTAATTTAGCCCCTATTTTCTCCAGGTTTGTTTGTTTGTTTTGTTTTCCATTGCATTTCATAGTCGGTCCAAAAATTCCATAGGGGTTTCTTTTGGATCTTGTTGGAACAGATTCTCCATTCCCAATTTAACCAGATTTTAACTGTTCATTATTTCCGGGGTGCCTATAGTCTCAGCGTGGGGCCGGTCAGGGGAATGCAATTGTCAACAGTTCCCTGAGCAGTCCCATTGTCAATCTGAGCTCACTCATAAACTCAGGTTGTTTTAAGAGTTAGCTGCTTTTCTGTTTCCATGACAACTCTCTCGGACCCATCATAGTCCCTCTGCCCCAGAGGGCTCACACCGGTGATTTTGAGATCTCAGCCTCCTGTTGAGGCAGAACTATTAACATTCCTACATCCTCTTTCCCTGCTCATTCAACTTCAAACAGCTCTGTTAAATACTACATGCCACACCTTTAACACCTTCAACAACTCTTTTAACCCTTCCTTTATTTCACAGAATCACAGAATTTCTAGGTTGGAAGAGACCTCAGGATCATCAAGTCCAACCTCTAACCTAACACTAACAGTCCCCACTAAACCATATCCCTAAGCTCTACATCTAAACGTCTTTTGAAGACTTCCAGGGATGGTGATTCCACCACTTCCCCGAGCAGCCTGTTCCAATGTCTAACAACCCTTTCGGTAAAGAAGTTCTTCCTAACATCCAACCTAAAACTCCCCTGGCGCAACTTAAGCCCATTCCCCCTCGTCCTGTCACCAGGCACGTGGGAGAACAGGCCATCCCCCACCTCGCTACAGCCTCCTTTGAGGTATCTGTAGAGAGCAATAAGGTCGCCCCTGAGCCTCCTCTTATTTTTCTCCAGCCTGTACTTTTCTCATGCCAACACCAAAGGCTTAGTCAGGGGCTAACTTAATTCCACTCCTTTTCCCTCTAAGATACTGAAACAACATATCAGTATGAGACATTTCATCCTATTTTCTTTCTCTCCTCAAAAACAACATTAATTGCAAGATAGTGTTATAGTCGATTGATCCATAAAGTGGCCATTCACTTTATATAGTGGCCACCACTGATTGCAATACTTAGTGAAAGTCCTCTTGCTTTCTGTGCCCCCAGTTCTAACAATATCCTTCCAATGTGCCAATATGCACCAAAGGAGGATTTCTTTAAAATGTCTCTGTTTTGGATATTACCCGTTTCCTTGATTTCCCATTCCCTTTTATTTGTTTATTTATTACTATTCCTTACTAGTTACTGTCCTTTGTTTCAACTTCCACAAAAACCTTTTTACTGCGAGTTTTTACTATCTTTTCCTAATCTTCTTCCTAAATGTCCCAGTTCTTTGGGATTAAACTCTTCCCACATACAAACTTTACTATTTCAGATTATTAATGAGCCACGTTTCAATCATAAATCCACAGAACTTCAGGAAGACAGCTGAAGCACTCATCCTTTGTCTTCTAGACAATCATTACCACCTTTTCCACAAAAATTTACATTTCAACAGGACCGAATTTCAAGCCGAATGCCAATTTTTCTCATGCACTTTGTTAGTAAGCCCATACAAAACAAGGAATCACTCCTGTGTATCTGTCAATATGGGGGTTTAAAAAGGTATTGAGGCCTAAATAAATTCGCTCTCCCCCTTCTTACCAAATTCCCAGGGCTCAAGCCCGAACCACCAAAGAAATGACTTTCTCCATTCTACCGCTTTGATAATCAGTCAGCCCCCTCCCCCTCTCCAGTACTTGGGAAACTGACCACACACCACAGCAAATACACCAACACTTCTCAACTGTTAGTTACTTAGATAATGCTCCCGCCTTTTTCTTGTCACACTCAAAGCATTTAAGAGTAAAAAAAGGATCACAAGATACACTGCCAGGCCTATATATTAGGTACCACCAATCAAAACTTGGATAAAACAGCCCTTCTTTTCAGTCTGTCACACACTTCGTTCGTCTCGGCCCACTCCCCTCATGGAGAATATGGAACCACGGATTGGAACTCCGCACTCGCTTCGCAGTGACGCTGCGTCTCACTCACACAGCACGATCATGCAATCACACAAAGAGGCCTCTAGCACATCTCATTCATACCACAAGGATATAATTTAGAATGATAACCAACCAAACAAGTATTGTCTCTGACTGTGTTCTTCGTGGAGTGACTTATTCCACTTGGTTTCAAACCCTTACACTTACACAAATACTTTCAACACAAAATACTTGGACATTTAAGAATAACACATACAATTATTAACACTCCAGTTAGTATCCCTCCAGCAGCTGAAAACATACCGTTTGTCTGCAGCTTCAGGAGATCTTTGTCTGCTCCTGCGGTGAGCGGCTGAGAGTGAAGTCCCCTCTGAGCAAAACACTCAGGGTGCACCTAGAGGCGTCCGCTCCGCAGCCGAGCAGAGTGTCTCCTGCCTGGCTCAGCAAAATGACTCACAGAAATATGACTCCACAATCAGTAAGATTGTAAAGTAGGTATGTTTACTCAGTTCTGGGAGGCACAGGGTGGGGGGGTAGCCTCACCAATATCGTGTGCCTAATGTGGCAACTTGCTTTAGTTATAAAAGAGTAAAGAGTTACATATACATGAAGTTTCCCAATACTCTTATACAAATGCATAACCTGTCCCTTTGTGAACAGTCCTCCTTATCTCACACCCCTTGGTTATAGTCCGAACTATGAGGTTGTTTTGATCTGGTTCTCAGGGTCCAAGGGGCTCCTGTTATCTGGAGGTCTAAGCGCAGCACAGGCACAGTACATTGCAAATGTAGCACATATTCATTCTTAATCAGTCACTCTCTAATTTCTAATTCCATGTTTCAGGTGCAGCATACTTGCTCTCTTCTGGATCCACGGGTATTCTACTATTAACAGGAATGTTCAAAGCCTGACAGACCCAGTCCTCTATGTACCCAAATATCGGCCAAAATAAATGGGGTCTTAAGGGTTCTTTTGGTCATTCTATCATACAATACTGGACCATTTTTAATTTACTCTTTCATTTTCTGGGGCCCCTATTGTTCCAATTTCTAATCATTATTCCTAATGGACTTTCTGGTGGTATGTCTGGTAATTTGCTCCCTTTCTTCTGGTCCTTGGTCCTTCACCGGCCAAGTCCCTTGCGGGAGATTGGAACCGCGGTTAGAAGACCTGCACGCTCGCTTCGGAACTGAGTTCCGTCTCAGTCACACTATTACACACCTTGGCAACCGAATCCCACCCAACCGAACGGTATACGCCTTAAACACTTACAACTCCGTCGTCTTCATTTGGATCTTCGCGCGCAGAATTATGGGCAAAATGCAGTGCTGCAGCCGGCAAGGGAGCTCATAACAAAATCAAAATCTTTGCTTACCTTTATTCAGGTTCAAGATGGCATTAGTCCTGACCTGACTCAAACAGGAGCCACCAAATGGTGGGGCGCCCCTCCTATTCAGGAACCAAAGCCCTCCTGGACGAGCCCCCATTTGTAATAAATGGCTCAGTCTTCAAAATAGGATTGCAATCAAAGTTTTACAATTTATTAAACGAATAGAGGTAAGCAAACAGCACTGGGTGCGCTGGGAGTTTCCGCTCCACCAAGACGCACACCAGTTACATCAAGCAGCCGATTTTTATGCTCCTAGGCTAATACATATTCATTACTACTTCTAAAAAAAACAGGGTTATTATAATTAGTTTCTGGAATCTAAACCCTCCTACTGGAGCATGCGTATCAGTCTCCGGTGGTCCCTCTGGGGGTCTCTTGTGCTGAAGGCTCATAGTCTTCCTCCCTCTTGTCCTTCTCCTTTGTCCAACTTGGCTGTATGTCAGAGACTTGTGCAGCGTCCCCTGCAAGCTTTGTCTTTTAGTCATTCTTCAGCTCTCATGGTCTCCTTAATCTCCTGGCCAGATATCAGAAACTTGCATAGTGTCCCATGCAATAGTCATAATAGTTAGCAGTTATTCTGATCCCCCCCCCCCAGATATCAGAGACTTCAAGGAAAAGCCTACAAATACATTTCCCTTCAAGCTCTCTATTGACACGAATTGCTAAAACATTCCTTTGCAAGATACAAGAATTATATACATTAACCACTCTGTTTTTCTTAGACTTGTGGTTATACAAGGGTATGTAAGACAGAAGGTCACATTCATCATACCATGTGGCCCTAGCATTGTTCCATACTGACATGAATCAGATGAACATATTTCACAATGGCATGACTAATCACCTAGGCTGCCCCAGCTAAAGGCTGCCTTTAGCAGCACTTAAGCACATGACTTGCCTAAAATTCATGTAGACACAGGTGGAAGTTAACTAGTGAAGACACATGCAGCATTCTCTACTTTCACAAGTGCACGTGTTTGTAGATCTTTCACTTACTTGGTATGCCCTCTCTGTCTGTCCATGTGGTTTCATATTGTTGGCTAATTAAGCTCCACAACACTACTCTTTCACTCCCCATCCTCCTTTGTGGAGGGGGATAGAGGAGAAAAAAACTATGATTTGTGGGAGAGGGTGTGTTTGTTACAGCTTGAGATAAAGGTAATTAAAGGGAAAAAGAAAAAAGAAAAAAAAAGAAAACACAAAAAAAAAAAAACAAGCAAAGCCCATGCAGAAGCAAACAGACAGAAAACAATTATTGTTTACTTCCTATCAGCAAGTGATGTTTGGCCACATCTTGAGAAGCAGAGCCTTAATATGCTGTGGTGGTTTTACCCTGCTGGGCAGCTCAGTTCTACCCTAGCTGTTCTTTCACTTCCCCTCCTCAAAGGAAAACCATATGTTTTCATTTTGATTGATCTGTAATCATCTGTTGATTCACCAGATGGTTGTTATACAGGGAGCAGATGGGCCTGCCTTACTCATCTCCAGTGTCTCTCCTGGTGTGAAAGGCCCTTCTTTTTCAGTCTGCAGAGCTGTGAAGTGGTTTTGGAAGGGCACCTCAGGCTTCAGGGGAAGACTCTTCCTCCTGCTGGTCCTTGCTGTTGCTTCCATTCCTCTGTGTTATTGGACTCCCTCCCATCTATATGTGCCAGTGAGGGAGTTCTTGGCTGTGGGTCCACTGCAGGCAGTGCTTGGAATCAGCTAACTCCTCAGTTTCCCTGATGTTACACAGCCTTCTCACTGCCTCCTGTAGCTCAGCCACCTGGTGCAAGAGGTCCTCCACCTGGGCACACCTTTTACAGGCAGGTCTGCCGTCTGCCTCAGGAGGAAGATCTAGATGCTTCCTGCAGTCTGAGGTCTGCACTGCAGCCCCTCCCTTCAGCAGCTTTGTTGGTGTGGAGGCATTGGTCATCACTGGGGGAGATGGGGCAGACCCCTCAGCCTCAACTTGCAGTCTCTGCTCTCAGAAAAGTGCCTGCTATTCTACCTTAAGGGTCAGGTAGGATGAGTGTCTTCGACCTGTGTAGATAGTCACAGAACAATGCCTGGTTGCTGGGTTGCGTACTTCAAATCTCCCACTCAACCAGTGGAACGGCCCTCCTTGGAAGAGGTGCCCATCCTGAGTACCCTCCCACAAGAACTGGAATACCACACCCTGTTTACCAATCCTGGTTGCTAGTGCTTGGTAGGGCTGTCTTTTGTATGTGTGTGTAGTAGCTGCTCCTATTCCTGTCCCCGCCTACACCTCATCAGCCGCATGGGAGAGCTGCCGGCTCCAGACTGGTCTCTGTGCTACCCTGGGGTTTCCCTGAATCAGGAAACCTTCCCGTACTCCGTGATCCTTTGCCTTTTTGCAGAATGCGCCTGTACCGGAGCTGATCGCAATGGTGAGATAATGAAAGCCTTACTCAGTACTGGGGCCAGTCCTCTTTAATATTGTTAACGATGATCTGGATGGGGGTATTTGAGTGTACCCTCAGTAAGTTTGCAGATGACACCAAGTTAGGTGCGTGTGTCGATCTGCTCGAGGGTAGGAAGGCTCTGCAGGAGGATCTGGATAGGCTGGATCGATGGGCTGAGGTCAACTGCATGAAGTTTAACAAGGCCAAGTGCCGGGTCCTCCACCTGGGGCACAACAACTCCAAGCAGAGCTACAGGCTGGGAGATGAGTGGTTGGAAAGCTGCCAGGCAGAGAAGGACCTGGGAGTATTGGTTGATAGTCGGCTGAATATGAGCCATCAGTGTGCTCAGGTGTCCAAGAAGGCCAATGGCATCCTGGCTTGCATAAGAAGCAGTGTGGCCAGCAGGGCTAGGGAGGTGATCGTCCCCCTGTACTCAGCTCTGGTGAGTCCGCACCTTGAGTACTGTGTTCCCTTTTGGGCCACTCTCTTCAAGAAGGACATCGAGGTGCTTGAGCGAGTCCAGAGAAGGGCGACGAAGCTGGTGAGGGGCCTGGAGAACAAGTCCTATGAAGAGTGGCTGAGGGAGCTGGGTTTGTTCAGCCTGGAGAAAAGGAGGCTCAGGGGCGACCTTATTGCTCTCTACAGGTACCTTAAAGGAGGCTGTAGCGAGGTGGGGGTTGGTCTATTCTCCCACATGCCTGGTGACAGGACGAGGGGGAATGGGCTAAAGTTGCGCCAGGGGAGTTTTAGGTTGGATGTTAGGAAGAACTTCTTTACCGAAAGGGTTGTTACATATTGGAATGGGCTGCTCGGGGAAGTGGTGGAATCACCATCCCTGGAAGTCTTCAAAAGACGTTTAGATGTAGAGCTTAGGGATATGGTTTAGTGGGGACTGTTAGTGTTAGGTCAGAGGTTGGACCTGATGATCTTGAGGTCTCTTCCAACGTAGAAATTCTGTGATTCTGTGATTTTTTTTGGTTAACTATATTACCAATTAAAAACCAAGAGATGCTCCTGAACAACTTGAAATTTTTAAGCTAATAATGCAGTTTTACTTCCCTTCTATGAAATGCTTCAGACATCCAGATGTTTTTTAAAAGACACACAAGATATGTAGTTTTTCCACCACTTTTGTGTGTTTGTTTCCAGTGATTTGGTTCATTCACTGAGTGAACTAACTTTTTGTAACTCTGTTAACATTTTAAAGATATAATTATAATCACTTTGCTCCACAACAGATTGGGGACCAGGGGCAGAATAAAATGACAGATATTCTTCCACTGTTGTATTTATTTCCAGAAGTTAGATGTAGTAATATACTTGCTTGGCCCCTTTGTTTCACCCTTGCCCTCCTCCCCTTTGCTTCATCCTTTCCTTCACCCTTTTTGAAATGAATCTGTCTTAAGAAGGCATCAGTACAAAATGGAATTGATGTTGAAATCCTTTCTTCCTTATCTGTAGTGTTTTAAAGAAAAAAAAAAATTGTTTTGAAATCATGCACTGAGGAACTGTTATTAGAAAACAGAGAGCAATTACTGCATTTTTATAATAAAATATCCTTCTTTTCTATTTGACTTTAAATCTGAAGAGGTACAAGTTTAACAAACATTTCATTTATGTTTCTTTTTCTTCAGAGGAAGCCTAATTGCTATGATTGTGATCATATGCTTACTTGTGATCTTTGTTTTACTGTTCTCACACTGCTTATCCTGTTTTTCTGAAGCTTCTACCTTATTTTGGAACAGTGAGTCCTTCTACTGTCCGCTTATCTACTTTGCATTTCTCCTTATTACGACTACACAACTACCTTAGAATACAGAAAATTAGTTCTCTATTGCAAAAGCACAACTTAGTTTTTCACACCATGTATACAGATCACTTCCTGGCTTGTTTTCCAGATCCCAGAATTGCAATTCAATTGCTTTCTAATTTCAATTTAATTGCTTAATAACTGCTCAATGAAGAAAATACAATGAATGATTAAAAAGCAATGTGAAGCATAAAGCAATCAAAATGCAGACAACTATTTATGTTCAACTGTTTATGTACGGTTTTAAATTTGAAGGAATGAGAGATGCTGAAAAGGTACTTGGCAGAATCATTTGACTGGAAGCGGTCATAACACAAGTCTTGCTACTGTCTAGACAGTGCTCACTGACGTCCACCTGTGTACCTCTTCTTGAGGGGTCAGGATATGAGAAGAGTGTGAAGGTATAAGAAAGGCTGTGAAGGTATAAGAAAGTGTCGTGGTTTAACCCGGCCGGCAGCTAAACACCACGCAGCCGTTCGCTCACCCTCCCCCCTCCCTCTCTAGGACGGGGGAGAGAAATGGAAAGTGAAGCCTGTGAGTTGAGATAAAGACAGTTTAATAAGACAGGAAAATAATAATAACAATAATAATAATAATACAATGATGACAATAGTACTACCACTAATAATATGTACAAACAAGTGATGCACAATGCAATTGCTCACCACCCACTGACTGATGCTCAGCCTATCCCCGAGCAGTCCGGCCCCCTCCCCCTGGCTAGCCACCCCTATATATTGTTTAGCATGACATCAGATATTATGGAATACCCCTTTGGCTAGTTTGGGTCACCTGTCCCGAGTCTGTCCCCTCCCAGCTCTTACTGCACCCCCAGCCTGCCCATTGGCAGGACAGAGCAAGAAACTGAGATGTCCTTGTCTTGGTATAAGCACTGCTCTGCAACAATTAAAACATCGGGGTGTTATCAGCACTCTTCTCATCCTAAGCCAAAACACAGCATTCCACGAGCTACTAGGAAGAAAATTAATTCTGTTCTAACTGAAACCAGGACATCTATCCACCCCTTATTCCATACCATTTATGTCATGCTCAGGTTACACTCTTTTCCATACATTCTAATTAGTCACCTATAGTAGTCATGGTAGTGGTAACATACAGTATTATATAATAATTAACATGGTACAATTCAGTTCATGGGCTATTCTCACCCAGTATTAAATCTCCTTGAGGTACACACCGGACCTCTCCGTTCTTCTGCATCACCCACCAAGTGTATCCAGGTCCCTTGACTTTATTTTGTTTTATGGCAAAACCGGCTTTCAGAAGGATTTGGACTATTTTCTTCCCTTTCTCAAAAACTTCCTCTGCTGTGTCACCATGCCACACAATAATGCCATCGATGTACTGCAGGTGTTCAGGAGATTCCCCCTGCTGTAGCGCAGACTGGATCAGCCCATGGCAAATGGTAGGGCTGTGTTTCCACCCCTGGGGCAGCTGATTCCAAGTACATTGGACTCCCCTCCAAGTGAAAGCAAATTGTGGCCTGCACTCTGCTGCTAGAGGGATGGAGAAAAATGCATTAGCGATATCAATTGTGGTGTACCACTTGGCTGCCTTCCATGGTCTCGTAAGTAAAACCATAGGGTGGCACGGGGTGAGTACCCACCATATCGTCTTCCTTGTGTGGATGAACGCCTACCCCTGATAGCTGAGACACTGCTCTGTACAGGTACAGAGGAGAATAATCTCTCTTCAAGTTGGTGGACCTTTTCAGAAAGTTTCTCCACAGTGTTCTCTTTTGGTCGGTGGACACTGGTTGGTTCATGTGGGGAGGAAGATAGATTCTCTTAAAGTTGGTGGAACTCTTCAGAAAGTTTCTCCACAGCTGAGACGCAGGCCTGTAAGGAAGAGGAGAGACTTTCTTCATACTGCCGGAGTTGTTTAGCCACTTCATCCACTGCGGGTTCCTCATCCTCTTTCCAGGCCATTATTGCCAATGAGCTGGCATATGATGATGGTGCACTCCATACAAACTTCGGCCACATGGGTCGTGTACACCTGACTTCATCTGGATCTTTGGATGTTTGTCTGAGGTCTGGATCCTCATAAATCACTTCCTGTATGGCTAATTCCCTCAGGTACTGGACTCCCTTCTCCATAGTGGTCCACTTGCCTGGTAGACATAAAAGTTCTTCCTTGAAGGGATACCTTTCCCTCACAGCTGAGAGGAGACGCCTCCAGAGGCTGTGAGATTGTGCTCCATCTACAATTGCTTTGTCAATGCCTGCGTCTCTAGCAAGGGATCCCAGTCGCTTGGCTTCCCTGCTGTCTAATTCCACACAATTGGCTCCAGTGTCCCAGCATTGGAGCAGCCAGGTGACAAGCTGCTCACCTATACAGCGACCAAAATCTTTTCGCACATCTCGTAGCTCGCGCTCGTTTAGACTTCGGGTAGTTACTGTTGATTTTTCGGCATCCTCATCTTGCTCCTCCTGAATCCTTGATGGCCCAGCGTCGTCGTCGTCTCCGTCATCTCCATACCTAGATTTGGCAGAAGACTCTCTGCGTTCTAAATGACCTGAATCTCTATACCATTTTTTCACCTTCTCTACAGGGGCAGCTTGCACTGCTACTGCTCGTTTCTCTGACCTTGTTACAGGGTCTGCCACAGAGGTTGGAATACCCTCTGCAGGGGCAGCTTGCACTGCTACCGCTCGTTTCTCTGACACAGCCACAGAAACTGGAGCGGCTGCAGGAACTGGAGCTGGAGCAGTTGCAGGAGCTGGAACTCGAGCGGCTGCAGGAACTGGAGCTGGAGCGGCTGCAGGAACTGGAGCTGGAGCAGCTGCAGGAGCCGGGACTGGAGCGGCTGCAGGAGCCGGGACTGGAGCGACTGCAGGAGCCGGAGCTGGAGCGGCTGCAGGAGCTGGGACTGGAGCGGCTGCAGGAGCTGGGATTGGAGCGGCTGCAGGAGCTGGAATTGGAGCATCTGCAGAAGCTGGACCTGGAGCTGGGACTGGAGCGGCTGCAGAGTCCACCGTAGGGGTCACAGTGGCCGTTGGATCTGTCACAGGGCTTGGAGTGGCCGCAGGGTCTGTCACTAAGTTGATAGCAGTATCAATGGCAGCTCGATAGGCATGAGCCAGGCCCCAGCACGTTACAATGATTTGTGTTACTTTGGAACTGCCAGAATCATGACACCTTTTTTTCAAGCATTCTGCCAGTTTTTGAGGATTTTGCAATTGTTCAGGGGTGAATTTCCAAAACACTGGGGGTGCCAACTGCTCTAGATGCCTGCCCATATCCTCCCATACTCCCTGCCACCCACAACTATACTGCCTCCGGGCAGATCTCCGGATGAGCTTCCTAAGTAGTTGTTTAACTTTAAGCAAAATCTGAAATAAGGGCTCTACTTCATGGACAAGCACCAGCAGTTGGTCCACAGGGAAAGGAAGAACAGGGGAAGATGTTTTGCTGATGACAACAGGTCTTCTTTGTACAGACCCTGAACAGATGGAGTAGAATGGGACTATGGGGGATTGGAAGAGCAGCAGACACTGATGGCTCCACTGGGGACAACTTTTACTTTTTGCATCTGTTGTGGTTTAACCTGGTAGGCAGCTAAACACCACATGGCTGTTTGCTCACTCCCCTCCCTGCAGTAGAGGGGGGAGAAAATTGAGAAGTGTAAGAATTCATGGACTAAGGACAATAAGGAAAGGAAAGGGAAAAGAAAAGAACCCACGATAGCAACAAAAAAAGAATAAACAAAACAAGTGATGCACAATGCAATGGCTCACCACCAGCCAGCTGATACGCATCCAGTCCCGGAGCAATGGCAAACCTCCGCAGCAAACTCCCCTCAGTTGTATTGTTCAGCATGATGTCATATGGTGTGGAATATCCCTTTGGCCAGTTTGGATCAGCTGTCCTGGCTGCGTCCCCTCCCAGCTTCTTGTGCACTCCCAGTCTCCTCACTGGCAGAGAGGTTGGGAGAAGATGAAAAGTCCTTGACTCTGTATAAGCACTGCTCAGCAACAACTGAAACACTGGTCTGTTATCAGCATTATTTTCATCCTAAATCCAAAACCACAGCACCGTACTGGCTACTAGGAAGAAAATGAACTCTATCCCAGCTGAAAATAGGGCAACATGTTATCCATGAATGTGAAACGTGCTGCAATCAAACAAGTCAAGCAGTTAAAGCCTCTCTGGTATGGAGGACGATGGCTGAAATATAAATATCGGGAGACCTGGCAGGTTGATTACTTTCTAAATAATTGACTGTCCTGGTTTCAGTTAGGACAGAGTTAATTTTCTTCCTAGTAGCTGGTAGAATGCTATGTTTTGGCTTAGGATGAGAAGAGTGCTGATAACATTTCTGACAAAGCAATTGCAGATGGAGCACAATCTCACAGCCTCTGGAGGCGTCTCCTCTCAGCTGTGAGGGAAAGGTATCCCTTCAAGGAAGAACTTTTATGTCTACCAGGCAAGTGGACCACTATGGAGAAGGGAATCCAGTACCTGAGGGAATTAGCCGTACGTAACATGGACCTCCGATAGCATTTGCAGGGATACCTTGGCAGGCCCTATCCCCACAAATCATAAAAACATCAGGAGGTAGTGCCTTAGCTTTTGGAATAATCGTACAGCTGTAGTCGTTACCCCTTGTCTTCACGCCATAAGCCCCCAAAACTTGCCTAGCAGTGTCATTGTAACCACAGGTGTTATTTGTGTTTCTGTACCCATATGGCCCTTCTGAAGTCACATTTGTCCACTCTGTTGGATTGTGTTTTTTGAAAGGATTTAATCTTTGCTGTAAATTACCCAACACAAAACATGTTTGAGTCAAATTCAGTGATGTGTTCCCGATCCTCTGAGACCCAAGTAACTGTAACTCTTGTGGATCCCAGGGCAGCGGGACAGTAAGTGAATTTATTAATTTCGCTGAGCACGCAGCAACAGATGAGGCACTGCGGCAATTGTTGGTGGCATACTGGCCAAACTCAGAAGGGTCATACACAGGTATACCTATGAGGCAAGTCCTGAACGGGTCCGTGGACAATGCCATGGACAGACAAAATTCTGATATACCAGTCTGATTAGACCAGTTTTATTAGACCACAGATTTCATTGCAGCTCGATCTTAGTCACGAGCACAAGCACTGCTGGCAGTATTAGAATCACCATCAGCAACTTCCCCGTCCCTTGAGACATCTCGGGCAGCCTTCACAAATCGGCTTGGCACCCAAACTGGTCCTGCTCAGCATACTGTGAGTCTGATAAAATATTGCGTCACACGTCTCACCACATCTCTGTTCCGCGTCTCACTGCGTCTCTGTTCCACATCTCACTGCGACACTATTCTGCGTCTCACCTCAACACTATTCTGCGTCTCACCGTGTCCCGTGTCTCACCGCATCTCTGTTCCACGTCTCTCTGCGTCTCACCACGTAGCACAATCACATAGTCACATAAAGAGGCCTCTTGCACTTCTCATTCATACCTCAAGAAAATATCACTTAAAATAATTTGTCTGTGGCTTCAGGAAGTCCTTGTCTACTCCCGCGGTGAGCGGCTGAGAGTGGAGACCCCTCCGAGGAAAATGCTCGGGGTGCACCTAGGGGCGTTCGCTTCACAGTCGATCCCACAGCTGAGCAGAGCGGCTCCTGGCACAAGGAATGATGCTATTATAGTTTTGTGTTGGGAATTGGCATACAGGACGTGGACATGTACTCATGGAACAATTGTTCCATTTGAGCTTGCTTTAAACAACCAGGGGTAGGCCTTAGAAATCTCAGGGCCTGCTGTAGCTGAGCAAACCAAGCTGCCAGAGTAACTGTGAGAAGCTCTCAAGGCAATGACTCCCACATCGCCCAATTAAGGAACTCAGAAAATATTGTTACCAGCAGCTGGCCTCAAGGACTAGCTCTACGTGACCGTTATTAACAAAGGGGGTTGTTTTCCTGACTGCTAATCAAAAAGGGGGGTTGTTTTCTTGCAGGTGGGGTTGTTTTCTTGTAGTTGTTTGTCTGAGTGCTTTTGACCAATAATCTTGTGTGAAACACTGTCCGCCCCTGTTAAGTTCACTATAAAAGTTAGGCTATTCGGGCAATAAAATGGAGCAGCATGATCTGACTCAACTGGTGTCTGTCGTGCTTTTGGCCGTGCTTCGCAACAGTTTTGTATAATTACACCAAAGAGATACATTGCAATAGGGAGCTGTATTGGGTCTGGCTGGAATGTTAACTTTCCCAGCAGCAGCCCATACAGTGCTGTACTCTGTACTTGTAGCTGGAACAGCAGTGTTATCACACCAGTGTTGTGTCTGCTGCTGAGCAGCAGTGGCACAGCATTGGGCTTTTCTCTAACCCTCCTAGGGGATGGGCAAAAGGTGAGGAGAGAAACATCACCAGGGCAGCTGGCCTAAACCAATCAAAGGGATATTCCATACCATGTGATGTCACACTCAGCAATAAAAGGTGGAAACAGGAAGAAGAGGGGAGGGGTGGGCTCTCGTTGGGAAAACCTCGGTCCTCCTCTCGAACACCGGCTGCGTGCGTTGAGGCCTTGCTTCAAGGACGTGGTCAATCATCGCTCATTTGTGGGAAGTAGAGAGTAATTTCTTTCCTCTGCACTTCCATATAGCCTTCATTTATTTTGTTTGTTTGTTTTCCTCCCTTCTTTTTATTTTCCTTTTTTTTTCCCCTCCCTTTCCCCTTTCCCTTTTTATTTTCCCCTTAGTTAAATTGTTAGTTCATGGTAGTCTTTATTTAATTATTATAATTATTTCCCTTTAATTAAATTATCCTTATCTCAACCCGTGAGTTGTTCTTTGCTTTACTTCTCCCCCTCCTCATCTAAAGGAGGGGGAGTGAGAGAGCGGTTGTGGGGTTTAGCTGCCCAGTACGGTAAAACCACCACAGGAGCAAGTGTGGCATTGACGATTTTTTTCATAATTTGGCTTTATGCCCAAGCAATTGAACCTTACACATGATGTTGCTGTTACACTTCCCAGGATATCTAATTCCTGTGGCTCTGCATGTGAATAATACAATACAGGTGCACTCGCTGCTCTACCGAAAATAACAGCTCCTTAAATTTTAGAAACAAGTTTTCCTTTGTGATGTGTCTCAAATGTGCCCTCTCAATGCACTGAGCAACGCCTATAGCATGCTGCGAGTCTGATACAATATTCAAAGGTATTAGGTTTTTATTTTTCTTTTGACGCGTCTCTCTGCGTCGTGCGTCTCACTTCTTTTTTCTTTTTTTTTTTTTTGCCATTATAATTGTAATCAATTATCCTCGGCAAAACAAACAATCTGGTCAAAGTTGTACTTGATCGACCTAACAGCAATACACTACAGTCATTCCCAATTGGTCCTTTGACGTTCAATGGAACTTTATGAACGTGAGTACCCCACAAAGTGGCGTCTGTTACTGTGGAGACATCCACTCCAGCACTCCCTCTGGTTCTTGCTGAGAGGGTGTCCACGGTGGTAACTGTAGCAGTGGGGCTGCAGCACAGAATCCTGCTCCACCGTGGTACTCCATGGGCTGCAGGGGGACAGCCTGCTTCACCATGGTCCTCACCACAGGCCTCAGGGGACTTCTGCTCCGGCACTTGGAGCAACTCTCCCCCTCCTTCTTCACTGACCTTGGCACCTGCAAGGCTGTTTCCCACTCCTCTCACTCTCCCAGCTGCTGTGAAGCGCAGCGTTTTTGTTGTTGTTGTTTCTCTCTTTCTTAAATCTGCTCTCACAGAGGTGCAAACAACATCGCTTATTGGCTCGGCTCTCGGTCAGCACCAGGGCCCTTACCTAATATGGGGCAGTTTCTAGATTCTTCTCACAGAAGACACCCCTGTGGCCCCCTGCTACCAAAAGCTTGCCATGTAAACCCACTACATTCCACCCCTCGCCTTTCTGAAAAGCATATTTAGAATAATCACAATATACTCTTTACAATTATCACAATCTTCACAAACTTCACTTCCATCAAAAAGAAAAGGAATTCGCCACACCAAAATAAACATAACATCATCACAACACTGATGAGGTGGACAATTTACACACACACTGTAATAAATGACTGAGGCCCAAATAGGATTGCAATCAAAGTTTACAATTTATTAAACTAATAGAGGCAGGCAAACAGTGCTGGGTGCACTGGGAGTCTCTGCTCCACCAAGATGCACACCAGTTACATTAGATGGCAGGTTTTTCTGCTCCTAGGCTAATACATATTCATTACTACTTCTAGAAAAAGCGGGGTTATTATAATTAGTTCTCGGAGTCCGGACTCTCCCATTGGGGTATGCGTATCCGTCTCAGGTGGGCGCTCTGGGGGTCCCTCATGTTGAAGGCTCGTAGCCTTCCTCCCAGGCTTTGTCCTTGTACTGGGTCTGTCTGGAATGTTAACTTTCCCGGCAGCAGCCCATACAGTGCCGTACTCTGTACTTGTAGCTGGAACAGCAGTGTTATCACACCAGTGTTGTGTCTACTGCTGAGCAGCAGTGGCACAGCATTGGGCCTTTCTCTAACCCTCCTAGGGGGTGGGCAAAAAGTGAGGAGAGAAACATCACCAGGGCAGCTGACCTAAACCAATCAAAGGGATATTCCATACCATGTGATGTCACACTCAGCAATAAAAGGTGAAAACAGGAAGAAGAGGGGAGGGGTGGGCTCTCGTTGAGAAGACGTCGGTCCTCCCCTCGAACACCGGCTGCGTGCATTGAGGCCTTGCTTCAAGGATGTGGTCAATCATCGCTCATTTGTGGGAAGTAGAGAGTAATTTCTTTCCTCTGCACTTCCATATAGCCTTCATTTATTTTGTTTGTTTGTTTTCCTCCCTTCTTTTTATTTTTCCTTTTCCCCTCCCTTTTCCCCTTTCCCTTTTTATTTCCTCTTAGTTAAATTGTTTAGTTCATGGTAGTCTTTATTTAATTATTATAATTATTTCCCTTTAATTAAATTATCCTTATCTCAACCCGTGAGTTGTTCTTTGCTTTACTTCTTCCCCTCCTCATCTAAAGGAGGGGGAGTGAGAGAGCGGTTGTGGGGTTTAGCTGCCCAGCACAGTAAAATCACCACAGTCCTTCAGTTGTTCTTCATTTTCCCTTCTCTCTTTGTTTAGTAGTCTCTGGGCCAGATATCAGAGATTTAAGTGGCCTCTTGTAAAATGGTCTGTAGTTATCTAAAAGAAGAAAAACTCCCTCCTATTCCCTAATCTCCCAGACCCAGACTTGAGCTTCAAAGCTAACCCTTCAGGTTATCTCAAACCCCTCCTTATTTTCTTTTCTCCCAGACTTGGGCCTCAATGTTAACCCTTCAAAGCCCCTATTGACACAAACTGCTAGTCCATTCTTTTGCAAGCTACAAGAACTATATACACTAACCACTGTTTCTCTCAGACTTCTGGTTATACAAGGGTATGTAAGACAGAAGGTCACATTCCATCATGTGGCCCTAGCATTGTTCCATATTGACATGGATCAGATGAACATATTTCACACACACCACCCCTCATCCCTTCACCACACTAATATGAAACATATTCCTCACAATTGCTGCTTTCTTAAATTCTTCACAACTAATACATTCTTAAAAAAAAAAAATCCAGTCCATGTTTTGCCCGTTACTTCTCTCGACTGTCATCCTTATCTCAATGAAGAAACCAATCTTCTGACAGTATCGGAGAATAAATGGCACAGAAACTATAGTAATGCTGAGTCGAACTGGAGCAAACAATTTGTGAATAGCATATGCCAACAGAAATGTGCCTGTACCAGCAGCCCTTTTAGTTTGTAGCGATGATTCACTGAAACCAAGTTTGCAGAGAACTGCAGTCATATCCACACCACTTGACACAGCCAGGTAGGAGGTTCCTAGAGATACTGATGAAATTCCAACATGGAATGAAACCCCTACAGCACCACATTCTTTGAAAACTTTTTTTCAGCTGCTGGGATTTATTGAGTTTCTTGTTTTCACTGCTGAGATCTGTGGCTGCCTTTTCAGGGGATCCACCCACATCCTTGGCCAAGCTGCCGGCGGCGGCCCCCAGCGCCAGCAGAGGGGCCGGCGGGCTGAGGGGGGGCCGGCGCGAGGGTGTGGGGTAGTGGGGGAGAAAACAACGGCAGCAGCAGCGGCTCGCGGGGACCTGCAGGGTGGCAGGCCCGGGCACAGGAGCAGGCAAACATGATGCAGCAGCCCGATGCGTGCAGACGGGCGCTCAAACCGGAGAAATGCAGCAGCCGGCAGCGGGGCAGGCTGGCGGGTGCCCGGAGCTGACAGCGGGGCGGGCAGCAGGGCTGGTGGCGCTTTGCACCAGGCGTTCTGTCAGTCCCAGGCGGTACTGCTAGAGCTTAAGCCGCCGCCATCACTTCCTGCTGCTCGGCTTTCATACCGTACAGCGCATTAATCACTGTCTGCCACGTCCCAGTTACTTCTTTATCCAGCTTTCCACTTGAGATGACTTTATCCCATAAACGATCTCCTACCTCCCGCCACTCTTCTGGGCTCACAGCGCTACTCGTCCCCTGTCTTCACCGACTCCTCCATTCTCCCGTAGAAGTTTTGAGGTCTGGCTCAATCACCAACGTCCTAGGTCCTGCTGTGTTCGGGCACCATTTGTTGCAGGAAGAATGGCCGAAGTCATGACAGAGACCAATATGGTCAGATCATACTCTATTTATTACCCGAATAGCCTGACTTTTATAGCAATCTAGCAGGGACGGATAGCGTCTCACACAAGATTATTGGTCAAAAGCACTCAGACAAACAACTGCAAGAAATCAACCCCCTTGTGATTAGCAGTCACATAGATTGAAGTCAGCTGCTGGCAACAATATTTTTAGCTCCTGTCGTGGTTTAACCCGGCCGGCAGCTAAACACCATGCAGCCGTTCGCTCACCCTCCCCCCTCCCTCTCTGGGACGGGGGAGAGAAATGGAAAGTGAAGCCGGTGAGTTGAGATAAAGACAGTTTAATAAGACAGGAAAATAATAATAACAAAAATAATAATAACAATAATAATAATAATGATACAATAGTGATAATACGAAAGTAATAATAGTATGTACAAACAAGTGATGCACAATGCAAATGCTCACCACTCGCTGACCGATGCCCAGCCTAACCCCGAGCAGTCCGGCCCCCTCCCCCCGGCTAGCCACCCCTATATATTGTTTAGCATGACGTCAGATGGTATGGAATACCCCTTTGGCTAGTTTGGGTCACCTGTCCTGGGTCTGTCCCCTCCCAGCTCTTACTGCACCCCCAGCCTGCCCGTTGGCAGGACAGAGCAAAAGGCTGAAATGTCCTTGGCTTAGTATAAGCACTGCTCTGCAACAATTAAAGCATTGGGGTGTTATCAGCACTCTTCTCATCCTAAGCCAAAACACAGCATTCCACCAGCTACTAGGAAGAAAATTAATTCTGTTCTAACTGAAACCAGGACAGCTCCTCAATTGGGCAATAAGGGAACATCATCGTGGGAACTTCTCGTAGTCGTCCTGGTAGCTTGGTTTGCTCAGCTGCAGCAAGTCATGGCCTCCTTGCTGTTTCAAAAATCCCTCTACAAATTTTCCTCCTAGTAGCTGCTAGGGTGCTACATTTTTGGATTTAGGATGAGAATAATGTTGATGAACACTGATGTTTTAATTGTTACAGAGCAGTGCTTACACTAAGCCAAGGAGTTTTCAGCTTCTTGCTCTGTTCTGCCAGGGGGCAGGCTAGGGGTGCAGCAAGAGTTGGGAGGGGACAGACCCAGGACAGGTGACCCAAACTAGCCAAAGGGGTATTCCATACCATCTGACATCATGCTAAACAATATATAGGGGTGGCTAGCCGGGGGAGGGGGGCCAACTGCTTGGGGATAAGCTGGGCATCAGTCAGCGGGTGGTGAGCAATTGTATTGCGCATCACTTGTTTCATACACATTATTAATAGTAGTACTATTATCATTATTATTTTATTTTACTGTCTTAATAAACTATATC
The DNA here is from genome assembly GCF_047663525.1 of Anas platyrhynchos. Taxonomy (NCBI): domain Eukaryota; kingdom Metazoa; phylum Chordata; class Aves; order Anseriformes; family Anatidae; genus Anas; species Anas platyrhynchos. The sequence goes on along the minus strand of NC_092620.1, from coordinate 8,925,209 downwards.
TCAACTCACAGGCTTCATTTTCTCATTTCTCTCCCCCATCCCAGAGACGGAGTGGGGAGAGTGAGGGAACGGCTGTGTGGTGCTTAGCTGCCGGCTGGGTTAAACCACAACAACAACTGTGAGGGCAGTCAAACGCTGGAATAGAGGCATTTGAATAACACTCTCAATAATACACTTTAACTTATGGTTAGCCCTGAAGATGTCAGGCAATTGGATTTGATGGTCTTTGTAGGTCCCTTCCAAATGAACTATTGTATTATGAGCTATATTGACTTGCGGAAAACGGACTCCACAATCAGTAAGATTGTAAAGTAGGTATGTTTATTCAGCGCTGGGCAGCACGGGGGGGTAGTCCCGCCAAAGTCGTGTGCACCTGATGCAGCAACTTGCCTTGGTTTTATGCAGTAAAGTTACATATGCATGAAGTTTCACAATGCACCTATACATATTCATAACCTGTCCCCGCTTCATATTAAAATTAGTTCCAAGGAGTCATTTCCATAATCTTCTCCCATCTGTGCTTGCGCAGTGTCTTCTGGTGGTGGTCATCAGAGGTCGTGGGGATGAAGATTGATGACTCTTCTGTAATATACAGTAAATGTTTGTTCATTGTCTTTTGTATTATAAGGACAAGGAGTCCTGCTTGAAGAAGTGGGGATAGTAAAGGTCTCCTGCTGAGATAAGAAACTGAAATGCCTGGCTAGACATCATGAAATTCCTTTACTTAAAGTAACGAGAGAGGGCCTTTAAACCGGCAAGGGGGAGGGAGTTTCCTCCCCTTCCCCCCCCTTGCATCTTACTTCCATCTTTTGTTTAAAGTCACTGTTGCAAAGCTCCTGTAACCATTTCCTGATAAGCTGTTGGACCAGCATGATAACGTTCTGCCTTCCTGCTTCGTGCTGGGTTAACATGACCTAATGAGGAAAGGAAGTCGAGCCACAACACAGAGGAAGACTACGGCCTTCATCTTCACGACCACCAGAGAGACTGGGATGACCCCCTAGCAACAGTGTGTGCAGTCGCAGAACATACCAGGATGTGCTGCGTAATCCCAGAATTACCCAGATATAAAAAGGGACCCTGGCGGGGGTGAGGTGCGTGCCGTTGGCGGAGCGGAGACTCCCCGGCCGCCCAGCGCTGTTTTTCTTGCTGTTTGCTTACTCAATAAATTCTTTTATATGATTAATACAATGCCCTCTGAAAATTAATTAAGGGGGCAACTTATAACACTTGTCACCGCTAGTTGACCTCTTGTCTTTGCGCAGACTCAGTTGCTCCTTGGCTCTTGTCCATCTGCAGGACCAGTTTCTTAAGATAGGCTCACACTCTTATTAGGAGACTGACCTTGGTAAGGGGCCCAAGGCTTCTTGCTTTAGTTAATTTGTACAATGCACCATAGTTAGCAAAGACACTAAGTAGCATACTAATTTTATGCTGTCAGTGCTCTATTGCTACTAGAAAAGATTCTCCTAACTCCCTCTCTCAATATCTTGTACCAGAATTATAAATATTTTATTGTAAGTTTTTCTTACATTTTTTTTCAAAGTTTTTCTTCTTATTGTAAGTAATTCTTACTTAACACTAAAAAAATTAAATTCCAGTTTTTGGACAGAAAGGTGTAGAGAGGACTTGAGGGGGGCATCCTTGGCTAATCAGTTATCTTTTCTAATTCTGAAACTCTTGGAATATGAGGAAAATCACATTCGGTTGAAAGAAGAGGTTGTCGATGCCCACAGCTTTTGAACTATCAACATGTATCATTGAGATATAATATATTGAGCCACAGGTGAATATTGGAAAACAACATAATTTCCTGTCACCATAGGTGAGCTATATGAATGACTAATACTGTAATGTACCTTTGTTGATTGTACAACAGCTGCCTTTGTGTTTTTTGAAGTATGAAGTATTTTACACTTCATAGCACCAAAAAAGTAAAAAGTATTTTGTTCTTTAGAAGTTATGCTTCTATAATGTGTTCCATTTGCGTTTCATCTTATATGTGACAGTCTTTCACAAATAATTGAGAAACTTCCATATAAATTGCATTAACTTCCTTAGGGCAGTTATTGCTTTCTTTACTCATCCGTGCAAAATCAATTCTCTTACATGTGTAGGATTTTGCTTGACTCGTTGATAGAACACTACTATCACAATAACTGCCAACATCAGCATCAGTAATGATATATGTAGAACCATTAAAATACATGTTAATGCTCTGAGACAGTCTTTAATAAACCCTAGATATTGTGTCTCATACTTAGCTTATTATTATTACACAGGAAAAAAATCATATTTGAATACCAAAAAGTTGAAAGAAATTTCTGTTAGAGTTAAATTGGCCTTCTAGTTAAACTACAGACTAATCTGTCTCAAACCTATCTTTTTGCATTTAAATAACTTTTTTAGAAAGCATGTAAAGAAATTCATGATTCACTGTTTTTAAGTGTTGCATCAGTGTAGACTTATTGTTTGATATCAAGTATACAGAATTTCAAGTTTTAATAATAGCTCTGAACCAAAAATTCAGTGCTTTAAACAGTTTTTCCCATTTACTTGCATCTTGGTTCCTTGGTCTTCAAACTGCAGCATCAGTATTTCTGATGAAGTATTTGAAAAGTCTTTCAACAGTTCCCTGAAACTCTCATGCAGTATGTCCCGAGTACAAAGCCAGATTTGCTCTTCCTTCAGTTCTAGTGTTATCACTTTGAAGCCCCCCCCCGATAATCTTCACAATTTCTTAAACCACATCAGCATCACAGCTTATCATCGCACAGAGAAATTTATAAGATGCTTGATGAGTTTGGTTGAACGTTTCCAAGAAGCTCTTTTAATGCATCGACCAAAGGAATGAGGATTTTGTGACTGCGTTTCAAAACTTTACCCTATGTACAGCCCTTGTTGAACCCTTACGTAAGACACCTGAGAAACTATACGCTTGGTCACGCACCTCTTCCCTTCAGGTACCATCCGCACGGTACTGAGTAACCCTAAGAGACGGTTACCAAATGGGAGCTGTCCTGGCCGAGCCAGCAGCGACCGTGTCTGGCCAGGGGAGTGGATACGAAGCCCAGGACCGGAGGAGCTTTGCGGGAAGGCGAGTGTCTGCAGCGCTCGACGGTCCCAGCCCAAGGCTCGGACAAGAGCGGGCGGCTCAGAGCTGCCGAGCGAGTGCTGCTCTTTGATAAGAGACAGCCTGCGCCCACCATGACCGTTAATAACGTACGGACACTCTTCCCCACCTGCCGCACCGAGCCTACTGGTCTCTAACACTCAGGCCCCTCCTCCACCACCACGAATGAATTCGCTCGCTGAGCCCACTCTCCTCACTCCCTACCCCGGAAATAGACTCTTCTAACCCTACCACCTCCTACCCAGCCCAGGAACAGGCACTCCCTTTCCCTTCCGGGGACGTCTTATCCTCACTGTCACTTCCAGGGCAGCCATTTTGGGAGGCTGACGCTTACTTACTGGCGGCTTTGGGTCCGAGCTGTAGCAGCTGATAATAGCAGTAGGAGGTAGCCTGTGAGTTGGTGAGCGGAAGGGGGTGGGGTGGGGTGGGGTGCTGTGCTGTGCTGTGCTGTGCTGTGCTGTGCTGTGCTGTGCTGTAGGGGAAAAAACATTCCCGCTCGATGATTGCAGCCCCCACCATGTCAGATTTCGATAACAATCCCTTCGCTGATCCGGACCTCAACAACCCCTTCAAGGTGAGATTGGGGGTGGGGAGGGGGCGGTGGCTAAAGGGCGGAGCCGGCGGAGGGACGGGATGTAAGCCTTCCTCAGTGCTGTGGCTTTATGCGTTCCGAAGGAGGAGGCTTGGTCCCAGTGGTGTCCCTTCGGGGGGCGGCGGCTTTTCCCTACTGCAAAAGGTGGGAAAGGAGTCAGCGCTGTGGGTTAGGGATGGCCTTAGGGAGGCTGTCTCGCTGGGGGGCAGGCTGTAAGATGCTGAGCGGCAGCTACAGAGGGGCCTATATTTCGTAGTGTTTGGGGCATGACGGTTATAGGGGACTTTATAGGATGAGCAGCCTTCTTAGGAGCTGTAGAAACAGGCGTAGTTATTTCACAAGTTCACGCTTCTGTGTTTTGTTCTTTCTTCTGCTACTAAAATAATACAAATCTGTGTTTCAAGTGCATTCTTATCACTAAAAAAAAATAGTGGTAAGTTACTGTATATATACGTGTATATAACATTGCAATATTTTTTCTTCTGTTTGGCTGACCCGAATAGTTCAGTGAATTTACCCCACCCTTTTTCCTCTCTCATCTCCTCTCAACCTTGTCCAGCCATTGAGGCTCAGCCTGGTTTCCAAGAACCTGGGGTCTCTGCTCAGGTTAGGGAACATTGCTGCCAATTTCTCCTTTTTAGGTCCAACCAATAACAAAGGTGAGCACGTATCCCAGTGACTGGGCAGAAACACCATTTGTAATAAATGGCTCAGTCTTTCTACTTTCCCTGAACTTTGTGGGTGCCACAGAGTATGATATTCCCACTGAATACCTAATGATTGACATAATAATTTTATTATTTTAGAAGTCAAGTGTGTGCCCTGGTCAGAATCAATGTACTGGATTATCCCATATCTAGGTATCAGGTGTACTAATAGAATTTTTACCACCATTTGTGCCGTAGCTCCTGCTACGGGATAAGCTTCTACCCATTGTGTTAAATGATCTACTATTACCAATAGATACATGTATTTTATCCTCTCTAATTTGGGCAATTCAGTGAAATCAACTTGTACTTTCTCAAAAGCCCTATAAGCTGTTTTGTTTTGTTTCTCCCTCCCATGGCTGCTTGTTGAAACACTTTCTTATTTATCTTCTGACAAGTTAAGCAATGGTTATGTAATTTGCTTTGCTATTTCAAAAAAAAACAACGCAACCAAATTGTTTCATTAAATGATCACTTAACGCCTTTGTACCCCAATGTGTTTGTGCATGCAAACGTCCCAATATTTGCTTTGCATCAGCTTTTGGCAATATCTCTCGCCTGTCTGGCAGTGTCCATTTTCCTTGTTCTAATTTAGCCCCTATTTTCTCCAGGTTTGTTTGTTTGTTTTGTTTTCCATTGCATTTCATAGTCGGTCCAAAAATTCCATAGGGGTTTCTTTTGGATCTTGTTGGAACAGATTCTCCATTCCCAATTTAACCAGATTTTAACTGTTCATTATTTCCGGGGTGCCTATAGTCTCAGCGTGGGGCCGGTCAGGGGAATGCAATTGTCAACAGTTCCCTGAGCAGTCCCATTGTCAATCTGAGCTCACTCATAAACTCAGGTTGTTTTAAGAGTTAGCTGCTTTTCTGTTTCCATGACAACTCTCTCGGACCCATCATAGTCCCTCTGCCCCAGAGGGCTCACACCGGTGATTTTGAGATCTCAGCCTCCTGTTGAGGCAGAACTATTAACATTCCTACATCCTCTTTCCCTGCTCATTCAACTTCAAACAGCTCTGTTAAATACTACATGCCACACCTTTAACACCTTCAACAACTCTTTTAACCCTTCCTTTATTTCACAGAATCACAGAATTTCTAGGTTGGAAGAGACCTCAGGATCATCAAGTCCAACCTCTAACCTAACACTAACAGTCCCCACTAAACCATATCCCTAAGCTCTACATCTAAACGTCTTTTGAAGACTTCCAGGGATGGTGATTCCACCACTTCCCCGAGCAGCCTGTTCCAATGTCTAACAACCCTTTCGGTAAAGAAGTTCTTCCTAACATCCAACCTAAAACTCCCCTGGCGCAACTTAAGCCCATTCCCCCTCGTCCTGTCACCAGGCACGTGGGAGAACAGGCCATCCCCCACCTCGCTACAGCCTCCTTTGAGGTATCTGTAGAGAGCAATAAGGTCGCCCCTGAGCCTCCTCTTATTTTTCTCCAGCCTGTACTTTTCTCATGCCAACACCAAAGGCTTAGTCAGGGGCTAACTTAATTCCACTCCTTTTCCCTCTAAGATACTGAAACAACATATCAGTATGAGACATTTCATCCTATTTTCTTTCTCTCCTCAAAAACAACATTAATTGCAAGATAGTGTTATAGTCGATTGATCCATAAAGTGGCCATTCACTTTATATAGTGGCCACCACTGATTGCAATACTTAGTGAAAGTCCTCTTGCTTTCTGTGCCCCCAGTTCTAACAATATCCTTCCAATGTGCCAATATGCACCAAAGGAGGATTTCTTTAAAATGTCTCTGTTTTGGATATTACCCGTTTCCTTGATTTCCCATTCCCTTTTATTTGTTTATTTATTACTATTCCTTACTAGTTACTGTCCTTTGTTTCAACTTCCACAAAAACCTTTTTACTGCGAGTTTTTACTATCTTTTCCTAATCTTCTTCCTAAATGTCCCAGTTCTTTGGGATTAAACTCTTCCCACATACAAACTTTACTATTTCAGATTATTAATGAGCCACGTTTCAATCATAAATCCACAGAACTTCAGGAAGACAGCTGAAGCACTCATCCTTTGTCTTCTAGACAATCATTACCACCTTTTCCACAAAAATTTACATTTCAACAGGACCGAATTTCAAGCCGAATGCCAATTTTTCTCATGCACTTTGTTAGTAAGCCCATACAAAACAAGGAATCACTCCTGTGTATCTGTCAATATGGGGGTTTAAAAAGGTATTGAGGCCTAAATAAATTCGCTCTCCCCCTTCTTACCAAATTCCCAGGGCTCAAGCCCGAACCACCAAAGAAATGACTTTCTCCATTCTACCGCTTTGATAATCAGTCAGCCCCCTCCCCCTCTCCAGTACTTGGGAAACTGACCACACACCACAGCAAATACACCAACACTTCTCAACTGTTAGTTACTTAGATAATGCTCCCGCCTTTTTCTTGTCACACTCAAAGCATTTAAGAGTAAAAAAAGGATCACAAGATACACTGCCAGGCCTATATATTAGGTACCACCAATCAAAACTTGGATAAAACAGCCCTTCTTTTCAGTCTGTCACACACTTCGTTCGTCTCGGCCCACTCCCCTCATGGAGAATATGGAACCACGGATTGGAACTCCGCACTCGCTTCGCAGTGACGCTGCGTCTCACTCACACAGCACGATCATGCAATCACACAAAGAGGCCTCTAGCACATCTCATTCATACCACAAGGATATAATTTAGAATGATAACCAACCAAACAAGTATTGTCTCTGACTGTGTTCTTCGTGGAGTGACTTATTCCACTTGGTTTCAAACCCTTACACTTACACAAATACTTTCAACACAAAATACTTGGACATTTAAGAATAACACATACAATTATTAACACTCCAGTTAGTATCCCTCCAGCAGCTGAAAACATACCGTTTGTCTGCAGCTTCAGGAGATCTTTGTCTGCTCCTGCGGTGAGCGGCTGAGAGTGAAGTCCCCTCTGAGCAAAACACTCAGGGTGCACCTAGAGGCGTCCGCTCCGCAGCCGAGCAGAGTGTCTCCTGCCTGGCTCAGCAAAATGACTCACAGAAATATGACTCCACAATCAGTAAGATTGTAAAGTAGGTATGTTTACTCAGTTCTGGGAGGCACAGGGTGGGGGGGTAGCCTCACCAATATCGTGTGCCTAATGTGGCAACTTGCTTTAGTTATAAAAGAGTAAAGAGTTACATATACATGAAGTTTCCCAATACTCTTATACAAATGCATAACCTGTCCCTTTGTGAACAGTCCTCCTTATCTCACACCCCTTGGTTATAGTCCGAACTATGAGGTTGTTTTGATCTGGTTCTCAGGGTCCAAGGGGCTCCTGTTATCTGGAGGTCTAAGCGCAGCACAGGCACAGTACATTGCAAATGTAGCACATATTCATTCTTAATCAGTCACTCTCTAATTTCTAATTCCATGTTTCAGGTGCAGCATACTTGCTCTCTTCTGGATCCACGGGTATTCTACTATTAACAGGAATGTTCAAAGCCTGACAGACCCAGTCCTCTATGTACCCAAATATCGGCCAAAATAAATGGGGTCTTAAGGGTTCTTTTGGTCATTCTATCATACAATACTGGACCATTTTTAATTTACTCTTTCATTTTCTGGGGCCCCTATTGTTCCAATTTCTAATCATTATTCCTAATGGACTTTCTGGTGGTATGTCTGGTAATTTGCTCCCTTTCTTCTGGTCCTTGGTCCTTCACCGGCCAAGTCCCTTGCGGGAGATTGGAACCGCGGTTAGAAGACCTGCACGCTCGCTTCGGAACTGAGTTCCGTCTCAGTCACACTATTACACACCTTGGCAACCGAATCCCACCCAACCGAACGGTATACGCCTTAAACACTTACAACTCCGTCGTCTTCATTTGGATCTTCGCGCGCAGAATTATGGGCAAAATGCAGTGCTGCAGCCGGCAAGGGAGCTCATAACAAAATCAAAATCTTTGCTTACCTTTATTCAGGTTCAAGATGGCATTAGTCCTGACCTGACTCAAACAGGAGCCACCAAATGGTGGGGCGCCCCTCCTATTCAGGAACCAAAGCCCTCCTGGACGAGCCCCCATTTGTAATAAATGGCTCAGTCTTCAAAATAGGATTGCAATCAAAGTTTTACAATTTATTAAACGAATAGAGGTAAGCAAACAGCACTGGGTGCGCTGGGAGTTTCCGCTCCACCAAGACGCACACCAGTTACATCAAGCAGCCGATTTTTATGCTCCTAGGCTAATACATATTCATTACTACTTCTAAAAAAAACAGGGTTATTATAATTAGTTTCTGGAATCTAAACCCTCCTACTGGAGCATGCGTATCAGTCTCCGGTGGTCCCTCTGGGGGTCTCTTGTGCTGAAGGCTCATAGTCTTCCTCCCTCTTGTCCTTCTCCTTTGTCCAACTTGGCTGTATGTCAGAGACTTGTGCAGCGTCCCCTGCAAGCTTTGTCTTTTAGTCATTCTTCAGCTCTCATGGTCTCCTTAATCTCCTGGCCAGATATCAGAAACTTGCATAGTGTCCCATGCAATAGTCATAATAGTTAGCAGTTATTCTGATCCCCCCCCCCCAGATATCAGAGACTTCAAGGAAAAGCCTACAAATACATTTCCCTTCAAGCTCTCTATTGACACGAATTGCTAAAACATTCCTTTGCAAGATACAAGAATTATATACATTAACCACTCTGTTTTTCTTAGACTTGTGGTTATACAAGGGTATGTAAGACAGAAGGTCACATTCATCATACCATGTGGCCCTAGCATTGTTCCATACTGACATGAATCAGATGAACATATTTCACAATGGCATGACTAATCACCTAGGCTGCCCCAGCTAAAGGCTGCCTTTAGCAGCACTTAAGCACATGACTTGCCTAAAATTCATGTAGACACAGGTGGAAGTTAACTAGTGAAGACACATGCAGCATTCTCTACTTTCACAAGTGCACGTGTTTGTAGATCTTTCACTTACTTGGTATGCCCTCTCTGTCTGTCCATGTGGTTTCATATTGTTGGCTAATTAAGCTCCACAACACTACTCTTTCACTCCCCATCCTCCTTTGTGGAGGGGGATAGAGGAGAAAAAAACTATGATTTGTGGGAGAGGGTGTGTTTGTTACAGCTTGAGATAAAGGTAATTAAAGGGAAAAAGAAAAAAGAAAAAAAAAGAAAACACAAAAAAAAAAAAACAAGCAAAGCCCATGCAGAAGCAAACAGACAGAAAACAATTATTGTTTACTTCCTATCAGCAAGTGATGTTTGGCCACATCTTGAGAAGCAGAGCCTTAATATGCTGTGGTGGTTTTACCCTGCTGGGCAGCTCAGTTCTACCCTAGCTGTTCTTTCACTTCCCCTCCTCAAAGGAAAACCATATGTTTTCATTTTGATTGATCTGTAATCATCTGTTGATTCACCAGATGGTTGTTATACAGGGAGCAGATGGGCCTGCCTTACTCATCTCCAGTGTCTCTCCTGGTGTGAAAGGCCCTTCTTTTTCAGTCTGCAGAGCTGTGAAGTGGTTTTGGAAGGGCACCTCAGGCTTCAGGGGAAGACTCTTCCTCCTGCTGGTCCTTGCTGTTGCTTCCATTCCTCTGTGTTATTGGACTCCCTCCCATCTATATGTGCCAGTGAGGGAGTTCTTGGCTGTGGGTCCACTGCAGGCAGTGCTTGGAATCAGCTAACTCCTCAGTTTCCCTGATGTTACACAGCCTTCTCACTGCCTCCTGTAGCTCAGCCACCTGGTGCAAGAGGTCCTCCACCTGGGCACACCTTTTACAGGCAGGTCTGCCGTCTGCCTCAGGAGGAAGATCTAGATGCTTCCTGCAGTCTGAGGTCTGCACTGCAGCCCCTCCCTTCAGCAGCTTTGTTGGTGTGGAGGCATTGGTCATCACTGGGGGAGATGGGGCAGACCCCTCAGCCTCAACTTGCAGTCTCTGCTCTCAGAAAAGTGCCTGCTATTCTACCTTAAGGGTCAGGTAGGATGAGTGTCTTCGACCTGTGTAGATAGTCACAGAACAATGCCTGGTTGCTGGGTTGCGTACTTCAAATCTCCCACTCAACCAGTGGAACGGCCCTCCTTGGAAGAGGTGCCCATCCTGAGTACCCTCCCACAAGAACTGGAATACCACACCCTGTTTACCAATCCTGGTTGCTAGTGCTTGGTAGGGCTGTCTTTTGTATGTGTGTGTAGTAGCTGCTCCTATTCCTGTCCCCGCCTACACCTCATCAGCCGCATGGGAGAGCTGCCGGCTCCAGACTGGTCTCTGTGCTACCCTGGGGTTTCCCTGAATCAGGAAACCTTCCCGTACTCCGTGATCCTTTGCCTTTTTGCAGAATGCGCCTGTACCGGAGCTGATCGCAATGGTGAGATAATGAAAGCCTTACTCAGTACTGGGGCCAGTCCTCTTTAATATTGTTAACGATGATCTGGATGGGGGTATTTGAGTGTACCCTCAGTAAGTTTGCAGATGACACCAAGTTAGGTGCGTGTGTCGATCTGCTCGAGGGTAGGAAGGCTCTGCAGGAGGATCTGGATAGGCTGGATCGATGGGCTGAGGTCAACTGCATGAAGTTTAACAAGGCCAAGTGCCGGGTCCTCCACCTGGGGCACAACAACTCCAAGCAGAGCTACAGGCTGGGAGATGAGTGGTTGGAAAGCTGCCAGGCAGAGAAGGACCTGGGAGTATTGGTTGATAGTCGGCTGAATATGAGCCATCAGTGTGCTCAGGTGTCCAAGAAGGCCAATGGCATCCTGGCTTGCATAAGAAGCAGTGTGGCCAGCAGGGCTAGGGAGGTGATCGTCCCCCTGTACTCAGCTCTGGTGAGTCCGCACCTTGAGTACTGTGTTCCCTTTTGGGCCACTCTCTTCAAGAAGGACATCGAGGTGCTTGAGCGAGTCCAGAGAAGGGCGACGAAGCTGGTGAGGGGCCTGGAGAACAAGTCCTATGAAGAGTGGCTGAGGGAGCTGGGTTTGTTCAGCCTGGAGAAAAGGAGGCTCAGGGGCGACCTTATTGCTCTCTACAGGTACCTTAAAGGAGGCTGTAGCGAGGTGGGGGTTGGTCTATTCTCCCACATGCCTGGTGACAGGACGAGGGGGAATGGGCTAAAGTTGCGCCAGGGGAGTTTTAGGTTGGATGTTAGGAAGAACTTCTTTACCGAAAGGGTTGTTACATATTGGAATGGGCTGCTCGGGGAAGTGGTGGAATCACCATCCCTGGAAGTCTTCAAAAGACGTTTAGATGTAGAGCTTAGGGATATGGTTTAGTGGGGACTGTTAGTGTTAGGTCAGAGGTTGGACCTGATGATCTTGAGGTCTCTTCCAACGTAGAAATTCTGTGATTCTGTGATTTTTTTTGGTTAACTATATTACCAATTAAAAACCAAGAGATGCTCCTGAACAACTTGAAATTTTTAAGCTAATAATGCAGTTTTACTTCCCTTCTATGAAATGCTTCAGACATCCAGATGTTTTTTAAAAGACACACAAGATATGTAGTTTTTCCACCACTTTTGTGTGTTTGTTTCCAGTGATTTGGTTCATTCACTGAGTGAACTAACTTTTTGTAACTCTGTTAACATTTTAAAGATATAATTATAATCACTTTGCTCCACAACAGATTGGGGACCAGGGGCAGAATAAAATGACAGATATTCTTCCACTGTTGTATTTATTTCCAGAAGTTAGATGTAGTAATATACTTGCTTGGCCCCTTTGTTTCACCCTTGCCCTCCTCCCCTTTGCTTCATCCTTTCCTTCACCCTTTTTGAAATGAATCTGTCTTAAGAAGGCATCAGTACAAAATGGAATTGATGTTGAAATCCTTTCTTCCTTATCTGTAGTGTTTTAAAGAAAAAAAAAAATTGTTTTGAAATCATGCACTGAGGAACTGTTATTAGAAAACAGAGAGCAATTACTGCATTTTTATAATAAAATATCCTTCTTTTCTATTTGACTTTAAATCTGAAGAGGTACAAGTTTAACAAACATTTCATTTATGTTTCTTTTTCTTCAGAGGAAGCCTAATTGCTATGATTGTGATCATATGCTTACTTGTGATCTTTGTTTTACTGTTCTCACACTGCTTATCCTGTTTTTCTGAAGCTTCTACCTTATTTTGGAACAGTGAGTCCTTCTACTGTCCGCTTATCTACTTTGCATTTCTCCTTATTACGACTACACAACTACCTTAGAATACAGAAAATTAGTTCTCTATTGCAAAAGCACAACTTAGTTTTTCACACCATGTATACAGATCACTTCCTGGCTTGTTTTCCAGATCCCAGAATTGCAATTCAATTGCTTTCTAATTTCAATTTAATTGCTTAATAACTGCTCAATGAAGAAAATACAATGAATGATTAAAAAGCAATGTGAAGCATAAAGCAATCAAAATGCAGACAACTATTTATGTTCAACTGTTTATGTACGGTTTTAAATTTGAAGGAATGAGAGATGCTGAAAAGGTACTTGGCAGAATCATTTGACTGGAAGCGGTCATAACACAAGTCTTGCTACTGTCTAGACAGTGCTCACTGACGTCCACCTGTGTACCTCTTCTTGAGGGGTCAGGATATGAGAAGAGTGTGAAGGTATAAGAAAGGCTGTGAAGGTATAAGAAAGTGTCGTGGTTTAACCCGGCCGGCAGCTAAACACCACGCAGCCGTTCGCTCACCCTCCCCCCTCCCTCTCTAGGACGGGGGAGAGAAATGGAAAGTGAAGCCTGTGAGTTGAGATAAAGACAGTTTAATAAGACAGGAAAATAATAATAACAATAATAATAATAATACAATGATGACAATAGTACTACCACTAATAATATGTACAAACAAGTGATGCACAATGCAATTGCTCACCACCCACTGACTGATGCTCAGCCTATCCCCGAGCAGTCCGGCCCCCTCCCCCTGGCTAGCCACCCCTATATATTGTTTAGCATGACATCAGATATTATGGAATACCCCTTTGGCTAGTTTGGGTCACCTGTCCCGAGTCTGTCCCCTCCCAGCTCTTACTGCACCCCCAGCCTGCCCATTGGCAGGACAGAGCAAGAAACTGAGATGTCCTTGTCTTGGTATAAGCACTGCTCTGCAACAATTAAAACATCGGGGTGTTATCAGCACTCTTCTCATCCTAAGCCAAAACACAGCATTCCACGAGCTACTAGGAAGAAAATTAATTCTGTTCTAACTGAAACCAGGACATCTATCCACCCCTTATTCCATACCATTTATGTCATGCTCAGGTTACACTCTTTTCCATACATTCTAATTAGTCACCTATAGTAGTCATGGTAGTGGTAACATACAGTATTATATAATAATTAACATGGTACAATTCAGTTCATGGGCTATTCTCACCCAGTATTAAATCTCCTTGAGGTACACACCGGACCTCTCCGTTCTTCTGCATCACCCACCAAGTGTATCCAGGTCCCTTGACTTTATTTTGTTTTATGGCAAAACCGGCTTTCAGAAGGATTTGGACTATTTTCTTCCCTTTCTCAAAAACTTCCTCTGCTGTGTCACCATGCCACACAATAATGCCATCGATGTACTGCAGGTGTTCAGGAGATTCCCCCTGCTGTAGCGCAGACTGGATCAGCCCATGGCAAATGGTAGGGCTGTGTTTCCACCCCTGGGGCAGCTGATTCCAAGTACATTGGACTCCCCTCCAAGTGAAAGCAAATTGTGGCCTGCACTCTGCTGCTAGAGGGATGGAGAAAAATGCATTAGCGATATCAATTGTGGTGTACCACTTGGCTGCCTTCCATGGTCTCGTAAGTAAAACCATAGGGTGGCACGGGGTGAGTACCCACCATATCGTCTTCCTTGTGTGGATGAACGCCTACCCCTGATAGCTGAGACACTGCTCTGTACAGGTACAGAGGAGAATAATCTCTCTTCAAGTTGGTGGACCTTTTCAGAAAGTTTCTCCACAGTGTTCTCTTTTGGTCGGTGGACACTGGTTGGTTCATGTGGGGAGGAAGATAGATTCTCTTAAAGTTGGTGGAACTCTTCAGAAAGTTTCTCCACAGCTGAGACGCAGGCCTGTAAGGAAGAGGAGAGACTTTCTTCATACTGCCGGAGTTGTTTAGCCACTTCATCCACTGCGGGTTCCTCATCCTCTTTCCAGGCCATTATTGCCAATGAGCTGGCATATGATGATGGTGCACTCCATACAAACTTCGGCCACATGGGTCGTGTACACCTGACTTCATCTGGATCTTTGGATGTTTGTCTGAGGTCTGGATCCTCATAAATCACTTCCTGTATGGCTAATTCCCTCAGGTACTGGACTCCCTTCTCCATAGTGGTCCACTTGCCTGGTAGACATAAAAGTTCTTCCTTGAAGGGATACCTTTCCCTCACAGCTGAGAGGAGACGCCTCCAGAGGCTGTGAGATTGTGCTCCATCTACAATTGCTTTGTCAATGCCTGCGTCTCTAGCAAGGGATCCCAGTCGCTTGGCTTCCCTGCTGTCTAATTCCACACAATTGGCTCCAGTGTCCCAGCATTGGAGCAGCCAGGTGACAAGCTGCTCACCTATACAGCGACCAAAATCTTTTCGCACATCTCGTAGCTCGCGCTCGTTTAGACTTCGGGTAGTTACTGTTGATTTTTCGGCATCCTCATCTTGCTCCTCCTGAATCCTTGATGGCCCAGCGTCGTCGTCGTCTCCGTCATCTCCATACCTAGATTTGGCAGAAGACTCTCTGCGTTCTAAATGACCTGAATCTCTATACCATTTTTTCACCTTCTCTACAGGGGCAGCTTGCACTGCTACTGCTCGTTTCTCTGACCTTGTTACAGGGTCTGCCACAGAGGTTGGAATACCCTCTGCAGGGGCAGCTTGCACTGCTACCGCTCGTTTCTCTGACACAGCCACAGAAACTGGAGCGGCTGCAGGAACTGGAGCTGGAGCAGTTGCAGGAGCTGGAACTCGAGCGGCTGCAGGAACTGGAGCTGGAGCGGCTGCAGGAACTGGAGCTGGAGCAGCTGCAGGAGCCGGGACTGGAGCGGCTGCAGGAGCCGGGACTGGAGCGACTGCAGGAGCCGGAGCTGGAGCGGCTGCAGGAGCTGGGACTGGAGCGGCTGCAGGAGCTGGGATTGGAGCGGCTGCAGGAGCTGGAATTGGAGCATCTGCAGAAGCTGGACCTGGAGCTGGGACTGGAGCGGCTGCAGAGTCCACCGTAGGGGTCACAGTGGCCGTTGGATCTGTCACAGGGCTTGGAGTGGCCGCAGGGTCTGTCACTAAGTTGATAGCAGTATCAATGGCAGCTCGATAGGCATGAGCCAGGCCCCAGCACGTTACAATGATTTGTGTTACTTTGGAACTGCCAGAATCATGACACCTTTTTTTCAAGCATTCTGCCAGTTTTTGAGGATTTTGCAATTGTTCAGGGGTGAATTTCCAAAACACTGGGGGTGCCAACTGCTCTAGATGCCTGCCCATATCCTCCCATACTCCCTGCCACCCACAACTATACTGCCTCCGGGCAGATCTCCGGATGAGCTTCCTAAGTAGTTGTTTAACTTTAAGCAAAATCTGAAATAAGGGCTCTACTTCATGGACAAGCACCAGCAGTTGGTCCACAGGGAAAGGAAGAACAGGGGAAGATGTTTTGCTGATGACAACAGGTCTTCTTTGTACAGACCCTGAACAGATGGAGTAGAATGGGACTATGGGGGATTGGAAGAGCAGCAGACACTGATGGCTCCACTGGGGACAACTTTTACTTTTTGCATCTGTTGTGGTTTAACCTGGTAGGCAGCTAAACACCACATGGCTGTTTGCTCACTCCCCTCCCTGCAGTAGAGGGGGGAGAAAATTGAGAAGTGTAAGAATTCATGGACTAAGGACAATAAGGAAAGGAAAGGGAAAAGAAAAGAACCCACGATAGCAACAAAAAAAGAATAAACAAAACAAGTGATGCACAATGCAATGGCTCACCACCAGCCAGCTGATACGCATCCAGTCCCGGAGCAATGGCAAACCTCCGCAGCAAACTCCCCTCAGTTGTATTGTTCAGCATGATGTCATATGGTGTGGAATATCCCTTTGGCCAGTTTGGATCAGCTGTCCTGGCTGCGTCCCCTCCCAGCTTCTTGTGCACTCCCAGTCTCCTCACTGGCAGAGAGGTTGGGAGAAGATGAAAAGTCCTTGACTCTGTATAAGCACTGCTCAGCAACAACTGAAACACTGGTCTGTTATCAGCATTATTTTCATCCTAAATCCAAAACCACAGCACCGTACTGGCTACTAGGAAGAAAATGAACTCTATCCCAGCTGAAAATAGGGCAACATGTTATCCATGAATGTGAAACGTGCTGCAATCAAACAAGTCAAGCAGTTAAAGCCTCTCTGGTATGGAGGACGATGGCTGAAATATAAATATCGGGAGACCTGGCAGGTTGATTATATTACACTCCCTCAAACCCACAATGGCAAGCGCCATGTGCTTACAATGGTGGAAGCAACCACCAGATGGTTGCAAACATAGAGAAATTAAGCCTTTGAAACAGAGAAACCAATGAAAAATAACTTGAGTCTTTGCCCTGCCCAGCCCCTTTTCAGGAGTTCACCTGTTTGCTTATGTCACGTTTGTTTGTTCTGCAGTAAATTCAGCTGTGGGATAGTCCCTTTAGCAAGTTACTTGGGTGTATTGCCATATCTAAAACAGTACTTAGCCAAGGCCTCCGGAGTGAAGGCAAATCACAAACCATTTTTCTTTTAATTTCCTTATCGATAAGTAAAATAAATAACAAGAAAAAAAAAGAAAAAAAAAAAGAAAAAAGAAAAAACCAGCCTTGCTTAATTGCAGATTTTTTCTTCCAATCTTAGCAAGGAATATATTAGCACTTTGGCATCTGCACTGCTGATGAGGAAAAAAAAATATTGTAAAAGCATAATGATCCAAGCCATTAGTCTTAGCAGATTAATTTGCCCTTAATCTTTAAGAGACACTCTGAAAAGAAGGAAAACCTGAATAAGCAACTCCAGATTTTATATACCATCTTGTCTTGCTATTTCATTGCTTTAAAATGGGATGAAGTCAAATTACAAAGAAGGAAAGAAATTCTCACTCAGGGGCAAGGACCAGGAATTTGGGGCACCTGGACTGGGAGGCCAAGCTCCAGCCCCATTCTGGCCCTGGATAGGCAGTGGCGAGAGATATTGCACCCACACAAGTGGTCTTATATCTGTCCTGTCCTGTCCTGTCCTGTCCTCTCTTCTTTCCTCTTCTCTCCTTCTTTCTCACTCCTACCCTAGAAGCTGCTGTGCAAGATGCTTCCCTGGAGGGCAGTGAAACCCCTGAACAGCTTCCTCAAAACCTCCTCATAAACTCAGCCCACACACAGCGTAACCAAGCCACTTCTGCCCGGTCCTCCACTGTGGCCAGATTTATTTGGTCATATGGGTGTCTTACAGGCTATTAATAGCTAGGATGAACATAATGCAGAGAAAACAGGGCTTGGGGTATTGCCCTGATGTGAGGCTTAGTAAATGTCATGGCTCCAGTAGTACTCGAGTTAAGACTCAGACAGTCTTCCCGAAATTACATACGTTTCTTCAAGTCATATCACTTGTCCCTTTCTCACGGCTGAATAAAAACAGAGGAGTCTCCCAGGAAGAATAATAAAAAAAAAAAAAGGCAGTTCCAGGAATATAATGTTTCTACTGCCCTTACTTTAGTGAGATGCCAAAGGCTGTGTCTATGCCACTTGGTAGCTGAGCCTCCTATCTTGAGAACAGTCCTGGCATGCCTGGTAGCATGCCTATGCACATGGCATGGCCAGGGACCTGGGCTGAGCTGGGAGCTGGTAAATGAGAGCTGAAAGGTGCTGAAGATAAAAAGCAGCTTCACAAACTTCTTCTTAGCCAGGACTTACTCTGAGGTTAATGGGAGTTCATTTCAGGGCAAGGACAAACAATCTGGTTGAAAAAAAAAAACAACAAGGAAAGGGAGTGTGAGCTTCTGTCCAGGGATGGATTCATTTCAACAAACTTCATCCACCTGAAAGTCAGAAGTTTATCTGTTGTCTTCATGCCACAGTCGTCTTCACTCCCTGCATAGGAACAGGAAACAGGCACTTCCAGAAGGAGATTCCTCCCACCCAACCCCATTTTGTCCCATCCCATCCCATCCCCTTCCAACAAGCCTTACCCTGGGGCAGTGCTTGTCTTCCTCTATTGTCTCTAGGGAGTGTCTACACAAGTAGGTCACCAGCCCACTCCCTCTCCAGTCTTAGTTCAGTTGTGCTTAATTGTGGGCAAACTTGATGTGGCTTAGATGTTACTAGAAGGTATGTTACAGCACCACTGTAGCCTAAGGACCATGCTGAATTATCCCTTTAGACACATCCTACAGCTTTAACACTACATATGTGTTAATCCTGTTGTGAGCTGGAGTTTGGCAGGAGCTGAAAAGTACATTCAGTGGACAGCTTTATATTGCACCAAAACTTACAGAGTTCATCTGCAAACTTACTGAAATACTCATGCACAAAAAAATAAAATAAATAAATAAAATAATCTACCTCCATGCTCAACAGAGGTATCTCAATGGTAGGACTGATTTTGCTAAAGGAATTACAAAGTCCAATTTAAAGGTCAGTTTGTTTGAATTGGGATGCAGTTTAAGAATCAGATGGCTTTCAAGTCAGTGAGTGCTGTTTTCAGTGGATATTTTACAGATATGACTTGCCTGCAAACAGGCTTTACTTAGCTTTTCTTTAAAACTTTTTTGGCTTTATCCTTCTTTCACTGAATGGGGTCAGAGTAACCTCAACACCTCAGATAATATAAATGTAGTTGTAAGAGTTGCTCCAATGTAAAATTTGTGTAAAACTGTCCTAAAAGGAGGAAGTGGATTTGTAAGTTGACTCAGGACTAATTCAAATATGGTTCAACAGGTAGGTGGTACTGCTGTTACACCTTCAGTGCCATGGCATCCTCTTAAAAACTGTGGGTACCACCTGCTCTCAGCATAGAGTGGTCAGGACACTGAAGAAAATGTGGAGCTAGAGCAGCTGGAAGCTCTGTGAAGACCATACCAATCAGGGAGACAGGTTCATTTAATCTAACAAGAGTTATCAAGAAAACCAAAGTTTTAGGCTAGTGGTCTAGGCTGCTCTATAGTCAGAGCAAAGAGGGAGGCCTCTCCAGAGTTAAACTAGCTCAGATATCCAGACTGGGGTGTGATGAACTTTGTCATTAATGGCTAGGCCACCTGTCTGGATGAGGTGCCTAACTTCTAGATGGTTGATGGGGATCTTCCCTTCAAGATAAGTGAGAATTGATTCTGGGTTAGAGACTCACAGGTCTTACCTACAAGTCAAGTGAGTAACACAGATGCTTGTCAGGGTGCTAACAGGGTGCCAAGGCAACTTCCAGGTGGGGGAAACCTGGCTTTCTCTGTGTTTGAAAAAGATGCAACTCCTGTCCATCACTTGAAGGGTTAAGAGCCCATCTCTTCTGGAGGCAAGGACAGTGGATTTTCTAAGAAGCTTAAGAACATGGAAAGAGAAGATTACCCTGTTTGTCACTCCTTTTACCAACTGCTGAGCTTGTCTGAAGATGAGGATTAATGTAATGGTTGCTTTTATTCCTCAGTATTTTTTCTAATGAAATTTGATCACTCTTCTCCACATTCCGCTTCCTCACCTGCTCTGGGAGGCAAATACAATTCTTTGAAAACAAAAACAGTCCAGACAAAAAAGTTCAGACCATACCATGTGAACTTTCATCAGTGTTTCTCTTATTAAATACAGTTAATTCCATTATGGTTTGGTTCTGGGTGCTAAGAAAACCAGCTTGCTCCTAATATTATAAGCATTGCTTTAGTTAGTATCTACACTGCCTTTCTTTATTTATAGATATAGACTGTCCAAGACAGTACAGATAATATTTAAAATGTTGTTTGTTCTGGAGCAGTAAGAATTATAAAATCTAAATGTTATTGTAACACAGCATCTTTCTAGGATTAATGCTATGATGCTAGTGAAGACATTTCCTAAAATCTTGATCAGTAATGAATAGTCTGTCCCAAGGCCTGGGTCTCTCAGTTGTCCAGGTCTGGTCACAGTAGGATGGTGGGACAGTTGTGCTTTGCTTGGCAAATGAACACCTAGGCAGCATGTCTTGCGCTTACCTTAGAACTTCCTTGATGTATAATCAAATTCCACCCGCATGGTCAAACTCAAACTCATCTTGGAAGTGTTTCTGCATCCCCCAGTTCGGAGTTCAGACATAGCTTACAATAATTAATGATATGTTTTATTATTATTATTATTATTATTATTATTATTATTATTATTATTATTATTATTATTATTATTATTATTATTATTTATTTTTTTCCCCCTAGGATAGAGTTTCTCAGTCTTATATGCAGCTTGGAAAACATTGAAGACTGTTCCTAAAAGACTATGCACTACAGAAGGCAGTGATGGTTCCCACACAAGGTCTCATCCAGTTCTGTATATTAGTGTCTCTTTGGAGAAGCTTTTTTGCTGGTCTTTGGCTACAGGTGATACTGGAAAATATCAGTTGCCTCAAACATGCCACTGAGGTTCAAAACTGTAATGTAAACATCAGATAAATTATAGAATCATAGAACCATAGAATGGTTTGATTTGGAAGGGACCTTAAAAATCATCTAATTCTAAACCCCTGCCATGGGCAGGGATACCTCCCGCCTGGCCAGGTTGCCCAAAGCCCCACCCAGCCTGGCCCTGAACACCTCCAGGGATGGGGTATTCACAGCTTCCCTGGGCAAAAGGTTTCAGTGCCTCACCACCCTCATAGTGATGGGTTTCTTCCTTATTTCTAGGCTAAAGCTCCCCTCTTTTAGTTTAAAGCCATTCCCCCTTCTCCTATAACTCCACTCCCTGACAAAGAGTCCCTCCCCAGCTTTCCTGTAGGCCCCCTTTAGGTACTGAAAAGCTGCTGTAAGATCTCCCCAGAGCCTTCTCTTCTCCAGGCTGAACAACCCCAACTCCCTCAGCCTGTCTTCATAGGAGAGGTGCTCCTGACCCTTCATCATCCTCATGGCCCTCCTCTGGACTGTCTCTAACAGATCCCTATCCTTCATGTGCTGGGCGCCCCAGAGCTGAACACAGTGCTCCAAGTGGGGTCTCACAAGAGCAGAGAAGAGAGAAAGAAAGATAAAGATTAAGGAACAAATTTTCCTTAACATTATAGTCTGAAGACCCTCACTGGAGTGGCTAGAAGCTGTGACTTTAGTCAAGAATTAGCATATTTTGGAAGTGTTTTGCTGAATGAATTCCAGAATGAGCAGCCCACATTTGCTGAGCATTTCCACAAGCCAGAGAGATTTATAGTTGTGACAACTGTAATGTCTTACATGTACTTGTTTATTTTCCCATTAATTTTATTCAGAAACAGTAACAAAACAAAAAATTGTGACACTCCATAAAAATAACTGTGTCAAGAGCAGATAAAACTCAATTAAATCCTGAAAACACTGTCATTACCCAAATTAAAACAGAGCTCAAATTCATTCTCTTTAGCTGCATAAATACATAAAAAGTTGTTAATCATGTGAAAACATATATTTCCTCAATTATTCCAATATGATATGATTTTTTTTTTTTTTTCTATAAGCATAAAATGCAAGAAAAATGTTTCAGAACACCATTAATAGTGATATTCAATCTTACTTCAGTTAACAAGTCAGCTAACAAGATCAAGTCTGGAATATCTCATACTTATCCTGCTGAGCTGAGTATCACTTTGGCTGTTCAGAGATGAAGCAAGCACCCTGTTAATTGTGCTAGAGGTTTACAAAGGGCATTAACTGGAGACGTAACCTGACAGGAAAATTGCAGAGGCACTCTGATGGAAACAACTGCCATTCCATTATAGAGAATAGTAGCCTGCTATGCAAATGAGAGCAGCAGCTAGGAGGAAGTTTCAGTTCTGTCCAAACATCTTATTTTTACAGTGCTGTAATAATGAGTCAGGGCAAGAACGACTGTGGTTGAAAACTGAGTTAGCACGAGGCACGAAGTCAGGCCAGGAATGCACCAAAGTACATCCCTGGAGCCTGTTCACAGCAGCAGCTGCTCGGCGTGTGCTGGAGAATTCCCAGCTTTATCCACGATTGCAGTTAGGGATTGAAGGATCCTTTTTAGCTCACATTTGTATCACTCTGCTTTTAGTGCCTGGCAGCAACATCAGAAACACCTGAACCCTCCATTACATGGGAGTGTGAAATGCAAAGCGCATATGGGGTCCAGTGGCAGAAGGAATAAAGCCAGTGCTTGCATTTAGTGATGGATTCAGTTTTCTTCCTGCTGCACTGTAGAAAGTTTTTTTTGTTTTGCAACAGATATGAATGGACAGAATCTGGTGAAGAGTGGAGAGGAGAAAGATGCAAAAAAAAAAAATTCAGTGGGATTGAGGAAAGTGCATGTGTATTATTAGCAGGGGATCCAGAGCAGCAACCTTCCTCTGGGTGCTGATTGCATGCCTGCTGTGGCATTGCTTTGATAGCCATGGTTACAGCAGGAGAGTAATATCAGAAACAAGGTGGTGGAGTCTAAAGAGGAAGAACATACGGTCCTTTGAGACTGGGAAGATGTAGATTCATGGGAACAAAGAGACATAGGAAATAGAGACAGTAGGTAAAAAAACACACACACATTATTATTAAAAAGTTCTCTAGCAGTCACACCCATAACTACTGACCTGGGAGATATTACCCAGCGTAGAAGCAGATTTTTTTAATTTAAATTTCTATCTATTTATTTATTTGTTTTCTTCCCTGTAGCATCTTAGGTGAATTGGTGTAACCTGGCTATTGAAAAGTTTCCCTTAAAATCTCTCAGTAAGCCCTGCTGCTGCTCTCCCTCAGCAGAGCTGTTCCCTTGATGTCAGGCTGGTGGGTGTGGTGTGGAGCAGAATTTCACCTTCTGACCTTCATATGTTCCAGAAATAATTTGGGAAGTGTGGAAGTTTTGCTTTGTCCTCAGCTCTGCGGTGGTTTGTAATAGAAGCCAAAGCATAGCAGTAACAAAAGGAAGCTGTCACGGTGATAACTCTGCACTGAATGCAAGTGTAAATGCTCTCCGGCCACAAAAAGCTCGATTTCAGTGTCGTTCATCTTCTGAATGCGTGCTCAGATTTTACTTTGACTCTTTTGTACATGCTTGTTTTTGCAATTTGGACAGGTGAAACCAGCAAGTATGCAATTTGTGTAAACTAAGTGGTCTGTTAAGTGAAAAGAGCTTTACAGTGTACTGGCTGCAGCTCTGATTTCCACTCCAGCAGCTCCAGCACCAGGACATGTGGATGAGTTCTTTATTTTGAAAGCAAGTTCCTTAAGAACAACAGAGTGATTTTTGAAAGGTGTGGATATGTATGAAGGATGAGCTTTCTAAAAAAAACACCCACAAACAAAAAACAACCCAATGACCCAAAACCTCAGTAGCAAAATAAAGTAACCTGTAAGTGAACTTGAAGTCTCTTTTATTATTTTTGCAAAAGTAAGCTGATGATCTGTGTTTCACAATGGAGATTGTTCCACACAGGAGACCTACGGCTGGACTATTTTGCCATGTCTTAATATTAAAAAAACAACCCATCTGAAAAATTTTCCCACTAGATATCCTGATGAAATCCAGAGTAGTGGCATAGGTCCAAAGGAATTAATGGAAATATATCAATTTGTACCTACAGCAGGTTTAACTCTTGATTCAAGTGCTTTGAGAGTCAGGACTGCTGCTAAGCACTCTGATTTCTCTGTGGTATGGCATTGCAATGGATGCAGTAAAATACCTCTAGGTAGAGAAATAGCTCAAAGAAGATGTGGGAGATAACTGACCACAAGAATAAATGAGTAAGATGTCTCTGCATTTATCATTGGACATTCTCACATAACTGTTGAGCTGATCTTACTTTGGTCAGGTATCTCCAGAGTTTGTTGTGTCACAGGAAGGGAATGGAGTGGCACCATCGATGGCAGCAGTGATGGCTGTGCTGGGCAGGTCACCAGCGCAGGCAGGGAGGAGATGGTTTGCCCTGTGGGTAGCCCTTGCCTGTCCTGATGCCTTCTGGAGCAGAGGCAGTGAGCTCAGCTCTGATGTACTAGATAGCATAATGGCCTGAATATTTTTGTCTGAGAGAAAACAAACAAATAGTCTAAAAGTTTTGGCCAAAAAAATTCATATCATCCCACGTAGGATTTCTAAGGAATTTTAGCAATTCTAGAGATAAAGATAACATTAACTGGAGCACTATCAGCTAAAGCTAGCCCAGTTCCTAGTGGGGGAAAGACTTATGTAATCTCAGTGGTGATAAGGGCAAGCTGGAAAATGGGAGAAGGAGAATCTGCACCACAGAATAAATTCACCCCGTCTAATGAGCTCCTTTGTTACATCCACTCTTACAGGACTGTGTCATAAAAGTAGTTACTGCTCTACTAATGGGTCATTAAAGTGGCCTGCAAAAAGGTAAGATTTTGGTTTGCAATTATATTTACTTTCCCAGGAGATGAAGAAAACTTTTAAGAGATGATGCATCAACTTTGGTTTAGCTGTCTGTCCATGATGTGTAGAACAAGATCTTCATCCAGAGCTTTGTGATCTCCCATGTTTTGAGGGCTACTGGTGAAGCAGGGGTACGAGGTTAACTAAGTGTAGAGGAGTAGCTGAACGGATTGAAGAGAAATAATGTCTCACTTCACAAATAAGTTTTCAAAGATGAAAGCAGCACATTAACCCATCATGTGATGGCCATAGGCTGGTTTACTCAGAAAAAAATGGAGAGCCCTTTGAAATCTTCAGCCAGAATGGTACACGCACACTGCTGTCTACTATGGTTTATGTAGAGCAGGACTTAACATCTCAGTTGCTTGGTTGCAGTCTAACCATATAGGTGTTGGAGTCTATCTGTACAGGATAGGGCGTTTTTTCACAGATTGCTCTGCTGAAGTGGCTTGGCTTACAGGGTGGTCTCCAAAAGGCACCCCTATCACATCTGGGTTGGCACAAAAATTTTGTGTTCCAGTGTTGTATCGTGGGACCAATGGGCTGGAGAGGAAGAAGGAAGGGGTAGCATATGCTGTGTTTGCTTGAGGAGTGGAAGCTGCTCTCTGCATTTTAAAGACTGCTATTACAAGACCTGTTGGTTGGGAGGAAAGTAGGGATTGTCTACAAAATCTTGAATGACAGGAGAAGGTGAATGTGGCATGGTTGTTTGCATTTCTTGTAACAGAAGAACCAAACGCCACCTCCTGATGGGATGAGATAGCAGATCAATGTCTCTAAAGTTGTGGTGGGCCCAAAATCCAGGAGAAACATTTGTGGGGGCTAGCAGTTTACCCTTTTTTTTTATTGTTTTCCCTAGGTAATTACTCCTGGGCACTGAACAATAGAACCATAGAACAGCTTGGGTTGGAGCGGACATTAAAAACCACCCAGTTCCAACCCCCATGCCATGGGCAGGGACACCTCCCACCAGACCAGGTTGCCCTGGGCCTTGCCCGACTTGGTCTTGAACACCTGCAGGGATGGGGCATCCACAGCTTCTCTGGGCAACCTGTTCCGGTGCCTCACCACCCTCACAGTGAAGAATTTCCTCCTAACATATAATCTAAATCTCCCCTCTTTTATTTTAAAACCATTCCCACTTGTTCTGTCATTGTCTGACTGAGCAAAATGTTGCTCTCCATCTTTTTTATAAGCCACCTTTAAGCATTGAAAAGTTGCAATAAGATCACCCCTGAGCCTTCTCTTCTTCAAGCTGAAAAGGCCACTGCTGGAGGACTTAAATATTGTGGCTGTTTTTAAGGTTGTATGAGGCAGCACAGAAGATGAGTGGCAAAAGAGTTATCAGATGGATGCTTTTTCCTGTCAGGGTGGAGATGGGGCCACTGTGCAGCTCTAGACTAGAAAGGTAAGACAATGCTGCCATTATGTACTGTGGTGCACAAAGACCCGGATTTTCACATGCATCCTGATATCTTTCATATGTTAGAAACAGAAGCATATAAAAAACCAAACCAAACCAAAAACAAACAACAAACACCACAAAACATATAGAATTGGTCTAAATATTGTATTGTGAATAAAATATCACAAATATTTTCTTTCAAGAAGTAGACCCTCGATCTGCACTAATAACTAATTTCCAGCAGTAATAACTCAGATCCAGCAGTAATAACTCATTTCAGACTCAAGCTTGAAAAGGAGACACAGGAAGAAATGTTCAAATTATTTTGGTACAGTTAAGCTTCCATTTGCTAGCAGTTTAATGGTATTATGCTCATCTTTGCACATTCTTTATGTTGGCTGCTGATTTCTTTGCCTCCTGTTTTGCTGGGCTGCATAAGGTCATCCAGAACCATCTATGTGTATCTAAATGATGGCATGATATTTATTTACCGTCAGTTATTTCTTGCCAAAATAGAAAATAGCTGGAGACTTAAAATAGGTCCTTGCATTATTCCCCATGGTCTCTTCAAACTCAAGAAGCTGGAGCCATTAATAGAGCCAAATTAAACTACATGTGACTGATAAAATTTAACACATACAACAGAAGTTGAATGATACTCACAGCCTGTAGTTTTAATGACAAAACAAACCAATAAATCATTTCAAATGATTCATATAAACATGTAATAAGAACATCTATTTACTTGTCCAAACCTTGAGAAAAGTCATTTGTTACTTTGAGCAGAGCAGTAGTTGCTGAGTGCTTTGCTCTGCCTTCAGATCATGATGGATGAACCGGATTCACTGGAAATGTATTGGATGTTGTAAATGTGTCTCCTGGATTTTGACTTTCATTTGGCCTCCCAGGCTTGCAAGGATATTCTGATCATTAAATATGGCTATTTCTTTGGAAGCTTTAGGGCATTTCTGTTTATTTGATACCCCCTGGTTGTTGCCTGGTTGTTGGAAAACTCTCTGCCCTCTAGACATTGATTCCCATGGTAGTGACTATGTGCTTTTCCACAGCCAAACCCTGGTACAAAACCCACTTTTGTGTGCAGGTGTTCCTTAACAGTAAATGTCCTGTCTCTATCCCACCTAACTTCAGTCATCATATAACGACTGAAGCTTTGTCAAGTAATGAACTTCTGCTCTATCACTACAATAGATTAAAAAAAAAAGTGTCTCTGTGTGTGTGTGTGGGGGGGGGGGGTGGTGGGGGAAGGAGGGGATTACAGGGGAGGGAGGCACTGGACTGCTTTATTTAGGTATTCTATTTAGCCAGGGCTTCAGGGAGAATGAAAAAAATGGGAGAAAATCTCCCATTGTTAGTGAAGAGCAAAACCACAGCTACAAAGAGAACTTCATATAAACTCCCCACTCAGAAATTTCTTAGGGATACTTTAGTAGTTTCTGTAAACTAACACAAAACAGAAACCCAATGAAGTTCACAAAGGAAGTAATATCTGTTCAGAAAAGGATACCTCCACCATGGCAAGGAGTACTGAAGACTTTCTTAGAGGAGCTTAGAGACTGACTTCTCTTTCCTGAGGATCCATTGCAGTTAAAAAGTGCTCTCTCATGGGTGACAAGTGTTAAACAAGATGTAACATCTCTCCTCTCTTGGCTTCTGGCTGGAATTTTGCTGGACGGCAGCGAGGCTGACAGCTCCCACGGAGGTCCTCCTGCTTGACCGCGTCGTGTTTCTACCAGGCTGGGCCTGCTGCTGCAGCCCCTGTGGGATGATAGCCAGCGACACGGAGCCCTGCAGCCTGTTCGGTAGAGGTGAAGTGATGTTTTAAGGACACATTCAGCATTCATACTGGTGTATGAGATGCGGAATGCCAGGCTACTAGCAAAGGCAGCCTGAACACATGGTTTTCCTATTGCTCACGTGGGCATATTGTTGCTGCAAGTTGTGGTCTTCTTGTCAGTACAGATGGAGTTGCCTTTCCCCTGAAGACAGAGAAAGCATTTAGTAGTTTCAGAAACTATGGGTGTAGGCTTAAGCCAGTGGTGTTTGCTAGCTAGAGGGTGTCTTTTAAATTTCTTTGATACTTACCCTTGATACTGGTGATACTTCATGAAATATGGGTTGCACATTTCTTAAAATACAGATAAATGTAAATTTTAGCATTGCATCCATTAATATAGGGAGATTTGAGTTTCTTGAGGATACGCCCAACAGCTTATTCTTGCAGAAGAAATTACTGTGATCCTCTGAATTGCCCTGTGCTGAAGGGTACATGAAGGACTGTGTGACAGAAGGAAGTGCAGTTGGCTCTGTTAGAGTGCTCCTGCTTTTTTTTTAACTTGCCTATTTCTGTTGCATCTTATTCTTGACAACATCCCTGAAGTATTTATGACTGAAATTCTTCACACATGATTACTAACTCTTGAAGAGTCTCTTTCTCAAGAGACCTTTAGATGGCTGGCATGGTTGACCACAAAGGCAAGGCAGAAATTTCATTCAGAAATCAAAGAAAAAAGACTTGAAAGGGAAGCCTAAAAGGAAAGGAAAAAGCTAGCTATTCAGAAATGCTTTACATGGGCTTATTTAGTTGACATTTATTCATACTGGGTACCATGAGGTACAGTACTGAAAGCTGCAGTGGAGCTCCAGGGAGATTTTTAATTTTTTCCCTGCATCTCAGAAGTGATTGCTTTTTGAAAACAGATACTTCAGGATGCTCTGGGCAGCTCCTAGCTTTTTACCAAATCTTTCTTTGTTTCACACTGGCAACTCTTTTACTCCCAGACACGGAAATGTCATGTGACATTCATTGACTTTTGCATGAACCAACAACTGAGCTTCTCCAAATTCCAGCCTGTGTGTATGTAGGAGCTCATCCTCCATCTTTCCATGCACCTCTGTGTTCTTACTTCTATGTGCGTGAGCTGATTTTGCTGGACACGGCAGAGGCAGTGAGAGGCTCTGTCCTGGGGTCCCCCAGCTTAGCCTGGGACTTCAGCTCCCAGCCTCCCAACATCTCCTACACAAACTGATTGCATTCATAAATGTGCACTAGGCAAGATCTACTGATCTACCTTTCTGTTTTTTTTCTCTTCACATTGAAATATTGACTTTTCATAGAAAAATGACAGTTTCTGCCTTCCTACTAAGTGAAACAAAGCACTGACATGCTGTAGGTTCTGGAGTTACCAGATGGAAAGGAAACCTGCTGGCCCCATGCTGCAAAGCAGCTGTGCTGGAGAGACCAAAGCAGATTTCTTCTACATTCTGCTCAGAGGCCAGGCGGGCAACCTTGTCTTGGGCTTTCAGAGGTCAATGGGAGAGGGAGGCAGAGACTGTTGAAATCTTGTTGTGTTATGATATCTGAGAAGAGGTGAAAATGAATTTGGACACAGCAGTAGGTCTGCTTGTGTTAGGAAGAGAAAAGGCTCAATAACTGCACTTCTTAAAAGGCTGATGCAAAAGGATGCAGGGGAGGACGCTGTGATGCAGCTTGGTATGGCCTTATTTACGTTCTCTATCTGCACTCTGACACACGAACACGGCTAAGAGAAATACGCTAAAACACTCTATCCTGACTGAAATACCAGTTGCTCTGAAAAGCACCTAGCAGAGACTCACTGGATGTCCATATGAAAGGACAGAGCCATCTCCTTTGGAGAACACAGCTGTTTTGTCTGTAAGAGACTCCGAGTCTGGCTCTGCTCTCACTTGCATCAAAGTAACTCCATGAATTTTGTATGGTTTATGCTTGATTTACACTGCTCAGACTGCTAGGAGTGGTATTCTTAGGCTCTTTATTTCTGTAGTATAAATTTAACAAATTCAAACTCAACCAAAACAGCCAATGTCTGTTGTCATCTATTCAATTTGCACTTGAACACTCAGATATTTCTGACTTTGCATTGTGAAAGATACTGCAACAAAACTATGTGTTTTGTGGAAGCTGTTAACATTAAACCCTGGATCAAATACCCAAGACCTGTGTCAGTTCTGTACAGGTCTTTGCAATGTTTCCTTGGGAGTTTAAATAAAGTTAGTAAATGCTGAAGTCTATCCAGTGACTCTTTCAGAATTTTATACAACTCCTGCCTGGAGTAACAGTAGAAGGGGAATTTACAAAAGGAAGGTGAGCATTAACTCAGTATGACATGGACTCAGCTGGTCAATAGGAGGAAAGAATCTAGCCAGAAACTTATTTTTTCTTTCTTTTTTTTTTTTTTTTTTTCATCCTTTCCAGGTTAAAGACAGGGTAGGAGATGAATAGGCCCCCTTACTTATAGGATATTTGCAGAAAAAACAGATGCCTCCCCAAAAGTCTCAGTGTGATTTTCTTTATTGTGAATTGCAGATCCAGAAAATCATGGGGCAAGTCCTTCTGTCTGAGGGCTCTGACTCTACAGCCTGATCTGTACAGCAAAATCAAGCGTAAGGTAGTACTGCCACTGCAGAGCAGTGCTTGCCGTTTCCATGCTTCCTGTCATGAGCAGAGCTCATGGTCCTTGTATTCTCTGATATAAATTAAGATCACTACCATTGTGGCTTTAAAGCTATTAGCAAGTTGTAAAGCATGAGAGGAAATTAATTTTACATTCAGTTTATGCATGCCAGCATGCAACTAACTAGAAAGAAAGTATAAAATAAGCTGGGAATTATTAATATAATTAACACGTAAGTTTGCCTATTTTCTGAAGTGGTGATTTGAACTTGTGGGCTAAATTACATCCTCAATTCCCACAAAATTCACCTTTCTCCAATTCAGACTGCTGTAACTGATGGCAGAATTTACTCACTATGTTTAAAATAGAGACAGAAATTACTCATAACCAAGGCACTTCTTCACTACTATTCATGCTTGTTCCCTTAGCACTGTTGTTGCAGTTGTGTTTTTTTTTCTATGGTAGCAAATAAACAAATTAACATCAATACTATTTGGAAAGAGTTTCTATTTAAAGGTGTTGAGACTGTAGGGAAGAAAACATCAACGATGAGCGCTGCATGAAAATCTGCCTCCTGCAGACTTTGCCTCTCTGTGATTTAAGAAACCACTTCAAATTGGTCTCTAGGTTTCCAGACCAATTTTATTCAACCTTTAGTTAAAGATCACTTCTAGCAGGCAACCAGTTTTATTAATCGCTTGGGTGGTCATATAAGCCAGAGTGCTTTGTACACATATGTCATGTAATAACTCTGCAGCGACTGTAAAACTGTTCACGTTTTATTAGAGAGTGACATATAGGCAGGAGAGGAGATGTTATAGCTGTAGACAAAGTGTATTTCTTCTAACCTGGAGTGGCGAATGAAACTGATACTCAGGTTTTAGAAAGAAAACCCCATCACCAGAGACAAAATTACAGTGTGGTGCCGCTTTTCCTTCCCACCAGTGTTTCTGTGGGGAGATCTGCCGTGCAGACTGCAATTCCAGTCCGTGAGCGCTAAGAATAGGTACCTGGTGCTCCCAGCTCACTTCACATCACGCGAGCACAGGGATCAGTGCTGGGGGCCCACGATGAGGCACCCCACCCATCAGCAGCAAGCTGCACTGGCAGACCAGCATCCTTGCAGGAGAAAACATCTCAAGAGCAAGGGTGCTCCTCTGGGTGCCCCAAGGGTGGCTGGAGAGGGTGCTGGGGGCAGTGGCTGTGGAGTGGCAGTGTGCCTGTCTGCATTTCCCTCCAGCCGTGCCTGCCCTGGCACTGGCACCGCCGCCTCAGGAGCAAATTGTTGGGTGCACTTGGTGCAGCTGGCCCTCACCTGATGTCAGCCCGCGTGTACCGGCTATAGATGGGTGAAGTAAAAACAGCCCCTGCTTTCCTGTTTACGCACTCAGGCTTCCTCCGAGAAGTTCCTGAATAAAAACAGCCGGGCTTGACAAAATAGCCTTTCTATTTATTGCGTTGGGAACAAGCATGGTGATGGTGGAAAGGGGCTGGGTTGCCCCAAATCATCTGCTTGCAGCTGTGCTATCGTGTGGCATAAGGTGGCTTCAGAGGGCTGCTCATGGCTTGTCCGGTGCCCTGGCCCCCTGGTCACACTCCCCCAGACATACACCACTCTCTGTTGTAGATCAGAAAAAAGCAAAAGGTCTGGCTTTGTGAGACTCCTTTCTCCCACCTTGAGGAATTATTACTCCTGGTACTTCCCAGTTGGACTGTTAAACTAGATTTTGTGTTTAGAGGTGTAAAGAAGGGGAAGTGTTTTCAAATATCACTTGAGATACATTTCTATAGATAGGAGGGATGTTAAGTCCTGTATTTTAATAGTCTTTGGGCTCCTGGGTGTGACTACTGCTGTTCCGTAGTGCACTATGTGAAATGGGACCTAAAATATTCTTAGAGCTACCAACACAGGATAACTGAGGTCACAAGGGACCCTGGAGGTCATCCAGGCAAAACTCCTGCTCAAAGCTGAAAGCTAGATCTGATTACTCAGAGCCTTGTCCAGATGTATTTTGAATACACGACGGGGTGGAGATGCTACCACCTCTCTGAGCCCCTGTTCCAACGTTACCCTTATCAGATCCGGTCAGATTTTTCCTTGCTGCAGCCTGTGACTTCTGCCTCTTATCCTTTCCTGTGTTCCTCTGAGAAGATTGTGACTCTGTATTTTTTAAAACCTCATTCTAGGTAGATGAAGACAACAAGGAGACCCTTCCTCAGTCTCCTCCAGGCTGGAGAAACTTACCTCCCTTGGTGTCTCCTCAAACAGTGCATGCTCCAACCCCCTGACTTGTGCTAGGGATAGCCTCAGCTCCCTAAGGCTCTCTTGTATTGGGGAGTCCACTGCTGCTCCTGGTACTACAGGTGGAACCACACAAATGACAAATAGAGTGGGTAAACACTTCCTTCATCTACCATCGTCTATGGTCTGGCAAAGGTTTACATGCTTAGTCTTTGAAGGGTGCATTGCTTTCTCATATTTAATCTGTTGTCCAGAACAAGCCCAGTCTTCTCTTATGGACTTGCTGCCTTGCCAGTGTGTCCCCAGTCTGTACACCTGCTTCAGGTTTGTCCTTCCTACCTACAACACTTTGCCTTTGTCAAATGTTGTGAGGTTCTTGTTGGCCCATATCCTACCTGCTGAGCCCCTTGTCATAGCCCCTCTGGTTTCCACTGTACTGGCTGCTTCACCCAAGGTGGTGTCAGTCTGCTGAGGCTGCACTCTATGTCACTGCCCAAATTTTTGATGATGACAGACAGTATCAGTCCTGGTATCAATTGCTGAGAAACACTGCTTGTAAACAGACTGCTTAAAAGTGTTGACTCGCCCTCTGAGCCCAGTAGCGCAGCAAATTTTCCACTCATCTTGGAATCTGCCCATGGTTCAAGCCTCCGCAGTTTGGCTCCAGGGGGTGATATTGGAAACCATATCAAAATGTCTGCTAAAGTTTAGGTAAATGGCATTTGCTGCTCTCCATTTGTCCACAGAATCATGTGTCTTGCTGTACAGGGCAATTGGGTTGGTCAGTACAGTTTGTTCTTGGTAAATCAGTGCTGGGTGTTCCCAGTCACCATCTTCTGCTTCCTGAAAATGGCTTTTGTAAGGACTAGCTGCATATTCTTTCAAGGGACTACAGTGATGTTGACCATTCTGTAATCTACACCCCCCAACCCACCTCGATTCTTAAAAAATATTGTTTGCCTGACCATCACGTTCTTGATATATAAGAAATTTTATTTTTCAGTAGTGTGGGCTAAGATGTAAATATGAGGGCTAGAACATAAGGGATTAATTAGATATTCCTTAGGGTCACTCTCATTCACTGAATTTTTTTTTTTTTTTTTAATTTAATTTTTATGTGTTCAGCAAGATACAGCCATATCTAGAAGACAGACAGCATTCTGTTTCTCAACTTACTGGAGGCAGAACAGCATCAGAGGAGAAGAAAAAAATGAGAAGAAGAAGAATATAGGACAAACTCCACGAGAATATCTGAAAATTAGATTACAGCTGCTTAAAACTGTACACCCTAAATGAGCAATCTAACCATTAGTGTACTTAATACTGTATTCAAGTTTAAAAGTTTCTGTAGTGCACCCGATTCAAAATGAGACACTTACTAAAGCATTTTGCTGGATCAATACTTTTAAACAAAAATTTGGGTCTAATTTTATAAATCAGGGCCTCACACCTGCAGAAGAAGAGACAAAAAAAATCAAAATTATTAGCTATTTTAACAGAAACAATACGTTTGAAAGAACTTACTAATAGACCCACTTCAGTGTGTATGGGCCAGTCAGCAGAGGGCAACAACATGCTCATTGATTTACAGAAAGGCAGGTGATCAATCAGAAGAAGCAAGCTATTATTATTATTATTATTTTGATATATCCGAACTGAGACAAAAAGAAAAAAATATCTTCTGCCTGTTGTATCTTAGGTTAAAGGGTGAGAAAACTTCAGCAGTGCTGCCAGTTTTGACAAATCAATTTCAAATGTATATAAGAAGGGACAGGACGTGGTGTCCCTACACGATCAAATGGCCATCCAGTGGGCCAGAGCTAACTGCACAGTCGAGTCAAATTAATTAAAACATTCATGGAAAAAATAATCCTTGTAATTTTTTTTTTTTTTTTCATCTGGTTGCTGGATTTCATTGTTCATTTGCTGTTGTTCCAGGCATAAGCCGTTTGGCTTACACATATGTCTGGCCCACATTCCTGCAAGAGGTCTGCATTTACTATGATGAGAGAGTCCATCAAAAGAAAAAGACAGAGATGTGAAGAAAAGATTCTTGGAAATTTGATGACTGGAAAAATGACAGTTCTTGCCAAGGATTTTTCTGAAAACTGGAAAAAACAACAGGACTGGGACCAGCAATCTGTGGGGTAAGGGAGCTTTTAGTGTTGACGTCTTCCATTCCGCAGAACGACACAGATTCCGACCCATTAATCTCTGGTGGGGTCAGCAAGGTCTCCTGTTGTTCACAGTGCATCGACAGTCAAAAGTATTCTCAAAACATTTCAATAGGATACTTTTTTTTTTCTTGTAAAAGGGGAAAAAATGCAATGAGCATATGCTATTTAAGAGCTCCATCCAAAATGTTTTAAAAAATGCCACCTGAAAAATAAAAATACTTTTAGCACAGAGTGATATTTATTAAAACCTTAAGAAGTTGAACATGGTATCATGAGTAAAAAGTTCGGAGTTGACAACAAACTGAAAATATTCTGAGTTGTAACACATGGAGCCACTGAAGCTGCTACTAAATCCTATGGGGTACTTATCAGCAAAAATGATAATAGGTTTATAAAGGTAGACAATGCATGACAATAAGATATGATTTAAGGAAGAAATGACTTGGAGCTATGTTAAGAAGACATTTTTAGACACCTTGGTCCCCTCACTTCATGGAGACAATAAAATTTCACTTTTGTCTGCAGTAACACCTGACTCTCCAAAAGAGAAGACAAAAAGTGGTCTTACACAGACGATCAGGCCCTGCAATAGCAATAATTGATGATTTCTTAGTTTAAAGGAAAAAGAAGAGGAACTGTAAGGAATTCTGCTGTTCCCATGTGTTCAAATGTTATGAATCAGACTCTGAAGTCATCAATAAACCAGACTATTGTTGCCATTTGTGTTTTTGAGCTTCCACGGCTCATCTTTTCAAGCCTCTATCAGTAGTTGCAGGGTTTGGATAATTTCAGATAGATTTTCATACATTTGCAACATTCATAGTATTTTAGGAGCCACAGTAGCTTTAAGGAAAGACATCAAATATCACAGTATTCCTGATGAAAGTGTGTTAGTTAGTGCAACCGGGTTCTGTCAGCCTCAAGTGTCACAGTGACACGACCAAGATGTTCACTGCCATTAACTTCACACTGCAGGTGATAATTAGTTTTGCCCATAGGTTCTGTCAGTTTTGCAAATGTTTATTCACCCTGAAAGGTGTTTTACAGTCAGAGAGTGCCAAATTCAGACAAATCTCAATTTCCTACCATTTTATTAAGTTTTGAGTAATTGTTTCCTCAGAACCACTTTAAAAAGTCATATGTGTATAGCTCCAACAGGGCACCAGATATCTTACAGACATGACACCAGAAGGTGCTTGCTAATCTTTTCCTGTTATTTTCTTGATCCCACAGTCTTGTACTGCTGAGGAAATGAGACTGTGAGCCAAAGCCAGCTCCACAGAGAGCTGCCAGAAAAGATGCTTTGTCCCTGGACTTTGAAGATGATTTTTCATTTCCTGCTACTGTTGAAAAATTATATTTCTGTGCAGACTTCTTGTTGCATCTTCTCTATTTGGTGCAATGATCACACTTGAGCAGATCGGGCATGCACAGTAAGGTGCAGACAATTATGTGTGCTTATTGTATGCAGCATGGTAGGCCTAGCTTTAGCCCTGCAGCACTCCTTTGACCAAGGTGGGGAGGTCTCTGTAGATTAGAAGGCACTGAGGGACATCTGACGGTTAAGCTGGAAACAGAATCACAGATGTATAATGGTTGAGGTTGGATGGGACCTCTGGAAATCATTCAGTCCAATGCCTCTGCTCAGAGCAGGGTCATCTAGAGCAGACTGCCCCGGACTATGTCCAGCTGGGTTTGGCATTTATCCAGAAGTGGAAAATCCTCAACATTTCTGGGCAATTGCTCAGGGCAAGTAAGTGTTTGACCATTCTCATAGTAAAGTGGCTTTTTCTCATGTTTGCCTGGAATTTTCTGTATTTCACTTTGTGTCCATTCCCCCTCCTGTCCTTTCACGAGATATCACTGAAAAGAGCCTGGATCCACCTTCTTTTCCATCAGGTATGTATACACATCAAAAACATGCTCCTGAGCCTCTTCTTCTCTACGTTAAATAGTCCCAGTTCCTCCATCCTCTCCTTGTGTGGCAGATGCTCTTCTGCTTTAATCATTTTTGTATCCCTTCACTGGAGTCACTCCAGAAAGTCCATGTCTCCTTGTGCTGGGGAGCCCAGACCTAGACACAGTACTCTGGATGTGTCCTGCCAGTGCTGAGAGTAGAGAAAGGGTCACCTCCCTAGCATGCTGGCAATGCTTTTTGTAATGTAGCCCAAGGTGACATAGGCTTTCTCTTCTATAAGGGTACAGGGCACATTGTATGACTCTGTTTTATGATCAAGACACCCTATTTGAGGATCAGCATCTGGTTGGGAGAGATGGGATGCACCTCACTAATCAGGGCAAAGACATTTTTGCCAATAGGATGTCTGACCTCATAAGGAGAGCTTTAAACTAGAAAGAAGGGAGGAGGGAGAGGGTAACCAGCAGCCCTGTGTAGGAGTGACACACAAGGCTGCTGAAAAAAATGCATGGGGTGATGTGATAGGGAAGGGTCACAAAAATTAACAAAATAGGTCACACTTGCAGATTAGCAAGGAAATGCATACAAGGCATCATTATGGAACAATTCCCCCAAACACTTTCTAGGACCACAACATGCTGTGGTGCCTCTCTTAAGTGCCTATACAGTAACACAAGCAGTATGGGGAATAAATGTTCCTTGTTCATGTTAAACTTGCTGTCCATCATGACCCCCAGGTCTTCTTCAGCAAAGCTGCTTTCCAGCTAGCCAGCCACCAGCCTGTCCTGGTGCCTAGGATTACTCCTTCCCAAGTGCAAGACTTAGTATTTCCCTCTATTAAATGTCACGAGACCCATTTCTCCACCTTGCCAAGGTCCCTCTGGATGGCAGCACACCCATCTGTATCAGATAAAGTTATTAGCCTCACCTCCCAGTGTATCATGTATAAACTTGCTGAGGATGCACTCTGTTTTGTAATCTAAGTCATTAATGATGCTAAACAGTAAACAGCCCCAGTACCAATGCCTGAGGTAGTCTGCTAGTGACTAGTCTTCATGTGAACTTCATGCTGCTGGTCACAGCCCTTTAAGCATGGCTGTTCAGCCAGTTTTCCATTCATCTCACTGTCCACTTACCTAGCCTGTATTTCAGTATGCCAGTGAGCATGTTACAGGAGACAGTGTTGAAACCTTTGCTAAAATCAGGATAAACCACGTCTATTGCTGGTTTCCAGAAGGAGTTTCATAGATCCTCCCTCTTGCTCTCCTTGAAGGCAAGAGTGATGTTTGCTCTCTTCCAGTTGTCAGGAGTTTCTCATGATTAGTATGACCTTTCAAAGATAATTGAGATTGACTTGCAATGACATTAGTCGACTCCATCTGCACTTGTGTCTGCATCCTTTGAAGTCCCATGGGCTTATTTATATCCATTTTGCTTACATGTTACTTAACTTGAGCCTTCTTGACTGAGGGTAAGTCTTATTTGCTCCAGACTTTTCCTCTGGTGTCAGGGCCTGGGATTACTGAAGCTTGCTCCTACCAGTAAATACCAAGGTGAAAAAGTCTTTGAGAACTTTGGCTTTTTTTGTGTCCTTTGTCTCCAGGTCTCCTGCTCCATTAAGCACCTGCCCATGTTTTTCCTAGTCTTCCTTTTTATGTTTATATGCCTGTAGAAGACTTTGTTATTGCCCTTCATGTCCCTTCCCAGATTCAACTCCTGGTGGGCTTTGGCTTCCCAAAACCCGTCCCTGCATGCTTTGTCAGTGTGTCTATTCCTCCTGGGTCACCTGCCCCTGCTCTCACCTCTTGTATGCTTATGCACAGTGACAATTCATGTCCCTGCCCCTCCCTTCTACTTCCCTGTGCCTTGGCAGACAGATAGCATGGCCACTGCCAGAATTACTCAAC
Source organism: Anas platyrhynchos (assembly GCF_047663525.1). Classification (NCBI taxonomy): domain Eukaryota; kingdom Metazoa; phylum Chordata; class Aves; order Anseriformes; family Anatidae; genus Anas; species Anas platyrhynchos. Next base: position 8,886,161 of record NC_092620.1, on the reverse strand, counting down.
CAAAGATGTCTCTGGTTCGTCTGTCTTATATGGCACTTATCTTTAGGTGACTATCCCACATTGCAGTACCAGAAGTTGTAACAAGCAATTGAGTCTTGAGATACTGAGTAAAATGACTATGGTTCTCATCAGTGACTAAGCACTGGATTTCATCTTCAGTAGCTCAGCCAGGATCTGAGTTAATGTGCAATGGATACTTTCTTTTTTTCTTTTTTTCTTTCCCCTCCAAGCTGAAAGACTGAAATTCAGATTTAACCCCCAAACACATTTTCAGAACTTGGCAATAAACCCCCAGGAAAGACAGTTATAACAGAGGAGTGGGACAGCTTGAACTGTGGCAGAGCTATTGAACCAAACTAGTGTGCAGAGGAAATGAAGCACACAAATATTCCAAAGGAAATACTAATGTTGGTTGCTGTTTATTGTCTTTTTATACATCTTTGTTAAACTTTGAATAGTCTGTGATTTTGCTGGCAATGAAGTCTCATCATATTAGAACAAAAGAAAAATACCCTATATTAATGCTGCTCATTTTTTGGAGAGTCAGATTTTTCCTCCAGCAGCTTCCTTCAGAAGTGGGAGGCTGTAAAACAAAGCGTCTGAATAGCTGTTATGACATTATCGATCTATTATTGTGCTGGTTGATTCTGGAATTGCTATTACCAAGGTCATTATGGTTAGTATTTGATATAGTGCTGTGCAAAAGCTCACCTTCTCATTTCCAAAGTTTCAATCAGAACAACAGAATGGTTAGTAGCATCTATCTTACTCGTTTGGGAAAAAGAGTCATTTTAATGAAGGCAAAGAGGCCTCAGGTGCAAAGTAGACCTACCAGATATGGGTAAATCAGTTTAGAAAAAAAGCTTGAATTAATACAACAGTCACAGGACAGGTGCTTCTGCTTCCATGCTTGCATGGAAGGCATGGCATACAAGCCACCCGAGCCCTGTGTCACTCTCCATAGCACCAAGGTAGCCAGAGAAGCAGTGACTATCAGGTGGGGCCACCGACACCACGCTGACTGGTTGCCAAATTGCCTCCTGGGGCCAGGGAGATCTGAAGTTCCTGCTGCCACTTTAATTGCTGCCATCTAGTGTCACCTTGTGGGAGGACAAACAGCAGGGCTTGCAGCCGTTTTCACTACTGCGGAGTCAGAGGAGATGCTTCTGTTTTGCCTTGTGAAGTAAATTGACCAGAAGGTGTAATTTCAGCCGTGAGGTGGGCTTACTTCACACAGCTCTTATCTCTATTTTACCTTCTAGCCCAATGGCTGGAGCAGTTCTCCTGGTACTTGGTCTAGAGACACTCTTTTCTCCTAAAGGATTTGAACCCGCATCTGTCTCCCATGGAAGTGCCTTCAGGAATACAATAAGCACTTCCCATTTCTAACCTCTTTCTGATCACAGAATTGTAGGGGCTGGAAGGGACCTCCAGAGATCATTGGGTCCAAGCCCCCTGCCAAAGCAGGTTCCCTAGAGCAGGTTGCCCAGGTAGGCGTCCAGACGGGCCTTGAATATCTCCAGAGAAGGAGACTCCACATGTCCCACCACACATGATCATGTCTTCGCCACTTCTAGAGATGCCACTGCAGCGACTTGGCTTGCTGTCTAGGTTCTCCATTGTACCTGTGATTTGAATCATGACTAAAGTGAAATTTTTACAAGCTTCTTGGGGTGGGCAGTACTTCTGGTGTCCTTTCTCCTCTTCAGTGCTCCAGAACCGGGACAGCATCAGTCTCATTCTTGTAGTACTGATGGGGTAATTATCTCATTTTGGGTGTCCTGTAGCCAACAACATGAAGGCATGCGTCACAATTTTTGTCAAGCAATCAGATGAGATTCTGATTATTCTTATTATCTTAAGAAACAGCCTACTCATTTGATAAAAGTGGTTTGCTTCATTAGAATGAGATTTTCAAACTCTATTTCTTTTTCCTCATAACAGTAACACTAAATGATGAAAACCACACAGTTACAGAGAGAGTAACATGTAGGATTTTTTCTAATGGACATAGTGTGGTTTTAGGACAGAGTCATGGCTCCTCAGGCATTATTTCTTTGACTGGAATTTCTTAGGGACGGGGATCCTGCATGTGCAGTTTCTATATCTATATGTGTATTGTCTGGGACATTAGCAGAACTATTCAAGCACAAGTAAATATGGGAATGTTATGTTGAAAATCTCAGTTATTTCTAATTGATGAAAATACCCCGGTGTTTATACAAAGCTACACAGTGACTCACAATGAAATGAAGTCAGCAAAATACCAGACGTTTTTACATCCAAAACAGAGACAAGTGCCATATGTTCATAAAATAGTTTTCTCCTTAGTAAATGTTTATGAAGAAAATGAATGGATAAATTCCAAAAAGAGAAACTTGTGTAATATTATTTTCAGATAACAGAAGTATTTTTCCATTAAGATTTTTTTTTTTCTTTTCATTTACTTATTTTCATTGTAAATCAGATGACACAAGAAGGTATCCAATATGCCACTCATGCAGGTATCTATAATATGCCTTGGTGCCTGACTATCCATACAGCAAAAATATGGGAAAACATTTTCCATGCAGACCAGAAAACCCCTGACTGTTGCTGTCTGCTGGGACCGGGACCTGAAGCCTGTGATCAGACTGAGCTGGACCTGAGTAGGTGTTGGGTCTGGTGGAACCTAGTGTGGAAGACACCTCTCATCTCAGAGCTTGGTCTTGAAAGGTGCTGAGTTCAATGGGAATTGAGCTCCCTAGGAAGACAGTAAGAGGTACTGTCTCTCCTTCAATTATGTTAAATTGCATAGAATCAGATTTAATCTTCATATTCAATATTCTCTTTCTGAGATTTGAACTAACTGGAATAAACTTTTCTGCTGCAATTGGTTGTGGATGTTTTAGTAATGAGGATACTAACCTGTTCGTTGGTGTTGAAAATATAAACCAGAGGGTGAGGCATATGATAGAGCTAAACAGATACTATAGGTAGGTAACAGCTCTTTGCTTTATTTTACAGTATAACACAATCATTAAATGAAATTAGAAGTGTCAGTTTCAAAGCAGACAGAAGGAGATGGTGTCACTGAGAAAAACAGTTACAGCTGTGGAACCCCTTTCTGAAAAATATTGTAGGTGTTAAAGGTTTACATGGATTCAAACCCAATTGAGCATATACATGGAAGAAAAAGATCTACCAAGAGCCATTAAATAGATTATGTGTCCAGCCAACAAAACTCCAGCTTCAAGTTGCTGAGGTCTAGACAGTTTGAAGTGTTAGTCCATGCTTACCTTGTTCTCGTAGTCTTTCCTATAAATCTGTTGCTGGATACAGGACAATGGGTTAGATTGACCTGTGGTCTGAATCAGTATGTCAGTTTTTAAGTAGTGTAGTTACATGTTTGAACTTTGTTTTCCTGTTACTGAGGATGACAAAAAGCATTGTTCTCATTCAGTTCTGAGCAGTCCTCAGTATCCCAGAGAGGAGAGAAGTGGAACATAAGGAATGCAGTAGGATGTGCAATGATAGCTATCTTGGTAAATAAAACAATGGGAGCAATTTTTTTGTGGCATCTAACTGGGAGAAGAATTATTCCTTGACTTGAGCTGTAGACCTTCAGGTTCTGAAATAATACATTGCCTATTCTTGTAGCAGACTGTACAACTGGCAGCTTAAATTTGTAACCTACGCAATATATCATAGAACCATATATCTTCTGCTTTGTTTCACAAATTCACAGGATCATGTCTGCAATCAATGGATCTTTCAGGTTTTTATTCCTTTTGCATCCTGAAAGTGTTTTTTTTTTTTTTTTTTTTTTTTTTTGTGAGACACAGGGAAAGACAATGTTTGTTTAACTGCTTTTGTTAGCTGGAGTTCATGATAAGACGTTCACAGCTAGCTGACCTTCTATCTACCAATCCATCCTTTTTGTTCCTTGATATGAATCCAGAACTCAACAAGAGGGTGCTCGCATTCACATTTCAGGGTCTCAAAATTTAAATGCTGATCCCATACTTTACTGATCTAGACCTAGATCTGTTTTGGAGTAGTCTTCAAGATCTTGAAGTTTCTGAAAGCTGTGCATCCCATTGCCATTGGGTTGCTGACAGTACGGCCTGAGGAGGTTGGTGGACTTCGCTGCTCAATGAAGCTGTCCATTCCAAGGACTGCTTCAGCCTTTCATTCTCTGTTGATCACAATCACCTTTGCGATCATTCTGTAACCTTGTCAAGTGCTCACTGCAGGGAGCAAGGGCTATTCCCTCCTCTGGCAGTTTTCCTTTTGTTCTGTCTTTTCTAATATATTTACATACATCTTTAATTCATGTATTCCCATGAGGCAGACTAGCTCACTATTTCAAGCTTTGAATTTCACCTATTTTACTTGTGGCTTTTCTTGCAATGCTAATGACTTAGTTTCTGTCATCCTTTTAGTGTATGCACTTTATTTTGAAGCTTGAAGTAATTTTATTGTAGCTTTTGCCATTTATGATGGTAGTTTTGCTGTTATCCTGTTGTATCCCTACTCTACATGCTCACCTGCATATATTATGTTAGAGCTGCATTCTTTGCTCTTCTTGTAGCTTGTTCTAAATAAAAAATATTATCATAATTTCCTATATTTGCCACCATAGGCAATTCCACATAATGCTTTTTGTGGGCTAGGAACAGAGTAGGAACTGCTGTTTCAGCATGTAACAGAACATAAACTACTCTTCAGTAGGTATTTCTTCACAGGCTTTTACCCTGTGGAATACAGAAAGTAATCCAAGAGTGTTTATGCCTCTGTGTAGCCAAAAGCATCCTTTGCATGCCCCACAGCATAGCTGCTATGGTATTGCTTAGCCAGCGGAGGGTTGGGTATGCTCCTGTGCAGAGGTTCCTGAAGAAGGAAGAACTCTCAAGCAGTTTCTTAAACTATCTACAGACTCATTTTGTTTCCTGTCAGGCCAGCATAATAAATACCACATCACTTCAAAGAAGGCTCCTTACCCAGGCTTAATTTCTAACACAGGGACAAGCCAGGCTAGGGAACAAAATGCCTGTGCCCAACCCCAGTTCACGCAGCAGCAACCACCACATACACTTAACATGGGAAAAAGAGCTTTTCTACCCCAATCCCACTGTACCCACACAATGTATGTACAGCTCACACAGAATCACAGAATTTCTAGGTTGGAAGAGACCTCAAGGTCATCGAGTCCAACCTCTGACCTAACACTAACAATCCTCCACTAAACCATATCCCTAAGCTCTACATCTAAACGTCTTTTAAAGACCTCCAGGGATGCTCCTCCCATTCCTTCTGCAAGTTAAACCTGTATTATATGGCTAAGGGCTGGCCTTGCTCTTTGTACTTTCTTACTATGCATTATGCTCAGCAGAATCTTGTGGTAAAAACAAATGAATCACAATAGCATGGACCATGTACAAATAAAGGGAATTCAAGAGGAAAATTGTCTTCTGACTTGTTTTCAGCATGGTATCTGAGCTCCTGCCTTTGGTATGGGAATATATGATACAGTGGTGTTGGGAATTAAACAAATCTAGCTGGAAACAACAGATCTGCTTCTTTGGTCTCACAGCACACCAACACTTGAATAAACATGAAATGTCCCTGGGAAGAGCCCTCCAGAAGCTACTACCATGTGACAGACTGATGAGTTGAAAGGTTGCAACAAGGGAGAAGAACAGAAGGGCATGTTCATTAATGCAAAATACAAGGAGAGAGCAGTGAGAGCCAGTCCATGAGGAGACAGAAACAAGACTTGACACTTTCTTAGCAACTGAGTGCTACCACCAGGAAAGTACAATACAGGCAGTACAATAGTAAGATCTTCCATCCTTCCCTCCTCCCTCCCTCCCTCCCTCCCTTCTTTTTTTTTTCTAAGTTTGTTATTTGTTTTTTTATTTATTTATTTTTTTCCATAGTTAGAGAAATTTTAGGAGGTAGCAGTCAGGACTTAGGCAGGTGTCTGTGTGCCCATATGATATTTTCACTGTGTGTTGTACTGAGAGGAGGGGAATTTAAAAGGCTACCTACATTACCCCCTCTTTTATGCATAGGTTGTGTTTGCTGTAGGGATGAGAAAGAAATCACCTCATTCAGGTGTGTCACTGGAACAACCTGTGCAGCATTAGGTTTGTTAGGTCTTTTTTTTTTTATGGCAATTTTTGCTATTTCACATCATTAATTAGTAACGTAAGTCAGTAAAGTAATTTTAAGCCATAGAAAGAAAGTAGAGGGAAGGTATGCAAAGTAACTGAAAGGAAGTTTTACTAATTTCAGAGAGAGATAGGGTGAGGCCAGATCCTTTGTTGCAGGTAGTGTTCCTGGATGGCAGTCAGTGGGAAATCAGCCTTGTAGATTTTATCTAAGATGGCAATATAACAAGTAAGTGAAAGAGATTCAGAGGGAAGAGCTTTTGAAGGAGAGAGAAAGATGCTTCTTTTCATTTCCATTACTCATTTTGTATGCAGCTAACTAGATTAACTTGGTAGCTATCTTATTCTATGAGAACCTTGTTGAAGCTCTTTGTTTTGAAAAGCAAGATGCCTGCATGCTGCAGGTTTAAGACTTGCACAACAATTATATGCTCAGATAGGTAAAGGGTACTGTAATTCTCTCCGAGTATTAGGGATCTTGGACTGCTCTAGGACATGGAAAAAACATTATTTTAAATGTAAGAAAGCCCAGATGGCTTGGCTCTGTCAGCCCAGTCAGCATGATCTCTGAAACTACTTGTTCTCTTTCTAAGGTAGGTACTACACGTCCTCTTCCTTCAATAGGTGCCTCCAGCCCCATCCTCTGATCTACTTCTGAGATCTTCTGAAGGAGCCATCAGGAGGAAACCATGTTTTTGCTTCCCACAGGGGTTTCTTGTGTGTGTGTGTGTAGCATCCACCAACTGATGCTTCGGAGCCCTTTTCATGTTCCAAATCTTTTCTGTTTTGGCCAAAGAGGGTAATAAGACCTCATCAAAAATTATCAGTAATGTTCCCTGTTGTGTCTTATAGCACGTACCCACTTTGTCTGCAGTGTGCAAGATAAGGAGGCAGAATCCAGCACAGGACCTCTATGGACTAGAGTTGACTTTAGCCCTGTTCAGTGAATCTACAACAGATGGTAAGAATCTGTAAATTTGTGATAAAACTATTACTTTTTGCTTCTGGAGGTTAAACATTTGATGTGACTGAAGTTACTGAATGACTTACATATACAGATTTTTGACATTTGCTTGTCCTTATACTTTTTCTTCCCAAATATAAATTTGCTCTCTTTATATATATATACATGCATATGAATGGAACCTGGAAGGTGATTCTTAGGATTGAGATTTGTGTCTGTGGTTGAGCTGGAGGACAAGGAAAGAAATTTTGCTCAGCTAGAAAAAGGTGAAGAAGGAACTCCAGTTTTTCAATATTTCTTGTCTGAATCCAGAAAGTTTCCTTTAACTCAAAAAGTGTCCATGATTTCACAGTAGTTTACCTCTACATTACTGAAGGTCATTTTCTAAAACACATTCAATGAACAAAGTGTTTCACTGGCAGAGAAGGTGGATGTGATCTGCAAGCACTGAAGAATCTCGACGAACATTAGCTGATTTTACTGACTTTGTGGGGTTTGTTTTGGAATAGTTTGTCTCTAGAATATAGACTTGCCTGTACACCATGATGCTATGTAACATCAGAAAGATTTCATGGCTACAAAATGCTTAGGGAGCTGCACTGACATACATACAGAACAGAAACCTCAATGCAAAATGTTCTAAACAACTTGCACAACTGAAATGTAAGTAAAGGGCGGGTTCTGAAGCAAGTATTGTTGCTAACATGGTGTGTTGCAATAATAGGAACAGGCGCTCCTAAATAAATTGCATCTTCTATCAAAAACAAATTTTTTATGATGCAAATAACTGTTATATATCAGACAACATTAATATAGTGCCAGACACATGTCCTTAAAAGTAAAATACAGCTACATACTATCAAGAATTAGACCTAATTCCCTGTGCAAAAGGATCAAATCCCAGAACATCACTGAGTTGAGAAAGAATCCCAGAGGACTGGTATGAAATCCTACAAACTTCCAGGTCTCTGCTTCTGAAGAGAAGATGAAAAATTGCTCACCAAGCAAAGCTAGTGGCTATGTTAAAAAATTTAGCAGCAATTTGATAGCTTGCAATAATGGCCTGTATGTAGAGCTAGAAGATATTATATTATTCTTGCCAACTGGGACACTCTACTTAGATATTGAATACTTAAAATAAACCCTTCAGGGGTTAAGAGATCACTAAGAAAATTTACCTTTTGAGATAAGTAATGCATGACCTAGAAAACTTGAAAATGTTCAAAAATTATGAGAACATTTCAGCTTTATGTTCCCTTAAATGTTGATTTAAAGCTCTTTTGAATTTTAAACCCTGCTATCTTAGCGAATATTTAGATTTATATGTCTAGAATTAGGCACTTAAATGTTTCATTAAGAAGTAACTAGCTCCTTCTAGCTTTTGGAATCATCCTGTGTACCAGACTCACTTTATGCTATTTTCCATCTAGATATAGGTAAAAGGTCTTGGATTTCCTGGCCCAGCAGCCAATGTGCATAATAAGATAAAGCCAGACAAACACAAAATTCTTTACATGCCCAGTTACAGAGCAACTATATCTATAGGCGCTATAAAGTCTATCTCATGTGCCAGAACTTTTGCTATGAAGTGTTTCCACAGAAACATCAGAAATTTTACCTCTTTCAAGGATGACTGGGAACTAAGAGGCCTCAGCTCATCTCAAAACCTGTTTCTCTGGGAAAGGCAATGTTTTCTGGTTGAAGTAAACTTCTTCACATGTAGCCAAAATGATGACTGTCCTTTCTCACACTGAGACCAAAATATCAAATACTTGCCTAATCCTTCTGCATTGACACTTTAGATGCTTGAACATATTGCATCAAAAGCTCAAATTATAAAATGACCTGACTCCATGGCTGGATTCCCCTGGGATGGGTTGTGCTGGCATGGTGCTGGTTTGGCACTGTCGTCTGTAGAAGTATTCTTGAACTCATCCTACTCTATAACTATGGAGACACAAGTGGATGAGATTTCTGGATGATATGGCCTTGTCCAAATGACATATTGAAGATTTATGCCCATTGAACAGAAGCTTATATTAAATCAAATACATGTATTCTCAGTATTTTAATTGGATATTTTGCAAAGACAACAGGAAAACAAATTTTAGTTCATTCCACACGTTCATTCAGAAGATGGCTTGATAACAAAATAATATCATGAGGGGAAGGGAGTGGCCTGGTGGAGAAACCACCTCTGCAATGCTTGTATCAAAATTTTGGCATGACATCCAAACAGAAGTCTCTTTCTCTGAAAGACATCATATACTGCCTAGCACTGGGTTCTTTTATGTTGGGAAAAATCTATGTAAAACTGAAAGGCCAGATCTCATCTGAAAACACTTCCCTTGCAAACTATTCCAGCTTAAGTAAATAGTCTTGCTTGTGTTTGAGCTGAAGCCTGCAGAAGTAAGCAATGGACTTTCAGTCCCTTGCTGAGACATTGCCTGCGTCCCAGCTCTGTGCTGGAAGGGCGCAGCCAGGAGCCCATGCCTGTGGGTACCTGCGCAGGTGTGCACCTGCTGCAGCAGGACTAGTCCCTCTGTAGAGGAGGAATCCACTTACCTGTGTTTACTGTCTTGTCATGGGACAAGCTTTAACAAGTCTCCTATGCTAACTGGCTTTTCATGGCCAGAGTTCAAACATACAAAGTGAAGCACACTCCATGTGTTCAGACTCTTTCTACTCTTTAATCAACATCTTTCTACTGCTCCCATCTTATTTTACTCTTTTTAATTTAGCATGTAAAACAATGACATTCTTTTCCTCTCTCTAGTGTATAGAGAGATGTTTCCTTTAATTACATCCCCCTCCTCCTATCTAAAGGAAGATCCTATGTGATTTTTTCATTGACAGCAGCCTTCCTTTAGCTTGGGAATGGAATTTCATCTGCAACCGTACATGTGTCAGGGATACTGTCTACACAGGTTTTGCGTTTGAAAATAGGCAGGACTGCTGAGAAGTTTACTTTTCAATGGAAAAGTGTTGGATTACTCCTAATATTAGGGGTCTATTATTTTTTACAGTTTGATGACTTTGCTGGTATAAAGGGAGTTCAGAAGAAATGGAAATTACACTCTTAAGTAGGGTTGCCAACTCTCATGACATTATTACAAGTCACAGCACTTTGCTTGAAGTGTTGACTCCTCAGGGCAGGTGCTTGGGTGAAAGTCTCAGCTTTCTTTCTTTTTTCTTTTTTTCTTTTCTTTTCCCTTTTCCCTTTTCCCCCCTTTTTTAACAACTTTTTCTTATTTTGTTTTCGAAGTTGTATTTCTAGCTCCTAAGTTTATAAAGAAAATCTTCAAAACTCAAGCTAAATCATCCAATAAGATCAAGAGACAAACAGAAATGTGTAATAAAAATAATAAAAATCAATAAGACTTTTGAACTGAGCATATGAACAAAGCCTATTTCCAGACAAGACTAAGAACTGACCTTACCAAGAGGTAGGACAGTCTACTAATCTTTTGATGAAGAGTTTTTGTGAGTTTATTGACTGTTATTTGCACATGTGCCTATTTAATCTCCTTCATCTCAGCCCTTAGCTGAGTTCTCAGGATCATGACCCTGGCCAGATCTTTGGGTTGATACTGTAATAAAAATTATGTGTGGAGCTTGGTAACACCACCTATAATTAAGGTTGCCTAATCCTCTGTATTTTAAGATCCTGTTTTTGGTTGCATATAATTTGCCAGATTAACTATTTGGGCTGAAATTACTCAGGTGTTTGCCTGGGATAGAGTCTTTCTCTGAGTATAGTTTCATCCAAAATATCCAGCTGTATATCAGAACAGGTCTGAGGGAAAGAGCTCACGTAAAAACAGTTTGCATGAAAACAGTTGAATTGGTTTTGCTGACAATTTCTAGTATTTTCCTGCTTTGCACCAGAAACCAGGACTTTGTCAGGGAACATGCACTGCTGCCAGGGGTGTGTCTTATGCTATCCCTGAGAAAATTTGTTCAAATTTGGCTTGGTTTGGAGCCCCTGCAAATCACAAGGTCACAGATGTTTGCCTAACCTTCATTTAAAAACCTCTGCTGCTATTCTGCAGCTTCCTAAAGTAGCCTGTCGTAGTACTTAACTCTCGTTAGAGTGACAGAGACTTTCCTAATATCTAACCAAATCTTCCTCACAGTAAAGTAAGCTAAATTCTTCTTGTACTATAGTGAGTGGACATAAAGAAAAACTGATCACTGTCCTCTTCAGAATAACCTTTTATGTATTGGAAGACTGTTATCATGTCCCTGCTCAGTCTTCTCTTTTCTAGACTAAACAAACCCCATTCCTTCAACCTTTCCTCATAGCTCCAGTTTTCTAAACCTCTTATCATTCTCATTACTCCCCCTCTGGCCCTCTGGATGCTTTCCAGTATATCTACTTTTTTTTTTTTTTTTTTTTTTTTTTTTTTTTTTTTTTTTGTGCAGTGCCCCAAGCTGGACACAATACCAGTAAAGCAGAATATTTACCTCTTGTGTTTCCCATTCCTTCCTTCCAGTATGACACAGATTTAAATTATTATTATTATTATTTTTAATTTTTCATCAGCGTTACATAATAAATGTACATTCAGTTTGCCCTGCACTGTAACCTTCCTCCTGGTGCTGTTACCTGCCCATTTTCTCCTAGTTTTACTAGCATTTTACTTCTTCTTCCTAACCACAGCACATTGCATTAGTCTTTACTGAATTTCATTTGGTTAATTTTAGACAATGCCTCCAATTTATCAAGGTCATGTTGAATTCTTATTCTAACGTCTTAAAAGCTTTCAGCTCCCTCCAACTTGACATCATCTGCAAATTCTACACATTTTCTCTTTTTTTCCATTATCCAAATCATTAGCAGAAATATCAGATAGACTAAACAATACGGAACCTGGTAGGACCACACTTGAAATGCCTTCCCAGCATAATATCAAGTAGCAAAACTGCTTTTACACACCCTTGATGGGTGTGTAACCTCACTTATTTACATGCTTCTGTTTTCAGTAGCAACAAGAATGTCAAAAACAAAGAACAGGATCCTGGCCCAGGAATCCATCTGTCTGCTGCTGCCATGAGCTTTGTTGTGAAGTGAAGCCTCCCCAGGGAAAGAAGGGACATGCTATGGTGGTGGTATGGTAGACCTAGAAGTCTGCCCTGGCAGGCAAACATGCAGCCTGCCACAGTAGAAAACTGCTTCTTGAACCTGCTGATGTTAGCTCAATATCAGTAGGCAAAGGAGTGGTGGGACTGTAGTCTCAGACTGGTGAGGATCCCAATTGTTTAAGAATGTGAAGGATTACATAAATGGCCATCATGTTTTACAACAAAAACAAACAACCACCAACCAGCCGACCAAACAAAAACCAAAAAAAAACACCATGCAAAACAAAACAGAACAAACCAACCAAACAAACAAAAGAAAAAGTTAGGACTGCAGAGTCAAACATTGAAAACTCATGGAATGCAGAAATTAAGACTGTCAATAGAGCTTTGATTTGTTCCTTTTTTAGGGTACACATTATGAAAGCCTGCAATAGCTTGATTTTCCAGTAGTACTCTGATTCTAGGTAGATGGTTATAAAGAGCATAATAATATGTTTCATAATTCAGATATTTCAACATGTCATATTTACCAAAAAGTTGATGCTTGTGTAATGTAGACTAGTATTGGATTACACTTAAATCATTTAAATGTATTAAATTAGCTTTCTTTTAACTTTTTTTTTTTTTTTTTAAGTGATTAAATAATGACAATACTGACCAAAGCTGAGATGATGACAGAAAGAAAGAAGACTGGCAAATGGCATTCAAAGACTACACAGGATAAACATATCTTCACTTAGAGATTAAGATGCTTCTACTGGAAGAGGTTGGATGAACTTATACATGATATTGGGGAAGGAGAAAATGTTTATAATGAATTATGGTGATTGAAGACAGTGACAGAGGAATCACCATCCTTTGCTAATGGAAGATATCTTTTACAAGCATCAGCAGTCAGGCCAGCCAGATGATGCACTTGCATTTTCACACAACAGTCCCAGCTCCTGGAAGAGAAAAAGCAACATGCAGCTACTGTGCACCCGATGAACTTGGCTTATAGGCAAACATGTAATAAAAGGATTTTTCATATTTTTCAGGAGGTGGCCTTTATCACTTTCAAACATCCCCTTTTCTAGTAGCCTTTCTTTTTGCTGTATAAATAATTCTGGAAGATTTATGATGGTCAAGAAATACACAATGTACTGCAGGAGATGGTTATTGATTACTGAGTCTACAGATCCTTCCGAGATGTTAGCTTCCTTGGATCAAGCAAAACACAAAGAACATTGAATTGCTGCTTCTCTGGCTTTAGAGATTTTCTTCCAGTATTCATGATATAAATGATAGAAACTTACTCATGAATCAGTATCACTGGATACCCCTTTACTAGGTACATGGACTTAGCATTATACTAAACCTGATGTCCACTTAGTAACAGCGTAATCCACCCTAGGCAAAGATACGGACATTGGCATGATACCATGAATTACAGAAGCTTTGAAACAGATCCAAAGCTTAAACAAACTTCTGCAGTTAAGCAGGCTTTGGAATTATAACCTTTTACACTGCTTTTATGTTGTTAACTTCAGTGATAATTTTAATGGTAGTGTTAACAAAGGAGATATATATAAACATATATACATATATATATAAACATATATACAAAAGTACTGATCCCCTCCAATTCATAGTAAATGTAGTTCAATTCATTGAAAGCAAGATGTAATTCTGACTAAATCTTAGGTACCCACTGAACTAATCATCCTAAAGTTTACTGCCTGAGATCCCTTATGGGTCAATGGAAAGAGTCCGAAAGCTTGCAAAATTTCCAGGCAGAGACAGACACATTCACCCTCTGGAAGTATTCACAAACACCTACTTTTCTCCACTGACTATATCGGAAATTTGGCACTTTCTTTTAGGGGACAGGTTACTTATACATCTAGACTTCAGGTACAGGTTAGGTGGTGACGTGCAGACGGAGCATATATTCAGTTTCTGCTTTGCAGATGGGGGAGAGGCACTGTGCACTCTAACATATGCAGTGCACTGGAGAAAGGCTAAGGGCAGTGGGCCTTAATATCATTTCAGCCAGGTGTTAGCCTGGGGTAACTCACTAATGACAGTGGAGCCTTGCCAACTTAGCACCTGTGCAGCAAGATCAAAACCAAGTCCATTAATGATGCATTTAGAGCTGGCTAGAGAACAGCAGTTCCACTTCATGATAACTTTGAAGGTTTCAGAATTGATTTTTATTCTATATTGGAATGAAAACAAAACCTTCTGAACATTTTCTTAGAGTAGTTGAAAGGGAAAATATAGTTTTGGATCAAAAAGATCAAATTTCTGTTTGCTCTCTCTCCTTTTCCCTCCAATCTTAGAAACCTCCCCCCAGAAGTCAACATGGTCACTTTTCCAAGAAGCCTGTCAGCCTCAGCAGAGCAGCTTGGTTTGGCAAGAAACTAGCAAAAGGACTTTCTAGCCACAGCCATGGGTCCATTGCATACATGGATCTCACAAGCAGAGAGCAGGAAATAGACGAGATAAAAAAGATAACAAAACAAATGCTTCACTTTAATCAAACCCTTTCTTGAGGCTTGAGAAAGTTTCTATAACTGTGAGAATTTTTTTTTTTTTTTAATTTCCAATTTCCACTTACATTTCCTTGTACACTCGTGACTTGCAGCTGAGACTACACACGTAGTGCCAAAACACCATGGGAAAGACTATACCTTCTATTTTTTCTGACCATACAGTGATATCCCAAAGAAGAAACAATTTGGTTCTCATGAAAATTTCTAGCTGAGGCCATGCTAGGTCACACGCTAGTTTGCCCTGTTGCCAGCACAAGCTGATGAGGACAGAGTAAAATTTTCTGCAGGGCAAAGAGAAATTCAGGGCTAATTCTTGGATTTTATGAATGGCCATAAGGGTTACTGGTCACCTTTGCTTTTGGGTACAACTTACATTGGCTGTTGATCTACTTTCAGACAAAGTAGTGACATGGTTGGGCCATGGGTAGTGACTATTGGTTACTGAATATTGATAAAACCCTTTTTTAAACCCCTTTTTTTTTTTTTTTTTTTTCAGAACAAGAGGTCTGAAAATTGTACTGTCTCTGAAAGCATTAATTCAAGCCTGTTAAATTGCTACTTTGTCCCTTTGATCTCAGAAGTATTTTCCAAAAATGCATGTGTCACCTAATGTGTTACTTTATTTAGAAGCAAACAAATGTTTTCTGGAGATTTCTGAGTGTCAGTTATATAAACTGCAGTATTTACCCCTGGCTGACTCTGGCTACAGCAGACAGAAAATAAAGTTCTTATATCCACATTAAGAAATGCTACCATTGCCAATTAAATACTGTCAAATTTTGTTATCATTCTTCCTCTTATCCCTCCTCTCCTATTTTTTGTACTTAAATAGGTTGGACATTCAGAGCATTTCATGCATGTTGGAGGAATTTCTTGATGCTGGCAACAAGCTGGTATACTGGCAATTTATCCACAAGCAGTCCAGCAGGAGAGAGGAGATTTTAGTTTTGCCATCTTCATAGAATATTTCTTTCAACTCAAGCTGCAGTAGAGAAGTGCATACTAGAAGGCAGCAAAATAAGCAGTGGTACACTAATTCCCTATAGATCAAACTGAGATAACTACTGACAATGCAAACTACTGATAACAAAAGAATCAAAACCTGAATTAAGAAGCGAGGAGTATAAGCTACAAGTAACTGTTCACTGGTCCTCCTCTTTATGAATTCAGCAGACCACAAAAAACCTGAAACACAGGAGCATGTTTCTTCCTCATCATGAGCCCCTGGGAGCACACCTTCCCTACTCTGTACATACAATTCATGGGACACAGCAGGTTGGGCTGAGGGTCTTGGTTGTGCCTTCAAGAGCCTTTGTGGGCTTAGTCCAACTCATCCAAAAATCAGTTGTCGGGGTTAAAGACTGTAATCAAGAGACTGTAATCTAGAGACTGTTATCAAGAAATTCACCCCTCTGACACAATGAGAAATATAACAGCACAAAATATTTTCTAGGCAGGAGGGAGGAATCTGTCTCTCAGGAACCAGCCAGATACTGTCAAAGGAATCACCATCATTATTAATTGCTATAGCAAATCACATCCTTGTTCCTGCATTGGGTATGTTTTCTCACCCCATCTCCATGTACAGAGAAGGGTGGACTCTTAGCCAGTACAAACATCTGTGTCTCCAACTGAACGGATCACACTTACAGCTAATGGAGAATGTTTGTACTGGTTTTGGCTGAGACAGAAGGTAGAGTTAATTTTTGTCTTAGAGGCTTGTATGATGCTGTGTTTTGATTTTTAATGAAAATAGCGTTGATAGCACACCAATATTTTAATTGCTGCAGAGCAGTGCTCACACAGAGCCAAGGACTGTTCAGCTCCTCGTGCTGCCCTGACAGTGAAGAGGTTGTGGGTGCACAGGGAGCTGGGAGGAGACACAGCCAGAAGCTGGCCCTAACAAACCAAAGGCACATCCCATGCCACATGGCATCATGCTCAGCAATAACAGCTGAGGCAAAGTAGGAAGGGGGAGACATTTGGAGTGATGGCGTTTGTCTTCCCAAGAAACTATTACACACGATGAGCCCTGTTTTACTGGACATGGCTGAACACCTGCCTACTGATGGGAAGCAGTGAATGAATTCCTTGGTTTGCTTTGATTGCATGCACAACTTTTGCTTTATCTGGTAAACTCTTCATCTCAACCCATGAGAGATACTTTTACCTTTCCAATTCTCTCCCACATCCCAGCTGGGGAGAGTGAGCGAGTGGCTGTGTGGTGCTGAGCTGCCTGCCAGAGTTAAACCACAATATTAGCTAGTAAAATCTTAAGGTATAATTCATGCCAGCAATGAATAGGTACTTAAAAAAGATAAGATGTTTACATTGAGGAGGATCTGAATCAACACAACAATGAAAAATCTTCAGAGCAATTCACACAATACACACAGGATCAGTTTGATCTTAATATTGGAAGCTGAATATTTAAACATGCAAAGCAATGGCAGAAAATGCACTCTAATGAGGAAAGTCAGATGGATCTTTGTGTTATTTTAAAATGAAACACATGACCTGGTAATTGAAAGCTGCACTATGGAAACATTTGGTTTTTGACTGTTTCTGGCTGTGATAGAGTTAATTTTCTTCATAGTAGCTTCTATGCTACTATATTTTGGATTTGTAACCAAAACAGTGTTGATAACACACCAGTGTTTTAGTTTTCTCACTTTTGCCTTTCCAATTCTCTTCCCCATCCTGTTGGGATGGAGTCAACAAGTGGATGTGTGGGGCTTAGGTGTCTACCAGGGTTAACCCACAACAGGTATCAGTAAAATTTGCTAAACAGAATTACTATTTCGGTCAGTGACAGTGAAAACATATTATCTGATAAGTACAAATTTCATGTCAATGTTTATTATTTATGTATGATTTATTACTGCAGCACAAAGCACAGCTGTATATAACGCAGCGATGATTAATGAGTTTCCAATCACTCTTTTTTTTTTTTTAATTTTGTCTTTTTCCTTGAAATTATGGTCTCATCCAGTTCCATGGTCACAATTCCCCACCTGACAACAGGACAAGAAACATAGCCTACATAGATGGTATAGTAATGGCATGTAGTTATACTTAGGTGATTTGAAATTGATTATAATATTTATATTTCTCATAAATCCATTCTATTTCCTCAAAATATGATACCGATTGGTGTCTATAGGAAAGATCTTTAATGTAAATTGGCAGTGTAAAATGGGTCTTCATGGGGAATTAATACCCTCTTAATTACGTGATTTAATGCCTTTTTAATGCCTTGTTTCATGGCTGGAGTGAAGCAAAAGTAAACACCTCCATGAAAAATACCTTCTGAAACATAATAAAGTAAATACGTCTGTTTTGACTGAGGACATGCAGTGCTGGGAGGAGACTGGGATAGCTAGCTGTTAAAATCAGAGCCAACTCATCCCCTTACTGTTATAAGCCGTATCTTTAAACTTCTACTCCTTGCTGCTGCTTCTCAAGGCAGTTCCTTCTGCTGCCTACACCTCCTCAGGCTCAAATCCAAAAATCCCATGGGTACTGCCCACACAGCCTCCAGCCTGACCCCCCTGCACTGGTTATCTGCAGCCTACCAGTGCATCCTCATGCTGCACACACATCTACCCATCTTTGCAGCTCACTCTCCCCTGGGGTAAAACCTCCTTTTGTAAATAGCTCTTCCTTGTTAGCAATGCATCAAGAAACCAAAGCCTGGAAATACTCCATGTACTGGCTTTCCAAGGATCTCAGTGGGAGGTGGGTGTGTTTGTACATGCGGGGAGACTTGTAAGATAAGTACAGCCAGAGAAGAAAACTGCTTTGAGTCTGGTGGGGGCATGTCTGTGAAATCTTTGTCAAAGCTCTCTTTTTATGTCGTCTGTCACATGCTTCAGACCTTATTTATTGTTGCTTGTGGTTTAACTAAACATTTGTATCTTTAAGAGTAATAATTTGAAATCTCCCCTTATCTTTCTGATTGCCATGGTCAAGGCAGGACAACTCTTAAACTATTTCAACTCTTAAACTATTTTTGGAGCAAAGACTTGCTTCTCTTTAAAGTTTTTGTTCTGAGTCAGGGAGTCAGAACCTTATTCCAAATCAGGTTTTAAGTGACACTTAAATACCTGATTAAATCCTATCAGAGCCTACAGAGCTTGTGGCTTGTGTTTCAAATTAAGCATGTGCTTAAATAATGAGCTAAAATAAATGCATCCTGCATCAGGGCTTAGTCAATACTTTTTTTTTTTTTTTTTTTCAGTAAGCTGGTATAACATTTCTTTCTAGTTGATGTATTGATGTCAAAGTGCCAGAATGGTTAGGTTTCCAGCCTCTAATTTCAGATCTTTCTTTTCCTGGTTGATCTGGAATAGCAACTGCAGTCTTAATTTTACACACAGACTCTGATCCTGCACACATGTAAATCAAAGACAAAACTTCCATTTACTTCTGTTTTTCAGGAATATTTTCACAATATACTGACTGCTCTTTTTGCTTGACACTGAAACACTAAATTAAGAAACATGCTGTTATATTTCCAAATCTCAGACTTTTTTTTTTTTTTAATTTAAAAATACCCTAAAAAGCAAGCACCATTATATGCAGCTTAAAAAAGAAGAAAGGGAAATCATTTTTACTTTACTGTTATAAACAAACATCCTGCTTTCTGCAAATTGAGCTACAGAACTTTGGCTTCAATGTGAGACAAAAAAAAAAATTGGCCTTTGCCTAGCCTTATGATTTTATATTATGCTAAGTGCATATTAAGTTTTTTTCTTTCAGCAATGTTTCTATCAACAATATTCATTACAGTGCACTATATTCTCTTTCTCTATACTGTGTTCGTTTATAGCCCTTAATATGCTCATCACTGATGATGAATTGCATAGCATTTATAAAATGAAACATAAGGGTACACAATGACCATAGAATTATAATGTCAAACAGCTCAGAGATCAAGATAGGCAAATTCAAAATGGTGGTCAGACACATATTTTTAGCATGAGCCTAACAAAATATGAGCCGAACAGCATGAGCCTAACATTGGAACAACTCAGCAAAGGATATGGCAGATGTTCCCTCACTGAGAGCTTTAAACTGGGATTATATTTTGAAGAGAAATAAAACTGAAATTTGGGGTCTAATTCAGCAATTATCGGGTGACATTTTATGGCCTGTGCTTTTATGCAGGATGTTGGACCACTGAGTAAGTTATCTTGTTGCATTGAAATCTGTTATCTGTCACTAACACAATGGACATTAGTCAGGACTCCAAAATTCTGCTAAATTTTACAAGTGCTACAAAGATGTGGGAGTCTTAATTACTGCAGATTGAAGTCACACAGCAGCTCTTGAATCCACTAGTAAATTTAACCAGGAAAAGTGCTGTGATACAGTTAAGAGTAAGGGAATAAGGAGGGCAAGTACTATCTGCAGGAAGAAGACTACATCCTAGTAGGCTGCAAATCTGACAAAGTTTTATGGGCCAGACCAGTGAAGTGCCTGAAAAACAGCTGTTTGCCCTGTGATATGATGAAAAGGTATAGTGTGTTTCCTTATATGAATAGTGAAATGATGATTAAGTAGGAAAAAGGAGGTGAATTTACTTTTGTATGTGTTAGCAGGAACAACTAATTGCATAGCATGTGCAATCTTGGCATTTCCATGTTCAAAAGGGGTGACAAGGACCTTCAGCAAGAGGTGAAGATCAAATAAAACTAGATTATGTGGGTTTGAAATTTGATGTTTTTCAGAAAGATAAACATTAGTCAAGATACTAATCTGAACAGAGTGTTAACTCCTTGAAGACCTATGAAATATAAGAGGTCTAGCAGATCTAATGGTCTGCTCTCTTTATTACATGCAAGAGATGTACAAGGAAGGTAACAGATTCAGGTAACTGCATTCATGGAAGGTAACTATGATTTAGAATACAATACTGGCTTAATCCAAACTACTCTGCTCTCATCTGCTACAAGTTCTCACCCCAGTGACATAAAGAGGAAAAGAAGTTTCTGTAGAAACAAGAAAAAAGTGGAGGTTTTCATGGAGTAATAGTCAAATCGTGAGCCCTGAAATTCTGCAAGAGCTTGTACTTCTGTATGCTTAGTTGGTGGGGATGGTTTTGGACCCAAAAACTGACCTGAACTTCAGTGGGATGAAATTCTGGAGTGTAGATACATGAAGAGATCTTTTTAATTTGAAAGGTCACTGTATAAGAACTGTTGTATATGCAAATTATGGGTTTAAGTGCTGCAGATTACATAAAAATAAAACCAAAAGACAAAGTCATACATATCAAATTCCCTTGAAATTAAGGATTTGGGTAAATTGGGATACAGATAAAAACATTTGTGGTTTTGCGTATGTAATAGTCAGCTGAGGTACTTGCCAGACCAAAACTACCACTTCTCATTTGTAAATGTTTAATGGGAATGGTATAATTTTGCAAAGTTTAAACCAAATCCTCTTCTTGCCCCTTTCTATCATGCAAAATGGCAGAGCTTGCCAGTTCCATTATCCAATGTTTCTAACGCTGACAAATAGGTGAACTCTGTGCACGT
The DNA here is from genome assembly GCF_047663525.1 of Anas platyrhynchos. Lineage (NCBI taxonomy): Eukaryota > Metazoa > Chordata > Aves > Anseriformes > Anatidae > Anas > Anas platyrhynchos. The sequence goes on along the minus strand of NC_092620.1, from coordinate 8,864,881 downwards.
AGTACCAGCCCAGTTTTATTCACTCACAACCTGTGTGTAGTGACTGGCCAACTCACTGGCCCAACAGACTTATTCCTGCTTCACATCAGTGCATGCAAGAATGAGAAATTAGGGTCAGTATTTTTTTTTTTTATTTATTATGATGTTTTGAGGCATTTTTACTGCATTCTTACAAAGAACATTCCATTCTTCCTTTATCTTGATGTTAAGTCATGTTCCCTTGTTTTCTCCAATGATTAATGATTGCCTCTTGTGGTCATTCAGAAGCATGTATCCAGTCATTATGGTCAGTGTAGTTAAATATTGTTGGGACTTTTACTTCTTTCTGTTCTGCTAGTATTCAGTTCTGTTTGCACATCTTTTAACATCTTAAAGGGGAGCTTAGCTATAAGCTCTGGTCTACAGAAGAATGCATTTCCTGGTGAATCTATTAATCCTTTATCTTGCTTTCTGGCTCAATAGCTAGGTTAGAAATTATTCTATTCCATCCCTTTGGGGTTTACTTTTAATCAAGAGATATCTGACTGGGGAAAAGACACCATTCACAGCTATTTGGATTCATATAGATAGCTACTGTGGGTTATAGTGTAGTAATACAGACCGCAAGACACAGCCTTTAGGACTGCTCTCTAGTGTATTACAGAAAATGAAATGTTATCTATTGGTTCTGGTTAAGCAAAGAATAAATGGACAGCAGGGAAATGTTAATTCTTCTCTAGAAGGTCCACATCTCGGTGAAAATGGAAGTAGTCTGGTGACAGTACTGAAGAGTTTCCTGCTGTATTTCCTGCAGATCGAGATGGTTGAGGGGCCATTAGATCTGTTGTATCAGCTCTGAAGTATCATAGCAAAAGCACCTCCAGTGCAGGAGAGATGACATTGGTAGTAGGGATATGGTTGGACCAGATGATCTTGAAGGTCTTTTCCAACCTAAATGATTCTATGATTCTAATTTCTTGGAGGATAAAAGGCCTTCATTTTCAATTTCCCTTTTCACTCTGAACATATTCTGTACAAAACTGAAGAAAAGGCCAGCCTAATGATGGTGTTTCTGGGAAATGTGTTCTACTGCTGGTACACCAGTGAGGAGCAGCTCATGTGACTGTCATGGACTTTTTCTGGGGGACATGAAAAAGACAGGAAGGAAAAAAAGGTATATATCTTATAGGTGTGACACAGGGAAGAAAAAGCCCAAGTAAGATCTAGGCAAGGGGCTTTTCATTTAAGAGTTAGCAAGGGAAGTTCACTATCAGCCATGGGGTATGTAGTTCAGGCATAGGAGCAGCCAGCAAGTGTGCTAGGTAAAGTTCAAGAAAACAGTATCAAACATCTGAAAATTGTTTACAACTCCAGTGTCAGACACCATGTCCTTTCATCAGTTAGAACATTGCTTTTGGCAACACAATGGGACTTTTGTAATTCCTGTATTCCTGAGAGGTGTTATTAAAAAAGAAAAAACAAGTAACTGAATCATGGACACACTTGTGTGCTGGTATCAGAGCATCAGGGCCCAGAGGGCACCACAGGCCCTAATGGCCCTGATGGCCTCCCCAGGGCTCTCCTCTGCCTGCCCAGAGCTCAGGGCTCCATTTCAGCCCCAGGGCTGTCAGCTCCAGGCCCAGCGAGGCTGCAGCAGGGCTGGGCTCCAGCTCCCCACAGCCTCACCCTGCCTGGCCATGGGTCCCACTGATCCAGGACCACCCTCAGGCCCACATCCCATCCCCAAGGAGGTGCCGATACGCAGGGACAGGGCTGCCCCTGGCTGCCCTGCTCCTGGCTGGGGCAGTGGGGACAGGCCATGGCTGCCGGGCCCTTCCCCGCTGCCATGAGGAGCCCCCACAGCTCTTGGCCCCCAGGAAGCCTCTGGCCCTGACACAAAGGATCTCTTTAAGATCCTAGGAGCCAACATCTTTCTTAGTAATCAATCAACAGGGCAATGGCATAGGTAACGAATGATTGCATACCTTGGCCCCGTGTCAGCAGAGACTTACATGAACCAGAGTACCTAGACTGGATCAGAAATGATACGCTGAAATTGATGCTAACTCAATTCAAACTTGTAAATCACAGATCATAAACTATAATGAGATTCCACTTTAAGTGAGGATGAGAAGAAAAGCTGTGTCCAAAACACCTTGTATACAGTGCAGACTTGGCCATCAGACACAACTATGACATAATGCTGGTCTTTATGGAGTCAGCCTTTTGCAAAAAGCCAAATGGACTGGAGAAAAACATTTCTGAAGAGACATTTCTTACTCTTTTAAAAGTTATTTTATAGTAAAAGAACCCGCCTTGATTCAGACTGCTCTTACCATGAGCAGAGGAAACTGCTTATACTTATTTTTGAATGTTTCAGTGAAACACGACAGTTGTGGTCAGGATCGCTCATTGTTTTTGAGAGAAATTTGTTGTGGATTTTAGCTTATCTATTACTTTTGATAAACTATGACAAGCTGAACAGAATATGTGAGAAAATGATGCTGAATTTCTGTGGATATGTCTCTTTCATACAGCTGGAAACTTTTGGACATTAGGAAAGCTTTTCTCTGGCTAAGAGTGTTGAATGGAAAAAGTTCAATTAATTTTTTTTTTTTTTTTTTGATATGGAAAGAGAAGGTGGGTCTTGCTTCCTTCCACACTAAATTGCACCAACTTTCTGCATACAATTATACAAAAGTATCATTGCAAGTTACTGCAAGTGGAATTGGAAGCATGTTGACCAGTACTATATAGATGTGAAAGGACTAGCGAATGTGATTGCAGCAAATGCCTGTATAACCTTTTGCTACTGTAACAAGAACATTTCTACTGATTAATTTATTTACTTGCATTTTGAGTAAGCTATTGATACTGCACGTTTCATACCATCTGCAGGAGAAAAAGGATGTCATAGAGAGATATTGATTTCCACATTTAAAATTAAGGTTTGTCTGCATAAGTACTTCTGCTATGCATTTTGTACCTGAAAGTAGAAAAGAGAAATCTCACGGATTTTTTGGGGTCTTGTATCCAGTGCAGCTCCACTGCCATGGTGATGATCAAAACAGTTATGAAAATAAGAAGACAGGCAAAACAGTGATGTAATTAATCTTGATAGGGACTATGTCGTTTAGTTTCTTAAAATAATTTACTATTTTACTGAAAAATAAAATATCCTGTAGACTACATATGTATATTGAGATGTGTAAGCCATATCAATCCATTTTAAAAGTAGTCCTGTATCCTGAAGGCACAGGAGAAGACACTTAGGATTTCACTTAAGATGCTCTTCTTTTTACCTGTTTGGGTCTTGGAGCATTTGCCCTGTGATGAGAGGCTGGGGGAGCTGAAATTGTTCAACCTGGAGCAGAAGTAGCTTTAGAGGGACCCAACAGTAGCCCCAGACACCTACAGAAAGATCACTGAGGAGACAAAGTTGGGCTCTTTACAGTGGTGCATGAAAGGAGAAACAAGATTTGTTAAATTGAAACTGAAATTGAAAGAAGCAGGTATTCTGGATATGAGGAGATAAAAGATATGACATGAGGACAGTCAGGCAATGGAACAGGCTGCCTTGTGAGGCTGAGAAATCTCAATCTTTGGAATTTTACAAAGGCCTGGACAAAGTCCTGAGCAGTCTGGTCAGAATTCAGTCTTTATCCTGCTTTGGGCGGAAGGTTGGACTAGAGACCTTTTGATGTCCACTCCAACCTGAAAAAAGTGATGATCTTCTATGAGCAATTAAAGGCAATGTGGCATAGCCACTTAACATTACAAAATATGGTATACTATTTGCCAAATGTGCTGTATTATTATCATGATTAGCTCAGTTTTTACTCAGCTTTACTGTTGATTTTATACATACAAAAAAGAATATACAATTTCCCTTGATTCTAGTCATCTTGCTTTTTTTGGAATCATATTTTCTCCATTGATCTTAGCCATAACATTAACTGACTCATCTTAAAATAAATTATTTACATAATCTTCCCATAGTTTCTATATGGAGTTTTTCTTTCACTGCAAATAGCTTTATAAAGTTTGATCATTGTGTGCCAATTATGTCTTTCCTGAATGAATGTTCTGCCTGTAATAAAATCAGTCAAGGAGATTATCTTCATGGACCCACAAAGGGCTTTGGTATGCATAGAGTGCTGGTCAGCTTAGTTGTGTGAGATGATGGAGTGGTTTTCCTTAAAACATTACAAGCTGCAAAAGGTTTGTATTCTGGGCCATGATAATTCAAATTTGGCTCTTCAGCAAAGATGGAGCAAGAAATCTTTCTGCCAAAGCAGCAATAGTTTTCTCTTCCTGAGAATGTCAGATACATTCATCCCAAAGAAACCCTTTTCTCCTGAAATCTTCTCTTCTGAGCACTGCCTCTTTTATATTATGATGACTTGGAGAAGAAAGAGAGAACATTTTTCCTTGATTTTGTCATTTTCAAGTTTGAGTACACAGTAACTCAGCCTTAATATTGTAGCAAGATTTTTATTATTATTATTTTTAATAAATCTGTAGCAATATCAAGAAATACTTCGATGAGAGAGGCAGATATAAGGCTTCTGTCAGTTTGCCACTCCTAATATCTATTTTTTTTTTTTTTTTTTTCATGCTGTCATCTCTTCTTTAACCCTTGTATAGTGCTAACCTAGGCCTGTGGTGTTCCTCACATTTAGCATCAAGGAGTAATTAGGTTCCTCTTTCAGGGATACATGTAAAAACATTTACCAGATCTTCAGGCATTCCTCAAGACCCTCTCGGCAGTTATTAGGCTGGCGTGATGTTGCAGAAGGGCAGCCTTGTGCCAACTGCCCATTCTTTCAGGGCATGTCACTGGCACTGGGGGGACATGGCAGATAACCAGGTATTTCAGTATAGCACTTCCCAGAGCTCTATACAGAGGCCTTTGCCTTCCCACATAGGCAGTGTAGAAGAGATCAAAAATGGTCAATGTGCTCTAGAGGCGGTGCCTTTTTTTTTTTTTTTTTTAATTTTGGTGAAATGTTTTTTGAATACATAATACTCATTTTGCAGCAGTCTTGGTTATATCCTTTAACATTTTGTGCTGCATATGTATAAGATTCATGAGTGAACTTATGAGATATTAGACAGGTTTGGTTATCAGGTTTGGTTTATTTGACAAGTATTTTGGAGGTACCTGCAAGTTCCAATAGAGGAAGAAAGAGGTATTTCACTATATGCCCATAATGAGTTATTACTAGATTTTTTTTTTCCTCATTGTGAGAAATAGCTTCTGACCAAGTACAGGAGTTTAACTAGCTAGGAATAGACTTTAACAGTCATTTAATAGGCTCAGGAGAAGTTAAAGATCAAACCAGAAAAACCTTATGGTTCCATGCCAAAATAATCATACCATATGGACTTCCTATGCATGGGGCATTTCTTTTAGAACCTCATACAAATTCCATAAAAAAAAGAATATTATCCCTAAAAAGAATATTATCCCTATAAATGCAAGAAAAACATTTGGATGTATTGAAAACATGGTAAATTCCCTTTAATAAAGGGAAATTCAGGAAAATCTAGTTTTTAAGGTTTTAACTTATACTTCCTTAATAGCTTAATTAGTAGCTCTGATTTAAAGTTGTCAGACCCAGCATTAAATAGGGAGAAATGTTTTTGCAGAGGGACACTGACACAGGGACAATGGTTTTGCAGAGGGACAGTGTTTTCAACAGAGGTACACTAAAAGTAGTGAGCTGATAGAATTCCAGTTTGACTGTGCTTTTAGCTAAAAAAAAAAAAGACAAAAAACGCTTTTTTTTTTTTTTTCTTTTCATTTATTTGTTTTCACCTGTCCTAAACTGAGGAATATTACTAAGGAAAACCTCAGAATTTCATGTGAGAGTCATCTGTCTTTTATGGATAGGCCAAATTAACCTGGGCTATTAATTGGGTCACTATGTATAGATAGGTTGATTCCATGGAAGTAAGTGACAAAATTTCCTTTTCCTTTCCTGAGCACAGGATTCCAGTTCTCATTTTTATGTCTGGTTTTGCCATCAGCCTCACACAGCATCTTGGGTAGATGACTTCACTACTTCATACAGCAGCCTTCCCCCCTTCTAAACAGAGTCTAATGATTAAAAATTGACCACAGCCATAAGTACAAATATGAAGTATTGCATACGGCTTATATTTTAATATAATTATAATATGGGCAAGTAAAATTCTCTTTGGTTTAATGTTTTCCATTACAGGACCACATTTTTCAGTTACATATTTCAATGGCCTGAACACATATATTTTCCATATGAGATAGGGACCTCAGCCTGAGGTCTGTTGGAAATTTTATCAGAAATGGTGTGTATTTTTCCTTCTATCTGTAAGGAGGTGCCCGGATTTGGCTGTTATGTTTCTTGAAATCTTAGTTCCTATTTGCTCAGCAGTGACCTGACAGAAATTGGCACTTAAGGTTCTGGAGATGCCATCTGCACTGGGCATCCTCTGTCCCAAGGCTACAGGAGACAAACATGACTTTCCCTGTAATTTCTCCTCCTGTTAGCACGTACAGTTATGGCACAGCATCTAATAGCAGGGTCTAATATCCTCTGCTCCTGCTGTTTTTCCTTCTGGTGCCCTAGCAATGAAGAGATGGAGGCAACCTGAGGGCAATGGGAAGGATGCAAAATCGAGGAACACAGAAAATCTGCTCAGAGAGACTTACTCAGCATCACAGAATAATTCTGTGGCACGCTCAAGCATAAAATTTGCTTTTCCTAGAATAGCATTATGGTTGCCAGACATGCCATGTAATATGGGATTTCCTGTATTATAGTCTCAAATTCTGTGCCCTGTATTAAAACACAGGATATTACTTTCTCCATATATTCCAGAACTATATGGTAATTGCAAGATCTGGTAATCCTACCACTAACTTTGATCTTTGTCTTCTCTGTGGCTTTTTTTTTTTTTTTGTATTTCTTTCCTCACATTGTGTGGGTAAACCCACTTCTGAGGATCATAACAGGAGGTAAGATCACCTGCACAGTCACGCATAGGATTTATGCCACTTCCAGAGCAGGAAATGCACCTGCAGGATGGGCTGCGAATGGAGCTTCAGGAGAGAAAGTTACTGGGTAAGGCAAAGGAAGAGAATAATGCTGAATGCAAACAGAAATGTCAGTCTTAATTCTGCATTTGAAAGTGGTGAAGGGTTCTGGGAAAAGCCTTCTGTTAACATCTCAAGCACTGGTAAAACAGGGTGGTGTGACAAGGCGATTGCAGCAATGCCTCATGCTGGATAGGTGGTCATGAGACCTTTAAGATTTCCTGAAGGCAGAATAAGTCTCTCTGAGCAACTACTCACAGTGATGCTGGATGGTTTATTAACCTCTCTTCAGGCCAGTTTTGCTGATGATCCTCCCCATCCTTACCATTTTCCTCTACAGTTGAAGTGTTGGGATGGTTTTGAGGGCCCTTGTCCTAGTCTGGACCCCCCATGACATCCTACACAAGAGCTGACATCCAGTGCTGCAGTTTGACACACACTGCACAGCCACAGTGCCTGCCATCATGCTGTGGCCAGTACCTGAGCTGGTGGATATGGACTATCCTGAGCACACCTACCCTGTGCTGTGCTGGAACACGTTATGGGCATTTCACAGAACCCAAACTCTGATGTCCAGGGGCTCACAGGCTTTGTGGTATGTCTAGAAAACCCACAGCAGGCCCCTGATGACTGTGTTGGCTGTTAACAAAGGATGCATGGAAGCTGCCTTGCCTGTGTCCTCACCAGCACGCCCTCTGCCATCTTCTGCACCTGAAGGAAGGAGGCTGGCAGGTAGAGCTGGACCTGGTTCTGCCTGATGTTCTGGCTAATATTGCCCCTTGCTTGTTCTTGGTGGCACCAGTGCCTAGATATCATAAGATTATGTTTTAAGCTTCTCCTGACCTTGGCCAGGATAGTTTTCAGTTTTCCTGAAAGCAGGCAAAAGCAGCTCAGTTCTCCTACTCCTCCATGTTACCCGATCACCTGAAGCACCAGATCTCCAGGCACAGCACCTCTGCAACTTGGCTGCGGCTGCTCGGGATTGTCTGCACTCCCTGCAGTTCCTTTCCCCATGCCCCTCTCCATCACCCTCATCAGAAATGTGCATAGTTTTGCGTTTGTAATTAGTCTATGCTGTTTGAGGCCTAATTATACTATATGTTCTGGTTTATCAAACACTGCTCATCTGTTGTGTGAAAAACAGTGTAGGAATCCCAGCCTGCTTGCTGTGGGAATCTTCCTCCTTTGAAGTGGGAAGATCAGAGTCATGGTTGGGTCAGCGCAGCATGAGCTCTTCTGCCCACTCTCGGGGTGCCGGGTGCCGGAGGAGGTGTAAGATGGGCTCCTGTTGTGCAAACACACGGCTGGAGCACTCCATGTCCTGTAGCACAGTCCTGAACCAGCCAGATAATCCTCAGCTGAGACCTAGGAGTCGGCTGTATCAGAGCTAGCTGTATTCTTCCCTTGTTTTCCGTCCTTTCCTTTCACATTTTCTTCCATTTAATTTTTCTTCTTGCTTTTAAGCATTTTATATTCGGTGTGATGCCAGCTACCTTTTTCTTTTAGGAGAAGAGTTGATATTCATCCATCACTGGAAAAAAGTACTTTGTACATAGGCTATGAGCCAGTATTTTCAGTGGAAATCATGGTGTGTGGTACCACAGGCTATTTTAAACCTAATGAGAAACCCTGCAATGCAATGAAGCTGACCTTAGTGACCATGTCTGTCTCTGAGCATTGCATATACAGGTGAAATATAAAACATACACAAGCTTGCTCTTAAATAGACAGGCATAAATATTTATTTTAGCTACTATTTCAGAAACAATTGGCAGTAAATAACATTTTAAAAAGTTTTAAAGTGCTTAGGCCTAATTTCCCTTGAATGAAAGAATGGGTAAAAAATGCTGAACCTGTATAATAAAAAGAGACAGAAGTATATTCGTCATATACATGTATTACAGGGATAAACATACCCTAAGGCACACCAACACCTTAGTTTGTAGCATTCAGTGCTTAAACACGTTATTGACAGTTTTGGTGAAACAAAAACCAAAGCAGATCTGAGAGTTACCCAATGTAAAGGCAAAGATCAGAAGATATTCCTACTTTCCTCTTTGGATAAGCCTGTACTAGCAGCAGACTTGTAGTAAATGCTAGTGTAGCCAGGACAGTTATCAGGTTTCTGGTTGAAGAAATTTGGCCTCTGCTTTGGGTAGAAACACCCTCTCCCTAACGTGACAAACAAAAAAACCCTATCCTTCCCTCCTGTCATCAGGGTTAGCAGGACTTGGGCCATCTAGAAAGAGGCACAATGATAATAAATGGGATTTGCCAAGTGCAACATTGACTCGCTGACTGAGATGTGATCTGGTGGTGGTATGAGCAAACCTCATACCGCTGAGAGATGGATTACAGAGACCTATCCTAGGAAAAGCAAATTGCTGTGTGAAACTTAATCTTTCCGGTGGGTTAACAATTCAAGAGAGTCTCTAGGGAGTAATAGGACAAGAGCGAATGCCATCCCGTGTCTCCCATGTAGACACTTGGCAGAAAATGAAGACAGTGCTCCTGTGTAACCTGGCGCCTGCCAACAATGGGGTGGTGCAGAGACTTACTGCACAGAGCACTTGGCACAGGAAACCCAGGCACACTCCGTCCCGAAGAGCTGACAGATTAAACACAGAAGTAGATGGATGGTGACATCAGATAAGCGTGGCATTATGTTAACATGTTGTGTTAGTGCCACATTCTGTTTACATGGCTTCTGTGAACTCTTCTGTTTTCTCAAGGAAAGGACTAAGTTTAGCAGGGTTTGTAAAGAAGCCTCTGCTCATGCAAACGGAAAGCTGTATGTGTCACATATTAAAAATTTAAAAAGCACGTATAATATGTAAGATTAACCCATATATTATGCATATATATATACAACCGCATGTGCATATGCATATATACATATATACATATACTATATATATAAAAACTATATACATGTATTCATATATAAAAAAATATCTTTATACATATACATATGTATATGCTACAGGCAAGGCAGCTCAGCAATTCACAGTAGTAGGGAAATGCTGTTATTCTCAACTAGGATGTCTAGCTGTCAATGTGAGACTTGGAGAGCGGAGAGTGTAAATGCTGGCTAGGATTTCTCTCGATCACGTAACCTGAGTACGTTCAACTCTTGGAAAAAGCTTTGCAACTTCACAAAAGAGCTGGCACCAAGCATGCCTTTGGGATAAATGTGCTAATGCTCTCAGGCCTTTTGTACCAACAGGTTGCCTTAATTTTCAGTTTGTGAGAGACATGATTTTAAACATAATTGTTTCGTCTGAATATTCACTGAGGCCCTGGGGTGACATGCTTTCAGGCAATTGCAGCAGAAACATCAATAAAAGGAGCAGTGCTGGAAAATCATTAGCAGAGTGTACTTTTAACTTTGTTCTTTGAGTACATGGGCTTCTACCCTGGGCAGGCTGCTAAGAGTTTTTATGTCTCAAGAAATTTATTGTAGCAGCAGAAGTTGAAATTGGTTCAGTTAAAATAAAGAATGTGTGGAGCCTTTTGCTAAACCCAGAAGCAAACCCAAATCATGGGTTGTTAGAGGTACAAAACAGAGTGCATTTTTCTTTCTCATACTTTTGGTAATTCCTCTTGGAAATAGGAACAGAAGCTCTGAAAGGCCTTTTGAGTGTTTCTGTCCCAGTAAGAAAGAGAAAGCAGCATGCAAGCACCTTGTGAAAGTGTCAGCCAGTTTTCAAAGCAAGAAAGATCCAGAAAGTCCAATAAAGTTAAGATAAGCAAAGAGAACATGAGACCTTGGTGGAACCAAACCTTTTTATTAGATTTTGTAGTCAATGGGAAACTATTAGAAGCACTTCAGTGAATTTCTAAGGCAATCATTTTTTTCAGACCTTCTGTATGTTTACCTATCCAACTCCTGACAGACACCTGAACAGGGATTTATTCTAACAGTACTAAACTGCGTATTAGAGGTGAGTCAAGTGCACAGTGAGAGACATCTCAGCTCAGACTGGAGCTTTTCCCCTTATATTTCCATTTTCATTCCCATTTTGTATGCCAAGATAAAAACATGGAGATCACTTACCAGTTACCATCAAGGGCAAAACAGACTTCACTTTAGGAATACTAAACTGATTTTTTGAGAATTACAGTAGGCTTGGATAGTGAAAGACAAAGACAAAAATATTAAAACTACACCTTCCCTACCTCCCCCTATTAAGTCCTTGTAAGAAGAACATTAAATTATTAGAGTGTCTAAAAGAGGTCTACAAAGACGAAGGGTCTGTAGGGCAACACACATGAGAAATGGATGAAGTCGCTTGGTTTGTTCAGCCCAAAAATGTCTGAGGGGAGGCCTCATGGCAGCCTGCAGCTCCCTCACGAGGGGAGCGGAGGGGCAGGTGCTGAGCTCTGCTCTCTGGGGACAGCGACAGGACCCGAGGGAATGGCATGGAGCTGGGGCAGGGCTGGGGATTAGGAAAAGGTTCTGCACCCAGAGCATGGCGGGGCACTGGGACAGGCTCTCCAGGGACATGGTCATGGCAGCATGCCTGCCAGAGTTCAATAATTGTTTGGACAGTGCTCTCAGAAATATGGTTTGACTTTGGGTGGTCCTGTGTGGAGCCAGAGGTTGGTCTTGATCCTTGAGGTTCCCTTCCACTTTGCTGTGATTCTATGATTCTCCACCAGACCCAATGTCACCCTTCATCCTAATCCTTCTACCCCAGCGGTGCAGGGGATGGAATAGGATGGGATGCATCTGCAGGGCTGCTGGGGAATCCCTGCTGCCTGTGGGCCTGGAGCCTCTCCTGCCCTCCTCCTCCTGGGGCCTCGGCCCTCTGCTGCTTCTCCCTTGCCCTGGGCCTCCTCCTCGGCCTGTGCCCACTCTGCCCTTTCGGAAATCTGGTTTCCCCCGAAGAGCTAACAGTCTGTGCCCTGACGGAAACGCTACCCCTTTCCTAAGATAGGAAACTGAGAGGTGAGCCCTGGTTTGAGTCACCCAAACCATTACAGGCAGTTAGGATGTAAAATCAACTTTCATAATCTCTCACTTCTAACAACCCAAGACTGCTGTTATAAGGACAGATTATGGAAGATTTTTTTAATTATTATTATTTTTCCTCTTGAAAGTGAGCATCGTTTTTCATGCCTTCAGTTAATAATTTTCCATCTCTAGGTTTTTTCTGTTCTTTTTTTTTTTTTTTTTGATTTTAAAGATCTGTCAGTAGAAGGTAATGAAAATGTAAGCAAGCCAGGGTTGTGTGGGTGGGAAATAAACTTTGGTGTTAAATTAAAAATCACAGTTTGAGGTCTGGGTGCAATTCCAGTGGTAATTCATTTGGTAAATCAACTGGTTTGTCCTATCATCAAGCTGTCATTTCTAAGCAGTGCTGCACCAGGTCCCTGCCAGGGACTATTAAACAAGCCATTATTATTTCAGCCCCATTAGCTAATGGGATACACCTCTCTACCCAAGTAAAGATGCTAATCAGCTTCACCTTGAAACAGAATATTCAGCTTTTGTTTCTGAGATGTGACTTCCTGCTTCATTACTAAATATCAACTGAAATTGTAAAACAAAGAAGAGAGCATTCCACTTACAAAGGGGTGAGATAACCTGATCATTTCTTAACCTGGCTGTGGTGGAAAGTAGTGAAGACAAATCTGGGACCAGAGCTGCAGTTTCCATCAGGTATTATAGAATCATAGAGTCATAGAATATCCAGAGTTGGAAGGGACCCACAAGGTTCATTGAATCCAACTCCTGAGTCCACACAGGACCACCCAAAAAGCATCCCATGTGTCTGAGAGTGTTGTCCAAACAATTCTTGAACTCTGGCAGGCTCAGTACTGTGATCACTGCCTTGGGGAGCCTGTCCCAGGGCCTGATCACCTCTGGGTGCAGAGCCTTTCCCTAACCCCCGGCCTGACCCTCCCCTGTCCCAGCTCCATGCCGTTCCCTCGGGTCCTGTTGCTGTCCCCAGAGAGCAGAGCTCAGCGCCTGCCCCTCCGCTCCCCTCATGAGGGAGCTGCAGGCCGCCATGAGGCCTCGCCTCGGCCTGCTCTGTTCTGGGCTGAACAAACCAAGGGACCTCAGCCACTCCTCATACATTTTCCAGACCCTTCACCATCTTTGTTGCCCTCCTTTGGACACTCTCTAATAGTTTGAGGGCCTCCCCTCACTCTTCTCTTCTCTAAGCTGAACAATTCATGTGAATTCAGCAACTCCTCATACAACTTTCCGTCATGATGTAAACTCAATATGCATCCATCAACTGATCCACAAAGCTGAAGAAGGGCATTCTTGCTTCTAGTCTTGAGTGGGCTCCATGATACTTGAGTAGATTACCTGAGACCTGACCCTGCCTGAGTTTTTAGTCATTTTTGTCTTCTGACTGTGAATCTGAGTCAGGCAAGGAAGTTATACAGGGACTATCAGCCTATGGCAGACAGCTGTAGATTCTGGTATACAATAAAATTCTAATTCATAGACCCTACAGCGCTGTCTATAGAGGTAAATTAAATGTCCATGACTGTTCTTCAGCATGGAGGCCTGGTGACGTGTGGCTATGCACATCCATACATTTGGCACATACTCTCTTATGTGCCAGAAGATGTTGGCTGCATGTCAGCTACCTTCTGGAAATGATTCTTGGCCCATATGGATTCCTAGAGGCCCAGGGAATGCCTGGGAGGCCACCTGACAGGACAGAAATCAGTCACCATGCATGGTAATGTGTCCTGGATCTCCTTAGGTTACTGATATGGACTTTGCCTCAAAAGAGAAGCCCCTTTATTAATTTAGAATCCCCTTTATTAATTTAATTTACAGTCCCTGCAAGCAGTTATGGAAAATAAATGTTTGTAGGTAAGCAGTGATCCTTTGATATTCCTAGGCATGGTAAAGAATTGACCATATTGTGTCTCTTGTGCTGAATTTATTTAAAAGTGAAATTCTTGTTTGAAAGGAAGGTGAGGGTATTCTTTCACTAGAATTGGAAAGCTGTCACAGGGAAGAGGCTAGCTGGTTAAAAAGGGACAATCTGAAAAACTGTAAAAGAATAAAAATCTAGTCCTAGTTTTCTGGCTGAACATGATGCTCAGTTTATTCCACCTGATTCGTTTTCCTCTTTCACTTACCTTTGAAAGCAGTGCATGCTGTGAAGTTCCTTAGCTGCCTATGGTAATTTTCCCCTGACCTTATTTACCAAAGGATCAGACTTGGAATTCCACTTCCATTTTGTCAGAGGTAGCCAACCCTGCTGGTCTTCTGGACCTGGAGGGTTTCCTCTTCTCCAGCCCAAAACCTGCGAGGCTGCTGCAGTTCTGCGTCCCCAGGTCCAGTCTGGAGCAAGGCTGAGCACTGGTTCCCAGCAGATAAACACACATGCACCTCAATGCAGACATTTCTTTTTTTTTTTTTTTCTGACATCCACTTGAACAAAAACAGCACTTAGAGAAATACTGAGAAGGATAGTTTAATCCTCTTCTTCCTGTTGGCTGATCGGAATTGAAACCTGCTATTGGATGTGAGCCTCTCCAGCAGCTGGTCTGGGACACCCAGTTTGCCAGCCCCTGGACCCCGGCCTCTTCCAGTTGCTGGCATCAAGATCTTTTATGCCAGTGGCCAGCCATCTCAGCTGGCAGCTCACTAGCATTGGCACTTCACACTCAGAACAGAGAAGGTACCTAGAAATAGGAATAAATGAGGATATAGGGTAGACTGTAGTGATTAAGCACTGTCTGTCCAGTCAGACAAATGTACCGACACGCAGCACGATAACACACAGCTACGTCCTTTTTCCTTCATTTCCTTGCTCTTGTTCCTCCCCAGATCACCTCAAGACCTCCCTTTCCCTACCTTGAGTTCTTACTTTATATGTTCCATAATACATTACAGTAACCCTCTTAAAACCTTCCATCTTAAATTTCACACAGTCCCCCAACACCATTCCCATGAGAAGTCCTCTACTCTTTAGGCAATAACCCCTTTAGGTTGCATGGATTTCTGGGGTGGGAATGTCTTTGGTTGGCCCCTCCTGGTGGGTCCCACACCAAGACAGTGCACTACTCCTACGATGGTGTGAACAGCAGCTGATTCAGTGCTGATTATGTCTGATTGGATTTTCACTGATTAGGTTATTAGTGTTCCTCCACCTCTCATTGTTGCTCTGATCCTTTGTGTCTTTGAGTCCATGTGTTAACTTTGCTTAGCCTTTAGTCAAAATACCTGATATTTGCTTTTGTATATCAGCAAAAAGCTGTTGGATTAGTCTGACTCACCTACCTTGGTTCTGGATATGAAGAGAGGGTAGGGTGCCCATGCTCCTAAGTTTCCAGTCAATCTAATTAAAAAAAAAAAAAATAGAATCAAAGAATACCCAAGTTGGAAGGGACCCACAGGGATCATTGAGTCCAACTCGTAGGTCCCCCCCAAAAATACCAGGGACATGATTTATTAAAGGTCCTAGAGGTGTTACAGGAAGAACTGCTGGTAATACCCATGTCTCTTGTACCCCTGTAGTCTAGTACAATTTATGAGCATCACGCAGATAGATGGTGAATCTGTGCTTAACTTTTTGTACTCTATCCCCTCTCATCACAGACATTTTCACCTCTGTCATCATTTAACATAGTTAAATCAAATTGAATCAAAAGGACTCAAATAGAATAGAAGAGATTAGTCAGACGGGACCTACAAAGATCATCAAGTCCAACTGCCTGGCCATGTCAGGGTTAAACAAAAGTTAAAATAGGTTATTAAAGGCTTTATCCAAATGCCTATTGACTGCTGACAGGCACGGGGCATTAACCACCTCTCTAGGAAGCCTGTTTTAGTGTTTGACCACACTCATGATAAAGAAATTTTTCCTAATATCCAGTCAGAGCCTCCCTTTCCTGAAAATGGAAGTTTGAATTTCCATCACTGGAAGCACTGAATTTTTCAAGCATCAGCAAGTGGCTGTGTCCTGCTGTCCTAGAAAGGGTTATTGCAGCAGCACTCCAGCAGATGGCTGGCTTCTGTCATGAATAAAGCTCGCCCAAGGAAAGTACATCATGCAGCAGCACTTGTACAGGAAGAGTAGAGATTTATTTCCTTCGGCTATTGATTAATACAGCAGTTCTCTTTCCATTTTGGACTCGTTAATGAGACTAAAAATAAAAACAGCTCTGTGCAGTTCAAGGAAGACAAATATGACAAAGCAAAGCAAACTGCTGACACAAAAAGAGTGCTCTTAAGAAAAACACTGAATTTCATTCCTGGTTTAACTCTCATTCTTAAAAACTGGTGCTACTAAAGTATTTATCACTTTTATTCTGGATGTATACTTTTTGGGTCATGCTAAAATAAGTGCCATTCCCTTTTTCTAGAACCAAAGGGAAAACGGAATGTATTTAAGCAAATAGATATGATTTGTCACAGTGGGAGTGTGAAAGATGAAACAAAAGAAGCCAGGCGAGATAATCTTGTGGTTCTTTTGCCTTCAGATCTGTGAATTAAAGTGAATGTGCCCAGCAGCAAAGCAAGCAGACCTTCAGAAATTGGAAGCTGTTGGACTCAGGTTGTTTCAAACAGAATCTTGGTCTGACATTTTTCAGTTTTCAGTCTCATCACACACAAAAATAAGTAAACCCCAGTTCTTCCTAACTATTGAAGTAAATTGTGGGGAAAAAAGGTCCCTAATCTAAGCATCATAAGCAACATACATGGATGTTTATCCAGTACTGATGCACTGGTACCATCACTGCCATCTGTGCAACAGCAAAGTTGACTGAAAAAGGGAGATTTGCCATTATAAGCAGTAGAGGATAAAGTTATTGCCAGGCAGCCACATCTGTGGGGTGAATATTGTAGCACAATGAGTCACAGAAAAGAGGACTAAGGTGACTTCCGGGTCTGTCACCTCGTCCATGTTCCTGCTTTGTACAAATCCATCCTACTCGTGCTTTTTGAAAAATTCTCAGACAAACATACAAACAAAGAAAACACCCCAAATTGTCCAACAGTAGAGATTCCACATCTATTCCTTTATTTCCGTAGCTTTGTGAACATTCATCTTTTCTGTGACAATTTATCTCCCTAAATACAACCGAAGTCTATTGCTTGTTGACCTAACCCAGATGGCTATGCAGAAAAATCTATTACCTTTCTCCTTCCAGCAACCTTCAACATATTTCAGGATTTCTGTCAAGTCCACCCTCAATTTCCTCTTTGCTAGGCTAAACAGTCCACTCCTTTCAATCTGTTTTCTTAGGTCATGTTGTCATGACTTCTGAGCTCTCTCATCCAGCTCTCTGAATGCTGTCCAGTTCAGCCATTTCATTCTTGTAATGTGGGGCCTGAGATGGAAAGCAGCACTGAGAATTGCAAAAAGCTAGTATTTAAGAGTACTGGTTAAGCATCTTTAGGTTTGCAAATGAAAGCACCTGTTTTGCCATATGGCTGTTGTCAGTTCAACATGTGTCTTTCTTTTTTTGTTAGTGTAATGCCCTCCCCAGGTGAAGAGGTGAAGGGATTAAACACATTCGCCTGTATTCCAAGCAACAGTACTGGAGTTTATATTTGGAATGTGAACCAATCCATAAAAGTACTGCATTTCAAAGGCCCTCTTTCACATCCCATCTGTGCCACGGGAACAAACAGACCCATGGGTCATCCAGGGCAGTATTTTCTGTCTGACAGTTGTCGTCATTTATATTTAAAGAAGGTACCATTAACCTCACAGGAGATCATTGTGGGATGCTGTGGCCATGAGAAAGTGTTCTAATCCCGTGACAGAAAGACAGACTAATGCTTTAAGTTTGATCGTTTATGTACTCTTTTAAAAGCAGGGTATAATCCTCACTCACAGGGCTTGTTCATGTTCTCAGACTTCTAAATTCTTGGGTCCAGCAATCTGTCACATCACATTAAATCAATTTATTAACTTTCCTGAAGAAGTAATGGATTAGTAGTTATAGGGGAAGTGACATAATGGTACTTCATGACTTCTGCTGCCTTTTGGTAAGGTCCAACATGACATTTTCAGATACAGACAATGAACAAAAGATGACGTGTGAATGACATTGGAAAATAACCCAAATGCACTCAGTCAGATTGAGTGGAGATGCTGATTAGGCTCCTACCAGAGTCTGTACTGAATCCATAATTACTGAGTTATCTTCATTAAAGACTTGGATGATGGGAGGCAGAAGAAAATGTGTAGTTAACACCACGATGATGGAAAAAAGCTGAGATGAAATTATTTCTCTGTACTCATGTTCATTTATGAATAGAAGAATATTGCAGTTACTGACATCACAGTTCAATACATGGACAAATCAGATAGGTATGAGCAACAAGTCACAAGCGTAGCAAAAGCTTTTGAGGATATGAAAGAATCTGGATTGTAAAAGCTAGAAGAGAGTGTCTTGGGAGAACCCAACAGCATTGCTCAGCTGCCTAATCAGAAAACTTCTTGGTTTTAAGGAAATAAAGGATATTTTTTTTTCCCAGTCCATTCGACAGACAGAGTAATTACCTTTCTCTGTAGCAAAGGAAATTTAGGATAATCTTTCCAGCTTTAATAACAGTTAGGTAACTATACTGTCTTACAAAGGGGCTTCCAAATCTGGGAGTCAACTGTGAAGGCAACTGAAGGCAGATGACCCAGATGTGGGATATATTAGAGAGATGCCATTCTAGATGAACTATGATTTTCTATATTAATTAATCCAGAATTAGTTCACTCACAGAGGTAAACGTTCACATCTCTCCCGGCCTAAAATTCTTTTTCTCACCCTACCTATGCCAGGTTAGCTGTTCACACAATTCAGTAGGTACCAGACTGTGCCATCTTGCCACCCAAATACACTGCTAAATGATAGGAACCGACTTGCTTACCTCAAAACACGGATACATAAAATCACTTGCAACCTCACAAGTGAGTTAAAACCGTAACTTTTAGTGGAGCTAAACAGAAACTTTTTGTTCCCTGAGCTGCGTGCATATTAGTCATTCATTTAGACAGGGGAATTAATGATGGCTGATAAAAAAATATAATGGCAAAAACTGATGGGCATAGAAGGGACAGAGAACTTAGGGAAAGTTCAAAACCTTTAAGACTCTTTGGTCTTAGGTTTGGTCTTTGGTTTGCCTAGATCATGACAGGAGCGGAGTATTAAACAGCCAGCACAATTTGCAACACCTGACTAAAACTTTCAGTTCAAGAGAGGAGCACTTCACATTGGCAGTAGTAGGGAAAATGTTTTCTTAGGCACCCTTTGAAACCATGAGTTAGTTCCTACAGGGAGACATTTCTGAAACAGTGTTGAACTCTTCATTAAAATCACCGAGCCAGTTTTTGGCTTCATTGTAATATTTCTTTCCATCACTAGCAAGAAAGCTCTAAAAAGCCCATGAATAGTCTGTTGTGATGGGGCTTTTCAGCAGACCCACATAACCCTCATGCCAGCGCAAGGAATATATCAAGCTGACAAGACCAGACAGAGATTAACATCCCATTTGATGCAACACATCCCATTTGATGCGACAAGAGTAATTCCTTAACTACTGTGACATTTTAGAGGTCAAAGAGGTGGTCAAGGCAATATATGCCTTCCCATTTCTTAGCTACGATCAGTGATCAGGACTAATTGTTGTGTCTGAAACCTACCATGCTTGTTGTACCAGAAAAGGGTCTAGCCCTGTACAATCTAGAGCCTAAGAACAGTGCTTTCCTTCATGACTTTCATGAGTATTCAGGGATGTGTTCTCCTATGAAATCCATACCCGAGGGTCAGACATTTATTCTGTGTATAGGATAGTTAAGACAACTTGAGCAAAAATATATTTTTTTGTGAGTAGTCTAAAACCAAGATCAGATTGATTCACAAAATTTAGTTCCCAAATCAGCTTTTAGCAAAACCCTGGAAGTTAAAAGTTTCATATTTATATATTGGGGAATTTTGGAAGGAAAAATGTAATTTTCAGTGGAAAATATTTTTAGTAAAGCTTTTTACCTTATGTTACAGCTGAGCTTTTCTTTCTGGGTTTATTATTTTTACATCTTTGCTTCTTAAGGTGATTGAATCAATCTTTTCACAGACCTGTCTGTGGGACAAAATGTGAATGGCTAATCCAGAAAACTACTGCTGTCATATTTTCTTTTGGGCTCTCCTTCCACTGCAAGTGACAGTCTCACTTTTGTTACAGCTTCCTACAGTGTGTAGCACTGTGCATGGCTTTGCAGTGGGTAGAGGTCACCAGTAGAGTCTCACAGGGATGATGTGAGATCTTGTCTTAGAAAAAGAGCTGAATAACAAGGAGACAAAGCCCTCTAATAATATTAAATCATTCATGTTTCATTCATTTGTGAAGACAGAAGTCAAATGCACATAGTGATAGGAAAATGCACATAGTGATAGGAAAACTTCATGACACTGAAGGATGAGAAAATAAAACAGCAGATGAAATTCCTTATAGCTAGATTTAAAAGGATACATGGGAAACCAATCCTAAATGTATATACATAGTGATGAATTTTGAACCACTTGTTAAAAGAAGGTCTTGGGATTACATTAGGTAGATCTATGAAATGCTCAATAGCAGTTAAAGCATAACAAAACAAACACACACACACAGGAAGAATACAGAGAGGAAGACAATAAGGATTAAGTCACCTGATAAATCCTGGTATGACCAAATGTTGAGTACCAAGCCTGGCCTTTGTTGCTTCCCAAATAATTCCTCATCTTAATATGGATTAACTGTGAGAGAAGACTGGCAGGGATAGTCAAATGTCTGAGAAGGTTATAATATGAAAAACAAGTAAATCAGCTACAATTCTTCAGCCTGCAAGAAAAGAAGATTTAAGAGGAATATGATAGATGCTTGAATGATAATGGAGATGTTGAACAGAGAATGATTGCACTCTGGTCTAATAAAAGTAGTAAGGATCATCAAATAAAATGAGAAGTTGGTTCTTTGAACAGTGCAGTTTAGGTTTGAAACTCTCTGCAGAAAAATGTTTGCATGGGTTCAGAAAAGGATTGTATATTTCATAAGCAAGAAGTGCACTGTAAATTAAATATCACCCTCTCATCTAGAAACAATCTAACCTACAGATTACTGGAGCTAGGGAGATTATTCTGGGAAAGCTTCATTGAATATTTGTCCAGCTTTTCTCTAGGAATGTTTCACTGGTTAGTAGTGGAGTCAAGATCTGGGGCGACATGAACCTTTGGTCTGACTCAGTACAGTTCTTCTTATGTTCTTGTCATTTCTAAAACACGTGCATGATCCCACCGTTTTCAAAATGCAACTGGTAAAATCATCTTCTGGCTTGCCCCTCTGCCAAGTCGCCATACCATCCTGCCCTAGGCTGCCTGATGTGTGTTTCATGAAATTCAAGCTTCTCTAGTATTCCTACACAGCTCTCACAATTCCTTCTCCTCCCAAATTTTCCATCTGTTCAAATTTTACATTATGTCTGAAGACCAAATTTGCAGTCCTTTGCATCCAGCAACAGTCTGGATCATCCAGTTGTGTGCTGTACTATATGAAAAGAATAATCTGTGATCTTCAAAGTTACTTTACTCCCCACTCATCTCATCCCACCTGTCTGATAAGACAAACCTTGTCTTTAGTTCTCTCCTCTCCTCTCAAAATTTCTATTTTTTTTTCTTATGCCTCTTCTCAAATGATATGTTATCTAGTGTTAATATTTTTAACACAATAAAAAAAAACACAATCAGCTCTTCAATCGGAAAATGCATTTTATATTCATAGATTTTTTTTTTTATTTTTTTTTTTTACCACCTTGCTCACTCTGCTGGCTGCGTTTGTTGTCTGTTATTGCTGACACTTATTCTTCTCCACAGTTTAAGGTCTCTGTCTTGTATGTATACTACACATAAAATATAGATATCCTTGTAACAAATTCATGTATTATTTGCCTTTGACCACTTCACCAGCTCTATACCCTGTAACCTATCTTCCCTGACTAACTGTATTATTTCAAACCTTGAAAAAGCATTAGTTGGTTACCATTTAAAATAAGTTACCTTATCTCAGAATATCATCTTCATCTCTCAACCTTATTCCCTAAAAATTTCCTTCTAACATTTGCCTTGGCTTGAGGCCATGAATAAGCCAGATTCCATCTGGGTCATTATTTTTGTCTTCTGTATATGAAAATCTACAGAACTTTGCTTTCTGGAAGTCATGGGAGAAGAAATTTGAGTTTATCTTTAGATAAAATGAGATTTTTGCCTCCCAGAGGAATATAAAATGTGACTTATAGACCCAAAAGGTAACAAAATACGAAATAATTCACATTAGAATGCTATTTCTGCATTGAGAATGTTATTTTGTATTGAAAATATGTGGAAAAAATGTTTTATAAATATCTCTGGGCTTTTAAAATAGCTTCAAAAAGAGGTTGGCATAAGTAAGAATCTATGGCTGATACTGTAAACAACATAAACTTCCAAACACCTAGCATACCAAATGACAGGTTAATATCTTGGGGGGAAAAAAAGGAGGAATAAATAAATAAATAAATAAATAAGTGCACGATTCTCAATTTCTTAGGATGCCCAGCTCCTTTGTATTTGAATAATAGCCCCATCTCAAATGTGTGTCGTGAAAGGTTTTATACCCTCAACACCACTCACTGTCCTGTATTTCCGTGGTATATAACGTGCAGTCTCTTGTATCTGATTTATGGCTTTCACACTGCTGTAAGTTGGGTTATAAATTCTCCAGCATGGTTCTAGAATTAAGCAAGGATGCTCAGCACACGAACAAGCTTTACTGACGTGGAGCTGTTGCAGGATGTACCAACCAGTGCAAGCTGCAGAAGAGACCATTTCAGATCAACTGTTTGTAGAGCCTGTTTCAGCTCAAATAAGAGACACAATGCAAACTTAGAATAAATTTATTTTCTCATGGTATTGTTACAGGGTCATGAGTGATAACAAGTACATAAAGCTGATTTCTTGTTCATTCAAAGAATAAATATTTAATTTCAATGCTAGAACAGTTTTAAAGATTAGAAAAAAAAAGTGCAAAAATAAGATAACTTAGCAAGACAGTGTATAGAAGAATCTTCTCTCTCAATCTGCATTTAATTCTCAAGAACAAGAGGATTAAAAAGAATTCTTTGCTCATGTTTACAGATGAACTGCACAAAAAGCAAATTAATTTATTAGTGTACGTGTTCAACATTCAGTGAGCAATATTTTTTTAATGAATTGGGACTTTGGAATTCCAGCTTGCTTGCTGATTGTAGGGACTCAGAGATGTAATTGGAAGAGAGGAAAAGAGAGGTCTCACCTTCTTAACAGAGATGGAGATATTATATTTTAGTTTTACTTTCAGCAACCAAATCGACAGTCCTATGTCCAGTCTGCTATGAAACAGCCTGGCTCCACTGAAGTCCCAGGAAAGAGACGATGTTGATTTACCATATTACAAGGAAAGGTGCACTCCGGGAAAATCCTTGAAATGTTTTTCAACAAAAAGGAAGAAAAATTGTTCAGTACTACTCCATCAGGAAAGCTCCATTTTCAATTCGTTGACTAAGACTTGAGCAGGTCATCACAGGCATTTTCAGAAGCCCTATTCCAATGTACCAGTGTGATTAAAAGGGTCCTGATTTCAAGCGTGATATGATTGATTAGCTTGTTCCAGAACTCACCACGACGGACAATACAGAGAGACGAAATGCAGCACTTAATTATAGAACTGTACTGTCACCTATGGTCAGCTATATAATCCAGAGAAGCTACTAAATCTACCAGTAGTCTTAATTTGCAATAATTAAATCATATAAATTACATAGCATTTGGTCATCTTCAATATTTATATAACTAACTGGAATGAAATTGTATGTTTGTCTTTTACATTGCTTTTGCAGATTATTGTGGAGGGAGCCGTGTGATTAACCTCATTTATTATATATGCAGAAGTTTGTTCCACTATGAATTCTGCTTACATATCAGCCAAATGAGCTGCTTCAAATAGTGATATTTTACAAAAATGAGTTTCAAAAAGATGGGCCATCATTAAGAAAGTTTTCTCCTTTTCTCTAGAATTTTCTGTCCCAAATTACATAGAAACTACAAATGTTGTCTTATTAAATATTGCATCTGTGATATGGTCTAGGTACAGTACATCTAAATTCATCAAATTAAAGGTTACCATTTTATAAAAGTGATTTGTGAATGAAGAGTCACAGGAGAGATGGTGCAGTATGTGGCTATCGTTAGGTAAATCAGGAAATAAATACTTGGAGTATAGCAGGAAAAATGATTTGTGTGGCTTATCATTGTGCTTACAACTGCTTTGGATTAAATGGGATTTAGGTGTGGCTGGGTTTATCAATATGGGAATTAATTATATATGACTCAAGTAGTCAACTAAAGAATGATGTCTCTAAAGATCAGGCAATACATTTTGAAAGTCTTAGCTAGTGTCTTTCTATTTTTTCACATTTTGTTGCTGCTCCGCTTTAGTCTTTACGGATTTATTCCAAAAAATACTGCAGAATTAATAGAATTTTTATTTGATGTTAGATTAACTCCGTGAGTCCTTTCAATAAACTGTGAGGATTCCATAATTCATGATTCTGTAACTTTCAGGACTGGATGAAGCGGTGCAGCAGTGCTCATCAAACAGAAATTATTTATGAATCAGGATTTGGGAATTATAAATCCTGTAATTTATTGATAACAACAAAGCAAGATAATAAGAAATAGCACCAAAATAACATGGTCTTGTGATACAAGTATTATATAAAAGCTAAATTGTGCCATACAGCACAATAACATGACAGCACACAGTGCATAAGACAACATGAGATGGCACCTATACTCTACTGCAGAATTTAGTATCTTTCTTTCATTGCTTTTAATAGCTTTGGGTGCAGAAAATTCTGCACTGCAGAAAAAGAAAAAAAAAAAAAAAACAAAAACAAACTACTCCTATGCTGGATTTATTTTTTATTTTTTTTTGAGACCATTTGAAACTGCTTCATGCCTTGAAATGCAAACAAGTTGGAACTATAACACATAATGCATATGAGACAATATATCTAAAAATATAAAAAGACCAGGAGTATTCCCCAGTGAACAAAATCTCTTCTTTCCTAGGGATTTATGAGTTGCCAACACACAGCTACTGATCTGAGCCTTGCTGACACCTGAATTTTCAGAAAATTTGTAAGAGAAACCTGTCAGAGCCCCGAGAGTCCATTAAGCTATCAGAAGAAAAGCACTGCATAATTGCAGCAATGTTATTGTGGAAAAACTGGCTGATGATGGTGGCGATAGGGTTATATTTGGGATCAGACAAACCAGTCGTTTCAGGCAGTTAAGGCACTGTGATGCAGCTCCCGGGAGTGAACTATTGTGGAATACATTGCCACAAAATGTTTGGAAGCAATATTCATATGGATCCACATGTGGCTGGTCGCATTTACTGAAGGAAGGGCTGTGAGCTATTTGAGCTGTACACCACATCTTTGTGAAATCCCCGCACCACAATCACAGACTGAGAAGTTATTCTGGGGAAGTGCCGTGAAATGATTCCTGTTTTCTTAGCCACCTGCTGAGGCATCCATTCCTGAGGGGATGAGGCTAAACAGACCTTCTTGACCTGCTACAGCCATGCTCCTAACCACAGGGTGAAAAGGGAAATCAAAAGCTCACGATCCAAACAGAAAGAATTGCAAAATTTGGGTAAATCAAATTATACATCCTTGCAACAGTTATCATAGTCCTCTGAGCTGCTGGCAGAGTGCTGTTTCGAGTAGAAAATCTAATCAGACAGCATTTTGAATTACCATCTACATATTCTTAAAACATTTTATGTTTCTCCCCACATCAGTGCAAAGATATTTTTATAGAGGAATGATTTACCTTCTATTAATCACTCTGATGATTTGAAGTAGAAGCAACAGCTTTAATAACTGAGTTTGCTTGAAATATGTTGACAGATCATTGTTATAAGTAGTAGCTCAAATGCTAACTGCTAGAAAACACTTTAACACACATACTGTGCCACTGCTAAAGACAAAAATGAAGATCTTAGGTTATCTTCACTGCATGCAACCCTCATTTTTTGGTGCACCATTTGATTTTATCTCTTACAGCTGATCAAGCTAATGTGTTGGTGAAAAACACCCTTTGCTGTTGGTGTCACCAAATTCTTGGGAAGCTTTCTGGAGAAAGCCACCATCACCATCCCACAGACTGGATATTTTCACATTAAGTGAAGGTAATAATCAATCAAACATTAGGATGAAAAATAAAGTAACCTGAAAAAAAAAAAAGTCTGAAGACTGTCAGCATAAATATTTTATCACTCTATTATGGGAAAGGTTTTGGTTTGCTGCTTTAGCCTAGAGGTGAGTGACTCCCTATCTTTCTGCTTCTTTTCATGTTCATTTCCATGTTCATTATGTGAATGCTGGAATGGGAACAGTCTGAGACAGATGTTTCCTTTCCAGGAATATTGATACATATGCAGAATTAGAAGCTGTATTTATATATATGTGTATATATATGTGTGTGTGTGTATGTATATATTTATATTTGTGAAATAACGAAATAACAAATAATGATAGAGCTATAAATAAACTGTACAACAACTCCAGAAGCTGGGCAGGCATCAAGCAGGTTGTGGGTCCTCAAGAAATCTGTTCCCTTCCTGCACTCACCTGCAGATGGGTTCTGTCATGCCTCTGAACAGATTTTCTAGTAAACCGTGGCTAAAATGCAATCCTGGAAAGTTTTAGACAGCCATACTAGGAAGACTAACTTCACCTCCTAATTCAGCAAATATGTACCTAAGTGCTTTGCTGAATCAAGCTCTCAATTGTATTGAGGTAATGATCCCTGCAGGAAACCTAAAGGGAACAGTAAAGGTGATGATCTTTCTTCATTAGCAAAATCTTTCTATACCCACACAGAAGATACAGATACAGAACGATTTCTGCATAAGGATGTGAGGAACTGACAAATGAAATGCCTCTCTTGCAGATGCACTCTGTCAGACAGGATGGCCATGAATTGGTCTTAACAATGTGCAAAGGATAACATTACTGTGCCTTGTCTCACTGACAGTAGCAGGGAGGATACTGGGGTGAGTGAAAATAACATCTGTCACTGGCAAAAGGGCTTACAGAAAGCGCCAGATAGCTGCCAAAAGATTTTTGGTTGTGAGTAGCCTGGAGAAAAGGCAGTGTGTGAAGGGGAGCTTTATTTTCCTGGAGGTATTATACCAGGAAAAACCTCCTGGAGACACACACTGCCCCATAGCAAGTGGGTACCATGTATGTACCATATACAAAACTGGAGGGAGAGGCTGACTCGCCAGAGGGCCACAGAAATCGAGAGAGATCCTAATGAGCTGGAGAGGTGGGCTGACAAGAACATCAAGACGTTCAGCAAGGACAAGTGCAGAGTCCTGCATGTTATTGGGGAACAACCCCAGGCACCGGGATGTGCTGGGTGCCACCTGGTCCTGGTGGACACCAAGTAGAACAGGAGTCAGCAATGCTGACCCTTGCTTCTTAGAAGGCTAATGGTATTTTTGGCTGCGTTAGGCAAGGTTTTGCCTGCAGGTCAAGAGGTGTGATCCTTCCCCTCTGCTCTGGTGAAGCTTTACCTGGAGTGCTTGGTCCAGTTCTGGGCCTCCCAGTACACGAGAGGCCTGGACCTACTGGAGAGAGTCCAGCATTGGGCCACCAAGATGATGAAGAGATTGGAGCACCTCTCCTATGAGGAGAGGCTGAGAGAGCTGGCACTGTTCAGCATGGAGAAGAGAAGGCTCAGGGTGGATCTTACCAATGTGTAGAAATACCAGACGTGAGGGACAAACATGATGGAGCCATCGTGTGTGGTGCCCAGTGACAGGACAAGAGGCAACAGGCACAAACCAGAACTCAGGAGGTTAACGGACTGTGGAGTCTCCCTGCTTGGAGATGTTCAAAAGCCACCAGGACATGGGCCCGGGCACACCTGCAGGTGGCCATGCTTAAGCAGGAGCTGGACCAGATGACCTCCAGAGGTCCCTTGCAACCTCAGCCATTCTGCGATTCTGTGATTCCATGATTCTTTGATACATTCTGCTCTGCTTCCTTACCACAGCAACCAGAGACAAAACCTCAGAGATCCTGGTTGCAGGGGGCACTGAGGCCTTCCTGCTGTGTGTGACAATTGTCAGCAAGTGACAATCACCAGTGTGACCCCTTCCCAGACACTGGCAGGCATGTGAGAAAGGCCAGATGAAAAAACAGCAGCTAATTCAGTTCAGCGGTCTCCCACCTGCCATCAACTACTACGGTAGTGCTGAAATAATTAATCATAGAGGGTCACCGTTATGTTCAACTTGGACTTTTTTTTTCCCCAAACCAGTGGAAATATGTGTACATGTTTTAATGAATTGAAATTATACACACATAGATACATACATATATGTTTCTTATATATATATAAGTATATATATGTACAAAATTAATACATGTTACCCAATAAGTACTGAAATGTGACATGGTGGGATGAACTGAATTTGGTCAATTATTTTTCTTTGTAAAGCTGAAAACATTGTGGAGGGGAACTTGCAGTGCTCCTTCAACTTCAGGGTGAGCTGTAAGGTGGCAGAAATCACCACGTTTCTGCATGTGCCTGTAACATTTAGCAGGCAGAGCAGATGCAATAAAGCTATGATCTGCCACCAAGAGTTGACTCAACCCAGTTGACACCCAAGACTTTAATCCCAAACTGGGAAATTTTAGCAGAAGCAGAACAACTCCAAAACTTTGGTGAATGCGCTGCTCTAGATCACCAGCTCACAGAGGTGCTCTCTTGAGTTGACCATATTTCCAGCCATGCTAAATTAATGCTTGGAAAGGCAGGATGTTGGTGGCATCCTCTGCATGTCCTGTGACCCCCATTTGAGACAAGCATTTTGGGACTGACTGGGCCACCCTGTGAGCCTCACAGCGCGCTCTGATGAGCAGTTGTCTGTGATGAAACGACACGGATTGCTACAGAATTGCTCCTTAAAGTAAAACAAACAAACAAAACAAAACAAAAAACTGTGGTCTGAAGTTTGCTGCTGTGGTGTTGTCAGATGAGAGATGGAGAGACGTGTCCTGGGGAGGGACGAAGGACTGGTGGATCCAGCACACAACTCAGGGCTGAAACTGAAGCAGAAATATCCCAGCTGAGGGCTTTTTATTTAGACACTGATCTCAAGGAAGGGGTAAAAGCAGAGGCCACCTGTCTGCTGATCCAGAAAGAGCATTTCCTTCCCGGACTCTTTGGGAACGCATCTCGGTCCCTTCCCTGGAGGTGTCCCCCTCAGGGGACACTCCTCATCCCCTCCTCTTGAGCAGGAGGGCGGGGGGCTCAGTCTGCCCCCCATACCTTTAGTCTGCACCCCAATCCCCCTTCTCTCTGACATCTCCCTCATTGCCCTACATCCCTCAGCCTCCCTCAGCCTCCGCTCCCCCTCCCAAGCCCCCAGCCCCGTCCCCTTGCCGTCCCTCCCCGCTCCGGGCCGGCGGCGGGTCCCTCCCCGCCCACCATTTCCCTTCCCTTCCCCTTCCCCTCCCCTCGCTCCATAAACCCCTCGCCCGGCCCGCCCCGGCCCCTCGCCCGTCTCAGCGCCCGGCTCGGGCCGCTCCCACCCTCCAGGGCCCCGCCGGCACCCGGAGCCCGCTCGGCTGCTTCGGCGCCTCCTGCCCTGCGGCTCCCTCCGTGCTCTGCCTCTGCCTCTTTCCTCTTTCTTTCTTTTCTCTTTTCCCTCTTTTCCCTCTTTTTTTATTTCTCTCTCTTTCTCTTTCTTTCTTTCTTTCTTTCCCTCCTTCTTTTCTTTCTTTCTCTTTCCTTCTTTCTTTCTTTCTTTCTTTCTTTTCTTTCTTTCTTTCTTTCTTTCTTTCTTTCTTCTTTCTTTCTTTCTTTTCTTTTTTCTTTCTTTCTTTCTCTCTTTCTTTCTTTCTTCTTTCTTTCTTTCTTTCTTTCTTTCTTCTTTCTTTCTTTCTTTCTTTCTTTCTTTCTTTCTTTCTTTCTTTCTCTCCTTCTTTCTCTCCTTCTTTCTTTCTTTCTTTCTTTCTTTCTCTCCTTCTTTCTTTCTTTCTCTCCTTCTTTCTTTCTCTCCTTCTTTCTTTCTCTCCTTCTTTCTCTCTTTCTCTCCTTCTTTCTCTCTTTCTCTCCTTCTCTCCTTCTTTCTTGCCTTCTTTCCTTTCTTTTTCTCTCTTCTCTCCTCTCTTTCTCTTTCTCTCTCTCTTTCTCTCTCTTTCTCTCTCTTTCTCTCTCTTTCTCTCTCTCTCTTTCTCTCTCTCTCTCTTTCTCTCTCTCTTTCTCTCTCTCTTTCTCTCTCTCTTTCTCTCTCTCTTTCTCTCTCTCTTACTCCCCATCTTCTTTCTCCCCTTCTTTCTTTCCTTCCTTCCTTCTTCCTTTCTATCCTCCCTTCCTCTCCTTCATTTCTCCCATTTTTCTCACCTTCTTCCTTTTCTTTTTCTCGTTCTCTCCTTTTACTCTTCCCCTCTCTCTTTTTTCTCTCCTTTTTTTTTCTATTTTCCTCTTTTCTTTTTTTTTCCTCTTTTCCTCCAATTCTGTTCTTCTTTTCCTCACTTTTTTTTTTTTAAATCTTTTTCATCTTCTATTTCCTCTTTTCATTTTTTTCTTGTCTTTTTTTTTGTTGTTGTTGTCTCTCCTCTCCTCTCCTCTCCTCTCCTCTCCTCTCCTCTCCTCTCCTCTCCTCTCCTCTCCTCTCCTCTCCTCTCCTCTCCTCTCCTCTCCTCTCCTCTCCTCTCCTCTCCTCTCCTCTCCTCTCCTCTCCTCTCCTCTCCTCTCCTCTCCTCTCCTCTCCTCTCCTCTCCTCTCCTCTCCTCTCCTCTCCTCTCCTCTCCTCTCCTCTCCTCTCCTCTCCTCTCCTCTCCTCTCCTCTCCTCTCCTCTCCTCTCCTCTCCTCTCCTCTCCTCTCCTCTCCTCTCACCCCCAGCAGAGGATGCAGCATTTTTCCCACCCCTGCTTCATCACCAACACATCTCTGTGACTCTGTGTGTCTGTCTGCGTGTCTGTGCACTCCTGCCCTGCACACCCATCACCACAACACGTCCCTGGGGACTGACAGCTCTGCAGAGCGCACTTGGGCTGTGGTACAGGTCACCGGTGGTGCTGTGCTTGTGCAGGTAAGAGAACATCCTTGGTTTTACAAGCCTGGCACCTGGGACACTGTAACTGAACACAATCCTTGTTTTGTCCATTTCTTTTCATTTTTCCTGTGCACAGAGAGGTGGATCCAGTTCAGAAGATTTTTTTTTTTTTTTTTTTTTTTTTTTTGAATATGGAGACATGCAGAAACAGCATCTGTGTTTTAAAAAGAAAATTCAGTCGGAACTGTGTTAAGCTATTTGGGGTTTGTTCATTTTTTCCTTAGTCAACAAAGTTTGTAGACCTGACTCACCTAGACTCTAGCTCAAGTCTTGCTCAGCCCTTGACTTGTGCTTGGCGGATGCGGAGAGCCTTCACTGCAGGTGGTAAAGCAGAGACGGGGAAGGGCTAATGCCCTCTTTGAGACGAACCACCCAGAAAGTTCAGAGCTGACAGGAGGTTTACAGATGTCAAGGTTGCATTATAATTGTTCTATTTATGCTTGGTTCTTCCAATCATACATTCCTTGGCATTTTGATGACCTAACACCTCCTTGTATTCTAACTGTGTGGCACTTCAGTTTTTATTAGTATGTGGGAATACCCTGGCGTGTTAACAGGATAATGTTTTGTTTTTTTTTTTCAGTTCATGTTTATTATGAATGTGGTTTGCATCACTTTCTTGCTATAGCCTCCCAGTCTTCCTCCAAGCTGCCTTACTCAGCAGTTCTTTCCCTTCTGTATTTTTATAGAGCCAATGTTCTTAAAAAGTGTACTGACTGCTTCACAGCTGACACTTCACAGGCATTAGTATGCACGCAGTGCTGTGCCTGTTTGCATGTATTTTGATTAAGATCTTAAAATAACACAGCCCATCTGCACAGTGTGGACACTAATGGAATCATTCTCAGGAAGATGCACCTGCAAAATCTATGCATGGAACTGTATGCTGAATTTCCACCGAGGATTACCCTAGATGTATGCCTGCATCTCCTCCTTTTCTTTTACAAACGCCAGTTTAGACATCTGACTGGGAGGATGGTTGTATAAATACTAAAGGAAACATAGTATTTAATAAAATAGGAGGAGCGGTTTCTTCCAGGTCATGCAGTCAATCACAAGTTTTAGCCCAATTCTAAAGCTCCATGATTTTTTTAAGAGTAAGTATTTCTAAGCAGTTTTTATTGAACTTTTTAATTGAATCCTTCTGCTATTTCCTAGTGTGATGCTGCAATTCTTAATATATAGGAACTGCAGTTTGGATGTGTTTTTGTCTGTGGATGGGAATATGCTCTGAAGTAAGCACCCAAGTAAGACATATCAAGTATATGAAAACATCTGTTAGAATTTACATGAGTGGAGTGTTTATGGAACGTTATTATGAAATAAAGTTGTAATTATATAATGCAGCTTTGCTGTTTATCTTTAATATGTGTGTTGTATTGCTGTGGATCCTGACAAGAGGCAGTGTGATGTTTTGGGATCCTTGCAGGGGGAAGCTGAGGCTTGGAGAAATTGCAGTCCCGTTCTGAACTTAGTGATAGGCAGCCTGCCAACAGATGAATGTCATCTGTTTTTGGGTAGAATTATTCAAAGTAACTTGCAGAAGGGCAATCTTCAACACTTTTCAAAGTGAAGGGAAGAAAACAGGTCTGCTGGAGCAGTAAATGACAGTGCTGCTCTCTCCAGGG
This sequence comes from Anas platyrhynchos, assembly GCF_047663525.1. Lineage (NCBI taxonomy): Eukaryota > Metazoa > Chordata > Aves > Anseriformes > Anatidae > Anas > Anas platyrhynchos. The sequence continues at coordinate 8,832,014 of NC_092620.1, read as the reverse complement.
ATCAGTTTGACCAAATCTTGCTTCATTAGTACAAATAGTATTCTCTATAATTTAAGCATTTGACTTTGCAATTTGTGTGAGATCTATACCATGAATGAAAAGAGGCTTTGGGTTGGAACAGTATGCGTGATGGAAGGCTTACTGGGAGGGATGTATCAGTATGATTCATGAGTATGACTCATATTAGGATGGCGGAAGAATGAGGTCCCCAGTGGGTACCTAATGGAGGAGGAATTAGGTGGAAAAATCAGTTTGTTTCTGCATTTGTGGGAAGCTTTTTCTGAGCTCAAAGACCTAGACAATGTGTGGGTGAACATGTCTGTAACGCCTATACATACACATAAGTCTTTTCTTACTTCTGCTGGCACTTCTTACAGTTTTAGGGCAAATATCTTTGCTACATGCCAGAGCTAGCTTTTCATTGTGGAGAGTATGATACTTTAAATAATAGGAATAAAAGTAGGCTTTTGTTTCCAACATGTGATAACTTCCTTGCTAAAATACGTTTCTGAGATTTGCTCAGCAATTATCTTGGCTTCAAAGGATATTTCAATTGTCACACTGTAACAGTTTTTGCTAAAACCTGTTTTGATTAATCACTGCTAGGTGATTGCAATTCCTCCCATTTAAAAACCATTCCTAAATGGTTCCCCTTTCTCATAATGAAGAGCAAAACCTTTAAGAAAAAAACTGCATTAGATCAATGTCTCATCTGTACCACCATACCTGACTGGTACAGGTGAATCTAGGCTATTTCAGCTGTTCAGGTAATGTCAAATTCTCCAAGCTTTCTGAGGTAAACTGTAATTTTATGTGGTCTCCCACAACACCAAAATATCCTCATCCAACCTTTCCAGCTCTGTTTTCCTTCTTGAGGAAGATGTGGTGGTGCCACATCTTTCTTCCTTAGTTCTTTAGAGAGGAGCCATTCCTACACATCTTCCTTTGGCCAAATGCGTCTTAAGACATCAATGTTGGGTCCTTACTTACCAAAACTGTAGTAGACACTACCAATTGTTATGAAGACATTTAGGAACATGAGAATTCATGTTTTGGGAAAAAGGGAAGGGGGAAACAGCACCTATAGGAATTACTAATATAATCTACTTAATCACTGTAGCTGAGGAATTAGGAACTTTTTTTTTTTTTTTTTTTTTTTTAGGAAACATAGGTAGAACAAGAAAAGAACACCAAAAGAAGACTACCTAGTTATGCTTTGAAATCTCTCTCTCTATCTATCAATTTGTTCCATCTTGTACTTCATTTTTCTTGGTGTTTACCTAATGGCTTGTTCTGTTGCTGCTGAAGGTTTTGTGATGCCCTCCACTGGAAGTGGCATCAGTCTGCTGAGGTTGTCGTAAGCTAAACTCAACTCAGATGACCGTGTCCCAGCTCATTTAATGGTGTCAAGCAGGAGCTGGTATTTTGCTGGAAAAGAAGCCTCTGCAAAAGTCTCCAATAGTGCTCTTGGGAGATTTATACCTCTTAAGCCTTCACGTTGTCTGGTCAAGCCACACTCAGACTTTCTGTCTTCTTGGCAAGCAAGTATGAAATCCTGTGAGTTAATAAATTCCAACTTCTAGTCTTCGGTTTCAAAATTTGTTTAAAAAATAGTGGTCAGGTTTTGAGGTGTTTTTCAGAGGAGAGGATGTGTTAGTCCTAGATCTTGATTTATAAACTACATTAGGGGTCAGTAAAGTACAAGTGGAATTAAGAATTTTTGCCTTAACACTATGGTTAAAAACTCCATTGGACTATAGTCAGAGGTCTCAGACAACTGATACTGCAGTGGCACAATGTGCTGCAAAGCCTTTAACAAGTCTCTGCACAGTCAGATCTTCTGTCTGTGAATGATGGATAACATTAGAAGAACCTCTTGAATCAGTTGTAACTGAAATCCTAAAAAAAGTTTTTTATTAATACGCTGCATTCTGATTTCTTAATGAGTAATATATTCTCTAAGAACCAGGAACACTTCCAGAATACAGGTTCCAGAATACAGGTTTACCTGGATTCAATTTTTAAGAATTGAAAGACTTGTCCTATAACATCTTGTACTTTTCTGTTGTGGAGCACATCTCTGATGCAGAATTCTGGCCAAAGCTGTTATATGCAGGGGTGTGAGGCCCTGGGACTCCAAATTTGTCCTGGCATGGTTCTGAAGATGTGAAGCATAAGGAAGATGCAGAATGGGGCAGGCATGTCCTCTTTTTTTTTTTTTTTTTTTTTTTTTTGTCTCTGAGACACATGCATAAACTTACCTTACTGAGGTTCCAGCACATTTCCATGACTCTTATGGTGTATTTGTACTCTTGAGAAATGTGCACAAAAAAATGGTCTTCGGAGATAATAACACAACACTGATAACCCTAAAAAAACTTTTTCCATGTCAGGACTCTTCCCTTTCTTTTTATGATCTCCTTTGCACTTGCTAGTGCTGGCTGCCATGGGAGTTGTGACCAGCAATTAAAATCCCCAGGTTGACAACCCCAGCAGAAGACCTTGGCTGGTGGCTTGGGGGAAGAGCGTGCACCAAATTCTTCTCCCCAATGTATTCCTGATGTTCAACTCCACTGACTAGGCTTAAATATTGTAGCAACTGCATATGGTCTGCAAAACGGGACTGATAGTTCTGGTTGAGGAAAAAGTTGCTTTTCTCTCTTCGCCTCTGTTCCTAGTCTGAACATGGGGGTGGAGGGGGCTGATAATATTTATTTTCCACCATCACTAAAAGGTCTATGAAGATTAAATAGCAAATGCTTTGCCTAGCAAGAAAAAGGTACATAGGCATTATTATTGCCTTGGGAAAAGTGTTTCAGAATTGGCAGTAGGTGGGTAGATGGTGAGTGTATAGTCTGCTAAAGACTTGTGGTATAGATCATAAATTTGACCTGGCATGGGGAAAATAAGAAACAACCCACCTCTATAATAAACATTATTGATACACAACAGATGTATTACAACCTACTGGTTAGTGGAAAATTAATTTCACTAGGTGATACAAGTAGCGAGCTAGTTTTCATTTCCTTGTGCTGCTAGAAACAAATTAAAAACAAAACAAACAAACAAACAAACAAAAACAACAGAGTTTGGTTTTGGGAGATTGAGAGTTGGGCTGTAGCGGTGTTGCCATTCAGATTATTTACGATATTGAGTTTTTCATGGCCAATACCTGGTATTTTGCATACAGCGATGAAGAAGAGTCTCAGACTTGTGACATAGTTTGAATTTTAAAGGCTGCTTGATGTAAAGCAATATGAATATTCTTTAGTAACTTTCCATTGCTTGGTAGGGAAGTTAGCAATAGAGGGCAGGTGCCTGTGAGCGCTGGCACCTGCTTGGAAAGGCTTGTGCTACAGAAATAGCACCACAGCCCATCCTGAGCACCCCCTGAAGAGCCACAAATCCCACACCAGGGTGGATGTGGCTGCAGAGCTGGCCAGAAAGTGCAAAACCTGGAGCTGATGTGGTTACATGTCACAAATGCTCCTCCAGGCTATGTTAGCCTTGACAATTCATTAGGAATGAATGAAATTGAATTATGGGTCATGTATTGCAAGTGCTGTCAGTCCTGATTATGCAGTCATTTAGATTTCCTTTGCTCAGGGAGTACTGCTATCGCAGAGCTTATCTACTATGCAGTAGATGCAAGCTATCCTTGCCCAGCTTATCAGAATCTATTTACTTTGCATTGATTCAGTTCCTTAGAAATTAATCTTTGATTCTTTGCAAAATAGAAGGATCCCCCTGAGTTTGGTTTAAGCAACTCAATTTGATTATTGTTATGTCCAGAATATTGATTCTTAAGTAATTTTAATAAGAGATGTCAAGCCCACCATATTTCACATCACATTTGAGGGGAAGTTTAAACTATTGACAGTTTAAAATATTTTTTGGAGTCATGCTCTTTGATCAGAGCTTAGCCAATGCTTGATAGTTGTTTTGACTGCTTATTACCCAAGTGCAATTTTTGCAGTGCTGTTTGCTTAACCATGTTGAATTATGTGCCTGTTGGCAGCATCCAGGTAATTCTTTCAAAAGCAACAAAGTTTATATTGATTTTCATAAGAAGAGGTATTCTGTATATCAATTGCAATTACCTTTTCTGAGCTGGAAAGTTTAGAGATGGGGGAACCAGGGGAATTTCTGTTGGCTCCACACTTAGTATCAAACTAATTACCACTTGTACAACAGCACAACAGTAATTCCAATTTTATCAGTAGGTAAAGGTTACAAATAATGTGTATGGATTGTCTTGGTTATTACTGCAGTTAGAAATGAAACAACAGCTTATACCCATTTCAGAGCGCTTCTTGTAATGGACATCCCTGCAACCCTTTATCCATTTCAGTGGTAGGACACAGCTTTTGCTCCGCAGCAAATGAAATACCCTAATTAAATGATAAGGCAGGAATGCAAAGGAATGTGTGGTTTTCAGTACACTGTAATACTTAATAAGAGAAAGGTGCTCAGTGCTGTTCTTTGCAAAATATACCAGAAGATCTTCAACAAGCCCCATTGACTAGATCTAGACAGATGGTGAAAGGCACAATGGTTGTAATTATAGATTAGAAAATCATGGACTCACAGAATGGTTGAGGTTGAGGAAAATGGTTGAGGAAGGGACCTCTGGAAGTCATCTGGTCCAAACTCCTGCTCAAGCAGGGCCACCTACAAGTATTTTTTGTTGTTCAGATGGAACATCTTGAGTTTCAGTTTGTATCCATTGTCTTAAACTAGTTGAGTCCCCTCTAAAAGGCACTGGAGCACAGTCCTGCTGTAGCACCTGAATATCAGCTGGTCCCATGTGGGTGCTGGTAAGGCTCAAACCTACCTTATCTATAAGCTCTGCAATGTCACAGCCCAGGATGCTCTCAGGCTGAACACGGGACTTGATGAATATTTCTGCAATGGCCAGTGACTCCACGTTCCTGAAGCAGGAAGAAAAAAATCATTCCTTTCATAAAGCACAAGGCTTTAGCGTAGGTAATAAAATTGTGCAACTTCTCTGGGAGGCTAGGGAACTAGTGAACTACTCTTTCCTAACAAATGGGTTGGCAACCTTTGTTTGAGTTCTGAAATTTCATAAGCCACCTCGTGCTTGAGTCGTTTCAAACCAATTTCCCCCTGTCCCGCTTTGCTGTATAATTATGGTACCACCTGTAGTGTATTTCTAAGAGTTGTTTTTCTGTTTTGTGGAGGCTTTTCTTAATTATACGCATAAGTACTTTTATGATTCATTCCTGAAATTAAAGCAGTTTACCACGTGGGCTTATTTTATTCTTTGTCATGCCTTATTTTATTCTTTGTCATCCCTTGGGTTTATTACTGAGTGCATTTTCTTTTTTTTGTTGTTGTTGCTTTGTTTTGTTTTGCTTTGTTTTTCACTCAAGTTATTTGTTCATTTCTAAGTACTTTCTTCTTTTATTTCACTCTTCTGTCTTTTTTATTCCCTTCTTGTATTTCTTTTTACAGTGGATATCTCTATTGTCATGTTTTGTTCCCCTAGTGTCCTTTTCTCTTCCCTTAGCAGCTGTTCCTCGACTACAGGCCATGACCCCAAGAAGGCTGGAGCAGTTACGAGCGGGCTATAAAATTAAGTTGTTAATTTTAGTTGCAGCAATACAGGGTAGTCAGAGAAGTGCTGCTTTCCAGGACACCATCCAATAGAGCTGTATACTGACTCCCTTACTTAAACTGTTTCTGAGTTAAGACTAGTAATAACACATGACAAAGCAAACAGATAAAGCATAAAGTAACCTTATGCCAAATTTCGCTGGTATGATCAACAACTTAAAAATGTTTCCTCTTACTTCAATTTCTTTTCATTTCCACTTCAGTGTTTATGCTTTCAGTCTCTCTCCCAGAGAGTATCTTTGAAGGTAATAACCCACAAGGTGGATCCCAGCCAGCTGAGGAAGCCACAGAGGGAGCTTGCATATACAGGGGAGACTTTCTCCCCTAGTTGGAGGAATTCTTTTATCCTTCTGTTAATGATGTGAAAAATCATTGTATCACTGTCTGAATTCCCTTAAATAATTACCATTGCACATAGCACAGGTAGGTATAGTTCCTGGGCAGGGATTGTGCCACCAATCCCTGTGAGGTTTGTGTGGCTGTTAACCTTTCTTGGGTCTGCCTGCCTCGTGCAGAGTGGCCCAGAATATAATAAAACAGAATCATTAAGGTTGGAAAAGACCTCCAAGATCATCTGGTCCAACCATCACCCTACGACCAATATTACCACTAAACCATGTCCCTAAGCACCATGTCCAACCTTTCCTTGGACACCCCCAGGGACAGTGACTCCACCACCTCCCTGGGCAACCCGTCCCAGTGCCTGACTGCTCTTGCTGAGCAGAAATGTCTCCTCATTTCCAACCTGAACCTCCCCTAGTGCAACTTGAGGCCATTCCCTCTAGTCCTATCACTGGTTACCTGTGAGAAGAAGCTGACTCCCAGCTCCCCACAGCTTCTTTTCAGGCAGTTGCAGAGAGTAATAAGGTCTCCCCTGAATCTCCTCTTCTCCAGACTAAAGACTCCCAGTTCCCTCAACTGCTCCTCACAGGGATTGTGCTCCAGGCCCTTCACCAGCTTTGTAGCCCTTCTCTGGGCACGTTCCATGGCCTCCATGTCCTTCTTGTAGTGAGGGGCCCAAAGCTGAACACAGTACTTGAGGTGTGGCCTCACCAGAGCAGAGTACAGGGAGATGATCACCTCCCTGGCCCTGCTGGCTGCACTATTCCTGATACAAGTGAATATGTCTGAGACAGGTCCTTTCAGCCCAAGATGTCATGGTGGGTCACCTCACCTAGCTTTAGATGCCTGCTACCAAGTCCTCCTGCTCAGCTGGACAGCCCTTACTCCCTTTGGTGTTGGGTAAGAAAAACAGGAGGTTTTACAGCATGATTCATCTGGCCTGTTTGAAATGTATTACTCCCTAGAAACGTCTGTTCCTCTCTATGGCTTATAAAGGGACAGCAGTGGTTTGCTCGGATAGAGACAATGACACTGTAAATCTCTGTATTTGATCAGTTTAATCCCCGTAATTTCTATAAGGCCTTAGCACATCAGTCAGCAGAGTTAACAAGCAGGACTACATTCCCACAGACGGACTGGGGGGGGGGGGGAACCATGGCTGTTGACCAACAAGCAGTGGCATCACAATAAATTAAAACTGTGGAAAAGTTTTGAATTGATTATTAGAAAAGTTTAGGTTGAGCAGGAGGATCTGTACTAGCTGTAGCAGGGTGATGTGACAATTTTTATCCCAGATACCAGATTTAGGACCCTTATGGAGATACACATTTTGACTATGATGCCCACATAGCTACGTGCTCAGTCATGCACAGATGATATAGGAAGTTTTGGGCTGTTGGGCTGCATGTTATCTTAAAAAAGCTCTTCCCTGTCTCCACCAGGGCACATGCAGGAGGAGGGATTACACTGGCTTTGGGGAAAAATAGCCTTTGGGGTGAGTTATTCATCCCCCATAGCCAATTTATGACAATGCTGTTATGAAGACAGTGTTTGTCTTTCACTGAAGATGGCCAGCAAAAATAATTGCTGGAGCATGGTGGCAATTTTCTGTGAAGCAGACACTTACATGTATGATCCTTTTGCTTATTCCTGTTATAAATGGGATAATGTTTATTAATTCTGATTTGTCATTAACAGGCTCCACTGAGCATGGATTTTTCCATTGTCAGTCCTAAGCTGTCTGCAGATGTTGACCTTTATCTGTGAAGTCTCTCAATTAAATAACAGTATTATGAATACTCTTGACCCATGCCTAGGTGGGGGGATCCATGCTATTGTACAAACAGCTTTTCTGCCTCATTACCAGCTCTTCTTGTTTAGCTAACTTGTTTGCCTGATCCAATGATAAGTGCTAATCCCTTCTCTGTTCTGTGACATGATGCTGTCTGTATGGGAGAGCTTCTCTCCTTAAATACCCTCCACAAGAATGGGAGGGGCAAGGAGGCTATTAATCCCTTTTGAATCCTTTCTGGCTGTGTACTCATGGGATTTGTGAAATTCTGCTTATTAGATTGTAAACTCTTTAGGCACTGGGATCATGTCTGGTAAACAGGGTGCCCTTTGCTGTGCCAGCAGAGATAACAAAGGAAAAGGAAGCTTTCCTTTTGGTGCAAGACTTGCCTTGCTGAACTGAGCTAAATTCTCAGCAATGTCACAGTAACCTTAGGCAAAACAGATCCTTCAGTGTCCAAGTTCCCTGTGTGAAAAACTGGCATTTTACAGACTAGCTGACAGGTGAATGGCCTGATTATAGCCCGTATCTCATTCCTCCAGGACCTGTTTCTAATTCAGTTCATAGCAGAGACTTGCTGGGAGATGTATGCTGATGGGAGACTTGAGGCATGGCAGCATCTGGAAGATCAGTTGAAGGAGCACTTTATTTCAGGGCTTTAAAAGACTCAGGAGAGAGAAACTTGGAGGAATTAGGATGGGAAAATTATGTGTAACTCTTTAGGGCAGAGCTTGTCTTTGAATTGTTCCCCTGCCAAAATCCCCTAAGGTGCATTGAGAGGGAGTGTCACTAAACACTCCTAAATTATGCTTCAGGAGATGTAGGCAGGTTAAAAGAGAATTTTTGAAAGGATTTGTCCTACCTACCCCTGTTTTTTCCCACCTATGATGTTTATTCATTTACCACCTATGATGTTTATTCATTGAACAATTCCCCTTTCTTGCTGAAAACCTCCCACTCAGTAACTTCCTCCATTGCTGCGAGTAGACAGTGCCAACTGCGTGAGAGTGGTAGGTTTTACACTAGGTCTCACAACTCCCAGCTGTCTTTCTGGGTTTTCAAGTCAGATATCACCTGCTCAGCGTTCTGGAATTGCCACCATTCAAAGTGTGTTGTCTGCTGCCAAGAGACGAGTCTTCTTTTTGGGCATCTGTATGACTATAGGGCTTGTTTTGTCCTTTTAAATAAAACATGCGATGCGCATTGAAGCAGCCCAGTCCTGTGATTCTTGGAGTTACGCAATCTTGTGTTTTACTGAAGATGATCCTCTTTAGGTCATGGTTTATCACAAAAGGCAATCTTGTGGTCTTCCTGAGCAAGTCAAACTGAATCACAAAAATAATCTATGAATTTCAGTCCCCTGAGGTGTAAAATCACTCTTACATATCCAACAACGACTGAAAAGAATGGGAATTAAAAGCTAAAATTTGCAGAAGTGCTTGTCAGGTATTACATACTGGGGGAAATTTTTCAAGTTTGTGTTATTATTTTCTAGGAGAAATAGGGTACCCGTGTCTTATTAAATAAATAAAATACCTGACACTTGAAGGACTTAATAAACACTTAAATCATTCTGAGATGATTCCACTGACGTGAAAGTTTTAAGTTGTATTTGAAAATGCAGACAGCTTACTTTGGTCACCATTGTATAAAAATAGTGGCATACGTCTCTCTTTTAGCACCTGCTAGTTTGCCATAGGTTTTGGGATCCCTAATGTGTCCACAAGAAAAGCCGATGATTAAAATAAGTAGATTTTGAAGGTTGCAGAAGAAGTCTGAATGGATGTGGACTCAGGAATTACTTCACATTCAAGCCTATATTTGAGGAAAAAAAGATGTTTTTTATCCTCTGTGGTCTTTCATTGTATCTCCTGAGTTCAGAAAAAAGTCTCTAACCTTGTGCACACTGATGCTTTCTTGCACAGTAAAAACTAACTCTTTGGGATATGGTTTAAGTGATGGATGAACAGAATAGGAAATAAAGGTAAGAAAATTAATGCAGTCCTGCCCTTAGGTTTAATGCTTTCTGGGAATAAATCCATGAAGTCTAGGGAGGGCTCTGTCACTAACAACAGCTTTCTGTGATTTAAGGTTTCAACAGTGTGTTTAGTGTTATATGGACTTAAGTGGAAAATGACTCCCAATTTATTGAGGCTTCTACTGTGGTTTCTTTATTTAGGAGTAGATTCTGTCATCCCAATGAAAAAAATATGGAGTACTTTAATCTGCTAAGAGGTATGTTGAGATACCAGTGGGATTGTCTGAACATCGATCTTTTTGCAAGCTGTGTTACTAAATCAGCTAGGCTAGCAAGGACTGTAGTCATTTCTGAAGAACATAATTCAGGGTGTGGTATTTCAAAAAAAAAAATGTCAAAGTTGGCTTCTCCTGATGTGATGAGTTCAGTAGGAACACTTGAAATATTGAAAATATTGAGCTTTTAAAATGTTTTCAGTAATTTGCAAAATGACTCAAATCTTTTTAAAAATTGTTTATGACAAATTACAAAAAAAAAAATGCACTCAGGCTGCTCTTTACATCAGAAGTAGATGAGCTAGAATATTGCTGGCAGCATCTTTTCTAGGCTAGTGCATCAGGAAATGCTTGAAATCAGACTAGAAGCTGGTGAGCTTTGATTGCCAAAGAGCAGTCTGAATTAAATGGGTATCTGCAAGTACTGGTGCATTCCCCAGTATTCATGGGGATACTGGGACCAGCACAGCAACTGGTCTTTAAGTGAAAGGGAGGGTGAGCAGTGCTTATGTGTTGTCTTGGCCCAGGAGGGAGGTAAGGGCTGGTGTTACCCAAGCAGTAATCATGGGAGGCACTGCAGTGGGGATAGCCCTTCATTGCCAGTCCTTTTCTGCTTTTGTGGTGGCTGTGAGGCTACTTTGGTCCCTGGGAGGGTACAGCTTCTCAGGGCGGCGGGTGTTGTAGATCCCAAGTTCTGCCCACATCCTGCCTGTCCCTGCCTGTTTACTTGCAGGGCTCCAGCCTGCAAGAAGGGCATTCCTCTGCTGCAGGACGGCGTTCAGAAACAAGGTAGGTCTTTCGTGGCTGAGAAACAGATGGTAGGCAAAATACTCTTCCCACCTCTGTTTTCCTAAGTTGAGAAATGGGAGAATGTAGCCCAGTCCTAGATGATTGCTTTTCCCTTATAAATGTTCCTTTTCTTTTGTGAGATTCACACCAAGCAAAAGCAATGCTGCTATTTATAACCTGTGGTTGAAGACAAGTCTCTCATTAAGTAGAAGAGTCATCTTAGAGTAACCGTTGAATGGACTTAAATGATTTGGTAATATATTTTATGGGCTTGTCCTCTGAAGAAAGGTGGTTAAGCCTCAGCATCAGGGGCAGTGATACTTCACTCTTGTCTAATTCCTTTTGGTCTTAAGATATATATTTTTTGTTATTGTTGGTTTTGTTGTCGGAGTTTCTTTTTGATAAGAAAAGAAACTGGTTTTGTTACACTAACACATAGAGCTGCAGCTGCACATCAGAATGGAGTCAGGCGCTGAGATTCTAAAGATTTGCTGGTACAGAAAAGTAATTGATTCCTGCTACTTGGAATCTGATGAAACTGAAATGTGTTAAGCCTTGATACTTAGCCTGCACTTGCATGATCTTTCCAATAACTCATGTTCCTTTGAAGTCATTTCATTGTCCTGACTTTCCTGGTCTTGAATTGTTGCCAGTGAATCTGAGTCCTCCTGGCGTAACTCATAGGCTGGAGTCATAAAGCTGACACTCTTGTACACTGGTATGCACTAGGGAAGAAATCTTTTTGCCTCTGGGATGTTATTAGGAACAGGATGACAACTTGTGAATATTTTCCAGATATCATAATGTTGTACTGTATTGGAATGCTGAATAACATTGGTGATAACATCGCAGCAGTGTGTGACAGAAGAATAAGCACTGCGTTGCAGCGATCTGTGCTCTGGCTTAAGATGGACATGGAAAATCTTGGTGCTGAGACTTGTATTCTAGCTTTTAACATTGGTCTTTGTCTTTTAATGTTTTCAACCTTACAGGAACTTCACCTGAAAAACATACAATAATAGGGAAAACTCTGGTCTGATGGCTCTTCAGTGGCATTGCTGTGGATATAACTGAACGCTTTATAAAAGTGACAGATTAGCTTTTACAGCATATAAAAAAAAAGTTTTTACCTGAAATCTAATAATATGTTAGGAAGGGTGTTGCTCTGTAGTTTCTTTTTGTGTTTGTGTATGTGTGTGTTTTATGGTGGACTCTTCTTAATTAGCAAAGTCAGAGGCAAGCTAGACAAGCTGCTACACATGAGTAAATGAATCAATATGTCAAACTAAGGCAGTGGTGTGGAAAGGGAATAAGGGGGCCATTGTCAGTGAGAAGAGACTCAGGAGTGGAGGAGTGGATGTACCGTGCAATTTTGTCTGACAAACACTTCTCCACTGACTTCAGAAGTGGAAGGTGTGTGTCGAGTATGAAGAACTGTAGCATGCTTTTGATCTTTTCAGTGTTTCACACACCTCAGAGGGAAATAAAATTCTGTCTTCTCAAAGGGGAGAGCAAATGTGAAGAGCTAGGGTACTCCTGTCTCAGTGACTTGAGAGTCAGAGCTGGTGTTCGTACACGTGGAAGCACCAGAGAGACGAGTTAAACCTACAGCAGTCTTCTGCTCAAATGGTTGTTTCAAAGAATAAAGGAGACCCAGCACTCTCTTCTGGTCTTACATAGCTATTTCAAGGGGGGAAAAAATCCCTTTCAACAGAAAAATGTCAAACATGACTACTGCACTGTATGATGCCAATCATATAGAGAAGACTATGCCATGGGAAGGTGTAGTTTATGTCAGACAAGTTGAGTATAATGGCTCTCCAAAGCCATTTGTATCCCAAGTAGTGTTGAAGATTTGTTGCTTTACTACACTTGCAAATATAGCAAGGCAGAATTCTAACACAGCAAATGTTTCTCCAAATCTAACTGTTACTTGAACAAAGATTATTTCTTTTCCCATCCTCTTTATGGTATTTTAGGACTTACACCAGTTATTGCTTTAGTGTAATTCTCCTCGGATGTCAGATTTGCCTGAGAGATGTAAGTCTTTGTGCCGGCAAGACGTTTCACTGGAAATGAAAGCCACAGTCCAGCAGTTCAGATTTAAGCATGCTGAATTTCAGAGAGAAAATTCCTTTCCAGAATTTGGGAGTCACCCCAGCAACTCGCATGCCGTGCATGCCAAGTGGAAGCAGTAGGGGTGGGAGCTGAATGGGGAGTGGGATTGCATCGGAAGACCTGAAAGTTAGATGCATAAACAATGGCTGAAAAATGTACTTTCTTAGGTAGCTTTAAAAGATGTTTTCTAGTAAAAACACAGTGAATGCAGTTGCTATAGCTACTGGGGGCGGGGGGGGGGGGGGGGGGGGGGATTGTTGAGAACTTCTTGAGATACTTGCTGTTTAGTTGTACACAAATGCATAGTTTTTCTCACTCGGAGGGTTCAGCATCACCTTGCATTTGGCTTCTCTCCTAAAGCATTTAAACTGCCACTGGTAAGCAGCAGCAGTGTTTAGAGCTTCTGGAGGGCATATAAAAAGCAAGGTGCTATGCTGATCTTGAGGAATCTTTTTATTTTTTCTCTCTTTATTGCATAAGTAAAACGCTGCTGATTTAGCTGAGCTGGTGTTTTATTTCATTTCTTATTTGCTCATCTGTTTGGGGTTCTTTTTAGGCTAAGGAATAACTATTGGCATTGTAGAGTTTTATGATCACTTTTGTAGGGAACATTTTGAAATTTTTGAATATTACCCGAGCCTAGCAACTCAAAACTAGGCCCCAAAAACAAGTCGGGGTTTCAGATTAAAGCATGATGATGTAAGGACGCTGGAAACAGAAGATGAATGAATTCATTCTAGAGTTTCAGTATATTACGTGATGGTAACTGATCACCTGAACAACTTTCTAGTTGTGGTGCAGGAATGTTTGGTCTCATAAATCAAGACTGAAAGCTTTCTAGAGCCGGAAAAGTACTGCCTCTTTTGTACAAGCTATAAATGATATACTGATATTTTAAGGATAATTTTGGACCCATGTTACAGAGGAGATCAGATTGCACGTAATCTTCCTTTTTATCTGCTAAGATCTGTAAGTCAGAGTTGTCCTCTAAATTTGTTGATATAAATATGAAAAACAGCCATTCCTTAAATTAGGTCTTATGCATACCCATGGAAAACAGGAGTTATAACCCCAGTTTTCATCCAGTAAATAAGTCTGTCAGCCATGCTAACACAGAGAACAAAACAGCAGAACAAGGACAACCTCATATATATTTTTTTTAATTGAAATTAGAAGATATACTCAAAGTAAAGAGGCAGAAACTTTATTTAAACTGTTACTCTTCAGAAAACAACTGCTTTGTTTATTTGTGTATGGGTAAATTTATGTGCATCTCTGCCCGTCATGATGGTGCATTAAATATTTTGCACTTGCCTGGATGTGAGAAGGAAAGCAACGAAAAACACTTGCTCTTTGCTTGGTGGGAAAGGAGATCTAGTGATAAAAAGACATAGAAAAGGTCAAGGAACTCAGTGCTTTATTTCACATTTGTTTTTACTGTTGTGGTGTGTTCTCAGGTCCCCAGATCCTGGAGCCTACTTCCAGAGTCAGTGTGAGCATTTACGTCAATTGAACATCAAGACTAATTTCATCCAGTTCAGTTTGTCTGTACGGAAAAGTCAAACTGAAGTTTCACCCTTTAGGCAATTCAAGATTCTAGAAATGCCCTTTTAGGTCCTGTGTCCATAATGATTCACCCAGAAATTAGGCTAGGTCCTGAATGGGATGTTCTAAAGCAGTCTTTGTGTAAGTATACATGATATATAGTACAACAGTTCAAAATGGCATTGCTCTTTGTAGCTTCACTTTGTTCCTTCTACCCAAACCTGCTTTTGTAACACAATTTCATCATTCTGGAAGGGGTATCTGCGTAGAAATCTGTATGTACTTCTTCTCCCCATTAGACAAAGTCTTTCTACTCAACTGTTTTCACCCTCTGCATCTGAACTGGCTAAAGTTTCCTATCGTTACTGTTAGTCTGTGAGTAGTTGCTGCTTTTGGCTGGCTTTATCTCACATTGACCACACAGACATCTGTTGATACATCAGCATCTAAATCTCAGCTGTTTATCTAGGCTCTGAGGAAGATAAGCACTGCTTGTGTGTAGCTCACTTGTTTAACTCATCCTCCTCAGAAAGAGATAAAATCAATCTAGGTATGGATTTGTTTTCTTCTCCATGAGCTAGGAGGGGGACCCACCCTGAGTAGCTCAAGTATAACACATACAATATTAGTTAAGACACCTAATATCTGAATTTAGATTAAATAAAACCAAGCCAAAGCTCTACAGTGTCTTAGGAGACAGTGTAGTGTGAGAGAGCTTCTTAAATGCATCTCTAAAGTCCAGAAAGCACAGATGTCATTTGATTTAAGTTCTAGAACTGCTATTTAAATGTGTATTTCTTTTCCATTTCTGCATTTTTTCCTGTCCTTTCTCCTCTACCAAAGTTTCCAGTTCTGCATTTGCTGTCCTTTTCCTGCTAGCAGCTGTATGTCCTGCTGTCTGATCCTGGCATCCTCGTTTTCAGTTGTCTTTGCTTTTACTGCTTTCCTGATGTCACCATCCAGCCCTTGGCCATCTGCACGAACTGGTATGAGAACAAAGCACAGGGATAATGGGATAGCATCATAAAAAGACCTGTATGTAAGGATCGGTACTCTGTTTCTGAGATAACAATTCAGTCTGCAAACTTGTCATTAGTTTTGGATTAATGGGAACTTTAGAAACATTTGAGTCCTTATTCAGTTAAAGTATCCTTCCTCTAACCATCACATAAAACCTTTGATATCTGGTACAGCCTATCTAGCCTCTCTCTCTTCTTTTGAGGTATGAATTCATGATATTACAATATGAAAAGGAAAGGGAATGGAATCATGTAATTTTTAAGTTTCTGGTCTTTGACACAGCTTGGTGTCACAGGTGTCTTGTAGTTAATTACAAGAATTTGAGATATGAAGAAATGAGAATGTTAAGAAGACCTGAGTTTGTTATTGTTCTATGTTTCATCCCCAAGCTTTATTTTTGTATAGCTGTCTCCCTTTCTGCTCTCTATTTCCTTCAAGAGTGTGACTGCTGCCATTTCTGAGACTTGTGAGAAGAATTAAAAGAAATGAAGCAGAGCGGAGGGGATCGGCTGCAATGAGAATTGAGGTGATTCAAAACCCTTCCAGTCAGTGTCAGGATTATTGACACTGACCCTTTGCTTGGAGCACAGACAGGCAGACAGAGCTGTTGTGCTGGGGTGGTAGATATTGACCTTTCTTATAAACTACTAAGAATCCTTCTGCAGCTGACACGTCCCTGGTGTGAGAGTTGTGTGTGAGTTTTGGTTTCTTACTTTTGGTTTCTTACCCTTTCTGTAGAAGTGGCAGTAGTCATGAGAGCCCTTCATTGAGGAAAATGGGAGCAATTTGCACGCTTTCTCTGGCTACAGTTATTTTCTGTTTCATTTACAGCTTCCAGACCCTTATTTGCTATACTTCTTTTGACTTTTAACTTCTTCATTGGCATCCTGTTCTTACTCACAGCCCTAGAAACAGAAAAGCCAGGAAAACGGACAGGAGTAGAGCTTTACAGCAGGTCTCCTGGCAGGATGATTCATGGGCAGCAATTTCCTCTCTGTTGCATTCAGAAACTGGGGGCAGGGAAGTATATTTTATCTCAGTCTCTTGACTTAAGATCCTTGAAATTCTGCTTTTGCTTGAGTCTCATGTGCTCCCCTTACCTGCTAGTCCTGTGTTGATGGTGCTTACAATGTTGGGCAGAGATCCCAGCGGCATCACGGATCTGATTTTCAACTTGCCTTGACTCAAAGCTTGTGCTGCAGTAAGGCTGTGCTCCTTAGTTCTCTCATTTCTCTTACTTTAAAGGAGCTTATTGTGACGGTGAAGGCATCTACAATGCAGACCCCTATGGTCAGAGAAGTTGCATTTTCCCTTTTCCTCCCATCCCTAGATCCTTTCATGAGAGAGAAAAACATTTTATGTTCAAGCCAAAAAAAAGCCTGGGTGACATTTAGGCACCTACTTCCAAGACTTTCAGTCTCAAATCCTCTGTACAGCACCAGGGATGTAAAGAATGGCCTTCTCCAGAATATGTGGTGGGAGAGGGTTGCCTGCAAGCTGCCTATTTCTTTGCCCATTCAGCTGTCCTTTTATTTTCTTTCTTTTAAAAGAGAGGTGGTAATGCTTGTTCTCAGTAGAGATGAGCCTGGAGATGCTCATCTGTGTGGATTTCAGGCAGTGGATCCCTCACAGGGGACAAGTGTTAAGTGAAAGCATCAGGGCAAGGCTGAGGATGTCACCCTCTTATCTGCACCTTCCCATGTGGTTCTGGTATCTTCTGGTTTTGTGGCCTTTGTTCAGAAATCTTTCACTTTTGTTGGTGTGGTGGTGTCCTCAGTAGAGTTCTGGGTTTCTTTACAGAGGCCAAGAACATGAAAATTAGGCAATGAAAAGGCTTTGTGATTGATCTCTTAATCAAATGTAGCCATCCTTTCTGTACACACCTTCAGAAAATTTGATGGCCATTAACATGTTGGAACAAGTGGAGGAGAGATTCACCCACATAGTGTGCGTAGGATATGTGTATTCCTGTATTTGGGAAATTATCTGTCCTCAGTAACAATGTTGGAAAGTGGGTGGTTGATGAATGTGTGGTACATTTCAAATGACTGTGGACCTTTTATTAACCCTTGGAATGAGAAACAATTGGTATGAGCTTATTTCTGGAACTTTTAGGGATTCTGGTAATCCCTTTTCATGCCATTATCATAATGCATTGGGAAAGAAATCCAAAGCAATGCTTCCCTGGATGGGCCTCAGTAGGACTTCTGGGAGATACATTCACCACTCTCCTCCCTGTTAGAAAAATATGTTGCCTATTTTCCAGATTTAGGCTGTTATCCCATCCCAATTCCTGGCTCCAGCTCTGTTAGCTGACTATATAAAGCCATGACATATGGGTCTTTTTACTGACATAATCCTGTACTGTACTAAAAAAAAATAATATATTAGGTTTCATTCCAGGAGCTGGAAGAACTTCCATGAGGATATAAAAAGCAGGAAATGGGCCCGGTATGAGTAGAGCATTCTCATATTGAATGGCCTCGAGGGGCTCAGTGTTAAAGGCTTCTTCCCAATCGTTAATGCGGGCTGGAACCGCTCTGTCTATGCCTGAAAGGAAACGGGGTTTGTGGGACTTGCCTCATGCAGGTTTTAGGGCTTAAGTCAATGGACTGGTGTCCTGTGACCCTAAAATAAATCAATGTTCTCCACACATATGGCAGTAAGGACAGTCAGAGCATTTTGTGTTGGGGGCGTCTTGGGATTTTCTACTCCACTGAAAGTTTCTTCCATGGTTTGGGCTGTTAACTTCTTTGGATGTCATTTTGGTTTTTGACTCACTAACATTACTCCTTATTAATCTGGATAGCCTTTACACCAGTGGCTCTAAAATTAAATGTTTGAATTGGGCTCCTCTTTCCATGAGGATGCCAGTGAATAGTGTTCTCTATAATCCTAAATTGACAGTGTGCTTTGTATTACATGCAAGTGGTGGACTTTTCAGTTCTAGTATATGTGTGTATTGCAAACCCTGCTACGGTGACAATATGAGAGATGCTTCTGTGCTAAGTTTAAAAAAGTTGCCAAGGTAAATTTGGGAACGGTAGTGGAATTGGAGGTACCCACAGACTTCAGGATTTAGGAGATTCTATCTCAGAGACATTTTATTTTAGGTTAGTTTGGGGTTTTCGTAGCCAGTCAATAGAAAGATCTGATATACAAGAATACAGTTTAAATATGAAGTTACTTCCTCTGGACAAATCACTGGAAAGTTATACTTGGGGTTATTGCATCAAGGCTTTAGCCTGCAGACACTGTGTGGCTACAGCAGGCAAAAATACATCGCAAAGTGCTTGAGCAGTACATAGGGTATTTTAGAACTGCATCAATTTGGCAGGCAACCAGTAATAGCTTGTTTTAAATCGTCTGAGGGGGATGCACTCACAAAGGATCAATTGGTGGGATAGACGATCTAAGCGTGGGTTAAGGAGTCAGGAGCTGCCCAATTCCAGTTCTGACTTTCTCTCAGGTTTCCCTGCAAGAGCACGTGCAGTGCCACGGAGTTTAGAAGAACGTTTCTACGGCTGCAAAGTGGAGCGTGCAGAAATTAGGAAATGCCCGTGCTGAGTTAATCCAGTCCCCCCTGGAGAATGTTGTCTGATCCTTTAAGACACTCAGTTACCCTTCTCTGTATGATATTTTTTCCCATCCAATTCCTGCCTCGTTCAGTCTCCTGGACAGACACCTGTCACTTAGCAAGCAGCTAGTTATTAATTTCCCCCTCCTGATTGTTCTGCATGCAATTTATTTGTTGCATGATCAAACTTCTTTCCAAATGCAGCGATATTAATCATTCACGGGGCCCGGCAGTTCCAGCACCAAGTGCTTCGGAGCACCAAGAGAGTTCAGCTAAGGCAAACAAACCAATGGGTTTGGAGGCTCTGCTGCTCTTCCCTCGGCGCCCCATTTCATCTCCTGTCAAAATGACAGATCTCTTTGGCTAGCATTCACACCAACCATCTCAGTGCAAGCGATCTGCTTTTTGGGGAGCAGTTTAGGAGCGGATTTTGAGACGTGATATTGCAAAAGATGGGAAGAACCACCAGCTCCCACAGCCTCAGTACTTACAGCAGGTGCTGGGGACCTCATGGCTGGCAGGGTTCATGAAAGTCCCCAACTAACCAGCTGTGGAGCTGCTGACAGTCTCCTCCCTGGTTTCACAGATTTTCCATTGGTTGTAGTTAAACAAAGTACCTCGGGAGTAACTGTGGTGTTAGCAGAGGATTTTCTGCTCTATTATTCATTTGGGTTTTGAAATAATGCGCGCTGAAATCAATGGCCCTGTTTTCATTAACTACACTTGGCTTTAGATCAGGCCTGGAAAGATGCATATCTTCCAGAAATGCCATGGGATGATTTCTTGAAAAAGCATTGAACAAAGATATACGATGGCATGAGCTGACTGGGGGGGAGAAAGCCCCATCTCTCTTTTATATGGTGTGCTTCCTGCTCATATCAGCAATAATTTAGATAATTAAATTGCTTAGTTCAGGAGTTGGAAGAGACACGATCAACAAACTGACTCTACTAGATATCAGATGTATTAGTGTCCTTTTTTGTTGTTGTTCTTTTTTTTTTTGTTTGTTCATGTGTGTGAAAAGCTGTATAATCGGACACTGTCTTTTCCACCCTAGGCTAACCTCTTCTTCAGAGGAGCATACTAAAGACATTTAAAATCACATTATGAATGCCAGCATAGCTAGGATATTTATATGGTGTATGGTGATGTGCAGCAGCAGCAGACAAATGGGTGAGATTAAGAAAAACAATATCAGCACCCCTAGAATTTAACAGTGAGATGCACAGGTTGGTGTCAGGATCTAGTAAACCATATCCTCCGGTAAAAGCTCAGGTATGTTAATGAGCACACTTCAGTCCCCAGCTAGACATGCTTTTTACATTCAGACTTGAATCACTGCTCCTTGCACTGTCCCTGAAGGGTCTTTGAACTTTTGCATGCATGAGGTACGAGCAGTTTTATTAGATTGCACTGCTGAAATGATCGCCTTAGTATTGACTCCAGGTTTTTTGTTTGTGTGTTTTTGTTTTTTGAGTTAATACAGTTTTGTGACAGACTCATTTGTATAAAGGATGAAGGATCAAATAAATCGGTCTGTTCGGTGTGTGTGTGTGTGTGTTTTTTTCCCATCTCTGATTCACAAAGGTTTTTGTGTCAGTGATATGCCTCAAACCAGGACAGAAGAGCAGAGTCTGGGGGCTGAAGCAGGGAATATCCAGTGCTTGTGCTTAAATCACACGTCCTAGAAATGCTCTGAAGTTTTCTGCTCTGCCACATTCTTTGTATCTGTCCCTTCTTTTCTCTTCATTTTTGCAGGATGCCATTTCTAAGCACACAATTTTACTTGTATTCTTTTATACAAGTTTCCCCTCCTTGTCCCCTGAATTACAATGATGTGACAGCACTATCTGAGAAGTGGGGCTAAAACAAAGTCCCTCTATTGTCCCTTCTGCATCCAGCCCAGGTAGGACAAAACCAGAGAGAGCAGGACAGAAAACCCCATTGCCTTATTTGCAAAGAGCAGGGGCTTTGTTTTCCAAATGAACCCATGTCAGGATATTCTTTTATTTTGGTTCAAACAGGGAAAAACAAACAAACAAACAAAAACACAAGAAAATGCAGCCCGGCTATGTTGTTTTGTTCTGAATGTGTATGGGATGCTTTTGATGCAGAGCCCTAGCTGTTCTCAGCTTCCATGATGCTCAAGAAGACAAAGCAGCATCCCTTACAACACAGGAGTACAAGAGAAGCCCAACAATGAGCAAAAGAATAAAATACTTTTGAGATGAGAAGATCCAGTCAGCTCTTCAGCTCCTTTTTTTTTTTTTTTCTCTCAGTGCTGCTTTTTATGACCATACATTTCCCAAAGTGAATTTACTTGCCATGGATGCTCACTGACATAACTCTATACCACCCTCTGAAAAAGTTAAATGTTATGCAGAGCTTGTGTCTATCTTCTGCATATTGTTTGTTCAGCTGTGAGGCTGTATGAATAGCTTGGTATTATGCCTGTATTTTAAGCACAGAGAGCTCACTTTAACGTTTACCAGCATGCTTTTCAGCCCCAATGCCATTCCTATATAATATTTGCATGTAGCCAGAACTGTTCATTTCTTTATTCCCTGGTAAACTATTAAAAATGGGACCTCGGGCACAGAGTTTGCAGTTTGGTAGCAAACTTGGACATAATAGGGTTTGTCAGGTCTTTTTGCAGTATCACATGTAAATGTGTCACAAAGGGATCCCCTAGTGATGCTTGCAAAATAAACAGAAAAAAGAGGTATTTTTAAAGAATGTAAATTGACTTATGCCACCTGAAGGAAAAATATTCCCAAGTGATAGGCTGAAGTAAATAGTAATAACAGAAAACCACGTTGGCCAACTGTAAACAGAGTCCCCTAAAAATAATTTCTTATTCTTGGGTCACTCTGAAGCCTAGACTGTGCCAGTCTGGGCTCCTTTTCAACCCTTCCTCCTGGAATAGGATATAAACATTGATCAGATGCTGTGACCACAGACTGGGCTTCGTCTCATGGTGGTGAACTGAAGTGGGAAGGAAGCTGCTGTGGAAAACCTCTCACTAGAAATGCTTTACCTCCAACCTTTCTTCTAACACCCCTGAAGACTTCATTACTGGGATGTGAGTCTTGTTGATGTGGATGGGGCACTTTCGTCTCCCTGAAACATCCATACATAAACCAGTTGCAAGTTAAGAGACTTGGTTCAATTCTCTGTGCTGTAAAAATGGATAAAATGATGTATTTTGGCCTGAATGCAAGAATAACACTGAACCACAAATGTGCATTAAAGCTACCACAGGTTATGATTCTAGATTTTAAGCAGATGTTCTGATTTGATTTGTGTTCCCCCTTCTCCCCCTATTTTTAGTCCAAATGACTGCTCTGAGATACCTTTCAGCATTCATAACACTGCAATGAACTCTTGAAGTATTTTAGCCTGGAGTGGGGATGAATGACTTTGAAACACAGCTCTCCAGTCCTTCTTTTGGGGCAGAAGTATGGGAAGCGAACCGTGCCCCCCAAGCTTTCCACGTCTGCTGCCTTCCGAGCCAGCCTCAGCTCATCCCGGCACCGTTCTGCTGAGTGACACCAGCTGCTGGTCTGCTCCATTTATCCTGGCCCCGTGTGGGTTAGCAGCTGGCAAAGGCTGTTTTTAATAATGTATTTATAAAACTTCGCTGGCGTGCAAGCCCAGACACACAGAAATGACGTTTTGAGCTCCCGGTGCTGAGAGTGGAGAATGCCCCGTGGCAGATCTGGTTTCTCATCTCTCGCTGCCACCCCTAAGTGCCAGAAACCAACGTTTCCTGAGAAATACACGGGAGGAAAAACCTTGGGCTCCCATAGCTATTTTAAATGGTGCTTGCCCCAATCCCTCCGCAGGCAGCTGCCCGATCGGTATTTCGGTAAAGTGTTTATTTAGAAGGAAATTCTAACTACTCTAGGGCACTGTGATATTTTAATGCCCTTTTTATATTTTACCCCGCAATCTCTTCCAGGGAGCTCAGACCTGAGCACCTCACTGTCTCGCAGGGACACCATCTGGCAGAGGTGTAAACTACAGTACCTGCTTGTACCCTTTGGATTTCGGGATGCTGCTTGAATAAAAAAGCAGACTTTTATTTATTTATTTATTTTTGATCCTTTCTTGAATTTATATTCCACTGCTGGCAGATGCTTCCTACTTTTTATTTGCGGAGCGCAGGATGTGTTAGGTGCATTGTTTTCTCCTTGTCTGTATATGATACAGATTTTTTAAAATCAAGAGGCCTGTATTTTGTCCTTGGAATAAGAATTTACAGCTATGTCTCAATGACTACAGAAGATTTTTCATTTTTTTGCTTCCTAAGCCAGAATGATGTGCAATTTATTTCTGAGAGACATGATAGAGATTGGCCCAACATTTGACTGATCAAGACTGTATTTGAACAGATGCTGACACCACCGTTCTTTTTGTCTATGATTCCCCCAAAACCCTATGGCTTTGAAAAGAAATAGCCTAGACTGCATAATCAGCCATACAGCAATGATCTACAATATAGTTGGCTTCTGTACCCATCAACAGAAGGAAGCTGATGTGCATGTTAAAAGACAGAGGAAGCAGAAATTCCTTAAGAAAATGAACCAAGAAATGTGTGCACTAAGAAGGAAAAGATGGATTCAGGAGCTGGGAGAAACTTTTCCAAAATGATTCCCTAGGCAATAAGAGATACAGAGTGGAAACTGTTTTCCCTTGCATGTATGAAACTCAGTCCATAAAATTGCAATGACTTTATGATCTTTATAGTAAAAATTAGCTTTTAAAAAGAGTAAATAAATAATTAAATATTGAAATAATATAAAAAGAGTTAGCTTAGTGTTAGAAAATGTTGCTAAACTTTAATTGCCTTGCTACAATACCTGCTGATTTCCGTGGCTTCAGACAGGGTAAATTTGAACCAGTGACGTTAAACTGAAGGTGTTCCACCTGAGCTTTTGCAATTCTTATCTAAATAGTCGAAAGACTCGTTCTGAAGCTGCTGAGTTTAATACTATAGACATCAGCTGAGAGCAGCAAGCAAATGCATGAAAACAGCCACATGTTTTTAGTGCTCAGCATTTCTGGGGCTTGGGAACGGAGAGCAGCGATGGGTGCAGTGGCAATGGGTCGTGTGTGATTTGCAGTGGGCTGTAACTCGGTTCCGCGTTTTGTTTCCCCTAACGATGAATGTGTGGGAGGGCCGGGTCAGGAATGGTTTCCACTCCAGTGCGTTGATTGTGTAGTTGGCAGTGGGCTCAATTAAAGTATAATAATCTGGTAATCTCTCTCCTTTTTTTTCTGTCCAGGCTGCTGCATGCTGAATAGAGCTAGTGAAAGGCTATAGCATTTGAAAAGTAGGTGAACTTCTTGCCTCTTTGTCTGAGTGGTTTGTGTCTGGTCAACAAAATGACAGGCGGAAGCGACAGCTCCCAAAAACGGTGCTCTCATGGCTTGCATCATTGCTTCTGTTTGTTTTTCTATGAGATAACACTTGCTCTTTATTTTCCTTGCTAGGCTACAAATTGGATTTCTTGCGAGCTTCTCACCACGGTGAAAAGACAAGCTGATGTGAGGAAGGAGATATGTCTGTTATGGGAAGACGCCGCGTACCCCATCTCCTGGTTCTCCTTACACTTGTGTTCGGTGGGGAGAGAACTGAGGCACAAAGAGCAGGTATGCAGCATCCCACTCCTGTTAAATAGCTGCTGGGGCTTTTACGTGGCTGAGATGCTATCATTGGTAGGAGGAAAACAATAAAACAAATAAATAAAAAAAAAAAACAACAAGCAAGACATTTACTGCTGAAAAGACATAGAACAGACCTTAGGGATGGAGGTAACTCAGGGATCAAGGATTTAACTAGAGTTCCTGGTTCTGCTGTGGGCTTAGACAAGTTGGCTCAGCCACCCACAACAAAGGGAGAAGTGTGATGTGTGCTCATGGATATGCCTCATCCATGGAGACAGTATGGAGACCACTCCTTACATTGTCTTCAGAGGGTTTCAGGTTAGACCTGGCGAATCTTCCTTCTGGCTGGCTTTCCTGGTGCACTAAACAGAGTCAAGGTACTCTGCTAATTCTTCTGGCTCATGGTTCCTACTGTCTAGAATGGACCCTGACATGGTTTTTGGCCTGTGCCAGTTAGCACCTTCCCCTAAATGCCACTGAAGGGCAACCTGCTGCAGGTAGGCCTGCTTGAGCAGGGAGTTGGACCAGATCACCTCCGGAGGTCACTTCCAACCTCAGCCATTCTGCGATTCTGTGAATGAGGGTGGTGTGATTGAGAAGCTGTTCCTATGGGTTGTCTTCACAAGGACAGATTATTTTTTAAGGGGAAATAGGAAGAGTTATCTAGAAGTGCTAGAGGTCAAGGAGAAAATACAATTGTAGACCTACTCTGCTTATTCATTATGAAAGCCCAAAGGCTTATTTATTATCGTTTATTTATTTATATATGCTTGAGGTGGAATTTTTCTGTCTCTTTTTCTAGCAAAGATGCTATTCTGTATCCTTGGCTAATTTATAGTAAAGAAAAGGAGTTTTTAGACTTCTCTCTGTCTAAGGAATAGCTGCTTTACAGTGATGTTATGTGATCTATGTAAGGCTTTTTGTATGAACTTTAACAGGAGTAAGTACTTAGTAACAAAATAATGTGGAATAGCATCTTTTTTTTTTTTTTTTTTTTGCTTGTGGATCACTCAAAGGAAGGAAATGATGGTACCATTTATATGTTCTTTCTGTGATTACTTTAAATAATTTGGGTCTTATGGTTTGTTTGTGGACTATTTTTAATGGCAATATAGCAAAATGGTTGACTCATTGTCTGAGCTGGTGAATACAACTCCTAGAATTATGTTTCCACAGAGCATTCCTGTAATTACAAAACTGAAAGTTGACTTTCTATGAATTATCTCCCATATTCCCTTAACATGAACTGTTTCTGCCAGTAAACAACATTGTAATAGCATTCTTGGAAAACAATCAATTTTGTCCAGTAGTGGACATTACTGTGCTAAAAATGCAGATTAATATTTAGTAAAAGCTTTTCTGCAGCATTTAATCTCACTGCCATCAGGTCTGTAAGCAAAGAATCACTAACTTTAAGAAAATGATCCTGAAAGACCGTCTTTTTCTTCCCTGCAATACTGCCTGAATAGGCATTGCTTTTTAAACTTCAAAACCACCTTGTTTTAAGGCTCATTGCCCTTGAACACAGATAGGATAGATTCTTTCTGTTGTGTTTGTTTTTAAACTGCAGCCATCTCACCTGCTGAGAGTCATTAAAATGAGCAACAGGAAGGTCTGTACCTTGTGGGCTTTATAGTTAAACCTTTATATTCTTTAGTTAGCCTAATTTATTTAATTTTTATTTTATTATTATTTTTTTTTTCAAGCATCATAGATTAACATAGTGTTGTTTTTTTTTTTCGTTTTGAAAGCAGAAATTTCTTGCTTAGCCTTTACTGTTATATCCTTTATATTTTGCAAAGAGGAAGCAGAACTACACTTGGCAATCTAACCTATATACACGGATGTAATGTAATTGACATCCCATAGTATAAATCCATATATTCCATCATCTTCATGCTCTCATTACCCTTGAGAGAATTGTTATTTTCCTCCTTGCAGCAATGTTCAGAAGGCTGCTCATGCTGCTGGTGTATCCATCCAGACCTTTCTTGCTCTGTGGTTAGAGAAAAGCATGCCCTCACTTGCAAAATGCCATCACGGAATGTGATCTTGTGTGGACAGGTTGTTTCCAGTGTGATCCGATGTGGACAGGTTGTTCCCAACATGAACCCAAACCCATACATACAAGTTTTTCCCTTAGACACTGGAGGAATGGCAGCACCTGGGTGAGGTCTCTGGAATATTCCTTGCAACAGAAATTAACACAGCAAGAGATGATGTTCATTTTCATCACCTGCAACATTCTGGGACCTTTATAGGCTTGAGAGTTGGGCCCGTGTCATCTTTGTAACGTTCAACAAGGCCAAGTGCAAGGTCCTGCATCTGAGTTGGGGCAATCCCAAGTACGGATACGGGCTGGGTGGAGAATTGATTGAAAGGAGCCCTGTTGAGAAGGACCTGTGGGTGTTGGTTGATGAGAAGCTCAATATGAGCTGGCAATGTGCACTTGCAGCCCAGAAAGTCAACCGTATCCTGGGCTGCATCAAAAGCATCATGGCCAGAAGGGCAAGGGAGATGATTGTCCCTCTCTGCTCTGCTCTTGTGAGACCCCCCCCGGAGCTCTGTGTTCAGCTCTGCGGTCCCCAGCACCAGAAGGACATGGACCTGTTAGAAAGAGTCCAGGGGAGGGCCACAAAGATGATTAAGGGGCTGCAGCACCTCTCCCGTGAGGACAGGCTGATGGAATTGGGGTTGTTCAGCCTGGAGAAGAGAAGGCTCTGAGTAGACCTTACAGCTGCCTTTCAGTGCCTAAAGGGGGGCTACAGGAAAGCTGGGGAGGGACTCTTTGTCAGAGGGTATAGGACAGAACAAGGGGAATGGCTTTAAACTAAGAAATAATAGATTTAGACTAAACATTCAGAATAAATTCTTCATTCAAAGAGTGGTGAGGCACTGGCACAGGCTGCCCAGATAAGCTGGGGATGCCCCATCCCTGGAGGTGCTCAAGGCCAGGCTTGATGGGGCTTTGGGCAACCTGGTCTGGTGGGAGTTGTCCCTGCCCAGGGCAGGGGTGTTGGAAATGGATTAGCTTTGAGGTCCCTTCCAACCCAAACTGTTCTCTCATTCTGTGAGGTCTGAAAACATCAGCTGGGGTCAGCCACTCTCCAGGCATGTCCACAGAGGTGAGGCAGGTTTGAAGTGAAGCTGGGAAATCAGTCAGTGGCTCAGGCAAGGACCAAGGGTGACAACTTTACCTTAAAAGCAGCTTACAGAGGGAGGAGAGGCAAATGTTTCTTGAATGCTTGTAGAAGAGCTTCCTGAGGAGTTCACCCAAGGCCATGGATCCCTGACAGCCAAGCCCCACAGAATAACCATGCTCTCAGGGCCCTGGCAAGGATTTCAAAACCTCCACAGTGAATTTTTCAAGCATTTTCTGTTGTTGTGCTTTGGTTCACGTTAGTGAGCAGCCCTGTATTAATTTCCTATGAAACTGAGCTGCGAGATGCACTTCAGATGCACATGTAATGTATCTTAGTCATTGATGTGCATTTAATTGCTGGAACTTGGCTGGAACTAGTCTGATGTGAAAACACACAAAGTGTAGAGCAAGAATGACTGGAATCTCATATTTTCACCACTACTCCTGGATTTTCTGACCAAAGGAAGTAGGTTGGTTGATCCAGGTCAGAGCCCAAAGGAGGTCATTGCCATAGATGTAGTGGGAATAGTTGGGGAAATCAGGGTCCTATAATGAAACAGGACAGATCTGCCCTCAGTGGGTGTGGATAGATGTGGGCTAGCTCAGAGCCTGGTAAAGCAGCAGGGTTTAAAAGCAATTGCCAGCAATTCAGAGGACACATATAACATCTCCAGTTCCGTGGGGCAAAAAAAAGCCCTATAAAAGGGATGCAGTGGCACAGGCACTTGTATGGACCAGCTCTCTGTCATGCACCATGTTACATGTGCTTTTTTTTTTCCTTTTTTTTTTTTTTCATGTGATTGGTTGTACTTCCTGAGGTGATGTGGGAGAAGAACTACTGGAGAAGTGATGGCTGATGGGGGACTATATAGGGACTATAGCTTATAATAATAAATTAAATATATCTATGTATACATTTTGTCCAGCTGTGGCATTATGTTGATACGTCTTGATCACCTCTGGGTCTTTTTATGAATATACTGCTGGTTGGCTTATCTGTGTTCAGAAAGAGATAGAAAACATCTCCTGGGAGATCTATTTTCTTGGTAAGCAGCTGACAAATATATGACCAGTCTGGTTTCATAGGGCAAGAAAACTGCAATTAAAATACATTTGCCTTTTGGATTACATAGGCCTCAGATTACAAATATCATGGTTGGAGCCAAAAGGGTGTTTGTGGGGATAAGTGAACTTTTCTCACACAAAGGAACTGCCCTTTGTTGTCAAGGAAGCCATCCCAGTATTCAGTGAGTCATCCTTTAGTCAATAGTCAATGGCAGAGAGCCTCAAAATCAAAATAATCTTGTTATAAACTTGCTTCACCAAGATATCATGCTGAGCAGAAGAAGTGCTTCTAGCTAAGCATAAATAAATCATAATGCTAATGCAAGAGGGAACATGAAAGCTTCACTACTCAAGGTCAGGATTGGCAAAGGGAAGGTCAGAGCAGGTCTCTTGAGCTGCCAAGGTCATTTCAGAGCATTGCCTGAGCAGAGGGACTGCAATGAAGTTTTTAAAAGAGAAAAATAGCTTCATATGCATGCAGATGGTGTAGGTGAAAGATTGAGCAAAGGAAGTTAGTAGTGCAGGAAGAGAAAGGCTTTGCATTTCAAAGAGAAGCGTGTGCCGATCTACTGTAGATGTCCTGAAACAGATGAGGTGAATCACAAGGAAGAGAGGCTGAGAATCTGCACTTTCTCTGCAGGATAGGGATGTTTGCTGCCTCCTCAGAACAGCTCGCTGAGGAGCCATGCCTGGGGAATATTTGTTATATCTGATACTTGTCTTTCACCTTCCCTCAGCGATATATTCTGCCACTCCTGCAGGTTGCAAGAACGTTCACTATGACCTCGTGTTCATCTTGGACGCCTCCTCCAGTGTTGGAAAAGAAGATTTTGAGAAGGTTCGGCAGTGGGTGGCTAATTTGGTGGAAACTTTCGAGATTGGCCCAGATAAGACCCGTGTAGGTGTGGTGCGATACAGCGATCGGCCAACCACCGAGTTCGACCTGGGAAAATACAAAACCCGTGAGGAAATCAAAGAGGCCGCCAGAAAAATTAAGTACTATGGGGGCAACACAAACACTGGAGATGCTCTCAGGTACATCAACACGTACAGCTTTTCCAAAGAAGCAGGTGGGAGACTTAGTGATCGAACTGTTAAAAAAGTGGCTATCCTTCTGACTGATGGAAGGAGCCAGGATTATGTCTTGGATCCAGCCACTGCAGCCCGTCAGGCTGGAATTAGGATCTTTGCAGTGGGTGTTGGCGAAGCCTTAAAAGAGGAACTCGATGAGATTGCTTCAGAACCCAAGTCTGCTCACGTGTTTCATGTCTCCGATTACAATGCCATCGATAAAATTCGGGGGAAGCTGAGAAGGCGTCTCTGTGAAAGTAAGTAGAGCTCCCAGTTCTTCTACACAAAGAGAATTATAATAGGTGCAATTAACATAGGTCTGTGATTATTTCCTTCCATGATTACCTGGTTCTAACACTGCTGATAGTTCTTTATTTTATTGTTTTCTGCTCTGTTCCCTTCTGTAAGAAGTTGTTTTACTACCCAGAGTGCAATGAAGCACTCACTTTCTGGGTTCTTCTGCCCAAGTCACCGTTAAATATAAGACAGCTTCTAGTGGTCACCTGAAGAGCATAATGTGTCTTCACTTTTTGTTCTCATATAGTTTAGTTACTCTATTAGATTTTGTATTACTGAATAGATTTTAATCTATATCCAGTGTATCCTGGCATAGATGTGAAGGTTGACAGCTTATTCATACCCAGAATTTGATCTATTCTGTATATGAAATGTGCTTTTTTTTGCCTTTTTTTTTTTTTTCTTTCCTTATTTTCTGGCATTATAATATGAAAAGTGTGCTCTGGATGCTTCTGAGATTAATCCTTTAGGAAACAAAAAGATACTTTTTATTTTTGGCCTTTCAGCATCCCAACTCTACTGACAACTGGTGTTCACAAGTGGTCTGGCTACTAACCACATAAACCCTGCTGATGTTTTGAATGGTGTTTAATAGAGAACAGTGTCTGAAAATCACACAGTACAAATGAACTTTGAATTTCTAGCCCCTTGGAAAAGAACTGTAATAGCATTATGTCTGTTATTAGTACTTCTTACCTAGGTCTGTGTTTGTTGCCTTCTCAAGAAATCATTTGCCCATCTGACAGAGTATAATGCTATTTGCCCGTGGCTTTCTGAGCCCATACTAGGTCCCCACATAAGTGCATACCACTCATTATTAAATCCCAAAGGATTACTAGGATCATCCTTACTCCAGAGTGTGATCATTGTCACTTCCAGGGTGTTTGCTTCCACCTTCACTGGTGGTTTTGTTGGGGAGAAATAAAACCACTGAAAGGGCAGGTGAAAGGGAAGAGTTTAGTTGTGTTAGATACAGAGAAATTTAAGGGGAAGGTAGACTGCTAAATGAATTGTTTCAAATGTGAGAACAAAAGGAATCAGACTGCCATCAATGAACATTATTAGTAAGAACATTATTAGTAAGAAAGGTAGCAGAGAGGAAGGAATTAGCTGAACAAACAATGAGTTGATAATGTGTACATTTGGAGGGACATTCAGGCAGAATAACAAAGTGTAAGGAAGTGAACAGTGACAAGGGGAATTGAGTATCTAGTACATGGGACACAGTGAATGCAGGTAGATTTGAAAGAAATGGATCTAGGATAGGGGAGTTATTCTAAGGCAGCAAATACAGGTGCATAAAAATGTATTAATCTTTGCAATGGCATGATTTCCACAGGAACAGAATTTATAGGGGATAGGTGTGCAACAGGTGTTCCCAGGTGGCGTTTTTCTGATTCAAGGATGCTGTTGAGATGCTCTAATGTCCCTAGATCCTTCATTCCAGTCTTAACAGGGGAGACTTTCTACTCAATGTCTGGCCTCAGTCCCACTCACCGCACTGGGAGCCTGATCTGGTTCTGTTTTCATTGGATATCAAAAAGTATTTATTCTCTTCCTCTGTACAGCAGTCCTTTCTCTTTGGAGGGCTATTACAGAATCACAGAGTGGCTGACGTAGGAAAGGACTTCTGGAAGTCATCTGGCCCAACCACGCTGCTCAAGCAAGGACACCTAGACCTGGTTGCCCAGCCTTGCTAGAGAAGATTACATATCTTTCCCAAGTCGTTTCTTTCTAGAATGAATACAAGGAAACTGTTCTGAGGCAGAATAAACTTGTTTAATTTATCGTTTTGCATGTTTTGCACTTAGTAGAAGGTGTCCCTGCCCATGGCAGGGGGGTTGAAATAAGATAATTCTTAAGGTCCCTTCCAACCCAAATCATTCTATGATTTTATGTGAAATGAAGAAATTATGGGTGGCACTGAAGCTGGCCATTGAAGTAGGGTATGAGACAGCAAGAGCACCATCAGCAGAAGTATTAACATAGAGATCAGGTAACTTTCTAATCTGAATATGTGAAATAGAAATGTTTTGGAGGATGGCAGAGAGCTGGTGGAGAAAGAGACCCAGTCTATTCTGGTGCATGTGCCCCTTTTAGTTGTGTTAGTATGGTGGGAACAGGAGAGGAGTCCACCATAAGGGCTATAGGTATACATATTTAGAAGGTAAAACTTACAGTAGATGTTGTAGTTAACTTTCTGTAATTTTAACGTGACAACACTGCATAAAACAGGAACATATAAACTACTGGGTGGGTGGAAGACGTGACAAGGGCACATGCCAAGTTGTTTGGTTCGTGCACATTCTGAGATAAAAGCGTGTATCATCAGAACCAAGCCATGGTTTTAATAGACTTTATCTGTGAGTTCCTGGGAGACACATGAATCAATGAGTGGAACTGGTAGGGAGAAAGTTTTTTGTTGTATTGACTAGTGATGAGTCTTCCAGTCCCTGTGCTACTGTACTATGGAAAGTGAAGAGTTGCGCAGTGTTTCAAATACAGGATTTCATGCCAGCAGCTGCTCATAATCTCTTGTCTCTGGTCTCACTGGATGTCTGTCCTAGACTCTGTCATTCCATCTTGTTATATATGACTGAAATTATTTCTAAGAATATGTCATTATGAGCATTAGTAACATTCTCGGTCTCACTTGATCTTGTGGAAGTAAGCATAGCAGAATCAAAAAATAACATGTCTGCTCAGTGAGACATGGTGGCAGTGGGAGATATTTTTGCCAAAAGTCTCTGTTACATTCTGGACTATAGTTAGCAGGCAAAAATGGGTGATGGTTTTACAAGACAGCAGGAGAGATGTATTCTGCTAAAAATTCCGGAGATGCTACTTGGTTTCTAAATAGGATTTCTGCTTATATGTTGTAGGGATAACAACAGACCTATGGAATATTTAAAAATATACTGGCACCTGCTTCTGGGAGGTAAATAGTAGGCTTATGCTTGTCAAAGAGAGCCAATTGGCTCACACACAGGTTTATTCGAAGCTGAACTTGATAACTTAGTATATGTATAAAGCTGTCAGACTGGCTTAAATCTGTTAGCTCTGGAGGTTAACAGGAGGTTATCATCTGGTAAACCTCAATGGGGAAGACGTTGCAATGGTTCCCTAAAACACCCGTATTTCTTAAATAACACTGATTCCAGTGCTCTGCACATTGTAGTATTTGAGTTTATTGTGTTATCATTAAGCCAGACAGATAATAAGGTACAGTTTTCAAAACTGACCAAAGACTTTCGAAAACTTTCTCACTACTCACTGGCTCCATAAAGAAGAAGCCTATGACTTGGACTACATCAACACGTATGATTTTGAAAAGAAATGTAGCATTAGACCTATAATCACTGCTAAGAGCTATTTTTTCTACATCAAGTAATAGGAGAAGCACACACAGATGTTTTCTAAGGAAGTACTGTGCTCAGCATTGGTCTATGTCCAGTAGTGAGCAGTATGTATAATGTAGCCCTTCCTACAGTCAGTTTTTTGTTGCCTGTGAGAGTGATTTGTATGCCACAATGAGTTTTTCTGCAAATGTGTAGACCAAAGAACCATGTCATCATACAAATCTCAAGTTCTTTACAAGTATAAGGAACTAGAGTTGAAATGTTTTGATATCTGGTAGGTACCAATGCTTTATTATTGATTTCAAAGCAAGTAACAAGTCCTGTGATGAAGTCTCAAAAGCAATCACATGTTCAGATGATTCATAAAATGTATTTTTCTATTTTGTATGTGTCTTTCTTTACTTTGGGTTGTGTGCACAGTGCATAAAATAAGTCCTGCGCTGCTACTGCTCTATTTCTAATGCAAAAGGGGCTACGACTTTCAAGACACCAGCTTTAGTACCATTCAAAATAATATTCTAAAAGCTTCAGAGCTGTCTTTTCTTTGAAGTCAGCTTTCCTCAGGTTCATGGCATGTTCGCAGAAGAGCTTGTCATCAGAAAAGAGGGCTGTTTCTTCTTGGCCTTCAATATTAAAACTATCACATATACTGAGAACAAAGGGTAGGCATCTGAATTGCCATATTTTGTGGCAATTCAGTGACTGACAATTCCTGAAAGACTTAATCACCGTGGTCAAATTTCAACTGAGCATTTAAATATCTGAACACATCAGTACTTAGCAATATTTACCTAACTGTTGACATGAACATTTTATACTCCTTGTTGAGCTCTGAGATTTCACTGTAAAAGCATTTATTTCTAGATAGCTTTGTGGTAGACATCATGAAGTAGGGAAGGAGGTAGAACTCAACAAGCTGACAGGAGTGAGAAGCCTGAAGTATTTTAATGAACTTAGTTATGGTAGTTTTCTTTTGAATTTGGTGAGCAGAATTTGTAGACTTGGGAGTCTGTAGACTGGTTTAACCTTCAGAGTTGGAGTATAACTCTATTTGGGTTCTCCAAAAGTTCAGCTTTGCCGTAGTTTGAAGTCTTACCTACTGGTATTGCAAGGTCATCTAGAAGCTGCTTTTCATTATTGTGATCACTTGTAGAGACCTTCCACAAATGTGAACATAACTTCTTGTCATCTGGGAAGAACTTTGGGCATGCCAGAAGTGGATCTATAAATTTACTTGGAAAAAAATGTGGCACACACCTCCACGTTGAGTGCAGAGAAGGTTGAGGTGTTCTGGTGTAACAGACTGGCTGAAGTCTGGTTAGCACAGTATGTCCCATGAAGATTTTCTAACTCTTGTGCTTCTGCCTCATGTATGCATCATGCCTGCCACAAACAGCATTTTTACTGTGATGTTCCACATTCAGCTCTTTAACAGTATATCCAGGCTACGTGCAGCTACTAATTTTGATTAGTAATGATGATTACTATTCTTTTTGTTTTATTAGTAATCAATGATTTTGATTCTCACTTGCAAATCTAGGCACTTCCAGGTGGTTTGGAAAGTCTGATAAAAGCTGAGCAGACATCTGCTGCTATTTAAAAAAAAAATGCAGTGACCCAGTTGGTATCACCTCTGATTTCTCTTGTTGCTTCTTGATGCTCTCGTCACCCCCAGCTGCAGTGGTAGCTTTCTCAAACTCTGTAGCATCTCCAGTTTGTAGTAGTCTTTTCATGTCACAGATGACAGGATCACACATCCTTTCACTCCTACATTTGCTGGATAACAGCAGTTTCCTGATAAGGCATAAAAAATCTGTAATATAATTTCCAATTCATTTATCTTTTGCTTGAAAGAGGAGAAGAACTTTCACTTTTCGTGAATGGTGGGCTGAGAGGGCATAAAATATTTGATGGGCTCAATGGGAATGACATGCAACTTTCTTCTGCTATTTGGTGGGTTGAAGGACAGCCTGATATCTTGGTTTATGGCTCCAGCAAACACAGCAAGGATATTCTTTTTTTCTCTTGCAGCATTTTTTTTGTTTATTTTCAAATCAAACACTTGCCTTAAATTCTTGAATCCAATTTCCTACTTGTTGTGGTCATCATCGGCTAAACCAAAATCATTCCAGAGCTGGTGAAATGCCTCAGCTCAAGGTTAAGCTGTGACTTCTGGTTGCTCCATTTCCTCTGCAGATCCTGTAGAAGTAACTGTTTTCCCAGAGCATAAATACAGTCCTGTACGGCTTGTGTACAATCTCTATATCACTTAAATAACTTCTTATTTCACTTGGGATTCTGAAATGAATAGGTTTATTCTGAGTTAGCAACAGTGCTGTTCTACAGCCAGTTAAGCCCAGCCCTGCTGCTAAAAAAGAAAGGCTTACTCTTCCCAGCTTCCTTCTCCCATCTGTCAGCACAGGCTTTTACGTGGCCCCACCATGAACTACAGCAGGGAGACAATGAGAGTTGTTGCCTTCTTTCCTGGATTAATTTGCACTCTGATTTAGTTCACCGTGAAGCCACATGGCCATTTGCTGTTCCAGAGGAGAAACTGGCACAAGGTGAGAACAAGAAATTAGAGATGGAAGGAAGAGCTGGACTGTGACTTTTGGTACAGAACTTGTTCGTGCCAGCTTTATAAACCACATATCATTTGTTAAGGGCTTCATAATATGCTCTCACTATAAACATGAGCCTTTGTTCTGCCATCCTATGGTTAAAGTGTGCACAAAATGGATTGCTAGGCAGGTTCTTCCCATTCCAACTCATCTTCTAGGCTTCAGCACAGCTTACTTACCTTAAATAATCTGCCTGTTTAACAAAAATATCCCATTGCAGACTGATCTCTTCATGATTTCATTACGTTTCCCTTAAATAGGCTGTTCAGTATGAGTAATTATTGCTGCCTTGCCACTAACTTAGCTGCTGGTTGTTTGGGGTGGTAGCTGTAACCACAGAGCTCTCCCTCCTCGGACACGCACTGTGCCTGGCTGTGAGCATCTTCCTGGTGGTGGGGTGAGTGACCTGACCATTGCTCTCACCGCTACTACTTTGGAAAGGGATTTATCAGTTTGGTTTTCTTCCCAGGTGCTCTGCAGAACACAATATGTTAGTCATTGTCTTCAGGTAAGGAGGAAATTCAGCCCTGCAACATCTGTGGTCTTGCTCCTGCTTTTGCTCAGGGAGCAAAGGTGTGGATTGAGCACTCATCTAAATAACATATTTTTAGAAGTAACTCTGTGGCAGAAAAAGGAGTTACTTCTACTCAAATATAGCTGAAAAAAAGGAACCTGTTCCAAACCTGTAGCTTCTTACAGACCACTGGGGACCTTACAAGAGGCTCTGAAGGCAGAGATATAATAAAATGGCATCAATTAACTCTTCTGCACTTGCCTTTCTTATCT
Organism: Anas platyrhynchos; assembly: GCF_047663525.1. Lineage (NCBI taxonomy): Eukaryota > Metazoa > Chordata > Aves > Anseriformes > Anatidae > Anas > Anas platyrhynchos. The sequence continues at coordinate 8,794,930 of NC_092620.1, read as the reverse complement.
CCAGTTTCTTTCTTTCCAGTTTCTTTCATAAAAGTAGTAGCATCATAAAACACGGGCAAACTTTTACATAAAACAATGAATCTCTGGACTGCCAACAATGTATTCTCCAAAATCACAGAATCTAGCTGAATGATAACATCTCTTCTAGCTTGAAATAGTTTTTCTTGCTTTTCAGTTAAGAAATCTCTCTGAATAATGTTTAATGTGCAGCAAAACTAATTGTAAAGGCAGAGAGAAGATTAGACCCATGACAAATAAAACTGAGCCCCAGACATTAGAAAGAAACATTGAGACACTCAGGGAAAGTATGGGTCTCAGTGGCAGGAGAAATTACGTCTTATGAAAAAATTATGTGCCGTTTAGAGAACAAAAAGAGGAAAAATACGGTGACTGTGGGAGCCTTTCCTAAACAGGGTAGGAATGAAAGAGAAATACTAAAATAGGAACAGACAAAAGACTGGGACATATTGTTGTGTGCTGAAAGTTATTAGTAGCTTGTGTTTCAACACCGCCTGCAGCCCTCATTGATTTTGCAGGAAATCAGGGTGCTCAGCACTTTCCAAAATGAGGCTGTAGAGCCCAATACTTATCCACCTGCAATCACAAGGAGGCTTTCTGTCTGCTCCAGTGGACTCCAAAAGACAGGGTGAAAGAGAGGGCTCATCCTTGGGGTAGTACTTGGGTGTTTCTAATGGACCTGGGAGGAACCCTCAGCGGAAATAATAATCTCTGGGCAGGTGCTCAGCAGGAAACTAGGGCAAGGCACACAAAAACCTCTAAGGTTTCAGGTTTAGTTAAAGACTTTTCTGTCCAAGCTGAACAGAGAGATGAGGAGAAAACCACTGCCAGGTGTCCTTTGAAAAGCTAAAGGGCCTATAAAGCTCAGCAGCTGTTGTGTTGTCAGGGCTTTTTTCCTCTTTACTTAACAGCCCTCTAAGCTGACCTTTCACTGGAAGAAGGCCACTTATTTAACCTTCTAGGCCTGCTTTTTTGTGCTTTATGTGCCACAGAAGTCTAATGGTATCTTTCAGCATGTGGAGCTAGGCAATCACCCACCCTGGTTAGGCGCAACACTAAGTTAAAGATTTCCTCTGCTCTCCTTTGACTTGGGGACAAAGTTCTATTTAGGATAGGGAAAGCCAGATCTGGAAACATGCTATGGACACTTAGTCCTAGTTCTGCTAACAGAGCTGTTACAATCTATTTCAAGTGACAGAGAAGTGCGCGTGCTCGTCAGAGCACGCCATACAATGCCTCAAAGATCCCAGTTAAAGCATGTTAGGCTTTTTAGGCTTTCTCCCGAAACTTGGGTTATTTCCTGAGCCCCACAACCTCTTATGAAATAAATGTTTCTGTAAACCTCATATAGTAATGGTGAACTTGGTCTCTAAGGTTTTGTTTTGTTTTTTTCTTCTCCTGGCTCCATATTATTGAAGGCTGAAAATCCTGTGGTGGATAGCTGCAATGACATCTGCTACAAGTGATGAGGCTGCCTGTGTCACTTAGGCTAAAGTTTAGCACAAAAACTGTCCTGGTTATATAGAAACTTTCTCATCAAAGAGTTTCACTGGGAAACTTGCACCATTTTGCAGTGTTGAATCAAAATCTTCATATCACCTGAAAGCTGAGCTGCTTTTGGAAACCATTTCACTTGCAGAGTTGAACCATGAAAGCAAAACCTTGCTGAGACCTAGTTAACCTGTTCCATTAACAACACCTGAAACAACCTGGGCAGGACCACCTGCTTTTAGGATCTGGGATGAAACCACTGTTTCTAGTTGTGTCTGGCTGAGCTGTGTTTAGGACACTGTGATGTTTATCCCTGTGCCCAGGACTGATGCAAATCTTGTCATCTAAATTTCTAAGGGCTTATTTTGAAGATTTTCAGGTAGGTCTCTAATACACGGAAAACTTGTCTGGACTCTCTGCAATAGAGATCTTCACCCAGATGTTGTTACTGGAATTCAAACTCAAATAACCATTTCCTTTTTCATCCAGCACTAGCATAAAGTGAAATGATGAATAGTTTATTTTTTGGAAAGCTTATAAAGTTTATCGGTTCTTTCTGCTACTGAATTTCATTTCTTATTTTGCTCTCAAATGAGCTGAACCAACAGAAAAAATTGAATTGCAGTGTACTGGTTTGTCGAGAATATTTCTTCCCCAGTGGTAGAGCCGAAGTGTGGTTTAGCTGGTGGACTATTTTTGTTAGCAAATTGTAGGGTTAGAGTTTCAATCCCATCAAGGTCCCTACAAGTTACACCCAAAGACCAAATTCCTTTTTTTTTTTTTTTTTTTTTTAATTGGTAATTGGTTTATAATATGAAACAAAAGCAGGGAGAGCATTTTGAACACCTAGGGTTTTTTGTTAGAGTAGTAATTAGTCTCTTTAAAATGCAAATAAGAGATTGTAACAAGCCTGGTGATATTGATGTAGTTACAAATGACAGAAAATGGTGTCATTTTCTGGATGTCAGAAAATGCCTTTTGGTGTGCTCTCTGTTTTGGGAACTGTGAGTACTAACGCTGATCAAAAATGAGGAAGGTATCTTTCAGGAAAATTAGCTGGATCAATCGGATACAATGATTTTTGTTCCTCGCTGTTCGTAAACTGTTAAATAGCAGTCTTGTGTGATGTCAGGTTTCAAATCTCAGTTCATTTCATCACATCTTAATAGGAAAAATAAAGTGTCAGTTCAGCTATAACTTGATCTGTATTCTAGGAAATTAAGCAATACATACGAACACACACATATATATACGTGTAAGCTCTAGAAAGCAAAGCTGTGTCCTTTCAGCCTGAAGCATCAGTCCTTCCTTTTTTTTTTTTTTTTTTTTTTTTTTTTACAGTGAGGCAGATAAAAAGCCCTAACATGTTAAAACCCTAGTGAAGATGAAATACAGGACATTTTTACTGCAGTGTAACTACACACGATCAACCCAATCCACCACCTCTGGGCAAGCCTTCGTTTAGCTACACTGCAGTCAGAATCACTGTGCTTTTTTTCCCCCCAGGGTTTTATAGCAAGATGGATAACATATATTAGTTATCTGCTATAAAAACCTCTCACTTTTGGCAGTGAAGACATAACATCTCTGTGAGAGGCTGCAATACTAATATAACACATGTAGGATGGCGCAGCAGAATTTTAGTCTCTAGTGCTAATGCTTTTTGGCAAATCACTCTAATTCCTTGAAGGGTGTTTCTGAGTTTAAAACAGATGTTGGATCAGAACCGAGATCCATAAATTGAATTAAATGATACTGTATCTTTACCTTCAGGTGTCTTCAGTGGGATTCATATTTCCTAACTTCAGTGGCCCGAAAGTTATTTGTCTAGACTCTTTTGATAGTCAGTGAGAGGGAGTAGACACCTCCAGAGGGTGATTCATCCTTTTCTAAGAAGACTGTCCAAGACAGGTGGCATGATTCAACTTTGGAGTGCCTATCTCTTTTCATTAACTTCTGAGACAGCTTAGATAACTCGCTTGTATCCCTCGCATTGACAGCCAAAAGCAAACGAGTTGAATCTTTCCCACAGCACTCTGGGAATACAATAACGTTTGGTTGCTTATGATAGTAAATCTGGCTGTTGGGACCTGCGTTACAGGTGTATATATAAACTAGAGCGGTTGTATCGTGCACATCACGTTTCTTGTCTACCTATCTGAGGCTGTGGTATTTGTGCAGTTGCAAGAGACAACGCCATGTTAGAAATATATTTTCTAGTACTGCTAAATGTTTTGGGTCAAATATTGTATTAGTAAATTGTACTTCGTCCCTCAGTCATGTGCAGAAAGGACTACACTTGCAAAAAGAATTGTTTCCTCTCCTTTATCTTGGGATCCTTCCTAAGGATTGTGGTAAATTGGCTCTTGAAGTAAAGTGCACTGTGATAGTACCTGGTGCAGTCTCTTGGCTCATTATAGCAAGGAAATAATGCTTTAAAAACCAGCTAATGGCTGAAATACAATTAGGAGTAATAGAGAAGGAGACAGCTATTTTAATTAATGTTGTTGAAAGACACCTTCACTAAGGATAGCCTTTTTTTCCCGTTAATTGAAGCATGTAGGTTGCATCCTGAGACAGGCCCACAAATCCACTCTTGTTTAACGATCTTTCAGGTTATCGCTATAATAAAGGCAGACCCCAAACCAAACTGTTCTCTCTGCTGGAATCAAAATGGGAAGGGTCCTCGCTCAGACCTGTTCACATGCTACCAAGTTCATGGTACAGGCCCATACAAATTGTCTTCCCATCTAAGTAAGCTAAGAAACACGGAAGGCATGTGTAGGACCTGGTGAAAAAGCCCAGCTGAAGAACTGCTGGTGCTTCTTGTGGGTTTGGGGCTATGGACTGGAAAGCTGGCAAGTGACTTTGGATCATCAGAGTGTCCACGTATAGTAATTAAAAAGTCTTTGTTCAAGTTCTCATCAATGATATCATCTGATCTCATCAATGTATGTAAATACCTGAAAGAAGGATGCAGTGAAAGTGGAGCCAGGCTCTTTCCAGCAGTGCCCAGTGCCAGGACAAGAGGAAATGGGCACAAACTAGAGCACAGAAGGTTCCCTCTGGACATCAGGCAGCAATTCTGTGCTGTATGGGTGGCTGAGCACTGGCACAGGATGACCAGAGAGGTTGTGGAGTCTCCTCCTTGGAGATCTTCAAGTTCCTTCCCTTCAATGGCTAGATTAAGAACCTTGGATATTCTTTTGTTGTTGTTGTTGTTTTCTTTCTTTCTTTTTTTTTTTATTTTTTATTTTTTTGTATTTTTCATTCCCCATGTATGCACTGCCCTACCCCAGGGGTCCTGTCAGAATATACATATTGGCATAATCCCCCTGCCCTCATGCAGTTTAGGGAGAGCCTGCAGTCACAACTCACCTTCCAGAGACACGACCCCCTTCTAGACTCATGGCCCTATTAGTTCCGAGCTTGCTGCTTTAATGAAAAGGTTAACAGAGCATAGAGCCAGAAGGAAGCCATCATTATCTCAGCTGTATCACACAGGCCATGAGACTCCCTGAACTGTGAGTATACAACGTCTTGGGTAAAAAAAGGCAAAATGTCCTAGAAAATTTACTGTGTTAGTTACAAATCAATATATTTAGGGAGGTATCTGCTAACTATTCCTCCAAGCTATCAGAGAGATCTGGACTGGAATAGTGAGTCATGCATGTTGATTTTTAACAGAGCTGTTTAAGGAGACGAGTGTAAAATTTGCAAAGCTACAAATCTTTTGAAAATTCAACATCATTTCCATTGGCTATCTCTATTCCTGTTAGCAAGCACAGCAGCTGATGCTTGGTTTGTTTATCTGATAAACTGTTCTTTGACTTCACAGTGGCCTTGATGATATCCTGAAGAATTAATTTCCTTGGGCTAATATTATATTTATGATGTATTTTTTACCAAGGTAAAATTTACATGCTCACAGTTTTATATGCCATGAGACACTGCATGTTCACACAATGTAGGATGGCACACAGGAACCTCTTTATGGCTGGTTCAGAATCAAGGATTTTTATCATCTGTATTTAAGTTTATCCCAGTGGGTGGGATTTTTTTTTCATTGTAAACCTTTTTGCATATTATAATTTAGCTAAAAATACCATCCAAGATACTTGCTGACATGAAAAGAATAAGGCACAGGACCTCTAAGCAAATGCAATTAGTACATGGATTACTGCACTCTGCAACCACACTCAGCCCTACAAACTATTTTTGGGATGATTACATACCTCAAGTAATTTGGCTTTGGAGGTGGCTATATTTATTTGTCTTAGTGCAGGAGACCTGTAATAAAAAAAAAAAGTCTCAGGTTTTTTCTTTGATTTTCATGGGTTCATGCCTTGGCCATAAATGTTACACTCTGTTGAAATTTCCAAACCCATCTCTTTGTTTCACAGGGACAGGAAAGTTATTCCTTGTTCATATCCTACTGGAGATTGTTTCCCTTTTATTTATTTATTTATTTATTTATTTATTTATTTATTTATTTTAAAAGTACTCTTAATTCTTAATTTAGATTACTGCTAATGCAGTAAGATTTATTTTGTGGCTGTCATCTAAAGCTCGGAGTAGTTACACTCATTTGTGTTTACACTCAGTAGTATCTCACTGCAAGTTATTTTCCATGAACTCCTAATGTAGTAAGATAATATATATTCTTTTTTAATTAACCAAAACCTTGGAGAAAGTATTAGACTCTGATTTGCCACAACATTGCACAGCTATTTACATCAGCCCTGAGTCATTTCTGGTGGATTCAATGGTTTTCTTCCGTTCACACAGCAGGGCAGTAAAAGATCTCAGAGGAAAACCTTAGGTGACCTGATTTACACGCACATCATGCTGGAATTAAGCTGTTTGAATACTGCAGCAGTGGCACACGTCGCCTGGTGTTTCCCAGCAGGTCTTGAGTCTAACCTTGAAGGATCTCTGCTGCTGAAGGAGCCACCCGCATTGCTCTCCATCTCACCTATGTACTCACAGACTGCTGTGAGGTTGGGTTTGTAAGATATCCTCACCACGTTGGTGATTTTATTAGGTTGTAAAGCACTGATCTGCTGTTAGATGTGGTGCAGCTCCCTTCACTATGGGGTAAACTCTGAAGATTTGTGTGAGAGGCTTGGTGCCTAAAGAAGATGCATGATCTTGGTGTAAGATCTAACTGTTTCCATTCTAAAACACAGCTTGTCCTGTGAAGCCAATGCAGAAAATCTCTTTAGGAATTTATTTTGTTTGGGTATATGTGGTTGCACTGGGTATGGGGTTTGTGTTCCTACATCTCCCTAGAGTGCTCCAGCATTCAGTGTGGACCTGGCCTGGCTTTGTAGCTTTCCAGATTTTGTTTCTGCTCACTTGTCTTCTCTTGCTGATAAACAGACATTGTCGGTGTCATGCTAGGATGATGCAAGGTTGGGGCAGTTCAGGAGTGTTGCAGCAGCCCTTGAGGCTGTAATTGTGTGAAGCTGGCCCCTTTCATCTTCTGTTCTGTTCTTTTTTCTTCCCAATAATTGTCTTCCCTTCACCACAAAGTGTACAGGAGAAAAACAGCTTTTCAGGAAAAGTGTTTTCTACCCGTAAATCTGTGCTGTGGTGGGAAGAGAGGGAAAAATGCCAACAGAAGCAGATAGAAGTGCAGAGTCACCAAGGGTTTGGGTTGTCTGTGGCTTCTCCCCTCTGTTTGTTATGGCATAAGCTTCCAAATCACCTGGTGACAGCAGAAGGCAATGGGATTAATGCCCTCCTTCACCAGTTTAACTTAGGGAGATGCTGCCTCTGACTGGGTGGTTTCAAATTAAGTAGAAGATGAAGTCTAGATCAAGACACTTAGTAAAAGGTGGAGGCTGATCATCTTTTTGGGGGGCCGTTTTTGGCTGATGGGGAACTCCACATCTCCTGAAACACTTGAGCATATTCCACAATCTTCACTTGGAGTTGGGCTCCTTTGGTTAGCAGGCTCCATCCAGAGCCTTTCTTTTCACTTCACTTTACTCACTGCTTTTTATAGCATCTGCTAAGGGATTTTTTTTTCTTTAATGTAAATATGTGCATATATACATATATATATTTATATTCATATATATATATAACCACATGTGAATCAAGTGATTTTCTTTCAGTAAATGTAAATCCAGGGAATGTAAACCACAGGGGTGGCTAAACATGCTATTCATGCTGGGTGGGTCTGTGCTCCCATGGTGGGAGCAGAGAGTCCTAATTTCAGGATAGTACAGACTGAGTCTCCATCAAATAGATGTTTAATTATATGATTTTGGAGGGGACAGTGGAGAACACAGACATATATCTGCAATATATCTATAACTGTATAGTCATTTTCTGCTTAAGATTTTTTTGTTTTGCCTTTTTTTTTTTTTTCTCCTTCCTGACATTGTGCATTATTTTCCAAGAATTGGTAGGAACTATAAAAAAGCAGCTGAAGTCAGTAAAGAGAAACCCATCTCGGGTCTGGGTGTCATTTGTTTTCCTGCTCGTAAGCGGAGCTTTTCATCTCACTCTTGTCTCATCATCAGGCTGGATGCCAAGTTTGAGTCTCCCTACACTTTTAGGTTTGTAGCTAAGGAGGAACTGTGCTGGAGTGATAGTGTGAAGAAGTGTTAAATGTTATCTTTCACCTAGGAAAATAAAACACAGAGCTTTCTCCCCTAAGATTCTGCCTAGCATCATTTAACCTTCCCTGCTGGATACACAGCTTCTGCTATGGCAGCTCTTTTCAATGAAAGTGAGGAATATAAAGATGAAATGCAGCTGCAAGTGGATGCTCTCTTAGTTAAATAATGTACACCACAACAATGTTAATTATAAAGAAATTGCATTTAGCAGTTAATGTACCTGTAGTTAAGGCAAATAGGATCTGCATACACGGCTTTATGTTTACTTGGACAGATACTTTATGGTGAAAACTTGTGTTTATTCAATAACTGCATGAAATACCTTCACAAGAGAGTCCTTGAGCTGCAGACATGTGGTACTGATACTGCTTCCAATATAGACCTATTAAAATATTGTCCTGTCCTTAGCAGGTGCTTGCCCAGCCCTCCTTAAAGATCAGCAGAGAAGACATATCTATAGTCAAGTCTTGCGTCTGTTTTAAATATATAGGTCCAAATTCATTCTTGCTCAATAATTATAGCACATATTAATCTGCCTCATGATTCAAGACTTGCTTCTGACCAGGGATGAAATTTGTCCTTTACTGCCCAGAGATAATATTGCCATTCTCTCTTTCTACTTTTCATATTTATTAAAAGGCCTCTGGAGTCTCTCTGGAGATTCTCAGCTTTATTATATTTGGAGAAACATGATCTCAGTAACATACTCTGATTAAAAGAATGGATTTTGTGTTTTTATTATTATTTTTTTCCTGGTCTAAGAATGTGGCTTAAAATATACTTCCTTTCGAACAAGGCTGCCAATCTGTTTAATGTAAAATTCTTTGCTTTGGGCTGAGTCTGAATCTTATCTTTATGTTACTGTTTTATTTGGAGTTATAAAGTGACCTTGCACTAACTTAAAAAATTCATGCCACATTAAACACCAGTCTTGCTAATGATCTAAATTCCCAAACCACCTGTAGAATAATATATTAGGGAGTATGACCGTCAGTGCCCATCACGCCTTTGAAGAAGTATGGAAAGCTGAAAACAAAGGGACAGTCAGCTATGTTAGAACTTGTTGCACTCATGGGAATTGTGGAGTCAACCACAGCCTCTGCATAACAAACCGGACCACAAACACTTTGGAAAACACTATGGCACACTGACTGGCTAAATCCCTTCATCAAGACAAAAGTGGAAACTGAAGGCTGCTTCTCAAGGGGCAAAATATATATATATATATATTTTTTTTTTTTCTTTTTAGTTCTGAAGCTAATTAATCACTGCAACAAGATCACCAGGAGTGTTGCTGGAGTGTGTTCCTTTGGTCTTTTTAAATGCAGGTTGATGCTTTTGTAAGAGACGGTCTTGCTCAGCTCATCCTCAAACTGCTGGTTTTAACAGAATTTCCTTCTGCAAAAGAAGGGATTAATTCCCAAACTAGCAGATATCTCAGTGGGACATGAGCAGTCTGATGTCCTGTACAAGCTTTGATGCTGGTCATTCTCTGTAGCTGCAAAATCTGTTAATCTGGTAGTAAGAGATGAAAAACCCTCTTTGAGAGATCACCAGTATAAGCTTTCCTCCAGACAAAAAGCTACAAGAGCAGCTCTCTGTCAGACTGAGCTTCCAGACTCTGGTGGGAGGGATGTTTAGATCTATAACTGTTTATGTGTAGAGTTGTTTTTTTTTTTGTTTTTTTTTTTTTTTTTATTGCAGCAACTTTGCCCTGGCATGAACAGAAAATGGGAAGAAGGAAAAATGGCAAACACATCCCTGATTAGAAGGCAAACTGTGCTCTAATGGAGATGATTAGAGACAAATTGAAGACTTTGTTTGTACATAAGGCAGTAGAGTGCTTTTCTTGTGTGGTGGCCTGGAAGGCTGCCAAGATGTTTCTCAGTTAGCTAATCCTGAGTCAGTTAGGGGCACAGAAAACAATGCCACGTATCTAACACTTCCTAGGGAAAGAGGGCATAAGCTCGTGCTGGTGATCACCACAGATAGCAAGCTCTCACTTTCCCACTGGGATTGGTGGCTCCATGTCTGTCCCTCTGACCTGCCTGCTTCCTGGAGAGGCAGTGCTGGAGCAATTCAGGAGGAACTGGCCTTGGGACTGATCATTGTAAAGACAGACAGTTCTGCTGTGAAGCCAATGCTGTGATGGCTAGGGAAGGCCAAGTGAAGTGCATGGTGTCAATGCCCATGGCAGCAGGGTTGGACCAGAATCACAGAACCATAAAATCACAGAATCGTTTGGGTTGAAAGGGACCTTAAAACCCATCTAGTTCAACCCCCCTGCCATGGGCAAGGACACCTCCCACCAGCCCAGGTTGCCCAAAGCCCCATCCAGCCTGGCCTTGAGCACCTCCAGGGATGGGGCATCCACAGCTTCTCTGGGCAGCCTGTGCCAGTGCCTCACCACCCTCTGAATGAAGAATTTCTTCCTAACATCTCAGCTAAATCTCCCTTCTTTTAGTTTAAAATCATTCCCCCTTGACTTATTGCTACCTGCCTGACCAGAGGATCCTTAAAGGCATCTTCCAACCCAAATCACTATGATTCTATAACTTTATGGATGGGATGGATGAAGTCTGACATTGAAAGGGCTCAGTCCTGCATTGTCTTACTTCTCATATGAAAATTCATTCTTTCTGTAACACTGTGTGTCACATAAAAGCATGTCCTGCTCAGAGAAGTACCCCTGTGTAGGCCATTCCAGGCTGGAGTCACAAACATCTGGAAGACATTCTGCCTGTCTGCCCTCTTGGCCAGCTACACTACCACTAGTAGCTTAAGGCAGTGTCCTGGTGAAGCTTAAGCTACCATTGGTAGCTACCACTGGTACTTAAGGACTTAACATGCCCTTGTCTCCTTTGTGCTCCATCGTAAACAAAGCTGGAGTAACTCATTACATCCTTGCTGTTCTGGATAGCTCAAAGTGAGCTCTGGGATTCGGGCCACTCTCAATAAGACTTCCCCCTCTGTGGGTTGCTGTGCTGAGGAGTAGTGATGGAGACCTTGATTCTACACATACACACACAGTGAGACAAGGAGAAACGTGCTGTGTTAATGTAGGTGCTTGTGAACTGTACCACTACCTGTACAGGGCCTGGCCCTGGTGCTGTCCCACCACAGGCCTTGGGACACTCCATGGGTCCTATGAGGAGCAGCTGAGGGAACTGGGAATGTTTGGTCTGGAGAAGAGGAGGCTCAGGGGAGACCTCATTGCTTTCTGCAACTACCTGAAAGGAAGGTGTGGGGAGCTGGGGGTCAGCCTCTTCTCACAGGTAATTAGGGATAGGACTAGAGGGAATGGCCTCAAGTTGTGCCAGGGAAGGTTCGGGTTGGAAATGAGGAGACATTTCTGCTCAGCAAGAGCAGTCAGGGACTGGGATGGGTTGCCCAGGGAGGTGGTGGAGTCACCATCCCTGGGGGTGTTCAAGCAAAGGTTGGACGTGGTGCTTAGGGACATGTTTTAGTGGGTGACATTGGTGGCAGGGGAATGGTTGGATCAGATGATCTTGGAGGTCTTTTCCAACGTTAATGATTCTATGATTATGTGGGTTCACTCTGTGCTAATGAGCACTTTCTAAACAATGCCCAGACATGGTTCAGGGGATAGCAAAGTCCTGGGCCAGGAAGCTTTCCCTAATAGGCAGTGGGAATGTGGCATCCAATTTTGGGGTGGATGGGAGTGGAAGAGTTCATCTCTGCCTTCTCTCCCTCATGGCCAGGGACCAAGTTTAGTTTGTATAGAAATATGTAAAAAGCTTTGAGCACTGTAAAGTGGATCGGATGTTTGAGTGTGGAAGCATTGGGCCATACTGCACTATTTTGGGGGGTGGGTAGTGTTGCCCTCAGCTTGTCTTGAATGCTTGCATTGTCTTGCCTTTCACAGCACAGCCATTGAGCCTGTAACTAGTTCATACACTTACCGCATCCTTGATGGTGTCTTCTTCTGTGGGGACTTGGGTTTTCGTGCAGTGAACCATGAAGTCTAACCTGATACATTGCTGGGATGAGGAGGCCAGTGAAATACAGAAGCTCATGGCACCTCATGATCAAAGGCAAAAATGTGATGTATTATATATAATTTATATAATTATATAATAATTACATATATAATTTTATGTAATCAGTGTTTATTAAGGCAAAGTTATCTTTGACCTCTCCACAAAAGGCAAGCTGAGGCAAGCTGCCATTCCCTCTCCTCTCCTTGCTCCCCAATAACTCTTTGTGAGCCTCATCTAGATTAATCTCAGTTGAGGTGAATATCTGCCCAACCTCAAATCGAGGTTTGGGGGTTAGCAGCTATAACAGGACATTTTGCTGTTTTATAGCAGATTATTAGGGATAAGGCTCAGTTTGTGGTGTCCAATGTTGCACATTTAGCTTTGTTTCACTGCTATCAGCGACAGACGGGTGGTCAGAAAACAAAACACCCAGCTACATTCTGCACTCATTTACAGTGATCTAAATCCAGATTAATTTCACTCTAATGAATGAACAACTAAGCAAAAGAGTTGGCCTATCACCACACTTAGCACTAATTAGTATTTTTCTTACCAATGACTGCAGAAAAGCCGATCTGTTTTGTATTCTGAGCTGAAAACACACCCTCTGGTTTGCAGTAATTTTCATCACCAGCGTGTATATCATTCCCCCAGGCTTCCACAGCTGCTTAGAAAATCCTGTTGGGGGGACAAAATAATTTAGCCAGGCTGCTGGTGGTGAGGAAGTGTGGTGCAGGGAAAGCTACACATGCGGTCTGCCATGGGGACTTCCTGGAATTCACGCTGGCCTCGGCTTGCTTGCATCTGTTTTTGTGATAGCTGCTTTCCATGCAAATAGACCAGCTTTTGTGAAATGCCACCGTGGACCTGTGTGAGTGGCAGCTGTGCTCTGCAGTCAGGGTAGCTTTGCCTTTGTTGGAGGGGTTGGTAGTTGCTTTTGGTTATTCAGAGCCTCAATTAAAGGAGGAGAGCTGTGGTTATTAGTTGTGCTCACTGGGGCAGAGCACAATGATGTCTGCTCAGCGTGCGAGGGAACCACTGGCTGCTTCAGACAGCTCGGGCTTCCAAAAGACCCAGGAGAAACAGGGAGGGGAAGAGGACAAAGTGCCAAGCAGGGGTACTTTGGGCTAAACATGCCGCAGGCATCCTACGCTCTGGAGGGGATGCGGGGCAATGCGTGGGAATGGTGCCGGTGCCAACAAATCCTGGCAGAGGGGTCTTTGTTCTCCCATGCTGTTTGCTGAGCTGATGGGGGTCCCATTTCCACAGTCCTGAAGTAGCAGGTGGCAAAGAGCCAACTGGTCCACTATGGGACTTGTGGGGTGTGTTTTGGAGTTATTAGGAGGTTTATAAGAAATGGATTAACTTCCTTAGCTCTTTTTTTCCATCCCCATCCTTTCCCTCACATGTATGTCGCATAATTTTTATAATGAACTTATATTTTCTGCCACTTTATGGTTTTCGCCACTCTAGCTAATTACATAGACTATTTATAATCTTATCAGAAAGTGATAAATGAAAAGCTTTAATATGTCTGGTCATAATCCTGTAGCAGACTCCACCACTGTTACTCCCATGTCTATTCACACGCAATCCCAGCACAGTATGTGTCCTGCTACACTTCTGAAAGCTCAAACTTATTCTCCTGCGATCCTTGTCCAGAAACAATTTCTTCTTCAGGTCAGCACATAAAATCTGCTCACCAAGGCTGTATCTCTGCAAGATAAGTCAGGTAAACACGCACACGCACAAACCTTTACCATATTCAGCTAAAGCTCAAGTCTCTCTTTTAAAGGGGAAGCATCCAGCCTCCACACCCTGTATAAAGCATGGGAAATAACTGCCTAAGTGTTACACAGAGCTCAAAAAAAAAAAAAAAAAATTAAGCATTGATTGCACAAATAGGAATTTGCCTCTATCCTAGTGCAGAAGGGGGAAGTATTGTCACAGAACCATAGAATCACAGAATGGGTTGGGCTGGAAGGGACCTTAAAGATCACCTAATTCCAACTCCCCTGCCATGGACAAGGACACCTCCCACCAGACCAAGTTGCCCAAAGCCCCATCCAGCCTGGCCTTGAGCACCTCCAGGGATGGGGCATCCACAGCTTCTCTGGGCTGCTTGTGCCAGTGCCTCACCACTCTCCGAGTGAATAATTTCCCCCTTACATCTCATCTGCATCTCCCCTGTTTTAGTTTTAAACCATCAGCCCTTGTCCTGTCATTATCCAACCAAGCAAAAAATTGTTCTCCATCTTTTTTATAAGCCCCCTTTAAGCTGCAATGAGGTCTCCCTGGAACCTTCTCTCCTCCAGCTGGACAGCCACAGTTCTCTCAGCCTTTCTTCATGGGGGAGAAGAATTATCTCATATTACCTGAGATAACAGATATGAAAGAAAAAAAAATAATTAAAAAAAGAAGTAACATCTGCAATGTTCTTGGTGCCCATGTGGCTCTTCAGGGGTGTGCAAAAAAAATAAAAAAAAAAAAAAAAAAAAAAAAATACCACCACCAATGACAACAAAAAATCTCTTGGGGAATTAGTGTTTTAAAATATGTGGTGTCTCTTCAAGGACAACTTCTGGAGATGCGTTTCAGCACAGACCAGTTGTGCTGCTAAGCTGCTGCTGCAGTTGGTGGCAGTAAATGTGTCCTTCCCTGAGTCTTCAAGAGCTTTTCAAAAGCCATTTACCATTCATTTACCATTCATTTCATTAGCCATTTACCACTGCATTCCAGCAGTGTGCCCTGGCAGCCAGGAGGGCCAACCGTATCCTGGGGTGCATCAAGCACGGCATCGCTAGCAGGTCGAGGGAGGTGATTGTCCCGCTCTACTCTGCGCTGGTGCGGCCTCACCTCGAGTACTGTGTGCAGTTCTGGGCACCACAGTATAAAAAGGACATGAAACTGTTGGAGAGTGTCCAGAGGAGGGCTACGAAGATGGTGAAAGGCCTGGAGGGGAAGACGTACGAGGAACGGCTGAGGGCACTGGGCCTGTTCAGCCTGGAGAAGAGGAGGCTGAGGGGAGACCTCATCGCAGTCTACAACTTCCTCGTAAGGGGGTGTCGAGAGGCAGGAGACCTTTTCTCCATTAACACTAGCGACAGGACCCGCGGGAACGGGGTTAAGCTGAAGCAGGGGAAGTTTAGGCTGGACATCAGGAAGGGGTTCTTCACAGAGAGAGTGGTTGCACACTGGAACAGGCTCCCCAGGGAAGTGGTCACTGCACCGAGCCTGACTGAATTTAAGAAGAGATTGGACTGTGCACTTAGTCACATGGTCTGAACTTTTGGGTAGACCTGTGCGGTGTCAAGAGTTGGACTTGATGATCCTTAAGGGTCCCTTCCAACTCAGGATATTCTATGATTCTATGATTCTATGATCTCAGGCTGGAGAGATGGTATTGCAGTATGAGCAATGGTTGAACATTGTCCTTCAAGACTAATCAGAGGCTCTTGAGCTGAAATGCTCTACTTCTGCCTACAGTTTTTATTTTATTTCCGATTAAAACATCAGTTTCAATTCTCTCTTTCCTAACTGGCAGCAGATAAAATTATCTGCCTCCTGCACCATATAGCCCTATGTGCATGTGCTTGTGGACATGACATTGTGTAGGAAAGGAAACCACTCAGAAATGTTTGGGAACCTTTAATTAAGTGCCTGTCATAGGAAAAATGCTAATTCATTAAGACTGGAACTACTGTGAAAAGCCAAATTAGATAAGATTTTGGTGATGAAGGGGAATTGGAAGAAAAAAAAAAATATTATTAAAATGCTTGATTTTAACCTTTTTTTTTTTTTTTCAAAATGAAAAAGTTTCATTTTTGGTTCAAAATGTCCATTACTTAATGCATAAAAAAAAATAAAATACAAAAATCAATGCAAATCACGTTCCCCTTCAGGCAGACAGCATACTCAGCTCTCTAGGTAGGAGCTGCAGGGATTAGTAGAGTTGCACTAAGCTTGCAGATCCTCAGGCGACACATCGTGGTGTACTTCTTGTGACTATGTAACTGCAACTTTTATAGGCTGAATTCCTCCTGGAATGTCTCTGTGGAGGTTTGGGTCGTCTTGCTGGCCAGCTAGCAGAACAGCACAGTTTGATTCCAAATACACACAGATGACGACACATGGTTACTGCACAGTGCGGCAGTCCTGTATTATGGCACAGGGCATGATAAATGGGAGCTTTTCTTGCACAGATAGGCTCTTAGTGGGGAATGAAGATCTCAGTATCCAGAAGTGGCAGGGTTGTAGCTGCTGATTGATACTCATGTGCTTTTTGTCTCTTAAATTGTTTCCGTTTCGTACTCTGGGTTGATTCTCTCCCCCTCCCCTTTTTGCAGTTTTCTTGCTTGAAGCATCATTTCAGACCTCTTATATCTCCTTAACAAAATGAGTGATTGCCATTTCTGAAGAGGGAAAACTTCATAAAAGGGAGAGGAGGGGAAGAATGTTCTTGACCGATGTGTGCACCTGGCTCGAGGAACAGAACTCAGCTTGTGCCTGCTTTGATTTATAGCTCCCAATCGCTTTGCTTTCCAGGTTCCAGTTGTAACTTCCTTTCTGTAGCAGAGAGGGGAGAGGACAGATATTGTTAAAAGCATTTTCCATTTATTTGCTGTTCTTGCAGCTGCTTTTAGGCTTGAGGAAAGAGATTCCTGGAAGTTCCTGTGGAATTGAAGTGCCCAGGTCTCATGCAAGCCTCCTTAGAAAGTATGGACCTAGTGGCATGGTTGAGAATGGGCAGGTGGACAAGGCTTCTTGGATAAAATGAATATTGAGCTGCAGTTGCTTTTCAAGACATGAGTCAGAAATTTCGGCCTGGCTCTTCTACGTATGTTTGAGAGCTGTAAGACACAGACAGTCCCTTGATGGTTCTGAATTCAGTAAAGGTGTCAAAGGTGTCATTGATAGAAATGACATTGAGGCCATTAAGTGTGTCCAGAGAAAAGCTACAAAGCTGGTGAAGGGCCTGGAGCACAAGTTCTGTGAGGAGCAGCTGAGGGAGCTGGGGATGTTTGGTCTGGAGGAGTCTCAGGGGAGACCTCATTGCTCTCTGCAACTCCCTGAAAGGAAGGTGTGGGGAGCTGGGGGTCAGCCTCTTCTCACAGGTAACCAGTAATAGGACCAGAGGGAATGGCCTCAAATTGTGCCAAGGGAGGTTCAGGTTGGAAATGAGGAGACATTTCTGCTCAGCAAGAGCAGTCAGGCACTGGGACGGGTTGCCCAGGGAGGTGGTGGAGTCACCATCCCTGGGGGTGTTCAAGAAAAAAAAAAAGGGCACCACAGAATTTGTGGCTCCTGGTGTAGGCTGAGCTCAAAATGGCACTCTGGGAATCGCTTGGGTGGGTCCCTGTGTGGTCCCTTGAGGCTCATTTTTCCCTGCTGTTAAAAACGCTGAAAGCTGGGTTGCAGCAGAGCTCTGGAGAAATGAGAAATTGATGCCTGAGCAATATATTTTTGGCTGAAATGTGTGTGAACAACAAGCTGGAGCCAGGGATATTGCTAGGGAGGATGGAGGGAGCCTATGTGGCTGGAGCCATGGCATTCACCAGGTGCACCCAGCCCCCTCTGCCAGGATGTTAATTTATCCTGTCTTTTCAGAGAGGAAACTAAAGTCACTTATTTATCTTCAAAAACCCTTCATTTCGCAAAGGTGGTGTTACAATTCCTTACAAAACAAAAACAAACTCTTAACCAGAGTCAAGCCTTGTATTTATACGGAAATTTCCTGGCTTTGCTCTTGTGATATAATTATACTGCTGAAGGTTTGAGTCCCAAAGCCGCTGTTACAGTATACCAAAAAATACCCACGTGAAAGATGATACTGTTCAATCTGCAGTTGTATAATTACACCAGAAGAGTAACGCCAGTCACAGTCCTTTTAAAACATGTCCTTGAGCTATATATCTCTCTTGAAAGTTATTTGAGTACAACTAGTGTATATTTATTGATCGGCCATAATGGCACCAGCTTTAAAAGAAGTTGCTCCTAATTAATTCAGTTCTGGAATTACTTTGAAGGAACAAAATGCCACACTTACTTGGGTTTCTTCTTATAATTATTGGGAAGCTCCCCCCCCCCCCCTTTATTTTTTTTTTTTTGGTGAAAATTTAACAAATAAAGTAAACTTTTCTGTCTTTTCAGGATTTGCTTTCTTAACATCAATTATAAAACCTAACTTGGGGCCTCACTATTTTGCCAGTGCTTGCATTAGGAGCCTCTGTACTCTTGTCTCTTTGCTATGGCACAGGTGAGGGTAATGGATCAGCAGGCTTGGACCTCCTTCTGCAGATCTGTGGCTGTACCGCTCCGCTGGGCTCATTTAGGAAATGTGCCTTTCATGAGTACTGAGTGCAAGTGAGATGGATGGGGTTTTATAGCAGAAATATTGTAATGTTCCTATTCAGTGAGACCCAGCGCATCCGAGCTCTGCACTGAATTTGTTTTTAATCTCAGTTTTTTCAATTACAGAGCTAACACAGAATCGCTACTTTTAAAACCAAATGAAACAAAAACACCTTCTCTGTCCTGTCAAAAGCATTTTACAACATTTGAGCCCATCTCCCTGTTGTGAGATTTGCTGCTGGCAAAATTTTGTTTCCATATTACTTGCTTAATAGTGCAGGAAAAAAAGATAAGAGAGATCCATTCCTCATAGCGGAGATTCTTCTCCTCCTGATTCTACAATCAACACTCGCACATGTAGTATTGATCGTTATAAGTTTTAAAACAAGTACAAAGAACAGATATTTCAGTTCAGCTCTTCTTATGGACCACAGAAGTCAAATTTGTTCATTATGCTGAAGGATATTGGAATTAAGCTATATTGAAGTGGGAGGCTTTTAAGAAACAGCTGAGGATGCTCTAGTAGTTGTCTAGCTCTTCTGCGATGCAGACCCTAAAACACTGCTGTAGCAGAGCTGTGGTGTGTGGAAGGGCATATTTAAGCCTCTTTTCCTTGCCATTCATAGACCACACAGACACAGTCCACAGATTTCTTTGCATTTCTGCTTACTGTGTTTGAACTAGAAGCAAATTATAATGGTAATAGATTTCATGGTGAAAAACAGTGGAAATTTATCTGTACTTCAATCTTATTTGTACTTGAATAAAAATATATTTATTATAAGTAATTATCACTGTATTATTATTATATGGTATATGTAATGTTTTCTATCTATATATTATTTATAAAGTATTAATAATTGTATTTTAATCTGTATCTTATCTTAATCTGAGTTTTTGAGACAACAGATCAGAAAGTTAAGCCTGTTTTCAACAAAAAGCAGAGGGAAGATGAGGGAAGATGTACAACAGCTCTTCCAAACCAGAAAGGACTGACTTTAGTTCCACCCTTGAATGAGGAGCTGCACCTGTCCATTATATACTGTCAAGTACATTATATATTGATCTCTTCATTCTATTCTGTACTTTTGAGTTCCTCGTTTGATAAGTGGTAGCTTTGTCTGACCACAGCCAAGTGAACAATACCTTTAATCCTTTTCTTCATCTGGGACACAGAGGCAAGCAGGAAACTTTCCCAGCCTTACAGCCCATGATGTACACACAAGGAATCACCTAAAATTGGTGTGAGGAACCTAGTAGCTGGGTTAGGGGACATGGTCCATTTGTGCTGATAGAGCAGCTGTGGGATATGACTCAAACCCACATTGAAATTCCACTGAATATTTTATAGGTCATCAGCATGAAGCCATTTTGATGGAAATTTTTCTGCTAAGGCAATGATCAGCCACTTGAGAAACCCAGCAGTTATTTGGGTTCGAGCACACTTTGCAAGGTGAAGCTTCACCTCTTGCTTGAGATGGATAAACCCAAGGGAAAGGGGTGGACTCGCCCCATTGCAGTGATCATCTCACAGTCGGGATGGAAAGCGCTGCAGCTGCTAATTGCTTTCCTCAAAACCTTGTGCTGTTTGCCGACAAGCTCCTTGGCACACAGTCTGTGTGTTTGTTTAGGGGCAGACACAAGCAAATTAGCTTGGAAGTGCCGAGGCCTGATGCTATATTCATATTCCCATAGTGCCATTTATTCCTGTGGGAGCATGTGCAAATTAATTCTGGAGGCTGCTCACTTAAATGGTGCTAATTGCATCGGTCCTCTTGACAAGATACGTCTGCTGTCAGACGTCCAACGAGTTTCTTGCATTTGTGTGGGTGTGTTAGAGAGGGAGAGGCTATCGGAGAATCTTATAGTGTAGGTGTCTCTTGGAAAGAGGAGTCCTCACCAAGATTCAGGAGCTCCAAAAGGAACTTTGGATGGAGATTTAAAGACAGGCTAATGGGTCAGCCTGGAGATAAGACTGCTGAGATGTTCAGAAAAAAAATATTAATACATTTTTCTTTTTTTCACCGGGTTCAAAAGCACTTTAAGTACTTGGAAATCCCAGAACGCCCTGCATTTCCCTTGTCCTGACTTAAACAGGATAAGATGTTTCTTGGCTGTGCAATCAGCCCCTTCCCACTTTCTTTTTTTTTGAAACGAATGCATGTAAAATTGGTGACCTGTGACCATAAAATGAATTTAGCAGTTTTGCCCAAGAGGCTCCTTTTGATCTTTATTACAGAGCTCTTAGCAAAGGATGATATTTACGGGTTGTATCTGAACTAGGAACTGTAAATGTGGCCAGAAGCGTTCCTGGGCAATGTAATGCACTCATCTGTGCTGGTAAACTCGGAGAATGATGTCTGGTACATTTGGCCCAGGCCAGCTAATGCTCTGTCTGATGATTTGTAGGGCCCAGATGGGCACTTTTAGCATGCCAGGGACTGTTCACGGACAGCAGAGGCCTTGTTTTGCAGGCTAAATCCTTTTGCTAGCATAGACATGAACTTGAACATGCCATGGCCTCGGTGCATGTGACCGTGCTTGTTTTACTTGGATGAATGCAACTGTAGCATCTTTGATAGATGTCTAACTTGGGAACCGTGTGTCCTCAAGTTCCCCCTGTAATCAGAAGGGAACAGCTTTTTCAGGGGTAAATCAGGGCACCTAGTTTGGGTTTCTGCTCTGAATTGCCCTCTGAAGGAGCTGTGCTTCTCAGTCCCTGTAGAAGGAGTCAGAGAAGAACATCCTCCTGCCTGGGACCTTAAATGTGTGTGGCATGAATACACCCTGGGGTGTAATACCTACTAATAGCTGTAATACCTACTAATAGCTTTGCTTGCCCTCTGTGTGATATATGGCAGCTACTGAGCAGTGCAGGGCACTGAATGCATGGTTATTTGCACAGCCACATTTTCTGGCCGCTGTGCTGATAAAAAGAGAGGGAGTCAGGCTAAAGTTATGTGAGAGCAGATACCTGCACTCCCACCTCAATCACCTCTGATCCTGCTCTGCAGCCAGGGAAGTTTGTGAGCAGGGTGCTGGTGCTTATTTAGTCTGAATTACAAATATGGCAACCTCATCAGAGTCAGAATCAACGTAGGCACTATTTGAAGAGAAAAAGGCAGAATCCACCTTGGCTACAGCATCCACGAAGTGCTGATTTTCCTGGCATTGATGGACTTCAAACTCCGCAGTGTACTAGATACAGCATGGTTCCAGAAAGGAAGAATTACATTAGGCATTAAACTGCAAGGTGGAATCACATAATTGCTGTGGTGCTCTGTTTTACTTACACATTGCTGCAAATTATAATGTTAGTATAGAAGCAATTGCAGTATCATTACACTGCCAGTGCCGCCACTGCAATTGAAAGATATGCCAGTTTTTTTTTCCTTATGAATTTGTTTTCAAGGGTGGGTTGCACATTAAGGATCACTTCATTCGTTGGGAAGGAACATTTGACAATGAACATTTGCAAAAAGTCTTTAGTGCATATGGGCAGAGCGTGGAGGTATACTTTTAAAAGAAGTATTTTTAAAAGCGTTTAAAAAAAAAAAGAATTTTGAGGCTTCATAATACTCCATGCAGAGTGTTTTATAAAAGAAAAAAAAAAAGAGCAAATAAAAGTAGTGCTATAAATAGGAGTCATTTTTGTTATCAACTGACTGCGGGGAGTTAAGTGTTCTGGAGGAACTGCTGCACAGTGAACCAAGTAACTGAAGAGCAGAGCTAATGGGGTCTGGGAGAGCTCCACTGAGAAACTAGTTTCACGAAATCTCCTTAACTTTAAGAAGAATTTTGTCACTAGGCCCTTGTCCTTTAAGCTTGAGCTTTGATGGGAAAATTTCTTCCAATGCAGAAAAAAAAAATGCAATATTAACTACCAGAGAAAAATGAAGTTTGTTCTATGCAGCTAAGCTCTTTCCCCTTAAATCCTTCAAATCTCTCTTATGTTTAGCTCTGAAAAACACACAAGGTCCAGAATTCATCTTTGGACACTGGCCAAAGAAACGTTATCCTTTGCAAATATTTTGAGTTATGGTCTAAATTTTTGGAAGACAGCTTTTAATGAGGCTTATGAATTATGAATTATTTAATGAGGCCTGGATTTGCCAGGCTATTTCTTTAGCCATGGGTAGAATTTGTGGTGGGGTAAGATCTGTGTCAGAGGATAAAACAATTCAAATGTTTAAATTAGGTAGATCATGGTTTTTAGGAGAAAGTGGATGCTTTCTGCTGCAGAAATGGAAAAATGATGGAAAATGATGGAGATGCAGAGAGTGGCTAAATCTCTGGCAAAGCACTAGGCACTGCTGAAATTCTGGAATCCTAAAATTCTGGGTTTGGAAAAAAAAAAAAAAAGGAAACATGGCAATAAATAATGCTTGCTTTAACCTTCTTGTGTTTCTCTTCTCACCTCTGCTTTATTCTCGTGTAACTTGACAGTTACACGTGTTCAGCATTCATTATACACAAGTCCCTGGAGGAGTGCTTGGCAGCTGAGGGCTTGCTTATTCTTGAAAGAATAAAAATGAATTTGAAGAAACTGTTTAAAAAGTTTTGTCCTAAGGACAAAAGGACAGAGTGCTGGAAACTGGAGATTATGTTTAGTTCTTTGTACAGAAGGTTTCTCAATAGAAAACCCTGAGGGGCAGAAGGATCACAGCGTTCCTAGTCAAGGATCAGTGTAACAGGTGTGATACTGAGACTTCTGCAGCTCCCTCAGGAGGGGAGCGGAGGGGCAGGCGCTGAGCTCTGCTCTCTGGGGACAACGACAGGACCTGAGGGAACCAGGACCTGAGGGAATGGCATGGAGCTGGGACAGGGGAGGGTCAGGCTGGGGGTTAGGGAAAGGTTCTGCACCCAGAGGTGGTCAGGCACTGGGACAGGCTGCCCAGGGCAGTGGTCACAGCACCGAGCCTGGCAGAATTCAAGAATAGTTTGGACAGTGCTCTCAGACACATGGTCTGGTTATTTATTTATTTATTTATTGGGGTGGAGACCCAAAAGTTGGATTTGATGATCCCTGTGGGTCCTTTCCAGCTCGGATATTCTATGATCTATGACTTTAACCAAACTTTCAAAGGGAGGGAGTTGCCTTCTCAAGGATGTTGGATTTAGGGTTCTCAGCAGAGGGACAACCTCATGTCCTCCTAACGTGAGCTAGTCCAGAAGTGGAAAAAGGAAATATCATAAAGAAAAAATTGCCTTGCGCTTTAAATCTGTCTCAATGAAGCTTTAAGGGAGAGTTTAGTAGATTTAATAACCCACTGCAGTGCAAAATCATTTCTCCATTTGTGTGTTTGTAGACCTTAATGGGGCTTTGTGGTGAGCAAATTCTTTACCTTTCCCATTCCTTTCTTCCTTCTTTCTTCCTTTCTTTCTTTCTTTCTTTCTTTCTTTCTTTCTTTCTTTCTTTCTTTCTTCTTTCTTTCTTTCTTTCTTTCTTTCTTTCTTTCTTTCTTTCTTTTCCTTCCTTTCCTTCCTTCCTTCCTTCCTTCCTTCCTTCCTTCCTTCCTTCCTTCCTTCCTTCCTTCCTTCCTTCCTTCCTTCCTTCCTTCTTTCTTTCCTTCTTTCTTTCCTTCTTCTTTCTTCTTTCCTTCTTTCCTTCTTTCCTTCTTCCTTCTTTCTTTCCTTCTTTCTTTCCTTCTTTCTTTCCTTCCTTCTTTCTTTCCTTTCTTTCTTTCTTTCTTTCTTTCTTTCTTTCTTTCTTCTTTCTTTCTTCTTTCTTTCTTTCTTTCTTTCTTTCTTTCTTTCTTTCTTTCTTTCTTTCTTTCTTTCTTTCTTTCTTTCTTTCTTTCTTTCTCTTTCTTTCTCTTTCTTTCTCTTCTTTCTCTCTTTCTTTCTCTCTTTCTTTCTCTCTCTTCCTTCCTTCCTTCCTTCCTTCCTTCCTTCCTTCCTTCCTTCCTGCCTTCCTGCCTTCCTGCCTTCCTGCCTTCCCTTTCTTTCTTGCCTGCCTTTTCCTGCCTGCCTTCCATCTCTCTGTGACACTTTATCTTTCTCTCTGTTCCTTTCTGTTTTTCTTTCACTCTCTTTTTTTCTGTCCCTTTTCCTTGACTTTCCTTTGACATAACAAGGAGAGTTAAAACATCAGATCATTCACATTGTTCTTTCCTAAATTCTTAGCCCTATTATTACAGTTTCACGTCAATATGTTATTAATGCTAATTTAATGCTACTGAAAGTTTCTGAGCTGACATGCTCTGCTGACACATCTCTTACAGTGCATATACTCCGTACGGTGCACTGTCTCTTAATTTTAAAATATTTGACAGCTTTGGGATTTTTTCATGGGGCGTAACTTAAAGGATGATATATAAAAGTGAGGTTTAAATCACTCATTATCATCAAACAGATTTCAGTATGATTTGCTTAAAGAAAAGGGTGTTAGCTTCACTTTCAGGAAACAACACTCTGCTTCCTTGAACCAAGGAGCTCAGATGAACCAAGTCAGCATGTCCAGTGATGAGCAGGATTCAGAGGAAGATATCAACATCAAAATAAGTGGGACAGAGAGCCCCAGTTCCTTCAGGTTCTTAAGCATTTTTATGATGGGAGTTGCCTCACCTGTATTTAAATGTCTTAAATTAAAGTAAAAGAGATATATAAGCTCTGTTTGTATTCAGTGCAGAGAAGGACATTTCCAAAGAGTGTTGCAACCCACCTTAAGCCAGGTGTCCAAGACAGCTGTAGAGGGTGCTGAGACAGTTCAGAATAGGTAGAAGCTTTTCAGAGCCCAATGTATTGCATCATTTTTTGGTGCATTGGGTGCACAGGCACTGTGAGACTTGTCAGTATCTTTTGACAGGATTCATGAGACAGTTTCTGTAAGAAAGTGTCCCCAGTGCTTAGAAATGATTGAACGTCTTTTTGAAGGATATACAACATCCATTTCTCTTTGAGATTCAATTGTCACTATGACCACAATATTTTTCCCAATATTTTCTGTTGTTACTCTTTTGTACTTAAGACAGTCCTGCAGCAGGCATCCTCTATGCTAATATGACTCTGTTCCAGAGGACCTAGTAGGATGGAGTGAGGGAGGACAGGGATCAGGGTGGAAAAATAGAATTTTTTGTCAAGATCATCATCAGCCCTGGAACAGGGAAAGTGGAAAACCATTGTCCCTGAGTCAGCCTCAAGACTTGTGTGAGGCTGATTTGGATCCTCTGTTTTCTCACTGATGAGAGATCCACAAACAATTCTGAACAATTTGGAGTTTTCTGGAAAAAAAAAAAAAAGAAAAAAAAGGAAGGAGATGATCTCCAGCCATCCCAACAAAACATACTGTCATTGCTGGAAAGTGTGGACTACTGCAGTAGGAAAGTGTGGACTACTACAGGATAAGAGAAGAAAGATACCTGGGAAAAAATTTAGCTGTTGAGCACAACACTAATTATGGGCCTTTAAAATGATGATAATGTATTTCTAATTCAAAAAGTTATTCAAATGTCTAGTTATAGACCGGTTTACCTGATTCAGTCACAAAAAAAAAAAAAAAAAAAAAAAAGAATAATAGTTGACGTGGAAGCCGGTGAATAAAGTATTACAGATGAGAATTATTATGTATCCCTATTCAGGGATTATATTTTTATGAGAAGGAGGTCATCTCTAAGAAAACTCATTTCTTTCTGCGAGGAGTTATGGTTTGGTTGATATGGTAACTACCCAGATATAATATATTTGTTCTTAGGCATTGTTACTGCCTACTGAATGACATTTGCATTAAAAAGTAACACTATACAGTGGATTAAGAACTGACTGAACTCATGTAGCAGGTATCAGTGGAAAGGCATCATTTCTAGTGCAAATGTAAAAGGGATATATAGAAGTTCTGGCGCTATTCCAAATTTCTGCGAACCCTATGGACATTAATATAAAATCTTTGTCATAATATTTGTGGATAGAGCAAAGGATTGATAGAATATTGCATAAGGCAGAGGACAAGGAAGTAATTTTAAGCAGTATGTATTTAAAAGCTACTGCAAAATTGTATTGCTTTGCTCCTGAAGGAAAACACCACGGCTGTAATTTTATTTTATGAAATACTTAACATGCATGGGAATCAAATTTTCTAAGGTAGCTAGAAAGGACATAACAATGACCAGTGGCTGAAAGCTCAGGTTACTTAGTTGTGTCTTCTCTTTTACAGAATGCTTAAATGCTTACAAATTAACAGAGGTGTAGCTGCAGTGCAGATTTTATTACTCTATTTGCCACTCATGTTGGGTGCTCACTGCTGCAAACCTTCTGAGGAATTCTCCAAACACCACAAGTGTTTGCCTGAAGCTTTGCCTGGCAATAGAAAAAGAATGGGTGTAAGCACTCTTCTTTAGTGCTAAAATCTTTATCAGGGATCTGGATGAAAGGCTCCAAAAGAAGGGAACAGCTTTTGCCATCCCTTTTCTCTCAGTGCACCCCTGGACGTAGCACTGGGACCTGGTTTCCAGCTGGGACCAGTTGATTTACTTTCATTCTGGCACAGTCTTCCTTTGGACACAAGAAGCCGTGCTGCTAAGTTAGATGGTAAAGCACTAGCCTCTGATACGTCTGTATGAATTATTCTGTAGCTGGAAAGCGAGCATAGCAAATATTTTCTTTCCCTTGTGGATTATTTGTTCCTGTGCATTAGATATGGACAGGAAGGCAGTACAAGACATCTGTAAAATAAAGGCCAAAGTGAGGCCACAGTTGTTTAAGAGGTAATAAGAGATTTAAAGGACAAAGTTATAAGAAGAAAATTGGCATTTCTATTTCTTTGTGGCAAGAGAGTTCTGCATCAAGGCCAAGCATATAGTTTTGCTGTATAGTCCTGGTTCAAATACAGGAGCTACAACCAGGAAGATTTTTCTAGCCTGTGCTTCCCTGCTAGGAAGCCATGGTTCTTTCTAATTGAACCTAGTGGAGGGTGTCTGATGTCATTAAAGATTGAAGTGATAATTAATGTATCTATAATTTAGCAGCATTAGTTCCCTGTTACACGAAGAGGTACCCCGCTGTGTTTGTGACTTGTTTTATTCTTCCTTCTGTATCTCTCTGAGGCAGCATAGGTGAATGGCATTTTTGTGATTTTATTTATTCCTTCCATTTGTTTACTCTTTATTTGGGAGAATTTTGCTCATTTTGGTTTCTTACTTTGCTTATTTTATTGCATAGCCATACATCTTCTAATTCTGTGACCAGGCCTCAGAAGTACTGTTTCCTGCACTGACTCAGTACCTGTAACCAAAAGAGCATTCGTTCTTAGCAAAAGCAGAATTCAAAGCATCGATTTAATATCTGCACAGGGCTTTTGATACTTCTAAGCAAATCTTTTGTCAGTACAGCTTGGTTTTGAATGGGAGAAGTGGCATCACTTTGGCTCTTGGAAGTCTTAATGGTTTCAAAGTTCTCCTAACAGAGGAGAGTTTTGCTATTGTGTTGGGAGGTTGTACAGGCCTCTGATGAAGAGGAAAAAAATGATGATTTCACCTGTCTAATGCAAAGATATAAGTAGTCTTGAATGAAGTATCCAGGTTTTCAATCCACTAGGTAAAATGGAGCACAAGAGATCTCTGGCTAAAATTTACATGAAATGACCCTGTGATCACTCAATATTGGTTCCCGGTAGTGGATGGTGCTGCATCCAGCTCTGGGGTCGCCAGGACAAGAAAGACGTGGATGTGTTAGAGCTGGTCTGTAGGGGTCTTTATCAGGCTTTGTAGTGATAGGACAAGTTGTAATGGTTTTAAACTGAAAGAGGGTGGTTTTATATTATATATAAGGAAGAAATTCTTTACTCAGAGGGTGATGAGGCCCTGACACAGGCTGCCCAGAGAAGCTGTGGATGCCCCATCCCTGGAGTGCTCAAGGCCAGGCTGGATGGGGCTTTGGGCAAGCTGGGCTGGTGGGAGGTGTCCCTGCCCATGGCAGGGGGTTGATATTAGGTGATCTTTAAGTCACTTAAAACCAAACCCATTCTGTGGTTCTGTGTGATGTGAAAAAAAGGTGACGGCTCTGAATTTTATTTGTAGAAGCAACAGCCCTGAAGGTAGCCCAAAGAAAATCTGCTTGCATGATTCTGCTTGGCAAAGAGATGTAGGCATAGAACCACAGAATGGGTTGGAAGGGACCTTACAGACCATGCTGGTGTTTCTCTCAAAAACATGCTGGTAGGAATTTGACTGAGGTGCTCTACAAGTACTGTGACAAACTCCTTGCCTATGTGAACTATGCAGCAGCAGATGCTTGGCTGAGTAAAGACACTTTTGTGCTGTGTTGATACAAAATTGTCCCAGTTCTAAACACCCTGGATAACACATGCTAGTAAGAGTGACTGCTCTGTGGTCTCCTTTGCTGCTGCAGCAAAGGGTGGCTGGATGTGTTCAACTGCTTTTTATTGCTGTGTTGGCTTTTGGGACTTCTGGCAATGGATTTTACAGTCTTCTTTGTTTCCATTGAGCTTAGCGTACCTCAGCTGCATCTGATAATCTGGCCCGTAAATTCATCAGCACAATGAAACAGGAAAAATATCTGATTTCATTGCTAGGCTTAACTAAACATTGTGGAATATCAGATTTTTTATTGGAAGTTGGAAAGCAGGAGGAGAAATGTAGGTTCTGCTGTCAACATCCTCAGACAAATCATTCTTACCTCAAAATTTTTATGTAGCTTCATGAACAGTTCAAGGTGAGCCTACTGAAGAAAGTCTTCAGAGAGCCCTGTGGGATTGTGTCCCACTGGTGAGGGCATTGCCTCTGCTGGGGTCACTCTTGCTTTGACTCCTGGCTCCGTGCTCTTTTGGAAGCAGCTAGCCCTTGCTGCTCCTTGACAAGCACAACAACTAAAGATACTGAAGGAATAATGTATGAAATATCAGGCGAAGATGATATTATGCAGCAAGACAAGTTTTGCAGCTGCAGAATATATATATATATATATATATATATATATATATATATATATTACGGTGTTTACAATTAGGCAAATGGAGGAATGGGGCTTAGTTTTCCTCACCTGGCTGCATTGAAATAAGAGAAAGGACATGAATGTGGGGCTGTGCATGCAGTGTGTAGTCAGAGGTTCATTTGTACATTCTCATTAAACCAATTCCTCGAGCTGGTTGTCCCCGTTGATTACAAGTGTGCAATTATCTATTGATCTGGGAAAACAAAACATAAATAAATGTTGCTTCAAAGATATGTCAGGAAAGAGGTGAATAGGTAGACAGTTCTCTGCAGAAAAGCATTTACCCACAGCTGTGATGACACTAATTGGGAGCATGAGAAATGACTGGGTATTTTCATGATTTCCTTTGGAGCCTGTGTATAGGGCTGAATGTTCTTCAAAGTTTTAGTCGTACTTAATAATGCTTTCTGCTTGAGCAAACTCAAGGAGAACAGACACATAAGAGTCATGGCCCTAGAGCAGTGTTGTCAGGGGAACCACGCACAATTCGGTAAGATACCTGAGAGTGGGCTTCACTTTGACACTGGCTTCTTATGGGACCTTTTCACGATCAAAGTCAGTTCATCATTCCGTGCTCCAGATTCTGCTTCCCATCTTCCTTCTGTTTTAGGTAGAGATTTATATATTTATGAGTAGGAGCTGTTCTATCTATCTGAAAAGTCTGAGCAGCACCCAAATATTAACTGGGTCTTGAGATGGGCCTTCTCACCAAATATGACAGTGGAATCATATTTTAAATATTCTTAATTTTTTTTTGTCTTCCATGAAGATTTATGGAGTAATGAAAGAAAGCCAAAGTAATGACCTAGCTGTGGGGAAGGCTCTGTTGGGCTTCTTGGCTGGCCGGTCAAGAAAAAAGTAGCTCAAAACCAGATGTAGTGTCTTTGGTCTCTTGCCTAGCCTGTGGTTAAGGGATAGGATAGGGAAAGGGAATTTAGGGCATGTAGAGAGAGACAGGGAACATAACTTTTGCAGTGGGACCGCATGGAAGTGTACAAATCCCAAGAAATCAGGTTCTGTTAGTTCCATATCTTGCAAAATGATGTATTTACCTGTGATAATTTTGTACTGGTTCTTTTGCTTTTTCAGATGTTCTGTGTCCAAACGTCCGTGTGGAAGGAGATCGATTCAAGCATACCAATGGAGACACTGATGAGATTCCAGGTAAAGAGACACACTTTTTGCGCTGTAAATTGGGGGTTGAAAAAATAGAATTATACATTTCTGGTGTGATGTTCTTATCTGTTACACAGTTTAGCTGTCATTTTTTTAATCTAACACATTCAGTGATGGAGAATTAGTCTAGAAACTGTAGGACTGGAAAAGAGTTATCTGACCATGGACAGAAAATTTATCATGAGCTTTTTTTTTTTTCTTTTTTTTTTGACATGGCAGAAAATTAAAAAGCTAGTGGATCTTAGAGTAGTGGATAGAGGAAAGTAACAAGCCTTGGAGATTTTTTATGTATTTATTTTTTTAATCACTCAACGTTTGGTGAGTTTGAATGTCCATTTATTTGGTCTCTGATTGTTGTGGGATGACCACGACCAATAGTAATTACCATTGATGATCAGGTTATACATAGGTATGTAAGAGAAAAACAAAAAGAAAGAGAGAGAAAGAAATTTACAAGAAGAACCAGCTCATCTGAAACACTGGTGAGAAATCAAGAGGAAAGCAGATTTGGTTTTCTGTGGGTTCTGATACATCCTTCCAGGCAGATGAAGGACTTAATTTGCCAGACATATGCAGGGGCTGTGCTTCTTTTCTACCCACCCAAGACTGTTTGAGCTGTTGGCAGAGAAAATCTGTGCAGCAAGGATGTGCTGTGAATATCTCTGATTGACCCAAAATCTGTGGTGAGAGGCAGGAGGCTCTTCTGCAGGTTGATTATGAGTCAAAATGGTAAAGGTCTGACAGCTCTGCTACACGTTAAGAGTTTTTTTCACTGGGGGACTTGCACTGCCTGCACAGAATATCAGTTCAACTGTGCTGTCTGTAGGCAGTTATTTTGGCTGCAGTCTGGCTTCACCTAGGCCTGTGATGATGTTGGGTGGTAGCACCTTTTCTGGTTGTCAGACGCAACCCCATAGTCCTCATACACCCAATCTCAACTGCTGTCCACTTCTAGGTCTTGTGTCAACTGTGTCAACTTATTCTGACAGTCCTACCGGGCTGTGCAAATGGTAGAGATATTCAACAGATAACCATACTAATTCTGAAGGAACCTGTTTGCGGTGGAAGTTGCAGCTCAAAATGAGTAGGAGGATTGTATCTCTCTCACAATATCATCTTCTATGTGATGCTTTCCAGAAGTCTGGTGTTGCAAATGGCTGCCTATTTCTAGTCCGTGTTTATCAGAGTAGAATTTTAATTCATGTGCTAATTGATACACTCTGTGCTTTCATTTGATTTCAAAAGTAAATCTGATAGGAAGTGTAAAGGGCAAGCGTTCCACTTCAGGTCCAATGCAAGAGTATTGAGTACAGTGAGGTATACATTTTTATACACATGCACATTTATATATGTAGATAACTATACTCTTCTGCAAAGTTTCTGTCTTTTAACTGTAGACTAGTTCAGGTTGGAAGTAAACAATGGAAATCATCTGGTCCAACCTTCTGCTGGAAGTGAGACCTAACTTCAAGATCCTCTTTGAAATTAACAAGTTGTTTGGGGCCTTGTATAGTTGAGTTTTGAGTATCTTCAAAGACAGATTTTCCATGAGTCCCCTAGGCCCCTGTTCCAGTTTTGTTGCTATCACATTTTCTTTTTTTTTCCCCTAATATCTAATCAGAATTTTATTTGTTGCAAGGTGTCTGTTCTCCTGGTTGGACAGATAGCACGGTGCAGGCATTTACTGGACACAGCGTTCACCATTAAAGCACAAAGGCTCATCGTACTATGGAGTGGCTTAATAACAAGGTTATTGTAATATTTGACTAAAAATGGTCTAAAGGTCATTGTGCGGCTGCAGATGGATCAGTACGGGACCAAAATACTTACTTATACACTCCCTGCATGCACTGTGATAGTTTCAGAAGACTGCAGGCCCTTGAGTCCAATTCCAGCAGAATATCATTGCATTTTCTGAGCTGAAGTAATTGGAAAATTTCTGTTGGCTTAGACCACTGAATTTCCTTTTCTGAAATAAGGTGTTATGCTGGTAGTTGCTGCTGAAGGGCTTTTTTTGTGCTGCCCCAAAGAGGACTGTGCTGCAGTTCTGAGGAGCAGCTTTCCACCCACTACTCACACCTGTGAGAGCACTTCAGCTCTGGGGTTTCTGTGGATTCACCACTGACAGCACAGAGGGGAAGGCAGTTCCTCTGCCAACTAGTCCTCAACTATTAAAGGATTTGAAGTTAATACCTGTGTCTTCCACTCCTCTTGGAAACTTGATGAGAGCCAAAATTGGTACTTGCCTGCAGGCTCCTAGCATGGCAATTTGCAGCTGCATCCTGCACAAGCTTGTTTCTAGGCTGGCACAAAGTGGAGCCCCATAGGGTGGATGTTTCAGCTAACCTCATTTTAGGGTTCTGTTTAGGCTGTATTAAAAGGCTTCTCACAGCAAACACCTTTCCTCTTTCAGGCATGGATAAGGTGCGAGAACTGGAAGTAAGAAGGAGAAAAGTCCTTTCTTTTTTTTTTCTTTTTTTTTTTTTTTTTTCCTTAATTGATTGCAATGCAGCAGCACATGTCACAGGCAATTGTTTCACACAGAATATCACCAATGCCAGCCCTTTCCCATATACAATACTTACGTATACATAATAACACGACCAGCGACCTCTAAGTGTCTGATTGCAGTTAGCTGAATGTGAATTGAGTCACTTTGGATTAGCAAAAGTAAACATAAAGGCTAGATGATAGATGAGGTATAAAAGGACTTACTTTGTGCAATGAAGGGAGCAGGTGGTGTCACTGAGCAGTGGAAGATGTGTGGGATTTTGTTAGGGTTGAGGCTGAGGGTAGGGGCACAGCTGAGAGCATGGCCCAGGCACAACCCAGTGAATAACTGCATGAAAAAGGATGCTATGAGCTGGAAGAGAACCAGCAGACTAAAATGATATTTTCCCTTCAAAAGGCAGGTGCTTCTTTTCTTTAAAGAAACAGAACTAAGCTAATCTCATCTATCTGAACCTCAGCAAGCATTTGCCAGAGTATTGTATTGAAAATAATTGCTAAAATTAAAAAGGATAGATATTAATAAAAGATATAAAATGAGACAGAAACTGGCTAGCAGGGAAGTAATGATGGAGTTTCTAGGAAAGGGAATAACAAGCCCGAGGGCAGACAGTGATGGACCTCCTCAGGTCCAGTTTTAGGTCTAATCTTCTCTGTGAATATCCACAATATAAATTAGGATCAAGCTATCATGCAGGAGGAACTGGTTTGTCTCAAAAGCTTGGGATTTTTTCCAACTGAGTTGGGACCATTTGTTCAAAGGACATATTATGGGACTTAGGGATCAGGACCAGGAATCTGTGCCATAAACCCATATTTTTTGACGGCGTCTTAGCAGATGCTTGTAAGCCACAGAGCTGTACAGCTAGAGAAAAAGGCAATGGTCATTATTGGATAGGGTAAAGTAGGTCTTGTAGAGATAGGGAGGAATTCATGGGAATGGGCAGGGTTTTGGTTGCAATTTATCTAGAAGAGCGTGCTTAGACTTCTTTGGTCAGGAAAGATGGGTTTGGTCTCAAGAAACTAATATTGTGTTCAGGAGCCAGAGAGCCTATTTTCAACAGGAGATTACAAAACTGTAACATGCAGGTGGAAGGGGGAGATATGATTGTCTTCCACAAATAGATCAGGGGAATAGCTGGAGGGAGATAGGGGAATCACTCAAGCTAAAGGACAAAGAGTATCATAAAAAATGGGTATCAGCTGTTTAAGAAATACATTCAGGTAAGGCATTAGAAGAAGGCTTCAGACTGTCAGAGATACAAAGTCCTGGAACCAGCTGTGAAGTAATAGTAATGGAGACAAACAGCAATGGACAGGGCTACTTCTCATAGCAGAAGGCTGTACGCTGACCCTCTGGTATCACAACATTTAAATGAAAAATCACAAGCTGTAGCATCCAATGATGGTTGCCACAGTGAAACATGATTGCATGAGGTAAGGATATATAGGCAGCTTTACTGTACTACTGATACAAATTTTGGCAGTGAAGTGAAGCAGCATCTGCTGAGCAGTTCACAACACGTAAATTCTGAATATAAATGTTTCTGCACGCATTAGGAATCACACTGGGAATTTTGCAAGAAAGAGAGAAATCTGGTTAGGATACCAGGATAAACACTGTTTCTCTTCCAGAAAGTCTGATATTTTAAAGCAATGCTTAATGATACTTAAAATGAATTTCTTTCAGCATCCTTGTGGGTACCATGAGTTTTTTTTTGTTTGTTTGTTTTTTTAATCAAGAAGGGAAAAGAAAACAGAAGAGGGTTTAACTCATCTGCCCTGAAATATACAAAATAAAACCACAGTTGTAATACTTAATCTCTCATATATTTCTATTGTTATTTTGGTCCATCACTGTTCAACAAGGGATCATAGCCTACTATGAATTGTGTCCAGGCAGGAAAACAATGATAACATTTTGCACCCTGAAGATGTACCCCTTGTGTAGTTTTATGAACCATTATATTACATTGAAACAACACATGAATTATCAAGCTACTGAAAAATGAATTATACTTCATGAGGTTTTAAAACTTCACATTTGAATTATTTGGTTATTAAAACAGACCTGCAGGACATGCGGGATTTGATTGCAGAAATCTGCATGATCCTAGATGTAAAAATGAGCTGAGCTCTGGTCTTCAGCATTGTCCACCAGAGGAGATAATGCTACTCAGCAGATGTCGGTTCCTATTTTCAGAGTGAATCTGCCACAGAAGTAAAGAATGACTTGCACATACATTTTTATAAAATGCAAGGAAAAATTAACCCTGGGGAGGGATGCTTCCAACCACTGCATAACATTATGCATCACATACAAGCCACACTGGATGGTGTTAATGGGGAAAGAAGGAAACATGAAAGCCCTGACTCTGTCTCCTAAGTAGTCACAAAGGCCGTGGTGTGAAGAACAGCAGACATTGCATTATGGGTTGTGCCACGGATTGACCTCAGCAATCTAACTCTCTTCCCAATCTCTGAAACCTTCATTCACAGATGAGCAAAATGCCAGCATATTTATGATCTCCGTGTTTTTCTGTTGCTCTATAAAAGACATTTGGGCATTCTACTATAGAGACACCGGCTGTAAAACTAGTAGCCTACAATTATAGCCTGTAATGGCTGTGTTTAACTGTCAGCATGTCTCCAGTGTCCTGTGGTTTGCCATACAGGGTCTGCATTCCAGAGATGCCAGTGACTAACCAGCTAATTATAATATTCCTGGGACTATTTATATTTTTTATATTAAAACGTGGTAGCAGGACAGAACTGGAACATCCAGGCTGTTGAATCTGCAGAAGGAGCACGTTAGATCCATGTCCCTCAGGGGGCAAAAGTGCTCTTGTCACAGCATGATGGGCATTTTGCCCTCCCTTTGCACTTGGTACACTGCATCATCCATCTCAAAGTCTCCTTGAGAATCCCCTGAGAGGAGAATGGTGAATCCAGGAATAGCTGCAGAGCTCTGTAGTGGATCATTGACTTCAGACAGTAGATGCACGCAGTTTTGCAGCAAACTTGAAGGTGGCGATTCATGTAGACACCAGCCACTCAATCCACAGTGGTGTAACCATATGTGCAAGACTGGATGTAGCTATGAGAGATGAGGGAGAAGGATGGAGCTTTCCTGTGCCAAGGTGCAGTCACATTGCTCTCACATTTTTCAATAAGCACCCATGAAGTAATGATAGAGTGGAGGAGGCCAGGAGCTTCTTCCTTCCTTCCTTCCTTCCTTCCTTCCTTCCTTCCTTCCTTCCTTCCTTCCTTCCTTCCTTCCTTCCTTCCTTCCTTCCTTCCTTCCTTCCTTCCTTCCTTCCTTCCTTCCTTCCTTCCTTCCTTCCTTCCTTCCTTCCTTCCTTCCTTCCTTCCTTCCTTCCTTCCTTCCTTCCTTCCTTCCTTCCTTCCTTCCTTCCTTCCTTCCTTCCTTCCTTCCTCTCAACTTTTCCTTCCCCCCTACTTTTCCAAGAAAGTTCCCCATATATAATTTGGTAAAGAGTGACCAGCATTGCCTTAAGTGCTAAAGATCATCCCTGGAGGTCTTCAAGAAATGTAGAACCCAGTAGCATGATATAGTGATGGACTTTAGTACTAGGTTAAAGGTTGGACCAGATAATCTTAGAGGGCTTTTCCAACCTGAATGCTTCTATTATTCTATGATCTCTGTTCTATACGAATGTGGAGAGGTGGATTTGAAGCCTGGCTCCTGAGACAAATGTATCTGACTATAGCTGCTGTGTCTCCATGAGAAGCAAGCAGGAAAAGCAGCAGTTGACATATTGTCCAAGTGTCAGTATTGTGTGAGCTGGAGAGACTGGATGGACTTATGTGGGCTAGATTCATCGTCTAGGCTGGTAGATGGGTTACCTGTGGAGGTAGTCTTAGGAAGTCATTTTCAGCTTTGCTTTTCAGGAGGCTATGGACTGTAAAATAGCTAATCTCAACAACATATCTGGGTTATCACACTTAAAAGAACTTTGAAGGTTTTCAGAAGTCACCAAATGACTCACCACTCACTGTTCAAGGACATTTTAGTACTCAGTAACTCCAAGAAAAGCAGCTCAGATAAGCAAATGATTGCCAATAAATCATCTGTGAGCTGTAGCTGTAGCTGCACCATGGCATGCCCAGTGTCCAGATCCCCCAGTTATCCAGGATGGGGACCTGTGGTGGTTTCACTTGGGCTTATGAACAAAAGCATCCTGCAGATTGTGCATCATAACACTGCCCCCAACAGAGCTGGGTTCAGGAATTTCTTGAATTAAAACCCCATGTTTTAAACTTTTTTTTTTCTTTTTTTTTTTTCTCCTAATACGTTCACAGTTGTAGCTACTTCCCAACATCATGGATCTCTAGGCATTGAATCTGCACTGGAGAAGGTAGCTCAGATTAGCTGCTCAAAGACATCAGGCAAAATGGAGAACAAATGATGAAATTACTTTAGGATTTGCTACTGCAGGAAGAAAACTGGAATATTTGGTAAAAACTGAGCAGTCCCCATGAAAACCTTTCTCTGGTCTGAATCCCAGCAGTAACAAATTTTGACTTCTGCATTCACATTAAATACTTACATGGGTTAACCATGCACAGAAATACGCACATGAAATATTCAGATACCTGCATATTTTAAAAATATCCATCCCCAAAGGTTGTAGGGTTTTTCTTGTTATTGTTGTTTTTAAACTAGTAACATTTGCTTTCTTCCAGAAGTCAAACAAGCCTGGGCTTTTTCTTACTGCAGTGTATTTGAGGTTGATAAAAGAGAAATAAATTCAATTTCTGCCTCTTCATAGCCCAAGAAGCAACCAATCCTTTGGCTATAAAAAGATTAATTGTTTGGAGAATGCTGAGGTACCTGCCAGATATTTCTCGGTCCAGATAGTTTTGATTAATCCTACTTCAGAAAGAGATTGCTGCAAAAGAAGGTACTGGAAAAAGAATCTCCTAGATTTGTCACTGCAAGTGTTTTGGCCATTGTGCACATAAGATGGGAAGAAGGTGTATATACAGTTTCAAGAACCTCCTCCTAATGCTTGGAAATAAATCAGCCTGTCTGATGCAAATGGTCTCCAATGACTGCTGTGGTCAGTTTTGAGATTACCTACAGGTTTAATCTATTTGGCACTAATCGTCTGGCACAAAGCAACCAGCACAGTCTCTTAGAAAGCAGTCCCTAGCTGCTGTCATATTAGGCCTTGCTCATAGCACCTAAAATTAACACGAGTACTTTTATTTTCATGAATAATCTGTTGATGAGGTTTTTGTGTAGCACAGAGAGTAGAACTGCAAGGAGAATTTAGCAGGTTATACCCTATTAAAATGGTTTTGATCATGTACCTTTCCACAGCCTGAAAACACTGGTAGTCTTTTGGGCAAGCAAACAGTAGGTAATGCTGAGTTCATCAGTCCTGCCACTCTCATATGCACTTATCTGCTGTTGCTCTTCTCACCTATATGCAAAGAGTTCTTCTAGGTCCAGTGTGCTGCCAGCAAAACCTTTATTCAAAGAAGTGTGGAGACCTCCCCTTCCTTCTGCTAACCCAAGTGGTTACCCTGTGGTTAGTCCATTTGATGGATTTCCAGAGGAACACAGGGCACCTCAGCTCCCAAGGAACTCAAAGGAGGGCTTCGAAATAGAGGAACTAATTAAAATCAGAACTTAATACAAATAGTCCTGCTAAGTTCAGCTGGTGCAAGCCTATCTGGCATACAAGGACATCAAAGGAATAATGAACCCCTGTTTAATCTTGTAAATCACTGGAGCAGGAAAGGAGCTGAAAGAGGGCCCATGGCAGTAAGCCAAATGTCCATCACCGAGAAAATGGAGAATGACTTCAACACAGAAAAGCCTTCAGCAACAAGGCGAAGAGCTCAGTGTCAAGACCAACTTTCAGTGTCATTCAGTATGCCACTTGCCCCTGTCCGAAAACAGAGGCAAACAGATAAGAGAGGATGAGTGGGCTGGTGTAGATAAACAGAACAGTGCATTGAATAAAGTGGCGTGTTATTAACATGGGATCAGGTGCTGAAATGTGCTGCCTTAGAGACAGCTGCCATAGACATGTATTTATTTCCTGCTCTTACAACAGGCCGAGGGTTAGATTCTACCAGGTGTGTCCATCTATAATCTGTGTATTCGCCTACTTATGACTTTGACCTCTTTCTTTCTCTCTAGTACTGCCTCTGTGGTCTCGTTTTCTTATTCATTTTATAACCCTCTTATCTTTCCTGAAAGGTTATCTTCCCCTTCCTGTGTGAGGATATGAAGTGATTGTTTCTGGTCCTTATTTTTTTGAGTAAAGCTTTAGGCTGATGTTTGCACAAAAGAGTAGCCCTGTAGTTCAGCCTAGTGACTGCCTGCTCACCTGCCTTGCTGCTTCACCGTGCTTGCTCCTTTTTGAAGTAAAACTCTGTGATATCCCTCAAACAATGTCCCTGCTTCTGGTAATCCCAGATGCAGACTGAAGCTCAAGCTGAGGTTGAGTTCATTTTGGCTTCTGCAAGGGACTGTTGTGGCTTGCTGCTTTGCTGGGCCAAACAAAAAGTAGAAATTGTCCCTTCCAGTGTCATGATGCATAGAAAGCAAACCAGGATCAGTAAAACAGCAGCCTGAGTGGTGGCAACAGGTATCAGGGTACATCTGTTTTATTATGGTTATAAACGGAGACCATCTAGGATATCTTCTAAGATACCTTCTGGAGTATCACCTGGAAGGTACTTGGCTTGCTGAAATAACTTCACTAGCTTCATGCTGTAAGAGCTGTTCCTCCTGCTTCAGCAGTGCCTCATTAGAAGCTTAATCTCTTACCTGCTCTTCCCAATGAGGCCGTATTAAAATTCCAGTGGATCTCATGGGAAGGGAGTCAGATCATCATGAAGTGCTGCTTAAATCTCAACTGTAGCATCTGTGGAAACAAAGGACACTTGGTTAATAGCAAGAACTTCTTTAAAACACCCTTGAGACCCTCTAATCTATAGGCTTTGGAGAATTGTATAGTTCCAAAATTCTCTTACAATCTGCTTTTAAATGTAGCAAATTAATTTTAAGGACTTGTGCAACCCATTTGCTCACCACACTGCTTCACTCAGGGTTTGTGGGCAGTGAGTAAATCTCTCTGGTTTACTCCTCAGGTGCAGTCCTTAATGCTCTGGGAATACATCAGATAACAGCTGCTGGATGCTTCTTTTGAATCAAACTGTTAAGCTGGGAATGCTGGATGTGGGATGAAATATCTGTGCAGAATGTAAGATACTGCTTTCTCTGTTTTTGCTGGAGAAGTGAAGTATAGGGGAATAAAACAGGGCCAGAAG
This sequence comes from Anas platyrhynchos, assembly GCF_047663525.1. Classification (NCBI taxonomy): domain Eukaryota; kingdom Metazoa; phylum Chordata; class Aves; order Anseriformes; family Anatidae; genus Anas; species Anas platyrhynchos. Next base: position 8,754,495 of record NC_092620.1, on the reverse strand, counting down.
ATAGAGTTCTTATCCATTGTAAGTCTTTGGAAATCACTTAGTTGTTGACAGCCAGAAAGGTTTTCCAGGAAAAGACCTGAGGGTAATGGTGAATAAAAATTGGACACGAGCCAACAATGTGTTCTTGCAGCCCAGAAAGCCAACCATGTCCTGGGTTGCATCAAGAGCAGTGTGGCCAGCAGGTTGAGGGAGGTGATTCTAGCCAACTCAAACCATTGCATGATTCTGTAATAACATCAGTGCACAACATCTCCCCTCCTAAATACTACTTTTATTGCCCAGTGATTCGGGCACTGATGCACTGTTGTGGATATGGATAATTTTAACATAGAGGAAGAACTTTGGAGATGGAGAATTCAGTTATCCCTAAAAATATCCCTAATTATCTAAGGTTCTGTCAGCTCTTGCCAGAATTTCCTTTCCTGTGATGGAAGGAATGTCAGGAACAGCAAAAATGCTCTAGCAGATGATGGCTACTATAACAGTAACAGCAACACATGTTTAGTAAAGCAGTACATGTAGGTTTCCCCTTCAGTCTTTGGACACTTACTTCTGTCCCAGCCCTGGACTGAGACACATCTTCACTGTCCAGAAAGAACTATTTTCAGCCTAGAGCATTTTGGAAAACAAGGATGCCAAGGGTTTAGATACAGTAAAAGAAAAATTATAACTCTCATTTATACTCTGACTTCAGGTAGCTAATTGCCAGACACAGCTGGCTAAAAATACATCATTGAATTTCAGAATATGGCATGGTAGCTTTTTCCCTTTCCCTTTCCCTTTCCCTTTCCCTTTCCCTTTCCCTTTCCCTTTCCCTTTCCCTTTCCCTTTCCCTTTTCCCTTTTCCCTTTTCCCTTTTCCTGTACATATTAGCAGAATATAACTAGGGGAGGTAGCAAAAATGGCCACCGAAGGTGGTAATAATCTTGCAGACCATATTGGAGAAATTGAATGAGTGCGTTCAGGACCTACTGAACATGCAGGCTCTTCATTGTGAGCACAGGCAAACCATGTAAACTTAATTTTCACGAATGCAGAAATGTTAGGAAATAAAACTGATAAATTCTTGTATTTTCTGAAAGACTCCTAGGTGACACTATTCTTCCTAGGAATTCATACACTTCTCTACCAGAATGTTTACTGCCATTGACCTCTGCTAGTGAAAGTAACGTGCTGTCTTATCACAGGCACTACAGATTGCCATTTTCAGAAGTGTCAGAGGAACAGTAGCTGATGACAACCTCCCTTGACCTTGGCACTTGGCAGTACTCCATCAGTATCTAGACAAGGCTGATAATTCAGCTTGAAGTTTAACTAAGACCAGCGTATGGAGCATTTCCTGCAAACGCCACTTAGTCTTATATTAGTGCTTGTGGATGGAAATCCTCTGTGATAAATGTAGTCCAGACACATTACCTGAGGCTCCAATGCCCAGTGCCTTTCCAGATTCCTTTCTCACCTGATTTCCACATTGCCCACCAAAAACTTTTACAATTAGAAGTAGCCCGCTGAGCCCCCAACAAGTGTTACCTCGAGCTCCTTGGGAATGCAAAGCAGGAACCTTTTCTTAGAAAGTTTCTTTAGACAAAATAAGAAGCTAATGGCCCTGTCCTACTTTGAGAAGACTTTCCAAATGTGCACACTGTTATGTTTCTGGTTATTAAAACTTCTTGCTGTTGCTTTGGTTTTCTGAGTTTGGGTATTGTTTTTTCTTGTGACAATCCCCTGCCCCCTAATACAGATTCTTAATGGAATCAAGCAGAAATCCAGCTTGTGCTCAGGGGAACCAACTATGGCCCCTTCAGCCTGATCTTGAAATAATTACTATAAAAAAAAAAAAAAAAAGTGAGTCTGTGAGACAGAGCTCTTTGATCATCCTTTAGCCACGCTTTAGTGTGTGGCAGCGTGCAGTGTGGACATCCTTCCTGTAAAAGAGAATCTGTTGAAGGTTAGAGGTAGACGATGTAGAAATTGTCTAGTGCCAAGTTTTACCAATCTTTTCCCTGCAACAGGCAGCCTACTTTCTGATTCTGGGAAAATGAGCTGCTTCCTGTAAGGGGCTATTACTTGCAAGTAAAGATACATTCGGCTGATTTGATCAGTAGAGCAGTGCATAAGAAATTGCTTTTCAAGCCAAGTATGCTGTTAGGCATCTAGGCTTCTCTTTCAGGTCACTGTTTTAATTTTAATGTTAACGGGCTAGGGTGCACTGCTTTTCAGGAGACGTAATTAGGTTAGAGGGTTTCAGTGGCCCCATATTGTTTTAGTAGCCATAATGAAGTAGGAAGCTTATGATCAAAGAGTATTATTCATCTTATTAATTGTCATATTTATGGCATTACTGATTAAATAATTTATAAGCCATCTGGGAAACCATACCTGTCCTTTTACACACATAGGAAAAAAAAAAAAATCCTTTTCAAGCAAAGCACCTGAGAACAGAAAACTTCTCCCCTTTCATCCTGTGCTGGAGCATGGTGCAATGGCTCGGTAACAGAACCTTTGTCCTTGCTAATTCAGCTAGATATGTTTCTTCCTCTTCATTTTTGGAGAGGACTGGGAAGCTATGTGTAGGACCTCATTTTCCCTGTAGCCCTCAGACAGCATTTGACTTGTGTCTTCTAAACATAGCTGAACTCTCAAACTCCTGTTTTCCCACATTTGGCTTTTTGGAGTTGGAGATATCTGTGAATTTTCTTGGATCCAGGGATGATGCCACTCATTGGCAGTGACAACGTGATTTGTCCTTGATGGTGGAAAACTAATGTGCAGCCCAAATTTCTGCTGTCAGTCCATCCCAGAAATGTAGTGCAACAGACTAAATAGGCAGTAAGACATTTAGGGAAAGATCTAAGTGAACTGTTTTCACTGCATTGTTAGCAGCCAGGTAGTGCTGGGTGTAAGATTCTGTTCAAGTGTTGGAGAAATTATTACATAATAAATATTTTTTTAACAGTGATATTTAATACTAAATTAAAAGCATCACACTGGTTCCCTCACAATCCCAGTCCTAGTCCTGAAGTCAACAAGGGAAGAACATATTCAATCCATTGCTTCCAGGCACGTGAAATAAACAAAATAGTAAAAATAAAGACTATATATGTTTTCTTCTCCTTCAACTAGAATAATCTTGGAGATTACATTCAAGCAAAAATTTGTATGGGACTCTTTTCATGTCTTCTTTCCAGTCTCACCTGGGCAATCTGCCCAGACCAATCTCTCAACTCAATTGACAATATTTGGGGTTTGTTTCTTCTCCCTCTTAGAAATGGTATAGTACCTGTTTAAGAGAATACATAAATGGCCAAGAGATACTATTAAGGAGATTCTGTAAATGGTCAGGATAGCAAACTTAAGATATTGCTCTTCTGATTTTAAAAATCTGCAACATTTATTCAATCCTGAATGCAAATGAGGCAATGTAAACATAAATTATGTGTCATTATTTACATTTTTTTTCCTCTTAATTTCTGCTTCATTCAATGCAAAAAAAAAGAAAGAAAAAAAAAAACAAACAGATGTACAATAGGTGGAATAGGTGGAAAATACCTCACTTCAGTGGTCTGAAAATTATGGTCTGTATGGGCTTCCATTCTAGTGAATGGAAGCAGGTAGGCACTGCCAAATAGTCATTTGGCCTGTCTTTAGATAGGTCCAAGACAGATGTGTTCAGTCAGCTACCTAGATACTCCTGTATTTCTCTGCTGATCCACAAGGAAACTGAGACAACCTGCATACATCAGAAGTCTCCTGTTTTGGACAGCTAAAATTAGGTGAGGTGCATCCCATTCTCAAAACACAGTTCTTTGTTTAGTGCATGGCCTGATGCTATATTTTCTGTAATGCTACTGAAATCCTTGAGGTAATGGACGATTGAAATGTCTATTGCCTCCTCAGGTTTGGTAGGCAATGAAATATCTAGGAGTGTGAGTCATTTCACCAGCTATTCACCAGCTACAGACCTTTACTAGGTGAGGTTTAGCAAGGAGACTGAGCAACCTAAGCTCTCTTTATGTCAATGGAGACAAACATTCACTTTTAGCATCTGTTTTAGCATGAGATGAATCTTTCCCTAGAAGTGCATGTGTTAACCCTCTTTGCCTGAGAATCTATGTTATTACACTGTCTAAAGAGCTGACCTTTAGCTAGATGAAGTGCTCCATGTGAAGTGCTCTGAGAACATGAATTTGTTTCATAGCTCTCTCTAAGGAAATTAGAGGCAATACCTGAATTAGATATAGAGCAAAATCATGGTGTAATTAAGACAAAAGCATTTGCTGGTTTTGGGTGTGCACTCTGACACATTTAGAGCTCAACTTTTCCATGAGACTAAAAGGCACTTCAAATTTTCAAAGAACAACCGTCGTTCATTTCTAAATTAAAAGTATATCAAAAATTTTTCAAGTTGTAAATCCATAGCCTGAATACAAAAAAGGTATAGTGATTTACTGGTGTGCTTTATTCAGTTCTGAATGCAATTGGACACTATAAGTTGTATGTGACCTACCCTAAGTACTGCAAGTTCTGCTTGCAAATAGTCCTAATAGCCTTGTTTGCATTTCATTGTGTTGTTTAGGAATCTCAGGGGAAAAAAAAAAAAAAAAAAAGAAAAAAAGAGAGAGATGGAATAAACCTGACTCTTGGCTTATATCCACTGCAAAAACACGCTAGTGTGCACACCTCAATAGTTGCTCGTGATGTGAATGCTAACTTGAGTTTTTAGAGAAAGATGAGACTAAGTTTGGGTCTGAGCTAAATTAGCAGGAAATTCTTGTCACTGTATCTTGTACTTGTGTACCTGAGCAACGTTCAGCCTTACAAGCTCCATGGACTGAGCAATTCTTCATGGCTTTTAGACTCTTGTGACTTGACACTGTGACATGGCTTGGGCAGCTTTTCAGCCTTATTCATTCACACCTTAGCTCCTGTGAACACTGTACAATTTTCCTTGCCTGCCAGTACCGGCTCTTACCAGCAAAGCTCAACTGCCTTCCTCGCTTTTCTGCAGCTGGTGTAGATGAAGGATATGTATTGCATGATGAAACAAGCTATGGGAGAGTTTATACGGGGGACTCGTACTGCATACTGTTTTTCATGTGATAGCCAGCAGGGAGCTCTCATGTTCTGGTAGGGTCTATTTGCTACGATTTATAGCTGCAATCGTGGCTGATTACTGCATGTCAGAAGGGTGTATCACTAGCGTTGCTGCAGAGGTGATTATGAGGTGGAGCCATGAGGCCCTGGAGCATCTTAACTGCCTATTTGCCCTCCTGAAAGTCCAGTAATAGCTGAAAATAGAGTGGGCAGGAGGGAAAAGCTGTTGACAGCCAAGAAAGTTACTGTAATACAAAAGGCCTCAACTTGGCACCAGGCAACCATTTCTGTCTTTTCAAACAATTAAGATTATATTTCTTCAGAAAAAGCAATTTCTTTAGAAAAAGCTCCATGTCAGAAGTTTTGTACTTTATTTGCTGTCTGCTGTCACATCTTGATCTGCCTGGAGGCTGGACCACACATTTTTTTTGCACCTATTTATTCCTATAAATTTGAAAAATGATATCATTAGGCGGGTTCCTTTTCCTATTGCAGCAGTTTTGAAGTCCTGCTGTGGCTTTCAGTGGAAAAGATTCACAAAGGGAACTAAGAAGCCCAAGAGTTTTAAGGCTTAAGTTCACCACACAAAAATGTTTGTCAATTCTGAAAAGGATTTAGGAGCTCACTAATTGAACAATGTTGAAACTCCTGTCATAGTTCAACATCAATTTACTAAAATAATTTGTTTTAATATCACCAGTTTCATGTATTGGAATACATCCATGGGATACCATATGTGCAGTCCCGTGTCTGAGAGGGGAAGGAGATGCTGGAATAACCCCAAAAAAGAAAGACATGGGTTCTATTTTAAGCCACAGAAACACAGAATCACAGAATGGGTGAGGTTGGAAGGGACCCCTGGAGGTCATCTTCACCAACCCTCTGCTGAAGCAGGGTGGCCCAGGACTATGTCCAGGAAGCTTTTGGGGATCTACAAGGAGGGAGACAACACAACCTCTGGGCAAGCTGTTCCAATCTTCAGTCTTTCCTAAGTCACTCTTGGCCTGGCTTTTGCACTGTCTTTGCCTCTAACTCCACAGTGTGTCTGGTTCTGGGAGCAGCTAATAGTTTGGATGTGCATTCTGTGGAGGTAGTTTGGAGGTAAATTCAGGATAGTTGAATCCGCAGAGCACTGCAGCTCCAGGATCTAGATACATTCAGGATCAAGGCACAGTTGTACTCACTCTGTCCTTGGCAGGGTTTAGTACCTGGGACTGTGTCACGAAAGCATGGGCTCTTTGTGGCTGGGAGGACATTGATGCTAGAGATGCATAGACCCACATGAACAGCTTGAGCTTGAGCTAATAAGCCTTGTCAGAACAAAGTCAGAAGCTTGACACATGTGTCAGCAGTCCAGATTAACCACTCATAGTAATGATCAGTTAATTGGACTAGGTTGTATTAAAACTATTAGAAAAGTGTATGCAGACAAGTGTCTTGGACTAGCAATTTTCAATAAGTATTACAGTTTGCACACGTGCATTTTTCAACCTTATCTTAGACTTTACAGGGATTAATGAATTATATAGTATTTTCAAGGTGCTGTGGCAATGCAAACAATAACTGTTGATTTCTGGAGAACTTTATTTTAATTTCTCAAAGACTTGTTACATTTTGACTCTGAGCTTGGTTTTGAGATTTTGGGCTAAGCAGATTAGGCCACATGAGAATTTTGTTCTGGCTTTTCCCAGCAACAAGGTTAATCTCTGAAGTGCTACATCTGTGGGCTAAGATAACCTAAGTATGGTTATAGACATTCCCCACTGCTCCCCTTTGTGTATATAGCAGCCTGATCAATGCCTTGTATTTGTACTTCTGATATGGACAGGATTTGACCTGATGGATTCGTTCAGCGTGAAACAGATCTTTGGAATGAAAGAAAATGGAATTCAGAGCTCTTATGTGCGACTTGGAAGTTTTCCTGTTGTTCAGAAAACTGAGTGAGTACCCTGGTCCTTCACTGTATTTTTGTCTGAGACTCTGATTTTTGTTGTTTGGTTCCTCTAGGTTTATTGTGAAGTACCTAGTACCTACAGATATTCTGCTGCTTTGATCAGCTCTTTCAGTCCCGCTGGCTCAGAATTTATAAAAGGTGCTTGGGATCCTCTGTACCAACTTGAGGCTCCATGCTGGTAGACAATGAGCCGGTCACAGTGTATCTCAATGGCTGTGAGGAGCAGTATTAAGAAAATCACAAAATAATTTAGGGCCTAGTAAATAGACTCTAAAAGGAATATTTGGTAGCTCTCCTGTTGAGATACAGAATCACAGAATCATCTAGGCCGGAAGAGACTTTCAAGACTGTCAAGTCCAACCATCTTGAACTGGAAGTGCAGGTCGTGACCTGGTTTTCTTTCTCTGCAAAGGGCACAGGCTCATGTCTTCTATCTCATGGATGCAGCTGGGGATGTGAGACTTGTCCCCACAGAGGTCTGAGCTTCTTCCCCTGTTGGCATCATGGGCAGATGGGAGATGTGGGTTACAATCTGTGTGTCTGTCTCCAAGAGGTTCTTGCATCTTCTACATCCTGGGCACAAACGGAGGTGCAGCTCTTGATCTGAATGCTCACAGAGTAGAGATCCAGTGAGCAGGGCTTTGATCTCCTTGGGATCGCAGAGACGAGGTGGGATAGCTCACCCTCCATGGTGACACCAGATCTTCAGGAAGGTTGTGTTGGGGCAGTGAGGAGGAGGAGGAATTGCACTGTGTGTGAGAGCAGCAGGGAGGCATGGAGCTCAGTTTGACAAAAGTGTTTTAAGTGGAAAAAGTAAAGATTTAAGTTTTCTTAGGTAAAAAGTAAATGTTTAAGATTTCTCGAGTTTTAAGAAAATAGATCTTGGAGTAGTCCAGTAGTTTCTGGGATCCGAAAAGCTCCGTGAACTAACTCTATGTAATTGGAAGAAACTCCTGCTGTCTTTTGCTCCTCTGTCCTTTTGCCACATATGTAAGGTGAAAATTAATTCCAAAGCGAAGATAATGACAGACTAATACAATGTCTAACAGTTGTGGAATTGTTCTGACCATAAGGAACTGAAGTTCAGGCAACCTGGAACATATTTGCAGTCCCTTTTTGGTTTTTAGAAGATACTGAGTATTTTTTTCATTAAGTCCTGTAGAGACAATGTAAAACTGTCTACAGGATCATTTACACCATAGTATTTCAGATATTTTTAGAAATATTAGCAAATAATACACTTCATAATCTGAATGTCATTTGTGGCACTGTAGTGTATCTTCTAACATTTTTCTTCTAAAAATTACCAAAGTAACTCCCCTCACTGTGAATTCTGTAATGATGGTGATTTTCTGAGTTCAAGCGGGTTTTCTGGTGAAAGCTGCAGTTCAGAATACATTAAAATATATTTGTTAATTGCAAGAGACCACTTCGTAGTAGATATTATCAGTTAGCTAATAAGGTTTTTGGCCTCGTAGAAGAAGGAGCAGTTTTTAATCCTGTGTCACCATCAGTTTGGTCCTTGGAGCCTTTTATAACCTGAGGCTGCCAGTTGTGTCGTAGGCTATCAGACTGTTTTCTCTTTGGATTGTCATTTGAGTTGTGCTAGCATTAGCCTTGAAAAGAGTGAGTGCATAATTTCACTGAGTAACCACAAGCCATAGATTGAATTGTCATCATTAACATCTTTGCAGTAAATTTCACTCTGCTGGTTTGAACTTCAGCTTAAAAAATCGATGGTAATTCTTTTCCTTCTTACAGATGAAGGCTGTTTTTTGTTGTTTTTGTTGGATTTTTCACGTTGTTGATTGTTTGTTTTCAGTTTTGGCTCTTCTATTTAGCTCATTGCATCTTTGAGATTGTCCCGTGACTTGCATTTGCTTGATTTCACAATATATGTTAATCTTGTAGCCCACCTGGATTGATTTGCTCTTCTCTCCTCTCCTTCTTTCTCTATATAAACACAACATAAAGAGTCTTAAAAAAAAAGTCCAAAAATGGTATATTGAATGGAAAACTGTTTGCTCTAATGCCCATGAATGATGTCTAGTCTCAGGGCATGTAAATTCATCATCTGGAAGACGGCCAACAAACTAAGGCATCTTTGTCTTGACAAGTAGTGTATACATCGCTGGTGTGTGCAGGGAAGGAAATAAACCTTTTTTTTTTTTTTTTTTTTTTTTTTTTGTCTTACAGCAGCTTGTGGGCACAATCCTTGCTTGCTGTGGCTTGTAATAACAAGCAGTCGTGTACTCTATCACTGGAGAGAGTTACCATCAGGGCCTGTGTAGAAGGTAGCCCTTGCTGTAGGGAACTGCAGCTTCTACTAAAGAAATTCTGGCAGTCTTGATCTACTGAACTGGAGCTCAGGGAAACAGGACTAATGCAATCCTCAGGTGTATAAGCAGGAACTTGCAAGTATGGGCTAACTATCTCCGTTACGAGGAACTCTGTCATCACTTCTTTGTCCAGTCTTTGTGTCCATAATTCAATAAAGAATGAAATGAATGGAAGGTTAAAGAATCAGGAAGCAAGTCTAATAGTAAGAAACACGAGCACAATACAGTCAGGTAAAGTTAAGAAGAAGTTAACAACTGGGGTGATCACCACTTACATGTACAAGCACCTTTGGGGAATGAAAGGTTAGTAGAGAGTCTTTGGTGCAACGGATAGTGGTAGATTGAAAGTCAGTGCCTGCCTATTAACATCATCAAAAAACAGCTTGGAAGAAATGCACACTTTTAATGAATGCATTTACCCTCTGGAACAACTTACCATGGATTATAAAGAGCTGTCCATTTGCACTGCTTTTAGAAATTAAGAGCTGAAGCACTTTGTTCTTGTTTTTGCTGTTGATGTTCTCCCAGAAAAGCTGAGGAAGCAAAGCCAGACCAACCAGTTATGATGACTTTCCATCTGCTCAGATTGCATCCATTTATTTGTTCATGTTGTTTTTAAAATAAGTAGGATATTTTTGCCCAGTCTTTTTTTTTTTTTTTTTTCTTTCCAATTGTCTATTTTGCCAATTGGGAGTAAAGTATCCTAAATTAGTACATTGAAATGACTAAGCTTCCTTTTAAATGATTAACAGAAACATAGAACTAAGGAAGATTTTTTTTTCTGTTTTCAGCCTTTTGCATTTTAACTTCCATACTCCTGTGGTTTGGGAATGAAACCAAATGGATATGTCACTGCGGAAGGTGTCTGCATATTTGGTTCATTTTACTTGTTGGATGTCAGGATTCAGAGATGGTGCATATAGGGTCATTGCTCACAGAAAATGAAATCTCATAAGGCTGAACAAAACCGATAACTGGAATAATAAACAAAACAAAAACATCTGTCCTGTCTTGCAGATAACCTCAAGCAACATTTAGCAACTGATAGCTACATCTCATAATTAGAAACAAAATCGTTAACCAAGTAATATATTTAATTCACTTTATTATCTGCTTAAAGGATTTGTATCATTTTATATAAACACTCGTACTTTTACAAAGTGCCAGCTTAGTTGCATGGGAAATGTGCCTATTCGTCTTCCGATCTGGAGCCTACACCCATGAACTTTCTTCCCGTTCATAGTGAGGCACCCTGCGAGTGATCAAATGCAACAGACAGGATGCAATCTGTGTCCTGGGCACTGCGGGACTGGCAGATCTCTCTAGCTGCCTGAGGACTAGTCTAGTGCTAGTGCTTCTCCCCACAGCTCAGGTCGCTGGGGCTCTGCTGCTGTTTGCTCATGGCTCCTCTGTGCCCCAGATTTTGGGTTTGGTTTATTCAGGCATGTTTCTCTTCACGGTTGTCTTGGCTAATGACAAGATTTTGGCTCACTATCCCATTCTCTCCTCTGTTTATTTCTTCTGGTTCTAACTCCAAAGGCTTCCTTCTGCAATGTATATCCCTCAGTCTCCTTATGCCTGATCTGGCTCTAGCCTGGCTTGGTTCTTATCCCAGTTGCCACCTCACAGAACTTCTTGATGCTTGGCTGGCTGTTCCTGTCTGGAATAGCCTGCTGTAGCTCCCCTTTCCCTTCCCTTCCCTTCCCTTCCCTTCCCTTCCCTTCCCTTCCCTTCCCTTCCCTTCCCTTCCCTTCCCTTCCCTTCCCTTCCCTTCCCTTCCCTTCCCTTCCCTTCCCTTCCCTTCCCTTCCCTTCCCTTCCCTTCCCTTCCCTTCCCTTCCCTTCCCTTCCCTTCCCTTCCCTTCCCTTCCCTTCCCTTCCCTTCCCTTCCCTTCCCCCTCTTCTTCTGCTTCTCATCCTCCTCTTCCTACTTAGTGGTTAGTGGTTTTTAGTTGAGGTGAAAATGGTCAGACTTTCTAGGCGTATTCATTATGTCCCTTCCTCACCAAATGCAAACACCTTATTAATAACCATTACATTCCATGTCTGAAATGAGAACTGATAATCTTATTTTTCTCCACTGTATTATTGTTATAGATGTAGGATATCACTCTGATTGTTACAGATGTAGGCTCTTACACCAAACAAAAACATGTAAGAAGGAGGATATATCGTGTAAATGGAAAATGGCTAAGAGAGTCTCCTGCCTGGTCATTATCATCTTTTCTTTGTAGAAGTTGTGATTTACCTGAACTTGGTGATGGGTTAATTAACTCTTAGACCGACCTGCAGCACCAGAGGATTCCCATGTCTTGGAGTTTTATAATGAGCTCTTCTGCAATCCATCCTGTTGTCAGAGTTATAGACCAAGGAGCCGGCAGAGAGCTCCCTGTAGGTACCAGCCATCCAGCAAAGCTCCATAATATGGATCATCAGTTCAATTCAGCCTTGAGTGAGAGAAGGAAGTAAAACATACCTAGGGACAGCAATTCCTGCCCTTGGATTCCTAAGTAAAGCTGGGCTTTTAGATGGAGATCACTTTTTAGTGAGGAAAGAAATGAAAGCTCATAAACAGAGGTGCTGTTATTTATGCAGTAATGCCTCTCTGTAAAAGATGCAAGGACCAAGGACTTGAGAAATAGCTTTTATCATATCTTCAGAGCAATGAGCGTTTTTAGGTTTGCTTTTGGCAGGGAGCCTTTTTCTGTCTGGTACTTGCAGTCAGTTCTTCAGCACCTTAAAAAATCAGTTGAGGTTGACAGGTAATAGGTCATTATAGCTTTCTATCAGTGTAAGTCAACCCAATGGACCATTTGTCAGCCTCTGTGTGACGATGTGTGGCCAGACTCACAAGGATATTTAGGTACCTAATTCTCAGTTATTTCTGTGGGTATTAAGCATCTGAAAACCTTTTTTTTCTGAATTTAAGCTTGCATGGTGATATTCCTGTTTCCAGATCAGAAGTATCCAGAGAGACTGTCTGAGCTCAGAGGCCAGCAATCAGCTCTTCCAGGTTTGGTTGTAGGCTGTCAGGCCAAACACGATATCATCACAAGGGATTAACTTCAACCACATGCTCGTATACCTACCTGCTCAGCAAAGCAGCGATGCCACAGTTACAGACACTGCCTTTAATTTGTACTAGGAACGAAGCACGCCTGTATACATGGAGTTGTAAAAGCAACAAGGAAAGGCAGCACAGAAAGCAAGAGTCAAGCTGCTGTTGATGTGATAACAGCAAACGTGTTATGGACCAGGACAGCTAAGCATCCCCAGACCTGTAACTCTGCCACCTTGTGCCACCCGGGGATTAACTGAGAAACCATTTTTCTGCTTTGCTTTCATTCAGGATGAGGTTAGAGTTGGTGGTGGGGTGTAGCCAGAAAAATAAGTCAGTAGGGTTCTCTTGTGCCCAAAAGGCAAACCAGAGTCCTGAAAATCTGGGTGGGGATGCAGCCCACTAAACCTGGCTGTGATGATGAAGGTAGGTGGTAAGGAGTGAGTTAAGTTAAATGCACTGGGCATCTATTCTGAAACAGCAGAGGTTTAGGAGCTGAGCCACAGGGAAATTTCCATACAAACTGCACTCTCATGTGGAAATGTTCAAGAGGATGCAGTGATAAGAAAAGCATTTTTAGCTGTCAATCTTCTACCTTGCTGAAGTTTCTTGATCTGTCAATGATTTTAAAAGCCAAGCAATGGTTCTTCTTTGACAAACACGGAGACAATGAGTGTCCAAAGCCATTTGACAGGAAATTTGTACCAGGGCATGTCAACAGTTCAAGAGACCTGGCTGGGTGCCCTCTCGGGAGGGCTGATGTGACCAACTTGGCTCCTTCTTGCCAAATATCCCCTAGTTTTTCTTGGTGGTTTTCAGTGCCCAGTCATGCCAGTTTTATTCTCCATGGCAGCTCTGCCATGTGACAACTGACAGGCTTCTTGTTTCATCGTGAAGGGAGGGGAATGTCTGGTTATTTTGTGCACCACAGGGGAGATCGATGCTGGCATGAGGTGGATCTGTGACCAGGGAAGGATGGTTCATGAATGCCTATTACTGAGAAATAAGACAGCCTTGTCTGCTCTCCAAAGGGAAGGAGCTGGTTTAGTTTTCTCTTGTGCTGGAAGACTCCAGAAGGTGCCTTTGCCCCCAGTGGGAAGACCAGCTTATAATGATGCATAGTCTCCATGGGCTTTTTATATAGCAAAAACTACAGCAGTGGAAAAAAAATCACAGTAATACTTATTCTGAAATTTAAACTTGGCTAAAAATACAAGAAATTCAAAGCACTGACTAAATGATGATTGAATATTTTGGCCTTCAACTTTTGCTGTAAATGTAAAACAACACATTCTGGAAATGCTGAAGATGAGACTTTTGCCTTAAAGTCCAGTAACAACTTCTAGCTTTGCATGCCGTTGGGTTAACCGTGCCAGTGTCTGCATAGCAATGGACTGTGTTGAGTATTCAGTATTCTTTAAGAGTACTCTCTTCACTGTTTTGCTCTTTTGCTCTTTATTAACTGCTGCTGTTGTCTTTTTTTTTTTTTTTTTTTAATGGGTGCTTATGCCTGACTGCTCAGATGTCCAGAAGCAAAGACATGATATTTAGGAAGGGCCTATTTAGGAGTAATCAGAGGAGCAGGCTGTCCTGGGCATTAGGAACAATGAAGTTAGCTGGGACTATTCAACTGGGAAAAGAGATAGCTTAGAGGCAATATAAGTAAAGTTTGCAAAATCATGAATGTAATAAAAAAATAGAAAAATAATTGGTTCATTGTGTTGCACTGTTATAAAGAGAGCATAAAGAGAAATCCTAAAGAGTTGGAGGGAGGGAGAGCATGTTTGTTCCATTCATCCTCATTCCTAGATGTCCATTTATGCCTAGTGACAAAAAATTGTGATTTTGGGTTAATTATCCCTTCTGTCCAGCTCATTTCTGGTATGTTCTTATGTTGGGGTTGAGTCAAACAGTGCTGGTTTTGTTTAATTCAGACTTATGCATGGACCATGGTGTCACAATGAACAAATTTCTGCCTAAGGTACTTGTAAAGTGTGATTTGAGAAGGTTCTGTTCTCCCAGGCCGCCAGCCAAGGAAAATATCCTTGGGCAGGAATGAGGTGTAGTGCCTATTTTGGGGGAAGTATCACAATATTTGTTACTATAATTTGGTACATTTATAGAGGATTTCAAGCATGCCTGCCCACTGTCAGATTTCAGAGGTCTCCAGTGCATCTAGAGAAGAACAGGACGATTTGCTGCATGCATGAACTGAATCATCAGGTGAAAATCAATTGCTTTGACATGATGAATCTGAGACTGAAGCTTTTCGCTGTTCCTTATTTAACCTGAGAGCTTCATTGTTGGAATGGAGAAGGGCTCCTCAAGGACAGAACCACCTGGAGGGCACAAACTCATGTTCATCTTTTTTAAGCTGCCAAATACAGCAGATTTTGTGGGAACGACATGATACTTTTGGGAAGCATTGTTGGGACATGCAGAGTTTTTAGAAATTCTGCTCTACACTGCTAAGCCTGATACATTGCTCTCTTTTTCCCTCCCCATGCCAGGGATGTATTCCCACAAGGTCTGCCTGATGAATATGCCTTTGTAACTACCTTCAAATTCCGGAAGGCTTCCAGAAAAGAAGACTGGTATATTTGGCAGATTATTGACAAGTACGGCATACCACAGGTATGAGACCCTAAGGTTGGCTGTCTTTTCCAATCTAGCATTCTTAGTATTATACTAAGCTTAGAGATTTGAGTGTGCTTCAGCAGGAGATGGTTTGGTTGGGCTGTATGTTTTTCAGGGTTGTATGTTTTGTTGGAGACAGCTGAAAACCTGAACTGTGTAGATGGAGAGAGAAAAAAGAACTCAAGATTCTCAGTAATATTTTCAAAAGCGCCTTCAATTGTGGTGCCAAAAGTGTTCTTAGAGCCTCATGAGCCTTGTTTCATGCACAGTCTCTTGAACTTTGGCCACTAAGTGTTTGTGTACCTGCTTAGTTTACAGACAGCTCACACTTCTAAACCAGCACTGATCTGAGATGGCATTTCTAGCCAGCATGGTACCCAGCTGCATGGAGATGTGTCAGGTTTGGAGGCAGCCTACCCTGTGTTGCTTCCATCAGGCACAGTTTGGTGCCAATGTGGCCAAACTCCTTTCAGCTTTGCAGTTCATGGATGCACCACTGCTTCCCCAGGCTCTGAGCTCTGCTCCATTCCCTGCTGCTTGCCAGTAACTGTCTGTCTTTGATAAAAGAGAAAATCAATTTTTAAATGAGCTAAGAGTATAACGTCTTCAAAAGCCTATGTTTACCTACTCCGTAGCTTGCAACATGGGGTATATGTAGCACAATGTTGCTAGGAATGGCTTGTGGAGAGAAAGGCAGAGACATGTAAAGGAAGAAAGATGGAGGGAATCAATGGTGAGGTATTGATTCTGCAGTGATCAAGTGGAGTGGTGTGATTTAATACAAGATTAAAATGGAATTTTGTTTTCACTCATTTGAAAATGCTTTGCCTAAGAGTGGTCACCTGGGACTTCATTTTTTATGTGTTACACTTGATAATTTTACTCTGAAAGGAAGACATTTGAGGCTGTCTATCCTTTAACTTCTAGCTTTCCTCCATCACTAGGCATTGTCTCTTTTATTTCTAATTAAATGATTTAGGCCAGGAACCAGTCTTCAGTACTGACTTCAAGTTGCACAGCTTGTCTGTGTCCACACTGTGTAATAACATGGTCCTAGGTCTCCTCAGAGCCCGAGGCATAATCATTATTGTGTGTTTTCGTCTTCAGTTCAAAGTGTCTTGAATAATCTGTAATGCTACAGCGGAGCAGACTGTTTGCATATCAGGAAATGAGGTATTTGTCCATGCCCTGTGGGATGGTTGAGGACATGTGAGGGAGACTAAAGAGCACAGAGCCTGCTGGGAAGTAGTGGAGGATTGCACAGGGTAAAGGGATCCAAAACAGGCTCAGCTTTGTCTGTATACCTTTGGGGAAATGTCTCTGACATGTGCTAGCACCCAACCATGCCCAAGCATTGCCAGGGAGGCATTATGGTGGCATGGGATGAAACCATACCAGGGAGCGTTCTCATGAGGAGAGACTTTGGATGGTCAAGGGTTTGTGCTCAAGCCTGTGCCCTGCCCTGTCTGTTCACTAGAACAGGTATAGGCTCCCTATCCAACTTCATATCTCATCCAAAAGAACATCCTCTGCTCTTTGCATCAGCTTGTAACCAAATCCCTGTCTTTGGGGTGTCAGTTGCAATGGAAAGCAGGCAGGAGGAACGAGGAGGCTGTACACCTAATGGCAAAATCACCTCTGTCTGTTTTCAGGTCTCAATCCGTCTGGACGGAGAGAACAAAGCCGTGGAGTACAATGCCGTTGGGCTCACCAAAGATGCCGTGAGAGTGGTTTTCCGCAGCGCACGAGTCAGTGATCTCTTTGACCGCAGCTGGCACAAGATTGCCCTCAGCATTCAGTCAACAGCTGTCTCGCTGTACATAGACTGCAAGCTGGTGCAGATGCTGCCTATTGAAGACAGGGAAAATATTGACATTCAGGGAAAGACTGTGATTGGCAAACGTTTGTACGATAGTGTCCCCATTGATGTAAGTACTGCACGTATCGAGTAGAACTGGTGTAACTTTCAGTGCTGGGCTTGCAGCATGTGATTGTATTTTGGGGCGTTTTTGTTGTAAATGACCCTTATCCTAAAGCAGCATAACTGAAATATTACCTGTGTTGCACAGCTAAAACAGATTGGCATTTCATCGCGTGTAAGACTTGTGGCCTTTTTATGCGAGATTGTCAATATCTATGTAAAAGGGATTAAAAATGAGAAATGTATTTCATCTTTCTGTCTAGTCCCAGGATACACAAGAGTTAAGATCAGAGACAAAATCATCCATAAATATGATCGAAATAAGTACTGAGCTACACACATAAAGATGATTTTCTGTCCAGTCTGGCCTTAAGAAGGTTTCCACCTGTGACAGCAAGGGATGGGGAAAAAAAAGAAATCCTATTGACTAAGTAGAGTCACGACATAGTCTCTATTCCTTGGAAAATAAAGCTGATATTAAATGGCTCTTGCTCTAATTGAACTTAAGGTTAGACCTGCACATTGGTCTGGTTGCTGCATTAACCTGGTATAACTTAAGCATGATGGGTGGTTTGAGGCTTAGGTAATCTTTCTTTGCTGCACAACAAGGATGGGATGTGCATATTAAGTGTGCTAATAGCATTTCTCACACAGGGGTAAATGGTCAGAAGATGCAAGGCGCAACAGGAGAAAAACAAACCTTATGTCTAGATGAAATTCTAGGAAGGATATAGGTGGGCAAAATATGTCTTCCCAGACAGGAATTTGGCCAGGACACAGCGATTAGCAGAGCTCCTTATTGTATTAAAACCTGCATCACAGAGTTAATAGGCGTATTCAGGGGCTCATTAACACAGCACTCTTGAAGAATGCTGAGATATTGGTCTGTTATTGAGAGAGAAAGAGAGAGATTGACTACGGGAGTCACAGAATCGCCATGAATTTAGCCCCATCTGGTTTTTATTTGCATTCATCTGCACTGTGTGTATCCAAACAAAAGGACATGTGGTCTTTAATAATTCACTGTCTCTGAGACTATTGCCTCACTTTGTCTTCCAGTTTGATCTTCAGCGGATGGTTATTTACTGTGATTCTCGGCATGCTGAGCTGGAGACCTGCTGTGACATTCCCTCTGGACCAGTAAGCTTCTTTTTGTCATTAATTCATTTTCACATGAACACTCTTCATTGAAATCTATTACACAAACCAGGAAATATATGACAGTGTGGGTTTATCATTTTTATAATGATGGTGAATCAAACCTAGCTATATAATTGGTAAAGCAGCAGTGCCAGAAGAGAACTGTAAAGGGATGAGTATGAGGAATTTGAAGTTTCCAAGTCACTTTTTCCCTGTCAAACTGTCATGGGAAACAAAACCCTGAAGTGATGATGGAACAACAGAAATTCAGCATGAAATATTCAGCACGAATCCCACTGGTTTTATATGGGGAGAGCTAACACAGTGCCAGTTGCTGCTTAGTTTCCTGTGCCCAGCTCTCAGTAGTCACTTCCACTCCCCTTTCACTCTTCTCCTCTCGATCCTGGTTAAAGAGATTCATTGTTCATTTTGCCACTTTTTCTCCCATTGCTCGAATGAATGGCTTTTGTGGGATTTCATTCCTAACATATTTAGCTGTGCAGTAATGCCTATGCGGTTTCTCTAAAGTGGGTGGAAGAGAAAGTTTTCTAGCATCCAAGTCTTCATCATGACCTTGAGTGTTTGGGTGCAGTGCCAGGTCACGGTCCTGACAGAAGCACCTCCCGTGGAAGTGAAGCCCACTGTTGGCAGCGAGCAAGTTGCCCACCTCAAGACCGTCAATTGCTCCTGTTCTGCTGGAGAAAAGGTGAGTGTAGAGTGCGTTTTTTTTTCTGGTATGTTGGATGGGTTTGTAAATAATGATACCATGCAAGTGAGTTGTAAGAAACACCATGTTTGTGAAGTGCTTGGAGACCTAGTGGTGGTAAGCACTTCACAGAAAGAACCAGATGGTGGGATGTCTATAGAGGTAATGGCAATCTTCCCAGGTGTTTTATCTTTATTTAATTCAGTTTTGATCATGCTGATAGTCTTGAAAGCAACCTTGGAAAACAAAGTGGTTATTTTTATCCACCCCAATCTTGTGCATCGTTCTTCAGTTGAGCAGCAAGAAATTCTGGAAATAAAGATAGCCACCCTGAGAAAGATCTCATACCTTTTAAAAATCATATAATGCTTGTATTGGCTGTGACTGGGACCTCTGAGCAGCCAACTTCACTGTCACTGCTTGTGAAGACCTGTCACTTTTAGCCTGCTGTCCACTAAAACCAGAAAACCTTTCTGTTGTTCTCAGTGACTGTGGGATTGGGTCCCTTTGTTGTATAATGGCAAGATCCATCTGACTAATCATGTTTTTTTCTTTAGGGTGAGAGAGGCCCAATCGGCCCTGAAGGTCCTAAAGGCCAAAAGGTCAGTAAGATGTGCTGGTTCATCTATCTGATAAAGCCAACAACAAAAAAAGGCAGTTTCAGAGTAAATAGAGGAGTTGAAGATTTTGAGAAATAAGGATCAATTTGACATATCACTTAGTTCAGATACTTTTCAATGACCTTGGAGTGCTGGGGACTCTGCCTGACTCGTAGCTTTACTCTAGGCTTGCATTTCAGCCTCTGTTGCCACTTGAGAATAAATGTGTTCCAAAATCTTTTCACATAGGTTCTAAACTGGTATTTTTTGCAAACTCCTATTTTTCACTGGGTCATGCACAGCTTTCATGATGAGTC
This sequence comes from Anas platyrhynchos, assembly GCF_047663525.1. Taxonomy (NCBI): domain Eukaryota; kingdom Metazoa; phylum Chordata; class Aves; order Anseriformes; family Anatidae; genus Anas; species Anas platyrhynchos. Next base: position 8,734,731 of record NC_092620.1, on the reverse strand, counting down.
ACCTGGAAACCCTTCTGTGCTGAGCCTTGCTCAGCAGCACTAGATAGCTGTAGGTTAGGTAGCAGCCTCCCAGTCACTCTCTACAATATCTCCTGAGAATGGGGCAAGGGATTAGCCACAATCTGTTATTAACGAGCGTGTTTTAGTCATGAGCTGATGTTAAATACAGGCCACTTTCCTTAGTACTCTTCTTCCTAGATAACAGGGTAGGAGAATGGTTGTGATGGCTGCTTCAAGTTTCACAGTGCAACCTCTATATTATCCTGCATGTTCTGCAAGCTTCTTTGATGTGTGTGTGTTGTGCACATTCAACACGCAGGCATTCTCCTTCTTGCATGGCTCTAGTTCGAGCTGTGAAACAGACTTAGAGGAGAGCACTTGTACTGGAAGAAAACAAGGGTTCATGTTGCTTTAGAGGTGAAAGTTGGTGGTGTTGGTGGTTCCCAGTGTCACCATCTGTGTGATTAAAAAGCCTTTGGGGAAGAATCTGTATTCAAAAATGTTTCCATATGAATCACTTTTGCAAATTCAGTGACTGAATTTAAAACTGGTGAATAAACTCACTGCAGCCCAGCAAAAGGTATTCGGTTGTCCTGAAACACTGTGAGAGGGGAGAGGAGAGGAAAAATCTCAGGGTTTTGGAAGGTCAGATATCCTCAGCACTGATTTTGTTGTGGTGGTGTTGGTGTTTTTTGTTGTTTTGTTTTGGTTTTTGTTAGTTTGTTTTTTTTGGGGGGGCAAACTTTGCTCTTCTGCCTGCAGAGAGAAATCTTGAGTGATGGAGATCTGTGTTTGGGGGTATGTTTTCTGCTGGCAATAAAGAGCATGAGTGCATTAGTGTTCAAATGTGCCTGACTGAAACTGCAGAAAATATTTCCTCATGGGAATATAAATAGCAACTTTCTATTTTAATCTGTGACAGCCTAAATAATAAGGGGCTGTTTTGAAGAATGGCAGAGCCATGACTCCTGTGAGGAGGCTGCAGAAGGGCGACGAGGGTTATAATAAAAGTGCCCTGCAGCAGCATCCCGTTGTCTTTCAGTGCTTTGACAAGGTCTGCACACTGGCGAGGATGTCTGTAGGGTGCAGCACGGCACAGCGTAGGAGGTATTAGTTGTTTACATAACAGGCTATGTCCAAGCACCACAGCAGGAGGCTTTTTTTAACAGATCCCCAAATGGCTGTCCCACCCCTGCAGGTGGGTGACTCGATGGCTCTGGAGATGTGTATGGCTTTTTGTTGGATGTAGTGTTCCATGACTTGCATGCTACTAAGGTAGGGCCATGCCACAGGCGCTGAGAGTCGGGGATGATGCCACTTAGATGACTCTGACAGCAGTCTGGTACAAACAACTGATGATTTGAGGCAGACAGCTTAGCTTCTTTATCTGCTAAAGAAGGCAAGCCATAGATTTGATTCCTGACCAGCAAAGATTAAATAATATATAAAGCCCTTGACAACAGTCCTTGCACAGGCCAGCCAAAGACCAGCTTGCTGGAGATCAGCTTTGTCCCAATCCCTGCTCTCTGTGCAGAGACAAATTTCTCTCCCTTCCTTCCTATTTGTATATTACTGAGCCACCCAAACTGAAATGCTGGCAATAGGGAAGAAAGGAGGTGCTATTTGCAGCTCCCCAGTATTACCATGAGGTGGGCCAAGGCCCCACAGAAATGACTGGCTTCTGCATTATGGTGTAGAGGTGTCCAAAATATGGTTCAACTCGTCTCCTTGTTTCTAAGGGGCAAGGTTTTAAAGTTGTGTTGCTGTGTAATGAGGATGGCTCTAAAGCTTTTTTAAGGGAATGAATATTGAATATTTCTATTATTTGTTACATAAATCCTAGAGCTGTGGCTTCAAGAAATGCTACAAAAAAAAAAAAAAAAATCCATATCCACCATACTCTTAGGTTTGATTAAAACACATTAGCAAGCAAGTACAGCCTAAGAAAAGACTAAGCATTAATTGACTAAATGGAGAGGTGGGAGTAAACTAATTAAGAAGGAAAGGAATTATCAGAAAAAGGTAGAAACAGTGATGTCAGGACTCTGAGTCAGAAGTCATGATTTTCTCTGTAGACATCAACATAATTGAACATCTCTTTATTGGGGGTGAGTTGCAAGGCTGAAATCTAATCCTAAATAACCAGAGCCCTAGGGATACTTAAGTGGACTGTAGGCACTTGGGCATTATCCAGAAGTCTTTTACAGGCTGGTACTGAGAACTACCCCACAAGGGACCTTATGGCTATATAAGTACCCAGGAAAGCAGCTGATGTAGCTGCTTCAAAAAAAACTATGTGCAGGTGGTGTGAGTCACCTGAGAAATGAGTCCCACTAGGGGGTACTAATAGCAGTGGAGATCAATGGCAGAAACCAAAATAAACCCCTTGCCCCCAAAAGGGGGAATCTTTGGAGAGGCTGATAAAAGGAAGAAGACTGTAACACTACTTCTCTAGAGTAAGATAGTTGTTATTGTTGTTTTGTCTTGGATTTCTTTGTTTGTTTTTTCCCCGGATTAGAGCAGTAGCTGGTGGCTTATTCACTCCTTGTCCAAAGTAGAAATAATGGCTACTTTTTTTTTTTCCCTTTTTTTTTTTTTTTCTTTTTCTTTTCAGTCAGTTTGAGGGTCTGTTTAGCAAAGTGATTGTGACAGTCATCTATCGGGGTTGAAGGCAAAGAGATTAGTGTTCAGGCTCCATTATCCTGAGGTCCCAAAGTATATTTCTTCTTTTAGTAAGGGTTGTTTAGACAAGCTTTTCCTATGGTGCTATCAGACTGGGGTAATACTCCAAGCATATACCCTGCATGGGAAGATAATGAGTTTCTGTCCTTCTTTAATTTGACTTTCAAAACCCATGGCAAAACAGGAGCTTGCAGTCACTAGAAAAAGTAGAAAAAAATATCTTGGAGATGAACATTTTTGCTTCAGTCATCTATGCTGCCAAACTTGGGTTTCTGTATGGAGACACACTGTACATGTTTTGGAAGGAGATACAGTAAAGGATGGTGTTGGGGAAGAGCAAGATAGGAAATAGCCTTGGAAGAATTGGCTTGAACTTGGGTCTTATTGACAAGTTTTAGATTCTAACAGCCCAATGGAATTTATTTTCCTTTTGTACTTGCCATCCATGCTGTGTTTTTTGGAGGCAGCCAGGCTGGCTGGGGTACTGGGCTGATGGTCAGTGGGCTTCTGCTCTCTTCTAGGACTGCTATCAATCTGTGCTCCAAGTTTAAGGAAAATCTTTTATCTGTGGGATCTGTTTCCATCCACTTCGCAGAAATGGTGTTGCTTACCTGCCTTTGACTACAATGTTGTTTTTTTTTTTTTTGCATGTGTGCTACTTGCTCTGTGAAGTTTTTTCCTTTTGGCAAAATTGATATGGATGTTTTCAAAAGTCTATCTGCATCAGGGGAAAAGAAAGCATGATTTTGACAAATATTTCAGTGTCTGGTGCAGCTAAACACACTTTTTGGACAGAGATCAGGACAAAATGAATTGAGATAAAAAAATAAATCCTATGCAGTTCACATGGAATGACTGGGGAGTACAGGGGTCACCGGATTTACTGCCATTGTGGCAGTTGAAAATTCCCATTCCAGGTCTGAGATATTTTCAGCCTGATACCGTGTCTACACCAGACTACCTAAACTGCCTACAATCAAAAGTCAATCACAGGTACAAACAGTGGAGGCATGTGCAAGGAACAGTGTCACTGTATTTCAGCATGATGGATGGAAGGCTCAGCAGTGTTGCTGGTGTATGTGCTCTGTGTGAGAACCAGGCAGGAGGTAACTAGAAGTGCATAGGCAGAGCCTTCTGCTTTCCATCACCTTCTGGTGCAGGAGGACTCAAAGGAGTGACTGGCAACACTAAAAATAGCTTTAAACAGGTCTAAGTAATGTACGTATGCTCAGCTGGTCCCTCTTCCAGTCTTAAGACTCTGGAGTACATGACTATGATTTCCAGATATTTTTTTCTGCACTTGCAGATTTTATCATCTTTAGTTCTATATTTGATAGATGTTTATCAAATGGTATGTCTTCCTTGGCTCTCTGTTTATTTCACCTCTTAGCCTGGAAAATATTTTCTCTTTCCTGGGTGAAAACTATCCTTTTTCTCCGGGGCCCCTAGCACAAGAAGGACATGGAAGTACTAGAACAAGTCCAGAGGAGGGCCACAAAGATGATCAAGGGGTTGGAGCACCTCTTCAATGAAGATAGGCTAAGGAGGTTGGGGTTGTTCAGCCTGGAGAAGAGAAGGCTCCAGAGACACCTTCCAGCGGCCTGCAAGTGCCTAAAGGGGGCTACAGAAGAGCTGCAGAGGGACTCTTTGTCAGGGGGTGCAGATAGGACAAGGGGGAGTGTCTTTAAACTAAGAAATAGAAGATTATGATTAGATATAAGGAATAAATTCTTTCCTCAGAGGGTGCTGAGGCACTGGCCCAGAGAATCTGTGGATGCCCCATCCCTGGAGGCGTTCAAGGCCAGGCTGGATGGGGCTTTGGGCAACCTGGGCTGGTGGGAGGTGTCCCTGCCCATGGCAGAGGAGTTATAAACCAATGGTCTTCAAAGTCCCTTCCAACCCAAACTATTCTATGATTCCTAGAAAACAAGTGAAGAGAAAGTTTTGTCTGGGTTTTATTTGATCACTGTTCCTCCCTATATACTTGTTTTTCCAGTTTTTGCTTCCCTACCAATCATAATTTGTATTTTTTTTAATGTTTTCAACTACCTTTTTACATCTTACCTTTCTTTCACTTCCATTTGTGGAAGCAGTAAGAGTGACTGTGTGTGTTGTACCTTTCTACTAGGGAATGGAGGAGTTGGCTGATCATGAAAACCTGATGTGAATGAAAACAATGTTTTTTCAAAATTGGAAGTATAAATATAACTCTAAAGTCCTGACAATATTTACAGGTTTATTTTTTCCACATCTTAGGTGTGCACCCTCTAGGTGTTATGCAAACCAACTTTCTAAGTTCTTCCTGGTTTAAGAGAAAATAATGACTTTTGAAGTACTTCACAATAGAGAGCTCTATGCCTAGCCAGTGCACCCTGAAGGGTTCCAGCAGTATTTTCATATGAAAAATAGAGTGCAAAATCAATCTGAGAGCTTGGGCATTCAAGTCTGTATAAATGTAATGAAGTCCACACTGTCCTTCTGGACTTTCAGCAGGAGCTGAAATCTCAGTAGAGACTAGTGCGAACAGAAGTATCCACAATCTCAGCCAAGCCCTCATTGCACTGCTCTCCAAAAAGCAAGTAAAAAATAATGAACAACCAAATAAAACCACAAGGCAGCCAAAACCTAACTGTGAAATGCAAACACCAACATCATGCTGCTCACAAGTGAGGACAATGGGGAGGATAACTGGAAATTTTTGTCCATTATTTCTGGGCCTGTGGTTATCTCTGTGGTATCAACAACCTTTCTTCTTTTTGAAGGGAGAAAGCGGCAGTCAAGGGCTTCCTGGACTCAGAGGAGAAAAAGGAGAGTCAGTAAGTAAGAAATAGAATGATTTTTAGATAACGAGGTGGAAATACAAGTAGTTTTTCTCTCCTCTACATGGAACATTTGCTCACAGTGTTAGTGTACTCTGTTTAATATTTCTCTTGCTGGGCCTTTATACCAGGGAGAAACTGGTCTTTCTAGCATCCATTGGCCTTTCAGGGGGGAATGGATGGGTTCATCCCTGAGTTTAGTTGATAATTAACTTAATAATGGCATTTTAGTTAAAATATGTGTCTTGGATGTACTTGGTTTTAGCACAGCTGCACGTCCAGCAGAGGACAGTAAGAGGCAACTACACACAAAGAAGATGCAAATCTCTCCCAACTTCTTTACATTCACATAACCAAGATCCTGCTTTCCCCAGCTGCAATTAATGCAAATGCCAGACTGAGTTTTTAAGCAAGGAAGTCTTTAACCCTCAGTCTAATTAGAGTTGCTGGCATCTTTGATTTTGAAAATGTAATATCAGACTCCGGTATCAGTGAAAAACAAGATGTGTTTTCTGGTGCTAGAGTAGGAGAATTGGGGATGGGCTATCTATTTTAATTTGTAACTGAAGTATTAAGGAATTTTGCCCCAAAAAGTAACTTTACATACATTAACCATCCTGTGATTGTGTGTATATATGTATTAGTGATATTTATGCACAAACACACATAGATATCAAGGAAAAGATGAAATATGTATTTACAGTATAGTTTGACACCCTTGCTATTAAATGTACCTTCTTTTTGCATTTCTAGGGCAGAGTCTATGGCAGAGGAGAAAAAGGAGAAAAGGTAAGATCTAATCCTTTCTTGAACTAATTAAATGAGAGATGCTTGCTTAGCTTGGAGGTAACTTTTGGAGGGCACAGAATGCAATAGATGTGATACAATTGGATCTTTGTGGGGAAGTTTTATATTGAGTTAAGCTTCCTTCTATAGAAAAGCTTTCAAGTGTTCATTGCTTTTCCCCTTCATATTCTTTGAGTTTCCTTTGTGCACTGGACATGTAAAATGCTATTAAATTGAAATCATAATCTTTGTTTTATGTAAGCAGCAGTGAGTTCATGGAGGATAATGCAGTAAAGTAACTGGCTGGAAGGATGAAAAACAAACGGAATGTATAAGTTCAAGTTTATTGAATTTTCAACAGGATTAAATTTGGGTCATGAGGAGACTACTATAATTCTTTTTTTCCATTGGATATTTTCATTAATAACCTGAGGGACAAAAGCCAGAGTATTTTCATATTGAATATATCAGTTAAGATAGAGAAATAAGACAGAGTTTTAAAATTAAAGATAGAAAGTAACACCACTGAAAATTGCTGGATCATCTGTCTTGAAAAATATGTTCAACTGTGATCAACAGTGAGAAATAAAGCATAATTGGATTAATGTGCATCAAAAGAGACATGGATTTCCAGACAATTCTGGTTGGGAACTTCCCACTCCCCCCAAAAATGAGGCTACACACCTAGAATGAAAAGGGCAAGTAGCTGTTTCCCCCCACAACTCCATATTGCACCTGGCTGTGTGTGTTTTCCTTTTTTCCAAAATGAAATTTCATGGTGTGGGGTACAATGAGAAAAGATCAACAGGAGGGTCTAAGAGATGAATGGGATGAAATAAGGAAACTGTCATGCTTCATACTGCAAATGGGTTTAAGAGTCTGTGGACCTGTTTTCCAGGGATTCTGTGGCTACCCGATTGCTCAGGGAATTTAAAATAATATTGGATTGTGATCTGAAAGGAAGATTGCTGCAGTGGCAAGAACATGGCATTTATGGCCATTCCATCTCCTCATTTGTTCTTTCTGTGATTATGATATATTGATTGTATATGGTGGCAATGTGTCATGTGAAATTACAATCTAAATGAGGGTTGCTCATGGCAGGAAATATTATTGAGCTGGGCTAGAGACATGGGGGCTGTAAAGCGCACATTTCTGCATCCATCTTCCTGCAGTCCTCCCACTGACAGCCACTATTTAGCCTCTGAGACTCAGAATTCAGCCTTTGGAAACCAGCTCGTGCTTGGCAGGTGGTGAGAGTCAGCAGTCTGATGGGAAACATGATGTTTACGATGTAAGTTGTGCTGCAGTTGAAGCAAGTTCTTGTTTTCTTATGTTCTGATCTCTGCAAAAAGTGGTGGAAAACATCACTCCATCTATAGTATTCTCATGCCTGGAAAAATAGGTCTGCAAATCTGGTTCAGAGGGGGGAAAATAAGAAGATCCCCCCCCAGACACAATAGGTTTGCCCAGAACTGCTCCGATTGGGATAGCCAAACAACTCAGACTGCCCCAAATGACTGTAAAGGCACAGAGATCCCAGAGCTGATGGCCAGCTTATTTTGTTGATTTGGAGCACCTACCAGCCAAGGCAGCATGTGCTCCTCTGCAGAGGATGTGCATTTGGGAGCCAGTGTGTGTGCCTCCCGTGTCCACCAGTGCCTGAGAGTCATTGCTGTTGCTGATGGAAAGCAAAAATTGATCTGCTGTGACTCGCTAGCTTGATTAAAGGGAACATGATGGGGTTTGTGTCCGTGTGTATTTTTTCCTGAACATAAAAAAATCATCTTAAAGACAGCCTTTAGGTGTAAAGGTGAGCATTCAGTAGCAGAAAGTGGTAGGTAGGGCAGGGAGGTCACCCCTGCATGTTTGTGTGCAGTGGATGTATGGCTGGAGGACGTGTCTGTGTCTTGGTGTCAGAAGAAGCCTCTTTGAGAGGGAAGGGGCCAGAACCACGGGGTGATGGGCTGCATGTATCTGTGATGCTGATTGCCATCTACCCTCCTGAAAAAGGAGGAGCACAGCTTAGGAAACGAGACCTTTTCCAGACAGGAGAACGTGACACACCTGGAAGGAGAGGATTCATGTGGCTCCTTTTTGTTTGCCTGCTGTGCTGTAATGGCTGCGTGAGCATGAATTCTTGTTTTTCACTCTGGCTGTGACAGCTTTATGTTTCCTTGATTTTATGGGTATGGGCCATGGCTAGGGAACTAGATCAGAGATATTTGACTTCAAACAGCTGCAGTCCGTGCAATCTTTGCTATGTGTGTGCTGTGGACTCTCTTGTAGGAACAAGGCTCCCATCCTAAGTGTTGAGAGAGGAAGGTTATCACACCTTTGAAAAGACTGAGATGATGAGATTAAATCAATCCCCTTACTATAGTATTGCTTTCCAGCTGTGCTAGTGCCAAACACCTGCCAGATCGTGTTTTTGCCAAGTATTGTGTGTAGGGCAATTACGTGAGGTCTGAGGCATTTGTTAGAGGACAAATCCAGTGCTTTTCCAGGAGGACAACAGTGGCGCTGGCCTTGCTTCCCCAGGCCATTACCTCAGTTATATCTCTAAGTTAAAGCCAGAGTGGTGCTTGCATTAGAACACATAACATGCCAAGCACATCATTAGTGGTAAACCAAAAGATAATAGCAGCTGTGGCTAAAAACCTAATTCATGTCAACATGAGGTCTTGTGTGACTTTGTAAACCAAGAAATTTGCTGTGATGGAGCAAGTGACAGCCCAGCATGTCCTGCCAGCCCTAAATAACTCAGCTTGATGGAGGATGATCTCTAAGTGCAGAAACATGCAAGTACAGACCAAGGAATTGTACACAGATACCAAACCAGAAAATAACGTAATGCATCTCCAGGTGATCATGCAAACTGCTCCTGGGTGGATTTTCTTATTCAGGTGTGGTTCTGTTGCCACTGCTCTGTGTTGGATCTTGATTTTCTGCTGTTGGCCATCATCTTTCAGCCCTTGAAGTGTTTAGTCCCTGTGGCATTAACACGTAGTCTGTTATATTTCTGTTCCTAAATTTGTGCTGTGTCTTTATTCACTTTTTTTTCACACATTCATGTTACCAATAAGCTGATTTTATACGGTAAAATATCCAAATCTGTAACATGATCACCATGAAAGGCACTGTTCTGGCTTTCTTCTGTAGGTTATTCAAGCAGGTATTTGCTAGACCAGATGGCCTGGTCCTCCAAAGCTTATAAAGCATATCTTCAGACCTCTGTTCCTCCAAAAGGAATGGGAGCAGGAGAGGAATGAGGGCAAAAAGAACAGCTGTAGAGCATTTTTTAAGGATGTTTCAAACAAGACGGAGTTTCAGTGACTTGATCAAAGTCAGGTAAATCACATTTGACAAGGGAGGTTCTGTACAGTTTGTGGTCTGCATTCCCGGGGCACAGCCATCCACGTCGCAAGCCACTCTTCCCTTTTAATGCCCCCCTACAAAGTTTAATTTAGAGGCTTTCAAAATCTTACGCCCTTGTCTTGCAAGGTGCAGAGTATTTTCCAGCACTGCTGAGCCACCCTTGCCTCCCAAAAACCAACGGTGCTGAGAAGGGTCTGTGGGTGAAAAGGGGAAGTGATGGCTTTGTATGTGAAAATCTGTCGTACTCTGAGTGGTACGGACACATCAGTAGGAATTCATCTTTTCATTGCTTCTTTTATTGCAAAAGCTAAGGGGAAGCAAAAGAAACGAGCTGATGGCAAGTTTCAAAGGAACGAAATGAAGTGGCTTTTCATACGGTATGCATTGGAGATTCTCCTTGCAGTTTGCTCTGGAGGATGAAATGTGTGTGTTTAAAAAAATAAAGTTCATACAAATTCTTTGAAGAGAGACATCTGTCGAGATCTATTCAGTACAAAAGACATTATCTCTGCTTTAGGATGTCTGCAAGTCACTTTAAATTGTGATGTGCAATCACAGGACAGTAGGCTGGAGAAGTCTCCTACGAGGCCACTGCTGCAGATGGGCTGTGGGCTGGCTGTTCTTACAGTTTTTGTTCAACTCTTGGTGAACCTCCCAAACAGCCTCACTGCCCAGGAGGGGACAGAAGTTTCCCCAGCCTGTTCAGGGTTTCTGACAATGCTGCCTAGAGCTGTTGAAGAAAAATCTCTGGCTCCTCGTGTGTGGAAGAACAAGGTATAGAATAGCTTGGTTAGTAATGTGTGGTGTCAGGGAGAAAAATGAATGAGGATTTTGATGAAAAAGTTGAGTCTTGTGATTGCTGCTGTGATTTTTTCCATAGGAAGCCACTCTGTAGAGGAAAAAATTCTAACCCGGAGCACCCACCTTCCCCTGCAGAGGTGTGGATGAAGGTTTCATTACAGATTACAGTGCTCTATGGGAGTTCCCTTGAAAATATGTTTCCAAGAGTATCTGAGCTTTCCCTTTGTGCCTTATCAGTTTCCCTTCATGCTAATAATCACAAACGCAGCAATGAATATGAGAAACAACTTTAGAAGATTAAGTCTATGTTCTCCTAAAATGTGTGGGGGGTTTTGTGTTGTTGGAATTTTTTCATGGTAATGACTTGCCCTGATAAAAAATTCAGGCGGATTATTATAGGATTTCTAATGAGAATAAAACCTCTGAAGTGGCTTGGCTTATTAGAGATGCAGTGACTGCAAGACCAAGCATAGAAAAGCAGGCAGATTGCTAAGGCTCTGGACTATGCTGCAGAAGTGGGCTTTAAACTTGGCTCCAACAGATTTGCTGACCTTGGGCAAAGCAGCTAGTCTTTGTTCCTGTAAAATGAATCTGGAGACTCTCTTTCCCTCCAGGCTTTGAATATCTTTCCTGCTATATCCTTCAAATAAAGGCCTTGCTTCCCTTTCCCTTATGTGTCTTCCAAACTGGAGATATTGCCATTTTTAGAGCTTCTGGAAAAGCTGTGGAAATGCACCCTGCTAGATGCAGTCTATCTACATGCAACCCTTCTCTCTCTGTCTTCACCCCGAGGCAGCTGGATATAACAAAGGTCTGACCTAAAAGCCACGTAACTTCTTTATCAGTGTGGTTTACCAAATGACCACAGTGCCTCTTGGTCGGGGCTGGCTGGCATCCAGCAACATGGGACTCAAGTAAAATGGGTGCAGGTCTGCCTGCAAAGAGTGTAGCTGGAGTCTAACGTTACACAGGTCAGAGGGCAAGGAGAGCTTTTGCCTGGATTTTTTTTGAGATGCATTTGGGCATCAGAAGGGCTGTGAGTGATTCACTTGCTGGAATTTTGGACTTGTGAGCTATACTGTCAGGTTCCTGAGTGTCAGGGTGCAGCAAGGGGCAGTTACACCCCAAGGGAAATGCAGGCTGGAGCTGAGATGCCACAGCCGGCAGCATAGGGACCTCACAGCACCCATACCATGGAGCAGAGTGGGTCACTGATAGAACTCAGGTTCATCCGGGAGTCTAGATCACCAGGCTCATCCCTGGTGATGAAGCAGATCAAAATCTAAGTCAGGAAGCTGAGCCTGAAAGGTAGGGCCAGGAGCAGCCAGGTACATGGCCAGGCTGCTGCAGTGCAGTTCTACTAAGTGCCAAATGTGAGAGCCTCAACTTCAAACCAGCTCCAGTATAAAGCAGGGAGAATAACCAGAACATAGTAGAACATGTGCTCTGAGCATGTACATGTATACAATGTGGAGTCTAAGCTTGCAAGGATTAAGGATCAGTCCGTATACCTAAACTATTGATCACTCCAGGAGCTGATGTGTATCCTTTTGCCACTGAAGCCTTGAGCCCTGTTGCAGGCAAGATGCTGCAGAAGTTTCTAGGCCTTGCTTGGGCTGCTGTAGTGTTTGGATAGTCGTCAAGTTCAAAATATCTTGAATATAGCTTGGTTTACCTGGGGCTGGCTGGCTGAGAGGAGACTGGGGGCTCTGGGAGGCACCAGGGTCCAGGACTGCAGGCAGCACTCTTTCAGCCAGCACATCTTGACAGTAACAAGAAGGTAAAACATTTCCAAGTTCAGAGATACTATTGAGTCTGAAATTGGAAAACAAAACAAAACCCCAATCACCCAGTAATTGGTGTTCCTTGGAGACGAGGTCTGTGGAAACATTGCCTCCTCAGGGCATGGTTCTTAGCACTCACATCTTGTTAGTTTATTGCCAAATGAAAAATAATGTGAGCATAGCTCAAATTGAGCTGGTAATGGAAAGTGAAAGTGCAATATCTGCAGATTTTTTTTCCTTATATATATATTTTTTTCTGCTTCTGGGAATTATATCCCTCAGAATCCATTCCTGGCTACGGGCTTCATCTGGTTAAGGTCATCCAGCACTTAACCTCCCCATCCAGTGTTTACATATTTTCCTAATGGTCCACATCTGTATAATAGCACCTCCACTAATTCGTAAGGCTTTTGTGCAGCTCACTGGAGTAATTTGTAGCTGTCATTTTTTTTCTGAGTCTTCCCATTAAAGAGTAAGGTGTAGTAATGTCGCTGTCTGCCTTTGTGCGGTCTGAGTACGGTCTGAATCCTCTTGTGCACACAGACAATTTTGGTCTGCACCTCAAGTATTTCTCAGTCCTCTTAACTGTAGTTAAAGTACATTCTGCACAGCTAAATAACTGTGGTTTGATGGATTTTTTTTTTCTTAACAATAATTAGAGGGCTTTAGAGAAATTCTGTGGTTTTCTGTGACCCAGAATAACAGCTGCAGATGGTAATAAACAGCTCAAAGTCAGATCACTTACTAATTGTGCATCGTGACAGCTTAATTCTCAGCAGTGCAAGGGTACTAGTAACTTGTTTTTTACTTACATAAACTTAGAAAACATCACTTTATTTTTTCTTTCTTTTTCTTTTTCTCTCTTAGCATTGGACTCTGGCTGGCAGGCACATTGCTGGTATATAATGACATCTACTGGCAACCAGAAGTTTGTGAAATCCCCAGCACTTCTTTAGAGGCTTTCTCTGCCAAGATCCATTGGCAGCGTAGAAAGGAAGTGAATGAGAAAGATTTGCCATCTTTTTGCTTCCTCTGTTAGAAGAGCTGGAGGGGAGAGGTAGAAAAAAAAAATCAGATTTCCTTGATTCTGTCATTTATAACTCTTGCTCAGATTTGAGATGTTCCTGAGAGCGATATTGCAATTGATAGGTATGGATTAGCTGTCTGTTAGGTGCAAAAGTGAAAAGCTTTGCTAGCGGTGTGAAACAGGTCTCATAGCCTATTGAATTACAGACAGCTGAAGCATTACACAAAGCAGGTTGCTATCTGCTGTCTGTCAAAGCCATCTTAAGTTCTCTCTGCCCCTCTCACATTTTCACATCTGCCCTTCCAGCCAGCCCATGATAGCCATGCAGCTTTTCCTCCCTCTCAGTGTTTCTGATATTAGGGCAGGGGCAGTGTCACAAGCTCTGCTCTGCTGTTGCAGCCAAGCAGCCCAGTTTTCCCCCTTCCCGTGGTGTGCTCTACTGATCAAAGGAGTTTCCTGGCTGAATTTCCTTGGTCATGGCTGAGCACCGTAGCTCTGTGACAGTGCAGGTGGAGGGGCAGGTGGTATCACAGCACCCCTGTGTTTCATGCTGTTCTGTATGAACCCTGGTACCAACCTGGACATCTGAAATTCACCCTTTTGGGTCTCTCACCCTTTGTCTTCAGCACTACCTAGTTTTCCAAAGCCTACAAGACCTGTTGTCTCTGGATATGACATAAAGATGATGATTTTTGTCTCAGACCTTTCTGGGCAATGAACACGCACACAATAGCAAATGTTTTTTTCATGGCAAATGCTTATTTCCCAGTAAAACTATGAGAAGATCATTAGTGGTCATTATTTCAAGAGAATCAGATGCATTTGGTGCTGAAGTGGCCTGGAGATCCAGTTTTGTCCCCAGCTCTGGCATTGGCTCCACAGGGGATCTTGTCCTTAGCTTTTCCCCTTGTGCCTTGGTGTCTCCATATGTAAAATGAGAAGAATAATCGCAGCTTTTGTACTGCACTTCCAAATGAAGACCTGGGAGCAGCATCACTTTATAGTCCAGGTAGGGGAAGAAATCTTCTCAGATGTTGCACAAAATGCTGCTGACACTTTTGAGGGGTGTGTGGAGGTCTGGAGCATCAGGGGCTTCCCAGGAGCAGAGCAAAAGGAATTAAAAGATTTTTCTAGCAATATAAATACATATTAATCCAGCACCTGACTAATCATCCACACGCTCCAAACTATTTTCTGTGTGCTATCTGTAGATGTAAGAACATAAATTAATGTGTCATGATATATGACTGAGTTATTTTTTCTACATCAGTGAGCACTTCCCCTCTAGCACTTCGCAAGCTTTTTGCCTCATCCCAAGCTCTGGCATATACCAGGAAGGAGCATCAGCTTTTACTTTGAGACAAGGAAGGTTTTAGAGCAGAGCTGTTCTGTTTTTCACATTTCAAAGTGTCCAACAAATGCATCCTCTTGTCCCAACCATGAAAAACAGATAAATGGGAATTTAATTTTGGTAACAGTTCTTCCACATCGGTAGAAATTTGGGATGGATGAGTAAGGACCTCTTGCTCACATCATATCTGGTTTTATTGGCTTTCCATGATCAGGTATAGAGGATTTTTTATGTTCAAGATATATTTTGTCACTGGAAAAATAGATGAGATCTTATTATCTGGTCTGGTTATACAAGGAAAATCTGTATCCCTGGGCTATCTTTCACAAGCAGAGAGGATCCTGGCTTTCACCATATCAAGGCAGGATACAAATGATCTGTCAATCAATCCCTCATCTTGATACATATTGTTCAATAATATGAAGTCATCTTTGTTTTCTCTTTCA
Organism: Anas platyrhynchos; assembly: GCF_047663525.1. Lineage (NCBI taxonomy): Eukaryota > Metazoa > Chordata > Aves > Anseriformes > Anatidae > Anas > Anas platyrhynchos. The sequence continues at coordinate 8,719,657 of NC_092620.1, read as the reverse complement.
CACTGGATTTCTTAGGTGCTCCAGGGGCCACCAGACTGTGCTACATGTGCATCCTGATTAGCACGGGGATTTAAATCCTGCTTTACTGTGACAGTCTTTTGCTGTTTGCAAGGACTGGTACATAGGCAGAATACCAAGGGAGATGCAAGCAGAATCAACCGAGTTGTCTCTTGCCTTTGCTTGCATTGTTTTCCTCTGAGATCTGCAAGGAAGGCTGCCTTCCAGCAGCTGCTGCTGGTAATCCAACCTCTTGTAATCCATTTTTTTTTTTCTCAGTTGTTTTTCTGAACTTGAGAGGATTTGGTCAGTTGATCAAACAACTCGTATAGCTGTTGAACAGAGGAATTTCAAATGCAACAGCTAGTACATTATCTGTTATCTCCCTTGCTTTGTTGCAGAGGTAGATGTTCAGTGCAAGTAAGTCTTGAAGGCAGTCTTGATACAGGTGGGGCAGTTGCTTGATACGTGGGGCAGTTTTCATACTGTTGAATTGACAGTTGAACAGTTGTCAGAGGTGTCTGACCATCCCACTGTTTCAGGAATCCCCTATGTAGTTAGTGAAGGAGTGTCACAGTGGACTTGCAGGTAGTATGAAGCTAATTAGCAGTAATGATGAGTGCTTTGAAGTCTTAGGAGATTCCCATCCTATTCTGAACTCTACAGTGACCTTGATCAGGGTACGGTCGGTTACCAAGTCACTAAGTTCTGATGAATCTTCTCACCTGCAGCACCGAGTTTATGGGTGTATATTTATATATATATACACACATATATATATATGTTCATAACTATCATTTAACAAGCTGTCTGAATACTGGGCTGGGCTTCCTGATAGACTAAGAACACTTACAACTTCTACTGACTCCTGTGTATGTTGTCCACATGGCTTTTCTTTTTTTAAAATCAGAATATAGTACTGTGACAAAGCAAGATGATTTTCTTCTCTTCTTAGAATGAACTGAAGTGAACTCCTAGTTGAAATGAATGTCTTATTTCTTGCAGAAGCAGAAGATAATGCCAATTTTGTTGTCAAATTTTCCAAGATATTAATAGAGTTTTAGCATCATTAAGCTAATACAATCCTGCATCTGTGCCTTAGAAAATGGCAGTCATTTGCACTGCCTGTCTGGTCAGCAGCTTTTGAAAATGGAGCTGGGTGACACATCCACTGCAGCCCTGCATCTCAGTTGATCTGCAGATCACCTCTGGCCTTTAATGAAACTTTATATTTCCCTCATCACTCCAAAACAAAAGAAACAAAACTAAACAACAACAAAACAAAACACCAAGCCCAGAACTGACAATATTTCTAAAGAAATACTCAATTTGCAACATCTCCTTCTGCCCTTTTCTCATCAAACCCTGAAAACTGTTTAGGGCTGGATCAGCAGCAGCCACTTACCCACAGTCTTCTGGTTTATCTTTTGGGAACATCAGGTTGCCAGATTAAATGCAGGTCAAATAGCCAGGAGAAAGATTTGACTTATGGTTCGGGCACTGACCTAGGACCTAGGAAATCTGCAGTGAGTTTCTATCTTTGTCACAGACTCTGGGGCCTTCCATGTGTTTCCAGTTGCACCTCTGACTTACCACCCTCGTGGAATGAAAGCAATATTGGAGTTGCTGTAAATTCTCATTTCACAGGGATACTGTGAAGTTAATTAACAGAGGAGAGAGAGGTGTATTAATCATGAAATGGTAACACTGTGCAGCTCAGTTTTGCTTCTGTTTCCATTTATCTTGCCCATTTTCTTCTATTTTGATTCAGCTTTTGCTATTTCATCTCCCACCTTGGACATAGATCCCCCGCCTTGCAAAGCTGTCAATATGCTGAGTGCGTGATTCATGGAGCCCTGCTTGGCAGATTTGTGCAGGTCCCCCAGTGACACCTCTATTGATGTTTTGTGACAGGGTTACACATTTTTATTTCATTTTGGGATTAGAAAAGGGGTGCTTTTGTGTTAGGTGTAGACCAATTTGGAAGAGAGAATAAAGGTGGTGTATAGAATTGACCTTGGTGTGGTACATCTTCTGTAGCCTGCTTTGTGAAGGTGAAGGAAAAGTCCGGTGATTTACTTGAATTTGACAGGAAAATAAGAATCTAACTATGTGTTTTGGACTGTCTTTTTTTTTTTTTTTTTTTTTTCCCATTATTTTCTTGTTTAGTTTGCTCTCATTTCCATTAACATAGGCCACAACCCAGAGTTTGAAATAAAATATGTGATTATAGGCCACAGCTGCTCTCGAGTTGGAAGAAATGTTTGTAAACTTGGCAGCTGCTTAAGGAGTTGCAAGTGGAGGAAAGAAAAGCAGTTAAACTTGAGCAGATTGCTTAAAAAGCAGCACTGATGGGTTATTCCTTCCTGTGCTTTCCATGTATCTCTAGAATCAGGTAATACTGAATTATTGTATCTCTGTATCTTTCCATGTACAGGAGGACAACTTCTTCCTCCATTTTAGGTCTCTTTTCTGAGGCTGGATATGGCAAAATCTGTGTAGTAGTAGTTCCATCTTTGAGGAAGCATATTATCTAGCAATTAGATTATCTACTTTGTAATTTTACAATTATCTCCATTCAGCCATCTGAGGATCTACATGGGATGTAGATATAATCTAGTCACAGCCCATATACATAACATTCAGTGATTGTATGGGCTAGTAAGGCTCAGTTTAACCCAAGGGAGGGGAATCTTTGGATGATATGCAACAAATTAAGCTGAGTGTGCGTTATGTGTGCATATGGTGAGCATGTAATGATAGGTTTTAAAATAATAATTTCAAAAGAGACCTTAAGACCTTCCTGACCATGGAGGGGTCTCTAGCCTAGAGCTGACATGATTTGGTAAATCCATTTGACACCGGTATGCCAGGAACATGTCCTTACTCAAATCTAAAAATGAGATAACTGCTGATGCACAAGCTAATAAAGGAACCTATCTATAAATGTTTATACTTTCCCAGCTCATCTGTATTTTCAGCTGCTGTAGTAACCTGAAGTTGATGGGGATATCTTTATTCTTAGTCACATCAATACTCTGCAGCAGCTGAGAGTTGCCTGGGCTCTCAATTTCTTTGGGATGTGGCATTTCCTTTTGCCCATTGGGTCTGGAAAAAACACATGGCTCATAAAAACCTTGCTTTGAGACACCCAGGAAGGACAAAAGTAGTGCTTAGGCCTTGCTCTGTATTTTTTTCTGTGAGACTGAACACGTTCATTAAATACAAGCAAATTCAAAATTCTATCTTACTGAATGCTGCCTAACCTTCTTGTTTTAGTGTGGCTTAGAAAACCTCTTAATTTGCTCACAGAATTTGTATCAGTTCATTAAGGAAAGAAAGATTGAGTTCTCGGAGTGATTTATTTGGTGCTACATCCTCAGTTTGTAAGAGTCAGTATTTTGGGAAATTCCTAAGCCAAACTGGCATATTTACTAATACACTTCTTCACAGGTAAAAATACATACATGCTCAAACATTTTTGCACAAAACTATTGGCCAAGGAAACAACAAGCCACCCCACCCAAAGTATGAAGGTACTCCATCAAAACCAGGAGGTGTTGGCTAAGCCTAAGGGAAGCTGCCTTAGAAGCTGTACTCTGTACCTCTCCTTAATAGTAGTCTCTTCTGCTTCTTCCCTGGAGTCCTGGTCCTTGTTATCTTCCTGTCCTAGTCCAGATGTTTCTCTAGAAAGGAGAAAAAGTTCCCTATAAAAGTTCAGCTGTCCGTAAAGTAGATGGGTGGCAGCAGAAATGCATGGGATAAAGAGTTACGTACGGTTTACATGTCACCACCAGAATCTCATTGTGTCGAAGCTGGGAACACAGCCAGCCTGTGAATATACAGAATTATTTTTATCCTTCTCAGTGTGTACAACCACGGTTGGCCTTAGTGCAAGAAATGCAATGAGCTTTTCTTCCCCAGGGCTTAATGCCAGCTGCTGAAGCTGACCCATTTCTCGCAGCGTGATAACTAGATCCTTCAGCCCAGTGCACTTGCAGAGCCGTGTCTGCTTGGCAGCTATTTCACTAGCCTGTACCCTCTGTCTCTGCTATTTCTTTATTACATTTACATATCGCTTGCAATTTTGAACTGGGCTCTTGAGTGTAGTGACTGTCATTTAGTATTTATTCATACAGTGTCTGACAGAGTGACCCAAGCAGGAAAGAAATGAGGCCTTGCTGTACTTCAATACTCATAGAATGACTCTTGAAAAATGAAAAGTGGCATTTGTAGAAATATGTAGCTACCCGCTAGGTACGTTACCTCTGTATACTAACAGTCTGTACCACTATGTCTTCAGTGCTTGCAGTACCTACCAGCCCTCTCTTGCTCAGCAGTGGCTGCTTCCACGTGGCTGAGAGCACACCACAGTGATATCCCACGAGAAGTCCTCTGGCCACTTGAGATCCGATGGCAGCTCGCCAGATGTAGACCCTTCTGTCAAGGGTTTTGCCAACGATGAGCTAATCAACATGTTTATTCTCTTGCTAACCTTGGTGGGAAGGTTTGATTAAAGGCCACTGGCTGTGCAGCAGAGAGGAAGAAGCTAAACATACGTGGCTAGATTTTCAGTGAATGAGGAAAAGACAGTATGTTCAAGAACTTAAAAAGAAACTAAAAAGTACTCAGGAAAATCTACTGCCTTCCTTTTGAGCCTCATTGCTGGAGTTGTAACCTCCCCAGCAAGAACTCCTCTTCAAAAACATCATTTCAGGCCCCTTTGATTTCTCCTTCAATCAATATTGTCATTCTCTAATTGCAACTTTCCCTGGCCTTAGTGCTTTCCAGGAGAGATGCACTGGCCCTTTGCTAACCCAGCTGACCTAATTGGGGTGAGGGCAAGGGGGGAACACACATCTTTGGGGTACACCAACACTTCCTGAGGTCTTAGCAGCACGGTGAGCCCAACAGTTGGGATCTTACCTGGTTAAAAAATAATTCTGTTGGCCACTTGAAAAGAAAATGTGATCGTTCTGTGATTGTGATGCATTTCATGAATTGGGTACTAAAAAGGGAAAAAAAAAAAAAAGAAAAAAAAAGAAAAAGGAAAAAAAAAAAAGCTTAGTGAAATAAATTGCCCTGGCAACAGAACTCTGTTCCAGTTAGCTGCGTCCTTTAGTGAGGGTTTTGGCAGCTGGCAGTGAACTGAGGGTGCAGGCTCTTGGTTGCTTTCCATCCCTGCCTGTCACAGCTCCTTTGGCACCGTATGAAAGCACAGCAATGTCAGTGCTTTTCTGCTTCCTGCTCTCTTCTGCTGATCACTCCTGTAGGTTATGCACTTTACTTTGTGAACGTGCGTGTTTCGATATAGGCAACACAATCTCAAGCTTTTATTGAGGTTCAAAGAGCTGCTGAACCTACCCTTTGCCTGACAGGCTTTTCTGTGGGACACAAAGCAGTTTTCCAGGGCTACAAGGGAGTCAGATGAAGTGGCAGAAGTAGGAGACCTACTTTGTTGGGTAGTGGCATTCAGTGGTGGTTCCCCAGTGGATGTTAAACTTGTCTTGAGAATCTAGGTTGCTTCTACACAGTTTTCTGGTAAGGCTGGTGGGTACTTGAAGATTGCCACTGCAAACTGATTAAATTTATTTCTAGTGAAGGGTCAGTTCTGTGCTAGAGCACCTGGGGTGTGCCACACAGTGCTTATGCAGCAGGAGGGAGGCTGTGGCAATAAATACAGATGGAGAATATGTCTTTAGGGAGCTCCTTGGAGAGCTGGGCTTTGCTGGTTCACGTACTCCTTGAGCATGGTGAATCCCTGAAGCCTCTTTCCCCTCCTTGTTGACCCTGGGGCTGATCAGTGGGCTGAAAAGCTGCTCCTGGTATGTATGATCACTGGGTAGGGGAGGGTCTACAGTTCTTTCCTGAAAATGGCCATGCAGTCCCTTCATTGTGAAGGCCAACACGTTGTTCTGGACTTCACATCTTTGCAGGCAGCTTCTCGGGATCTGTAGAAAATCAAAAGGCGAAACTGAAGTGTATAAAACCCTGAACAGCTGGAAACTGAAGTGTATAAAACCCTGAACAGCTTGGTCTGAGTTCACTGTTGATGGTGCTTTTCATTAGGAGACATTTCTTCTCAGAAAGAGCAGTCAGGCATTGGAACGGGTTCCCGAGGGAGGTGGTGGAGTCACCGTCCCTGGGGGTGTTTAAGTAAAGTTTGGACATAATGCTTAGGGACATAGTTTAGTGGGTGACATTGGTGGTAGGGGAATGGTTGGACCAGATGATCTTGGAGGTCTTTTCTAACCTTAATGATTCTGTGATTCTATGAGTGGAAGGTTGGAGGAGAAACATTTTTAGGTGCTGTCCAACATGAATGGCTCATTGAGCACTGTATGAAATTTATTGACTGATATCAGGGTTACTTTGTTCAGCTATGCTAGGAAGTTGCTACTTCATAAAGAAGAATAAGAAAAAAAAAAGATAAGTTATTTAACCCTATTCCTTTCATTTGCCAAGAAAACATACAAATCATTGTTCTACCTATGCTGCACATTTTGCAATGGAACAGCAGTTTCTTCAAGTTATATTGACCTCTTAGAGCAAATAATTTCCTTTAAAATCACATTTGCTATTTGATGGGTTTTCTATCTCATCAGGGAGCCGTTCAAATACAGCAGATCTGATTTGTACCACTAAGCTGCATTGGAAATCCTAGGCCGAGTGCTGCATGAAGGTTCAGTTAGCAAGAAATGTGATTATTAAAGTATTTAATGTCTTCAATTTGCATATAGAGTACAGATACTTTTCAGATACTGTCTTTTATTATCCTTTAAGTGCAAAATATACTCATAAGTGCAAACTATGCTTATAAATAAGGCCATATTTTGTCTTTTTGTCTGAAATTGATTGGAACCTTGCCCTTAGAATAGATCCATCCAAGTCTACTAGACTGTTCATGAAAAAAAAAACAAAAACAAAGCAAATAAAACTGAGAATGGCAGGATTTGGCCTGAACTTACTTGCATCGGTAGGTAGTCCATACGTGTTTACAGGTGGCTTAGAAAATTCCAGAGTTGCTGGATACATTTCTAATTTTCATGTGCTTGGCTTAACCACTTCAATGTTATTTCAATGGGATCTTTCTGTGTTACAGAAGTAGACAGGGAAAAAGCTCTCAGTGGCTTAGCTCTGCTTTGTGCCATGCCACTTGCTAGCAGTCTGGCAGTTTTAATCATAGAATCATAAAGGTTGGAAAAGCCCTCCAAGATAATCTGGTCCAACCATCCCCCTACCACCAATGCTACCCACTAAACTGTGTCCCTAAGCACCACGTCCAACCACTACCTAATGTCCCATGCATGGATGTCCACCGTTTCAGGTAGCAGAAATGCTGGTAACCATCCATTGTGGGACACATACCAACGTCTCTTGTAAAACCCAGCAATGCTGGATCCTGGGTGCCATCAGTTGAAGCATGAACAGACGTAGGCAGGCTGCTGGATTTTGAACAAATCTGTGTAATACTGGACATAATCCTGCTCCTTCACTGAGTTCTGGCTGAAACATGCTCTGAGTCTTTGAAGACATTAGCTGTTGACTATGAGAAGTACCTACTGATAAAGGTCTAAATGGAAAGGCTTCTAAGGTGTACCTTTTAGCTTAATGTGAACAGGTAAAAGGGGAAATAAATGATATATCTCTGGCAGTACGTTGGCCACAGAAAATTTCAAGTCCCTGTACTTTGAAATGCAGCAATGAGAGTTTGTCAGTGAAATGTTTCTATGCTTGAAATAGTTTTATTTAATAAGGATATACCTCTAATTTTGTTCTTGGAAAAAAGACTCCTCCTGGCTGGTATTTACAAAAAGAAAAAAAAATCAGTAAGAGGCCGACAGTTGGTTGGAAAATTGGAAGTGAACACATTCAAATATGGCCAAGTTGCAGGTGATTGAGCAGCATCTTTTACAGCAAGGAGGAGAGGTTGGCCTCAACTTCCAAAAGATAACAGTGGTCTCTAAATACACAGATATATATGCTATTTTATACAAGGTACATTTTGTTTTGGTGTTTTAGGGTGAAGAAGGAGCCCCCGGCTTTCCTGGATTGAAAGGTGATAAAGGAGAAAAAGTAAGTCCGAGCCTTTATTAACTACACTGTGATGTGTTCATAAAGCTATTGAGGAAGGCTTATGAAAATAGATCTTCGTAAGTCTTTTGTTTTACCTCTGTTTTCTTTTTGTGTGTTAGCAAGATGCTAAGAAAATAAAACTGTGTTGTGCTGTTTGTCTGCAAAGTAACCCTTCGCATCTCTAAGCCTGTGCTTGGCCACATTTGGCAAATGTGTGGAGATCGCAGGGGCAGGAACTTTGTCTGAAGGTTGTAAAACTCTGAAACAGGATAGAAGAGGGCTCAGAGCTAAGTGTTTCCACACACAGGAATACCGACATTTCTTCAGTATGAGACATAGAAGGCAAAAGAGTATTGTGTCCTTTTTCTTCACTGAGCATAAATAACCTTTAGACTGAGATGGCCTTTTGCTGCTTACTGTAGCAGCCTCTTATAACACAAACAAAGAAAAAGATAATCCAGTACCAGGCTTACTCTATCTGTTAGTATTTACTCTGGACACTTCTGTCAGAGATGCCTTAAATGTCATTTGCAGGAGAGATTTCAGCAATTTAGACGTTTCCCACCTGTTCTAAAACAGTAAATGTTCAGGATTGCAAAAGGCAAGAGCCCCCTCCAAGTAATACACAGCAAACCTGTTTGGTTTAATCAGAGCCCATAGTAACCATTTGCAGTGCCTGTGCCTGTTTCTCATTTGAGGCTTTTTTTTTTCTTTCTTTATTTTTTTAAATAATCCTCCTAAAAAGAAACTGCTGCAGAACCTAGGAGTAAAAACACTCAGCCAATTCCTTCCCATGTACTTGGGCTTTCCTGTTCTGTGTCTATTCCCTTCCCACTCTCCATTTGTTCTTTAAACTGCCAGCTGCATGCAGTAAAACTTGGCTTTCCCCTGTGTTTGCTGCAGTCCCTGTTATCTGTGCTGCTGCCAGCCTCAACATATTTAGTCCCATTCATCCTGGTGTGCAGACAGATTTAAGAAGCGGTGCCTGGTTTTCCTGTTCGTTTGTTTTCTACAGCTTTGCACATTCCCAGCTCTGAGCCTAACTTCCCTGTAGGTAGGGTAGTTCCTGAGGGCTGCTTCAGTTTTTCAAGGCTTCTTTTCTGTTTGCTTTTAGGCTCATTGCTTATGTTCATTACAGCTGTGCCTAGAGGCTTCTGAGCTTTGGAGTGGATGCTGTACAGGCACGGAGTCGAAAATAAATAAAAAATCAGTATTTAGTTACAAAACAGCAGGTTTTTGAGACAACAGAATGGTGGACAGGCTGCGGAAAGATGATATTAAGATGACTCAATGGTTATGTGTCTCATCGGCTGCAGAGCTTTTATATTAATTTACTCTTAAGTGAGTTAAGTGGCCAAGAGTGCCTAGTTCCTCATTAACAGCTCATCAATTGGCCATAGTGTGTTAATGTTAGCTGCAGCTCCTCCAGAGACTGTAAATAATAAATGTTTGTGTAGAAATGATTCTCCTCATTCCTTATTCTTGTCTTGCTGCATTACTCATGTCCTTGCGCTTGCAAGTGGTGTTAATATCGTGCTGATGACAGTCCTGTTGTTGTTACAGGGGTCCCTTGGCTCGCCCGGCCTCCCGGGGAAGGATGGAGCAAAAGGAGAAGCCGTAAGCTTTTTTTGTTCTCCCCCCTCCCCCGCCCATGTAATCCTTGCATTTCAGTGCAAGCCAGGCAGTGGAAATCAATCTGTATTGAGTGAAAACACGTCTTGGGGATTTGTATGGCCATTTTAGGAGCAGCAGAAACAAACGGCAGGAGGTTAATAGCCTCGGCACTCTCCCTCGCATGTTCCCAGTGACAGTGGGTGTTGTACAGATTAGCCATCCCCGGACGCTCCAGGGGCAGCTCTGTTCCCATTCATTAAGCTGGAAGAGGGGGGAAGTCGTGGCAGCCTGAGGTCTGGGACTCGTTGTGGCAGTGGTGGTTGATAGCTGCAGCTGCAGAGCTCAGCAATTTGGTTTGAGTCTGGCCAAGAGACATCAGCCAGTGGAGAGGGCAGGGGGTGCTTCCAGGAGCATCTTGTGCTTCCAGGAGCAAATAGGTGTGGGAGAAATATCACAGAATCATAGACTGGCTTGGGTTGGAAGGAACCTTAAAGATCATCTATTTCCAACCCCCTGCCATGGGCAAGGATGCCACCCACTACATCAGGTTGGCCATGGCCCTATCCAGCCTGGCCTTGAACATCTCCAGGGATGGGGCATCTGCAACCTCTCTGGGCAAACAGGCAGCTCGGCCACAGAAACAAGGACCTGAGCTCTTCTTGGGCACTGCTAAAAGCTAAGGACAAAGAAGGAGGTTCAGATAGGTCAAAGAAGGACAAAGCATACCAAATTTTGCCTTTAAAAGAATTACACACGAGGAATGTGTAATTCCACAAATAAACCACAGATAAATTTTCCAGCATCTTATATAAATGTGTTTTAGAGCTTTCATCCTTTCCTATGTTCAACCACTGGAGCTCAAACACCATCCCTTTCAATTTTCTTCATCCCAATGGTCTGTTATTCTGAACTCTTTGCCTTACTTGACTCCTTTTTGCCTTAACTGTCCTTGGGGAAGGAACTTGATCATCCCATTCACCATCCCTTTTCAGCAGTCATTTTATGGTGTCTGGAGGAGCTTGGGGAAAGGGCTTGGAATGCCCCAAAAGTAATGATACACAGCAGAAAAGCTCCTACTTCTCTGACACTCTACATCCTGTTTCTGCTTTGTGCCACCTGGACCCATGACCTGCTCAGGCATAGTGTGCCATATCTCTTCCAGAACTGGTACAACCTCATTGCTTCCTGCACGGCACGATCTGTGATCGGACAGTGACTTACTTGGGTTTGCAGAATTTCTTATAGGATGTGTTTATTGCACCAACCAAATGCAATATGTTATCTCCAAGGAATCATCAGCTGCAGAATGTAGTTGGTGCAAGCTGTTTGCTTCGTACAGAACTCATTTCTAGCTATTTCGGTGGTTGTGTTTGAAGAGCAGACGAATAACTACTTCAGTTTTCTGTTTGTCTCCTTCTGCTTTTATTTTTGCAAAGAAAGCACAATGCAGACTTTCAGATCTCCAGATAATGGTACTCAGGACTGTAGATAGTGGATAGAGCTTCCATTTCTAAAGCTATATATAAAGACTGTTTTGAGTTATCTTAGCCCCTGTAGAAAAAAAATATTAGCATTTACCACTTCTGCTGCTGTTACTTACAGGGTGAACCAGGACAGCCAGGAGCATTTGGACTGCCTGGGCCAGCAGGTCCAAAGGTAAGCTTTCAATTTCTTCTTTACATGGGTAAGTGTACCTTTTACACTGAGTTTTCGTATGTGTGGATTGCTTGAATTATTGTTTTTTTTGTTTGGAGGCCTGCTGACGTATCAGAAATTAGGCAAGGTATGTAAAAAGATCTTTTGTTTGATCTGTATAGTTAGAGAAGGTGAAGAGAACATGTTTTGGGGCACATAAACCTTACTTCATGTTTTCAGTAAACTCTCCCAACTCTGACAAAGATGCAGGTACATCTTCTCATGAGCAATGCTTAGTCTTCTTTCCAAAGTCTCAGCTCTCCTTGCCTTGTTCCCTGGTTAGTGAGGGGATAAATAGCCATCAGCTAGTTTCAGTCATCTTTATGATACACAAAGACAATAGTGCATTAGATTGATGAGTGTTTTTTTTCAGGGACGTCATGCACAGCAAGTTCAGCTCAGCCTATGAAAGATGTGGCAAGGATAATAGATTGATAATCCAAATTTGCTTGACCCAGTTCTGCTCCCATACATGCTAAGGTCTTTGAGCATCACATTTTTCTGGAAGAGCTGTATCTGTTTAACTAAACCTCCTGTTGAGTTTACTGATGGCTTTGTCCTCAAATAGGAGTTAAATACCTGAATATTTTTCCAGATGTCATCCTGATGGTCACCTGGTTCTGTCTGAGAGGACTCTATAACACAGTTTATTTATAGTTTATTTATAGTTTCTTTTGGGTTTCTCAGCTACAGAGAGGCTCTTTCTCCAAAATATCTTGTTTTCATAGAGGGAAATGTTCATCATTTCCTAAAGTCTCATCAGGAGGGTATCAGAACTAATGGTGTATTTGTGGATTAGTGGAAATACTTGGCAGCCATCCCACGGTTCTCTGCAGGAGCTGTATTGCCTTCAGCAACATGAAGGGGTTGATTGTGGAAGCTGCATGGCAGCACATTCAGCAGGGGATAAATGACAGCTGTAAAGCAGGGCTGGGCTGAGCTGAGAAGGGGTACTCTGGATATTGTTTTGCCCTTCAGTGGAATTAGGAAGTAGATGAAACGAACTGGATTCATCACCCATAAATGCCTGTCAGCTGCATCTCACATATTATATAATAAACAAATACATGTTTTCTCTATGCCATGCATGTTTTCTGTAGTGGAATTAAAAGCCAGTAAGCTCTACAATACCCAGTCTCCTTGTACAGTGAAGCTCCTCACTCTTGCTTTACAAAGCTTTTACAGACTAAGCTGAATTGAGGCAACTACATCTACCTGCAGAAGGGCTTGATCCTGGAAGATGCTCTGTATTTCCCACCAGGATCATCAGGCACATGTAGTTCAGCCAAATAATGCGCCAATACTGAATGCAAGTTTAGCAGTATGGGCTGGGCAGAATAGGTGCTGATGGAGCTGAACCTAAACACAGCCTGAGTAGAGAGTGCCAAATACTCCTAGAGAAGAGGTGAGCTTGGCTAACCCCCATCCTCTAAGCTACAGTGGCTAAATATAAAATGATCATGTGCTGTCACGGTGACTTTTATTTATTTGAACGGATGCACTGGCTGTTTGCAGTGTCCTTGAGCTGGATTCTGGCCTGAACTATTTTAAGAAACAATCCTGATTTTGTTGTCAGGGCTTTAAAAGTCTAAAATATGAATCAACACTCCTTTGCAAAGCCCAGCCACCTTGCTGGTGTGGAACGGGGTGTATAGAGATGCATGGAGCAGGCAATCAGAAAGGTCATGTCTCCAATTACAGTTGTAATGATTGCTTTTTGCCAGATCACTTACTTTTATTTAAATTCATCAGCATCAATACAGTGGCTCCAGGCTCCATAGAAACCTACCTTGCATTTTCTATGTTCATTTGGGATGTGGCCCTTCCCAGCTCAACCCATCTTCATTTCCATTAAGCCAGGCAAGCTCAGTTACAGTTGGTAGCTGTACGTATACCCCTGGAAATTCATCTGCTTGGCTGAGGAATTTCCAGTCTTTTGCCTCAGTGTCAAGTGCCAGCAATTTCTTTCTTTTAAGAAGGTACCAAGGAATTTTTACAGACCTCATTAATTGCATGATGAAATTTCCAGCAGCACAGAAAAGGGTCCTGCAGACTTCTTGTTATAAGACTTCACTCCCCAGGAGTACCCTAAATAGATGATGAGTCCATTAGGGTACATGTATGATTTACAGGAATTAAATGCCCTCTGTATGTGATTTCTGTCTTTACTGTTTTTGCTGCTCAATGAAGTCTAATGGGGAGTTGTTCCTAGCTCAGTGTCTTCATCATAACAATTATTTTTCTTCCCCCAACTCATCAAGCTTGGTGGGTAAACTTCAGTGGTCGGTAAACTTCTTCATCCAGGAAGGATGTCTGATCGTGCTGGCTACAAGTGGGTGGAGGCAAAGAAGAGCTCACAGTGTCAGCCTTGTGCCAATCCAAGTCAGAGCATCTGGTTATAGAAGGTGCTGTGGTAGTCTGGGATGTCAGGAAACATCCATTGCTCAACATAGAAAGCTCCCATGTAAATATGTGGGATATGGCAAGATAATTTAAACGGAGTAAATGAGTCTGGAAAAAAAAGCACAATTCCATCACTATGGTTTTATAGCAGTTAAATAAAGCTTGAATGTTTGAGACCAGACCCTTTAGCCTGTACAGTCCTGCAGCAAATACTCAACCTTTTTCTTTTTTTTTTTTTTTCTTCTTGTATCTTTAATAAAAGGTTAAAGATATATATATATATATATATTTTTTTTTTTTTTTTTGTGGCTGTCATTGCTGTTGAACTGACATAGCTATAGCATTGCTATCTGAACTGACAGATATCTACGCTCAATAGGAAAAAAAAAAAAAAGGAGGAGACAAAAAATAAGCCTTTGAAATATAAAGTATTAGGTAAGGCTTTCATTTTGACAAATTTCCTAATTCTTGTTCACTTCAGCTGTCGAAGGTCTTGCACTTCTCAGGTTTACCAGACATGATCTCAGCACAGGCCTTGAGTGGGATCAGCAAGTCTTCCCGTCCAGACAAACCCAGTTTCTCTATCTATAATATTTGCTGCCTGCTATAACCACAGCTTATGCAACAGTCTGAGTTGGGTGTTGAGAATTTGGACAACTCAGAGCAAGCTTCTGTTTCCATAGGGGTTTTGCCTGGAATTTGACAGTATTATTTTTCGGCAGGTTGAGATAAGTGTTTGCCTGCTTCTCTTTCTCTGTTATTACTGGGCTTGCACAGCTGACACTTCCTGATGCTGTAGAGATTGACTTTGCTTGTGCATAAACCCAGCTGTTGTTAACCTGTTTGTGAATCTCCCCATGAGTTTGCAGCGTGGCTGGCTTCCATTCTTAACCTGGGTTCAACTGTTTTACAGCTGGGCTGATGAGCTGCTCGTAAGCTTCGGGGCACGGTTTCATCTGTTCTAAAGAGCAAAGTCCTTTCTGGCAAAGGCAGGGGACAGTTTTGGCAATGCACTGCTTAAAGTGGTGGTGAAACTCTTGCCAACTACAGTCCAGCCAGCCGGCCAGGTCTGTGCTTAACAACTGTTGCAAATGAGATTGTCATTTTGGGCTAAATGCGAGTGTAAACAGCGGCGTGACATGACCAGCCTCCCAGGCACTCGTGCTGGGACAAAAATGCCCCGCTTCTGCTAATAGTTCACCCCAGACACATCTTGCATTTTTAAATGTTTTATTTTATTTTTTAATATGAAATGTCCATTAAGAAGGAATGTAGAATCATTTAAAAATACAGTCCTGGTCTGTTTTGAAGCCCTATCCACTGTGGCAACCCAGTACAGGCATTAACCAGATAGGAGAGGGAAAAAAAAGGAAAGAGAGATAAGAAACAACACAATCAGCCAGTCTGGTGATGTAAGAGGCCTACCCAACTCTCATGGCTACCTTATCAGATGTAGGCTGCCAACGTAGGGTTGCTCTGAGGGCTGATCCTGTTCAGCCAAAGATCCATACAATTTGTGGGGTTGTAAGGCACATAAACACACACAGAGAGAGCCTTTCAGTTGGCCATCTCTGAGGGAGACAGCTAGTGCATAACCAGCTGAAAGACTGCTGAAATGTCTCTGATCCTTGTGTATTTGTGTTGTTTATGATGAAACTGTGGTCTTTTATGCCTTAAACATATTTGGGGCACATCGAGTCATAGAAAGGCCTAAGCTGGAAGGGACCTTGAAAGATCATCAGGAAGATCATCAGGTTGTGAGAAAAGGGAGCCAAGATGAGATTATCTAACACCTCTTGAAAACCTCCAGTGATGGGAAGTCTACCACATCCCTTGTGAGGTTGTTCCAGTGATTGATTTTTCTCACTGTCAAAAATATCTTTTGTACTTAAAAGCAAAACCTCTCCTGGTGTAGCTTGTATACAATTACCCCTCATCTTTTCTCATACGGCTCCTTGTGAAAAGAGAACCTCCATCCTCTCTGTAGTAAGTACAGGAATACCGTGATGAGGTCCCTTCTGAGCCTTCTCTGCTCCAGGGCTAAAAGACATAATTCTTTTAGTCTTCCTCACAGGCCAGTTTCTCAAGCCCATTGATCATCTTCTTTTGACCCCCTCTAGTCTGCATCTTTTTTGCATTGTAGGGACCAGAACTGGATGCAGTGCTCCAGATGTGTCCTGACAAACACTGATCATGAGAGAAGCATGATCACGTCCCTAACTCTGTTAGTAATGCCCCTGTGGCTGCAGCCCAGGACCTGAATTGCCTTCGTTTGTTAGCTTTCATACAATTCTTGCTTGCACACTCTTCCAACCTGCCCAGGTCTCTTTGTAAAATATCTCTCCCTTCTCACCTGTCCACCTCACCACCCAATTTACTGAGTGTTTTCACCTCTGAAACAACCCATAGAGGAATTTGTGTGTGACAGGTTGAAAAGCAAGGCTGGAAGCAGAGCAGTAAAACTTGCTAATGCCTGAGTGCTGGGGACAAAATCAAACATTGGGGCATCACTTTGGGTAAGTAAAGTCAGACACTGCTCTGTATATTAGAGCTGAGATAACTGAGAAGCCTCAACAGCCCCCTGTGAGCCAAGGAATACAGGTTACATTTCTGAATAACTCATTTTTTGGGGTCTTTTATGTGAAACAGTTCCCATTGCTTTACTGTATCTCAATTCTTTGCCAGGGATCTGAGGGAAAACAGGGTCCTCCAGGCATTAAAGGCTACGTAGGAGCACCGGTAAGTTATGATTCCTATTACATTTTTGACATTCTGGAAACTTTATCCATTTTTTTTCAGTGTGTTCTGCCCACTTTTTTTTTTTTTTTTTTTTTTTTTTTGAATTAAGAGATATCAAGTATATCTGACTATTTACCTGTACTCTGTCCAAATAGTGACATTTTCTTGACTTCATTGAGTTTCTTGTGACTTCTTTAAATGAGAGCAGATCTGTACCTACTGCAGAGCTGTCAGTAGAAATTACTTGATTACCAAGGTAACAGCTGGGGATTTTGTGATGCTCCCACTGTAATGCAATTGCTTTGGTCTGTATTGATGCACCATTTATATGGTGCTTGAAAACTTCATCATAACACCAAGCAAAACCACCAGCTCTCAGTGAGTTTCCAATCATATTTTCAAAACTGTCAGGAAACAGCACTTTGGACTCAGGGGACAGACCTGCCTTGAATGGACAGACAGCAATAAGAAAATAAATCACATGCTGTCAAGTTAGCATCTCTGTCTTGTGGTCTCACCTTGGTAATTACAGAGGCAGCCTTAAAGCTGGTGTTGCAAAGGCTGATTGGATTTGCTGGGGTTTAATGACCTGGCTGTATATCGGTGTGCTTTAGTGGCATACCAGACGTGCTCATGCACCAAAAGATTTCCCTGTGCCAGCCAAGGTCTTGCTTTACAACTCACTACAAAGAGACCCGATGTGTTCAAAAGAGCATGGGTGCTTATGTCTTTGCCCAGGTGTGTGCTGTCTCTCTGCATGGTCTAACATCGAATTGTGTTAGGCAAGAAGAAGATGAAATGAATAGAGGGGTGGCATTACCTGCCCATGTCCTAGATCCTTGCAATATTAATGAGTTAAATGGACAAGGAGATGAGAATACCTCCTTCCTGCTCCCCAAGTCACCTTTCTGTGTGAAAAGCAAAGCACCCACCTGTGGTGCAGTGTTACCAAAGGTCCTGTTCATGTCTATCATCAGACTGACATTTGGCTTGGGCTGCTGGGCAGGAACAAGGCTGTAATCACCCATGCAGTGTATATGAGGGCCCCATGGTTATTAGTGCATTAAGGGAGTCACATTTTAAACCTCTTCCTATCTTCTTTTTGGAAGTAGTGGGGTTATTGCTTTGCAGCGTGGGAAGCTGTGCAGGCTCATTTTAGGTCGTTAGAGGTAGATGGAGCTGTGCTGAATTTGCTCACGGTCAACCATGGCATGAAAGCTGAAGTCCTTAATAATTATCTGTGTCATCCTTATGGACCAAATAAGTCCAGACATGTAGTTCTCATCAGCTTGGAGTTAAATCTTCAGCACAGTGTAAAGTAAACTAAAGTTTAAATATAAATATATTGTAAGAAGTGTTTCAAATTTCAGCAGTTTTGGAGAGACCACTACTGACTGAGCATATTTGTCTGCCTGTGGCCTTTAGTCGATTGCTCAGTTGGTAAAATAAGGGTAAAATACACAGTGCTTCCTGTGCTGAGGGGGGCTGAAATCCATTCCCGCCCATTTTGTTGATCGCCTGTGTTAGCACTGCTGTCTTTCATCAAACCGAGCTCCAGCAAATGGTTCTGGCGTACCTGGGAGAAGATGAATTTTGCTGTCCAGATGAACTCTAGCACTGGTTTCACAGAGCAAAAATGCGCTTGGACCTCCAGGACAGGGACTTTTGTTTGCCAGTTCTCAGAGGTACCTGCTGTCTGTCTAGCTACTTCATCCAAAACCACCAGGAAAGGGTATTCTTGCTTGTTTATGCGATCGGTTTTTCCATCAGCATTGTCCTCTACCCAAGTTCTCATTGTTTATGAGCAACACAAAAAACGTGGAGTAGTGGGTGGTTTCTAGACCATCTGCAGCTGCGGTGTGTTCCCTGTCCCTCCTCACTGCTGCTGGCAGGAGGGTTGTGTGTCTGGGAACAAGATAATATTACAGACAGTCTTGGGTCCACAGGTCATCCCTGCTCTTTTTGTCTGTTTAGACCTTGCTTGTGGCCAACGTGGAGTACTGGCAATGAGGTAAACGTCCTTGAGGTTCACTTAAATAGATTGTGCAGATGTGCAGTGATTTGGTGACTAATTAGAGGAGGTAGCTATGTTTCTTCTTGAATTTAATTCCATAATCTCTTTTTGCTTTTCTTTTTAGGGTCTCCAAGGAGAAAGAGGAGAAAAGGGAACACGAGGAGACAAGGTATTCCTGCTGCATGCTAGGAAATGCCGGACTGCTCTTTGCCTTTTTCCTTTAAACTGCCAGCTTTAAAGGGTGATGTTGGAAAGTTTCCTCACTGCTGTGCACCTCCTGGTGCTGTTCATGAATGACCTCCCATGGGAGTGCAGGAGGGGTTTACAGATCTCTGCTGTCTCCTAAGCCCACATTTAAGTCTAGGAAGAGCGGAAAGAGGAAGGATGGGGTGCTGGGATGCCACTGAGGACAGCTAGTGGGGTGTCCACGCTGTATGCACCACTTGTGAGCCCTGAATAACCACTGACTGCTGCTGACCAAGTTTTCATCCAGCATTTCCTTGCTTTGGTGTAGTTGCTGTGATGATCCAACATTTCTGCCTTCTCCCATCACTGTAAGCTCAGTTTTTAATGAGTACCACAAAGTTTCTCTATTAAAAGCTTCATCCAACTGGTGATGCTGATGCTCCCTAGTTTCCTGCTCTCTCCTGTCTGGGAATAGAGTTTTTATGCAGCACAGGACTCTCTGGGATTTGAACCACCTTTATGGTTCAGTGAAGAGGCCACGTGCCTATTATAACCAGAGTACACATTTAAAAGGAGAGCTGGGCAGGCACAAAGCCCTTCATTATTTCAGTCTGCTTGTTGTGTTTGGAGAGATCTCAGATGTGCCCACACTTCTGTTGCAGACCTGTCAGCCACTGCTGAAGGCTTCTCAGAAATGCCTGCAAAAATGCATTTTGCTGCCTCTGCCAGGAGAAAAGGGTGCTAAAGGGGTCCTGCCCTGGGAAGCGGTGGGATGTGTGTCATAGCCAGGCTCTCAGCCCAACCGAAGTTCTCCATCTTTTTTGGGTCTCAAATTGGCCCTGAGGCAGGAATATCTCAGTGCCATTCTGGCAGCTTTGCCTGTGTTCAAGCTTCCTTTAAGTGATAACCTGGCCGTAAGTGTTTGCGCTAAGGAGGGAGTTAATAGCTTGCCAACTCCTCCTTGTTCCCATTTCTCACTCTCCATCTCCTCCTGGAGAAGCATGGAAATTTAGACCTCGCTTGTGCCTGGCAGGACAAATGATTAACAGGCCCTTAACACGAGATACTGCATTTTGCTTCCCTGTGTGTTAGGGTGTCAGTTCCCACCATTCATTTTGTTGTTTAGTTAGAAGTAGCCATGGCCAGGTTTCATATTACTGATTCTCACCATTGCAACAAGCTGGATCTCGCTTTATCTTTATCATGCTTTTGCCTCAGCCCCTTGCAGGACTGGTGTGTTGTGTCTAGCCGGTGCTTCAGCTGCTTTTCCAGAGGTCAGGTTGTCCAATCTGCTGGAATATTTGGTTCCTGGAAGAAAATCTGTCTTTCTGACATCACCATGATGGCAGAGAGAGCTGGAGCAGTGTGTGGGCTGGTGGCTGACTAAGCTAAAGATTAAAGTGCGAAAGGAATGAAATAGGTTTTGTTCCATTATAAGGATATGAACAATTAGAGCTCCCTTTTATTTCCTTTTTTTTTTTTTTCCTTTTCTTTTCTTGTGTTTTCTTCCTGAGGCAGACAGATCTCTGCTACAACAATTGTGCTTTGTTTTTTTCCCAACTTGAAGCTGTTCTCAGAGCATCTACTGCTGCTGCTTTACCTTCCACCAGCTGGGACTACTGCGAACACAGTGGGCGTTAGTGTGGCGGGCCAAATATTTCCTTGTCTGCTTTTCAGTTTGTAATTTGAATACTGACACCTACACAACCCGTGCTTCTTCTCTGCCTGAGGAGAAGAGTGTTTATTGTATCAAAGTGTTAGCCCATGTACTGATTACTGGTCTGTTCAATCTGTACCGCGGTATGACAAAAGTCCTAATATCCCGTAATAATATCCCATCTTGCCTTTATGTTATTATATCTTGCAACCTCTGATGAAAATACTGAGGTTTTGTAGCGAGGGTCCCAAATCCAGTATTATCAGTTACATCTGCTCTTGAGGAGAACCACTGGTTATTATGAGCAGCATCTCATCCTTTTGTGTCTGGTGGGCTCGCTGTAGACTTCTGTACAATTCTATTTTCACCAAATCATTGTAGGCTGATGTATAAATTTTCTTCAGCAGGGGAAGGAAAGGGAGTCTTGAAGTGAAAATTTGAGAATAAATCTTTTATTGAGCTTTTTCTTTCTTTGAAGAAAAAAATACTGTCTCTAAATGGCCTTTTTCAAAGAATGAAAAAAATCACCTAAGAAAGAAATTTATAATAACAGATTTTTCTGAAGACACAACTGAAAGAAGAGTTCTCTGGAACATTTTCAAACAGCTCTAGTGAATGCATTTATATAAATAATACATTTGCCTTTCCCAGCCCCCATTAGGAGCAGTAAGAATATTGACCCTTTTTTTTTTTTTTTTTGGCAGCTAAATGAGCGTGTGTGAAGTTCTTGTTGCTGCACTGTATTGATGCTAACAAATTCTCTTGAGAATATAGTGCTCATTTTGTCAGCAACCCACCAGACTGTCACTGAAAGTCTCAAATTCAGGATGCTCATAGCTGAGTTAGACAGTGCAAATGTTTTATGAATGTGGAAACTGTTGCCCCAGCAGTGAGTAGATCTGGGTGCCTGACACTGCTTTTCAGCTGCTTTTTGTAGGGTGTAAGTCTCTCTAATTTCACTCCTTGGATGCATCTTTTTGAAATAACTTTTCTGTTACAAGACCAATTGACTTTCTAAAGGGAGGAAAGAAATGAAATGATTTGCAAATCCAGTGCTGGATGCTGAATTAAGGCGTTTTCAAAAGGAGCTAATTAAATCCAATGCTGCAAGTGTAGGTTTGTTTGCATATAACAACTGAGATCTATCAGGGATACTGTGGGATAGTAATCAGAACTAAAAAGTCTGAAATTAAAAAAAATAAAAATAGAGTAAAGCTAATATTTTGCTGTCACTCCTTGTATTTGTAGAATTTGTTTATGTACACTTATGTTAACACTAGCAGCATGTGTATGTATTTGATTATTTAAATTCAGCAGTGTATGCAGGCTCCAAACAAAATCAGTGTTCCATTCTACAGAGATTTAAGCACTTAACACAGCGAGAGAAAGTCCCTGCTCAATGAGTTTTAAATTATGATGGCTACATGGGCAAGGGCCATGATCTGTAAGGAAAGAAGTAAGTTTGGCGGGATTGATCTAGTCATCATTTCTGTCAAGGACCTGGTTTATAAAATATGAATTATGCTTATTAATTTTGAACGTGGAAGTACAATGGAGGTCAGGATCAGAATTCGAAATGGTCTTTTACATGTAAATGTAATCCCCCCAAAGCAGAAGATGACATTGAGAAGCAAGAATAGGATGCTGCATACACAACTAATTGTGCACTGCTGCAGATTAGGATCATGGAATTACAGAATGGTTTGGGTTGGAAGGGACCCTAAAGATCACCTAAATCCAGCCCTCCCTCTCACAAGCAGGGACATCATTGGGAACTGATTAAGGAGCTGTCCTGCAAAAGGTGGTTTGGGGTAAAGCAAACATTAACCTGGGATTTAAACAAAAGAACAGTCTATAAAGCATGAAATAAATTTTCTTCTCAGAGTTAGCCTCAGCTGTGTCCAGCTTTGGGCATCTAGTTACAGTCAAGATGTGGAAAAATTGAATAATGCCCAAATAAGAGCAATAAAAATGATAAGAGGTCAGGAAAATACACCCAGTAAGAAAAGTTGAAAGTACTGAGGTTGTTTAGTCTGGAGTTTGAAGTTTGAAGGGGGAGTTTTGTAAGACTTCAGATACATAAGAGGCTGTTGATGAAGGGAGCAATCTGTTTTCTGTGTCTGGAGGGGTGAGGAAAGACGTACTAGTTTGAAACAGTAGTGAGAAAAAAGTCAGGTTTAGACACAGGGGAAAAACATATCTGCAGGTGTTAAAAGTAAAGTGGTAGAATAGGTTGCCTGTGGACTTTGGGGACTGTCCATCTCTGAAGACATATAAGAGTGGATTAATTGATCCCCCAGGCTAAGGAAAGCAAAGGTGAAAAATCAAACGTTTTTCTGAAGTGGGTAAAAATGTCCGTTTCCTGGACTTTTGGCTCATTGTTTTTGTAAGACCTATTACAGATTGATGTTCTTCTAGTTTATATGAACCTGGGTCAGAAGGCAGAGGAAGGATGCCCAAGTAGAAAGCTGGCACACAACCACTTCTCAGAATTCACCTCCCAGTTACCTGATGCTAAGTTTTCTAGCTAGATAAGTGCCATCAGTTAGTAAAGTTAGAGGGGATAGAAGTTTCATTGGGTTCACCTTCTTGTTTCAGGATGCTCCCAGCAACTTTTCTGAGTACACATATGTGGACTTCAGGCATTTCCTCTACTGGGCTAGCTTGAATTACTTTTCTTTCATCTTTCTGCTTGGAAAGAATAACATGGACATCTCTTGTATAACACTAACCCAAACATCACAGATGTGTTACAGAGTTTTTTTCTCATCCTTCTCCAGGGAGAACGAGGCCTAGATGGACTCCCAGGAAAGCCAGGTGTGGAGGGGAAACAGGTACGTGGCAAATACTCAGCAGCTGGAGGCTTTTCTTTGGAGTGAGTGAGTTTCTTTAAATTTGATACTTATCTTGGACAGCTGCTGAGTCATGGCAGGACCCCATTGCATCAGCAGTTTTCAGAATCCTTATTCTAAGGCTCTACATGTATGTTAGCAGTTTTCTTTATTTTTTCTTTTTTTTTTCCTTTTATTCTCCCTTTTCTTTTTTCTGTTTTTTTTTTTTTTTTCTTTTAAAAATTAAATAGTAATGCAATATCCACTTAAAAGCAATGCCAAACCTTTAAACATGATAGGTTAGAAGCTTGTCTGAATTTTTATCAAAGACATAAGGAAGCACAAATGAAAAATTTAGCTGTTTGATCCTGACTTTTATAAAGTGTGTTTTTTTTCCACCCACAACATGAAAGGAGGAGAACTGGATTTGGTTTATTTTCAATAGAAAAACTATAGCTTGGAACTATTTACATTTTTAAGACAAGATGAAACCAGAAAGTTATTCTATAAAATCAGTACACTTCTGCAGATTAGACAGATAACACTTTGTCTGTATCTAAAACTATCTATAGATCCCACAAGACTGTTTTCATTACTCATCGTAATGTCCCTAATGAGAATCATCCTTTACTCCCAAGGATCTTCTGGGCTTCTGGCAAAGGATGGAGTAAGAAACAGAGACAAGTGATGTGATTTGCCAAAAGTCATTGCAACTAATAGTTACCACCCTTGAGCCTGAAGCCTCCAGGCTCCTATGTCTGCATCCTATCCCCTAACCCTCGCTGTTTCCCTCTATGGAAAGGATTGTTTGGAGGCATGATTTTGCATTTGCAGGGGTGGAGAAGCTGCCCAGCTGCATCACTTTCGCTCTTTTGGCAGTCGGAATTTCAATTTGATTTGGTTTATTTGGGAAGTCATTTTGTTTCCATATCAGACATCTTTTGTATTTAGATGGCAAGGTGTAGTGTCATAAGTAATCATAGTCTTTGTTAAACTATACCTTCCTTTCTGTGAGGTGATAGAGATTATTTCACTTTTTTTTTTTTTTTTTTCTATTTCTCTGTGGGAGATTTGATAGTTAATCATCACTTTCTCTCTGCTCTGTTCCTCAGCCATGGTTTATCCTATGCTGTGAAATATTTCTCTGGTTAGTGTTTATCACTATCCTTATAAGATGGAAATGTTTCCCAGTGTTAGATGTGGCACTGGCATCTCAATGAACTATGTTCACCGTGCCTGTTGCGTTGTTTACAGGACTGGTTTGTACTTGCAGCAAGTGTGGATGAAGTGAGAAATTGCAGAGGGATGTGAAGGTGGATGCTGATTGTTTACTACTCCTAAGGAACAATTTCTCCAAGTGACACCCTATTACAGAAGTCGGGTTATTCTGAAGTTTTTCTGCCTTTTTCATGTCTAGACTCCTAGCAGTGGGCAAATCTTCACGCCTGAATTTTATCCTAAATTTTGTGTTTGACACTGATTTACTCCCTGAACTGCAATCCTTCTGAACCAGCTGAAATTGGATTGCTATTATCGTGCCTGCTGCGGCATCTCCATCCTTATTCCCCTTCCTGTCTACATGGTAGAGCCAAAGCAGCCTTGTGTGTTGTATTAGTTGTTATTGCAGTGCAATGGGACATAACTGTTGATACCCAAACCTGCAACTTTCTGTTTGTCCTGTACTTTAAAGGGAATTGCAAATGATGACCTGGAATAAGTAAAACAAAGGTAAAAGGTATACAAAGTATGCAAAACTCTGTTTTTTTCCTTTTTACAGGGCCCTGCTGGCAGCCCAGGCCCTCCAGGTGCCAGTGGGACCAAAGGAGAAAAGGTGAGTTGGGATGAGATGCACAGGAGGGGTTCAGAGGCATCAATTATTTCCTCCTAGAATCCCTGGAAATATCATGGCTGTTGACTTAATATTTCTCTTATTTATGTTTATGTGAACATATGAATGTTTAACTTTCCTGATGTTGCTTCAGTCCAAAATGGGTGTAAGTGAGAGGTAAAACAGGCCTGGTTGTAGCTCCGCTACTCTTACCTTAACCCTCTTTGTGGAAGTAGAAGGAAGTAGAGAGTAGTTTGGCCCAAGTGACACAGTTACACAAGGTGAGTAGAAACGTCAATATATTTGTGTAGAGGCTGGTTTTCTGACCCAGGAGATGTAGAATTGACTCAGAAAGTGCCAGTCAGATGAGACTATTCCTCTTACCTGCATGATAATTATTCATTGCTCTCAGCAGCAATTTCAGCCTTGTTATTCTGCAGATTTATTAAAGTTTCCAGGACAGCCTTATCTTTCCCTTCCTACTCAGGTTGACATTGTGGTTTTGATATTTCCTATCTAGTTCTTTAGCATGAATAGAAAGTTGTGCCCAGTTCTGGATTTTCTTTCTCCTTTTCTCATCCAAGCAGTGAACCTTATCCAAGAGTGCACAGATCAGAAGCAAATCTTATTATTTTCCCAACCAGATTGAAAATATATGGGTGAGATCTCAGAACCACCTACAAGTAGGGCATATCCATGGAGATGATAAGAGAGAGCAATATCTTTGTGCTCCAGTATTGAAGTAGAGAACAATCAACAATCTTGACTTCATAACACTTCATCATCTCTCTAGTAGCTGCATGTAGCCCTTCCAGAAAATTTTTATCTCCTTGCTCCATAACTTTCAGTGTAGGTGACATGTGTCTCTTCAGTCCTTCTGACACAGCATGGGCACACTTTGGAATAAATAACAAATAGTAATTAAAACGAAAGAGAATGAAAGGTATGATGGGTCACTTGGAGACCTACAAGAATAATGAAGAAACAACAAACGTGTGAAAGGAAACATGATGATTTTGCATTGGTTTGTACCTAAAGTAAAAGAGACACCTTCTGGAGGCATAGTCATAAAGCGTAATAAATACTGGACACTACTGGAGACAAACTGCTGGAATAAATGGATAGCCTAGGTAAATCACGTAGAGTGGATCATGTAGAGTAGCATCCTAGTGTCCTGCAAACACAGGATCATTCTGCTCTGTAAGAAAGACTTCGGGAAACTGTCACCATTTTAAGTCAGTAAATATCATTGGAGTCAGCGTGTAACATCACGGTGTCACAGAAGACAAGCAGTTCCTGCATATATTCACTTGTAGGGTAGAAAGGACAAGAGTTAATTGGGATTGCATATTCATATCTATCAACTCTGGGTTGGTATAGAAAATAAGAACGTACAAGAGCAGTTGGAAAACATACTGGGAAATTTGCTTTGGTTCTGTGTTACGTAGTGTGTTATGCTGTGTTTTGTGTTATGCTGTGTTTTTTTTTTTTTTTTTTTTTTTTTTTAATTTCTGTTGTATTTCCCTGCAGGGTGAACCAGGGCTACCAGGATTGCCAGGCTCTTCAGTAAGATTTTTTTTTTTTTTTCAAACGTTATAAGCTTTATTGTGTGGAAATAGAATATGGAAGCTGGGACTCAACTCAAGAACTTTATTAAATGTTCTTAAATAGATTTAAAAAAAAAAAAAAAGAAAAGTGAAGTTTAAGCCAGTAAAGATTTCTGAAGAAGGAACATGACAAATTCCAATTAGGAAATGTGCTGCCACAGTTTTGGGAGATATTGAAATGTGAAGATTAGGACTTCATGAGACAATGAAACATTACCTCAGGTAAATCAGAGAAATGCTGTGACATGACTTTGTGGGTTCCAGGACAGCTGTTGAGCCAATGCCAACAAAAGTGGTAAAAGACAAACCAAGAAGATAGGAGAGAGGGGGCTGATCTTTCGCATGATGCTAGCTTTACATGTCTTTCAATATCTCCCATCTCTTGTCCCATCTTGTCCCAACTTGTCCCATCTCTGCCCCTGCCTTGAAGGGACACAAGAATGTCTACAGGTAATCTCCTCGACTAGAAAGTGGTGGAAACCAAAGGAGGGAGGGAGAAAGACTTCTGGAAAAAAAAAAAAAAAAAAAAGGAGAAAAAAAAAAAAGAGAAAAACTGTGTGGGTAGGAGCCTCTTACTGTTCTGCTTAAATGGGAAATTACTGATGTGATGGTAGTTGCCAAGAGATTTTGAAAGATGTACATGAAACCTGAAAATGAGCACTGTCTTGTCCCAGTGCCCACTGAAGTTTCAGGAGGTGGGTGCGGAGGGCTGAGAAGACTGACAGTTGTCAGTTACGGCCCTGATGGTTGCATCGTGGAGAATTACGAACTTATTTATACTGACAAGATAATGAATTATGTTCCTACTGTTTATACAGCCTCACAAATCCCTTCACAGGGAACTGAGTGAACAAACGCTGACAGTCTGAGCTTCTTAAATAGAAAATATCCTCCAGCCTGCAATGGGATTGAGTTGTTGCACTTAGAGTGTATCTTAAGGGAATGGAAAGGAGAGAAAAATAAACTGTGTGGGACAGTCACACCCCAGAGCCTCCCAGATTGTCTTTTTTTTTTTTTTTTTCCCCTGTATAACTTTGCATTTTTATTGCAGGTACACACTGAAGGCTTAAAAGGCGAGCAAGTAAGAGAGATTCAATAACTGTACTTCTGCTGCAAGGATGCTTTTACGTATTTTAACTGTCTGCTAGATTAGATTTTGCTTTAGAATGATATTTCAAAATTAAGGTGGATAAAAGCAATGTCAGGACATCAAGAAACAAGCTAACATACTTACAGCAGGGAAAATAAACAGAAGAGGGGAAAGGGTAACATCTTTATAAAGTGCAATGAGTCTAACATGAGTAACAAGTGTAAATTGGAAGGGGTCAGCTAAGTAATTCTTTACATCCTGGAAAGTGTTAATATAAAAGTGAAACTGTGTCCAAGTTTTATGCTGAGTTTGTCTCTGAACATGGGCACTCAAACAGGGAAAAGACACCAATTTCTTCAGTCAATTTTCCTATGTATATTTAAATTTTTACTTTGTGTTATAAGTTGTATTTTACTCCTATTTCATGTAATTATATGAGACATACATACAATACTTTAAAGCCCTTCACAGCTGTGCTGGCTCTGGGGAAAATGCTGCGGAAGCTGCTTTTGCAAGAATTGCTTTTCTCCACCTCTGAACCCCAGCCCACAGTGTTTTCCTGGAATATCCAGGATAGCCCAGGGTCTGTGGCAGAGTTACTACCTTTGAAGGACAGAGAGCCAGTTACGGATAAAGGCTGGCTAAGTGTGGGTGGATCAGTCTGTGTGCAGCCTAATGAGTGTTGATAATTCAGATAACCCCAGGGTGAAGGAGAAAACCAGCTGGTCTCTGCACTGTTTTTTTTTGGGACCTATAAGGAAAGGGGTGGTGTAGGTCCTGTACAGATGGCTAGCATGAGTACTGTGTCCATATAATTTTTCCTATAGGTATTTTATCTTATTTTATTTTTTTTCTTATGTTTGTAGGGAGAGCCTGGCCCACGAGGACCACAAGGCCAACCTGGACTTCCTGGACCTCCAGTAAGTGGTTTATCTCACTGCTTACAAGCCCCAGAAACTGAAACTCAAGCTGAGCTGAGGTATACACGCAAAATCTTATATGTTATTTGAGTACTAAGAGCTTAATCAGCGTGCCCAGCCTTCTGTTTCTTCACTGGTGAGAGAAACTCTCCTGCTGTTGGTGGCCACTCTGGATGTATGGAGGTGGCACCCAGGACATAGGTGGTCATGACACAGTGGTATACATTACCTCAAGGCTGTTGTCCTGCAAAAGCTGATTCTTTTCCCATTTCTAATGTCCTGAGGAGCTGTATGAGTATTCAGCACATCTCAGAGAGAAGCCTCAACGATAACCTCTAAGCCACCATAGAATGATGGGCAAAGAATCATTGCTTTATGCCACAATGTCCCAGCAAAAATCTTCTGCATATGAAAAATAAGAGATGTGTGTTTGTGTTTCAGCAGGGAATACAACACAATATTTGCAACAATTTAAGCACTCCAGTATTCTTACTTTTCACTTGATTGCGTCTTCTTCCAGGTACATTTTATAACCCAGCTCTGCAGGAAATCTCACTTCAGACTATCACTGCTGTCTCATTTGCACACACTCTGTATTTCCTCATTTCTGAATTTTTTGTTGTGTTTCACTGTTGATTGGGTTTTGTAAAATTGATGTCATTGTGAAAATGCATTACTTAGGCATATCTGCCTTTAACTATGTAATTGTGTGGTCTGGATTTAATCAGGGCATTGTCACTTTTTCTCTATCCTGTTTTCTTATTCTATTCTGCTCACAGGACAATATAATTATCAGTTAAGAACTGTCTAGGTAGCCATTCAGTAGCAGTAGCCCAGAAAATGGTGACGTAATTCATTAGTTTTTTGTTTATTTTTTTTTTTCGTTTGTTTTTAACTTGGTTATCTTTCTAAAAATATTTTCACTTTTAAAGGGAGAGGCTGGTCCAGAAGGCAAGTCTGGAGTCCCAGGTTTACCAGGTCAAAGGGTGAGTTGCTCTTTTTATTTAATGTATGACTCAGTGTGCTGAGGACAGCTGTGCTCAATAAGCATTCATACTTTGACTCACCTTACATTCAGTTTTTTACTTATTTAAGGATCCTTGAAGCCTGGATCCTTTCTCTTGTTTCTTCTTTATAGTCCAGCAACTTTCAGTACCTCTCGGTATGAAATTCAACAAATTTGTGTGCAGTGCCCAGTAGGACCCTGGGAAAATTTCTTGTAATTTCTTCTCCTCTCTTTGCGTCTGCTTCTTGGTGCCAAGAGGATTCTTGATCCTCTTTCCCACACAGACACTTTGGAACCCCTGTGTATACATATATGTATGTTTATCAGAGGTTAAAATAATGGAAGCTTTATTTCTCACTGATGTGCCCCTTTTAAAGGGATGCTCCTGAGTCATACTTGGCCACACGGTTAGTCTTTTAAAAACATAGCAAAACATCTGTAGGAGGAGCAATGAGTGATAGGAAAGATCCAAGAAGATATCTTCTGGAAATAGACTTTGAGCACAGACAAATATCCCCTTGCACCTTGTAAACAGTAGAAGAGCATAAAATCCAGCAAAGCCTCCTATAGAAGTCTCATAGAAGCTATCTATAAACTTGCCATGCCTTGTGAACTGACCTACAAAATCATTTAATTTTAGGTGGAAAATGGGTTGGAAGATTCTTAGAAATTCATTAATTACTAAAAACGTAAAAATGGAGTGGAGTTTTCCTGTGAATGAAACTTGAAATATTTTTACCACTGTTAAGATATGATTCTGAGTGTGTAGAGCCTCTGGTAAGATGGACAAGTTGAAATTTCAGATAAATGGTGCTGTCTTGGAAGTCAAATAAATCCAAAGACACCTTCAATACTTAATATAAATTGAAGCCATTCTTTTTTTGTTTGGTCTGTACTCAAACAGAAGATC
Organism: Anas platyrhynchos; assembly: GCF_047663525.1. NCBI lineage: Eukaryota > Metazoa > Chordata > Aves > Anseriformes > Anatidae > Anas > Anas platyrhynchos. Next base: position 8,689,084 of record NC_092620.1, on the reverse strand, counting down.
CCACAAAATTCTGGTGTACCATTCTCCACAAGGAGGTTAGATAGTATATTTTTTGTTTGTTTTGTTCCCTCTTCTTGTTTTTTAAAAAAATACTTTCTTTGACTCATACCCATATGTTGAAATATTCAAGTGCTGATAAAAGGGGAACTTCATAGTAGGCCTGATTATTTCTTATGAATGCTCAGAGCCTGCCTTTCCTTGCTTTAGCCCATTTGTAGGAAGAACATCTCATTAAGCAACAGATAAGTGTGGGAGTGAGATACATGCTTAACCTTTGTGGAGACTGTCACTTCAATCTCAGTATTGGTGTTTGATGGGCTACTTTTTTAGGTTGTCACAGAGACTTGATTGTAGCTTAATCCATAGAGGAGGTCACAAGGGTTGCCTGTAGTGCTTGCCACCTGAGTCAGCACCAGCGGTGTTAAAAAGTGGGCATGAGAGCCCTACTTGTGGGCATGTTAGGGTTATGGGCAGAGGACAATACAGGGAGGAAATATATTTTGGTAGGTGGGTTTCTATAGGCTTCCAGTTGAATTACATGACACTGAATGGAACTGTAACCTTGGCTTTTAGGAATCGTCTTCCAGAGAATATGTGCCTGCAGTGTTATGTTAATGCCACAGTGGAAAAGGGCATTTATTTGCTTTCTTGTACTTTTCCAGTGCTTAGAAAATATCAGCTAATGGCTTAGCAAATAACTCTGCTGTGCTTTACTTATGAGTTGACAAGTTCTGAATTGTCCTGATTTTAAAGCCTGCTGTGAAACATTGTTTCTTGAGTAAGATTAATAGAGCGTATTAGCTGAGTAAAGGACAGTGATCAGTCAGGGTCTGCGACAGGATACGAAATGCTCCTGCTAATGATCATTTGATTAGAGATGTCATTTGATACATACTGTGTTTGAATGTTTCCCTAGACTCTGTTGTGTCTAGCTAGTTAGACTTCTCCTAAGGGTCTTTATTAGTCACCAGGCGTCTTAGGTGGTTAGATATATTTTTTTAATTAAAGGCTGTTATTCAATGACGGAATACCTGGGATGAATCAAAGCCTCAGGCTTGGTGGATATACATGGATAACCTACAGATGTTGGAGAGAGAATGGATTAGCAGATGCTACTGATTCACCATTAGTACAGTTGTTGCCAAAGCACAATTCCATGCATTGATTACCATTTTACCTAAATTTTGCTGCAAAAACAAGTATTTCCCTAAGCAGATTTAGAAGTTAAAATGCCAAGAGCAGTAATCATCTCCTGCTCCTTCTCTTCCTCTGAAGCTACAGCTCAGATCTGCAGTGATTCTTCTAGCACACCCCCCCAAAAAAAAACACTTTATAGCAGCACAGACCAACAATGAGGCCATGGCCTGGGTCGTGATACCACAGATTCATTTTTGACTCCGGCCCTGGCTTGTAAGACACTGGCCACATCTCTTCACCTCTGTATCTGCTCTATATAGGAACAGAAGTGTATGGTTATACAAGTATGTGAGCAAACCAAACAGAGTCAAAACAGTGGTGTGAGTGTGTGTTTGTTTAACACTAAGCAAGTTTACCTGCACAATTTCAGGCCATGATAACTAGTCTCATACAAATGTCAGAAGAAATTCTTTCCTCAGAGGTGGGTGAGGCAGTGGCACAGGCTGCCCAGAGAAGCTGTGGATGTCCCATCCCTGGAGGTGCTCAAGGCTGGATGGGGCTTTGGGCAACCTGGGCTGGTGGGAGGTGTCCCTGCCCATAGGAGGGGGGTTGGAATTAGATGGGCTTTAAGGTCCATTCCAACTGAAGCCATTCTGTGATTCTATGATTCTGTGATCTGTGAGCTTTGCATGTGGAGCTGAGGCCTGTTGGATTTATTAGCATAGGCATAGCTTTCTTCATTGTGGTGAAGACTGAAAGTCAGACATAGCCAGAAGCAGATTTGGGTCCCTTTCCAGCGTTGTTAGCAGATCTGTGCTGAACAGCTGAAAAACACTAAATGTCTGCTTGGCTGGCCCCTCTGCTGTTTTATACAGCTGGAGTTTCAGGATATGATGTTATGCCAGTTTATATCTCCTGAAAATTTCATTCATAAGGGACTTACTTCATAAGTCTTCTGCACTAATATCTTGTAACTAACGTGACAGATTACAGTGCAAGATTAAATTCCAAGTTCTGATCTGCTTGACTTCAGAGCCATCTCGAGTAGCACGCTGCAAGAAGGGCTGATATAAAACAGTTGCTGTTCTGCAGTATGATTCAAGTTCCTTTTGGCTGTATGATCCTCAACCGAGATTTAGGTGAAGATGGTGTGCACACACACCAAGCTCCTGTCCTGACACATATATGCAAATACAACCATTTGCTGGAGTTCTTAGAAGGCTGCAGTGCTTTAGTTAGCTGTAATGTAGCTGGAATGGACTACTAATGAACTAAAGATGTTTGGAACCATTTCACAGAGGAATTCATTCATGCCTCATAACACAGTCTACCGGAAGTGAAGAGATTTTGAAATCTGTGAGGACAGAGCCATCACTGGATGATGTTAGAAATGTGATGCAGGAGCCACCTACACAGTGTACGTGAGGTTTCACAGAAGATGACATAGTCATATGGTGCCAAATACCCTAGTGACAGTTTGGCCAACAGGAGTAGGGTCATACATTTCGGACAGACTTCTAGGAAAGAAGGAGGTATGATATTCTTTTGGCATGAATTGCTGTTCCTGTTGAAGAAATAAAAGTATATATGGGTTAGTACAGTTGGCAGTAAGCAAGGAACGTTCTTCACAGAGTCACCATTTGTGCTACAGGAAACACAGGAAAGATAGTACGGGTTTAATTTCTTAAGATGGTTCCTGCAAATTTAATCTTTCATTTAAATGCATTTGCTGTACTTTTTGGCCAAAATATTTTTTTTCCAATCACCCCTGCTTAGACTGAACAGTTACAGAGTGTTTTGCTAATGTTTGACACAAGTATGGCTGAATAACCAGGTGGGGTGAAGAAGCCTTGTCATCAAGGCTTTTGATGGCCCAAGGCTTCTTCTGGCCTGGATAAAACCAATGTATTAAGACAACATCTGTTGCTTTTTGAGGGCTCACCACAAAAACAGACTTTCTGTTTGCAGATACCGAGAACCTTAGGTAAGGCCTAGCCATATCCAGCTAGTCTCCTCCAAGCAGATTTGAGCACCACAGTGCATTTTCAGACAACTTTCCAGAAGTTGTGGACAAATCAGTATGCTCACAGCTGTAACTGGTGTGTCTCAGAAAGTGTGCCCAATTGGGAATCACTGCTCAACAGGAGGATGAACTCTGGGGGAGCAGGTGACAGTCTGGAAAAGGCACTACCAGACCCTAGTTGGCATTAGAAAGAAAAGAGCTCCTAAGGTGATGCAAGAATGTGATTGAGTGTCTTCCTAATATTTTATTTAGAAAAATTAAATGAGACACTTCTGAGGGCAGGGAGTGGAGGCAGTGTTGTACCCTTAAAAAAAAATAATAAAAAAAAAGAAAGTAAAATAAAAGTGATGGTATTGTAGTGATCTTCTTGCCAAATTTATCAGAAGCTCACCTTGCTATCTATGAACATCTTCCTCCTGTAGTCCATTCCCAGGAGCTCCAATATGGACAGTGCATTTTCAACGTAATTGTAATAATGCACACTTACAGATAAAGATTTTAGACATGGAAAGCTAATCTGAGGGCTGCTTACACCTTGTGGAGCTGCCCAGTACTGACAATACACTAAGGAGAACATAAGCTGCGGAGACAGAACATCTTTCAAGCGTTTAAAAGAAATTCTCTGTTAGTCTTCTTTAGTTGCAGGTCTTGAAGTCCTTTATGGGCATAGAAAAAAATGTGCATGATCTCCTTAGTACATCTGCTGAACTGCTAATCTGACAATTCACCTCGATCCTTTGAACCTATCTGGGGAGGAGGATATAACAATTCTAGCCTGAATCAGACAACTGGGTTATATTCATTTTATTAGCCAGCTGCTTCAAAGTGCCTGACACCTAAGGTCTATATTTTGACAATGATACCCTCACATCAAGCACACACAGTGCAAAGAATGTAGCTTTGCTGTTCTTATCTGTCCTGTAAGACCTTTGAGTGAGACAGTACTGTTTCTCTGATTTTACTAAATCTGCCTGAAAAAGAGTTAGAGAGTGTGGATTCATTTCCCACCCCTCACTCCCCCTCTCTTCCTGTCCTTTTCCTGAGAAATGGAAGAGAATCAAAGTACTTTGATTCTCCTCTTTTTTTGACAACTGGTCTACTGAATTTTGTTGGAAATAAACCCAGCTTTCTGTGCTTGATAGACGCAAAAGGTGCAGGTGACTGACATGCTCCTGAAAAGCATAAAAATGTTTGGGCAAACTAATGTAAATGTGGGGTTCTTCTGAAGTGTGCTAGCATTGCTAGCAAGTCAAGGGAAGTGCTCCATGCTGGTGCAGCCTCGCCTCAAGCACTGTGTGCAGTTTTGGGTACCACAGTCTAACGAGGACATAAAACTGTTAGAGAGTGTCCAAAGGAGGGCTACAAAGATGGTGAAGAGTCTGGAGGGGAATATGTTTGAGGAGCAGCCAAGGTCCCTTGGTTTGTTCAGCCCAGAGCAGAGCAGGCTGAGGGGAGGCCTCATGGCGGCCTGCAGCTCCCTCACGAGGGGAGCGGAGGGGCAGGCGCTGAGCTCTGCTCTCTGGGGACAGCGACAGGACCCGAGGGAACAGCATGGAGCTGGGACAGGGGAGGGTGAGGCTGGGGGTTAGGGAAAGGTTCTGCACCCAGAGGTGGTCAGGCACTGGGACAGGCTCCCCAAGGCAGTGGTCACAGCACCGAGCCTGTCAGAGTTCAAGGATCACGATTCAAGGATCATGATTGAAATTTCATAAGGAAATCAAGAGAAAACATCTATTTATCCTGTAAGAGTACTTTCCACTTAGGCATGATGTAACAGCTACCTAGACCCACCATGATTTTGATGTGTGGTATTGCAGCCTAGTTTTCTGGATTTGTATTCTCAAAATTTTCTCATGCTCAAAGAACAATCAGTGCACAGCACTAAAAAATACATGAGTCTCACAGAATAGTAAGAACAGTCTTATGGAAAAAAAATCTTAATGGAAAACATCTTTTAAAAGTTATATTCTTTAATGAATGTCCTTATCCATGGTTAAGACTGCAATGTAACCGCGTCAGGTAGATAGGTAATAATAATTCCCCTTTTTTCAACTTATTTGGTGCACAGATAATGTATGCACAGTCGAGTACAGAATGAGAATGAATTGGATGTCAAAACAGAATAACATAAAAAATTTACTGCAAGGCCTTTCTTTTGTGAGTGAACTGCAAAGTTCAGGATTGCATTCTGCCAGGTTGGAGGCAAGAGGAATGAGGGCAACTCCAGGAGTGCGTTACCAAGGGGTGTCTTCTGCATCCTTAATTCAGCTGTCATGTTTCAGCAGGTTTTCATGTGCATATGTCCACGTCCCTTGAAAGTTTATCCCTGAAGTCAGAGCAGCACAAAAAGCTTAACAGACTTTTCTTGACTCTTTACAACTAGATTAACAAGGCTGTGAGTCTCAGTAACTGCTAAATATTTGTTTTACAATATAGCCTAAAGGGTTCTGTTAAAAGTGGGAACTACTGGGTTCAGGGCACACCCTCCACCTGAAAGAAATGTGTTAAAAAAAAAAACAAACATTTGCCAATACATGAAAGGTTTTTCCCCATTAACTGTAATGGGAGAGATAAATTTCTCAGATCTCTGGAGGCTGCTGAGCTCTTCTTTGTGCTTTTTTTGATGGCAGGACAGAAATACAGGTGTTTGGCTTTCCCCCTCTTGACCTCTGTCTCCTGTTAAAGTGAATTGTTGCATATGATGTTCCTAGTTTGGCCAGTCATAACTTGAAACGGGCAGCAAACAGTGTTTCAACTCGTATTTCTCTGTGTATGAACTCCCCTTGATTTGAACAACCTTAGACTTGTAAAGTGCATGGGAAAAAAATGGTAGGTATTTCCAGAAAAAAGATGTGCTGCGTTTGGTAAATAAAGCAGAAGAGAAAAAGCATTTTTCCCAGCAAACTAAGCAGACTTAGTTTGAAAGAGTCAGTCCCAAGGTGTGACTTCTTTCAATGTCCAGAAGTCCTAATAAGTCCCTTATTTCTCTTTGTCACAGCAGCCCCCTGTAATCACCCATAGGCTGGCCAGTCCCAGTGGTGTTTACATGCACATTTAGACACTCCTGCTTCTAAATTTACTGACATTGTCCAATACATACAGAACCTGTAAAAACATGGTGCCTTTAGGGTGTTCAACCATTGATTGCAACTGCTGGATTTCCTCTGATGATGTATAGGTAAAGCGACAGGGCTGAAAGAGGTAATCCTATATCCCACCCAGTTTACAGAGAAAACAGTTGGCATTTATGCTTGCAGTCATATTAATTCACAGTTAAGGGTTTTTCCTACATATTTGGTACCAAAACCTCTCTTCCTGGGGCCAAACCTCAGTGAAAATCATGTTATGAGAATATAGAGCTGTTCAAGCTATTGGACAGCAAGTTAAGAAAGTCTCAAGCTATGATACCTTTCAGAATTTCCCCTCTAGCAGAGCAGAACCAATATGTCCCTCTGGTTTCTTGTCTTCTGTATGGTAAAGATGTTTCCAGTGGTTAGTTGTGTTTGTACATATTTGTGGGTGCTTGAACTGTTTGGGTGATATTGCCCTTGCAAATTTCAGCAGCGCAGAAATTGAAATTTAAGTAAATGAACAAAAGGGAGGAAGAAAGGATTGATGGTGTAGATTAAATCCAGAGTGAAACTGTAATTGTCAGTGAGGTAAATATATTCATTTCCAATAAGACACATTTTTAACTGTGCTATTATTCAAATTGCTGATAAAGGCAAATAACATATATTTCATATATTCAAAGAGTACACATTCTTACACACATAGCTGATTCTTGCTATAAGTAACAGAGCATAATTGCTAGTTTTGTCTGTCATATTATTAGGTGATGTGACATTTCACTGAGCATTGCTCTCATAGGTATAATTTCTCCCAGCAAGTATTTCTGTACTTTCCAGACAGGCTGTAATATTATGGAGCAACCCTGTTGTAGTTTGATTTTGGCTAACCTCTGAGTGGCCAAAATGTTCCCTTCACAATGGGAAATACACTTTCAGCCTCTCTGTCAGTATAATTATGTGCTGCTCTGAGGGATTTCTCGGTGTTTTGAAAAGCACCAAAGTTTCTCAGTGTAATACACAAGAAAAGGATAGACTCCTTTCACATCTGTTATTGCTGCCGTAGATTAGCGTGCCTGGCCATTTGTGTGGAAACAGAAGAACTAGTGTATACTTATCTCAGGCAGCAAAATTTGTCCTTCCTCCCTCTTCTCAGCTTTTGAGATCAGTTTGGGAGCAAACTGGAGCTGCTATCTCCTTCCTCAGGTTCCCCAACTAATTTTATCTGATGCCACCAATTTTCCAAAAAGCAGTGTATTCAGAAAACTATATCTGGATAATGCTCTTAAGTCACTGAAGTCACATCCCTGTGGACCACCAAAATAAGGTCTATATGTACTGCTTCGTTGCAAGGTCACAAGTCTCAATGGGATTTTGTTGTCCTGAACAGCAGCGTATGCATCAGTCATCATGGTTTTCACGTAAAGTACATCACAGGGTGTATTCATGCTCTCCCAACTTTCAGTGCCTGATTTGGGGTGACTGCTCAGGAAGGTAATTCCTTTATGCTCTTTCAAAGGGTTATCAAAATGTTTATGTCAGGTTTCTTGTCTTCATCTAACACACTGATTTAATGTCTCTAAATGGAACTGAAGGAGATGCATAAACGTTGTAAGGAGAGTTGTAAAAACACCCAGTAAGCAATGAGGTTGGTGAGACATGATGGAAACAATAATACTGTGTTTTCTGCTGCCCTCACTGTTGTAGCTGTGGAAGCAGACATCTTAACACGTGGTTCCCACTTTGATAGAGAGCTGGAGGTGAGATGCTTCTCGTATGCAGTCATGCTCATCTTCCATGTTTGGCCCAACATACCACAACCCTGTATATTCTATTCATATTCTTATCTATTTAAACGAGTTTTTTAAGAGGGTGTCTTATGTGGTCTCACTGTCAGTTGGCAACATGAGTCTCCAACTAGGAAATGTGTTGATTCGTGTAGTGACAGAAGTCCTCCAGGTTTAAATGGGCTTTGACAAGGAAAGAAGTGATGGATGTTGGAAAAAGCAGAAAGAACACTCATGAATAGTGCATGTACTTGAGAGCATTATGAACATTTGCATTGGTATCAGGGTCCTGGCAATGACTGCAAACTCTTTCTGGTACCCAAGGACCTCATAATTGTTCTTTTAATATTTTTCTTATATTTTTCAGTACATGAGAGCTGATATTTTTATTATCAAAAAATAAAGAAAAGATCAGATTCTGACACCCCAGCTAACAAAACTCAGTCAAGATTTTGTAAAATGTGATGAAAACTTGTTTTGTTTGTGTTGTGTTAGCTGTTTCACTCATTTAAGTCAACAAGAATTATAGAAATTGTTTCTGGATATTTCAGTAAAGAAAAATAAAGGGAAAATTACATATCTGACTTACACATCTGTATGACAAATCACATCATCAGTCACACGAAACTAGCTTAATTATAATATCCTTCTAAAAAGAAAACCAGTTTGAGTGAGAAGTAGAAATGAGGAAAAAAAAATCATTTCTCTGACTTCCTGGTATTTACATGATTTATCTTGTAACCTCCTAGTACATTATGAAAACTCTCAGAATTACTAATGATTCAGTATCTATACATGTCAGGGAAGGATAGATTATTTTCACAAGAAAGCTGAGTCACAAAATATGTGACTTGCCCAAAGTAACACAGCAAGTAAGCTACTGAGTTGAGAAACAAGCCAAATTTCTGCCTGAATTTCAGGCATCCTTTCTCCATCCTTTCTTCCTCTTTTTTCTCATGTAGGACATTTTCCCTGTGAACTAGTTGAGATCAACCCCATAGAGAACACAGGTGAAGGAGCATCCACATGGGTGCACTTTTCTCAAGGGTGTGCTCCAAGTCCTGGCTTATCCTCCCCTTGCAGTGCTGAAGCTCTGCTGTTCCTCTGGAGGAAGTTTTTTTGCTTGCAGAGGAGTCACTGAGCTCTGTCCCTTGGTGATAATGCCAACTCCAGTTAGAAATGCCTCATGTATTCATGTTTTCTGGCGCAGGGATTGTGAATCTTTTATATTCCTCCATGTAGCAGAGTTCTTAATTATTTTCTTTATGCGTAAGGTAGTGCAGGGAGCACAAGGGACACTGCTTGGCTTGGTTGGGAAGGGGTGAAGGTCTACACTGGTAGCAGAGAAAGTGCCTCTTAGTGTGCCTGCACTTGGTGCCACTCTTGGCAGTATCTCAGCATTGTGCCTTCTCTGATCCCCTTTGGGCAACACCCAGGTGTGATTGCAGAGTGTTAGAGATCAAGAGATGCAAGAAACAAACCTTCATTTATGGGGGTGATGGTTACACCCCATCTGTGAGGCTTGGTAGATCTGAATTCACAAGAAAGAGAATTTGAATTCCCTACAGCCTTTGAGAGACATTAATTTCCAGATGTGACCTGTGTTAGGATCGCATGTCATTCTACCTCTTGGTGCACATACTTGGGTGGCAAGAACCACACAGACCACTGCAGTTGCACATCCAAATGGTGTGTGCTGCCTTCATTTCTAGCACTTATGTTTTGTATACCCGTGTAATGGAGATTTACCGGTTTGGGGGTAAACGTTTTTGGAAAGTCTCAGTAGCAATTTTTTCCTTGGTGTCTAATATTTGCTTTTCTGTTGAACACATAGGGTAAAAAGGGGGAACCTGGATTCCCGGGAATCAATGGTCTAATCGGCCCCCAGGTAAGTGGCAATTTCTTCATTTTCACATAATATGTGGGCAAATGTATGTTGTGGCACCAGGTGTCTTGGAACCACAATGCAGCATTCAATGAGCTTATTCTCTGCTCATCTATACTGTCTTCAGAACTTTGAAGGTGTTTCACCTTTAAGATTTACTCTGACGTGAATGAGAGAAGAGTCTGCCTGTCTGGCAGCAATTACTTTTACCTTCCACAGTTTTTCAGCATCTTTGTACGAGGGCAGAAGGAGGTGTTTTGTCTGTGATTTTCCCATTGCTTTTGCATACAGCGGTATCATTCCACAGGGAAAGCAATGACATGTGCTTTGTAATATTTAGGACAGTGCCTGAGCTAATTATTGGCTGTGTGAATTGGCAGTTGCAGGTATATCTCCTGTGCTGCAGTCTTGAGGGAAAAAACAGTTTAAAAGGTATTTGCTTTATAGAAAGCACACTTCTTTGCACACCATGTTTTTGGTTTGTTTGTTTATTTGTTTTTATTTGCACATCAGTTTTTGTTTTGGTTTGGTTTGTTGGTTTTCTTTTTTGTTACTTTGACGGTCACATTTCCACTTGTTACAGGGTGTCATGATCTGGCTTATTAGGGAAGGTACAGACAGAGGCTTAAAACTATGTCTATTCTCCCAATGAGGGATGATGTGAAGAATGTTTTAAGTTCATGACCCCTTATCTCTATTTTTTTTAAGCTTTTGTCAAGATAATGCTCCAACTTGCACCATCTGTAACTTTATAAGGACAAAACAATGCTATGTGTGTCATGTATTGTCAAGGAGGGTTTGTCTCCACCTTGAAACAACCCATGCTGCCCTGTGCTGTTATAACCCTGGCACTTGCCTCTGGCTTGGCTTCTTGCTAACTTTGTAGCCAAATTCAGTCAACCCAAGTCACTATTTAGGGGCATTCTGCGTAATGAGAAAAATGTCTTTGGGAACGTGCTCAGGCAGGAAGAATGCAAGCTCGCTTTAAGCTAATCACTCAGGAGCAAACTGAGTATTTTATTTGTTCCCCTTCTCAAGCTAACAAACAGTGTCTTTGACTTCGGGATTTTGTTACAACACTCAGTTAAGTTTGGAGCATGAATGAAGAACCTCCATTACTACAGCTGTTGGTGATGTGTTGCAATGAACAGCACACAGCTCAACAGCAGACACTGATTTTTCGTTTATTTCCTCTGGCAAGCTATGCCCTTGTAACCAGGAAACATGATCTAGAAATGGATTCTGCAGCAGACATTTAGCAGTGAGCTGTTCCCATGTCTGCAGAGGCCGTCAGCGATGCAATCCAGGGTTTTCAGATCCTGTGCGGGTGAGGACCCTTGTGTTCAGCTGGGAACTTTGCCCTGCCACACCACCCAATATTGATCTACATATTTTTAAGACTTTTTCATTTGGTACACTATTTGGTTTGTAAATACTTCAACAGCAGCCTTTAAGAAGAATGAAGGCATTATTTCCAATGGATTTAATTTTAATATTTTTTTTTTTCCCCCAGATAATATTAAAAGGTCCCCCCACACTTTCTGAACTATGTGTGTAGCCACCGGGAGAGGATTTTCCTTGCTTTTGGGGAAGATTTGTCTCCATGCATTAATTCTGATATATCTAACTATCCATCCAAACAATGTCATACTTGCTCAGCTCAAGTTCTCTGTAACTTTACAAAAAATATATATGCATATGTTAGCAATTTCATAAACATATCTGCGAGAACTGCTGACATAGCAATAAGTAGTTTTCCTTTCAGCACAGGCTAAATAAAGTTTTCAAATTTTATGTTAATTAAAGCTGCATATAGTGCTAGCCCCATTGAGGGATACTTAAATTGACTCTTCCTCCAAGCTAACTGTGAGGATGGAAAAACATCGTTCCTATTCCTGCAGTGACACGCTGTCCCCAATATATTACTGCAGATTTCCATATTTCTGTTTGGAGAAAGTGCTTACGTTCAACTTGTGACAAAACTACTTTTCAGCTTAGCAGCAGTTTTTATGACATTAGGTTTCTAAGCACTTTATCAGCATTTCTCTCTCTCTCTTTTTTTTTTTCTTTTTTTCTCTCTCCATTTTACCTTAATCACTCTATGCTCCCAAAATACCCAAGAAGAGAAGTGGTTTCCTTAGGCTGTAGTTACAGTGAGGTTCTTCCAAATGATTTATGGAAGTCTGGGCCACCTGTTCCCATGCCATCTTCATAGTGTTGAGGACCAACAGATTTGATTTGCCCATACATTAATTAGTTTAGGACACTAAAATAACCTTCCTTCCTCTGCTATTTTAAATTTAAATATAGTTTTGTTTTCTGACCTGTCTGCCTCCATGGACAGCTGTGTGGGCAGAAGAAAGGAATGGAGATAGGGGTGAAGAAGCAGTGTTGTTACTGAAATGCATAGAAAAAGCCACAAAAGGATGCCAGTAGATTCTTACCCCCTGTTCTGCAGAACCCACTGGGTCAGCAGATCCAGTGACAACCCGCAGCAGAGATGATATCTGTCTGTCTGTAGAGGACCCTTGATTGGGCATCTTCATATTTCAGAGTTAATTAAGTGGCACATCTGATGAAGCAGTGAGAAGGCAATTTCTTAGCCAGCCTGGGGATGTCTTGTGACAACAGGGTAGCCACAGTTTTGCCTTTCTCCTTACATGCCCCAACTCAAACTAAACTTTAATCCAAAAAGTCCTTTTGATTTTTTTCCTTCTAAATCTGCCATGGTGGTGAGCCTGTCCATGTACTTGCTTGTTCCATGTTATCCAGTCAGCACCCCCAAAAAGGAGCACCTATTATCGTGACCCTTACAAATGTTGCATCTTGCAATGTCATTAAGCCCTGGGCATTAAACACATTGGGGTTTATTTCCCCTCTGGATATTCATGTTTTTCCTGCAGCAGAGACACAGACATCTGAGCTCGTAATGTGTTTGTGTTGTTATTATTTACTTGTACTATTTTTGTTTGCAGGAAACTTAATCATGGGCCAAGCTTCTATTGCAGTAGGCTGTTCGAATGCAGACTGAAAAATGAGCATTTCTGTGAAGTGCTTTCAGTCGAAACAGATGGATGAGTACCAAGCACGGCAAACAATGAGGCTGTGCATTTCTGCATGGTTGCCTGAGATCCTGATGTACCACATCTGTCCCGTTGTTGGGAGGAAGAGTTCAGAGAAGGGGCTGAAGGCAGTTGATTAGGCACCTTTTCAAATGCTTTTCTAGGCATGAGGGTTATTCTGAGGAGGCAGGAGATCCACAGTTAGGCATGGTACACCAGGTGAGCTGCGAGGGCTGCATTTGCTGGCTCGGCAAAGGGGGAATTTGATGCCCCAGTACCCGTTGAGGGCTCAGACTCTGAGCTGAGTCACTGTGTTACCAGGGCTGGGATTCAGCTCCATAAACAAGTTCTTGTTACTAGCAATTAAGGGCAGAGATGCATGTGTCTGTGCTCCTGTTACAGTTGACTAAGGTCCAGTTAATACTGGTGGTGGAGCCCAGGCAGCCATTCAACTCTCCTGAAGCAGCTACTTCCAAATTCTCCACTGAGCCACTCTCTAGGCTTCCTGAGCTGAGCAGGTGCATGCTGTCCACCAGTGGGAAGGCAAAATGATTCAAAACTATCTGAAATTTAAGTTAAAGTTCCATAACTTATGCTTGTGATATGTCTGGGCCATTATTGAGGTTTGCTTTATGGTAAATAACCTGGTGATAGAACTAAGACCTGTAAGGGAGGCCAGTACAAGCTGTACCTTTTATGGCTGTGGCTGGAAGTGATTTAATTAGTATAGACTCATTTGTAGGGTGTGAGATCAAGCCCGGCTTTTCTTAACTAGCTCAGAGGAAATAAATGGTATCCTTCGAAATGCATGGTGTCCTTAATGTCCTTTTTGTGATGCAAGTTAATACTGCGAAATGTAAGAAAAATATACAGGCCCCAGCTGCAAAGCTCAGATTGAATTAAACTATGCCAGTGCTGCTTGAAATTGGAAGATACTGCTCAGAGCTATCTTTAATAAGATCTATACCTTTAACAAAACAAAGGAAAAAAAAATCACCAGACTGTAGACCACTAATAGTACTGAAACAAGAGACCATAAGGAAGATTTTTTTATTCTCTTATTTGCTGTACTGACTCAGTAAAACAACTGAAAGCAAACAAATAGGAAATAAATCTTAATCTGTGGACAAAAGAGATCATGTTCATATCTTACACTAAGTGATGAAATTAAACAAATACTGCTTTGCACTGAAAGCAAGAAATTCTCCTGCAGAGACTGCCATGTACAAAGTCAACTTTATTCAGTACCCTTACAGAGCTGGAAAGACAGTTCAGGGAATCTCTGTTTAATACATTTATTTTTTAAAATAATGTTGGTATTCCAATTATAATGCCACCTGGTGAAACAACTGGAGACCTCATTCATTTATAAATTATGACAGTATCGCTGAAACCAACTATACAGGATACATCATAGGAAATGTTCAGATCTGTTGGATCCTCAGGCTTTTTGGTTTTCAGCATCATCAGCAATACCCTTTTCCTATATCCTCTTATCTTTTCTTGGTTTGTAAGGCAGGATTCAAGCAAAGAAAGCAAAACAGTATTCTACTGCAGCATTAATGAAGATAACTCACAGGAGTTGTGTTGTCGGATGTGGTCGTGCCAGAGGTGAAAAAAGATGAGCAGATGTGAGAGGCAGATTCCAGAGACTGTTCAGATGTAGTAAAGGAGAAATAGAGATCTGGGGTAGCAGGGGACATGGTGAGGCACATGGACTGCTCCACACAATTTGCTGCAACAGCCAACTCTGATGGGAAGGAAAGGGAAATAAAGGGGAGTCATCATGGAGCCAACAGGTCAGGTCTGTGAGGACTTCCCGAGAGGTGAAGGGAATAATTGGTTCTGAACTGGAGACAAGCCCCAGCACTGGAAGAGGAAGACTCTCAGCACCATGTCATTCATTTCACTATCATTATGGCAGGAGACAGGATGTTTCTGGATGTCCTGGAGGTTTGTCTCATTCATAAAGCTGGCATACTGCCTAAAGGGTCCAGACCACAGTCTGCTTTTTCATGGATTTAGGGCTTTTCTAAGCCTTTCTCACAGTGCTAGAGGCTCTAGGCGTTGGCATGGAATGATATGAAGAAAATAGGGTTGTGCAAGCTTTGCCTGCAGAGACAGATATCTGGAAAAGCCATCAGACTTCAGTTTCCATCTTGGAATGACATTTGTTCACCTTTCTTTAAAACATAGCCATCCTTTTTTTTTTTTTTTTTTTTTCTCCCTGGAAAATAGATTTGGGCAAACAACCTACTGATGCAGTCACACACAAAAGCTTTTGTTCCTTTTCAAAGTTTCCTTAGGGAGTGCAGAACCCAAATCTTAATAGCTCTGCCTTTCCCAGCCTGTCTTTCAGCAGGGTATGTGCTGGAAGAAGAAAGCATCCTTTAGTGGTTCCTGGAGAACAGGCACAGCTGTGCCTTCGGTATCGTGTCAGATTTCTTTCCTGAGAACTGTCCGTGGATTACATTGTCTTAGGAATGGAGCTGGATAAAACATAAGCCTGAAAAATATCCCACACCACAATGTCTGTATAGTTGTCCCTACCCTAACACACACACCTCAATACACTTTCCCATGGATATTTGGATTTTAAAGAACATTTGCAATATTTTTGTTTCCAAATAGCAGTTTGATAATAACTTCTTCTAAACTTTTTCATAGAAGAGCCATGTTTTGCATTTGTTTTCCAAACTGAGATTGTATACTTCTGTTTTAAAGAACAAAGTTTTTATCTTCCTTTTTTTTTTCAGCATGTAGGAAGCACACATCAGCATCTTTACCAGCCAGGAAAAACAAAAGCAAAAAACAAAAACAAAAACAAAACAAAACAAAAACTCCATCTATTTTTTTCTTCTGGATTGGAATTTTAAAGGGACAGCCTTGGGATTTGGGTCAGGGACTTTCATATGTATAATTCATCAGATGGTCAGTGAAAAAGGTGATCAGCAAAATAAGGTGCTTTAATCTGGATTCAGGACAAAAGGAAATCAAGGAAAACAGATTGTGTGAGATTTTGGTATTAAACAATATTGGCTGTCCTCCTGCTGCTGTTTTTTTTTTTTGTTTTGTTTTGTTTTGTTTTGTTTTGTTTTTCTTTCTTTCTTTATCACTAATAAATGCTGTCAGTTAGTTTGGACCTTTCTAAATACCTGGGAGAATAGTTCTTTCTCTGAAGTTTACTCAGAAGTGGATGTACTGGTGTACACGGTCAGCTGGATCAGGCTGTCAGAATCCTGCATGCTTCCCCAGGATGCAGGTAGTCAAGGCATAGAATTGTTCTTTCTAAATCCATCTCAGAGAGTCTTTATCAGAAGAGCTATCCATTTTTGGGTTTCACTTTGTTGGTGCACCATGTGGTGAAGTTAACTGGGTAGCCCAGTCTTAGGCGTAATGTCCCAGGTGATTGCTTTCAAAGGGAGCAATGGCACTGAATTACTAGCAGTAGTCGTGGGTAAGGATCGGTGTGTTTTGATTTCAAGACTCAGGATTGAATGAAGTTTCTGTGTTCCAGAATATGGAAAGTTTAAGAGAAAAATCAGAAATTCTTTGGATAATAGGGATATCCAGAGTTGCTAGGAGAAAGAGTTTGGACCAGGAGGATGTGGAGCCACATGTTTCAGGAGTTAGGCTGCTTGCTGATGGATACGTGAGCGAAACTTTTCTTATGGAGAAGATAGATCCTGTCTAGGGTGTGTATCCTACATGGGGGATGACCAGGCTGACGCTGAGTCCTGGCTGAGGTTTGCTGTGGTATGGCAGTTTCATTAATCCTTATGGATTGTTTACTAGATGCCATTGTCACAAAAATCAGAAAGAGATGATAATTTTTATAGGTCATGAAGAAGATAAAAATGATGCTATTAAATATATGGAAGTATGTTCTTTGCTCTTATAAGCCATTTTTTTTAAATAACCTGCACTGTTAGGTAAAACATGAATGTTTCTGGAAATGTCTGGGTGTCAGACAGATTTCACACCTCTTGGTAGAAGCTCCCTGTTGTAGGGCTATGGGGAATATGTGTTTGATCTTTGGAGTTCATGAGGT
Organism: Anas platyrhynchos; assembly: GCF_047663525.1. Lineage (NCBI taxonomy): Eukaryota > Metazoa > Chordata > Aves > Anseriformes > Anatidae > Anas > Anas platyrhynchos. The sequence continues at coordinate 8,672,071 of NC_092620.1, read as the reverse complement.
CATGGCAGAGAGAAAGAACAAAATTAGGCTAATAGGTAGGAAGCCAGAGAACAGGCAAGGAAAGCCTGCAAGGGTAAATTTCACACTTTTATATTTTTTTTCTGCTTATGTACAATCTACTTGGCTGCTGAATCAGTTTGTTTTTGTATTTCTAAAGCTACCCTTGACATCTTTCCTAGCACTGCACACATTCTTCATGACAACCACTTCTTGGAGCCCATACCTTATTCAAGGCCTCCCAACAATACCATCCTGGTAGGGTTAGAGTAGGGCCAAGCAGGACTTTGAGGTGCCTGGCATCTGATCTCCGTTCTGTTGCCCTCTGCTGGTATTTTTTTCTAGTACTGGGCTAATTTGGACTGTTATTTATTTATTTATTTTTATGTCAAAGTCTCTTTTAAATGATGGATGGGCTCATCCAGGTGTGTTCTGGTGGGTCCAGAGCTCCTTAAATGCAGGCCTCTCCTGCAATGGCATTTGAACTCCTGTGCCCAGAGGCAGGCACAGGGTTCCCCAGAAGTTATGTCATCAGCATCAGGCATCCCAAGGCATTTGTTCCTGCAGATTTTTGAGCTGTGCTCACACTTGAGACACTCTGCAAATACTGATGTTGTTGGTGGAATGATTCCATGTCTATTCTGGACTGAGTTGCAGTGAAAGCAGATTATGGGTGGTGTATAAACCAAGTGCATCTTCAGGTCTCTTTTTTGGTTGCTTAGCACCATCTATTGGTGAGATGACATACTCTGGCTGATTTTTACAAGCATATTCTAAAATGACTGCTTATCCAGTGCTTTCTCTGTCAAACTATGCCACAAAAATTGCCTTGTTCTTTTTCATTATCACCATTTTATCCTCTCCAGCTACAATTTTCCTTAAATGTTAAATGCTAATATTGATCCATGACTTGTAATATCATTGTAGTAAAAAAATCACTGTAATAAAAAAAACATATCATTGTAATAAAAAAAATCACAAAAGCTGTGATTTTTGATATTGATACTGAATTGTAACACAGGTCTAGCAGAAAAGAAGCTAACTAATCATTTTCTATCTTGTATTGGTTGCTCACTTTTAATTTTTTACATAGAGTGTTGTATATGTTTTTGTTTGTTTGTTTATTTGTTCATTTTGGGATGTGTTTTTGAAGTACAAATATCAAAACTCCCTCTGTGCTGGAAACTGAAAATGACTTAAATCATGGTGTTAGAAAGTCTGAAAGAAACAGACAAGGTTAAAGTTTCAACTCTGTCATGTATCCATCCTTATACTGATTGCATAGGTCCTGATACAAAAACCCCATGAACACATGCTTCTTTGTAAGTACAGGATAAATCCTATCTTGTCATCCAGCAGAAGCTGAAGGTAACTAAAACCTCTGTATCTCAGGCAGCCTATTAAGATTTGTCAAGTATGGAAAGAAAGTCCTCAGCTAGGAACTCACTTTTAACAATTTACCTTGTACACAAAAATAAATCCCTATGAAAATTGGATAGCTATTGAGATGAAATTTTCCCAAGAGAATTGTTGCAGGAAGGTGAGTAAGACTTCTAGGACATTTCCAGCTGCATGTGTGCATTGAAGTATGAGTTTGTGAAAATCTTTTATTGTCATAAAGGTTAATACAGAGCACTGAACTGGTGGAGTATTTATTTTAAAACACCTGATCCAATATATACTTCTCCATACATTTGGATTCTTATTCAAAAACAAGCAAGCAAGCAAGCAAACAGAAACACCACAAGTCTGTTCCATTCACTAGTTACTTCAGAACTATTTTTGCAGTAGCAAATCATTTGTTTTGAAACATTAATCAAGATTAAACTAGGCTGGATGCCACGAGGGGTCCCACCATACCTTGTACTGGAGTCCAGGATGGAGCTCACCTCATAACAACAGTAACTAGTGCCTTAAGCAGGAGATCCTGTTCTGTTCATGAGCACAGTTCCCTGGGAGCTCAGTTTGGCATCTTTCAGGTTTTGGACACTAGTTAATGAAACATGAAGCTCATTGCTGATGCTGTTTGGAATGGGCTGCATTTGCACAGAGGAAAGGCCTGAGGCTTTTTGCCACTAACAGGGAGATTAATAAATGGGTTTTGCTTCTCTTACAGGGACCTCCAGGGCCCCCAGGCATTGCTGGACCCCCTGGACCACCTGGAGCACCAGTAAGAAAACAACTTTGTTTGTTTGTTTGTTTATCTTTGTTGTTTGTTTTACATCAAGGAGAGGAAAGAAATAATAATAATAATAAAAAAAAACAGTTCAGGAGAATTTAGGTGATTGGATTTCAGTGGGAACTGAGTCAGGCCCTTTGGCAATGTGTGTTTTCTCTTGTATTTTCATGATGAAAAGCCACAGCTGGCCTTGCAGGACAATGTCTCTGCATCAAGCACTGGAATCACTTTGACGCTACCTGCACAAAAGTCAATGTCTGCAGGATTCCCCACGGCAGGGACCTGACTTCTGTGGAAGGGAGAATTGTATTTGAATTGAAAGCAGAAGCCTCCGGTGAGGTGGCTGTAAAGGGCAGAAATACTGATTTTGTGTGTGTGTGCTCGATTCTTTTTTCAGGGACTGCCAGGAGAGGTTGGCGTTTCTGGTAAAACCGGACCCCCGGGACCAGCTGTAAGTTTGGAGGGATGGTTTGCATCGCCTCCATGCTCTCTGTGACTTCACATATTTTACTTCTAAAGTCTTTGCTCCCTTCCTGCAGGTTTTAAGTGCTGGCTCCAACACTGTCTCCTTTAATGCAGGCATTAGCCTGATGCCTTTAGTGATCAAGAAGCTTACCAGATGCAGCTGCACATTGGGACTGTGATGTTCTCATTATATAATAACTTTCAAAAGTCATTTTGCATTTGGCACAATATTCGTCTTCCAGACCTGGAGTTCCCTGAATCAGGCCAAAGAAGTGAAATAACAATCTCAGTTTTAGCAGAGCATCACAATTTCTATTCTCTCTTATGTCAAGAAAGGTGAATTATGGAATACTTCGTATTAAGAAGTGCCACCTACAGCCTGCAGTGTTTGGAGATTCACTGATGCTCAGAAAAGGGACACTTCTTTTTTTTTCTCACCATTTAAATGCATTTTAGAAGTAATTTTAATTCTTATCTTGCTGAATCATTATGTCTATATGTTGTGTAATTTAAAATCTATGTGTTGTATAAGATATTACTAATATTTAAAAGGTGAGACAGACTTTAGAAAAGCTTTATAGGTAAATAATAGAGATGTACAGAAAACGATAAGTAAAAATGCAATTTTTAAAGTTGTTCAGGACTCCACAGTCTTCATAAAACTTTTATATTGTTTTTTCTCTGTAACGATACTGACATCCAGTGGTCATTCACTATAATTGTGATACTGAAAAAAGGCTGAGCAGGTACATGTATATGCCTTGAAAGAGGTTTTGTATAATTTGAGTCACAGGAATGAAAAAGTCGGAAGAAAATGAATGAAATTGATCTTTTTCTTAAACTTGGTCAGTGGCAAGAGGGATGATTTCAGTGTGCTTATGTTTAGCTTGCTGTTAATGATTTAAAGAATGGGCATGTAGAGCTGATACTTTTCTCATTTTAGGGTTTGCCAGGCAAAGATGGATTAAATGGTCTTCCTGGGCTCCCAGGTCAAAAGGCAAGTGACACCACAAACACTGGCATAACCTACTCACCTGGGCAGCTTACCTGAGTGAGCTAGCAAGTGTAAGCAGGAAGGGGGCAGATCTCCAGAGCCAAACACACCTCACCTGATTCCTCTGGTGAAGCTCCATATACCTCTTTAACCCTGATACACAGCCCTTTGCAGTATCCAGTGCACTTCCAAGCTACACAGCATGTTTCAGCTCTTGATCACCAGTCTCTACTCTCCATGCAGACACCACCTATACTGAAAGATCAGATTCAAAGGTTTCACCTAAACATTCCGGTGGCCAAGACTCCAACCCCACAATTATCTGTTTTTCTTAACAGAAGTATTGTAGACTTTTTCACCACATACAACTTAAAGAAACTGAATGGAGATTTTGTTTTCCAGCGAATTTACTCTGGAAATCTTTAATATAACACCAGTTGACTTTTGTGTTATTCCAGAGATATCCCAGTAGATTTATTGGTGCTGCAGGTGTGCCTGCAAATAGTGCTAGAATGGTAAAACTTTCCTGGAAAGATACTCCCATGTGGCTCCATTTACATCCTCAGGCTGATACTGGGGCTCTGAGTCAAAATATTCCTCACTGTTGCCTGCAGACATGTTCCACTACCAGAGGAGTTTGAATATTAACATCTCGTATTCCCTGCAGGGAGAACAAGGGGAAAAGGGTGAAGAAGGCTTTCCTGGAAAAGCTGGCCCCAAGGTAAGTAATTTTATTTAATAGTTTGCTGTAGCCACTGAGTCAGCCAAGGTGTGATTTTGGAAGGGCTTGTGCTGAACTCAGGAGGGTAATGTTCCTCTAAAGTTTGATGGATAACAGGGTAATCAGTTATGGCTCAGTGCATCTTACTGTTCATGGTGTTCCAAGTTACTAAACCACATCTGATGCTCCTCTCTCAAGTCTACATGTGTAGGAAGATCTCATCTGTCCCTTGCATTGGATCCCTGTGGTCTGGGATCCTAAGACATCAAGAAGGCAGTTTCAGTGCCTTTCTGAAAGTAGGTAGAAGAACATGTGCCAGGACAATAGGGGGTACAATTTACCGATGAGAAAGCATTCTTGCAACAGGGTCTTGTCCTTACACTGTTAAAGTCATGTTTGTTTTTTTTTTTATTTTATTTTTTATTTTTTATTTTTTGTTTTTTGTTTTTTGTTTTTTTTTCAGGGTGACCCAGGAAGCCGTGGCCAAGCTGGTGAACAGGTGAGCAGAACAAATTATGCTAGCAGCAACTTCAGAGCAATGTAAAGTGACCACATGCAATAACAAAGCCATCTGTCAATAAAAAGAAGAGTGAAAGTCAGCAAGTGAATGGACAAGACTCGAGTTTGGAAAAATAATGTGGACATTCCACAGAAAATATACTAAATCCAGTTTTATCTGTATCTCAGAAAATTCAGTCTTCTTGCTGCAGGTGGATAAGGAAGAAAAGGAAGGCAGAGTGGCATAGAAGTGATTGTTTTTCCTTCACATTGCACATAAACCCAGTGTGCTAGTGACAGTTCTGGATGATGATGAACTTTTTGTAACTATGAGATGCAAGGGGTCATGCAGTCATTTCTAGATCATAAATGCTTGTTAGCACATAACCCCAGCTGGCTGTTAGAAATTACACAGTTATTTTCGTCTTTATGCACTGGGATTTAGGTTTCAGCAGATATCTGTTGAGCTCAGAGAGGAACAAGGGAACCATCCTGATATTTCCTAAAGCTGCCTGGAGCCCAATCAGGACCACTAACCAGAGATGTTAATGTCATCGTCTGCACACCAACTTTTCACCTGCAGCATGAAAATCTGGAGAAAGAGATACCTGTATCAGAGAGTCTTAAATCTTTGGCATACATCTTTGGATACTGAGTTATAGAGTATAAGCCAGCAATAGAAGAGTCTCAGAGCTTCAGTCTTCTCTCCTACCGGTCTCAGTCCAATCGTCTGCTATAAAGATGAAAGGGGAGAATGGTCATAACCTCTGCTCCCATGTTGTCTTTTGCAGTAAAACAGATCACACACTATCTGTACCATCAACTGGACTAGAAGGAGTAGCAGAAGAAGGTGTCCATGAGGAATTTCATATAGCAGCTTTCCATAAGCTGTGACAGTCTCTCCTTGCCTATTCTCTTTGAGGAGCTGATTGCCATTTTCCCTTGTTTGTCAGGGCTGTTTTGAATTTTAATCCCCCTTCCCAAAACACCTCTCTCTCCACAGTATCATGTTCTCCATACATTATATAAATGTTTCTGTCACTATTAAATAGTGCAAGCCCTTAGAGGACTTCACTTCATCTTTCTCTGAATTTGAAAGGCAACAGCCAGTTACAGGTGTGTGAATGTAATTGTTTAATCAGTTGTACACCACCCTCCAGAGAGCCGCCTTCTACTCTGTTTTTCTGTAGTTTGCTAATGAGAACGTTACGTTGGCCTGTGTCAGACGTCTTACTAATGTCAAGATACATCACACAAATGCTTCCTTCTTGCCTGCTTAGTTATCCTGTCAAGGGAGGGAACTGGATGGATTTAACATGATTAGTTTTTAGCAGATCCACATTGACTGTTTCTTAATACCTTCCTGTCTTTGAGCTCATACAAGCTCATTGACATTTTGCTTCAGTAGCTTTCTAGAGACCATATTTACACCACATGCCTTTATTTTAATTCTAAATACTCTCTTTTTCATCTCTTTAATATTAGGCTGTTTGTTAGTCCTTCTCATGATCTCTGGGATCTCATCATCAGCCAGGATCCCGCAGTGGCTCTCAAAAAACACCACTCCATCTCATCTCCAAATGTCACCATCTTTTAAAATGCTCCAAACATCATCCTGATGTTCCCAGTTCTGCTCAGTCAGCAAAATATCTTTTTCCTCCTGTGAGTTCTTCTGCAGACTCATTGCACCTATATCACAATAATGTTTGGACTCTTCTGATAAAGAGATAATCTCTTTAAAGAGGGAATTACCAGTTATAAATTCATGTTCCTACAATACTTAGTGCAATTGGGTTCTGTCCATCACTGAGATTCTTTTAGATATTGAAGTACAAATACATGTAGCAGAATAGTTATAAATAACAAACCCTGTGATTATTTTCAGATGACAAACTGGGTCAACTTGTAGCTAAGTTTAAGAATACTTGATATATTTAGAACAAACCACATGACACAGAGATTACAATTACTCCAACAACAGGCATTATAAAGCAGAAAGTCAAAGGTGAGGCTCAGACAGAAACAAATTCAAATGTGAAATAGCGCATCAAGACAATTCTAGACCTGCTCATTAGGTAACATCTGTACTGTTCAGATTACTAGAGTATTGTGTTTGCACTACCAGACTACCCGAGATGATTAAAATATTAAAGATATTTATTTATTTATTTATTTTTAGCTGCTCTTATTTTATTTGCTTGGTGCTGCTACAGAACAGCGTGAAGAAAACTTGCCCTAAATGTCATGGTCTCAGTTAACTGTGTAAAGGCAAAAAAAAGAGAGATCTCAGTTGCTGTTTTAAGTAATGATTTTGCAAGAAAAAATATATGTTGTAATTGAACAAGATGCTGTTTTCTCCCATCAAGACACACATATAATGATTCCAGGGCAAAAAAAAAGTTCAGTACAGCCCATACGTGATGTGGTGTGACTAGGTATCAAGAAGTAACTGCAGTCATTATGAATGCTGAACAATTCACAGACTAATATCAGTCATGCATTAAAATAGACAGCTAAATCAAGGTTTCATCCTTCCCAGCCTAAGGGCTAGCTGGATTAATCTGCCCTGAGAGCCAGCCTTGATGTATTTTTAAATGACATGAATGAGCAAGTGAAGAGTTTAGCCTGCCATTCTTCCCTTTCATTATTAATGATGCTTGAGATTTTGAGACTAATAATGTTTTTTGTTTGTTTGTTTTTAGTAGAAGGCATTCTTGAGGAATGTTCCTAGATTTCACCTACTACTTTCTCTGACTTTCAGGGTGAGGCAGGTCTTCCTGGTCCTCAGGGCTTGCCTGGACTGAGAGGAGAAAAAGGAGACCAGGTGAGTAACTTCAAGCCATAACTTGATTTTATTTGTCCATTTGGTGCCAGGTGGACACTTTGGTGCTTCAAGTGTGCCTAGATAATATTCTCTCTTGGTGGGTTTGCTGTGGTGGCATCTAGCAAGACCACCAAGTACCCCTTCCAATGTGGTACTTTACTGCCTCGTGACCACTACTGACTGCAGTGGAGGTGCTAAAGAACAGGATCTATCCTGAGCACAGAAGGTTTTGACTGAAGTCATACTGCTTGCGAGGCAGTGGAAGAGGTATAGTACTCATAAGGCATTTTCAGAAATACCTGCATGATTTAAGAACATTAAAAAAATGATGATAACAACTAAAATGCCAAATTCCTCTTGTCACTGAGCTCTGGAGAAGGTTCCAGATGGTTGGATTATTTTCTGATGGCCTAATTTCCACCCAAGTCCTGATATTTTGTGCTTCCCCCAGCTAGTTCTAGACCTTCAGAAGCATCTACACACTGAAAAATAGTTGGATCAGGAGCCTGGTAGTAAATTTAGCCATGTCAGTGAAGCCATTAGTCCTGATAGCTGATGTGTGCTTAAATGTGAGCAAGAAAGATCTAAAATTGACTCAAGATTTCCTGGTTGATTTGCTGTATTATATACACTGTAGAGTGTAGAATATAGAATATATTCTCTGTCTACACGAAATCATAGAAAGGTAGGTCATCTAGCTCTTATGTGAATACAGGATAAATATGTTTGTTTATGCACTTTGAGGAATATTCACATCATCCTTGTTAAGGGTCTTCCATTCAGGACACCAAGTTTCCTGGGCAAAGTAGAGATGTAGGCACCAGTGAATGGATGACTCAAGTCTTTCAACATAAGAAAACTAGTAGCACCGTTGTTCTCTCTGAGTCTTAAGTTGGTTCTGCTTCTTGTCTTTTTCAAATGGAAAAAAATCTGTGTTTTAAAACTGCATCAGTCAATAGGACCTTCTACATGCAAGTTGATTTAGGACTGGTGCTTTCCTTTCCATGAACTTAATCACCAGTGGTTGGTTTTTGAAAAGAGTGTGGATTTTGTGAAGCCATCTGAAAAATGTTATCCTTTCAATTGTTTGCACCGCATCTTGGATGACAGGTAAGATCAACTGAAACTGTAAAATGAGACTGATACAATCAAATTTCCTGCTTTCCTTTTTCTGCATTTAGGGAGAAAAAGGAAAAGATGGTCTCCCGGGACTGAAAGGTGAAAGAGGAGAAAAAGTAAGCCACTAATTGGTGGGCTATCAAACTACAGGTGCCACTTCCAGATAAGTCAACCTGGACTTCCCAGCTGATAGATCCTCAGGGTTTGGGGAGGGGTCATGGGACTGGGATGGTGCAGGAACTGCAGAGCTCTGCAGTCCCATTGGGGGATGTACAGAGGAAGGAGGAACTGGAGGAAAAATGAGGGGATAGATAGGTAGGAAAAGATTGTTATGAATGAACCAGGTGCCAGCTACTGGAGTCAGACCAATGCTGTGGGTGCCTCTGGCCTGTAGTGCCAGCTACTGGAGTGACTGGGGGGACCTCAATGCCAGCTACTGCAACCAGTGGGGTCTTCCACTCCCAGGCACTGGGGTGGGAGCAGAGTGTGGTCCCCAACCAGCTACGGCGGTGATTCTAGTGTGGGTGAGGTGTGTGTGCAACTTTACCTCACATAACAGTTTTAGCTAAAACACACTTTCCAATCAAGAATTCTGATCAGCTTTAACCTAAAATGTAAGTTAAGCTCTATATCACTCCTACAGGGGATGGAGTAACGTTAGAAATTCACTGCAAGGTGATAAAGACAACAAAGTGAGTGTCATGTGTGCAACAAAATTAGGACAGCAGAAATTCTGGCCAGAACAGTGGAGTAAATTCCATCCATGAGACAAGGCTGAACTCAGGGACTCCGGGATTTTCAGTGTCTCTGAACTGACAGATTGTCATTAGGCTACGTTTCCTCTGTAATGTTGCATCTTCTTGATGGTAAAGCTGTATTTTATTTGCACAGATTTTTATATCCTTAGTTATATTCTTCTTTTTCTCTCCCTAGGGTGACACAGGTTCCCCTGGCCCACCAGGCTTACCTGGAACAGTAAGTAAGGTTATATTTTGTGCTGCAAGCAATGTTCTGGGCATCATTACATTTCTCCCACACAAATGCCTCAGTAACAAAGCTTTTCAAGATCTGTATTTCTTTGCAGAAACATTAGGACCCATTTACTCTCAGATTAACTCCCTTAGCTTGAGAGAAGCACTATTAAGGCACATTTGGTCTTTTATATTTTTGGGAGGTTGTGCACTCCTCTGCCTCTTTGGAAACAGCTCTTTCCTATGTCTTTGTTTTGTGGTAGCATTTATTTTGAATTTGCGATATATTTAGCAGCTGTAGGAGCTGATGATGAAGGTCATGGGTGAAGATGGGGAGTATGTTTGCACAGATTTTCTAGGGTGAGCTAGATTTTCCCACCTGGAATCTCACAGTCGATGGGATACCAGAACAGATACCAGTGAACAACAACTTGTCTTATGGTGAACAATTCACCTTTTCCCAGGCAGAGCAGAGGACTCCACTTCTCACCGACAGTAGCTTATGGGGTGAAAGATTCAGCTTCAACGATGCTGTAACCTCCTAGAGCATTTATTGTGTACAGTGCTTTCCTGTGCTGAAAGCCCAGGAAGACCTTCTCATCCCACAGCTTGTACCTAGATACTTGGGTTCAGTACTGCATCCAGCCCACAACCAAACAAATCATATCTGATTACACGTATCCTTTGTGCTAATAAGAGATATTAAACAAACAAACAAACAAAAAAAAAATCAGGTGTTTGTTTTTTTTTTTTTTTAAATGAGCCTGCACAATGTCTTTTGGAAGCCTGAGCATAATTACAACAAAAGTAGCTATGGGCAATTTAAACCAGCAACCACTGAAAGTAAATAGAAAAACACCACATTACCCTCTAGCAAAATTTGAGTAAGCAGCTTGGAGCAAGCACTAGGAATGGGCCTCTCATTGCAACAGAAGGGGTGATCCCAGCCACAGATCCTCCATAAAACAGCAAACACACACATTTCAGCTTTGCTTGCCACAGCTGATTACAGCTGCCACATTCACAGATTATGGAGAGAATTTGAATAAACATCTGTTGGTGAAAATCCAATGTCTACAAGCCTTTGTGCAGCAATGGAGGAGGTATTATTACTTCTTCCCTGCCATCAGTTGTGTCTCTTTGCTCTGTGACAAAGGGTATTTTATGGGATCTCGTGAGAAGAGTGTGTCTTGGTCAAAGGTTTGGAAAAGTCTTATAAATGTAGTAGCACAAGGCTAGATATAAAGATATGACTGACCCACTCAGGCTTCCTGTGTTTGTAGGGAGAGGTAATTTCTATCTCAGCTGTAAAAATAGATAACAATTTTGACGTATTCTCATTTCATCAAGGACTATTTTTTTTCCTGATTTTATCAGTTTTGATGATAAATACTGCCTCTCTCTACTAAATGAGACCCTTATTTTTGGGGTCAGTCCTTCAGGATGACCACGTTACGAGACAACCACCTGTGTTGTCTTATATGTCTTATAGGTGGTACAAAGTAGAGAGAAAAATTGCCAAAATTGCTAATAGCTCAAGGTTAAAGATTGTTTGGCTTTTCATAGGGGTGGGACATATGGGGCAGTTTTGAGTTTATGTTCATATTTCAAATCTTCTAGGAAATATCTGATACTTGTGGGCTTTTTTCCAAGCAGCCAGATGTTATAATGCGTTGCTCATTTATAAACCTACTAATGGATACATTCAATGTATAATCTATAATGACAAGGAGAGTATGTAAGTTATTGCATTTCCAGGAAAATAGATGATGATGCTTTTAACACTCCTCTTTCTGTTCCAGACAGCCTTCTTCACCCCACACCCTAGGATTCCTGTAAGTAACATCACTAGCAAAGATGACCTTTAGTTTGTTGCCTCTCTGGTAGAGACAGAGTACCTTAATATTTCCAATGTTATATACATGCTTTTTGTAAAGAGCTCAATTTGAGCCTGGTTCTGGGTAACTTCACCGTTGTAACTAGCAGTGATGAGTGCCACAGATGTGTCCTGGTACAGCAATGTCCAAATCAGCTTTATTCAGGACACAGCTGCATGCTGTCCCACTGTTTAAATGAGGAGTGCTTGCAGTACATAGTGGGAATTACCTGGCATTATTAGGATCACATCATTGGTATGTGAATAAGCCTGTTAAGGATCAGGAGGCTTTATGGCGTGTATAAATGGCAGAGATAGACTGCAATCATGGTATTAAAAAAAAAAAAGTGTGTATGACAGGTTCTTCAGAGGTGGAGGAAATAGGAATGTGAGGCAGTGCTGGAAATGGAGACAGGATTTCTTTGGTTCTCTCTTCCTTTTTGTTCGTAGCTTGCTAATGTATATACAAAGGAAATATGCAGAAAAATGACATCTTATGTGGTCTTTGTAGCGCTGCAGTCACAGAAGGAGTGCACAGGAGGAGCAGTAACCTTTTGCTTTGAGTGCATTTCTTTTGTAAATGAGCTGCAAGACAGTGAAGAATAAAAGGCTTGAAGTGTGTCAGCGGGTCATATTGCGGAGTTTTCTCCGTGTACAAGTTAAATGCGATGATGCTTACTGTTGCACAGAACTGCACATAGCATTGCAAGGTCTGGGAGGAGAAGGGGAGGTAAAAATAGTTACCTTTGATTTGCAGCTTTCCAAATTAAGGTGTCAGAAGGTGATGATATGCCTCAGGAGATTGTCATGGGTTATGTTATAGAGGCTGCAGCAACAGCAGGGTGCTGAAAATTGGCATGCACTCTCCAAAACACAGCACTTGCTTTCCATTCAGTCTGTGGTGTATAGTAACAGGGAGAGGCAGGAAACACAGCCTGAATAGAAGGCAGCAGCACCATTACTCTGTTTCCTCATTATTAGTTTAAATCTATTTCATTTAAAACACACCACAATAATTGTCAGAAATGGAAAAGCTCTGACCAAGTGAGTCAAGGGCTGCTATTTACCTATCACCACAGCTCTGTTGTGTGTTTTGGGTGCCATGAGCTCTGCAGAAACTCACTGATCCAGCAGGGCAGTAGAGGGGTTTCTTCCATGGGGCACGGTGAACTTTTCCATGTATATCTATATATCTATAGAAAATTAAAATTATTAAATATTTCTTGGAGATGGGGTGCATAAGAACCCCAGTGGTGGTCAAGTTTGATGTCTGGAAATGGCAAAAGCAGTAAAACAGGAGATGGCTCCTTACTTTGCCTTCTGCCTCCCACTGCAGCTGTCCACAGCTGAGCCCCCACTCCCTGCTCTCCTTCAAATGGTACAGAAAATATGAATGCATTAATTGAGAGTACAGCAGGACACTGCCAAGAGAGGAGGTCAAGAAAGCTGTAAGCTACCAATCTGGCCCAGCTTGGTAGCAGCTGTTAGTCGTCACCACATCATTTCTGTTCATTGAGCTGGAGAAAAGAAGTGGGTGGCAGTGGATTAAGTCCAGCTGCCAGGGGCCAGAGGTCTCCACAATGTGCAGCACTAGTGGACAGTGTTAACAGTCTCAGCGGATAGTCACGGATTCAGCAAATTTGGGAAGGACTCGTAGGCAGATTTGCTGGCAGGTTGGGTTAAGGAAAACAACCTCTGCCCTTGGTTGTGGCTGTGCAAGGACATCAGACTGGACTTTTGCCAATTTTGCATTGACATGCAAGTCAAATATCAAGGAAAATGTAGGAGAAAGGAGAATATTAAAAATGCTTCCTCCTTTTACCTCTTGAGTTACTTCTTCCTTTTGCACTCTTGTTCTCCCTGATAATACATGCCCTTATTCACATTTAGTAACACCACCCTTAGCTACAAATTTATTAATATATGTCTGTGCTTTGTTGCTCTGCTCCCTTAAAAGGGTTTCAGAGCTTGAAATGTTATTGTGCAAAACAAATTTCAGGCACAACCATTTAGGTTTGTTAGATAGGACTTTTGCTTTAAGTACTTCATGCGGTTACACTATTCTTCTGAAGGCCAGTAGATGGCATCAGGGACTGCCTCATTAGAATTGGTCTAATGGGGTATTAATTGTAAAGTAAAATTCCTCAAATTATTTATCACAAACCATAATATTTATTCATAATGCATAATAAATACGGACATAAGTAGTATTTATGCTGTTACATTTATTTTGTCTGTTAGAGAATCATTTGCAAATGGACTTTGAATTCCCAGATGTTGCAGATATGATTGGCAAATAGTAGATGTGAATAAAATACAAACTGGTTTGTTCACGGATTCTGCATTTTGACTGATCACTATTCCTTGCGTGTGTGCTGGGGGGTGCTTAAATCACTGATGTTCTTATTGTTCCTTGATTGCATAATTGAAACACCTCCTATGATAAATAATGAATAAGTAATGAGTGCTATTGCCTGAATACATATAGTCATATAAATAAACAACCATGGTTATTCAAGTAGTGACCGAGTTATTCTGGCTGGTACCATAATTGTGTGCAATTCCACCCAATTTATAAAAAGCAGAAATATGTACTTATTGATTATTATTAAAGAACGCACAACAAAGCTGATGAACTTCTGTGTGAAAGCATCTTCAATTTACTTAAAGAGGAAGAAGAGAGGTAAATTAATCCTATTAGTCAGTGATGGTAGTGAAGGATATATTGACAATGCAGGAGGGGGGTAAGCTGCATGAATTTGTGGTGGTGTTAACAAAACTAGAGATCTGGAAAAGCCATCTAATACATGTTTCTGGAAATGCTCAAGTTGAGACCCTGAACACCTCTGTCTTATAGGTGGAATAAGGAGCTGCTCATATGTGGAACGTTTTTCCCCCTGTAGGACTGTAGGACCACATTCCTGATGCACAGCACAATGCAGTGGCTGTGGTGCTGTTGCTGTTGGTTGTGCCATCTGGCCTATTAATACATCAGAGCTGAATTGATCAAATTTTAGGACCATAAATTCTTTAACTACTCTTCTCCATGAAGGGAAGCTCTTCTCTTTTTAAACTGAACATATTTTGCAATTAATATCACAACGTGACTGGTGTGCCTTCTAGCTTTTATTTCTCCATTTTTTTTGTTGTTTTCTTTTTTTTTTTTTTCCTTATTGTTTTATATAGGGTGAACCTGGACCAAAAGGGGAGAAAGGAGATCAAGGAACAAGTGGAGAACCTGTAAGGACAGCTACGTTTTTTTTTCAGCTGGTTTTGAACTTTATCAGGGAGAAGACATGTCTGAAGACTGTCTGTTTTGGAAGGAGAGGGTGGGACATGCTCCTTCTGTAGCTGGCATGCTTCTCTCATCAGAAATGGCCACAGGGGTGCTTGGCTTTGGCTCTACAGGAAGATAGATGACTGCATGAAATTAAGCACCTGATTTATATCCCAGGGCCTTAGTGGCTAAGGACTGTGGGGTTTTCAACACAGAGCTTGGCTGACAGTAAGGTTGTACAGGATTTATTAAGGGCTTTTGAAATGATGTGACCTAGCTAAATTATGCATTTGGCTACTCTGCTTATATTCTGCCTTGCTCTTGTTCTGGAGGGAGCCCTGAGGAGAGGCAGACTCCCGTTCAGTCAAAGCCTCCATAAAAAAAAAAACAAACCACTTTCTTCTCTTGATGGGGGGAAGGAGAAATATCTTCTTTTGATGAGGAGAAGAACTGAACAGTTTTCTTCAGCTCTTCCACCTCAGCTTCTGTTTTTGCAGGGATTACCAGGGGTCCCAGGTGAACAGGGTGTGCCAGGACCTGCAGGACTACAGGTAAGAAGGGACAGAAAGAAAGAAAGCCGTGGTATGACCAAAGAAGACTGCCTTCATGGTGCATTTCACTGGAAATAATCCTTCCCCTACACACTGACAGCCCACATCTCCTTCATTTCTGTAAGTTCAGGGACTTTTGTAGAGGTATTTGTTCATGATGGACATCAGGACAACATCAGGAGAATCAAAGCAGAAATATGTCATCTCTGTATCGAGATGAGTGTCATCTGAGAGACTCCTTCCAACTTCAGGTTCCTTCAAGAAAGCATCTTGTTTTGGTGCCTTCAAAGCGCAGGTCTCACAGATAAGTTACTGCGATGCATTAGCAAAGTGTTGCAGAACATTCAGATTCAACCCCAGCCCATTTGATCCTGAAGGCACCATGTCTTATGTGAAATAGATTTATAGTCTCAATTGTCTTCTAAAAATTTATTGGTTCAGGCCCATTATTTCCATTTACCACTGAGGTATGTTTTAATGTAGTCATGGAGGGGTGTTCACTCTGTCTTCATCTGTACTGTGTCCAAGCTACATAATCATCTATTACTAGGGAATTAGCGGTATAAACAAATTAACAGCAGTCTTAGCATCATGAAAATAAACAAACAAACAAAAACAATAATGCCATGCAATTTTAAACTCACTTTTGCTAAAAGGGGGACCAGATCAGTTGGTAGACTCCTCTTAGTCCTGCCAAAAACCTTATAAAAGAGCTAAGGCATTTGAGTCATATGAGGAATGGGGCAAAGTCTCTGCACTGTGATCTGTTTTGACCATTTCTAAATGATTGTTGTTTGTATTTGAGAACCACAGGCAAAAGCTCCTCTTTGCAGGGAGATCATCAGAGTTCAGCTGGCATTGAAGTAGCAGGTAGGCCTGAGGATAGGAAAGCGCTTCCCCTAGATGAATGTCTGCAAGTTTCAGCATGCAGTGCTGTGAAATAGCCTCTGAGCTGATCAGTCATTAGTAATTCCTCTTGTGTCTCAGGGTTTTATTTTTATATTTCATTTTCTTGCTGCATAGAGAACTGGGAGCCATTTCCTCAGCTGTTAAACTCCTCCGTGAATTGATTAGCTGAGTGCACATTCAGGCATTTTGAAGTCTTCTTGTCTGGCAGGCAGTCCCATCTCATCACTAATCAGCTGGCATCTCTTTTCTTTCTGCACAGGGCACAAAGGGGCAGAAAGGCGCTCGAGGAGAAGTTGGAACCCCTGGAGAGGCTGTGAGTAACTGCTTCCCTTGCAGCATTTTTTCCCTGATAGTAACACACCTGAAGGGACTTTGAAGTCCCTGCCTTGCAGATTCACAGTCCCAAGGAGCTTGGGCACAGGGCACATCCTAATCTGCAGCTGGAAGGAGTCACTGCTTGTGGGGAAACAGACACAGCTGCACCAAACCGATCAATGCCCCACTCAGCCCAGCTCTGAGATGTTTGTCTTTTGTTGGCCAAAGTTCTCCCTCTCTAATAAAATGCCTTCTTTTCTGGGTGAGGTGAGGCTGAGCTTGCTACTTCACTGCGATATCAGCCAAGCCCAGGCAGCCAGCTTGTGCACGGAGTGAGCTTTGCATCAGCAGCCAGAATTAGCTTTTGATCACAGTTGGTTTTAGGCTTCTTAGTCAATTCTGCTTTCTTTAATAAAGCCTCAGCACCATAGGAATCATCACATACCACTTTTCAAGGCATGTTTTGTAGGGAGTGCTGCTATTCTCTGAAAGAACAGTGAAGAATTCAAGTCCTATTTTATTATTGTGGCAGTGTATAAGCCCTTTGTGGCTGAATAAAAGATCACGTACTTTCTTTTTAAGCAGAGAAGGAAGACTGAAGAACTATTTCAAGCAGTGACTGGGCAATATGATGTTTGTATCTGGGAGAAGGAAGCCATAGGAAATCCAAGCAAAGTGTCCTAGAGCTTTGAAATTCTTTCTTGTATCTTTGTGTTCATGGTTTTCCTTCTTGGATTTGTATTTAGCATGTTGTATTATATATGTCTTAGATGTTGTATTTAGCAGTGCTTTGACCCTGAACTCTGAACTGCCTGTCCCTAGCATTCTGTCACTCTCAGTTGAAAGACTCCTTAAACTTTGTAGGGAAAAAAGTTAAAAAGTGTCCAGCTATCCCCAAACCAATTCATTGGCTTTATTTCTTAGTATTGCCTGGTGCCTTGGAGGACATGAATGATGTGCAAATACAGGCATATGTAAGCATCTGTTTGTTTGCCATTCTTTCATAGACTGCCACTGCTCTACACATTTATTTTGGCTTGTAGACCAGTGACTGCAAACAACACAGAAATGAGGAAACTTTTAATTCTCTTTTAGTGAGCCAGACAAACAGATAGTCATTCACTTTCTGAAGAGCTGTGCTCTGGAAGAGTTTCACCATATTACCATATTCCACTGTTTGCACTGTCCTGTATCTAGTATCTGCAAGATGTTGCTAACCAGCTCTTCTGATAGAAAGAGTTTCTATACTCCAGGTCAGACAGATTATTTCACTTTGCTGATGCAGATGTTTTTAGATAGCCTGTCTGTTTTTACCATGAATGGCTTAGGAATACTAATAGATATTCTTTTCCTTGTGAAGCTGTGGCAGCAGGTGAACCCTGGCTACTGCAGGCTGATGAAGGATTCCAGAGATAATAACTTTGACCTGGTGCTATCAAGTCTAGAGGAAAATGGCCAACTGTAGCCTGGTAACCCCAAAACATACATCTCCATGGGGACAAAAAATCCAAAAGCATACATGCTCCTGTATCCCCTGTACATGACTGGGGACATACATGGGCTCTTTCATCCCAAATAGCTTTCACTTGAAGACAAAAGTGCCTGTAATTCAGAACGACAACAGTCTGAATGGTTTCTGCTGTTTGTCTATGTAGTGGGAATGAGTATTTTCAGGTTTTGTTCCTCAGTGTAGAGAAAGGTAGAATTGTTAACATAGCATATTTTGTTGGCCTAGATTTTTATTTTAATGATGAATCAACATACTTTCCTCTGTTCTTTTGATGTTTTGGTCTCAGACCTTTCTTCCCGTATCTCAGCGAGATTTAGGATTTATTTTGATGGTGGGTAATTTAAGCTCCCTAGGAGAGTCTTCATCCATTTTGTATTGCTTCATGCTTCTTTACACTACAAAGTGTTTCACAAAAGCACCATTTTTTGTTTTGTGCTTGTACAACACCTTGTCTGACGTGAACTCCAATCTCACTTGGAACATCTTGTTCCTGTGATAGTACAAGCTGTGAATTACATATGCACTTGCATTTGATTTTCTTAAAACAGGGTGCGACTGGACCAGCAGGGCCCCCAGGTCCAAGAGGATTGCCAGGAAATGTGGTATGTATGCGCTGGTGTATTTGTTTTCCCATCTGTGCCCTGATTTCTTTATTTAATATGTTTAGATTTCCCTCCCATGGGGTGTTTTATAAGGTTCAAAAGGCTGTGTTTCATTACACTTCTTTATGGTTGAATTGAAAGATGTGGTGGCACCTGGGAATGGTGTTTCCATTAAACATATTTTCATATTCATTTGTAACAAGAGGGAGGCATGGAGCTGCTTCACTCCTCATCAAATTGTCAAAAACATTTTTTGCTGCCAGCTCTTCAAGAGAAAAATTGCGATGTTTATTGTCTGGCTGGTTTTGTTTCCTTTGCCTCATTTCCATTTGTCCTTTCCTTTTGAAAACTTGACTTCTTGATATAAAGATTGCATAGTAAGCTCTTATTCTGTGTTAAGAAAACATGTAAGCATTAGATCCTACAATCAGAGCCTTGAAGTCAGTACAGCATCCTCCTTACCTCAGTACATGCTCATCACCATTATTAAATTGTGCATGATAGAGCTTTTCTTGTCTGCATAGAAATCTTTAGGCTTACTCTACTCCCTGCTCCACCAGTGTAATTCTCTATTTAGAGCCTGGGATTTCTCTGAGTTTATGCTGGAGTAAGTGAAAAACAGCACTTAGACCCCAAGATAAAGCATTCAGGCACAATGGTTTAGCACAGGGGGCTCTTTAAGGTGGAGTTTGTCAGCTGGTAAATCTGAGAAATCTTGAATTGCCTTTCTACTAATTGTTAAGTCACATTTCCTTTAATTGTATTAATATGGTGATATCATTTCAAACTGGAAGGTGATATCCAAAATGAAGACCTTGGTCAATTTCATATTCTTTTAAGCTAAGTTCTCTACTAGTAATACCAATATATTACCTATAAAATCTAATACAGTTGTAAATGATTTTTACTGGTGCATAAAAGAAAATAATTATCGCATCCACACGTAGAAGTCAATCCAACCTTATGGTGCCACAGCATTTCATATTTTAAAATGGAGTACTACTCTGTAGCTTACACATATTTTGGTGAGTTGGGAAGCTACAGTATTTGATTTGGAGCTCATATATAATCATCTGTATTTTGACAAGGAAACCTTTTTGATCTGCCAAGACATGAAAAGGGTCAAAAACTGAAACAAAAGGTAAAACAAACACAGCTACGTTTTCCAGTTTGTGGCTCTGAAGAACATTAGCCATAAAGAAATGTAGACTTTGTTTTGCGAGACTTTTGGCTTCTTTGACACAGAGGTGATGATTTGGGGGTTGTTGGTAATGGATTAAGAACTACTGGGGATTTCACAGAATGAAACAGTTATTGGTAGAAGGAGAATGCACAAATCCGGGATTAGCTCTATTTCTGCTTCTGCTGTTCAGCTCTTTTTTATACTGAAAAAAATAACTCCTTTAAGCACTTGGTACACAGCTCTTCTGTGGTTTTCTGGATTACCTGATTCTCTGGATTCTCTAGTTGTCTGTACTGGAAAGTGTAAAACTGATACTAATCCTTGAGATAGACTGTACTGAATACACTGGTCTATCCATTTTCTTTAGGATCAAATATTGCTTAAAAAGTAAAGTTTTAATCCTTAAAGTTCTTTTCTTTTCAGGGAGTGCATGGAGATCCCGGACTACCAGGAAAGGAAGGAGAAAAAGGGGAAAAGGTGAGCTTGTTCTTTCATGGATTTGTTTCTTTTCTTCTTGGCCATTTTAAGTAACCTGGGAGGGAAACAACTTGAATGGGAAATTATTTCATAGGTTCATGGACTACTAAGACACATGGGCTCATGGGTCATCTCACCTGACCTCCTCTACTACAAATGCTAAAAGGACTTCACCCTGTTCAGCTTTATAATTTATCTAATAAAACCACTGAGATACAACCGGATACAGTGAAGTCATTGCTACCCATTTAATACAATGATGATCTTCTTCTGTCCTCACCACCCGACAAGATGGAAGAAAAGCTTCCTTTTGTTGCTTAGGAAATTGAGATCTCTGCTTTCCTGATAAACTGCTATAATTGGACCATTAGTTAAGCTTTTCAGTGCACCCTTGCTGCTTTGCATGTCTGCTTTGCTCAACTGTTATGTCCTATCTTACAGCTAGGCAATGAGCTCTCTCTGAGGACAACGACTTGTAATATACTACTACTTTCACAGTGCCCATCATGCCAATGTCCCAATCTTTGTTTGCTATAGTAGGAATGATTAATCAGAGACACGGCACCCTATATGTAGGATATGGGATTTAAAATGAGGATAAATTACAGTCTTTTCAGTCAAATTCTGTTCCAGAATACTGAGATACATCTCAGCACTATGTATGAATCAAGGGCTCCCTCATCTAGTTGGTTCCAAAACATTTTGAAATGTTGTTTTATTTTTCTTTTTAAGGAAAATTACAAATATCTTGATATTCCTGTAGGAAAAGGCTTCCCAAAAAGAAGATACCTTGTGATTCCATGAAAAATCCAAATGATGAGTCTAGAAGAAAATGCACATCTTTTAGTCACAATGAAAGATCTGAGACAGGAATAGTCTTTAGGGTGTGATTAACAGGTTTGTTGGATTGTCTTCTACAGGGTGACCCAGGAAAAGAAGGAAAAGTGGGTTTACCAGGGCCTGCTGGTGAACCAGGGCCTGCTGGAGAGCCAGGTTTGCCTGGCAAGGGTAAAGATGGAGAACGGGTAAGTACTGCTAGCAAGCTCTGGTCTCAGGTAGTTCAGTATGGGCTAGACAAACAAAGCTTCTGCAGTGAAATGGTGGACTTTGGTAAAGAATTAGGTTAATCACAGATACTTACAGGCCATCTACCTGAAGACATGAAAGGTCTTGTCATGCAAAATGCTGCAGATCCCAGTGCTGTATGCAAAAAGTCAAAGAGAACAGAAGATGTATTTCTGAACATTATACCCTCTTCGCTGTGTCATGTTGGCCATCTCCAAATGGAGACCTCCATGAGGAGTAACAATCAAATGTCCTTGTGACCAGTACAGAAACACCTAGATTGTTGAAAGTTCCTTAAAAACATTTAGTTGTAATAAAGTTAGTAGATTATTTAATTTGCTTACAAGTTATCCATAGAATATTACAAGGATTGTGTGGAGCAAGGAGGGTGGTGGTGGTGGGGGTGGTTGCTGTCTTCACTGTCTCAAAGGCTCCTGTCTTTGGCTGCGCAATGATGCTTCTTTGGTTTTGGTTCTGTCACTTTAGGGGGAAAGAGGCCCACCAGGCTTGCCAGGACCTTTTGGGCACAAGGTAAGAAAGTCTGGACTTTATTGTTCATTTCAGATTGCTTCCCTTCATTGCTGAAACTGAAGAAGAAGTTGTGGTGAAAAATATGGTCTGTTTTTCACCAGAAAATAGAGGTTGTGAAACTTGCGCTCAAAAACTACTTAGGACATTCCTTTCTTTATTATTCCAATACCTCTATAGATGCAAATACTAGGATATGAATTAACTGTGTTCACTTTCCACATTTAAAATTTCTTCAAGTATTATGCAAATTCAACACAGACTAAATGCTAAATGCTGCACACTTTTTCAGGGAAATTGTGACTGGGGACCTTTAATCCATGCAACAAGAGAGACATTGCATAGAAAAAGGATGAACTACTCTTGAGACCACCTGTCAACTCATCAAAGAACACTCCTCCATAGGATTTATTTCTTTCACCTCCCTCAAAGGGAAATTAATTATTTTCCATTGAGACTGAATGGGCCTGGTTTGCCTTCCTATACTGTAGCTAAGGCAGACTAACTTGTTGATTAAGTTAATGTCTGCAATGGAAAATAAAGTTTATTCCCTTACAAGTGCACAGCAAATAGAGAAAGGAGTAAAACAGCAAAAACATTTGCTTCTGGAAGCATCTGGATTTTACATGAGTCTTCAATCACATATATGAGAAATTCTTTTTGAAATGGCTGTGTATTGATCTGGGTTGGAAGATGAATAAGGTATTGAAACAGATTTTGTAAATGACAGAGGTGGGAATATAGCAGTATGAAACTGGATCCATATAGGTCCAGTATTTTTTAAATACTCAAACTGCTATGAAACATTTTATTTTGACTTTGTTGCATTCTGTATAAATGATTTATGCTCTGTTGTATATACCTTGGTCAGTTCAGAACATAGACACAATAACAGAGTCAGAAGTAACATAAAAATCTGAAAAAAAAAAAAACCACTGTGGGAAATCTAATGAAATAGTCTGTTCAATATCAACACAAGATGGTAGGGATCTTAATTGTGCATGGAAAAATGCTATTGAACTTTTTGTATTGAAATCATTTTCTTGAACAAAATAACAGATAAGGGATCTGCAGTAGTGTTTGAACTAATCAGAATACATTTTCTTTCACTGTCCTTACAGTATTGCTTCTTTGTAATATAAGATTAGTTTAAGAAGGAAAGAAAGGAAATAAAGTAGGAGATATTGCAGACTAAATTCAGGGTGGGCAGAATCCACGGGTAACCATTTTTCTATCAAGCTTTTGTATAGCTGGAAATAGTGTAATAATAAATAACATAAATAAGACTCATTGTTATAAGTCTACTGCCAACGTGAGACTGACTCTCACAACCACAATACAATCCATAAAAATCTTATTTGATATTTCTCCCTATAACAAGAAAAGAGAACGGACATTAAATTTAAGTACTGTATCTGAATTCTTGCTTAACCCTCTGTCTACAATGCCCATTAAACAGCGCCAAGTAGTTGTCTGTGCTCTGCAGGTTTTAATATAGAAAATTTAGTTTTCTGGAAGGGAGATCTCGCCATTTGTAGTGTAGTCCCCTAGAGAGAGTGGTAGAAATGCTTTAAAAATTATTAATATTCTGCTGTGAACAGTCCTATGTTGGTAAAGGAAAATATTAAGATGTAATACATCTTTAATTCTGTCTTCCCTGGATAAATAATCTTTATTTAGCAATGTTTGCAGTTTAGCTGTCTACCGTAAAAATGCAGAGAAAGAAAAGCACACTGTGGTGCTTAGTGTTTGCCCAAGCCAAGGAGAGTGTCTAATACCCTGCAGGCAATTGCAAATGTAAAACTCCATAAAAGCAGATGCGATGTTCAACAAAAATCTGAAGTTCTCAATTTACTGCAGTGTATCAGCCACTGTAGCATATGGGAATACTGCTGGAAATCGGATGCTGTGCACTAAAATAAATTAAAATACTTGTAGAAGCTGCATTCCTGCTCAGTTATGTGATGTGGTACGTGCTGACGTGGTGTGAGTGCTCACGGAGGTGGGCTGGTGCCCCTCTCAATGAGGGAGGCACTTTTCTTGGCATGATGTTACAGAAACTGTTCTGTATTTCTGTCCTGACACAACTTGATCCCATTCCTTGGCGGGCAGGATCAGGTCAGGATGTAACAGTATTATGTTCTTTTGTAAAACCTTCTTGCATTTTGGCACATTTTCTCAACAGTGCACAAAACGAATAACTTCTGCCTTCATTTCAGGGTGAGAGGGGAGCTCCTGGCCTCCCTGGACAGCCAGGAGACAGAGGTGTGCCAGGAATCGGACTGGCTGGACCCCCTGTAAGTAGCAGGTGCTGCTGCAGCCTGTGACAAGACAAAAACCTAACTCATTACCATCTGGAGAATGGGTTCTCTGTGCTCTCCTCTGCCAGGAGCATTTTATCCCCTGAAGATGCAAAACTGCAAAGTGTCCCAGAGGCTGCCATCCATGGCTCAGATGTCTGTTGTGAGGGCTCTCGATGCATTCCGTTTTAGTTGAAAGAGAAAGGCAGAAAAGTGCTATCAGAGTGATTGATATCACTGCCTGTTACTTGTGACTTTTCTGCAGCATCTTGACACCCTAGCTCTGGATGTGAGCCAACATCTGTGCTGAGCCAGCAGAAGATGTAACCCCCCTGTCACCCCATTAGGAGGGATGAATGTGGCAGATATGTCCACATCTGATAGGGAAATAAAAAATCAGGTTAGTTAAAATGCCGTGTTATAAGAGAGCCATCATAAGAGAGCCCCATAATTCCCCACAAAGATTTAGTTATGCACCTCATCCAGCTCTGCCCTCACCTCCAGCTGTTGTTGAAGTTCTACCATCATCATCAGGCCATGAGATGTACCTGAGACTGGCCTCAGAAAGTCTAGTCTTGTAGGGATGAAAATCCAGACTTTCAGCAATCCAGTACTTGACACGCATGACTCCTCTGGAGATCAGGGGAATTTGGGAGTGCTCTGACTCTGTAGCTTCCCTGCTCAGTCCTCCAGCTATGCAATGAATGCACAAGTAAAACGTGTCTAGAAGGAATCAAACTATATTCCCAGCTGCAATTGCTAGAGGATGTCAGACCTTGCATCCTTTCACAGCCCCTTGAATATGCCATGATACTGTACCAGTCATCACAGCCAACATTTTCATGCTCTGGTTATCAAGATGGAAGTTTCCTAATTAGTACATGAAATAGCCTTGAAATGAGAAGTCATGTTGCTGAATGATACTGGCTGATAAATTTTATGGGATGTATCTCCATTTAATATTAGATTTTACCATGCTGAATACTATTTATGGTAAAGCAGTCCGGGTCAGACGTATAAGACACCAAGAACATGTCCTGGCCTTCATGGTCCTCAGCAATGTTATCGCCGACTGAAGATTTTCTGGGTGTTATTTGTTATAATTTATATAAGAAACTGTGATGTTCTTGCGTTTCTTAAGGTTCAGTCATTAATATTAAAATTAAATTAGCAAGTGAACATCTGACTTGTTTATAAGTCACTAAGCTGTGGCTAGTTTTTAATTACTGATTTCTAGATTCAGTGCAGGGTTAGGTGAGCTTATTTCTGCACCCTGATGTACACTGGATACCAAAGTCATTCTTCATTAGGTTGTTAGCATCCACATCCACGAACACAAATGACTAAGAACTTGACTCTAGATATAGACATCACTTCTCACACACAAGAGGATTACTTTTTACTATGTCATTGTTGTTTGACCACAGTCAGGATGAGTAGGTGGTGCTGGTACATACTGAAATATTCCTGTTTGACTTCTTTTTATTTATTTTATCTGCTTCACTGAATATATATATATTTAATCACCATTATGGTGATTTTCTTCACTGTAGGTTTATCATAAGCTCCAGTGCAAAGATTCAGAATTTGAAAAGCTCTGTATAACCTTGAATCCATCAGGCTTGCACAAAGACTGAGTCCTGCTAAAAAATAGAATAATCTCAGTGGAGCTGCTTCAGTGCATATTTATACACTGAATAAAGGTGTCAGCCTCTACCCTTTTTAGCAACGTGACAGAACTGTGTATGATGTTTTCAGCTTCTAAGAGCCAGCAACTCTTTTTAAATGGAGTTCTCACCCTGTTTCCTCCTGTCCCCTTAACCTCTATTGGACTTTACACCCTGCATAAAAGCTATACAAAGAAGAGTTTTTTTTGTTTGTATGTTTGTTTGTTTTTACTTTGTCTGCTGAAGTATTATGTTACTATTTGCATAACACTGAGCCCTAAAAAGAGTATTAGGTGTGATCTTCCCAGCTGAACAATAAACAGAAGAGGTAACTGTATGGAGAAATGGAGCGCATTCACGTGCTCGTGTTCTAGCTCCCTAATGGAAACATGATGCATAAAGTAGCAGGGAGCTGCTCATGCTCTGCCTTTCCCTCTTCATATTACCATGGGTTCAGCATGAAGTATTTAGCCTGTGCTTTAGCAGACCATTAAGGCATCTCGCACGGAGAACTGTTTGAGGATTAGCGAATTAATGTGCCTGAAATAGAAACCAAAGGGAGAGGAGTAATAGCGTGAGCCAATTTATTCAAACACAGCACTAGAGACGTGAGGTCAAGCCTTGTTTGGGATGCATTTGGAATACCAGATTGACCCATCTCTGCTGTATATGGGTACCACATCACTACTTCAGTGTTCCTATAGGACTGGATACCTTCATAATACCTTCACTGTACTATGCACCTAGGTAAGTTGCATCTCCAAACAAATAGCATATGAAAGTCCACTGGACTCCGTGTTTTGACCTCATTTAAAGAGCACACAGGTCCCATGGGATGCTTTTCCTTGTTTTAGAAGTAGCTGAACACGGTGGCTTTTGGGACCCAGGAGATGTGGTCCTGTCCCAGCCCAGCAGATCACAAGGCTGCTGTGATTCTGTGCCTGTGGGTCCAGCTAGAAGCAAGGCTGAGACCATATTGCCAATGGGCACGTGCATACACAGTGCCCATGAACACAAAAACGCTGACAAACAGACCAGTGCAGACACACTGATGCCTTTATCAACGCCCACATACACCTAAACAACACTCAGAGGAACGTGACTAAGCATGTCTTGATCCTGCATCTGCCCTCTGGCCGATCAGGTTGGAAGGCCACCATTAGGTCTCGGACACCCAGTCCACCCAGTGCCCAGGCCCTCCACCCCAGCCTCCTCCAGCTGCTTACACCCCAACCTATGAGCCCTTTGGGTTCACAGCCTCTCAGCTCAGCTTCTGGCACCTACCCCTTCCTATTCACCAGCTAGTCTGACTTGAAGCTCAGCAAGATTCAGGCCCACAGGCTCAAATTTGTGAGCTCACCCATTCGGAAGGGTGTTACAAATTGGATTTAATGATGATACAGGACAGATTGTGGTGATGAAGTGGAGGGCTCAGTCAGACAAGAGACATGTTAAAGTACAGCTGGCTCCTTTAGTCCCTTTTTCTGTCTTTTCTCTCCCATTTTTTCCCCCATGATCCACTCAATTTCTCCCTTACTGTGCCTTTGATCCTCCCCCATGAACATCCCACTGAGAGTATTGCACACTACCACTGTGTCTGTCTGAGCAGCCTGTCAGGCCTGCTCCTTTTTTTTGCTTTTCATTTTCTCCTTATTCTTATCTCTGTGCTTCAGGACCCACCCTGACCAGCCAAGAGGAGATGTTAATTTTAAGCTCTGCTAGTGTTCTGAATGCTGTATCTTCTCTGTTTGCAGGGCCCCGTTGGACCACCAGGAGACAAAGGGTCATTGGTACAGTATGTCTTTCTAACTACACCCAGATTTTGTGGGAGGGGGCAAACAAATGAATTGTGCTACTATCATTGATTTCATAAAGGCATGATTAATTTATTGCTTTGGTTTGGCCAAGAAAAGTAGGGTTATGTATTAGCTAGCCAAAGGGGACTTCACATGGGCACTACCACCACCTATCTGCTCAAGTGGGTTGTGAGACCAAGAGTTATCTAGACTCTTGATCTGGTGACAGCTTTTCCTTACCTGTTAGTATAGTCCCACAAGTGGAAACAATGAGTCACTTTTTTAACCCTTCACTGAGAAAATTATTTCAAGGCATATAATTCAAGGCACACTACTATGAGATATAACCAAGGCCTCAAAGGTTTAAATTAAATCATTTTTAAGCATTTTCCTTGCTTAAGTCTTACAGAAAACCCTGCCTTTAAGTATTCACCAAACATACCTAGTTCCTCAACATATGGTTTGTAAGGATGTAATCCATTGGGGTGTAGCCAATAGCTGTGTACTGTGGTTTCATTCACTGGCATTAATTTCCAGTGCTATAGCCAATTCTGGTGTGTACCCATTTGGCACTGAGGAGCTGGACCTTCTTTTCTCCTCTACGGTCCCATCATCAGTCATATTTTTTCCCTGTTCATAAACTTGCCTGCCTATAAAGAGTCATTATTACCTTTTCAGTCAAGGTATGTGAGGCTTGACTTTAGTGATGCACATAAAGCTCCATGAGGCACAGAAATGACTGTTACTGTGATAGTTCAGTGTGGGATCAGTTTGTTGTTGTTGGTTTGTTTATTTTTTTTAATCTCTCTTAGAGTGGTTTAACTGATAGTTTTTTTTGGTTTGTTTATTTAATTAATTATTTTCCTAATAACTATTGGGTTGAGAATTTCTTTTCTTCAGTTAATTAGAACCTGATAAGTACTGCTCATGTTAGTGGATTTTTCTGTTCTCTCCCTGCCAGGGTCCCCGTGGTGTACCTGGTGTCCCTGGACCACAGGGTCCTCCTGGCCAGGATGTAAGTAAACTAAAAGTGTAAGTGCCCAAGAAACTTGCCAGTGCTTGAATCTAATAAAACTTGTGCATATACTCAACCACAGTCGTTGGGTGTTACCAGGATGGTCCAAGGGAGGTGGTTTGAGAAATGAGGCTGTTATGTTTTAGGATTTCAGGATTTAGGATTTTAGGATTTTCAGAAAAAAAAATAGGCAGACTAACCTTTCAAGGGAAGTGGTGGACTTTACCACTGAACTATTAGTTTAAAATGACACCAGAGACTCAGGTTGGCAGCATACACTAGGGAATGATCCTACCATGGAAAAGGACGATAGTTGAGCCCTCTAGGAACTTCTTGGAAGCCTCTGAGGTGGGTAACCTGTAATATTTCTATAAGTGTAGGGCCACAGCCATTAAAAAAGCTTTTTATGAGCTCATTTTGCTGCTGCTACTGAGCTTGAGAGATGACACTTTAACCTCCTCTCAGTGCGTTTTCCTCACTGCTGCCATCTCCATGGTTGAGTCATGGTGCTGAGGGATAGAGAGGAATATGGCAGACTCCCAGCTGGAAAGCTGACCCCTCTTGCTGCCTGCCTCTGACTGCCCCTCAAACTCTCTGCCTTGTCTCAGATGTTTGAATTTTTTAATCAAGAGGTTTTAAACAGGAGATGCAATAGATGGGTTTATTACAACTGTGTATGAGGACAGTGCCAGAGCCAACTTTTCTGAGTCTCTTTCTGTCTCTGCTCAGATCAGCATTGGCTGGTCAGCTCTTGAAGAGGCAGTACTACAGTCTTTAAGTATCTCCTTTTTCCAGCAGAAAATTACGCAAGCGGAAACATTCCTTATGGTACTTATAAAGCACATCCTCTATTACACTAACTGTTTTAATTGCATTCAATATGTCTATTAGGAGCTCTCTGTATTCTGCTTGATCACCTGTTAAGCAATTTTACCTGTGTTTCAGGATGTATAAATGTAACTACAGTGCACATTCCGACATTTCCTGGTAGAACAGCAGGGGTATCTAGTTTGACAAGATCATGAATTTCCAGTTTCTTTATCTCCACTTTCATTTGTGACTAGTACAAAGGATTTCTGGTTCTGCTTTAGCACATTTCTATATCAATGTAGAATTCCTGTGTTCTTTGAAGCATAGCCATTTTTGTATCCTCTTGTTTTTATAGTGTATGTCATTGGTTAGAAAAGCTCTGATTTGAATTGCTAATATGAACTTGCCGTGTAATTCCCAAGCCATTCAGTGGCAACAGCATTAACGACTTGTCTCAGTGTCTCGTCTTTTGCTGAGGTCCTTGCAAATGTATTCCATGTTTTTTGTGTTGTTTTTTTTTTTTTTCTTCTGAGACTGAATAAATCTAAATCTTCTACACCACATTTACATACACTAGGCTATTCTCTAGGCTTATTTTTCCAGCTGCAGAATCATCAGCTTTTGGAATCGTGCCTGCTATATGTTGCTGTTTACTCTGGTGCTGTAAAATCAGATTCACAGTTGTATTTTGGGAAGTGAAAAAGTAAATACTTCCTTTGCAGTAGCTTTGACCAGAATCATCTCCAATAGGAAAAGGTTGTTTGTTTGTTTGTTTGTTTTTCATATAACTGCATCTTTGCATCTTTCTATTGCCCTAAAAGCATGTGCCATATTTTTTACAATAGCGCTGCCCAAGGTTATCTTTTGAAACATCTGTTGGCAACTTGATCAAATATCAAGAGTTCTCAGGACAGTATGTTGCTTTATTAAAACTTAGGTTTTGAAAATCCTTGCCCACATTTACAGTTATGGTTTGGCTTTGTTCTGCTACTCTTAGCATAAGGCTTGGTGTTTATTTGTATGAACTATTCTCCAGAGTCCACTATGTCCATAAATCCTTCCACAGTTTCTTCTTCTGGGACAAAGCAGGAACAGAAAGATCTGCTACTTAATTTTTTTTATGATTTCTTTGGCCCATATACATTGTTTCCTTCTCTCAAGTTTTTTTCCTGGTTAACTAAAGCCTCAATTCTTAAAGCCTGAAAAATGCAGGCTTTTTATGTCCATTGTTGTTCCCTATGGTTGGACTACTTTGCTCAATAAAAGGACTACTATATGCCTAATTTCATTCCTTCTATTACTTCAAATATTAATTTTACTTGCTTTTGAAAAAAAGCACATTTTAAGCTGGCAGTATTCCTATATCAACCATTAAAAAAGCCTAGCCTTAAGTACCTTCTTCAGCGAAATTGGCCAGCTTTGTCTTATGCTCTGAAAACTGCAGAAAATAATTCTACACGTTTATCTGGAAGCATCCACTCTCCTCTGCCTGTCTGCTGGGAGAGAAAATGTTTCCGTCCAACATACCTACTTAGCTCCTTTAGATTAAAATACAGTATGAATGACAAATTCTCTTGTCCTGCTATTAACAGTGATGGCACCTGTTTAATAGGGTCTTACTGTATTTTGATTATGATAATTTTAATTAACATAACCACTGAATTAATCACTTTTTAATTATGTTAATTATTACTGATAACTACATTCCAATATTACTGGGAAGCTAATCTTCCCCTGCATTTATTTGTGTAATTACAAAAACTTTGTGTATGCATACATTATTGCCATCGGATTTGAAAAGCAGAGTTTTCTGGTCTGGGGTTTGTTTTCCTATATAGTTAGAAGGCCAGTTCCAAGGAATGCTTGTGTTTGGTTTAGAGTTCATGAACCGCAAATCAAAGTACATTTATTAACACCTCTTTTGTGTTTTTATTCATGGAAATTAGAACACTCTTAAGTTATTGCATTTTATGTTTAGTTGTCTATCTTGTAATAGTACTTCCCCACCGTTAGCCTTCAATTCTACTGTGGCTGGCTTCCTTATAATTTTTATCTTTCTTTTATTTTCACATGCATCATTTGCCCAAGCATCATTTTTCAGTGTGTCATTTACACAGCTTCCACCCATTCTCAGTTTGGGCCCATTTGTGTGTGTCAGATTTTGCAGGCCAGTTGAGTACTCTGGATCCTGTGTATCACACCTCCTCATTGGTGTCTGCTTTTTCCTGCACTGCTGTGCCACTGGTATTTGTTATCCTAATCTGTATCAGCCACTGTTGAATGTGAACTCCTGAAAATGGTTGAGCTTTGTGAGCATTCCAAATAGTGGTGTTTCTTTGAGTCTGCATGTTCTCACATCACATT
The DNA here is from genome assembly GCF_047663525.1 of Anas platyrhynchos. Classification (NCBI taxonomy): domain Eukaryota; kingdom Metazoa; phylum Chordata; class Aves; order Anseriformes; family Anatidae; genus Anas; species Anas platyrhynchos. Next base: position 8,640,058 of record NC_092620.1, on the reverse strand, counting down.
AGCAGTTCTGTTTTTCAAAGCCAAGTAGTTTTTTGGGGTAGACTCTTTAGAGTCCTCCTCTTCTCTTTCTCTTTTCCAGTTTCCACCCCTGATAGTCAGCTTGTCAGGTGCAGTTATACTCCATGCCTTCCTTCTACCATTTTCTGCCACCTCTGAGTGATGTTTGCAGCTTGCTATGGACTGTCAGCCTTTTCTAATTCCAGGCCTGAATAGCTCAGCAGTCTTTTCTCTGCTTTGTACTCTGATTTCCATTGCATGCTCTGCAATAATGCAACATGCTGAAGTGCCGGTGTCCTATGTCTGGTTTGTTCCTTTCAGCTCAGACAAGCTTTCTTCAATGTAGACTCTGTTTTTACAGTCTTGTACCTTTCAACTCCTTGGCTTTTCCTGGGGACACTGTAGTTTTCAGATTTGGCAGCCATGGCACATAGCTTAATTTCTCCTCCTGTCTTACTTGCATCCTGTTAAGAGACATTACCACTCCACATCTTACAGCTTTCAAGAAAATAGGTTCATCTCTTTGTCTCAAGGCATTCTGATGTCATGTGGATATCACAGCTATGCTTAAATATTTCCAAGGATTTCAGTTTTAATTGCTCTCTTCTCATGTTTCTTTTCTCGTAACAAAAAAGTATCTTCCTTTACTCTTCTTTAAATAAAACTTCCTTAAATGCTCAAATTCTACCTCTAGTACTGTGTCATACTTAGATGCCTAAGCAAAAGGTTGTCAGTGGGCCTGGTGGTAGAAATAGTTTTTTTATAGCTACTTTAATAGCATAAAACACATTTCTATATTGGCTTTTCTATGTTGCTTTCTGATCCAGGATAATTCTCGTAGCTCAAGTCTTCACTTTCTGTTGAACTCCTTAAAGTAAGTGCTGTGTGAGCCTTCCCGAACAAAGCAGATCTGGGAATATAAGGTCTGCACAGCTGGTATTTAGACAATCCTCTTCCCAATTTGAGAAGCAGTTGAAGAGGATGTCAAAAGCATGGCCTGAAGATTAGTGATTGTGGAACAAAAGGAACTTTGGGATCATCCCACAATCTTATAACAACCACAGAGCTGCTCTGTAGAAACAGCAAAACTTGAAAATGGTTGTAAAGTTGTCTCATATTTCCTTAGTTCTCCAGAATTTGTGGGGAATTATGAACCGACAATCTCCTTTACACCTTACCTTCTCTTGATTCTTACATGTGGAGGGTTTAGTTCCTCAAGAGGCCATCTTTTCATTCATGGACTTCAATACCACTTCAGTTCCACTTTGGCTCCACATCAGTTTATATTTACCATTCATCTCTTAGAAATTCAAGGTAACTGAGTGGTTGTTGCTTGCTCAGAGGTGTTTAATGTAGACATAGGAAAAGTGCAACCAAGAGTTTCCCATTTTCTCTTTCCTCTGATAAGGGGTAGAGAATTTAAATGATGAGTGAGATACAAGGATCAAATTCAGTTTTGCCCTATAGCTGTAACGACAGTGCAGCAGAGTATCACAACTGTGCCTGTGTGCTCAGCCAGTGCACTTAAGTCATTAATTCCCCAGGCAGCCCAAGAACTTCCCATCTGGTTGCCTGCATAAATACTACAATGGACTGATGGGAGACAATGGACTGACTTGAGACAAGGTGATTGACATAACTCCTAATCCCCTTCCTGATAAAGCATTTGACTAATTATTAAAGCAGCTTTCCAGGTGAAAATTTTGGGTAGTCTCGGATGATTCCCTAGACAGCCCCTGAAGAGCCTAGGCCGATTAATAGGCACTACTGCTGTTGATTAATGTCCTGGGTGAGGAATCTGGCACTGTCCCAGAGACCTTCCCAGGTGGGTGCTATTGCAGAAGCAACCAAACCGAGCAAAGCTGAGGTACTTTTAAGTAGTCAGTGGAAACTGTTCTGCAAGTGCAATAGTGGTAATGTAGGACAAACTTTTTTGTATGATGTTAAAATAGTTAGAAGGTATTTTGTATGTAGTTTAAGATAATCAACAGCAGTGGATCTTGGTTGTGCTGGAGTAGTTACGCAGTAGCTTGATAGAGGAATTTAGCTGAGAATGATTTTGGGAAATCTCACCCAGTCCAACTGAAAATGCCACTGCAAACTATTTCTGTCACTATCTGGACGAGAACCAACTGTCCTGTTCAAGAGATTCAGTTCCCCATATGAGTATTACTTTATGCTAAGATTCAAAAAAAAACAAAACAAAAAACAAAAAACAACAACAACGACAACAAAAAAATGTTGTTTGTTTGTTTAACAAATTAATGACTTGCTAATTCCAGGAAAGAGATTCCCATTGGGGGTCCTCTTCCAAACCACGATTTCTTGCATCTTAAATTGTAAGGGTGCTGTTCATTTCTTTATCTTCATCTCATGAAAACCTACAAAAATACTCTCCCCATCCAAGGCAGAGCGAAGGCAGAGCGGAGGGGCAGATGCTGAGCTCTGCTCTCTGGGGTCAGCGACAGGACCCGAGGGAATGGCATGGAGCTGGGACAGGGGAGGGTCAGGCTGGGGGTTAGGGAAAGGTTCTGCACCCAGAGGTGGTTGGGCACTGGGACCAAGCCTGCTAGATTTCAATAAGTGTTTGGACAACGCTCTCAGATACATGGTCTGATTTTTGTGTGGTCCTGTGTGAAGCCAGGTGATGGATAGTATGATCCTTGTGGATCCCTTCCAATTCTGGTTATTCTATTTTAAAAAATGTGGAGGAAAAAAAATATAAAAGGCTTACTGCTATTTCAGGTACAAGGTACATGCAAAGAAGGGCCACAATTTTTCATTTTACAACTGTCTTCAGGGATTTAAAGCTTCATCCTTCACACTACTGCAGTTCGTAGTGTTTCCTGGGACCAGAAGACATGCCACAGCAATTTCAGTTGTTGTGTGGCTAAGATGAACTTGACCTGGTCATACTGTAGATAAGTGAGATTTAGGATGAAGTGCAAAGAAGTGATTAAGAAATGGGGGAAAAAAAAAAAAAAAAAAAAAAAGGAGAAGGAGAGAGAACACTTTTAAAGTTGTAAGTAGTAGTTAAAAGATTTGACTGTGTGCCACATTCAAAGAGCAGTGGTGCTTGGTGGCAGAAAGCAGTAATATATGTTAGCCCAGAGCAGTCAGCAGAGTGTGGGAGCAACCAGGGGGTTAGTGTGTGATTTCAAGATTTGTTTTTCTCTTGACTTGTAGGGTCTACCTGGAAATCCAGGGGAAAGAGGACCTCCTGGAAAACCAGTACGTAACTTCACTTCTATGTTACATCCCCAAAAGATGTCCTACTGTTGTTCTGTTCTCTGTTTTATCTCAGTTTGCACCTGTATATGTCACCTCAAGTCCAGTTCAGTGCTTTTTCCTTGATGCTCTTCTCAGGAAAAATACTAAAAACCATTAAAGTGTTAAGGTGAAAATATCTGTGATGGTTTTTGAACAGTATGTAAATAACTGGATGGCCTGCATGCAAATAAAAGACAAAATTTTAAAGCCAATTTTTTAACACTACTCTGCAGTACAATATGCAAGAACATGAGCAAGAATGCAAAGAGCTCAACTCATCTCAGACATGGTGAAGTATATTGATAATGTAAAGGAGCATGTATGGTCTTGGCCCAAATTGAAGCCAGGCCTTAGGCACATTCAGGAAAATTTCTTACTTTGATGCCTTTTAAAGTTGCCTGAGATAATTAATTTCTCATTCCACAGGGTTCCCCACCCCTGCTCTCTCCAGAGGACATCAATCTCTTAGTAAAGGTAATCAGCATTTGAGCATGGTGGGGGTTTATGCTTGGTTCAAACCTGACTAACCTCCTGTGATGGAGTGTCAAGAGTTTTAAGTTCCTTAAAACACTCTACCAGAGGTTGAAAATTCCTTGAAAATTGCTTGCATTGCTGTTGGGACACACAAGAATGTGTTGGAGATCAAAATCCAGTGCTTTCTCACAATCCCCAGTAGTGACGTGGCCTACAAAGACATTTGTAATGTGGTGTGTGTTGCAAATGCTCTGAGACTTTTCCAGCTCTTTGACAGGCCTATACCTCCACAGAGAAATAAATACTGTCAAGAAGTATTACCTAAAGCAGGAAATGGAAATCACTGTAATCAAATGGCTGATGTTTCATGTACACCTGCAACAGTGACTAGAGTAGGTTTGAACTGTGGGTGCGAAGTCAATTTGCATGGCGCGCCTAAGAGTATGCAGGTAATTAACCCCAGCTGCACTCGTGTTTCAAAAGGGGCCATCTGTCTGTCTGCTTTTACTCTCCATGTAGACCGTTGCCTGGGAAATGAGTCAGTACTTGATAGATGCTGACTGCAAAATCTTTAAAGATTTACATGGGCTGAGTTGGGGGATTTTTAAGCAGGCTTGGGAAATAGCACGTAATCCTTTCTTATTGATTAAAAGAAACCTTATTTTATTTTATTTATTTTATTTTTTACTAACTCTATTAACAAAAAGAACTTTTTAAGATTGCTGCTGTGAAATACCTTCATTGAAGAGCTCTCTTTCTTTGAGTATTTTTCTGGAGAATTCACTGTATTGCAATGTTTAGGATTTCTGATCAGGACAATAGCAACGGAGTGCTTGTGGAGTATGGGATGTCATTATGATATTCCTATGTTTTCATCCTTTGATTATGCTGATTAGGTCAACGCACCTGTACACCCTGCATATTTGTTCTGTTTGGTGCTTTTTTACTCCACATTGGTGCAGTTTACATAGAGCAGCACTTAAGATCCCAGATGAAATTAAAGCTCTGTCGTTCTGGGTGTCTCTCAAGCTCTTTTTTTTTTTTTTTTTTTTTTTTTTAAGTAGACCAATATGCATGAAGGAACTGAGGTTTAAAAGGACATTTTCCCTCACAATTTCACAAGGATCTCTGATGGAGCTGGGAGCTGTACCAAGCAGACCTGAAGTCCTGTCTGCTGGGCTATGCTCTCTCTTGTAACCAGGTTTCACTCCGCTTTTGCTGAAGGGAGTCTATCTTTGAAATGGAAATGCCATCCACATGGTATTTCATTCCTTAAGGGTAGTAGAAATGTGAAGACTACAGAGATAATCCTTCAAAGAGTTTTTGAAGGAGGGAGGTTGTAATTCTCCATGACAGAATTAGGCCAGGACACTGTGATATTCACTTGGTCATCATGAACTGCAGCAGATGAATTCTCCTTGGCCAGACTAGTTTCTGAATAGTTTCCTTTGTGGCACTCCTCTTTCTGGCACTGTGCTGCAAAGGGGTTTTCACTAGCAGTCTGCCCCCTTAACAGTAACTCAAGTCTTTCCAACTGGTGTAGAGTCACAGCTTACAAGTCTTGTAGCTTCAAAACAAAGCTCTTCTTGGTAGTGTTGCTTTGTGGCTGCCTGATCTCCTCATTTCCTCAGTTGCTTGACCTTTCATGATCAGTTAGTTGCCCATTTATGATAGGAAACTTCCCATGGGAGCCTGTGTGATCTCAGCAGCTGACCCTCACTGTCCTCCACACTAACCTTACTTCAATTCTGTATGTTAAAATAATCCAGATCATCCCCAACGTGGTCAAAATGCAAAGGCCTACAGGTTATGCTAGCTTTACACTTCTGCATTCATACTGGGTGTCTGCAGGTTGTACTGGATGTCTTCAGTCTGTTTCTAATTTATTTATTAATGTTTTCTTGTAGGATGTGTGCACTGAGTGCCCTCCTGGCCCACCAGGACTACCAGGCATTCCAGGCTTCAAAGGTGATAAAGGTCTCCGAGGACCACCAGGTAGAGATGGCCAGGATGGGAAAATGGTAAGAAAGCTAGGGAAATGGTCATTCCTTGGATGTGGTTTAACCCGTTTTTTCTTACAATATTTTTACATGGTTTATATTTTTTTTTCAGTGATAATGTACTGAGTCTGTTGTAGATATCTGTGAAGTCAATGGACTGGATTTCAGTTGCTGCTGTGTCTGTAGATAGGCCAAGGCCATCTCTGCTTATGGTGACATAAGTATCCTTGGCTTTTTCTGTACTAGAAGGACCTAAATAGTAGCACTTACTTTTTCTTTTCTTTTTTTCTTTTTTTCTTTTTTTCTTTTTTTCTTTTTTTCCTTTTGGCAGGTTTTGAGCCTTGTAAAATGCATGGGAGCATGGGAGCTGAAGTGGTTGAAGTGTTCCACAATTCTGTAATTCAGAGCTTAGAGCTCTGGACCTGCTGGGTCCTAGAACACTAAAAAATTTAAGAGCTGCAAAGTAACTTTTTTCCTGCACACCATTTACTCTGTGGGAGATACCAAATCATAGAATCATTCAGGTTGGAAAAAATCTCAAAGATCATCTGGTCCAACCCGTAACCTAGCAGGCATAGGTTGTGCTCATAGATCAGAAGGAGAAATAACAGTGGTGTGTAAGAAGGAAATAGAGAGCAGTGACTGAGCAGTGAGCAGAGTCCACTGCTGGTAGGTCCATGATCATTATGTGGATTTTCTGTGGTTACAAGGATATCTGATGGAAAGTGTTACAAGTAGCTGCAGTTTAAGAGACACAAATTTTGCAGAGGTCTTGAAATAAAGGAAGGGGGTTAAGGATTTTTAATAAATAACACATATTGAAATTAATCCCTTAAGCTCTTCAGTAGACTGTCAGAGTGAGTAGACTGTCAGGGTGAGAGGAAAAGTGATGATTCTCTACTATCCAGAGATCCTGTATTATTCATATCTCATATCAAAGGCTCTTCTAATGTTCTCAGTTTCAGTTTTCCTCCATCCATCATGCTAGTGGATCTCTATGCTTCTATTAAGTGGATGTAAGCGAATGAAAAAGTTTGAGGTCTAACTGAGAATTTGGCCCATCTATCCACTGATGCATCCCATTTGAACTGCAAGAAGGAATTTGGGAGAGGAAAATACAGTCCTTACTGTCCCAGGAAAACAATCGCTCCTGTAAAAAAACCACATGGAGAAAGTCTTTATTCTAATTAATCATCATCTTGACCATACTGTACCATGGGGATCCCAGCAAGAGAGGTTCAAGGCTTACTCAGAAAGGAGATTCCCTTGTAATTAATCCTTGCCTGGTACTATTGTTATGATTTCCACCTGAGGTCTTGTGTTTTCAGCAGTGGCCAAGGCTGTTACCAATGGACATATACAGTACAACCACAAATATTTCCTAAGGTGTAGTTTGTCTGGGAAAGACCCATGTACAGTGTTAGACATTGTTGTGTGTTAACCCACAGGGATATGTGCTGACAAATCTGTCTAAAGCCATACTGAAGCATTGGCCCCAACTGAGGGGCAAATGCTGATATGCTCTGCCTGCCCTCCTGATTGGGAGAAAAAAAAAAAAAAAACAACAAGCAAACAAACAAACAAAAATAAAACAGAACAAAACACTAGTATTTACCTCTACCTCTTCTGCATTGCAGGGAAATGCTGGTCCCAGAGGTCCTGCAGGCCCACCTGGGCTGGATGGTCCAAAGGTTGGTTCATTTTCTTTAGTTGTCTAAGCAGAATCTTTCTGTGATTAGTTAGTGCTCTGGGTGACACAGGATCTTGGTGGCACCCATCCCTGTGTAAAGGGGTAGGACTGACCTTTTGGGTGAGCCCTGTACTGGCGATTCACTGTAGTACTACAGGCACATAAAACTGTACAGCTCTCCACATGAACACTTCTTCATTTAACTACGGCCATCTGCCATCCCTCTGTCCACAAAAACAAGCCAACAGACAAACAAAAAATAAAACAGAAGAATTCTGATTGATTCTTGAATGAATTTCATTTCATTGTAATTTTAATGAGAGAAAGACCTTAGAGTAAATGTGAATCCATATCAGGTGAGGAAGAAATTAAAACCTTAGCAGTAGTCCCTCTGAATGATCCTCTCCAGTATGAATTCCATATGCTTGAATCCCTTTAAATTAAAGGGTGACTCAATGGGCTGCTGGACTCCAAATACTCTATCTTTCACGGTTGCTTTTTCCACAGACTCTGAATATTCCCTGAAATACGCTGTAGGAAGAATCACTTGTTTCGTCTCTATGTTTCTGCCTCATGGACATAGGCCAACATCGAACACAATGTCTGTAGGATTAAAATAATGTCACATTTCCAGTGTTTCCCATTAATAGTTCTGTCATCAGTCTGCTCATAATGCCAGTGCCTGGTCAGAGTCAAAACCCTTACAGCTATGTAATGTGAAACAAATCAAAACAAATTAATGGAGAGAGAGATAAGGCATGAGAACCACAGTTCCCTCTATACTTTCCTGCATCCTTACCTACTGTCTAAAACAGCTTCTGCTATTTTAACATCTTTGTATTTGCGTTTATTAGAATGTAGGAAAAGCTAATAAAGATTCATATATATTAACTTTATGTCTTGCAATTAAAAGTATATTGGGGGTGAACAGTAGAGTCTCAAAAGCAAATATGAGGTTGGTCAAAATGACAGTACATGAAATTTTCAAAAGAATTAGCACCCCATAAAGACAATAACTGGCAGAAAACCCATGCAGCCTGAGGCATACCTCATCTGCTGCTTTATTGAGTGCTATGGAAAAGTGTAGGTCAGGGTAGCAAGACTGGATCATAGAATCATAGTATGGTTTGGTTGGAAGATCACCTAATTCCAACCCCCCTGCCATGGGCAGGGACACCTCATGCCAGATCAGGTTGCCCTAAGCCCCATCCAGCCTGGCCTTGAGCACCTCCAGGGATGGGGCATCCACAGCTTCTCTGGGCAGCATGTACCAGTGCCTCACCGCTCTCTGAGTGTAGAATTTCTTCCTTACATCTAATCTACATCTACCCTCTTTTAGTTTAAAGCCATTCCCCCTTGCCCTATCACTTCACTCCCTGACAGAGACCCTCCCCAGCTTTTCTGTAGCCCTCTAGTAGGAAGGCCTCTGTAAGGTCTCCCTGGAGCCTTCGCTTCTCCAGGCTGAACAACCCCAACTCCCTTTCCAGAGTCTCTCTACAGCTTCTGAGATTGTTTAGCTGAAATAGTAAGACCAATTTTAAACTGTACATGTACAGAATATAAAGTTAAATATTTGATAAATAGTCTAATTTCATTCATTTAGAATATCAATTATTTGATTTTATATTCTGCACATATACAGTTTAATATTAAGTAAAATAGCAAATTCACAGAGTTGGTAAATGGTAAGAGAAAATACTGTAAAACTTTTGAGAAGGTTGCGAAGACATAACTGTCATTGTGACTTTTTCCATATATATGAGAAGGCTCCTAGTGGGGGAAGACCCATAGAGCACTTTTGAAAATGCAGTAAGTTGTCCTTTCCCACATCATGTAAACTGGTACAAGGTCCCATTCTGAAATTGAGTCGTGAAACTGCAGATCTTTGCTCATGAGCTGCTTCATGCCTTCTGGCAATATGAATTAGGCCTATTTTAGTTGATAAATAGCAGTTCTCCTTTCCCCACTTGTCTCCTAGCTCTCATGTAATGAACCAGAGTATCATTTCAATGGTCTGCAATTCATTAGTATCCTGTACATTGTTCAGCTCATAATTTGTATCCCTATCATCTAGGCATTTTTTGCTTTGTGAGATTTATCTTGTCTAACTGTAAACATTGATATTACGGACATCTACTTTTGAGTTTGTTGCCTCCATTCTGTTGTCATGAGGACAGAGAGAGAAATGGGGAGAGAGAGGCACTTTATGGGCGTTCATTTTCTGACTGCACCTTAGAAATGTTGGTTTTGTTGCTGTTGTCCCTGAAGGGAGAGGAGATTGGTAGCTCATATTGTGGGTGCCTTCTTTGGACTAGATGATGCCTTACCAAAATCCCATTTAGTACATCGCCTAACAACCTGTCTATTTTTAAGGATGTGTCTGTCCTCTTCACGTCCCTGAGACTATATATAAATATATATATATATAAAAGACTACACTGGGTCTGTTCAAAGACCATTTTCCCAGATATTCCTAGCTCCAACATTTGTAGAGAAAATCTAGGGCAGAATTTAAGAGGAGAGCAAGCAGGGCTCCGTTCTTATTTTTGTGTTTTATGAGCAAATGTCCAAGTGCTTTATGAAATAGGTCAAAAAGCTGACACAACACTGAATCTAAAGCGACCTTCGTTTACTTTTTTTTTTTTTCATTATCAGGGTGCTAAAGGAGACCGTGGTACAACTGGGGATGCAGGAGAAAAAGGAGAACAGGTAAAAATTGAGTATGCTTTTCAACAGTATCATCACTGTCACTCCTTCTTCATCAATAGCTGCTATAATGCTGGTAGAGGAACCAGAGACAGAAGAGGAAGATGGGAGCTCTCCATCGCTGCTAAACCTCAGATGGACTTCCCTTCCCCTCTCCAGCAAAACATTTCCCTGTCTTGTTTTGGTGGATTCCCAAATGATTCCCAGATGATCCTCACCTCTATATTGGATACATTTGGTTCCCTAGAGTAACCAACTTCTGGTCATTTCCTCAGCTAATTTCTAGATGAGATCCAGGCAACTATGTGTCTCTGGGCTGAAAAAGCTAGTGCTGCTGTTTATCTTGGAAGATGAGTTTAAGGATGGCCTCTTTTAGGAGGGATTGAGATGCCACAGGAAAGACAATAGTCTAAATTGGAGCAAACTTTTACACTTTTTTTGCCAAGGGCTGAGTCAGTAGTTGAAAGTGCAAATCAGCACATCTTCAATAAGATCTGTAGGATATTTTAAACAGCATCGATTTCCAGCCTGGTTTTGTGCTTTGTCCAGTCCCACAATGTTTGCTCTCACCTCCTGTTAACATACCATGAAATACACATTAGAGAAAGTACACCCTGAATGTAACTGTATTTATTTCTGAAGTGCATGTTTTGGAAACTAAGGCTTTGATTTTAAAAGCCGTGGTTCATTATTTCCTTATAACTAGTTCCCTGTGACCTGTCTCATTTTGATTTTACCTCCCAGTGCCCAATGACCAATGAACTTATATACAATTAGAAACGTGGACAATGTATAAAATCTCTCCCTTTTGTTTTTGTTTTTTTTTCAGGGTCACCCAGGGATGCCTGGCTTCGCAGGGGCTCCTGGAACTCCTGGTCCTCCTGTAAGTTCTTCTGTTGCAAAGCAGATGGTCTGGTATTTTCCTTACTAATAAAGGTAGTTGCAGCAAGGAACATTCTCACCTGTCTGCATTGCATTTGCCTTTTCCAGTGGGTTCCTAATGGTCCCCTGAGTGTCATAGAATTCCCTGCTCATGATAATTGCTATTTAATACATCAGCCACTTTTCATTGATTGCTTCAACTCACTCTGTAAATGGATGCTAAGCTTCACTCACTCTCTTTACACAAGGCAATGATCATGAAAACCCTTCCACAGAGACTATTTAGTAGTATGCACATAGGTGTTTCCTTATAAGCAGAGTAAGTTGTCAGTCTGGAACCAGCAGATCTAACAGTGGGTTTGATTCTCAGTTTTATGCAGTAGTACAAGACTAGATTTTTCTCCAGTTTTTGTATCCTGTGGTTTACTTCTGAATTAAGAGGCCTTTTACATGTGTCCTATTCCATCACAGTCCTTTTCATTTCTTGTTCTACTCTCTCCACAAATACAATGATTCTTCATTGTATTTATAAAGGCATAATACTGGGGTGTCATTGCAGAATCAAGGCTGGAATAACTTGTCTTTCATGCTTGTGATATTGCACTTAAACTCTCCAAGAGCAGGGAGTTTTCCTGAGGATCAGGCTTTTCTTTCCAACCCTTTTCTTTTTGCCCATAGTCATCACTACGCATATTGCTGCTTGCAGAGTAGTGGGGCTCTGCCATGCTAAGGGTATGCAGCCTTTGTCTTTTCTGTGGATCAGCACAGTCTCTTCAAAGCTAAACTTACATTGTAACACCTAAAGAACAGGAGGTACCAGAAAAAAGGATTGGATTAAAATTCTGTTTTCAGATGGTAGCAGTGCCTAGAGCCTGCTGAATGCTTTGCCACCAGGACAATACATGGACCCTGTTTGAGGGTCATTTGCAGTCCTGCAAGCTCATCTTAAGAAGCAGTTTTTTAGTGAAAAATAAAACTGATCCTGTCAAAGGAGAATAAATCGTGATGTTTCCCTAGACATTTTTTTCCTGCAACTTTTACTGTGCCTTTTTCCTCTTTCATTTACTTGTAGTTCCAGGGTGGTAGGGATTGCAATCACAAATATACAAAATGTGTTAATTGTTCATTTAATTATTCATGTTGTTTCTGCTTTTTTTGTTGTTGTTGTTTGTTTGTTTGTTTGTTTTGTTTTGTTTTGTTTAGGGACCAGATGGGGCACCGGGACCAATAGGACCAGCAGGAAACCCAGGAGACATAGTAAGCTCTATGCTCTGTGTTACACCACTAGCCTTACCTAGACTTAGCTCTGTGAAGTAAAGCTGAGCTGGAACTGATCTTATGTCCTTTGAAAGCTCCCCAGATTATTCAATCTGAAACACTTCTACACCTGCAAGTAGGACACACACAAATAGCAGCAGTTCCTGAAGTTTTGTTTACTCACCAAAAGGAACTCCAAATTAGCCAGAGAGAAAATCCAGTCCATGGGACCTCTTTGCAGCACCCTTGGCCTACCATCTAAGGAGGTTTTTGTACCTCTCATCTATCTGTACTTGCTATGAACATCTTGTAGCCACTATAATAGGATGAGTTAATCTGTTAGGATGGCTCATGACCCAGGATAACACCTGAATTGTGCCTGGGGATTGTCAGAACAAACCAGCACCATTTTGAAGAATGCCATAGCACAGACTGCTCAGATCCCAGGCCCTTAGACCATTCCCTGGCACCACTGAAAATATGAGTACAGATGTAAACTTCAAGAAGTCCATGAAGAATTTTTCTACTGCTGTTTTATTTGAAGGGTGTTCAGATGCTGTTTTATGGTAATGCATCACAAAACCCTGGGAGAGATGGGTAATCTGATGGCAGTCTGATTAATGCTTACTTAAGTGTGAAAAGGAAAAATGAACCATCCTGGAGTAATGCATGATTTAGGACTGTGTAATTCTGTGATTAATTTCTACAGCAAGGTTTCCTAATCAGCAAGACACCTTTTGCACATCTGTTCAGTCTGAACTTCATCATAAGGGACCAGTAATGGTCTTTCTGGTTGTGAAATCAGTGAGCGCTCCCAGCAGAGAGCACAGAGACTACATGGACTTCCCTTTTTAAAAGCAGGTTAAAGCAGAAATAATTTGAAGGACATTGGATACTTTTGTCAGTCCTGTAGAAAAAGACAGGGTTTCTTTCTTGGGACAGTCAATGAGGCACTTCTCATAACTGCTGATTCAGTAGATATAAAATATAGGCCTTCTATTTTCTGGCTGAACACTTCATGCAAGAAGCACTCAGTGTTAAATATAATTAAACTGCAGAAAAAAATACTAGTGATTCTAGTGGTTTCTCCATCTGTAACAACTTATAATTAATATTGGATGTTTTGCTTTAAAAGAAAACTTTCCAATTTATGCAGGAATGAACTCAAGGAAACCTATATATAGGTTTATACCTGTATATGGTATGATGTGAGCTGCAAGACCAGATTTTCACAGTGGTCCCTTGTCAAATGCAGCATTTAATGGTTCTTCATCTGAGAAACATCTGCATGACTTGTCTGAACCACGGTGTTTCTGCTTTCTTTCCAGGGTAAAGATGGTCCTCCAGGTCCACAGGGCCCACCAGGTGTGCCAGGACTTCCAGTGAGTGCCATTCAGCTCCTTCTCCCTCAGTACATTTAACTGTTTATAAGCACAGGTGACATTTCTGGGGTGCTTTGAATGCTGTGTGTGGTCTTTAAAGGGTACCTACCATATTGGTGCTGTGTTTGATCCAGGACACAATGAGCACTGTTTTTGATCACTTTAAATCTAAGTGTTTATTACCAATGTGAAACAGGCCTGTTCCTCATCTGCCTCCTCGTTCTTTGGCATAAATACTCTTATGTAGAGCAGGAAAATCACCTAATAGCTCCCGTATGAGGACATGAGGATTCATAGCCTGGAATACCATCTTCATCTCAGTCCATAGTTAAAATAATTCCTTTGCACTTGCTTAAGATCAAGTGCATCTTGGGCATAAACACTTCTCTTCTGGAAAATATATTAGTACGATACTTTATTTTGGCTTTTATGCCTAATAGAGATAGGGACAGAACTATTTCCAGTGCAAAGCAGTCTAGTTAATTGAAGATAATGCTGTTATAATGATTTATAACAACTGTTTTTAGAATCTTGTTTTAAGGCTGTTGGCATACTTACCTTGCTGAAAAGGAGGAAGCCCCATAGAACTGCCATATGGAAAAGGGAAACAGTTTGTGCTGCTATAGTGGTGTGGCAAGGGCAGGTTTATGGCTGAACTGTAGAAATATCAGACTTTTTGGAGGGCTAGACAAACTTAAGTAATGCCACAATGGAACAGGCTTGCTATTGTGAGTTTTCACACTGACAAAGAATTTCCAATTTATTCTATAAACTTCTTTTTATCCTCTGCTTTGCATTTCATTAACAGGGCATTGCTGGGAATGATGGCAAAGATGGCAAGCCAGGATCTCTTGGGGAACCGGTAATGTAATTTAAAGCTGTTTCACTCAGGCAATCATGAACGACATCCAGTTATTGCTTTTGGAGCTGCCTATCTATGGACTCCTCAGTGGGGGCAGGGAATCTTGGCACATCTTTTTTTTAACACCATAAGGACTATATTGTCTTGATCAATTTATAACTTTCATGTACGAGCAATCTTGAAAAGAAACTGGGTTCTTTTACTTTTACAGCTGCCATAAATACTCTAAAACCTAGTGATTCCACCTTTCCAACTACTGCAAATATTGCAGATAAGGGAGGTTGTGCATTAAACTTGGGGATCCAATTTTTAGGGAGAAGATTATTGGGTGTAAAAAATTTAGAGGAGTTGTCTTTAAAGAACCCTTTTCTGGGTTGCTCTCTGACAGTTCTGTTATCCAGAATTAAGAGGTTTGTATTTGTTGTTCTCTACTTAGTCTACACCTGCATTTATTGAGGGGGGGTGGGGAGGGGGAAAGAGACATAAAGCTGTAAGCCAAAAGGAAATGCTGATATATCAGAGAAAGGGAGATGTTAATAAATTAGAAGATGAATATAATTCCTTGCAACTGTATTTGTTAGAAGAATGTGCTTGCAGAATCTGGAGTTTCCATCCTCTTTGCCAAATGGTACTTAGTGCTTCTGTAAGGAGCCAGGTCCCCAGTCATTTAGGGGAACCGATAAGTGGAGCAGTGCTTGTCACAAAAGCTGTAGACAGCTGTGTGCTTGCATCAGAACACATGGTTTCTGTGTGCAGATAATGATTTTATATGTGCTGACTAGGTATTGCTGCAGTTGTGTGCATTACCCCTCTGAAATAAAAACACTGTAAATTTACAACAGTCCAAAGGTGTAAGTGCCTTTGAAATTCAAAGGGTGTGCTCATGACAGTGATCGACATGTGTGGGAATGTCTCTGTCACTGCTGTCCTTGCACACTCAGGCACAGACACAGCTGGAGAAACCTCAGGCAATCACAATTCTCAGCGTTACACCTAAGGGTATGAGTGGGGAGAATTTTGAACAGCAGAGGGATGGACCTGAGAGCCTTGTTAACATGAACATGATTGTTTCCCATAGGGAAAACCTGGAGAACCAGGGCTCCCAGGCCAGGAGGGTGCCAGAGGCTTACCGGTAGGTAATTCTTCTGTATTATAGATGGGAAGCTTCTGTCAGACAGCTGACAACCCTTACTGATGTGATCAGGTGTGAGTGACATGGACAAAGGTATTGGGTGCACCCTCAGCAAGTTTGCAACCAAGCTGTGTGATGTGGTTGATGTGCTGGAGGGAAGGGATGCCATCCAGAGGGATCTGGACAGGCTAAAGAGGTGGGCCTGTGCAAAACTAATGAAGTTCAACAAGGCTAAGTGCAAGGTCCTACACTTGGGTGAGGGTAATTTAAAGGAGATTGGGTTCCTCACCTAGAGTTTAAAGCAGATAACCTCATGACACCCCTTCTACCAGACACCTGGACATACCTGTAGCCCTTGTGCTCTCTTATGTGTCCTGAAAGGAAGGAAATGATGAAATTAAGAGCTAAATGATTTTTTGGGCTGGTCATACTATGAATACATACCCTATAGTCTTGGTCTTGCAGCCTAAGGAGCTGTGGAAAGGACTTTTATCTCCCCGAGACATTGTTCTACCTAATAGCTGCCTAAAACATGGCAGCTCCATGTTGACCAATCCCTTGTAATCACATGAAAACTGGGAAAGTTATTAAGTGCACATTCTAGATAGAACATTGTCATTCTTCCATGTGGTATGGTAATGGGCGATGGTTTATTTCATTCTCTTTTGCAGGGTTTCAAAGGACAGAGAGGAGACACGGGTCCCCCAGGTCCCCGGGTAAGCAACATGCACTGCATGCATCGTGGTCTTCTGGAGAAAGGTTTTATGAATTGAAGTTGACCTTTCTAGGGCTATACGTGAAAATGATGGCGGGCCTGCATTTAACGTGGCTGTTTTCAAACATAACTCCACAGCCTAAAATCACAGCAGCTGTTTTCATTCCCTCTGCTGAAGTTCTACTGCTGGGTAAGGCAAGGCAGCTGGTAGATCTGAGCTCTCTAATGATAGTCCTTTGAGATAGTCCTTTGTGAGCAATATTCACAGGATGCCTCCATACTGTATCCTGCTGGTACAAATGCTGACATACAAGTTGAGGAAAGCTACTGCATCCATTGGATGAGAATCAGCTCTCCTCCAGAAGTGCCTAAGTCATGCAGAGTAAGATAAGAAACGAACATACAGAAATGAGAATAGAAATGTTTCTAGCCATTTGGCTTACTTGCCTGTGCCTCAAGAAGCCCAAAACTCAAGTCCTGCATAAGAACTTGGTCTCTCTGTTCTGAGCAATGCAGTACAAAATGCTCCCTAGTGTAGAAAGTGGAAAACAAAACTGAACTTCTTTCTGCCTCAGTAATTCTGATTTTCCATGGGGAAAGAAAATGCTTTGCTTAGAGGAGCTTAGCTGAGCAATCCACTGCTAGAGCTCCTCATCCCTTCTTCCTTACGATAGTTTCTGTACCATTAATAGTTTGGTGGTTTTCAGTCACTGCAGTAGCAGTAACAAATCTGCTAGGAGCAGCGCCTGATGCATCACTTTCAGAAGACGCTTCCAAGTTATTTTTGTAATCTGTGTGACATGTATGATGTACAAGGCTCTTAATGGCTTTAAAAAGTCATCACTGAGCTCAGCCCGATATTGCAGAAACCCCATACCACTTGCAGAGGTGTTGCTGGCCTGTCATTGACCTTGAGCTGATATCCCTTTCTTTTTTGCTGAATTGCAGGGGGAACCAGGTGCGACAGGTCCTGCTGGGCGCGAGGGACCACCAGGGAAGGATGTAAGTGTACTATTTTGAGCAGCCATTAATCTTCTTCCTGACAAATGAAAAATTTCATTCACAGTGACCCCTCCCTAAAAACAACCGCAGAAATTGCAATAAAGGGCGAATTACCGCAGCAGTGCACAGGAAATGATTTGTGCAAAGCTCATTAAGGTAACGAGGAATTTGAGAGCCTTTATCACCACTCGGCTGCTGACACTTAAATGTCAGGTATATCTTTGGAAAAGCAGAGAGATCTGTGTTGTTTAAATCCCAGGCTCTACTGTGTAGCTGTGGACCTGCTTTCTGCCACTCCTCCCTGAGCTGTGCTTCGCTCTGCAGGTCCCACTGGGCCAGGTTCCGTCACGCTTCTCCTGCAAAAGCTGTACCTTACTGCACACATAGCTTAACCAAAATCTATATAATACTCGTGGAATGAGACGCTGCTGCTCGGAGGAAAGAGAGATGGTACGAACAGATCCTCTGACATTATTAACGTCAAATGCAGTCACATAACAAAGTCTCTGGAGAGCATAACTGAAGAAGGATCCTGCAGCAGCTGCTGAGCAATGTACCAGGTGGCTGATACGCCATTGCTGTGGGATTTGGGGAAGTGGTTTCTCATTTGCACCCCCCTAGTATCACTGGAAGACTGTTGTGCTGTAAATGGTACCCTACAAAGTAAAATGGAAGGTAGACCTAGGGAAACCCCTCAGAGAATACAGAAGCAGGTTGCTCAGGAGAGAACAATGTAGTCCGGTCCCTGAGGAGTCCAGCTTCAAAATCAGCTGATGCTAATGGGTTCTGCGTGTAATCAGACTGCATTTGGTGATAAATGTTTACACTTCAGAAGAGTGGTCTTCCACTACCTGGAAGGAGGTAGTGAAGGTTTTCTTTAATGTTGTTTTTCCCTAATACACAAACAATGTAATTTAATAGGAATATTTTTAAATGATGTTTTGCTTGCCTCCCTGTCAGGTATTTCCCACTCACCAGAATACTTTTCTTCATTTCAGGGCGATACCGGTCCCATAGGGCCACAGGGTCCTCGAGGACTCAGAGGGCAGCCGGTGAGTTTTCTCTCCTGACAAGCAGTTTCTGGAGATACACTGGGTTTACTGGGGATGTTCTGCATCCCAGACCTCTGGTTTGGAAGAATGCTATGCAAAATCAGGGTGATGTTTGATAAAACACTACCTTTTTTTGGGAAAAAAATAAATAAATCAGAAGTATATTGCTGGAAACCAATGAGAACTAATAGGAGCGCAAAGTATTGTTGGTTTCTGACTTTGGTGGGAAAGTTTAATGATTTCTGCCAGGACTGCAGTGTCAGACATGCTCATATTCCAGACCTGCCCCTGACATATCACTTCTTACAGAGCCTCAGAATATGGTTTTCAAAAGTAGACACTAACTGCAGGTGCCCTGTTTGAGATATTTGGGGTCCATGTGACACCATTCATTTTTGTCATGCTCTTTTCTGACAAAAAAGCATAATTTCAAGAAAAAGATTTATGTAATTGAACACATGTAGAGTTTTATTACATCTTCAGCGGAGAAATGGCAATTTAGTTGACATTTCAGAAAGTGTCATTTGGGATGTCTGAGAAATTACTTTTATTAATTTAACAGGCACTTCAATTCTCTTAAAACCCAGAGCTTTCCAAATTTGGATTCAGGTCTCAGTCACTGAAACTGGGCATATCTTTATTATTTTGCAATAAGAGTGATTTCTTTTCCTTCTGGGAAGACATGCTAGTGAAACAAATTCTGTAACATGTTCCGTATCTGGGCAAAATGCTGATTCAGCCAGCAATGCCAGGAGCTGGAATGGCAGGTCCCTTGAAGCTAGGAGGGTAGGGGGTTAGATTAGACTGTAGGAACATATGGAGAGCTCCTCTGTCTGCCTTGTAATTTATCTCATTATTCCTGGACTGCTGGCATTAGTCATTAATGTGTTGTGCCCCTTCACAACAGTAGTAACGAATAAAAAGGTTTGAGGAGAAGAAAATTACCATCCCAAGCCATGTTCTTCTTTGGAGAAGAGCTACCTGGGTTTTTATATGTTGGAGGGCAAAGTATCAGTTTCTCTTCTTTTTTTTTCCTCTGCTTTGTTTCTTGATTAATAGTAAGCACGAGGTATGATTCTGAATATTGCCAGTAAAAAGGCTGGTCTTTATGGTCAACTTGAATGCAATAACTTTTTATCCTGTGATGGGGTTAGCCATGCACTCAGGCATGCAGAAGTTGTGGGGTTGACTGAAAATAGGAAATCCTTACTCTGTAATCTCCCAAAGGAGGAGGTTGGACGATGTTAGTGAAATCCCTGCTGGCATAGCAGCATGTGGATATTTTTATTGATTGTGGTATATGTTACTTCACTAAACTTTTTTCCTTTTCATCTAGGGCAAGAATGGATTGCCTGGATCTGCAGGAGAGCCTGGCCCAGCAGGTAACCCAGTAAGTATAACAAAGTTCCCTTTGCAGCAAGCAGTTACATCAAGGAGAGGTGACGGATGAAGTATAGATGGAGTGGGTTATGTATAGCAGATTATAAGTTGCTTTGTCCGAAGGTAGAGGTCAGTGACCTGAAAATCGTTGCCTGGCCACAACATCAGAGGAGTTTTGGCTATATTCCTGAGCTGCAAGCTGGGTCATCTTTTTATTTTTATATTTTTTAATCAGCAAATCTGTTCACAGAAAAAAAAAGGAAATGATCGATTACCTGGTATGGAGGAAAGATTGGCATGCCTCGTCTTTACAAGTTGATTTAATTTTGCCAAGCAGAGCCTGTGTAGCCAGCAGAGAGTTGTCACAGGGAAGGGGACGGCCTCGGGGAGTTGGCAGGCTGCCGTGGAGGAACAGCAGCAGTAGAGAAATTCTCCCCAGGCACTTGGGAAAAGAGCAGGCAGTGGGCAGTAAACCAAGATCATGGAGCAGAATGAATCCCCCGGGGGCATCCTGTGTGTGGAAGAACAACGTGGTAATGAAGGGCTGTAAGGAGGACAGAAAGCAGTTGTTTTTTCCCTGTTCTTCTGCTGCAAATTGTTCAGGATTCAGCAAACCCATGCAAATGAACCTTTGTGCCCACCAGCACCTATTGCAGTGCAGGGCTTTTCCTTCTCTTTGACCACCTAGACATTACAGCTCATTGGGATGGTAAATTCAGACAGAAACAAAAGGCATAGGAATCTGAAAAAATAATTGTAGTGGGACTTTGCTCACCTTTGTGGCACTCAGCCCTTGCAATACCATACAGCAACCTCAGCCTTGCCACTAACTTGTGCCCTGAGCACGTTTTGCTTTGCTGCTCGGATGTCTTCTCTCATGAGGCTGCAGAGAAGCAAACAGCTTTGTGCATGGGGAGATGACAACATGCAGGTGGGGTTTGGGTGGTGCAGTCTGCCAGCCTTTCCACAGACAATAATCCTCTGCTTTTTTTGTCTTTGCCACAGTCTCTTTTTGACTTGCTGGGACCACTGCCATTGCCTCTTACCCCATAGATCTTCGCTCTTGCCCTTTCAACCTCCATTTCTTCTTATCGTGTCAACCCCTCCTCCCAATTCTTACTGCTTTTTGGCTTTCTCGGTTGCTCCCCATGTGTTTTCCAAGGTTGCTGTGGTTCTGGAATGCTCTGTGAGTGCCAAACAGGGGTTAGATTTTAATCATCATCATGTTATCACATTACCTACCTAGACAGTCAGCTGGTGACCCAGGGTCTCACCAGGCCGCTTCCTGAACAAACACAGAACTAAAGCAGCCTCTGCTCCAGAGGATTTACAGTCCAAAAATAACATAAGAGATTGAAAAAGGATAAAGTCAGATGGATGAGAAAGGGGAAACAATGACAGTGTTGGTCAGCAGAACAGACAGTCATCTCATCAGTATCTTTCTCTGTCATGAAAATGAATTCTCTCTCCTTCACAAAGGTAATTATGAGAAGTGTTTCCTTGTGCTGTACACTACTCCATTTATTTTCAGCCTTGTCTGGAAATGCACCCATTTCCTTTGCAATTTGGTGTGACAAGCCAATATTTCTGTTTGAAGAAAAGGAGAAGAGAGAAAGATGATTGTGACAATCAGGGTTTCTTTTCCACCTTATGAACTACTTCACCATCGCTGATTTATATCACAAGGACATTGGGCAACACCTGCCAGGAGCCTTCTCCTTTTGCATCTGCTGTTTGACAGTGCCCATGCTGCTCTACGGTGTTCATGCCTATATATTATATTGAGACCCAACCCCTAGAAACTCTAGACTTTTCTCTTTTGTGCAACATTAGCAATGCTTCAAATTGCTGCATACTCAACAGCCACGTGCTTTGTGCCCGTTTGATTTGTTGGCATTCACTTGACAAAAAAACGAGCTTAAAATAAAGGCAGGTTTCATTCTAAGAAGAAAAAAAGGTTACATTCTGAATTAGAAGGTGGCAAATAAAGTTCTGAAAAAAAAGGTTAAAAAAAAAAAAGAATTAAAAAAAAAAAGTATATGTGAAATGGATCTGTTTCCTGAACTGACATTTAAGCTGCCCTGATCTGTAAGAAAATGGGACAGTTTGGCAGAACATCACAAGAGATAAATAAAAGGCGGACGTTTTTTAAATTGAACCTGAAAATAAGAGCAAAGGAGAAGCTCAGTAGCTGTTGTCTGTTAATTGTATTCTCAGATTTGAGCTATATGACCATCTGCACTGCTTCCCTGTTGTTGTGCATCGCGGCATTTCATCGGCTGCAACGACAACTTAGAAACCATGCAGCACCAGAAGTAGCTGCTGAACATACCTCCTGTCACTTCCATAATTGTCACTTTCTTTTCATCCTTTCACAGGGACCCCACACAGCTTATTAATAATGCAGACCTGGTATCTGCAATCTGCTCTTCTAAATGACTTTGTTCTTCCTTTCCTTGTCAGTTTTAGGAGCCCTGCTGCTACGCTGAAATTTGCATATTCCAATGTATCTGTAAGTGCATGCTCTGGAAAAGAGATGGTGGAGAAAGGGCTGCTAGTGTCTCTCTCATTTCTGTCCAAAGGGTCCTAAAGGAAATAAAGGAGAGAACGGCAGCCCAGGACTCCCTGGCTTCATAGGACCCCGAGGACCACCTGTAAGTATGTCTGGGGATGGATTAGAGCCACTAATTACCTGCTTTTAGATGTTGGGCAGATGAAGGTGGGACATAGTTATCTTTAATTAGGTAGAAATCATAGGCAGGAGATCTCACAGAACCAGAAGCCATATGCTCTACTTCCAAAGGAAACTGGTCTGCAAAGGCTGGCGTTATTTTTATGGGCAAATGATTGTAATCTCATTTAATGAACTGGTATTTTTCAGTCAGCCCTGGTAATGTGCACATTAATTGAGATGGTTCAACAGTCTTCTCGGTATGTGTATGGAGTTATTTGAGTTACCCAGTCTATGTCTCTGCATGAACTCCAGAAGGGCTAAATCCAGAAATTTTAAGTGCAGATAGTAATATGGTTATTCTTGATATTTGCTGCTCCCAGGAAAATTCCTTTGTTACCTGCAACAGAGGCAAACTGCAATCAAAACATGTAGACATCTCCCAAATTGATTTAAAATAATATTCACATGAAAATATCACAGCTTTGAAATCCAGTGTCTTTAGCCCTTCCAAGGCAAGCAAAATAAGTTACTACATTCCACTAGAAGGGTAGAAAAGGTGAATGTTAGGTAAATATTTTCATTTCTAACTCTAGTGTGACAAAATGAGATTTTAATTGTTTTTATGTGAATCTAGAATTTCTTCCTTTTTTATTTTTTTAATGATCGGTAAGGGAGTTTTGTGATGAAAAGAGAAGAAAAATATTTCTCTGGAAAATTCATTTAAGGCAGCAAACACAGTGGCCATTTAAAGCAGAAGTGGCCCTAAGGAATACTCAAGTGGGTCTGATGCTGCCTGATTTGGAGCTGATGTGATCACACATCTGTGATTAGTTGCATTGCTCATGCATATGGAGACGTATGCTAGCAAAGTGGAAGTTACTCTGGGTATTGCCAGGTTATGGAAAAATACCATCTGCATACACACATTACAGATATGATCACATGTGTGAGTTGTAAATGGATTGTAAAGATGAATCCATCTACTCATGATGTGGGAATGTGGGCAGAATTTTAGCAACCTGTAGTTTAATGTTTGCTTTGTTTCCATCAGTGCGCTCCAGGACTGCAGTGATTTTTTTTTTTTTTTTCTGCAACGCAAAGATTGTACTGCTTTATTATCACATTCTAAATGTAGAGTATAGAAAAAAAATCCTGATGGGGTGCTTATTTAAATTGAGTTTATTTGATACAGTTCTAAAATGTGGGCAAGCTTTCAAGCTAGAATTTGTTTTATAACTGACTCTCTATCCATTATCTCAGCTTCTGTGATACAAGATGATACCTCTCATTACCAAATATGCATCCCTTACATCTTTAGACAGTTATGCCTATAACATTGGAAGTGCTTAAGCTAAACCAGTGCAAGTTAAAGGGTAGGAAGCTTTGTGAAACATCTGTAAGAAAAAGAAATAGAACTTACTGAAAGCGGAAATGCGTTTTCAATAAAATATCTCTCCTGATCTCAGCTGGTTCTGTAGATGTGCTTTCCTTTTATTTACAAACAGTTACATGGTATATAGCTTTACTAAAAATCCTTTCTCAATAGGATGTGCTTTTCCAGGAATGACCTATAGCAGTAGGCTGACAATAAATAGTCCAAACCCACTACTGTGTGGTAGAAAACTTGTGCTTTAGACAGAAAGTGAGACTCTTGGTTAATAGGTAGGGTTGGTCTTCCAAGTCCTTGAAGTACAGTCATAAATCCACTCTCTCTACTTCTCAGGGAGATCCAGGAGAAAAAGGCCCTCCAGGAAAAGAGGTAAGTTAAACTCCTGGTTGTTTCAGTGCTAGCGTCTCAGAAAAAAACATCGAGGATGCCACCTGGTTTGCAGCAAACTCATTTTTTTCTTGATTTGTTGATATTTGAGAGCAAACAGAGAGCTCTCACGGATCTGTGGGACCAACAGGGAAATGTATTTTCCCCAGGTTGCAAGAATCATTGTGAATGCATACGTTTTATTACTTACTGTTATTATGGATAGCTCTTTCATGCTCACCTTTATTTTGTTGCAGGGTGCACCAGGGAAACCAGGTGAAATTGGCTCCAAAGGAGACAGAGTAGGTTGGAGAGTATTATTAGTTATTTCATTACACTGAAATAAAAACAGCTATTTTGAGGTAGGGGCCAGGGTAAGGGGTCATTTAAGAGTGAAGTGTGGCCTGTGGAGATCTGCTATGCTTCCCCTTTCCTCCCAGCCCTCTCTTTAATCATTCAGCGTCAGTAATAATTTGTGGATCATTTGTAATGCACCAGATGTTGTATTCAGTAACTTTGCCAGCTCAGCTGTTTGTGTTTTGCTGTGCTTGGAACTCAGAAGTTTGCCTTTTATTTCGTGGTGGTAATGTCATTTTTGTGCTTAGGGAGACCCTGGCATCAAAGGCGAAAAAGGCCCTCAAGGAGAAAAGGGCCCTCCAGGTGAACCTGGGATACCTGGTCATAAAGGTCATCCAGGACTGATGGGTCCCCATGGGCCACCAGGAGACACGGGGCAGATTGGACCTCCTGGTCCCCCAGGACAGCCAGGATTTCCAGGACCAAGGGTAAGGCTGCCGGATAAGGGCTTTGTATGGTAATTTTACTGCCACAGTACAATCAGAAAAGCTCCTACGGTAAGGCTGACAGAAATCTGAGCAAGGATATGTTACAATGGGGAGGCAGCATTTTTATCTCTTATCTCTTCATACATAAAAATCATAACTGTAAGATATTGTAGAGATTTGGTGTGGGGGTGTTGGATTGGACTTCAAGAGAGCTGAGCAATTCAGACCCATAGCCAAAGCCAGTCTCTGACTCCTTATAACTCTAAAAGCCTAATCAGGTCATGAGACTATGTCCATGGGTACCTGGAGTCTGAAAAAGCTTCTTCCTATATGGGTGTTAACGCATAGCATTTCATGTAGAGTTCTTATGCCTTCCTCTGCTACTGGTTGTTATGAGAGACAAAACACTAAGCCGCAGAAAGGTCACTGCTCTATTCCTGGAAATCCTGTAGTCAGCTCATCAGAATTCATGAAATCCCATTTTCATTTAATACATAAATATATATATATATTTTTTTCTCTTTCTAACGGGAAACAATCTAGCTATTGAGAGTGCCTGAGGGTAATGTATGTAGAAGAATGGAAACAACTACTGACACTAATGAAGCTGCTATGCCCATCCTGAGGATGAATTTGAGACTACCTCGGGGGGAATAAACAGTAAAGTAATCTGTAATGTAAAGGCTGGGTAAATTTTAGACAAAGCATTTTTTTCATGTCTCAACAGCACAGAGAGATTTGATGATATCCAGTGATGATTATGGAGACTTAATGCAACTAATAGGGTTAAAACTTCAAAAGATAATATGTAAGCCTTCTAATTATGTACCACAACCATGTTTACTTATTGGGATCATTCACTAAGAGCCGTCACAAATAGTTAGTAGTAATGACTTTTTTTTTTTCTTTGTCACCAACAAACACATCTCTTTCTCATGCAAAATTTACATTGTGAAGGAGGCAGCAAGTGGACCAACTCCATACCTATCAGCATTTATTTCAGTTAAAATTGAAATGTTTGTTAGCTACTTAATAAAATCTACATTTATTAATGAGTAATTTCTGGTTCAAAAGACCTCATTAAGTTTGTGTAAACAGACAGCACAGTCCTTATATGTTAAAAGGATAAGTCTGGGTGAAAAACAACACTTTTGTGTGAATAGTTTCATTCACAGAAGAATGCCATTTTTAGGCTGATCAGAAATGTTTTCAAAATTGTCACAAATTGAAAGAAAAATTTCAACCAAAAAATGAAATATTTTTCAAGTGAAACATATCACTTTACAAATTATAAAGAAAAATATTTAATCTTTTGTGCTCAAAATGGTTTATCTTTAAAATACAGCTAAAATTATTCTTCTGAGTTTGTGAAATATGGAAATATAAGCATCTAGTTACCCTAAAACCATTATTTTATTGTCTTGGAAAGCCTCAGCCAAAAATATTCTCCTTCTAGTCTACCAAAAATGATTTCATCAGTTTTTCAGTTGGACACCCAGTGTTGTTGTTTACACAGCTTTGAGTTTTAATGGGTATTACAGCTGTTTAACAGCACTGTCACACAAAGGAGCTGAGAGAGGGAATAAAAGATGCTGTCCCTTGGAGGCTGTGCAAGGAACTGAGTCCAGGCAGCCCCATCTTTCTGTCTCCCTTCAGCGGCCTGGAATCAGGCAAAAGCTTGTGCATGTTTGGAAGAATGAGCATCGTGTGTGTGAATTGGCTTCTGTTCTGCTGAGATAAGGCCTGTCAGCAGGCGATGTATCCAGCATCAGCGCATATACCAAGTCCAGAGACTCTCCTTAACTACTCTGGAGGCACACATACTTCTCTCTGCAAGGAAATGTGCAGAGCTGAGGAAGCAGGTAAGGTGTCCACCATGGCCTAGTGGAGCAGAGGAAGTCTCCTGATTCAATTTCTATTACTTCCCCTGTTAGTGTATAGGAGGGAGATTTTATCTAGGAAGGAAATGAGGAAAGGGAGCAACTGTGTCCTCTGATCAGGCTCCCTGCTTACACCTTGACAGCCAGGTGGGAACTGTGGATGTTCTGAGTCCCTTTATGTTCTTCTTCCAGGCAGTAACTGCAGCCCTGCACTAGGTGAAGAAATGCAACCCTCTAAGCCTTTCATCAAAAGTTTCCCCTGGCTGTGATTAGTATGTCTTATTATTACTGTGATTATTACTCCCTAGGGGGAACCTCCATCTCTAGAGACTTTGAGAAGACTCATCCAAGAGGAATTAGCTAAGCAGCTAGATGGTAAGTAATCAGCTCTGAGAAGCCAACAGATAGATCTGAGTGTATCAAACGCACTTCCCATAGCTGCAGTGCTATAACTGGCACCTGAACCTCTTCTGCTTTTGGAAGGTGATGTTGCAACAAGCCTGCCTGGAAGGCAGGTATGTGTAAAATGAAACGTGCTGAGCAAACTTTACCATTCCCCAGGCTTGATGTTCCCAGCAGCATTGCAGGGGCTTTTCTCCCCTCTTCAGCCTAAGGACATTGCCTGTGCTAATCACATTGTGGCTTTTGCTCCCAACACAGCTTTGTTTTAGAATCATTCCTGCAGATGCCTGGGCTCAGATGGTAGGGAATAAAGAAGATACAAATTAGAACAGATTCATTCGGGGCCTTGGAAGTGAAAGTAAGCAGAGTAGAAGCCCACAGAGGGACTGTGGGCCCTGGTAAACTTGCTTTGAAGTTCCAGCTGGAGGAGAAATGTTCTTGATTTCTGGTTGTGACACTCATTACCCACCAGTATGAGGAGAGGGTGCAGGGTGAATCTAGGCTGCTGTTTCTCTCAAAATATATGAATTGCAGACCACTACTGACAGTGAACTGCAGAGCTGTAGCACTTCTCCTCACACAGCTCTTGGAGCAGCTGAAACATATCCATGGGAATTTTCCTCCACTCCAGAGATCGTGGTGAAATGAGGTGATTTATTTGAAGGAGTTTATTTACATGCTCTCAGACTTCGATTTCCACTGCAGCCTAAAAGCAGTCAAGATTTTGCGTCATTGAAGTCAACATAGAAAACCCTTTTCCCTTCATTCTGTAGGATGTTTTTGTGATGCTAAGTATGTCTTAAGAGCCCTCAAGGCTGCTTAGGGTTTGAATCTGGAAGCCACAAGCAATGTGCCTGCATGGAAATCAGAGAACATGCTGACACAGGGAGCTGCCTTAGTCACAGTTTCTGACTTCACAGGCAGAGATGGGTACATTGGCTTTCACTCCACATGTATTACAGCCCAGAACAAGAAAAGAAAGCTTTCTCCCTACAGAGCAGCCATGTAGCATCTCACTGGGTAGCAGAATCAATGCAGAAGCAATGCTCTTCTTTTCAGATCAGCAATGATCACAGTTCTACAGAAGTCCACCAACTGTACAATTAAATGAAATGATATTTCAGATCCCTGGTGCACAAGGAACAGAGAGAAGTGTTTAGGATTCAGCATGATATTCAGGAGAGGTTTGAAGCTATGGAGAAAATAAGGCTCAAATCATCTAGAAAGGTCCAGTGAGGCATCGACATTACTGACAGGGGAGGATTATGTGGGGATAACAAATAGATGGCCCTAAAAATTTGATCTGTGACAACACATGGACTTTACTGGACCACTGTTTCTGGCTCTCCATGTCTTGGAGCACTGACCTTCTGGTCTAACAAACCCATTCATTCCACTCTCTTCACAGCAAAGTTAGCCTATCTCTTGGCTCAGATACAGCCTGCACATGTAAAAGCATCCCATGGCAGACCAGGACCTCCTGGTCCCCCTGGGAAAGAAGGACTACCAGGAAGACCCGGCCCTCCGGGAGAGCCTGGCCGGCCTGGACAGACTGGGTCTGAAGGGCTACCTGGCCCCATTGGCCCCAAAGGTGAGCAAACCTTGATACGTTTGGGAATTCCAATAAAGGGATGTGTCCACCGTGCGCTCTTCAGAGTAGGCACTGGGTAGCAGGAGTATATTTGAGGTGGTGAGTGACAAGCAGCTCTGGTGAAGAGCTAGGAAATGATAGGACATCGATAGGACAAGTAATGGTTTTAAATAGGACAAGGAGTAATTTTTTTAAACTAAAAAAGAGCAGATTTTGATTACTTTTAGGAAGAAATTCTTTACTCAGAGGGTGGTAAGGCACTGGCACAGGTTGCCCAGAGAAGCTGTGAATGCCCGTGGATGCTGTGGATGTTCATGCTTCGAATTGGTTAAACTGTTTCCCTAAGAGTCGTATTTTCTGAAAGCCTTTTATTTATTTATTTTTAAATACAGTCATCCCATAACTTGCCAGATATTTGAGTATCCTCCAATTTTCTAGTGTCTGAGTTTGTATCATGGTCTTACTTTGCCTTGGGCAGACTTACTGAGATGTTGCAGTGATACAAGCAGTAAGTCGGACTTGCTTAACAACTTTGGTATTCACCTCTCCTGTTAGTAGCCTCTAAGTGGCACTTAGAAGTCATGTTAGAAGCAGGCTCAGTCTTTTAAAGCAGATTTTGTGAATGTGATCAGCAACTTAAGAGTGTGTGTTCTACCTCTGATCAGAATTGGAGCGGTTCGGGTCTTCATTTCTCCTTATGCCCCATCTCAGAGAAGTGACCATAAATAGGAACTGCTTATTAGCAAATATGTTGGCATCAGTGTGGATGGAAGACCTGTGGTAGTATTATTTACATCTGCAGGTAATGCTTACAAATTTATTGTTGTTGTTTTTTTCCCCTCTCTACAGGAGAAAGAGGAGCAAAGGGTGAGAAAGGAGATACTGGCATTGGCCAACGAGGTGAAATAGGTCCTCCAGGAATTCCAGGTATGTTTATTCAGAAAGCCCCACAAAACATATCACTCAGAACAGTCACGAAGACAAGGGCTCTTCAACATTAGATAAACTATCAAGATAACATAAATAACAGCATACACAATTTCTGTAGCCAGTGGCCCAAAGGGAAGAAACCTAACACTAGCATCACATCTGGCCACTTTTCAACATCTGTCCACTTTTCATTTTTTTCAACAACCCATGTTGTTGAAGAATAATAATGTGGAAACTCTACTATATGGAAACTACAACGTGGAAACTCTACATATGTGAAAGCATAGTAGAGTTGTGCATACAGGGTGGAAATCTTGCATTCAGAGGATCCATGTTTGCCATAACCTTGTAGATAAGTGCCAGCCAGACCCAAAATTGTAGAGGCTGATGCCTGCATCCCATGTGGGAGCACCGCACTCTCCTGTGATGTTGCACTGCTGAGTATGGTACCCTAAGGGTGCCACTCACCAAGGGCATTGTGTTTTTATTTTAGGCCTCCCAGGGGAGCCTGGCTATGCCAAAGATGGGATGCCAGGACCACCTGGCCCTCAAGGTGAAGCTGGGGTGCCCGGTCTCATGGGCCCACAGGGACCTCCAGGAGCCAATGGACAGTGTGACCCCACTCAGTGCGCTTACTATGCAAGCCTGGCTGCCAGACCCGCCAATGTCAAAGGGCCCTAGCATGCAGGGAGCATCCCCAGACTTGTTTTTAAAACTTGAATTCATCAAGCCTGCCAAGAGCTCTCGGATGTCTTCAACTGTGTTTCTTTCATGGGAGGCCTTCTAAAGCCAACAAATGCTGCCGGTCGGTCAGATTATTTTTATTAATTATTATTATTATTATTATCTTTGATGTGATATGTGAATTTGTTCTTGTTTTCTCTAACACCAGGGCATATTAAAACATTAAAAATAAGTGTTTTTTTCTCTTTTGAAGAACATACAACATTGATGCATTGTGTAGCTGTTTATGCAAAACCATTCAGATTTTTTTTTTTTATGATGTTAATTCTTTCCAAAGCTTTACCTTTCACCTTTGAAACTGAAATCAAATCCTGCACTGTGCAGCCAGGGCATTAACTGTGAGACTCAGTCTGACTGCATGATTATTGGTGCTAGCTGCCATCCACATGGAGAGGAGGAGGGCAAGACATCTTACCCATGCCAAAGCTGGGTAAGATGTCTCCAATACACTCATCTCACAGTGGACAGACACTTACGGACAGGCAATGTGTTCCTTGGAAGCTTATCTTCCTTCTGCCAGGGAGATGCCTCTGCAAAAAAGCCGTGATGCTGTCTTCCATCAGCTCAGGGTTGCCAAATCTGCTTTTCATTGTCAGTGCACACATAATTCCCTACCACTGCGTCACCCAATAAATTTGCCAGTGAAGCACAGAACATCTGATATTAAAAATCTCAGGAAGCCAAGCGCAACCCAACTTCACTGCTTTGAATGATCCACCATGACAATAAGTTGGCAGGGTTGTGTCTTAGAAGGCAGGTGAGAGATTACAGGCTGGTCTAGGAGAGTGTTGATCTCTAATGAAAAGGTCAGATCAAATTGGTATTCAGAAACCCAGAGAAAACTGTGTTTGAGTGAAAGCCAAAACTCAGACATGGGTCCTTTTTCCTTATCAGCTCATTTTTAAAATCATAAATAAACAGATAATAAAGAAGGGAAAGAGTCTGAGAATGCCTTTATAATTGGTCACTTTTGGTCTAACCCTTTGAGACTTGCCCATACACAATGGTGTGGATCTGAATGATGAACTCAGATATGTACCAGCAAAGGAGCTGCATTTCCAAAAGTCCTCTGCACAAAGCACTTTGTACTGAGGGATCAGAGTAATGAACCTGATACAGGCACTAAGTGCTGAATCTGTTTAGAAATCTCATCAGGTCTTTTGCAGACAGAAATGCAGGCCCCCTGACCTGGCGTGTTCTCCACATGGCACAGTGCTTCCAAGCTGGCTAAGCCAACCAGAAACCACAGCTGTCTACAACCCTCACAGAATCAGACACTGGCTAAAGCCCAGAGCTAGCTATTTGCCAGACTTGGAGTCTCTTCCTTACCCAGCAGCAGATAAAATTTGCCTCTGCTTTACTGAAAAATGAAATTAAATAGCATGTTCACTGCCAGGGTTAAACAAAGTCTTTCCCTTGTAGATCTCAGTGGTGATATTTTTGCTATTTCCTATGCAAATAATCTCTTTGATTTGATTTTACTGTATTTCTCACTATGGAAAGACCAATCAAAGTGAAAATATCATGAAGTGAAAAGCTCGCTGCTTTTTAGTAACTCTCAATAGTATATGTTGCTGTACTGCATCTTAAGCCAGCTCACTATATTTCAGTATTAGGCAAGCATTTTGATCACATCATATTTAACATCATTATTTTTCCTAGTCCAGTTTTCACCCCTCCAGTGGGGATGTACAACAGGCTTCCTACTCGAGAGATACCTCCCAATATAGCACCAGCCATCATTTTGAATAAATATGACAATGAACAGGTTTTATGGAGGTCATGCATGTTAACTCTGCCATATTAATGTGACATTTAGTTCCTGTCCTGGTGGTAACTCGTCAGACTCTGTATCGTATATGTTTATATGTGCCATGCATGGCATAGACTTCAGTACATTCAAACATACCATGTGAAGGCTAAATACATAATGATATTCTGTTAAGCAAATGTCAGGGTCTTTCACACTTCCAAGACTGTATAATTAGATCAAGGAGATCTTGGTGTTTTGTTTCTTTGTGGGTTTGTTTGTTTGTTTTTGCTTTATATTTGTTTTCTTTTGTTGTTTTGTTTCAGTTTTGTTTTGTTTTGTTTCTTGTTTGTTTGTTTTGGGGGGCTGTTTTTTTTCAGATAACTTTTTTCATCTGTAAGTCTTTTAGCGTCATTGCCAGGAGTCTGTGTTAGCAAAAGTGAGGCACACCTGCACCTTCAATAGCAATTAGAAGAACTGCATGGGCTAGTCACAGACTAGAGCTGTGCGATTTCTCCACCCTGAAAAAGGGACCCAGCCTAACTTCCTTTGCTCTATCATATTCCCTACTTTGTGGTTGTCTGTTCAGTCCATTCCCAGAGACAGCCTTGCTTTTGTACTCTAAATGTAGTGGATGCCATTTCCATGCTTCTTCTTAAACCTCGTTGTCTCTCCAGCCAGTTAAATGGCATTTACCAAGCACAATCTGTTGGTAGTGAGGAGCATGAGATACATGCTGTAGACCCAGATTAGCCACGCAGGTGCTATGGGTGTAGACATCAAAGGGAGGTTTCTGTAGCTGCTGCTCCTCCAGAAGCAAGTCCTGTGTGACTGTGCCTAAAGTCAACTGAAAATATATAAATAAACAAACAAATAAATAAGATAAATGTCTGTGCAGGATTCCTGCCCTACAGACTCAAGCAGAAAAAGCTGCACCAGTTTTTGCCTCAGTCTGCTTGTGGGTATTTGCAGTCTTTGGAAAGGTGGCCTGAGATTTCATTCCAAATTAAATCTGCCATCTGGGCGGACAGTTAAATGCCTGAGTACAGCCCTGGGCATGGTCAGAAGCTGCCCTCCAAAAAATGCAGATGCCTGTGTGCCTGAGCAGGTGTCTGTGTGTGCAGGAAGGTGACAGGCAGGCATGTTTTGTCTGTCCAACACTTTGCAAGGCAGCCTTGGATGCACGAGGTGGCTGACAGGGAGGAGATGGTGCTTGTGGCTGCTCCCCTAACCACTCCTGAACAAGATGGGGATGTGGCTTTTGCCTCTCAGTGTTCCTGGCTCTGAAACAAAGTGTTTGGTACATCACAGCAGAGTCCATTCAGTAAGTCTGAGACTGAAATCCAAGGATCCACTTTTATTACTGTTGGATTTCTTTTGGCTGGCCCTGTGGTAAGAGAGAACGTACTGTTAAAATTACACTGTCTGTCTCCCTAATGCATTTTCTACATATTATAAAGGTGCTAATGCTACGTGCATTTTTTTTGATGTTACTGGGAGTTTTTCTTTTTTAAAATAAACATGTAAATTATTGCAATTATAGCAAACAGACCATTATTCCATTACATATTTTGCCTGTCAAGTAAATAATTTAAAGTTTAAAACAAAAACAAAAAACTACTCATTTGGGGAAAATAATTTTGCATGTTACATTATTTAACAATTTTTACTTGCATTCTAAACTGCTTTTAATTAGCTTCTTCTTGAAGCTCTAGCAAGGAATGTACTGTTTTCTTCTTCACTGTCTTTGGAGAGGCTTCTCTCATGACAGCCTTCTGATGCTGCTTTCTTGAGCTGTCCTTTTCACACCTCTTCTTGTTAATATGGGATAATTAAACTGTCTAAGGTTGAACTCCGTTCCACATGTTTATTTGGAAATGTGTAATCAAAGCAAGACTACACTGCCCAGGACAAAAACAAATGTGTGTGTTTTTCCAGAGATGCAATAAAAATTCTGCAGCAGCTAAGCCCAAGGTCTTTACTCTGAGTGCAAAACCATCTGGGAGATAAACACAGCTTTCAAATTATGAACAATTAAAAAAAATAGCATTCACTGATGGTTTAGTCTTTTAAAGTGGAAACTTTCCAAGCTTTGCCCTGCTTCAGTCTGTGTTTTGGCAGCTTCTGGAGTAGGACTTGATGCCTATGCATGGCTGGGTACCACAAGGGATGTCCTAGATCTGCAGTAGGCATCCCTGAGGGAGATTACGGAGCACCTCAAATGATGTGAGATACTTATATCTAGGTACCTGAATCCCATACTCCATCTTTCACAGTGAGATTCAGAATCAGGCTGCAGCACCTGCATTTTGATGTCTTCAATGTGAGAGGGTGATTTAGCCCACCCTAAAGTAGTCAGCTGAAGCAGTCTGAGTTGTGTTGCCTGGATTAACAAGGTGTTCATGAAAGAAGAGTTTCTGACAGGTATTTATCCTCTACCTTTCCTGACTCATATTTCCACTGAGCTGGTGTGGTGATAGCTGTTACAGGTGATGAGGTGTTGGGTGCTATGGGAATGACTGTCGAGCATCTCAGGGGGAGTGAGACATGGTTATGGCATGAACCTGTATTGTCCTTTTGCCAGCAAAAAAAACAGGAAAAAAATCCTTTAAATATCTGCAGACATCCACTACCACCTATTTCATTCTCTGTGAGATCAGATCAGTTCTGCTGAGCATGAAGTCTGCTGCTTTGTGGCAGGGTACAAGAACAGAACCAGCAGTGGGGGTAAAATCAGGCTCTTGCCCTGATCTGCAGCCCTACACAGGGTTGAGCATCCAGCAGAGACCATCAGGGGTCTTTGGTGTGGTCCCCCCAGAGCCAGCTCTGCTAGGGAAGTCTTTACATCAGGCACACAACTGCCTCCTACATCCCAAGCATGGTACTTTTCATAGAGTTATCAGAGTCTGGGCTTTCATTTCAACACCTTGTAACTAGTGAGGTTGAATTAAGAAAAGCCTGCTTAGCTTCATTGTTTTGTTTATACCTAGAAGTCACAACCAGATTTTTGTGTTCTGACTTGTGAAATGGAAACAACCAGTTGGAAAAGCCTGAAAAGAGTATGAACAGGAGACTGTGCTTGTCTGAGTTGCATTACAAAGCAGATTTGTAGGCTAATGTCTGAATTTCTCATGTACCTTGATTCAAGACTCTGCAATATTGTCATTAAAGTTAGTCTAAATTAAAAATGAAAATAATATGCTGAGTCTCTGAGGGGGATCATATGTTGATAATATGGGCTTCTTGTTATTTTATTTTTGGATCATGAACTGTATGGAGAAAGCACAAGGGAACAATTTGACTGAGGGACATTAATCATACACTGACATTCCTGATGAGACAGCATAGGAGGAAGGATGTCCTGCAAGATGAAGCAGAAAAGAACCTGGCACCTTGGTAAAGGAATGCCCAGGGTCAGACCCCTGGAGGAAAAAGTGCAGTAGGGAGAACAGTGCCCAGCATCAGAAAAACCTCTCTCTAAGCTTTGGCTCAGCATGAGGTTCTGTCTGAAAGTCTCGGGTTTTGATGTGGAGAGAGAAATCTGTTTAAGCAGAAGGCAGCATGTACAGCAATTCAGTTTATTTCACAGGACAGACAAAGCAAATATATAAAAACCATTTTTTTCCTGTAGTAATGGGGATGGCTTTTGTTCAAGTCTGAAATGACTCTCATTGCAGTAAATTCTTCAGCAGTTTTTTGATGGGAGTCTTATTTTTATGGTTAATTGTAAAGTCTGTCATTTCTAGTCAGCAACTTTCCCTTAACTTTCCCTTGAAAGTGAAAAAAAAATCTCACTTTTCTTTGGCTGCTCTATTCATCTCTGATATATTAATATATTTCCAAGTTATTATACACAGTCTTACTTATGAACAACTATTAGACTCTGTTGAATCTTTTTTTAATGTAAAATGTCCACCCCTTCTTGATGAAGCTGCTAGAACCTTCATGCTATAACCTTCATGGGGCGTTGGACCCAATGATCTTTCGAGGTCCCTTCTAACCCCTTCAATTCTGTGATTCTGTGATTCAGATCCCATTGACATTAACAGTGACCCTAATGAAAAGGGTAACCATTCTGTGTCCCCAGGATCTGCTCACACCATTGTTCACCAAGTTGTGATAGTCCCAGCTCAGCAGCTTGCATGGTCCCCATCAGGAAGCCATTGCCATCCTCGGAGTTTATGATGCAAAAGGAGCCCCATAGCACTGATGGATACCAGGGAGGAGGTAGTTTTCTCTTACAGATGAATCAGAATGAAATTCAGAGCTTGATTTCAATAGAGTTAGGGTATTTGCACTCAGTCCAAGTTGAGGATAACAGTCAGTATGCAACAGCTCTTAAAGTCTGTATCTGAGGGCAAAATCCAATAGAAAACAGAAGAACCTAAAGTCTAAGTTCAGAAATGGTATTGGTATTCACCTATAATCCCCAAATCCTCTAGTCAGCATCTTCTGGCTGGCTAGCAGGCTCCCAACACTCTCCACACATCTGTGCAAGCTGGTGTTGGGAGACAGATTCCCTGCAAACTCAGCACCATCCAGGGCTAAGGACAACGGATCTGGAGTGGGGAATAGGAACCCATGTGTTCACTGTCCACAAGACCTGACCTGGTAGACCTGTTCACACTGCACTTACAACACGTCTTCTGCCTTTAATACTCAGTGGGAGATTGTGGAGACCCCTCTCCTTGAAAAGCATCTGACATGGTCGTTCCAAGCATTTTTTAGCTGAAAGCCTTAAGGATTAGAGGATGAAATAAAAGAGGTAGCTTTCTCAGCCTGAGGCTTCAAACCCACAATTGTCTCCTTGTGGGAAAATGCCCTGCTCTCTGTGTTGCATGCTGTGCTGAGTGACTTAGGATAAACCTGGTATTTTTCACCTATTACAAAACCATGCAGGAAGGAATAAAAAAAAAATATGTTTTTAAATATGCCAGAATAAGTGCAGCACAAGAAAGACCCTATCTCTGTGGTGCAGAGGTTCATGTGCTCAGCAGGAGAGAGGATGACTTCCAGATTTCAAAATTGATGCTTTTTTGTGTTTGGTTAATGTTAAAGGCAAAAGCTGTCCTGGAGGGCAGGGCTTGTTCCTGACTGCCATCTCCTAAGCCACCAGCTATGAGTCTGTCTCCTTGTCCCATTTACCATGTGCTTTATCTACCCAGCCTTGCTGCTTCCATTGCAATCCCCTGGGAATGGCCAATGTAAATTCTTCAGACAAGCATCTTAGGTGCGCCCACCAGGACAGCGCTACAAACAAAAAATGCTTTGAACCAAACTGCTGACAAGCACAGGCACAGCACTGCTGTTTCACTTTCTAAGCACCAGCAGACACTTGCCACCAGCTGAAAGCACTGAGAGGAAATATTCGCGGCCCAGGAACTGGGTTTTGTGTACGCTGCAGTGCCAGGAGGGAAACACCTGACCGAGCAAGAAGGGCAAATGTTTGCTCAGTGGGACGTCTCTGAGCAACCCAAACACTCCGCATGTGTGTTGTTACGTGCCTGGCAGAGAGGTAAGCTGACAGAGGGCCTTGATCGACTGAGAACCTCAGCAGTTGCCCGTGGTGCATGCAACAAATTGTCTGTCACCCTCCTGGGCTTAGTTCGGCCAGCTACATTTCTTTCTGGTGGAAGAATGAACGCAGATGCCTCCTTCAGATGTGCCCCTACGGGTCCTGACCCACTGTGGAGGTACCTTACAGAGCACGACCCAAAGTACGAAGGGAAGAAGAAACTGAAGATCTCCGGCAGAGAGCTGGCAGCGGTTCCTGAGCAGGTCTTCGGCCTGGACCAGCTGCAGGTCCTGGAGATGAGCCCAGAACGGGAGAGCTGCCTGAGGCACCGCCTGGAGCTGCTCCCCCGAGACATCAGCCGCCTGAAGAACCTCACCCTCCTTTACATGGACTCCAACAACCTGAAGGCCATTCCTGCCGAAATCGGCTCTCTGAGGCACTTGGAGAGGCTCACCCTGAGCAACAACCGCCTGAGCTCCCTGCCCCCTGAAATGGCGGCGCTTCAGAGGCTGCGAAGCCTCCACCTGGCCAACAACAGCCTGACTGAACTGCCTGCCCCTCTCTGCCAGCTAAGGGGCCTCACCTTTCTGGACCTGAGTGACAACAAAATCCGCACAATCCCCTCCAGCATCCGGCATCTGGAGAAACTGGAAACGCTGCTGTTGCTCTTCAACTCCCTGGAGAGCCTGCCTGAGGATATCTGTGTTTTAAGGAACCTGCACACGTTGTGGCTGGGAAACAACTGTTTACGGGCCCTTCCAGCAAGCTTTGGGGAGTTGGTGAACCTGGACTGGGGATGCAATTACTGCTCGTGCAATTTTGAGGGGAATCCACTGGAATGTCCTCCCCCTGAGATCTGCAGCAGAGGCCCTGAAGAGATCAGAGATTATTTCTTGTCGCTTCATAGGACGCAGAGAGAATAGACAACTGGTGCCAGTCCTCCTGAGGTGACTGAGGTGGAATTATGCTCTGCAAATAATCTGCACAGGAGAAATGTGTTTCAGGTGGAAAAGTCTGGTGAAATCACTCTGTGGAGCTTCAAAGCTTCCTCTCTGCTGTACCGTGATTTCTCTGGCAGTCTGTTTTTTGACACGAGTACTGAGTGATGGTCTATACCTTTCAAAGATTATTTCAGGGACAGCTATAATCTTTTTAGTTTTTATAGTTGTATAGATCTATCTCAGGAAATGTTGTAGCCATAAATTCAATCTGAGAAAATAAAAAGTATCTAGGCTGAGAGTATAGAGCACCTCGTGGCTGTAAATGGCAATAATGCATAGTTTTCACGCTGGTCAGTGCTTGAGACTGGACTTGCATTAGGTGCAGGCTGAGATTTGTGGAAGTGTTTAAGACTGTACAGACACATGGATTTGGATTTTCTTGAGGTGGCTCAGAATCTCATTGCTTTCATTGGCATTTTGCAGTTTTGCATCCAACACAAATATAGAATCAGCTCAGGGTTCTGTCTAGCTCTTGATAGAAGCAACCTGTATCCAGGTCCCACAAGGTACCATGCAAGTGATATCTCAAGGCTGGGAAAGTGTTGCGAGATATGAAAAGAGAGATATTAAAATATGAGTATGCAAACTTCCTGCAAGGGAACACTTCTGAAAATTCCTCTTTATAATCATAAAAGGCTTCATCAGTGTTACATTATGGAAATTTGCTGAGACTCCTTTCTGTTTCATTCTGCTCTCCCTTCCCTCAGTCTCTCATCAGCATTTTCTTCCCACCTCTCCTTAGCTTTGCTCTTGTTGGGTGTTTTCTCTGTGGCTGTTGCCTCTGACATTATCTTCCTGTTTCATTATTTCCTCCTGAAAAGCCTCTCACTTCCTTATAAATGCTTTTCTTTGCCCTCTTTCCCCTTTGTTTTCTGTTTCTCATTTGGCTGGTGTACAGAAAGCTGCAGCTTTGTATCTTTCCTGGAAAGGAAAAGGGCTAAGTCAGGTCTGCTGGGATCTGAACCCGTGCTTTCAGGGATCATGGAGAAAAGGAGAGATAGTGTTTGAGACACTGATACATGGACCATTAAATCTATTGTTTGGTCATTTTCTTCTCCTCGTAGCAAAGATCAGCACAAAGAGAACAGGAGACCTGAACAGATGCTGAAGTTGTATTGGGTAACAAAACACAATGCCAGATATTCTTGGCATGAAATGATTTGTACATTGCTCTGACACTGGGTCTGCCTCTTACCTCTGTGAAACTTTTAAGCCAGACATCACCTTTTGGTGATTTACTAATAAGATTTAGTATAGGACTAGTATATCAGATAGCAATGAAGCAATGCATGGAAAAAAAAGGGCACGCAGTAATGACACACCAGCTTGTTTAGGGCATTACATAATGGCAATATCAGCAGCGGAGCGTAAATAAAAACAAGGTTATTCAACTGTTCTGGAACAAATGTGGGTCTGAAATTGTAGTAAGAGTGGTCTTTTTTAGAGGCCCATGTCTGACACACTGAATTCTTCCAGGGCAACATCTTTAGCCATATGGTAAGAGGGACAATTTGTCGTGTCCTTTGTCAAACCATTCAGATCCTGGCTTGCTGTTTTTTTTTTTTTTTTTTTCTGCACTGCACAGAGTTTGAGCTTGAGGATCCATTTCCAATTTTTGCAGCCTTTCCCTTCAGCTTCTGGACCAGTGATTCCCAAATGGCAAGCTGACTTCAGCTTCTTTGGGGAGTTTACAGCATCACACAGCATTTGCTTTTGTATTTGGCCAACATGTTTTCAAACATTAGAGGGTCCTGCAAGTTTCACATTGAGGAGTCAAACTCCTTTCAAGGCTATTCTGAGCTTAGTTCAACCAGTCCCTCTCCAAAATAAATAAATAAAATAGTTCTGAAACATGAAGCATGATTGCATCCATATGACTGTCATTCCTGGGAATAAATGGAGCTAAGAAGGGGGTTTAAGGTTTAAAAGAAAACGTAATAATTAATAAGCAATGTCAATACCTTTGCTTTAGTTCTCCAATTTCAATTTATGGGGATCTAGAGAAATTCTCTGAAATCAATGCAAGGGAGGGCACTTTGCCCTTACCATCATGGTGCTTGTGCAGACTTAATATATTGTTTGGCAAGAAGAAATTCTCTCCCTGTATCATGCTTCGTCCTGGTTGCTTCCAAAATCTCACTTCCCAAAGTGGAAACCCCA
The DNA here is from genome assembly GCF_047663525.1 of Anas platyrhynchos. Lineage (NCBI taxonomy): Eukaryota > Metazoa > Chordata > Aves > Anseriformes > Anatidae > Anas > Anas platyrhynchos. The sequence continues at coordinate 8,599,069 of NC_092620.1, read as the reverse complement.
ACAGTGCATAAGTGTTGTTGTATTCTAGCATCTGTGTTAGTGGCTTAGTTACACAGAGCAATAACTAGATCTTGGTGTTGTCATTAAGAAGGTATTAAAATCTAATCTCAAACTGCTTATCCTGTATTTGTTGTACTATCTGTATTGTTGCTAAGCACTCTCATTTGCCTGTGCTCATTAAAACTTCAAACATTAGTATCAGAGAACAGCAAACTGCTAGGTTATAAGCCCCTGATGAAAAGGCCTAGAGATAGCCCCAAATTCTGGGGGGACACTGTTAAAGCTGACATTCAGCACTGATGGGAGTTGTGCGTGCATTTCCCTTCATCCCACGCTGTACTGCAAACAGACTGGTGCAGAAGAGTGTTGTCCCCTGGAATTGCATAGTACTTTCAATTGAAAACTTTGAACTCTTTCAGCAGAACAGTAATGAAATATAAAAGCAGTAAGTGAAGAAAAAAGCTCCAAATAGGATTCCAGAAGAATTATATATATAAGGGCAGAGGGCTCTTTAATTTAACATACAAATGCATAACACTTCACAGGCTGGTAGCTCCAGCCAGACAAGTTCAGACTACAGATAAGCTGCATATTTTTAATGCTGGAGAGTTCACCTGAGGATATGGCAGATTCTCCACCAACTGAAGTCTGTAAAACCCACAGTCTAGCTCACCTGAAGGTGTGATGGTAACACTCCACCTTATTTTATGCAAAATGAAGGTTACAAAGACTTCTTCTGTCTTTGAAAGTATATGGCTAGAATTTATGGCTGCCATAAATCTAAAATAAATAAATCCCATGCCTCAGCATGAACTTCAGCTTCTTAATTTTCAATGGCTAAGAGCAATACTGGAAAAATTGAAGGTCACCAAGCCAGGAGTGCTGACCAGAGGGCTCTTGTGTTTGGTGCTGGAGTCTCCGAGGTGGTAAAACAAAACAGAATAGGCAGTTTCTGTTCTCCTTCAGCCACAGATTTCCAGAAGCAAAAACAGAAGACTGGTTCTGAATTCCTTTAGAGGGGAGTTTAGCACCCTCTGGTTTTCCAAGTCTTTGGAAAGTCGTGTGGTTGATCAATCAATTACATATTAGTAGGCAGCAAAGGAAACACAACTTTGCAGATCCCAGAAGACAAAACACACTTCAAGTAATGTCCTACACACAATACAAATGCATTTGGTGTCTGAAAGAACGGTGCCAGTTTCCGAACATGTAGTTGTTGGGGATCTGTTCTCAGATGTTTTTCACAAATTCTCTAGACCAGCAGGGTATCTGCTGAAAAGGCCATCGTCACTGACGCAGTTCCTCCTAGCTGGACCTACCCCACTGCCACTCACCATCCTGCCTTCCTCCGTGCTCTGTTGCCTCATCTCAGAACTTGTCAGCCCAAGTTCAGAAAAGATTTTTCTGGAGATTCAGCACTGAGTCAGTACAAGAGGTTCAGGTCTGACATGAACCCATGGGGTCTATGGGTTTAATTATGCTTGATTGCATACAATCAATCACTGTCGGAGGCATCAGATTCAACTGAAGATGGTTCCTTGCACTTGGGCAATGGTATCACAGGAGAAAAAAAAAGCAATCTGTCATAAGCAAGTGCCTTATCTTTCAGCACATCAAATTGCAATAAAAGCTTAAATATCATCTCTAATGGAGATCACTCTAAACCGTTCAAAGAAAAGTTTTTAACTCCTCAGAGTGTTCTGCCCATAAGCCAAGAAACAGGTAGTAAATGGTGCCACAAGAAATACCACATCCAAACTGTGGATTTTGTGTGCGTGTGTGTGTTAGAGATCTCAGCGGTTGTCAAGAAGACTTATTTTTCTGCCACCCTAGGGAAACTGTAAAACATGCTGCCTTTCTCCTTGCACGCAAACAAACTTTTCCTGAACGGTTTGGGCAGCAAGAAAATAGCAAGTGCGGAAGAGACTGATGCAACAAGCAAAGCCCAGATGGAGCAGCCCACACTGAGGCTTTGTGCTGAAACTCTCTGGGTTTCGTCAGGCTGAAACATTTGAGAGATTCAGCATGGAGCTCACTGCAGCTGACTCCCAAAGTGGTCTCACACCCAGTCATTTGGTGCATGAACTTTATGAGGGCTTGCATTCAGAAGGATGCAATGACACTCGCATTGAAGGTATCAGCGCAGTTACAGTCAGGCCATTAGCACAATGTTGTTTTCAAGAGGAATCTTTCCATTACTTTGCACATGTCACTGTTGAAAAGTTCAAATTCTTCTGTAAGTCAAGCATATTCGTGTTCATTTCCCAGAAACTAATTGTTTTATTCCTGTTTGCAAAATCCTTTTACGTACATGAAGCTTATTGAAGAGCTTCTTTTGAGGCTTGTTGAAATTAAACAGACACCAAGTCTGTCAGTCTTACTGTTCCAACCACGTTTTCTGCATCTCTGATGCTATCTATCTTTATGGAGATGTCACATTCAAAACTGAATGCAATATGGTGTCTGAAGTTTTTCCAGTGCCAAGCTGAAGGACTACTGCATGTCTTGAAAGTTACTCCATGTTTGTTCACCCTGCTTTGGTGGTGATTTGCCTTTTTTTCAACAAGAGCATGACACGATTCAGCTTGCGATCCGCTGTGATACCATGCTTCACTATGGCACTGCTATTAAGCAATTTTGATATTGGTGTATAAGTTTTTTAACCTTGTGTTCTGGTTTTAGTTGGGATAGAGTTAATTTTCTTCCTAGAAGCTGGTCTGATGCTATGTTCTGGATGCAGAATGAGAATAACACTGATAACACACTGATGTTTTAGTTGTCGCAGAGCAGTGCTCACACAGAGCCAAGGACCTTCCAGCTTCTCATGCTGCCCTGTCAGTGAGGGGCTGGGGGTGAAAAAGAGATGGGAGGGGAGAGAACCAGGACATCTGGCCCAGGGATATCCCATGCCACAATGCATCATGCTGAGCAATTAATATGGGGTGGCTGGCCAGGGTAGGGTGGACCACTGCTCAGGGATGGGATAGGCATCATTCAGCAGGTCATGAGCAATTACATTGTGCATCACTTGCTTTGTTTGTTCTTTATTAAAGCTTTTACCTATTTTTTTTTTTCCAATTCTACCCCCCATCCCATGGTTTGGGAAGTGAGCAAAGAGCTGTGTGGTGCTCAGCTGCCCGACAGGTTAAACCATAATACCTTGCACTTGCCCCTGCTGAAATGCAGCCTTCTACACACCAGACAGGTTATGCAATTTTTCAAGATCATTCTGAATTCGAATCCTGTCCTCTTATACTTACAATGCCTCTGAGCTTTATGCCACCTGAAAATTTAATAACTGTACTCTCTTTCCATCATCTAATTCATTAATGAAAACACATACCAGAATCAGATCCAGAATAGATTTGGCTGAGCTCCACTTTCTACATCCTTCCACTCTGACAAAGCACCACTGATACCCTCTCCAATACGTTATCAAACCAGCTTTGCACCCAATCTATCATTGTCTCACCTAGACCACGCTGCTGCAGCTTGTTTATGAAAATGTCACATGCAAGTATTTTGGAAACCCTCGTAATGGTACGACTGTGACAGCTACATTTCCTCTACTCTTAAAGCCTGTTGCACTTCTAAAACTGGAGATTAGATCAGTTCAAAACATAGGCTACTTGTCCTTGCTGCTATATGAAGCAGCTGCTGCTGTGATTTATAATCTTGCAGGCATTTATGAAAAGGTTATTTGTTCCAGGATTTTTGCAAAGCTTGAAGGCAGGTCAGAATCATTTCCCATACACTTCCCCCTACCCTATCTGCCCCATCAAAAAACAACAACAAAATGCAGTGCCATTTAGCTTGGACTGTACACTATACCTGCTACCCTGACTTTGTGGCTTTATGCAGACCTGATGCTTGGTGAAACAGCCACCTGCAGCTTCACCTTCTGCAGAAAGGTTGAGGGTTAGTTGGGGCCCAGAGCTCCAGAAGAGCTCATCAGAGGACAAATGCATCCATATTGGAAAGATTTGGTGTGGTCTATACTGTGTCATGCCAGTTGTGATGTGCTTTAGGTGGCCCCACGGTGGTGGTGGAGGGCTGCAGCTCTTCCTGATGCTTGGGAAACACAGCCCCAAAACATCTGGGACAACCATTTGCCTGCATTTCCCTACGTGGTTCCTGTGCAGAGTACTTTGGCCTGATCATGGTTCAGGGAAAAAGCAGTCATTGTGAGGGGGAAAGTGACCCAAGTCGCAAGATATCCAGCTTGTCTTGCTCTTGTCTTGACACCTGTGCTTTTCTTGCTGCACAGCAGAACTAAATAATCCTGCTTTCAAACTGATGTCCTTAATCCCATTGCTTAGACTCAAAACAGGATGAGTAGCACTCTGTTTCTAAGAGGACAGCAGGAAAATGGTAGTTTTGGTCCTGAATAACAAGCTTCAGTAGCTCACAGTGTACATCTGTGTGTGTTCCCTGGGCAGCTGTCACCTAGAGGATATCTACACCATACCTACACTAGTAAAAAGGCTGTTTCAGATCAGACCCCTTTTCATCTAGATGAAAAGAAGATTCCTTTTTATTCTCAGCACTACTGCTGGCTGTTAGGAAGTTCATCCTTTGCATTAGGTCCGTCTGTTCATGGAACAATAGAAAAAAAAAAAAGTTAGCTCACACAGGCTAAGAATCTGCCAGTGAAAGACTGAATGCTTCTGTATAGCTTTCTCACACCAAATACTGTTGGACTCCAGCAATTTCTAAACATGTACATAGCAATAACAGCACAGTTCTGCTATTTGTGAAGCTTCCTTTCCAGCTACAAAGCAGGCCTTACCCATACTGAATAACTGTGGTTTGTTCCCAAGTTATCCCTTATTCTTGATACTTTTCAACCATGAGGATCAAGAACATGCCCTTGATACCCTCTTCTGGTGTTTGGCGTTGTCAGGGTTTGCACAACTGGAAAGAGCAGTGTGGCCTAAGGTCTGTGGGACTGTGAGCTCTGTAGACTCCTTTTGAGCTTGATGTTTATCCAAAACCTACCTGTCCTTCCAAGAACTTAGACTTGCCCCTCCTTTTTCCTTCCATTTCTGGGCTCTTTGTCATCTCTTTGCCTATTAGATGGTGTTTCTTGAAGGGAACACAGTTAACTGATGCTCTATATATCTAGATTGTTTGTGTTTGAAATGTTAAGCTTATTTTTCCTTAACATTTTGTATTGTTTTAGTATCTATGAAGCCACATTCCAGGTTGACAGCAGTTCTGATAAATTCTGCAAAATCTCATATGCTGGGGTTTTCATTTGTTTGTTTGTTTATTTGGCTTGTTTCCTGGAAAACTTTTGTTGATCTGACTGAATCAAAATAGAAGAGAAAATGAAATAAATTATATGATGCCATGGGTACACATGAATGTGGATTCCACATCCTCATTTAGCAGAGCCAGAAGGCAGAGGCTCCCTCTAGACCCCAGTTCCTTGCCCTGTTTTAATACTCAAAGCACTTCACAGACCAACACCCTGCACATGGTACCCTCTGAAGTAGTTTCTTTTAATCCCTTGTTAGTCCCAGCTGCCAGAAGAGCCATACTAGTTCAGATCAAGGGTTATCTTACACCATCTGTGCAGTATTCTCTCCTCAAGTATGCCCATAAAAAAGAAGCCCAAGGGAAAAAAAATAAATAAAAAAGGAACAACAAAAAAGTATTTAAGATACTAAGTTTCTAAGTTTTCCTATTTTCTAAGTATTTTTGGTTCAGAGGAGATGTTGGCCTGGAGCAGCTTTTCTGCTTAGCAGATAATCCCAAACAATCTCCCTTCCAGTTTGCCTTGAGCCCATGAAAACTCCTTGTATCCACAACATCTTTGGCAAGAAGTTTCCCAGGGCTACAGCCCATTTCAGAAAGAATCAGCTCCTTTTGAGCCCCCACTGGCCTCACTCCACAGTGCCTTGGAATGACTCTGAATAATCAGTCCCCATTCACCCTGTTGCTGCTTGTGAGATCTGGGGACTTCACGCTTTCTGCCCAAGCTACAGCTTTCCTCCCAGCCACTTTTCTTCCATTCTTCCTCTGCCTGTTCCATGTCATCTCAAAAGCTTTTCTCTTCCAGGCACATTCTGTCATGTTAAGGAAGGCACAAGTTTCACCTGGCCAGTTTGTTGGATCAGTAGCAAAAGGAAAACAGTCTTCCTTGTTGCCCAGCTACAGCCCTTGAAAGAAAACACATAAACAATATATTAAGCACACACCACTGGTCTCAGTGAACTTTTATTTTGGTTTAAATAATCCCTCTTTTTTTTTTTTTTTTTTCCTGCTCTCTCTTTCCTTCCTCTCTCCCCTTGCATTTATTTTTCTTTCATTTTCAAAAAATGATAATTCTTTTGCAATTAAAATAGAACTATGATCGTTTTTGAGCAAATATGTAAATGAAAACTAAACATGTTTAGGGCTGAATTGCAAGGTCTCTGTGGGAAAAAGAACATATCACTAATAGTAAAAAGCAAAGATGCAGTCATCTAGTACAAAAATGCAAGCTAGAGCTATAGTGAAAACTGCTTTAGTTCCACTCACTTCTGTGCAACTGCAGCAATTTACTTCACTTGACCTTTAATGTGAGATTTAGAAAGGAAATATTTGATATCCTGCTTTATTTGCATGAAACATGTAAGGTAGATAAGTAATACTGCCTTCTTATGCAGATTGTTCCCAGAATAACTTTGATACAAAGTTAGAATTCAGAAACCTTGATTTCTTGCTCAGATATCTCTTAGGAAGAGAGAGGTGGCCATTGATGACATTAAATCTAGACATCACAGCCCAAAAATCTTCCATTTCTCAAATTCTTCCTTAAAGTCCTTCAAAAGTTATACTGAGAAGCAGCACAAATCTGTTATTTAGAGAAAAATCTATCAACCATGTTAAAACAGGTGGAAATGTCCCTGTCCTGAAGGTTAATGTTCTGGCTTTGCTTGCTCCAGCACTTTGTGTGACTTGGGAATTAGTCCTAAATTTCACACAAAATTGCCTCTGCTGGAATCCCATCATAAAATCATTGTATAGTGCTTCTGGCTATATGTGAAGTCGTTATGGAGCACTGATTATTCTGGAACCCTGAATTCTTTTAATAAAGAACACTGATTCAATTCTTGTCGTCTTCATTTTACTCTAGAACTTTAATGTACATATCCAGATATCTGCATATAACCTTACAGCTCTAATTCTGCCTTGCTAAAGACTGAAGAAAATTTTATTTCTGAGAGCTTTAAGACCTCGGAGCTTTTCAGGACAATCAGTGTACTAGAGTACTATAAAATAGTAGAATATCTGAGCAAGATATATATATATATATTGGTATGGTGCTGTGTTTTGGATTTAGGATGAGAATAATATTGATAACACACCAATGTTTTAGTTGTTGCAGAGTGGTGCTTACACTAAGTTAAGGACTTTTCAGGTTTTCCTACTTGCCACCAATAAAAGAACTGTGAACCTTCAAGTGCTGTCTGAGCCCTCCTTCCCTGACCTGCATGGTGCCCCCAGACTGACAAGGAGACGTTTTTGCATGCTGCCCCTGGGACAGGGGAGGAGAGGGCCTGATTGCCTGAAGGCTGTTGCACCAGCCGACCACATGGCCACCAAGGCCTTTGGGGCCTGTCGTGAGCGGTCTTCAGTCAGAAGCCAGTGTGGCTGGTGGGACATTGCTGCCCTCAGCTCCTTCTGTCTTCAGTGACTGGAGGGGTGGTTGAAGACAGAGGCAGCTCCCGTACACACCACCTCATGCTGCTGCTCAAAAAAAAAATTCCAGCCCTGTTGGAGGAGATGGAGGGAGGCCTGGTCAGGGCAAGGCTCATTTGCTGAAGCACTTCTGAGCCTGGTCTATCTCATTGGCACTTGGAGTGTGCTTGTGTCTGTGCTTCAGGGGGGAGAAGACACTCTCTCACTCATCTTTGCCTTGCCCACTCTGCCGCATTTGTGAGGCTCTTTTGGAGGCCATTGCAGGCCGACACTCATCAGCTTCTCCCTCTCCATGGCACAGAGCAAGGCAGCTGCAGCGTGCTCACGCTGGATGTCTTTCTCAGAGGAAAGGCAAGTTCAGGCAAATGGCACACTACTGGGTGGATCTGCAGGCTCCAGGAAGAACAGCTTCACCCTACAACGCAGGATGTGTTGTAGACAGTTACCAGCACAGGCACCTTTGCCTGGGGGAAGCTTGCACGCAACCTTTCTTGGCCAGGTGGTGCTAAAGCAATGCCTACTGGATGGACTTTTCCCATCTTCAGGGGCAGAGAAGATGTTCCCTGACTGTTTCTAGGACTGTTTCTTCAGCTTCCCTTTGGTGGAAAATGATCAGGGGTGGTGGGTTAGGCTTGGCTGTCTGCAAGCTGGCCACCAAGCTGTCCTCTCTTTCCCTGACTTCAGTAGGTCAGGGAGAGAAGAAAAGATGAAGTCCCCCTGCTCCCCTGTGGGGACTCGTCTCCACAGGAACATCTCCTTCAGGGCACATCCACCTGCTGTTCTGTGACATCCTCCATGGGCTGTCCTGTGGAGATCTGCTCCAGCATGGTTCTCTCCATGGGACCTTGGAGCTGGGAGCTCAGAACAGTGTGGATGGGGAGGAGAGGAAATGCAGCATACAAAAGGATGACCTCAAAGAGCGACCCCTCACTAAAAGTCCAAAGATGGATGAAATGGTGTGGCTGAGGTGGAAAATGAAACACTGCAAAGAAAGGGATGACCTCTATGGCCAAACCCTCAGCAAACATCCAATCATGGATGATGGGGAAAAAATGTGTGGGGAGCCACTGAAAAAGCACATGCAGACCATCAGGGAGCTACCTACAAAGGACAGCATCCAGCCCACAGATGGATGCCCACCAAAAAAGTTGGACTCCCACCAGCAATTGAGATTGTTTTTCTCTCTCTTCTTACTATGCTGAGGGTTAAAAAGTCATCAGGTAATGTGGTGAAGAAAAAGTCCAGCCCAGCAACTGTCACAGGCTTGTCTTTCACAAGGGAGACGAGTGACAGGCTGAATTAGAGACAGAGGATGGCAAAGCTGATATTACATAGCTGTTTGCTTTAGCTGCTGCTTACTCACCCGTCAAAGGTATCTCGAGCTAGACTACATTCATAATGCTGGCCCACAGCAGCATCTCATTGTGTATAGATTTTTCTGGCTGCTGACTGTTTTTATCAAGAGCTCTGGAACAACAATAAAAAAAAAAAAAAGTCAATAAGACTGTGTGCAAGTTATTGAAGAACCTTCAATCCTGAGGGTTAGCAGCAAAAGTTTCTATCCATTTTTTTATATAACAGCTGTGGAAGTTGTCCAGGAGCACCACAGAGTGTTTTCAGAAAAAGATTGCTTTTATCTGGTTGACAGTCTTCTATTTATAGTTAGCAAATATTTTCATGGTGCGGGTTTATGAGCACTCCATATGCTTTGGTATTGTGGCTCAAGCTTAAACTGGTTATAAACATGTGTCAGGTTGTATGGGAAGCTTTTCTTTGGGGAGGAGCATTAGAAGATCCATCAGTAACTTTCATCTCAAGTGCAGAGCTGCTGGACACAAGGCCTAGTTATGAATAAAAAATTATGTTATCCCCTAAAATGTCAAGCTTTATATATATGTGTGTATATATATATATACATATAATATACATATATTTCAATTATTAATAATAATATTTTAAAAAATACAGAGGTAAGGTACCCAAAATCTGTGAGTCCCTTTGATTCAATATATTCAGTAATAATGATGAGGCAGAAGGTACACAGTCTGCATCTCAAACTCTGGATACAAATTTATTACAGTCACTGCTGAAGATGCAGCTAGTTTGGAGAACAAACATTACAACATTGCATATTTCCTGGGATGCAAAGCATTACTACACTCAAGAGCCAATCAAGCATTTATTTAATAATCAAGGAGGCAGGAGTTTGTACCCTAACTGATTATCTCAAAGATTCATTCATTTATACCAGGGCATGATTCCCTGTTCTTGCAGGGAGGTCACTGCTGGTCTAGGACACGTGAGCAGAGTTGGTCGTTATTGTGCTACTGCTCTTGGTCACCTGTCTTGGGGGTTACTGTTTGATGTCTCTGGTTGTCTTTGCGCTTCTCCCCCATCCCCCAGACCTTCCTCCCACTACCAGGATGTTTCCAGCAGCTATGAGCTTTACTTTCTTCTTTCCAGGTCTCCTTTTTCTTCCCAAGATCACTTCTTCCTTTCAAGTATATGTCTTCTCTTCTTGCCAGACTCTAAGCCCACAGTTTTCTATCTGAATAGTCTATGTGCAGAAGCACAGCATGTGGTCAGCCTCCTAACCGGTGATCCTGTTTCATGTTTCTTTTTTAATAGGAGTTTTCAGGATGTGTAACTTCTGTTTTGACCACAAGTTATCAAAATATACAGCCAGCCTTTACTAGTTGCAGCTAACAGATAGCAGGCTGCTGCTTGAGAGTTCAAAAGTTCAATTTCAGACATTTCCCACAAACACGCATATACCCAATTATCTGCCGTCTGTCAGTTTTCACAATTTAAGCTATTTTTTGCCTATGACAGGGTTATAATTTGAAAAAATCTATGGATCACTAGATGAAAAGTGTTGTCATTCAGGATATTTAAGCAATCTTAAATTATTGTCACCAGAAGGCATCGCTGGAGTCAGGCAAAATGATTTTTGAATTTTCTGCCTACATCCTAATAATTAGAAGCCCTCAATTCTTTTTTTTTTAGAAGCCCTCATTTTTATTTTTATTTTTTTCCAGCTAAAAAGCTGCTTAATTTTGATATTTTCATAAGTCCATCAGAGGTCATTGAAGGTAAACAGATCTTACCCTCCTTACCTATCAATTCTCTTCCTCCTTTTTTTCTCATTTTAGTTATTGGAAAGCCAAATTATGAATCCTACTGTTTTGTCCAGCATAGCTGTGCTTGCAAGCTATAGGGCTGAGGTCTCACACCATAATGCACTCCTTGCTGGAGCTTGGGTTCACAGGAAGTCCAACTGCACACACTCTTGGAAAGTAGAGAACTGGGACATAAATAGAAATCTGCCAATTTTGGGTTTAACTATAATATGTGTGGCATAGCTTTCATTTGTTATTTCCATTTACGTGAGCCTTGAAAGTGATTACTTCATGATGGTATTCAATGTATCATGTAAACACGTAGAATTTACTGATAGAACCTTGTGATGACTGAGGGTGAGACAAATTTGCCATGGAGTAGTTGGACTCCTGGACTTGTTCTCACTCTTCCTTTGCAGTGGAGGCCTAACTGTGTAGTGTGAAAGTAAACATTTCAAAGTTCATAGCTCAGCAGCTGGTGAGTCACTCTGGAGCCAAGGTGAATGTCAATAAGAAGAGATGCACTGTGAAAGGTGATTAGTTTCTGTAGAAAGACCCAGTATCCATTATCAGGTCTTACTGCACTTTAATTGAAAAGGTTGGAAAACTGTTTTGACCTAGCAGATAACAAGGAAAATGTGAAAATGTCTTTTTTTTTTTTTTTTTTTTTTGAGTGTAAGGTCTTAGGTCTACTTGTAGCAAATAGATGTGCTCATCTTTCATACCTTTTACTTATATCTGTGCATTGGTACCAAGAAGATGAGACCTGTGCCAGAATTGCATTGGAAAGCTGTGGAAACACAGAACAAAACAGCAAACTCTGACCTAAAAAGATGTTATCAGTGTAGAGTATCAAAAAATCTAGGTGTGCACAGGCAGTGGGGAAGCACAAGGGAAAAAGAAGACACTGCAGTTCACATGAAAAGCTCTGAAAGATACAAGGATTTGGGAAAATGTTCTTTAAACCACACACGGATAAGCTGGGAGGAGGTCAGCGGAGAGGAATGAGAGTACGCTGGCAGAACTAAGAGGCTATGACTTTTCATTAACTCAGGCAAGAAAAACAATTGTGTGATTTTATCAGTAAACTATAATGGCAAAGAATAAGACTCCCTTGGAGAAGCCAGTGAAAACAGAGAGGAGGAGAAAGATCTGTGTGGTCTTGGTTGAGAAAAAGGTATTACTATAATGAGCTGAGCTGTTAGAGCCAGATACAGTTAAGATTATGCAATACTTGCCCTCATTTCTGTCAGCTGTAACTTTTCCAAACTTTAATTATCCTGACTGATTTTTTCTTGCTGGGTGTGTGCCTAAGACTGAAGGGTGTGTATATGTTTCTTTGTGTGTTGTCCTATTTCAGTCATTCTGAAGACTGAAAACTGAAGTTTTATTTAATTATTTTTTTTTCCATGTGAGAGAAAAGGCACTGGCCTTTTCTTTAAGATGCTCTAAAGTGCAGAGTAGCTGATAGTCAAGTTGTTAAAAACCTTAATATTGGAGATATTTCTTTTGCTGCTAACTCACAAAACTTTTAAATCTTCTGGAAAATATGGTAGAAGAAAATGGTCTCAAAACATACGCTCCCTTGAACCTCCCTTGGCACCTCGCAACATCCCTGTATGCAACAGTGGCATATGCACCTTCCACAGATTGGACAAGACCTTCTCTATGTTGACTGCGGTCTGTCACAAGACCTAAAACACTTCTGACTAAATCAAAATACACATTCGGTATGCGGATGTTCGCACAAGTGTCAACATGCACTTTAGGCTCCAGAGAAACCTGGAGCAGAGCAGAGCTACCAAATGGTGAGGAGAAATGAACTGTTCTCTAGGTTCCATTGACTGAGAAGATCTCTGTTAATAGGAGCTTGGACACCTACGTCTAGATGTAAGTACTTGAATTTGGACCTGAATCTCATCCCTCCCATCTCTGGCAAGCTGGAGATAAAGAGTGTTGACAGCAGAGGGTGTTGACAGGGAATGAAAGCTGACAGCAGAAAGCCTATCATTTGTGCTCATGGTTGTTTCTTGTGCAGGCACCATAAATGGAGGAGAAGAGATTCTAGCTAAAACTGACAGTGTGGGGTTGCAAGGCCAACAAGCCTGGGAGGAAAGCCCAAAGAGCCCAAATACAAGCTGGCATGAGGATGGATTAGGTAGAAGGACCTAGGGGAAAGATGGCTGGAGAGGAGAGTCCACTGGAATGGGACAAAGCAAATTGAAACAGAGCCAGTAGGGGGGATTTTTCTTGACTGCATGAAATTATTTCCTGGATTGGAATACGTGAGCTACTTTTTTTTTCTTTTTTTTCTTTTTTTTTTTTTTTTTTTCCTATTAGAAAAGCAAAATAAGGCTTGAAGCCTGCCCTTGTATAACATGCAGCAGAATCAGATTCCTAGGCTTGAAAATATCTATGTCATAACCTCATTTCTTCGGAAAATGAGGGACAGATGGGGAAGAAAATAACTTTTAGAATTGTTGTAGTTTTCAATAAAAACAAAACAAAACAAAAAAAAATGCCATCAGCAACAATAATGAAACATTAAAGTATCTTGACAAAATCTCTTGCACACTCATCACAGTGCCTCAGCATGTGCCTCCTGGTGCTCTCCATTCGTAATGACCTTGCACAGGGATCATTCTGCTGAATCTGTGCTTGCTCACCTATACAGCTGAAGTTTGGGTAAGAACATAGGAAAAAACAAAGCACTGGGCAACTAATCCACCTCTCTCTCCATCTTGTCTATATCCAGACTAAATCCTATATTTTTTTTTCTAAATCTTTCTGAAAAGAAACTAACGTATTTGATAGTTAGTAATCAGATTACTAGCTAGCTGTTCCAACACCACAAGGTATAAGCAAGTAGTTAAGAATTTTTCTGAGTTACAGCCAGTTATCAGACCTAGCACTTCTGGAAGCCCTCCAACATGAACTTTAACTTCGGTTATTTTTGCAGGATCCTTACATTTCAGTGTTTCAGATTGTCTGTGCCTCATCCTAAATACAAGAAAGTCACTGGGAAGTGCTTGTATTTTTGGAATTGTCTTGTCACGTAGATGGATTTTATAATTAGTATTTTATAATGCCAAGGAGCCCTGGTCATAGATCAAGAACCTGCTTGCATTAGCAGCTGCACAAAAAACTCCCCATCCTTGTAGACAGCATCCCTTCCCCTCTAATAGGATACACTTCTGCTGAAGTCAGGTCAAATTCTGCTGTCAGTTACCCTGGTGTATATTGAAAACCACTTTGTTGTTCTTTCAGTGTAAACAGAGAGCAGAGTACAGAGCAAGTTTTTTTTGTTGTTGTTGTTTTGTTTTGTTTTTGAAGCGAATGCCCTTCACCACTGTAGAATTGCCTTCTAGAGCAGAAACCTATCACTGACCTCTGCTGCTTAATCTGTCAGATGCTGACAGTTAATACACAAAACGCCAGAAGTGCCAGCTGGCAGCCTGTTGCTCAGATGGATTAAACCAATTATTACAGTTCTCCTACTTTCTGCTTTCTACTCTCCCTTGACTTCCTAGGTCATTCTCTGCATAATTTATGGTGAAGCTCCTTATATGACTGTGATGGACGTGTATTGTCTTTGTAAAAAAGAGGTACGGGATGGGCCTTCTGTGTGTGGTTGTTAGCACTGAGCAGATGGACCTGACAGAGGTCCTGGTACTGGGAACATTTGGAGGATGCCCTGTACATGGCTTTCTGCATCCTTTCCTCTTCCTAAATCTGATCATGGTATCAAGTTGTTTGCCTGACTCTGAAGGCTGAACTACTCAATGCTTTAAAAGGTTGTCTCTGTGTAAGGAGGACACCCCAGCATAAGACTGACTGCACCCATCAAGGAGAAGGTAATCCTGAAACCTCTTTCTTTGGATGCTCCTGCTTCTCTGGATGCTCCCAGCGTTGGGTCCACAGTGGTACTACAGAATGGGTGTGTGAAAGTTCACAAAGAATCTGATTTCTGTGAAGGCTGTAGGTCTTCTTTCCACCTGTGGTCTAGAAGAGGGGTGTTCCCCTTGCCAGAGATTGGAGAGGGGCGTGCAGTCTGTCATGATACATACACAGGACTAGATGGCCTCACCCTTCTGCTTTCTGTTCCCTTCACTGTAGATCAGTGGAAAGAAAAATCATCCTTATAACAGTCATCTGGGTATTGTACTCCATCCATATATGAACAAAGATCTGAGGTGGCTCCATAGTACAGGGACTCCTCACACAGCAGAATGGTTTGGGGCTCCATCACCACGGGGCTGCTCTAACCCATTCCTGCCACAAGTGTGCTGATGGCTCTGCTGGTCATGCTATCATTTTGCACATGTTCATGGCTGTGTTTATTTGAAAAAAAACATATCAGCATGCTGGAACTAGTAAGTCCTGGGTAAGTCCTACCAGTTCTGTTGGATAAATTCAGACCCAAAGAAGACAGGCTTTAGATTTTTTCCCCTTATACATTAGTAATATATTCAGTTACTACTGTGATTAGCACCTTTCTGTTTCTCTTGACATACCTTGCTGGGCTTAGAGACCTCCAGAGGAATCAGACAGCTATACCACAAATTGTGTCAAAAAATGAGATCTTCTCTTTGCCAGGATAGTATGGGATATTTCTATTTTGTTTTGTATTATTATTATTTGTTTGTTTATTTACTTATTTTCATATGTAGTCACTGCCTGCTCTACCTTTTGGAAAATGATGTACACAAGTCAGACAGTAAATCAATAAAAACAATTAGTTGTCACCTTTGTTGTTACTCTTGTATGATTTTTTTGACTCCTGTTTTTCCATCTGTTATATTCTTTTCCTGCTGTGCTGTAACTGATCTCCATTACAGAGTGTTGCTGATGTTGTTGTTTTTGGTTTTACTATACACAGAATATCAGATCCAACCAAAACAGCTAATTTTAATTAAAAGGGTTGTTTTTGTTCTTTAATGCAGTCAGATTTTCAGATTTCCAAACAGTTTGGCAAAAAAGGAATTCTGATGACTAAAAACTTGTTTTAAGATTATGATCAGCTGTCACTGGTATAATTTCCCTCTGTCCTACAAACGAAATGCAGAATACCGTATGTTGGTTGAATTATTTAATGTATGATATTTATCTCACCTTTTATAATTGTTTAATATTAATATTTTAACAAAGCTAAAGTTTTATTAAGTATTTTGAAACCTGAAAAAAATATCTGCATTGTAAAGTAGGTTCCATTGAATGGTACTGGTACCCTATTTCTTAAAAAATGAAAGAACAAAGGCCCCAGGATTGCGCTTTACTTCTATGAAATGGATGAACATTTTTGTACTGAACCAGTTCACATAAAAATGTGTATTCAACCCAATCTGCATTGCATATCTTCAATGCATCTGTTCAATAAACCTTCAATTACACAACCTCTGGCTGATCTACAGTGTATCAATGCATTTATCAGTGCTCCACAGGTGTGATGCCTTAAAACCTTCAACAAATATATCCAGTGCTGTCTGTAGGTGCATTTAGCTGGGAAGACCAACAGGTTTACTCCTCCAGCTCTCCAATGTACATCTTCTAGCTCTTCCTGGGCAAGGTTGAAGGGAGTGTTTTAGCACTGATGAACCCCTGCTATTTAACATAAGCCATACCAGGTCTTCCAGAAAGAGTAGCACAAACATTTTCCTTAAAACAAAACCAAACCAAAACAAACAAACAAACAAAAGAGGCTATGGATGAATATTCCACCTACAGATGTGCTTTGTCTCTCTGCCATGCAAATTAGTACCTCAAGAATACATCTTCATCCTGGATCCTCTATTTCCCCTCCTTTTCCTAGATTAAATTAGAAGAGTATCATACATTGCACCAATGCAATAAGCCTTGCTGTAACTATGTGGCTTCACTGGAGATGGCAGCTAAATGGGTGAAAAACTGCCTTATTTGGGTTTTATCATCAATTATTAAAGCTTCCCAAAAGACAGCTTATCTAGAACTGCAATATTTTTCACACATGCAGCTTGAAACATAGTCATACTAGTGTGAGTCAGAATGGAAAATCAAAGCTTATATCACAGAGTTTGTATCTAGAGGACCCAAGATTCATTCTGGGCAGTTCTACTTTACAGTTTACACTTGTTCTGCATCTTAATGGAGGTGACCACCTCTGTGGAGGAGGCAATAGAACAAGTGACATCCTAGCTAGGCCCATGAAATTAAGCTGTCATCTATTAAAGTTTATTCTCCAGTATGTGAACTGTGACAGCTGAGGGCTCCAATTGATGATCTTCAAAGGTCAGTAACACAACAGGCTGCTGTAAGACTGTGACTTGGGATTTTGAGCCTGATTCAAAGAGTGTGTTGATTTGCAACAATCTTTTTTCTGTGTGAAATGGTAATACAATGTTTTGCCTGGGTTATATGTAAATTTCTAAACAAAAAAAATTTAAAAAAAAAAAGAAAAAGAAAGTGACTGAAGGATGAAGGAAATTGAGGAGGTCTTAAAGCCATGGTGCCAAGCTAGCTGGTGACCTTCTCAGCAGGAGCTTAATGACATTGACAGCAATTTGCAGCTGTTTGTCAAAATGTAAAGGTGAGACTTCAGCACAGAGCATCAGAAAAATTCCTTCCAGGTATGGTAATTAGGGCATAATTAGAACAATTTACAAAGAAAGCATGATGTACTGTTCCTCACCTGGGAACACAGAGATCTCTCCTCCTCATGCTATAGCTCAGCTGCATCCATCAGTCCAAGGGCCAGGCATTACGTTGTTGTCCTTTTCCTGTTTCTGACTAATTATTTAGGAGAGGTTTAGACCTTTGCTTCACAGAGAGTCATACTTTGGGAGAATAGAAACATAAAAAAATCTGAACAGGAGACCACTATTGCCAGGTGCTGAGCTTTTCCCTTTTCCCTCTCTCAACAAGAGGTAAGAGGCAGCAAGGGAAGAGGAACCTCTTCCATCTCACCAAATATAACCTCTTAAAACCTCTTCATTTTCCTTCTCTGAATGTGGCTTTTCACTCTGTTCTCCTCCTTATGTGGGTCATCGTGTCTAAATATGATTCCCTGTATATTTATATATTGCTTTGGTTTTGATAATAAAGGATGTGGGTTTATTACTAATCTCAAACTTTCATGCTTAAACTGATAATGTTTCCATACTTTCAACTGTGGAAGAACAGAGTTAAATCTCTCATTTTGGCTAAGGGAAAGAATCACTCTGTGTTTTCTTTCATGCTACAAGCACTCACTTCCTTGAGGGTGTTTTTAATCCTACACAATTCTGTTTTGTTACATCTCTTTGAATACTCAGTAGTAAGAGTAGCTCATCAGCACTAAGAGTAGCTTGGGAATTTCTGTGGGTGCTTTTTTGAAGATTAAATGGCTTTCAGGAGAAAATCTTCCTTTTTATCTAAGTTTTTCCTCATCTTAAATGTAAGGTCCTAGCTTTTTGGAACATATTTCAGGGCAGCCTGGAATAGATTGTTCTTATCTTTATCTAATTTTCAGTGGAAAAATAGTCACAGCATTTCATTTTCTCTCCACCTCTTCTTGGCTTTATTTAGACTGAGTAAGCTAAGTCTCATTAAGTTCCTTTCCTATTTCATCCCTCGCAGGCCTTTTACCACCTGTGATATGCAGCTTTGTTTCAGGCTATTTTAAATCTCCACTACTCCAATTTCTATGAGACCAAGCAAAATAGTGTCGTGACAGGTATCATTAGCAAGATTAGATCAAAACTATCCATAGGGGATGTTGTAGGCAGAAATATCCAGCTCCGTACATTCTTCAAAATAGGTATCATGTGAACATCATAAGAGGAAACCGTATAAAATAACTTTCTTTCTATAATGTGTTGCTTTTTCAAATACATATCCCTGATGGGCATGCTAAACAATGAAGCTGCACAGAACAGAATTGATTAGCATATCATTTGTTTCATAAGTAGATCCTGGGACTGTGGGTATGCTGTGAGTAATCCTGGGGATGCTAATGATAGCTGTGAGCAGAATTAAGGTGAGTATGGACTGTACTTAAACATCAGCCCTCAGCAGCAGAGGAACAGTTCAGGTGTTCCTCACTGGCTATAGATGGGAACCTGTACTGAATAGGACACAATGTAGTAATCTAGAATGTCTGTGTCCATCTGGAAGAGTTCCACTGAATTTATTGTAGATCTCAAAGCTGAAACTGGAATAGCTATATCACGTTCATGATATAGACGCTTTCATTGAGCTTGCTTACAAAACTGTGAATATGGTATTGCCACTAAGGCTGTTACAGAATTTAAAAGGCACACAGTAAAGTAATGAATTAAAATGCACACTCCACATGCCTCTCATGTGCCAGTGTCCCCAGGAAACACTGTTCTAGCAGTCGGTTGTGGTGCTCCCTTGTGCATGGAGGCCATTTACTCCAGGGCTGACCATGCTTAGCCATTAGGAGATGAGATCGGATGAGATGACAGCCTGTGCAGTGTCACATGTTTCTGTTTATGGTCTTTTTGTTCCTATAGCATTTGCTGCTCTTGTGAAGCAGTATCACGGATGAGATCACTTTAGCTTTCCATGGGAGGAAGATCTAGCTGATGCAGCAGGTATTCAGAGCAGGCATGTATATTACGTTCAAATTCAGCTCCTTCATCTGTGGATGTCTAAAATTTAGGAATCTAGCCTGAGTAAGTCATCTAGTAGTTCATGGAGAGAGAGGTAGCTCCAGGGGACAACACATCCTGTGGTAATATAGGGGTCTAAATTAAGCTGGAAGAAGGATTCTCTGGGGCGCCTATTTCTTCTGGCAGCTTTACCCTACCCACCATGAACTTGGATGTTGGAGCCAACTTTCTGTTTTGTCTTTTTAAAGCCAAATTAGTAAGGAAGCCATTAATTAATAAGTCAATTAAGAAGGAAGAAAAAGCAGAAAAATAAGATAATGCTCCAAGGAAGTAATGTTTTGTTTGTTTGTTTGTTTTGGCCAGGGAAACAACTCTGACAGAAATCTTTTAACAGTGTCTATGATGAAAAAGGCAGTGTTATTTCTGTTTCAGCCAAAGATAATGACTACATTTTGTGGTCTATTGCATTAATTTCTTTAATGAGCTTGTGTTCCTGAGAAGAGATGACAAACCTAGATGCAACTCCTGTCTGCTATAGGGCAGTTACAGCACATCAGCTGTCACGACACATCATGAAACACATACAAAGATTTTACAGGACTTTGTGCAAGAAAGAGTCCTTCTCTCTATCTGTCATTTCCGAGAAAATAAGAAAAGTGATAATTAGGCCTATTTAAGAGGTCTGGTTTAGCATCATGTGTCTTTCACACAGGCTACTGGGAAGGTTTTATAAGAAAGAGATTTAGTTTATGATTAATCCAAACCTTATTTAAACCAGACAAAAATCACTAGACCAAGGAAGAAACCCCAACTTGTGAATCTGAGTCTTGTGGGCCAGGACACATTTTCCTTTGGAAGCATTTATTTCTCTTTTAAGTGTAATCATGCAAAAAGTTAAACATTAAAAGCAGCAACAAAAGAAGATTATTGATTTATGTAACATCATAAAGGCATATCAAAACCCAAAGAACTTACCTCTGAAGTACATTTTAAGGGATGTACACTGCATAGTAAATTAATTTTACAGTAAAAGTATGGAAAAGTGGATTAATTTAAAGTTTGCTTATGAAACCTGAAACAGAAATACATAAATGGAAAAAAAAATAAAAGGAAAGAAAATTGTTATGCAGGCATTACAGTGGAAGAGCTTACTGCTACTGGGGAAAAAAATCAGAGGTTATTGCCACAAAACTACACTTTTGTCCTGGTTTCATTAGTTTACAGAATTATATGCCTAAATCTCATTGCCATCTATAAATATTAATGTTTTTCGAAAAGTCTAGATTCCTACGTCTAGACTGTGGATACTTTACTGAAACCACTGCCAATGTCTGTTTAATAAAGGTTTTTTTTCTACAGAAAAAGAAAGGATTATTCAGGGTATTGTGTCCGTTCCTGAGGTCTGAGTGCCAGTCTGGAGGACTCTGTCTCTCCACTGGCACACCGGCTCCTTAGAGGAAAGATGGATGAACTTTTTGTACTGGTGGATTGAGTCTGGACCTCAGTGTTCATCTGGATATTGGCTTTTCAGTCACAAAGTGATCCCAGATATAAGGATATCTGCTGTGAACAGAAAATACGCATGTGATAAAGAAGGCAAAGTTTCTTCATTTTAAGCCTTGATATACAGGCAGCCCAAATAAGGTACATACATACAATCAGGTCCCAAAACAAACAAACAAAAAAAACAACCAACCAACCAACCGGAAAACATATTTCCTAGTGCAAATAAAGCCACCGGGACAAATTGTAAAGGAGAAAAAATGTGTTTTGGTAATGAGATTGGCTATCTTTCAAATAAAACATTTTAGTTATCTATCTGGCTTGATGCATATATGCATATTAATAAAAGGTGAGCTAGATAAGTAATGATTATGAACATCTGTGTTATTACAACTCTGAAGAGTACTTCAGGGGTCAGGAACCAGCAGTATGTGGGGAGTTTTTGAATGGGATGTCGCAGAGCTGTGCCTGACTTAGAATGAGAGCAACTGGGCACAGCACCAGTGAGGAGACGAAGGGTCCTAGTGTGCTCCCAGTGGGCGCATTGTAGGGTTGGGTCCCTAGTCTGGCAGCATCAGACTTCATGTCAGAGCAAGAGATGGGTGTCACCACTGGAAGGAACTTAATTCCTCAATGGTAAGGCTGGTGGAAGGACAGCAGAAATTAGTACTGTTTTGAGGTAGTAATGAGTCAACTGAATGGAATGAGGATAGCTTATAAAGGCTTAGATCTTGTTTCTGATGTGTAAAGGAAGATGAAACGATCAAGGGAAGTTCATGGACAGTGATATGCCCAGTTAGCTGGTGAGCAGGAAAGGAGATGAACTGATGAGAGCGTTTTCATTGTGCACAGAGAGGGATGAGGCAGACTGAGACGTGACTATTTTTGAACCATAAAGTATAGGAAGTGGCAGGGCAAATTTTGGCTATGATCCAGTAGTAACCACAAATTATCTTATATAGACATTTATATAGAAGGAATAAATTTCTAACTTGGTTAAAATTAAAAAGCAATAACCTAAGTAATCGACTGGTTGATAAATCAGTGTAGTTCTGGGACAGAGGTAGAAAGGAAAGAATCAAATGAGAAACATAAGACCATGAGTCCAGCTGGGATAACTTTGAAAAATGTATGTTAATCACCTTTGCAAGAAAAACCTCTACAAATCATAGTTCCTAACACCACCTCCAGTTTTCCTGGTGCACAGCTGAGAGGTTGCCTTCAGTTCCACTTTCACAGGACAGCCACATGAAATAATTAACTAGCCAGTAAACACATCATCAGCACAAGCTGCTCCAAATTAGAGTGACTAGAAATGATAGAATGACCTCACCCTCCTCAGATGTAAGTCAACTAGTAGAGAGGCCTATTTTTGTTAACACCACATGGCTTGAAATAAATCATATAGTCACAGAAACTATCCCCGGTGATGAGCAGGGACAAGGGGACACAAGGACTTTGGCAAGCAAGCATTGTCAAGTGCTTGCTTTTGTGTGGGTGCTTAGTAAATCTCTACTTGACTGCATCACTCAGGAGATACCAAACTCTTCAGGCACTGAATTTCCAGTAGCAAATTTTTCAGACCCTCATCTCTCTGTTCTTGAATAGGTTTACAAGTACTTAAGTCTTGAAAGTACCAATTAGCTCATATCTTTATCCAGATCAAAAGTCTGTAGTGGTGATCATCTACTTCTTTCACTTTTTGTGATAAAAAGGCTTGAAGTATCCCTTACAAAATCTGTCCTTCAGCAAGATATAGAAGGAGGTACTATGGCACCTTTCATCCAATGGATCAGTGGTTATGGAGGTTTGGGAGACTTAAACACTTCCTTTGCCTAAGGAAATAATATAGAACTATGCTCCAAATTCAAGGCAAAGACCTCAAACACTGGGTTTGAGGATGTTCACAAAAGTTCCCTTCAGCTAGTTTAATGAAGTGGTTTCACTTTGCTTAAAATAGTGAAATACCCTTAAGGCCAGCAGTGAGAGTGTGTTTGTCTTAATGGTAGCTCTCCCCTTGTCATGAAGAAATGGAAGACTTTGTTTAGTCATTGGTTCACTGAAACCTGAAAGAGGAAAGAAAAAATAATGAATAGTATAAAATAATGAGAATAGTATTTCAAGGAACAAATCCCTTTAAGTAGACTGAGGGGAGGAGATATGGATTAAGATCAACACAGGCAGGGCAAGGGAACTGGTCTTGGGAGTCTATCATGTGGTTGTTAATAGTCTCTTAATAGAATTTCTGGATGAAAGGCCTAACTGTGTCTATTCTGGCTTTGTTTTATGAGGATCCTGAATATAGAAAGTACAGTTATAGGGTCCCTATGCTTCCCTTTTCCTTCCCCCAAGTAGTACTCTTTGGTAGTACTGGAAGAAGAATTGTTACCTTAGGGGTCCTCCCTGATATGATCCAGACCCTCAGATATTCTGACCTCCCTAAGGAAAAAATATGTCTTGATATACTGTAAAGCAGCAAATTAAGTGCCTGGAGTTACTATTGCTGTTTCTGGTGCATCATAGATGAAGCAGGAGCTAAAGAAGGATTTTGAAGCTTATGATTTTGAGGACCCTCATACTGGCATTCTATTGACTCACAGTAGAATATGTGTAAACAGTGTATATACCAATGGAAATCAAATGTATTACATGCAACAAAATATGGGAATATGTAACTGGAAGGGAATGCCTGGGTCCTTTAGTTCAATCCAGCCCTTTGCAAGCACCAGGAAGAGTCAAGTCAACGTTACATCTGGATGAGTCTAGAGAAGGTTTGTTGCATATCTGTAAATGCTCTGATATGTGTGCATGTATATGCATGTATGGATTCACCTGCATAAAGCTGGTACCAGTTCCTGAAGACTGTATAACAATGAAAGCAAGTGATCAAGGATGAACTCCTGCAGTAGGAAGGAGTTAGTTATGGCAAATACAAGTGAATAAGACTAAAAACAGATTCTAAGTAACTATAGGTCTGATGGTATTCCTTAGCCATCAGAAAAGTGATCGTAAACCAGCACCTCTGATCTACAGTCACTGAGGTCCCTACCACCAGATCTACAAAGCAGACAATGGGTGTGAAGGGTCTACTTGTCTCTGGGGGTCAGAGAGCACAAATGAGCAATGCATGGAGGCATGATGACATACTTTAGATTTGAAACATTTCTTTCTTCTGAAAAGGAAGTGTCAAAAACAGTTGACCCATCCCTGAAAAACATATGCAAAGATGGATACTGTCTGACTTAAAGTGGGTCAATCAACTCCAGGGGGCATTTTAAAATAAATAAATACATGAACAAAAAGAAGCCACATTTGGTCTGAAAGCTTTTCTAAGGTGTGTATGTGAGGGGAAAGCCTTCCATTTCCACTGCTGCAGTGCAACTTGCTGCACACTCCAATGTGTGCAATGGCAGTAATATATGCTTTGGTCTCTCTATTGCTTGCTTTTGATGTCAATGCAAACCCACTGGACATGCAGGAGGTTTGACTAGATCTGACAAAAGTAACCAACCAGATCTACCAACAAAATATGCAATTTAAAAATAACTTAGTCTTTAATAGCAACTAGAAGAGCAATCCATTTCAAATGTAAGAACTAAAATTATCTATATTTAAATTTGTGTGTTTCATATGAGTTTCTAATTGTTGCAATAACCTAACTGCATGGATTTTTCCTCCTAAAAGGAAATTAATCCTTTTGCTCTACCTTTGGGCATACAATTGATTTCTCATCATACTGGAGTTCTCATCAGCCTGTGCTAATTGTTATCCTAAGCAGCCAAATTAAAAAGGGAGGAGGCTTAGTTTGTCATCCCTAAAAGCATTTTCTCCATGATCAAGGTAGACTTTGCAATGCCTACCTTGTAACTATTTTGAAGAGATACAAGGTGAGTCCTCAGGGACTCAGTATATTACCTTTTCCCCTGCCCTAAATTCCCTCCAATTTGTTTCAAAGGATTATTGATCTGAATGCTAAAGTCATTAGCCTCAGCACTTAACTGAGGATGTGAAGAAGTACATTTAGGTTAGCATCACCAGGTCAAAGACACATGTGAGATGAAAATCATTTCTGGAGTTCCTGTGAATTGATCCAATAAAAGATCATATATTTGCCTGAATTCCCTGGTTCCCATATGTCACATCTTATTTCCATAAACATTTATGCCCCCATGGTAAGCCATTCTGATCTATTTATTTATTTATTTTTTACAAAGTCAGTAGCAAGCTAATAGAAGAGCGGGAAGGTGGTAAATTTTAAAGAGAAACAGGAAATTAGTGTATCAAAGAGGGCAACGTGAGATAACTGGATACAATTTATCTTCTACTCTGTACCTTGGACTAAAAAACAGTCATATAGAGTTGCTCATGTAGATGTTTTTGAGTACTGAGTATCAACGTGTCCTTCAGCATCCATAGTTCTCACCTACTGTGGTGGAGAAGACTGTCTCTGGGCAGAAGGTCACTATGGTTCTGGACTGAGACACTGCAATTTGCCCAAGAACAGCAGAGGCCCAACCCCACTCATTTGAAACCATGGGACAGGACTGAAATGTCAGAATTAACAATTGGAAGATGTGAATAATCGGCTCTGCAAGCTGGGACTCATCCAGAGCCATTAATATTTGGAGATTGTTTTAAGCCCTACAGCATGAGATTTAATGTCCTTTCTCAATGTTGTCTGAGGGTGAATTATTTTAATTAAAAATTTTAATCATCTATAAAAATAACTGTGAGACTTCCTGGTATCTTATGTAGATGTTTTATCACATTTAGAATCCTACTATTTTATTATTATTATTATTTTATTTTATTTTTGGCCTCAGCCCCATCCTGTAGCAATTAATTACAGTTTAATCACATGGTGAGTTAGAAATGACATTCCTTTGATCTCCCTTTCATTCCTCACCTCTTAATTTCCTTGAACATCTATTTGGACTCATGAGACAGAATCTTCTCCAGAGCATTCATTATCTTATATTCTTTTACCACATCCCCTCCTAGCCATCTGCTTTCTAAAATACATAATTGCAGCCTTCCTGAGGTTAGAATTTTGAATAGTCTACAAAGTGCTTTGAAAAAAAATATGGATCATTCTTAGATTTTTTTTTTTCCTTATGAACAAAAACTGTAAATATGCTGCATTCAACTGTGAGCTACTACTGATATTTGAATGCTACTTTATTACCTTCATATTTCCAACTCCTCTGGGTCATCTAATGTGTCATTGCTGACAGAGTAAGATCAAGGCTGAAATTCCCCCCCAGTTTAGATGTCAGCTCTTGATGCCCCATTCATCTTGCCTAATCTGCTCACTATGATTTATTATACCCCAAACTTCTCAAGTGCAGAAATACGAGTGTCCTGGCTGGCTGTGTGTGTGGTGATCTCTGACACAAACCTCCATTTCATACCACTGTCCTCAGCCCCCAGAAAGCAAATAAAAAACTCTTAACCAGACCAAAGCCATGAATAGGTAGCAGGCAGGTTGTGAGGAAATGGCCTCAATATGCATCACAACAGGCTTTGACAGGTTTAGACTGAACATTATGAACATTATTTTCACAAAAAGAGTTGTCAAGCATTGGGACAGGATGTCCAGGGAGGTGGTGGAGTCCCCATCCCTGGAGGTATTTAAAAGATGTGGATGTGGCACTTCAGGATGTGGTTTAGTGTCAGATTTGTTAGTGTGTGGTTGATGGATGGACTTGATGATTAACGGTCTTTTCCAACCTAAATGATTCTAAATGCTTTAGCTGTTTCTCTCCTTCCTGCCTCTACTCCTGTGTGACTGGGAAATCCTTAACTAAAGCCCATCCCTCAGCTCCTTTGAGCTCTTGTATTATGTTGGTGAAGATTACTGCAGTTCTGCAGCTATGGGATATAGAGAATTTGTGACACTTTTTCATCCAAAAGTAGAGGTTGTGGGTCTGTGGGCCTGCTGAGGTAGCAAAAATCCCCTGAGATAGGCATGAAAATTCCCATGATGGAAGTATGCATGGTTGTTCCCCCTAAAACAGGGACTTTCACTTCCATGCTCTTTTCTGGATCTCATCTAAGGTAAAGTGCCATGCTTCAGTTATGTAGATATGAAGTTTAGATATCATAGAATAATAGAATAACTGAGTTGGAAAAGACCCACAAGGTTTGTTGAGTCCAACTCCTGGGTCCCTAAAGGACCACACAAAAAATCAGACCATATATCTGGGAGCACTGTCCAAACAATTCTTGAACTCCAGTAGGCTCGGTGCTGTGACCAGTGCCTTGGAGAGCCTGTCCCAGTGCCCAACCACCTCTGGGTGCAGAACCTTTCCCTAACCCCCAGCCTGACCCTCCCCTGTCCCAGCTCCATGCCATTCCCTTGGGTCCTGTCACTGTCCCCAGAGAGCAGAGCTCAGCGCCTGCCCCTCCGCTCCCCTCGTGAGGGAGCTGCAGGCCGCCATGAGGCCTCCCCTCAGCCTACTCTGCTCTGGGCTGAATAAACCAAGGCACCTCAGTTGCTCCTCAAACATCTTCCCCTCCACAC
Source organism: Anas platyrhynchos (assembly GCF_047663525.1). Classification (NCBI taxonomy): domain Eukaryota; kingdom Metazoa; phylum Chordata; class Aves; order Anseriformes; family Anatidae; genus Anas; species Anas platyrhynchos. Next base: position 8,571,647 of record NC_092620.1, on the reverse strand, counting down.
CCTTCACCATCTTTGTTGCCCTCCTGTGGACACTCTCTAATGGTTTTATATCTTTCTTATTGTGTTGCCCCAAACTGCACACAGTATTCGAGGTGAGGCTGCACCAGCGCAGAGCAGAGTGGGACAGTCACTTCCCTTGACTGACTAGCAATGTTATGCTTGATGCACTCCAGGATATGGTTGGCCCTCCTGGCTACCAGGGCATGCTGCTGGTTCGTGTTCAGCTTGCTGTCAACCAAAACCCCCAGATTCCTCTCTGCAGGGCTGCTCTCCAACATCTCATCCCCCATTCTGTATGTACAGCAAGGGTTGCCCCTTCGCAGGTGCAGAATCCAACACTTGCTCTTGTTAAACTTAATACTGTTGGTAATTGCTCAGCTCTCCAACCTGTCTAAATCTCTCTGAAAGACTTCACTATCCTCGATGGTGTCAATAGCTCCACCCAATTTGGTATCATCTGTGAACTTTCTCAAAAAACTCAAAAAGTCCTTCATCCAAATCATTTATAAAAACACTGAAGAGGACTGGTCCTGAAATGGAGCTGTGAGGAATCCTACTAGTGACAGGTCACCAGCCTGATGTAACCCCATTTACAAAAACTCTATGGGCCTGACCCATCAGCCAGTTGCTCACCCATCTTATTATGCTTTTATCTGACTGTTTTCTGGTCATTATGTCCAGCAGGATACTGTGGGAGACAGTATCAAAGGCTTTACTGAAATCCAGAAAGATTACATTGACTGGCTTCCTTTGATCAACTGGCTGGGTGATCTCATCATGGAAGGAAATAATATTTGTTAGACATGACCCTCCCCTCGTGAATCCGTATTGGCCCTGACCGATGACAGCATTGGCCTTTAAGTGTTTTCCAGTAAATCCCAGAATAATCTCCATAATTTTACCAGACACTGAAGTGAGACTGATTTAACCTGTGTAAATGCACACTGGTAAACCCCTCTAATATGAGCCAGTAGAATATAACAAGGAAAAAAAAGAAACCCTGAAGGGAGATATTAAAAAGGTTAGTTCATCTTGGAAGTCTGTCCTTGTGCTTCTAAGAAGCATGAAGAAAACAAACAAACAAACCTAATCTGCTTCTATGTGATTAAACCTGAAAAGCTAGGACAGAAATAACAGGGAGAGGGTAGGAGAAATTGTTCCCCAAAAAAAGTTTGAAATTTAATCCTTTAGAAGTATGACCTGCCCTCACAGTCAGGAGCTGAAAGGAAAAGCTCTGCTCCCGAGATCAAACAGGCACACAACAAATAGCAAGTCCTTACATGTGGCTGCTGCAGTTGCATGCATAGAGGGAAAGAGGGTGCATCAGGAAAAGTCACATTGCACAGGAACCAAGCAGCAGATACCATCAATGTTTGCACATCACCTCATTAATGCCAGTGGGTCTGTGCCAGGTGTTGTCTTGTTTCAGGGCTGGATGCAGCCCTCACACCACAGTGCTTGCTATTGTTGTCTGTATATAGAAGATTTCTGATTTAGAAAGGACTTGAGCTGGTGAATAGTAGCATATTCCAGTGCTTTTAGGAAAGAGTCACAGCAGCTTGCTCTCTACTCTGTATTCAGGTGCAATGAGAAAGCCTAATACTTATTTTATTCCCTGGTATAGCTGCATGGTGCAAATGAAAATGCATGAAACATGATCATAAGGGACGCAAAAAGCCTTTTTTTTTTTTTTTTCCTAGAGGGCTTAATTACTTATAACTCCAACTGCCTTCAGTTTTTGGACTCAGTTTTGCAGACATCAGGCCTGAAATGCAAACAGAAAACAAAACAGCTCTGTTCCAGACAAGAAAGGTGAAATGAAAAAAGTACTTGAACATTATTTTTTCAGCTTTAACTCAAACTGACAGCCACTATGGTCAGATATATACTATAGCAAAACCTCATTACTGCAAAATGTAGTTTTCTGCAGTACTCAAGTAAAATTTTATTCAGCTATTATCTCCACCACTCTGCTGTTGTAAACATCATTGCATTAAATGTCTGTGTCTCTAAAGGGATTTCTGCTCCTTATGACAACACACTTGCTTTCAGGAGAAGAAACAAAACCAAACAAATCTTCAATACTATACACACAAACTATGTGCTTTGGCATCAGCTACTGCTTACAGCAAGACAAGCTCACCTAATGCTGTCAATGATGTTGTGGGTGTAGATGAATACGTATGCACGTTTGGGATCTTAGTCCTTCCCACCACTTAACATAATCTTCACTGTGGCAGAGCCTCTCCTATAAATACTCTGCTTTTTAAGGCATATATCTTTGTTTTAAAAAGCTACCACACAGAAGGGAGAGCTAGCTTAAACAGGTAAGTTACTTGTACTAAGAAATAATGGAGATGGAGTAAAGCAGATTTAGAAAGAAAGAAAAAGGTATTCTGCATTGGAATAGGTTAGGGTTGGAAATGGATGTTACAGGTCAATATTGTTGTCTTTGCAAGGAGAGACTAGAAATCTCCTAGCTGTCTGTCAGTCTTGACGTTAGTTCATTATTGTGCAAGGCTTTGGTTATTTTCTGCACATAATTGAAATGCTTTGAATACTCCTGTTTGAAAGAGGTGTCAAGATCAGCTGGTAAAAAGCAACTGCAAAGAAAGTGAAATACCATATAGACTGTAACTTCATTAGCGGTGTCGTCTTCCCTGTGGTGATTATATTCTGTTCTCACCATCATATTTTTTTCAGTTATCTGAGGTAAAGGTGATAGTTTAAGGTATTTACTAATCAAATAAGGGAAATCTAAGTTGTATGGAGTTTCCAAAAATTATTTCTGCTGTGATGGATGTGGAAATTGGTATGATAGCCTCTGAGGTTTCCTTGAGGATCTTGATATATTAGTACCCATAATGATGCGTGATGTAGTAAAAGCCATGTTGAAACAAATTATTCAGGGAAAATGAAAAGAGTAATCTGTTTGTTTACTTGCTGATCCCCAGCTTGGCTTTCCAGCTCAGTGGCTTGTGCAAAGTTCTCCTGTAAGTTACGGACTTGTACACAGATGTATTATGCTTATTGTAGAAATTAAATTAAATTTCTAATAGGAGACTTCTATTTCTTTTTCTATTTTTCCCCTTCCCCGGGTTAAAAACAAACAACAACAACAAACAAACAAACACACAAAACTACCTATCTGCTCCTTCTAAAGCAGCAGAAGCTATTCCACATAGTAGGGGAAAGGAGGATTCTAGGAGGATTCTTATAGTGGTGCTGATCTGAAGACATAATGCAATCTTCTCCACTCAGGACTTGCTAATTTGGATCAATCAACAGATTCAGCTGTTCAGATGAGTATGACTGTTAGGCCTGAGAAAATGAAGTTTACTTTTCTGAAAGCATGCTGGAAAGAGATCTAAAATAAGATTACTGTTGAACACCAACCCTTTAAGAAAGGATGGACAGCATTGAAGGAGGAGGGATCTATTTAGAAAGCTATAGGCAACAGGTGAGATCGTACCTTTAAGTAGCTCCTGCAAGTTGCATCTTCAGTATGTGGTCATACTGCAGAAATTATTGTGGAGCAGCTTGAAGACCAGCTAAAATGGAATGCAATTAGTTGTTCACAGGCGCTTTGTTTTTATTGAGTACCACCATGGAGTTTGAAAGAGGGAAAGTCTTCCAAGCGGCGTAGTGGATGTCTAAATGCTGAGGATGAGGGAACTGCTGAAGACACAGGGGAGGTCTAAACATACAGCCATGGGTGTTTGCGAGTGTGCTTTTTTTTTTTTTTCCCCCTCTCTCTTAAATGTGGCTTATTTGAAATTTTTGGAGTAATGTTAGGAAAACCATGTGGCACGCTGTCTTGAAAGAAAGACAGAATCATATTCAGAAGGGATAAAAGTTGTGGACAGACACTTTGATTATTGCACCGGATGGTTGCCTTGGCAGAGTTTACAAAGTAACAGGATGTGGATAGAGGCATGGGTGGCATTTGTAATAGGCCATTACAACTCTGTGTTTTATTGTGGGGGGGTGTTCCACAAGTAAGAGGACCAGCCCTGCTCCCAGGCAAAGCTGATGCCTACCTTTCCCTGGAGCAGGAATGACTAAATTTTATATCCTTGTTTGACTCACCATTAAGTCTTCGCCTCCCCAGGTCTTTTGCATGCCATTTATCTGGCTTGACTGGAGTTCAGTGGTTCATTCGTTCTAGATGATCTCCTTTCTGCCAGGAACTCAGGTAACTTTTGCCATGGTCCCTTAAATATGCATCATCATAGTTGCCTGGACTTGGCAAGGCATTGCACACACCCTTCAAATCAAAGGCAATGCCAAGCAGAACTTGCTGGGGTGTTAGCAGTGGTTTAAACAGAGTAAATGTAATGTGTGAAAGGAGAGACTTCAAAGGACAATTGCACTACTGCATGTTTTGAATGTTTACTAATGTTAAGCTCCACTAAAATTACCAAAAAGATGAAGATGCTAGTGAGGGAAGGTAGGAGGCTGTAGGTGTTTCCCTAAGTGTTTGTGTGTTTCTCCTCGGGAATGTCCATTATTGAGGTGGGCTGGGGTGCTCTAACAGTTCTGATCTTTGCTTTGTTCTTCTTAACTCTCCTCTGGAGATCAGACCTTCCCCAGCAGGTGTTTTATAGTTCTGCCACCTCTCCTGCTGGTATTTATTTATGGGCTCATTAAGTAGTATTTTACATAGTTAGTTTAATTAGGGACTCCTCAGCTCTGATAAAAGATTGTATTAAATCTTATATAATCCCTGCTTGGCTTATTTGTTTGCAGGCTAATTCTCCACCCATGTTGACTTAATAAGACATCTTTTAATACTCTGCTCCAACCTCTGTTTCTGGGATGCTAGTGGAAACTGAAGCTTTACTGGGAAACTGAGCCAGCCCCCATGCAAGGAGACTGCTTTTTTATTTTCACTGGTGAACCTTGTGCAATCTCCTGGTAACACTGAAATCAGTGGAATGCACCCTGAAATCAGAGATGTCTAGGCTTTTCCTATAGATAGGGTCTAAACTAAGGACTTGATTATATTTTTTCTTTCTTTCTTTTTAAAATAAAATTGTTTCTTCTCTGAATATGCACCAGATAAGATCTATGGGGTGAAATCCTGGCTTTTGTGAAGACTATTGACACTGATAATGCCAGATACCAGTTTATTTCATGTCCTTAACTCTGGTGTTAAATGCTGTGGTGGCTGAGTTGTTCACACAGAGCTGGCAGACGTGACATAAGACCTGCAGGAACCCTGGTCTCTTCTGGAGAAGCAGCTGAAAGCCAGTGGGAAAGCCTGGGGTATCTCAAATGGCATCAGACACCTCAGTTTAGGCAACTGAATGCCACCATGGGTGAGAGCCTGTATGATGTAAAATCATCTCCTCTTTTTCCGTAAGAAATCCTTGTAATAAAGTATATTCCATATAAATTTGATACTTTATATTTTCAATAGTACACTGTAAGCAAAGTGATTTTGATGTCTGCCACTGTTCTGCACTCCTGTGGTGACTACCAACCAGAACAGTTCTGCCAGAAACGCAGAAGTTTAAGCCACGAGTTTTTAGCACTTTGACCAAAGGAAAATGTGTCAGATCTTCATCTTATCTGACAATTCTGTGCATATCTTCTTAATCAAAAATAGAAAGCAGTGATATAATTAGGGAAGACCATGTGAAAATTCCTTTCGTTTTGAATATCTGAGATGTCAGAAAATGAAAAAATAACAACAACAAATAAGCAAGGTGAGGGAATTAGCAGAAATCCTGATTTTTTTGGAAGACCTACCCCAGGCACTACACTTTCAGATGCTTTCTTGCATAAGCAACTTGTAGCACAAGGCTGGGCTGTGTTGTCATGGAGACTTTCAGGATACCTCATCATTTTGCTAGAAAATACAAGTTTTGGAGTGGCTGTCATATTAATTTAGTCACAAGACCAGACTTCCTACTGGTCCTATCCCTTCATCCCTCATTGCTGTTTACACTAAATCTTTTTTATGCCCTTGCAGAGCATAAGGGTGGTTGCATGTTCTTTTATGAAGCTGTCTTTGCATGAATTGACAGGGCACAGTGGAATAAATTAGTGTGAAGAGGGATTTATGGCATGGCTGAGAAAAGAGTGCAGAAAGGCTTCGGTTCTGTGAGGGAAGAAATCTGTGTTGCCATCACCAAAAACATGGTTTACCATTTGCTCGGTCATGTGGCACTGACCAGATGGTGCCTGGAGGGAAAAAAAAAAAAAATCCAGTTTCTGTGTATGAGAGAGAACCTGAATAACTCCATTGTCTATATCTGACATGATTCCAGATTTAGTACCATGTGCAAAAAGATCTGGAGCCCCAGCTGACATTAGAAATGCTGAATATGGATGTATTAATCTGTAAAATGGTTTGTGTGTGTAGTAGAAGGAAACTTTCAGACCTCCAGGGCTAGAAGTCTTAAATGCCCCCAGGAGTCTACCTCTCCTTCAGATGGGATTTGCCCAGCAATTATGCAGCAAAACGGGTCCGATTCCTGGTGCGTCCAGTGCTGGCCTCAAGCTGTCAGCCCACTTAAGAGGGTATAAGAGAGAATTGACATTGAATTGTCATGTGCAGCTCCCAAACATGGTTTTCACTCTGACTTGTCTCTTGTCCTTCCAACCATTCTTTGCTCACTTTTGCCCTGACATCCACACCAGCATTCCTCTTTGGGTATTCATGAATTTTCACTCACTTCATCCTCTGCTTTCCCTGCCCCAGCCTCAAACACAATTACACCTTCATGGTGCTCCTTCTTCTCTCAGCTTTGCCTCTCTTCTTTTTGCCTGGAACCAAGGAGGCTACCTGATGCTGCTGCTATCAACCAAGTTACGTACTATTTACAGGGACACAAATTTCTATTCAGGTCCTTTCCAGGAGGTGTGTGTAGGTGGAGCTGATAGATGACATCGGAACCTCACAAGGCTATTTCAGACAGATAGCGCAGAAAGAAAATGAGCCTACGGTAGGTTAGGTTGCTGTGTCCTGTCTGCTGTCCCTCAGATTTATTTCACTTCTGCAGGATATATATGCTACATGAAACCTATTTCAGGCTATGTCCTGAAAGTTCTGTTTGTCCCCATGTCTGCCTTATTTCTTAACCCAACCTCCTTCACCCCCAACAGCTAAAGGCAAATTAAAATGTCTCTGGGTGGTTGTAATTTGTCAGTGCAAATTCTCACATTTCTCCAAGTCAATTAATTTTCAAGGAGAAGAGGCGTTACACTTTGGATTCTAGCTGATTTGTGGAAAAATTCTGTGCTTTCTCCTTCTGAATGATGTCTTCTTCCATGTTAAGGGACTGAGTGGTGGTGGGATGCCAGCAAAACCCTGGATGATTGTAGGGAGGGAAAAGGTTCCCTGATGTCCAGAGGATTTTCCTTTCCTTTCTTGCCTCCTAGACTTTTTCAAGCATCTCCCTGGATGCTTTAGTCCTCTTGTTGATGACCACAGTCCTATCATTTCACACTAGTGGTTAGTCCAGGGGACCTGTACAGATGGAAACAGGGGTGTGCCCTGGTGGGGCAGCAGGATGGGACATTCCCTGCTTGCCCCAGGGCAAATTACATGGTAGGGTTTAGCGCTGTTATGTTAAAACTTGGGAGTGATGAGAAATAATATTTGACAGGTTGCTCTGTAGTCTTCTAAAACCTGCTGTTGGTATTCCTACACATAGTTCCCCTCATGTCTGAAATGTCCCCCAATTTGTAGAGATTTCCAGGTGCACAGGAAGGGGAGAGTCGCTGCTTCTGTAGAGCGTCTTGACATCTTGACATCTCCTCTGGTCCCAGTTTAAGTTAGTGGATACCTATCAATTTACATTTCCTCAGAATTATTCCCAGAGAATGTTGTGTTCTGCTGAACAGCTCATCCTACTCATCTCTATACCCGTAATCAGCTTCAAGAAATGCAATGAAATGGGAATGGAACTGGTTTCTGTTTGTCCTCACCTTCAAGTTGGTTGTACTCTGCAGTACGGAGAGCTCTCCCAGAGAATGGGTCCCTGTGTTGCTTCTCAAGAGTAAACAAAGAAAAAAGAACTATGTTTTCTCGCAGTAATAAAATGCAAAACATTTTCAGAAATAGGGATTTATTCTTTATACCTTTATTTTATGTTTGGTGGTGTGTATTCAAGCGTTTCCAGCAGAAGGCATTCCAGTTTCTGCATTGCTGATCAGTGACATGTTTGAGCAGGTACAGTTTTTCCCAAAGATATTGAAAGAATTAAAATCAACTACAGAGTGACAAAAGAGGAGAGGTTACAGTTGTAGCGTTTGTACAGGATCCTAGGCAGTTCATTTTGGGCCTTTACAGAATCACAGAATCACAGAATTTCTAGGTTGGAAGAGACCTCAAGATCAGACATGATACTGTTAAAAAGGACATTTGAATTAGGTGCTTTTAACTTCAAAGGTGTTATAGGTGCTTAGTCCCACTTAAAAAAAAAAAAAAATATATATATATATATATATTAAAAACAACAACAACAAAAACAAACAAACAAAAAACCACAAAAGACAACTCTTGGTCTCCGAAAAGCTAGGCAATGATAAGTGTTTGATGGTTATTTTAAGTAATCTTCTCTTCTGCATTTAGCAAGCCACGATAAATCTTATTTATAAATGCCAGCATAAACATTTGCAAACTCTTGACATGATGAAGCAGACTGGGGCTTTTAAGAAATTAGAAAAAAGCTAATTCATGTGTCTCTTTACCTGGCGTGTGCTGATCTTTTCCAAATGCAGCACATTAGCCAAATTACTTGCAGTGCATCCTACTAATGCAAGCGTGTTTGTAGCAGAGGTATATATTTTATAACCCCAACAACATTCCTCTATAGTAAGAGAAAAAAGGAACCCTAAGATATGCCAAATCCTGCAGTGATCTCTTTCTAAGAGATATTTATCTAAGAGATATCTTATCTAAGAGATATTTAAATCTGTTTAATAGTGATTGACTAGAATGTCCCAATTGTGTATGCGTACAGAAGGCTTAGAAGAGATGGATTAAATGATTTAGCAAATTTCTCACCCTGCTTGGCTCAGATGGATGCATATATATGACTTATATTTACCTGGCAGGTGTTCCTTTCCCCTCTGTCCTTTGGTCTTGTTCCTTCTTCTCTTACTCCAATCAGGACTTTAACAAAAACAAACAAACAAAAAGAAATAAGCAAGATGCTTAGATAGTCTGGGCAGTCGGTATGTGTGTAGCAGTATGTAGGGCACCCAAAGATCTGTGAATATCTGAGATTTCCTTCAGACACTTCTGTGTGGCTGGTTAGGTAGGAAAGCTGAGACAGAGGAATTAAGACGATGCCAATTAAAGGATTGTCTCATGGTGGGAGTTCTTTGTTTATCTAAATACAGCATTCAGGTAACATTTAGCTCATTTGTATCTGTACAAAATTTTAGTAATTTGATGTATGCCCTACCTGACAGCAGCATGTCTACATGGCAGGAAAAATACTGCCACATTTTGAAAGACTGGGTAACAAAGTACGTGATGGAGAGGTGGCCTGGCTAGCATGTTTGAAGTCTGGCCTGAGCTCAGACTTGGATAAAAGTTTGTTGAGCATCAGGCAGGAGATGCTTTGCCGACTACCATACTGCTAACTCCAACATCATGACAATGGAATACAGCAAATAAACCTAGAGATATCAGCCTAAGATATTTAGAACCTCAGTGTGAGCAGACAAGTCCTGTGTCTCTCTTATGCCACCTCTTCAAGGCAGTGGATTACCATGTATAGGGTCTTAGTGTCAGCTTCCTTGTTTTTATTTTCTCCATCCACTTGTCTGAGGATGCACGTGTCTTTGTAATTTATCAAGACAGGTGCTGTGGCAAGAGATTATGGCAGCCCAGGGGAAGTCTGAGAATTGCAGGTAATGTGCTAGCTTCCAGCTACATGGCCAGCTTTTCTGGCTCATTTGGGTGAGGGCTGTTCTGTTTTAGGATTTCATTCTGGACACCAGAACAGAACACCTTCTACCTTGTGGACACTGTGGTTGTCCACAGCCTCTTCTTAGAGACTGAGAATAGTCTTATACCCTTCTGTCCACCTGTAAATGAAGCCAAGGGCTAGACTCTCTGACTTCTGTCACCCCAAATGATCAGTTTTTGTGTCTGTAAACCATTTTAAATACCTGATGCCATTATAAACACTTATCTGACAAACTTGGAGGGACGTCATAAGGCTTAATTAAATGTTTTCAAAGTGTTCTGCCCTGCTGAGATGCAAGGTAGTGCAAAAGACAAAATATTATTACAAATATAAAGTCTATCACGATCTGGGAAAGTAGGTGTCTATACAAAAGCGTAGTCACTTTCTGTTGCAGTCTGCAAAGAGAGTGTAAATGACAAACTCCAAGAACTTCTCCCCAAAGACAGATTCGAGGTTGACACAAGATGCTGTCTCCTGCATAGCAGGTAAATTATGAGTATAAGACAGCCAGAAGGTGAGATTAATTAAGTTTTTTTTTCTTTCTCTCTCTCCCTTTTTCTCTGTTTCTTATAGCAATGCTTACCTTGTTGAGGCCAACATCTGAGCAAGATACTTTACCTGTCTTTATAGCTGAGAAGAGAAATTAGCTCTTTTTTCACAGTCCCCAAATCTGGTTTTGGTTCTTTATTTTGGGCAATATGAGTTTTGCCCTACATGGTTACTAGGAGAGCAGTTTATGCTTTTTGTTATATTTCTAAATCTACCCTATATACGCCTAAATAGGCGTATACATGTTTCATGTCTTGAAACATGGATCCTGTCAGCCAATGTGCTATAGAAGGATTTGGGGTATAAGTATGACCCCTCCCTTTTCATGAAGATAACCTGTTTATAGTCATCATGGGTCTATCATTCGGTAATGTTGGACTTCATGATCCTTGTGGGTCCCTTCCAACTCAGGATATTCTATGAATCTAATGTATTAGTGCTACAGAAAGTCCAAAATATCTTCAATGAAGCTGAAATCCAGTCCATGCTGAGACCATGAAGCTAAGCTTGTTTTAGCTGGTGAGTCTGAAAATTACTTTCAGAGAGATTGTCCCCCATGGGCTGGGCATTGGTGCGCTCTTCAGATCATGCTTTTTCTGCAGATGGGAGATCTCCGCTGGATGTAGATCGTATCAGCAAAACTATGCAGCTTGGTAAGGGTAAAACCCATGGATTACACTTGCTCATTTACTTTCCATGCTGTTACTAGTTTTGCATTTGATATCCTTCTCTGGGTAAAGTAAATAAAACTTATATGTGACTAAGCAGCAGCCATAAAGGAAATCAGTTAAGCTTGCTGCTGGTGTCACTAGAGGGGAGCAATACTAAAAGCAAAAGAAGATGATGTGAATCATGTGTAAGAAGAAAATAAAATTCCCATCTCCTTCTGCAACATCTCCAGGCATCACTTTATACTACAGCACAATCACAGACATTGGAAAAACTCTATGATCTTATTGCTGCTCCTGTTTTTATTAGTCTGGAATTAGTGCTGTCTGTAGTGTTTGTCAGTGCAATCTGAGAACAGATTAAAAGTGTCATAATGCAATACCAGGGCAGATAAACTGAGGATTATTCAAGAATATTTTGTTTTCTTGCTGGGACAGTATTTAGTCATCAAAAATTTTAAGGTATAGAAACCAACAGGCTCATGATGCTTGGAAGGAAATAACTGAACAACAGGCCATAAAGTACTTTCCTGAAATTACTTTCCTTTTCCTCTCCAGGGGTTGGTATTTGATACATGTGTTTGGGAAGCTGTTGCAGAGCTAGTGACAACAGTGGAGAGTGTGACAATGGTGCTGCAATGCTAGAACTGTTCGAGCAATGATGGGAAGAGATGCTGGCCAAATGCTGGGGTCTGTTAGTGGAAAGTGGGTATGGACTAACTGGCAGGGGCAGCAAAGCCTTAATATCTGAGGTGCAGGCAGAAATCAGTGGTGTTGCAACTCCTGTTTGTCCAGCATAACCTACTTAAAGGAGACTTCACTTCAATGGGAAAGCTTCCTGATGTTTTCTGAAAATTGAGTCTATTAAATTAATTTTGATTATATTTAATTAGAACTTCAAAACAGTCTGCTATCCTCGGCTCCATCAGTGTTAAACACTTTTATAAGATAGTAAAGCTACAAGAGCAATTAATGTACACGCTAATGCAGGAGCTGTAAATATGTTCAGTACAGTCAAAGTGTCTTAAATAGCACTTACAGCATTGCTCTTTGTTATTCAAAGAGAAAATATTTTGATTCATCTGAATATGTGTTAAAAGCATTAGTGCTTTTGGAAGCATCTGGAGCCATGGTGATTTGTACTTCTGCCCTGACATTAATTTTCCCATTTCTTCACTAGTGTACTAATCATCAAGGCAAGAAACCTTGCAGGTAAAGCATGCAAGCGTGAGCCTGGCTTGCTTCTTCCTGGATTTCTCTTCCTGCCTTACCACAACTGTTGCATTAATTTGTCCAGGAAGAAGATGGGAGTAAGAACAACGATTAAATGATAGCTATGCCACAAAGCCTCTCACCTCCTCTGCTTAGCCAGTCATCCATTCCATGATTAGGGTCAGCCTAAATTGCTTTAAGTTAATAATAGGCTAGTTAATCGTGCAGATTCGAATTGGTGGTGCTCATAGGTCAATCCTTTCTGCATGAGATCCCCTTCTTCCAGCTGATTTCTGGCATCACCTATCTGCTCCAGAGGTGAGAAGAGATTTTAAAGCATGAGGAGATTTGGAGTTTAGCGTAGGGAGTGTAGAAACTGCTCGGGAGAAGAACCTGCTGTGGGAAAGATGATGGGAGGGAACTTGAATGGACTGACCCCAGATTTGTGGGAGGAATGGAGTACCAGTAAAGTTTGTTCTTAAAGCCCTGGGATCCTCTTGACCAAGCTTTTCTTTTTCTCATTTGGGATGTAGAAATATTTCAGCAGACAGATATAACAGATCGAGCATTTCTCACAGAAAAATTCAGTGGACTTTATTTCCTTTCTTTTGGTCCAAGTTCTAGTGTCTATGGAAAGGAAACTTTTTTTTTTTTTTTTTTCCTTTCGGTGACAGATTAAATAAATCAATTTTAAAGTTCTTTGGCCCCTTCACTTTGATGATTTTTTTTTTTCTAAATCTCTTTCCTATTCATCTTTTCTATTCCTGTTCTAATCAGCCTGTTTAAGAGCTAACTGAAAATTGTTCTGGAAAGAGGTGGATCACATAAAAATGCTATAAATGGTGTGATGTGTGCCCTGAATTTGGGACTGAATGCAAACTTAAACTATTTTAAGAACAAAGGAATATTGAGAGTTAAACAGTAACAGAGATCAGCTGGTTAAAGATGAGCACAGATGTAACAGAAAGGGATAGAAATTGGTGAAAACAAAGATACTTTTTTTTATCTGTGGAAATCTTTTTCAGAAGCAGCTACAATGAAATGCTCTCACTTTAGAGTTATCCATCTGCAGTGTTAGAAAAACATAGAGTTAAGATATACTGAGTTATTTTTCTATCCCTGCTCATTTTTAGGGATTATAGTTGAAAGACTTTTCTCTCATGATAAGGATTAAATATGCTACATCAGAAATGGGTTTTGACTTCAGAACTCTGTTTCTGCAGTCTTGTAATTTAAGAAAAAATAACAACAGTTGTGAAGTCCAAAAAGAAAATGGCAAATGAGCAAAGGCATTACTGTGAAATGTCTGGCTTTCAATTGAACAATTGTTAAATGAAGCTAAAGTATACATTTCACTGCTGTTAACTGTTAGTGATTTGAAAAGATGTGCAAGAATTAAAAAAAAATAATGAGACAGTGTCTTAAAAATAACTTTATTGTGAAGCTTAATGATGAAAATAATTTTGTATATGAGTGCATCTGATGTCCAGTAATTTAAGTTGTAGGCTGTCTATCCTTGTTGCTTGGCAATTTTGATCTGTGGGGCTTGAAGAGAACAGCTAGGCTCAGTCATTACCCACCAGTGCGCTATGGATCTGCATAATCACAGCACTGTGACAGTTAAGTAAATATAGGATTTACCAGTAATATTCTGTAAGCGTAAAGTAGAAGAATAGCTCTCAAAGTGAGTACATGCAATTACAGCCACCTGACCTAGAGATCAGCTAGGATGGAAATTCACAACAGCTTCATAATGATCACCACACATGTTGAGGCTATAGTGAGCAGAAGGCAGCTCAACTTTTATTTAAAGTGCAATAAATTACTATAGATTTATCATGGCAGAATAACAAGTCAAAAGCTAAAACCTTGGCTTTTTTTTTTTTTTTTTTTTTTTTTTTTTTGTATGGCTATATGAATAAATTACCACGAGCTAAACACTCCACATGAAACTTGTCTTTATCCAAAAGAAAAATAAAAGGCAATTTAAACATTAGTGCTTTTAACTAGGGTCAGCTTTATACTACTTTGACATGGCTATCTAATCTGTTCTACACAGCCTTTTATAGTAAATATCTCAATAATGGAAGACAGTATCCACATTGCCATTAGTGCTATGAAGATCTAATGCACAATCAATATGATGTACAGTAAAAGAAAACCAATTATTAACCAATATGTTAATGAAACAAATTAGCTAGAAAGATGGAGCTTGCACTTGGACATTTGTTTTGTGTAATTAAATTCCAATGAATCATGTAGGGCATCCTTCAGAGTAGCTCTAGAGAAAAATGAATATAGAAGAAATGAGAATGGCTAGGGAGACTTATTAGCCCTGTGTCGGTCATTCACAACTCAAAGCCTCTATTATGTGGGAGGAGGAAAACTTTTTCCTCAGTTTGAGGGAGGAAAAGGTTTTACTGTCTTATGTCTGAGGAGGAAAGTTGTGGTTTGTGGTTCAGTTCCAGACCCTATCGGAAGGAGGATATCTGGGAGACACTTGCTTATGTCACAGCAGCAGCAATCAGGACAGAACTTATCAGGACATAGTTTTCCATGGTTGTTCATTCCAGTATATGAAAGTAGAAAGAATCTTATTTACCTCTATCTACAACAGAACTAAAAATGGTTTTTCATTTGTTGGATCCCTTTGATATAATTTGGCTGTAGTAGTTGTCTCTTGCAAAATAAGAGGATTTCACCTCATCCTCAAACTAAAGCTTGCTTGCAATATGCCCTATCTTGCTAAAGAAGAATCTTTGCAGGAGAATATCTTGTAAATACATTTATTTATTTATATATTTATTAAATCTGAATTGTTCTTGCACAACTCCTCTGTTGCATCATTTTTGCAGAGATTTCTTCTCAGATATATCCAGAAGATCTTGAGAAAAATCCTGTTTGCATTGTGTTTGGCACCTTACTACAGTTAATAATCCTGCTAAAGCCTCAAACTCAGAAATGCATTATGCACTAATCTAGCGTATCTCAATATATCATGGGACCTCCCAGTCTGTGTGTGGGATAAAGAGCATTTCTAACATGGGGTTGTGTCATTACGTGTTCGTGTTGCAAGAATAATAAACTTACACGTCTTATCACAAAGCTATATGCAAAGCAAAAACAGTCCTTGAGAGCTTCAGTTTAAACAAACAAACAAACTACAACAAAAAGAAACATGCTTGTAGCAAACTTACAGAACATATTAGTCACCTTGATGTAGAGCTTATTCATCTTTTCCATTTTAATTGTAAAATCTGTTCCCTTCTGGAACCAAGGCAAAAACCATTCTCACAGGTGAAAATGCACAAGCTTTAACAATATGAGAAAATTCATTTCTTACTGCCATCTGCCTCTGGGATGTAAATAGGAAGGGGTTTGATACTGTATATGCTCTGCCTTTGTGATTTAGCTAATCCTGCTGTGATATGGTCCCACATCTGAAGCAGTGACTGTCAGCAGTTCCTCTGCAATAATGCACATCAAAAGGAGAGTGAACAAAAGAAATACAAAGCCAAGAGGAAAAAGAAAACACAGGAATCTCAGTGCATGACAGCTTCACGATCAAATTAAATATTTTCCTGTTTTCACGTCACTTTTTTCTACCTTCTAAGGACTTCCATAGAAGGGATGGTCCACTACTGTGTGGAAAAGCTTATACACTCAGAAAAGGAGTTTTGGGCTCTTTTCTCTATATTAGGCTTCCTTTGTGACCACTCTATGACTCTGGGTGCAATCTCACATTACAGAAATGGAAACATTACCATGTTCAGGCCCCAGACGGATTATGATGCCATGCCACTGAAGTGCTCGTATACCTGAGTACTGTAACTGCAGTGAGTGCTGCTGTGGGTAAATACCAACAGGACACTGGTTTTTGCTTCTTTCTAGATCTAACTTTCCATCTGGCTGTTTCTGGTCCTGCAGGGACCCTGATATTACCCTGACTATTCTAGTTTCAGCTGCTCAGGTACTGGCCAGCATACTGACTGCTCTGTCTCTCTCTCTCTGGGTACCCTGACTTAGTTACCTTAGTTACAGATCTAAATTTCAACAGCAGATTTGTGTCACAGGCTTTGCTGCTTTATGCAGTAAACAGCAAGCCAAGGTATCCATGGCTAGCCACAACACTGAGCTCAGCAGCTGGCATGTGAGGGATGCAGTGCAGGTCTCTATTACATGCATTTAACCAAGTCCCTGTTTATTATATCATGTATTTTCCTATTGACTGCTTTTGTTTGCCACACATTTATTTGAACTGCTAAGTCTGTCTGTGTGCTAAGCATTTACTTAAATTCCAGATATCACTTCTACTATGGGTTTACATTCATATTTCATATTTTGGAAATGTTTCACCAGTCTTCATCAGGTGATGCAAGTATTTTGGGGTGATATGTGGTAGCTGGTCCTGCTGCTTGATAGCCATTTCGACTCCAGGCTGACAGCTAAGCACTGTGCCTTCATGGTGGTCTTCCAAGTACCTCTCCTGCTATATCCTCCTTCCCAGGGCCAAGCTGTGGTGTCTGAGCCCCTTCTTCTTCAGCTTTTTTGCATGCATGCATCACCCTTGATATCTGAAAGCACATTCTGAATACTCAGTGAAATAATCTATAAACCTGACACTACTGCTGACACTACTGATCTGACAGCTGGATGCAATGTTTCATATGAACTCTTGTACAGAATTATTATTTTTTTTCCCCACACAGGATTTATCTGGATTTTTGTGAACCCTTTCTGAGGTAGGTAGAAGAGTTAAGTTAGAAAAAAAAAAAAAAGTTATTAAAATGCATTTTTTTGACCTCTAAGAATAAATATTTACTGAAAGGGATTTTTATTTTTTTAAGGTGATTTTATCATAAACCCATAATCATATGTGGAAATATCCAGAGAAGTAATAATAGCAATAATAAAACAAAAAGAGCACAGAAATGTACATTCCTCTCCCACGAAATCTGTTCTGATTTCGGAAAGTGTCATCCTGTGTTTCAGGTGGTACCCAGACTCTGTACAGCAAGAAAAGAGGTATCATAGGCAGCAAGAATTGTTCACAAAGCTGTGAGAGATACTGGGTGATACTGGGTGCTGAGAGCAGAATGACCAGATACCTTGTTCTGCTTTAGCAAAGCAGATGGTGTTTTGGTCAAAGATAGGGAAAGGTCTTGTGACAATGAAGCTGAACTCTTGTACCATTGCATGAAGATGCTGGTCAATATTCATTGTCTCTAAAAACTGTCACACAAACCGAGAGGAAAGACTCATGATCATTTATTTTATAAAACTCTTCGTATAAAACACCAGACACAAGATACCCATCAGCTGTCCCAGATGTCATCTTAAATAGGATCAACATCATATGTCTTACTAACATTTTTGACCTCATTCAACCACAGTTTAAAGAACTTAAATGTAGGAACATCCTAAGGAAGAAGAATCTTTCCTGCTGCACTGACTGAAAGGGTATGAAATTGTCCTGGTAGCTTAGAAAAGATGATTGTGTTATTCCCTCTGATCTTGCCTTGGAAACCATAAACATATACTCTGGGAGATCTATGACTTTTGCTAAACTTTGTAATTATTTCTTAGCTTTAGCCTGACTGTAACTACGTAGCCATATTTGTTGTTATTGCACTTAGTTCTCCTCAAAAACTGAGTTTGTGTCAATAGAAATTACACTTTTAGCAGAACAGATTGTAGGATTCCTTTAATTACTGGTGCCAAGGTTAAAAACTCAGCCTTTGCTAAGCCAAATACACCAAACTTTAAAAGCATGTGAGTGCGTGGATGATAGTTGGCTTTGGACTATCCATCACATTTGTTCATTGAGCACTGAAAGTGAATGCTTGCCGGCAGGTCTAAGTTGGGGATGATGACACCTGCAGTAGGAGCCACCTCTGCTTAAATCAGAAAACATCTGAATTTGGTTCATTCAGTGCCTATGGAGAGGAGCAGGAGCTGGGAGTTATTCCAAAGTGCTTCTTAGCCCCATGGGTTTGAGCCTCAGATCAGAAAAACTTTGTTGTATGTGGAAATATTATTACTACCTTACCCTTTATAGTGGTCATAGTGACTGAGGTGTTAGAGCTAAACCGGTTCCAGCTAGAACCAAAAAGAGCTGAGCACTCTGAGCCTAAGAACAAAGGCTGCCAGGATGACTGGCCCTTAAAAATGATATAGCGTGTTTCCTGAACAAGATGAAATATGAAATGAAATAAAAGTGAAATAGCTGTATATACATATATATATATAATTGACACTGGAGTTGACTGAGGGTGGAATTCAAAGCTGAACAGTGTGATTTAAACACATCCCCATTTTGTGCTCCCTCTGCTTAAGAGACCATTCCTACCTTAACCAGCAAGAAAAATATTGAACAATATTATTTGTTTCTTTTGCTGGAAGTACCTTTCTTAATTTATTTTTAACCAGTTGGTGCCAGTTATTGTCCCTCTGTAAGGATTGTGTGAGGCCATAAATATCTGCTATGCAGACTGCCAACTCAGCCAGGGCTGCTGATTTATTTTAAACAGCCTCTTTGATATTTTTTTTTTCAAGATTTATTCTGTAGTAGGAGATGACACTGTTGTCTTGTGCCATTAATGTTCTCCTCTTCCAGTGACACAGCGTGTTAATTAAAGAAAGGAGATAAATTAAAAGCCAGGTGGTGGTCTATAAATCTTGACTGAAAAAGATGATTTTTCTTTCTATCAGGCTTTGGCACTTTTATTCTAGCATAAAAGAAATATGAGTGTTGTTATTTAAAAAAAATAATATTTTTTTCTACCCAAGTTTCAATAGTACATATATTGCAGTAGACATTGAACCATTTAAAATCTGAGTGTTTTTTATTTAGTTATGTGCTTTTTAGATTTCTGTGCTCGCTCTGAGTTTTCTAGCTGTTGCTATATATTTCTTACAGGTGTCTTCATAGCAGTTAGCTTTCAGAAACAACATGACTTGTGTTTGTACAGCTTTTGGAGATACAGCTACAAATTATTAGATTTAACCCCAATAGAAAAATGAAATTCTTCCACAAGTTGTTGCAGTCTGTCTACCTGTGTCAGAAGCAAGAAGTATTATTTATTTCTCTGTGATCTTTCAGGCCAAGGGAGCACCCAACTTTTTAAACTATCCCTAGGCAGTAGCACGAGAGCTGAGTGCCAGGAGGAAAATAGCAGCAGCAATCCAGAATTTGTCGATGTCTCAACACGTTCCTCCTTTGGGTTTACTTTGGGGCCAGGACTTCAGTCAACTTGCCTCTTGGTCAGAGCATAGAAAAGGGTGATTGCAAGTGGCAGAAGGCCCAGAGAGGAGCCTCCTTCTGCTACAAAGAATTGACTGTACAGACAGGTTTCTGGGTGGACAAAAACTTCTCTTCCAGCTTGTTTGATTCAGGCATCTCTAGTGTTGAGACTCCAAGTGTTATGCATGCAACTTAAAAGAACACAGCAATTCTTTGCTGGCTAATGCCCATGGTAGATAGCTAGGTTTAATGACCTAGCACATTAAGCATTAATATGCTCACCACAGTGTCTTTGCTGGCAAGGCAGTCATCAATCAGACGGGGAAGGGCTCATCTCCATTGCTCCCTGGAACAGGCTGATCCCTGATGCTGCTGAGCTGCCATCTTCTGATTCTCTGCTTTTTTAATTAGGGTCTCATACCTTTTTTTTGTGTCAATATTTGTCTCTTGAATGCTGGAGCTGCTAGCTAATGCATCACTTCAATTACTTTTCTTTCTTGTTTTTACTCTTCTGGTCTAGTGTAGCTTTTTAACTAATGTTAGTTAAAGTCTAAAGTCTAATGTTAGTTAAAGACTAAAGTCTCACCATCAGGATGGACTTGCTCACCACCATCTCTCAACAACGATTGTGTCAGGAAAATAGAACCAGGGCCACACAGCTGTTCTGCACCAAGCTTGGTATTTTTTCATAAACAGCTAAGGGCTTCAAGGACATCAGAAAACAGGAAAAACTGGGCTCTTAAATATTATAACATGTGAACCTCTTTTGGATGTATCTTCAGGCTATAGCAGGTTACATAGTGAAGTGATTTAGGATGGATTTTGGGTTGATTTATTACTGGAGGTAGAGGAGACAATATCTGGTCAATGAAAACTGGTTTATTTTATCCTTTTTGTGTATGCAGACTGCTTTATGGTCCATTCTTACCGTAATCAGTTTGCTGATTCACCAGAAGATTGTTTCAGAGGTTTACATTTATATGCAATATTCTGAGCTTCTTCTGCTCATTTCAGCACTCCCTGAAATCAGGTCTTCAAGGGTTCAGGATTAGTTTCCAGTTGAAGAGATAGTGTTCAACTTGCTCCTTTCCCCCATACTGTCTGTTTTGTTGACTGCAAGTCAAAATGTTCTTTGTGTTACACTTGGAGTAAATACTATGGATCTGATAGCTGTGTGCATAAATCGTTACTGCTTTGCTGACCTGGATTTATGGCGGGAGTTACTGTATTGATCGTCTAAGAAGACATCTGATTTGTTCTCTCAAATTATACTGTACAAAACCCAAACACAATTTGTCTCCAGCTGAGGGCTCATTTCTAAATGTGTCCCTCTCACTTCTTCCACCCAGTGCTCTTGGTTTAATAGGCAACAAGTTAAGCAACCATGTAGATACACTACCTGGTGAAACTGCAGTACAGTTTCACCCTGATCTTTTTTCTTCACAGTCTTAATTTTCCTTTATCTTCACCTCCGATCTCTGGACCCCAATGTTCACAGCTGCTTACTACAGCTATTTTTGTCTAGAAAAAGCCCAGTGTAACATGAGTTTGAGGATAGCTATAGCACTGAAACAGTGGGACCCCTGTCATGTGGGGAGCAGTTTGCATCAACTCCAAAGAAGGTAAGGAACATCACTTGCACAGAGGGAAAGAGATGTTTCATCATTTATAATTCTATTTCTGCCTTTCAAATTCAGACACCAAGTCTTGTGGCTTTGCACCAGGCTGGTTAATTGGGAGGAGGCTTAGCACTATCATGTTGGAGTAAAATTCAACCCCTTGTTGTCCTGAGTCAAAATGGGACTAATTGGACTAGAGGGCACTGAACTGTGGAATGGGAAATAGAGTTTCTCCGTGGAAGAGCAGAGAGCTGATGAGTTAATATACACCCTGGCTGCATTATTTTTCCAAGGCAGTCAGGAGGAAGCACTTTATTTCTGAAGGTCTTGTTGACTTCCCTGCTTCTGCCCTTGTCTAATCCCACATGCACCTAAGGATGTGTCAGGAGCTCTATGAGGGAAGCAGAAGTCTCTCCACAGCTAGAGACCTTCTGTGATCCTAACTGGTGCAAGATAATTCAACCTTTGGGTAATACAGGGACGACCTCACAGGCTCTGCCAGGATGCACAGTGTTGGCTGAGCTCATACCTTTAGATGTGCCAAAGTAATTTGACCTTTCAATAATGAAATCCCTAAATACTTCTGGAGGAAGAGGGAAGGCATGAGCCATGTCTTGGTGGTGCTGCCCCGAGAGTCTGTACTCTGTGCTGGAGCTGGGAAAATGAGAATCTTTGGTTTCCATTAACGTGATGCCTGCGAACTGGACAAATATACATTAAACTAGACTATTCTAACATGAAAGAAACATTTGGAAAGGGGTGACGGAGGTTTTTACTGTGTCATACACCCTGCAAAAGCTTCCACAGATGGGATATTTTGATGAAGCAGCTGCCCCATCCAAATGTAGCTGAAGCAGTTGGTTGGTTCCCGCTGAGACCAGAGATACACTTGGCAGGATCCTAGCAAAATGTTAATGTATTGTGAATGTATCTGCCAGCCAGCCATTTGAACTGTCACCACTCTCTGCTAAACATTGCAGCATGGCAAGGGCAGGGCCACGGGCACTGAATTTCAAGGCATTTGTCAGAGCTGTCCTCTTGGTACTCTCTCAAAACAGATTGCATGCCAGCAGCCAAGTTTTGTTCAAAGAGAACGTCCAACTGCATTACTGTCAGCCTCTTCGCAGCACGAGCTGTGCTTGTCCCCAGGTGATTCCTAACCGTTGTGCAAGGAGCAAGCTTCCTTGCTGGAGAGCAAGGACACCTGTTAATATTTATTTATTTATTGCTCAGTTTAAAGCAATCTTTAAATCAGGGTGATATATTTGTTGGGCAGCACGGACTCGGAAGAGAGAAGCAGCACAGTGTCGAGCAGCCTTCACTGGGCTGTGCTGTATAGCTATGAAAAGCCAGGATCACAGCAGGAACTTGGGCATGGTGAGCGGATGAGTCTAGGAGGGGTAGAGTGGTGGAGGTGACTGTGCGTGCCTAAAATAGGCACAGCACTTGATGCAGATCCTCATGACACCCAAATTAGAATGGCTGTGGGTGTGTGCCTGACAGGTTGTCCCTGCCGAGGATGTTACTGCACCACTGTCATCCACAAAGACTGAAAATAGGTGGAAAGCCTGGAGAATAACTACATTTTAATAAGATGGCCAGAATTTCTTAAAGGCTAGCAGAGGACCACTGGTCAGATGGTGCCAAGTGCTATGGGCATGTAGATTTGCTGGCACATTGAAAGGGTACTTCCTCCACTGCAGTTGTGCAGAGGTTCATGCAGATGTGCCTCCAGCTGCAGTCCTTTTGTATCATCTAGTCCATGCTGGATCTTTGAATGTCTCATTAGGCACTGAAACCTAGTTAATTTGGGGGAAAAACAATTCCTACTGTTCCAGGAAATGAGACTAAACTTGTTCTTTGTTCTTCTTCTTTTTTTTTTTTCTTTCTTCTTCTTTCCTCTATTAAATAAATTCCATGTACAATTAATATATTGTGGGTGCCACTTCAAAGGTAAGATGTATGAGGTGATGTAAACTTGGACAGAAAAGCACAGGTTTTGTAATGGTTAATTGAATTGTTTTTGATGGAATTATCTCTTGCTTTTTCTCATAATGAGAGTTATACACATATCAGAATTCAATGCACCAGTAAAATTATTCCACATGTTATTTTATATCCCTTTATTGGAGACTTCCTCAGGAAATTGGAATGACTCCAATACCTCTAGTTGTCCCTAGTGCCAACATAACTAACCTCTCCCATAATTAATGTTTGAATATAATTAAGAATGTAAACTTAATGGTGAATTCATCATAGAAGAGCCTCTCGCTTTCATGAAGAAAAAGAGTAGTGCTAAGACGAATGAAGACTATGTGAATTTTCTGAGATGGTATGAGTGTACCACACTGCACTTCAGTCCCTACTCCACCTCTGTTTCTGAAACAACAGCACCAGAAGGTGGCTTACCTTTCTGTCACTTAATGTATTGAGCATCATTAAATACTTTGATGTAATTCATTATGAAGGTAACTTTATCTTTGTCACTCTGTATCTTCACAAACAGTCACAGCAGTGTCATGTAAATTGCCAGGATAAAATGAAATGAAAGCAAACAGACAAATAACATGAAAAGTTAGGAATGGTGCTTATGAGTTATAAATAGTAGTAGAAGAAAAAAAAATAGCCTGTTTTCTCATTACATTACAAAAGAGCCTAGAAAATGCTTTTATGTGAGTTTGTTTCTAAAGCAGCTGAGATACCTCTCTGAAGGTCAAAACATTGGGATGTTCAGGGTGTTTATTTTGAATTAAAAGCATATATTTATTTTGAAATAAAACATTGGTCTCCTTTGACACAAAATTATCAGGTTTGTTGTATGTCTGGATTTGATTTTCAAATTTCAAATTCAAGACTATATTATAACATTGTTTAGTAAATCATGTGTGTTTCCTAGAGATTTCTTATGTTTTCAATGAAGAGGATAAATAGGTATGTGTTCCCTGTCAGAAAGCAAAGAGGATTTAATAAGAATGATCCAGGAAAGACAATGATTCAGGAAAGAGCTGTGACAGACAGGCTCAGGTCAGTGGGAGCACAACTGTGCAGGACTGGGAAGGAAAAGATAAAAAGGTGATGCAGGTAAAAGGAAGACAATAAAAAATCATTAAAGAGCTTAGATGACAAACATTAAGCTCTAGACAGGAGAGATGTTTCTTTCCTAAATGTTTATTCCAAATGTAATGAAACAAGAATGAAGACCTATGAAAAAAGCAGAAGCTGCAGTTGCTGCAGGGATGGAGGAAAGTTGGATAAATGATTGAGGGAGACTTTTGCTAGATATTGCAACAGAGGAAACCAAAGAATTGATACATGCCTCATACTTTGAAAGCAAGGAGGAACTATTCCACTGTGGCTAGGAAAGAACAAGCATAATTGATTAATAGATATTATTAAGAGATGAAAAGGCCATTATGATATCAATATTAATTTCATGCATAGACCTTCCCTTGATCCTAAACCAACAACTGCTGTATTCAGATCCTTTCTGATCTGCAGTACACATCCAACTAATAAAAGAAAGATGGAGAAAACAGTTAAGAGGCCTGATTTCTCAATTATTATTATTATTAATATTATTAACAGATTACCTAGGAAAAAAAAGGGGGGATGCATTATAAAGATATCAAGGTATTTTTCAATGGGAACAGAAGAAACTAGATTGTAAGGGTGCTGCTGCATCGGTAAATACATGTAAAGCAGTCCAGGCATTGCTCTCTGGCCCCGAGGTCAAATGATGTGTTGCTTGTATCCACCCAACTAAACTCCCTCTCCTCCTCCCCTTCCTTCAGCCCACATTGCCTTCAGGGAACAGTCCGTGGCATGTTCTCTTCCTAAACCTGCCTGAAAGGCTTCTAATTGATACTTTAATTACATCAGAGCCTGCACTAACAATTAAAAGGTATGAATGATTGCAGCTAACTTTTGAGACTGTGCCATGGTCCTGTTATTGTGCACTAACAGGTCCTACCCAGCAGAGCAGGAGGTGGTGAGGCCATTAAAGTTGAGAAACTGTGCCATTAGAATTTTGAATGCATGGAAAGGGACTCATGGTTTCTAAGATGGGGGCTGAAAAGGGTGTTGCTTCCATGCCTGGGAGACAGGCATGAATATGACAGACATTGAATAAGGAGGAGAGAATTATGCTGAAAATGAGCCAGTCAGAAATCCTGGAGAGATGGGGTCAAGAGAGCAAGCCAAAGAGATAGAGATCAAGAGCAGTGGAGACAGCTCTGAGCCAGCAGCACTGGAAGGAAATCAAGTGAATTTCTCTCTAATGGCCTGGGGTCTTTTTATATAATATCTCCGCAGTGCTGGCAGCAGCAATATTTGCTGTAGCAGATGTGGATTTAATTAATGTGTGGCTTATTTCTTTCTACGGGTCACTTCAAAACCTCAAATGGAGGGCGAGGGTGTGTGTGGTGAACTGCTTGCAAGTTCAGGTGGGGTAAGGGGTGACAGTAGGATTGCTCCTGGAGGTCACAGTGTGAGGAAAGGAGAGATCGCTGTATCTCACCCTCATAGCTAGACTGAATTTGAGGTCAAGGGTATGAGTGAGACATGCTTGTTGTTTTTGAAACTGGAGCTCTGGGCACTGTGGCCAGTACAGTTTTCAGGGGACTCTTACAGCAGCTCGTTAAGCTCTAGACTGGTGTGTTTGGCACGGCTGTGCAGGTCACTGTGAAATTTGTTTTCTGCTCAGCTGCCCTTTCCTGAGAACCCACCGAAGCCCACTTTTTTTAGGAAGTGTTTCTCCGGAGAGTGCTCTGTGACAGCAAAAAGATCATAAGGGAATGGATAAATGGGATGGTGTTGGCAGCAAAATTCCACTTTTTTTCTGCACCTCTACCCTTTCCCTCTGGTGGGCATCTTGACACAATTCAACACTTTCCATTTTTAATAAAATTCATAAAAGTAAAAAGAAATGTTCCAGAGGGAAAATACTGAGGTTTGGATTTCCAGTATGTTATTTTGAGGAGTGAGGGGTAGATTTTTAGAAAGACATGAAGATAATTATTTTGATGGATCAGAATATGTCTCTTGAATGGGTTGCAAAGTTATTAGTGGAAAATTTCACCCCATAGCAAAGAGTTGCAATGCACAGTAAAACTGAAAAAAAACATTTCCATTTGGAAGCCTTTTGTACAGGGTCAGTGCCTGATACCCATGGCAGAGATAGCTGGGCTTTCTTGGAAGGGGTTGAACCTGGCAAATGTGGTTTTGGCTGATGTGAGATTGATGGAGGGTGATTTCACTTGTCACACACCACTGAACGGAAAAATGACAGCAGCACTATAGAATCACTGAATAGGTAGCTGAGATCAAAATGGTTAGATAATACCAGTTGTTGGAAATGTTAGTAAAGAGTGGACAATTCAGGGTAAAGTTTTAAATGGCTGTTGACAAAGTCTCAGCAAAAATTTCTCTGCGTGTTACTGTCAGATTCACTAATTTTGCAGCTTGCATCTCCTGTTGAACCTATTTCTGCTTTCTAACCCTGCTACGATCACGCCACACTTTGTTCAGGACCTGCCTGCTAGCCCAGACCTGTAGATTCACAATCTGCCCCGGCTGAAAGGAAGCTTTGCAAGCTCTTTTGTTGTGAGGCTCCAAAGAGTGACTGATCATCTGCTGTGGCCAGTAATTTCATGAGGCACTTTCTGCTGTAGGTTGTAGGCATAATAATTAGTTGGACTGAATTTGGCTGGGCTGATTTATAGTAGGAGAGAACAATAAAGTCTTTTGGCTCCAGCTATGGGGTCATTAGTTTTTTAATCGCCAAGGCAATGCAGAACTGTCTCTGATAACAAATTTCTTGTTCGCTTTCTATTTCTATTTGGAAATATCTCATTTGCTAAGTGGCTGCCTCGCTCTTCTTGAAGATCAGCCAGGTAGCAACAACAGAAGGAGATTATATTAAAGTGTTCATGCTGAAAGAAAGTATCTAGGGCTAAAACCTCTGCCAAGGGCTTGTTCAGACTTAACTTTGGGGGTTTCATTTTTAATGATGGATGTATTTGTTCCCCATTCAGAAACTGAACATGCAACAATATAAACGAAACCCAAAATTCCCAGTGCCAGAGTCAAAACAGACAATGACAGGCCTCTTGTCCATATTCCTACATAGCTAGGAACGAACCATGTCCATTTGTGAAGACCAATTTTTGTAACAAGATTATTTGTTTGTATTACAGTACTGCTGAGGAAACTGTCAAGGACTGACAAATACTTTATACAAAGACAAATATATGAATTAGTATTACTGCTGCAGTCTAAGGGCCTAAGCAATGTCATGTAAAACAAGTTCTGTAAGGAGAGGCAGTGTCTCTTAATAGACTAAGACAGACAGCCTTTTGGACACAGAAATAATTTTTAAAATAACTAAACGTATACTTGTGCCAAAGTGCTTCCTGCCTAACTGTAAGGATACAAGTGAACAGATGGATTTTAATGGGACAATGGACTCAACATGGAGTCAAGGTTATTTATGGCTAAGCTGACTGCTAGGGAAGTCTTCAGTTTTCAACTGACCCCTGAGAAAGGGGTCTATGGTTTCCTCTCAATTGTACTTAGATCTACCACATTTATCTCATTTTGGATTTAGCCTTCAGATCTTAGTGCCCTGAGGATGGCAGATCATTGTGCTGTCCTTTCCTTCTGCTTTCCAGCACTTTTCACATTCCCAGTGCTCCCACTTTGTCTCATAACTGTCTGGTTTTTAGCCTCCTGTGAAGGAGCTGGCAGTGAAAGCTCCACCAGTAAAATGTTTAAGAGGAAAATAAGGGATGCAGGAAATGGGGAACTGTGCTTATTTTGGACAACTCCAGCTCTTGTACAACTCCTGTACAAGCAGTGTGGTAAGGCTCTCTTAGTAATGCTGAAGGAGCTCGCCCTCTCCTATTATCTCTAATGATCTTCAGCCTGGACTTGCCTGTTTCAGAAAAGGTTTTCTGGACAGGATCTTATAGTGTCTTACCCTTCCCATACCTGCTCTATTCCATGAAAAAGAAACCCTCACTATCACAGTCTTTAATGCGCAGATCCTGTTCCTTTCTGTGTAAATGGATCCACTTAGGTCAAGTGCCCTTGCTTATAATTTCTTGTCTGTGGATCTCTGTGTTAAAAGATGTTAGGACTTGCTAGTCTTTGGAAGTCATTTAAAAGCACACCATAAAGGTTTCTGACTTATTCGCAAGCTTGTATTGGATAACAAAGAATCCTTTTTTGCAAGTTGGAAATCCAAGACTTTGCTGCACTGTTTTCTACAGTGAACTCTTCCTGATGTGAACAGTGTTTCTGCTAAAGAATTTATCACTTTGTAACGAAGGGATTGACACATAACCAAATAATTTCCCCAAAGACATATGCTTTGAGATCAGGTGGAACTGATATGTTCTTGTCTGATCACCATCAATGAAGAAAGTCGAAGGACTTCCAAACTGGCCAATAATTTCTGCCGGTTTAGGAAAGTCATCTGATGATTGATGTAATTTCTGCATTTAATGATAGATATATCAAAGCTAATTTCTTCAATACTTAATTACCTTTTTCTAATACAGAAAAAATAGTTTATGACTAGCCTGACTTTAATTTATAATCTGCTACTGCAGGAAGCTTAACCTGCAACAGAGAGCTTTGTCTGACTGCAATAAAAAAGTGGAGAAATATTCACAGAAGCTGGTGGAAGATACTAGGACTTGTGTTTTCCCTTGGCATAGGAGGTTTTATTTTGGAGCTGCTATAAGGACTGTTTCATAAGGGGCAGCTTTGGCTTGCAGAAGTGTATGCTCTGATACCGATGCAACAGTGCACTGTATAAATGTTTACCTTTGACAATGAAACAAAATTCCCCTTGATGCAAAGATAATTTAGCACCTTACTTGCAAAAGTACTTTAAGTCCTAGACCATCAGACCCTTTCGTCATGGCAGTGAAAAAGTGCCAAAGAACAAAATGGACAGAGTCCCTTCATTCCATAATGGTTCTTACACCATCAGATCGCTCAAGAGAAAGTTCAGAGGAGATTATAGATACACCTTCAACATTCAATCCTCTCTCATGAATGATTCATTCAGAACCTACATTTATTTATTTATTTTCAGTAGATGCCAGATGGCATTTATCAACACTGTTTTTTCATGCCATGTGTTTGAAGTACCAGTCAATCACTTGACCCTCACAGTCAAACTGTGCAAGACCAAAGGTCTTGCTGTCCGAGGATTTGAAGTGCATGTCCAAGGGGAAGCTAAAAAAGGGCGAGCATCCTCATGATGTTTTCTCCTCATGTAACTCTCCCAGCCTTCTACCATTCTCACCTTCAGCAACTTGCTCAGTCACAATTGTTTGCTCTGTCTTTGCAAACTGCATTGAAATCTGCATTGGCCTTGTCTGATTTCACTTTGACACCATTCAGAATTGTGTGCTTGAAATTATTTAGCCCAGCCTGTCTCTCTGGTGTCTAAGTGCTCCTGTCCAGCCCTGATCCCAAATAAACAAAACCCATAAAACCACACTCCAACAAACAAACAGAAAAAGAAAAGCAAACAAATAAGTTGCAGTATGCAGTATGTTTCCTAAATGAATTCTCAGTATCTTTCATTTGGGAACAGTCAATCTAGAAAAGCCTGCATTGTTACTACCCTAAGGGGTTGTTTCATGGAAGGAAAAATATTTAGAGTTGTAGGTGTTTTAAATCAGCACCTTAGCACCTTTCAGGAGCTGTATGCTTACAGTATAGGAAGTGATATATTACAAAATATAAAATATCTACTAATTATGTGCTTTTTACCTCCCCTCCCAGCTACCCCACTTGTTTTTTGGAACCAAAGGACCGTGGCCAGGGTGATGGGGAAAATTGAAGAGCAGATCACTTAGTTAATCCCATTCAGCTGCTTTTGAAAGTAGTAGGGAGCAAGAACAAGCAAGTTTTTCCATTTCAGAAAGAGCACTGAAGGTGCTCCAGTGCCACTTAAATGCATGCTAAGAGCACAAGGATTGGTGAAGCTTTGCCCTTTCCTTCTCATTCAGTGTTCTACATGGCCAAAGATGGGATAAAATTTCTTCATTAGTGAGAAACTATGGAAGTAGCAGATTACTTTTCCTGCAGCTAGAGAAGGAACTGTACCTTTCTGCCAAGTTTTACTAATTGACAGCTCTTGAGGAAAGGTGTAGGTCTGTGCTAACCTCCCACATATACTTAGCTGGGAACATACGAGCTATTCTGATACACATAGAGCATTTTAAAAACATATATATATATATATATATACACACATACATATATATATATAAATAAATAAATATATATATAAAATGAATGAGAAGTAAGTATTGCTAAAATCTCAGTTCTGTGCCTTTCTTTGGCTGAGGAACTTGATTCCAGTAGAAGTGTTTATTGATTTGCTGAGTCTTCAAGGAAGGTATCAATTAACCAAATGAGCTGAAACAAAACAAAACAAAACAAAACAAATCCTTGTCCCTTTTATTTCAAAGGCTTTGGAATGTCATGGCAGTTCTCAGTAATTTTTTAGTTTCACTCAAATTTAAATAGCTGCTTCAGTTTTACTCTTCTGACAGCTCTGCTATTGCTATTTTTTTTTTAAGTCAAGTCTCTGGCACTTGGAATCCTGTGATACTGTTCAAAAACTAAAACAGCTATATAGGCTGGTTTCATTCTACCTTGCATGTTGATTTTTTTCACCTGCTTTACAGCCTAGCCAGTTTTACTTTTTTTTTTTTTTTTTTTCATACTATGTTGTTAGGTTTTTTGTGTGTTTGTTTGTTTTTTCCCTGTCTCTCCCCATGGCTCTGGGGTTGGAATTAAATGATCTGATGATGTTTAAGGTCCTTTCCAACCCAAACTATTCTATGATTCTATGAGTTTGTCACTGCCAAAAGACATTCTATGATTCTTTTGCTTCTCTGTTTTTTCTTCTTTCCTTATTTTTTTTTTTTTTTTTGCTTTCCACATTTGAGTATTGATGAAACTTCCTGAGTGAGTTTGTATTGTTTAGGATAACTGTGAAATGTAATAAGCTCAAGAGACCTGCAAAAGAAAACTGAAACCTTAGCATACCGTTTTGCAGCTGTTCCTTACTTATCTGATACATTCAGGATTCACTGGAGACCTGCAAAGAAATGTGCTTGTTAGAGGAATCATGAAGACATCTGGAAGAGCTTTAGAGCTCATATATTCTTATCTATAAATAGACGTTTTCTTTCCTGTCCCTGAACTTTCTTCTCCCTCTCCTCTGCTCAGCTGCAGCTAGAGGAAGAAAGCATGTTGATAGTTAAGTGGCTAAGATTGGTGATACTTCCTATCTACAGAAAGCAAGTAAACCAAATGTTCTCTTCTGACCTCAGAGGTGTCTACTATATTGAATGTGCACCAACTGTGCCTATCCACATAGGCATCCCATCACACAATAAATCTGAATTGCTCTCTTACCAAGCTACTTTACTTCACTGAGGGCAGAATTAATCGAGATGGTATGCCTGTCTGAAAGCAGTATTTGGTGGAGCCATTGTTTGATTTTTTTTTTTTTACAAAACAGTATTGAACTATACAACTATGAATTATAGCTCTATATTCAGCACACTTTCTGGAAAGTGCTCTGAAATAATTTGGCAGCTTTAACAGTGAGCTGAAAGCACTGAAGTTGAATTCAATGAGAGCTCCTGAAAATAGCACATATCTAAAGGTTAGGTTACAACTACAGATTTGGGGTTCTTGGAGATGTGGTTCTTGATGATTTTTTGGAGTGATATATTTTCAGTAAACCCAATATTTTGGAATCCGCCTTAGCTTGATGAAAGCATAATGAAGACCCTTTGTGCAACAGTGCTGTAATCTTTCTCTTTCAAAATAACGAATATGGCTTCTTGCCTTCCCTGGCAAAGACAGTAAAAGCAAGTTTCTATTGCTTACATCTGTATTTACTAAAGAGCAGTAATTCCTGAATTGAGAGCTTTCTGTATTTTTCTTGTCTTTGGTTTCCTAGAAGATAGCAAATACTCTCTTACTTTGCATATCCTTTCCTGCAGGGCTTAACTTGGGAACTAATTTGCCTATCAGTCACTCAGTCAGCTCTATACTTGTATTTTCAATGGAGACTTGATTACATAGGCTCAGCGTGGGGTAGATGCTGTCTGGCTCTCAGTGATATACTTGGAAGGATTCTGTTTGTGAAAGTATATTTAGTGGGTGAAGAAGTGAAAATGTGTGATTTAATTCCATCCTTGTTTGATTCAATGTTTGAGTAAAATGGTAGGAAGTGTTGAATGTGGATCAACGCGAGCTTTGTTGGGGACAGAATATAGGGAGCACATTTCATTTCATTTGCCCTACTTCGTTCCCTTGGACCTAGAAGAGCTGTAATATGGAGGTAACTGTTTTTTGTAATAAGAGTGCTCATTTTCATTCTTCTGTGCTCAATGCTCAAAATAATTTTAGTGGAGAAAGTGTGGGATTAGGATTCTGAATCCTATCTGTATCTGTACTGGCTCATCAGAAATGAGAGACCTGGTTAGCTTGTTCCAGTGAGAAGGAAATCTCCATCTCCTGATTGAATGCCCAAAAATGTTTAGACTGAATGGGTGTGCCTGAAAATGTTTGATCATACTTGGTAGTAAAATCAAAGATGTATTATACTATAGCATATCCCTTTTATTTTAACAGCACTCATTGTGTCTGTGAATTCCGTTGGTGTCTCTCCAGTTTCCCTCTTTTATTTTCTTCAAAGCTAAAAGTAAATTCTCTCGAGAGCCAACCTCACTTTCTCTTAGTGACTCCTATTTATTAAGGAATTCAGATATTTTGAAATGTCCCGCAAAAGAGAAATTTCCTTGGAGGGAAAGTCTTCACATTTAATTGGCACAGCATGACTACAGCCAACACAAGGTAGACCTGCAAGGGCAAAACATGTCTTGAAGACAAAGTATATTGCTCTTTTATTTTCTGTGTCTCAGGAAAGAAGAGGCTTAGGGAGATGTGCAGACTCTGAATTATGAACACTAAGGATGAAAAGTTTCCTAATAGCTATTTAACCCAAGTCCTCTAACAGGGCAGGGAGCAGAGGTTTGCACAATATTTGTATTAGAGGGCATCTTTCTGTAATATAACAAGTCTTACTTTTGGAACTTAAGTGTCAGTAAGTCCAAAGCTTTCTTTTATAGTCCATGCAGTGTTTGTGAAATGCATCATGGCAAAGGAAATATTGGATGGACAAAAATGTGGTAGCCGACTGATTATTTTTGGATGTTTGCTTGTGAGCAGGAAGACCAGAGTAAGGGGAGAAAAGATTTGACAACCTCAGTATGCTGTGAATGTCACTAATGCTGAATGAGGGGTGAAGTGAAAAAAAGGACAAAAAATGAATTGAATGATTTGTATTCAAACTGCTTTTGGCAAAGGAGGAGAGGTAAAGGGTTACTAAAGCAGAAAATAACCCCATGGCAAACTAGGAAAATGGCCTTTGAAACTCCATTCCAAGTAGACAATGACCACAGCAAGGCTGCATTCATCAAGGCCAGGGAAAAGGCTGTTTCTACTAAGGGAGAGATAAGAGCAGCTAAGGGACGAGGTTTAGCTATGTGCAGAGATAACAAAGTTTCTGTCAAATGAAACTGCCAAAGTACAGACTAAATGTAAGGACCTAGATGTTTTCATTTAAGTTTAAGATCTTGCTAGATCAAAGTTTCTGTTGCAGGCAGAATAATGATTAAATTCATAGTGATCAAAAAAAAGAAGTGACCATAGGTCAACTTTTTAGGAGGATGCTGGCCATAATTTAGCAGAAACTCTGGAGCTGACCATGCTGTGTGTTTTCTCTGATAATAATCTAATATAAAGTAGTGAATATAAAAACAAACAAACAAAAAACACTTCCTTAATGTATTTTATAATTTTATTTTTTTCCCCAAAAATATCCTTGGAAGGGAGGCTAGAAACAAGATTTCAATAAATGCTGTCAACCCATCTTTGTAATTAAAAGCAGTAAACAAACAACAACACAGAAATCCCACTATAATCAACACAACCTTTTCATATATATATATGATATATATATATGAATTATATATTTTTTTTTCCTATCAGTTTAGATTTGTGAGGAGCTAGTGTTAAGAAAAGAAAAATATTAGCTTTCAGAAAACATAGTCTAGAGGTTATGGAGCATACAAGGTGAGGATCTTGTAATTAGTCAACATAAGTGTTCCATATCTCAGAAAAATAAGATACTTTGATATCTATACTTCTTTCAAAGTAACTGAAACTGGACTGTGTGTTGTAGAAGGAAAACTAAAATTTAAAGTGATGGTGGTGGGGCTGTAAAGAATTCCAGGTAATGATCTAATGATCTGGGTTACAGACAGAACCAAGATGACCTCCCCAAATAAAATTCCTCTGGCTGAAATGTCTACATGAAAGACCCATAATGATTCTTTGAATGCATTTGCAGGCAAGACATTTTTGCAGTATTAAGTCCCTAAAGACTGAGCCAAGAACTGAGAGTGCAACTCAAGAATGGTGTAAGAGCTCTTTTATTACAGCCTGTGTACACTGACTGGCACAAACTCTCTCAGATGGATTGTATTCAAAGCTGCCACAGGCATAGTCATGCCAGAACAAGGCCCATTTTACAATTTAGCTGTGGCCAGAGACTGATCTATACTGAACAGTTTTCTCTGCAGTTGGCAGTGTTAAATGCTCAGTCACTACTCTGAACCAGCAAGCTTTTGTCAGAGATGATCAGGACAATCATGTTTTTGTAATGGGAGTGTGTTTACAATCACTTTGTTTTTCTTATCTCTGACTAGTGCTGTGTTGTATTGATAGTGGTGTGAGGAAAACCTCTACTGACTTGTGAAGAATGCAGAAAGATGTCATGGGACAAAGTCACTCGGTTGTGTATGTGGAGCAAATTAGCTCAGCAAAGATAAGTCCCAGCAAAGATGCTAGTGGTGGCTCTGCAGGCATCACATACCAGGTATTTGCAAAATCAGCCCTCTGGGTTACAAACGTTTTCATGAAAGCATACATAGGCTTCCATTTCTATGCAACTGAACGTTTATGAACTCCACTCAAGCTCATCAACTCTGGGAGGACTAACACGTCTCCCATCTCATCAAATTGTATTTGCATTGACACTAGTGTATTTGGGGGACTGTATTGAGCAAAGATGCTCCGCAGCAGATGGTCTTTTCCCACAAAACCCTCAATAACATTTTGGTAGACTTGTGCTCTCAGCCCAAGGTCCCAGAAAATGGAAGCTTTTCTTATCTGTTGTAAGAAAGATGAAAATCCTTGCACTTGCTCACATTGAGGTCTTCACAGGGCAGATGTCGATCTTTCTGAAAAGACTGTGGAAAGCAGAAACAGTTATGGATATTTTTGAAGTCAGAACGGGCAAAAAAGTCAGCTTGGGGAAGATATTGTGACATTGCTGTAAAAAGATTAAATTCTGATTTTACATCCAAAAGTTTTCATCTTAGAATGAAGCTAAGATTTCTAAAGGAAATGTAAAAAATCACCTTATATTAATATTATCCACTAAATCTTTATGGAAGTTTTGAAACTTCAATTTAAAATTTCTTGATTTTTGTCTTTGTT
Source organism: Anas platyrhynchos (assembly GCF_047663525.1). NCBI lineage: Eukaryota > Metazoa > Chordata > Aves > Anseriformes > Anatidae > Anas > Anas platyrhynchos. Next base: position 8,535,817 of record NC_092620.1, on the reverse strand, counting down.
TCATCCCTGGCAGCCTTCTATGCCACACACCTCTGCAACACCACTGCTGTAGGCTTGTGTTGTCTCAAAAACATTTGTATTTGTGTGCATTTTCTCTCTACAAAAGATTACTAAAATGTAGATAGAGATTGAATGCACTTACTGAAGTAGAGGTGCAAATTAATAACTAAAGTAACCTAAGAAACCAATTACATTAATTCAGCTTTGTCACAAAAGACAGACAGGGATACTGATCATTACTTTACTGATGGGAACACTGAGAGCATGAAGAATGATGGTCATTGCTTCAGACTCCGCTGTGATATAAGCAGAGAATCTATCACATGAGATATTGGCAAAAAGAGACAAAAGTAAACTTCTTTTGTTTCTTTCTTTTTTTTTGTGGCTGGAAGGTGGCTTCAACTTTTATCTTACTAACTTCAGAATATCCTGAGCCCTCTTCTCCACCTTCTCTTAAATTTTTTTCTTGTACCTGCTTGTATATGAAAGATTATTTATAGCTTTAATCCACTTGGTATGTGGTTGCTGTGGTTTGCTCGAGACAATATCCTGTGGTTTTTGCTAGCTTCCACTTTGGATACCTACCTGTGTTCATTGTGGTGTCTTTATTTTCATATCTGCTGATGAAATATGTTGTCTTTGAAGGTCTCTAAGGGAGTTTTCTGTGCCCTCCCCCTCATCTCACTTTTTACTGATGTTTTATATTCCCAATGAGATTTGAGAACCAAAGACTTCTAGTTGTCTCTGTTAATTTATTGTTTCTCATTCCTGAGCATCCTAACAGTGCCATATGCCATATTAGCAATTTACTGAGACCCTGACTTTAAAAGTGAATTTTGCAAATTTGCATGACTGTTTGGTTATGTACTTATCTATCCAACAAGGAGGTGAAAAATGTTTTTATTTATTTGTGTTTTTTTTTAAAGCAAGATGATACTGATTATCAGTTTTGTTCTTTTGTGGTGCCTGTAGCCTTAGTATTGTAGTAGTATGTAGCTTAGGATTGTAGTACTATGTAGCTTTCCAGGGACAATCTGTCTCACAGGCCATATTTTGCAATAGGGATGTATTTGCCATTTGATTGGGTTGATGAGAAGAGATTAAATTTTCATTTTGTTTCAAAATAAAAATATTTTATCTTGGTTCTTTTGTATGTTTCTATCTAGTTTTATAGCAGTACTTCAATAATTACTGTTTGACTTTGCTGGCTTACATGAAAAAATTATCATTACCTCTCCTATCTATTCATATTCAATTCTAATGAGCTTGCATCCCCATTGGAGGGTTTTTCTTCTCCCGAGTGGGTAAGTGCCACTGAGCATGTGGTAAGAATTCTTGCTGCTAGTGCCCTGCTGCAGAGATTTTTGGCATGCCCCAAAAGTCCAGGTCAGGTAGGACTCTTCCATTACACTGCAACAGAGCAAACAGTTTAGCAGAAGAGGGGAGGGAAGGGAGGAAAGGAAGAGAGGAAGGCAGGGAGGGAAGGAAGGAAGGAACTATGGCCTTTTTTTTTTTTTTTTTTTTTTTTTTTTTTTTTTTTTTTTTTTTTTTTTTTATGTTTACAATCTCTGCTTACTTTGGACCAGATCATGAGATCATGCTTGGGCTCACAACTTCAGTAGCTATAGTAATTACTGTGGTATGTTACATATCTCTGACAGATTTTTGGGACAGACTTAACCACTTAAAATGCTTTTCCCAAATTGTTCAAAGATAGTTTTAAGACATGGAGGAAACTCCATATGCCAATATTGGTACAACCTAGCAGGAGATACCATGACGTTACTGCAGCATTGCAAAATATATAATCTAAATACTAAATATACTACATTGTGAGGTTCAACTTTGTTTAGTTCCCCATTTTTTCCTTTCTTTTCCACAAATGAAACCCCTCACATCTCTAGGAGGAACTCCATCTCATTCACGCTATTCACACTATGAATAGCTATTGCTATTTCAGGAACTTTATACTTGAACAAAACAAAAACAATTTAGAACTATACAGACAGGAAATAAAAATAGAAATCAAGACTTATTATTTGCTGTGCCACTGGCAGTCAGCCTTTGCTTCCCCCTTTTCTTTCTACAGGCATCTGTCTAGGCCATTCATCTCATGGGGTCTGCCAGGCTTGCTAAGCCTTGTTAACTCTCCAAGTCTGTTGCTCTTTCCTCAGGAGCACTGCCACTAAGCAGCTAGCAAAAATTAAGCTCTTCACTTTGTACACTATTTGAGAGCCAGATTTTGGAGGGCCACAAACCATAAATTCTGGCTGAAGCTGGTGGGAGAGTTTTAGCTGCCCTGTACACCTGAGAAACTCAGTCTTCTTTCAGTTCCAAGATTTGCTGTCGAATTAAACATAGTGCTGTCTGAAGGCATTGCTGTCTGAAGGCATTGCCCAAATACAATCCTAAGTGAAAGAAGTTAGAAAAGAGGGGAAAAAAATCTTTTTTTTTTTTTTTTTTTTTTCCCACTGGTTTCCATTACTCATGTTAAGCAATACATTGGCAACTAGCAGATTTATTGATTCTTTCTTTTGCCTAGTTCAGGCTTTCATATAGAAAAGGGAAGATGTTTCAAAAGACACATCATGTGGTTCTGAAAGCATGAAAAGTGGCAGAGAGTCTGTGCAAAAGCAGAAGTGGAACTCAATGAGCTAATTAAAACAAAACAAAACAAACAAACAAACAAAAAAAACCACAAGGCTGAATTTTAAACAGTTGATGTAAAGTTGCCTTTTATGTCCACTTCAGAAACTTGACCTGTTGTTCAAAATCCTTGCTACAGCTATTTTCATGAGGGAATCTTGTTTTCTTCTTTAAGGGAGAAACACATAAGACGAAACTATAGGTATTTTAAAATTCCTTTTAAATCAGCTTTCAGCTGGTGAGAACCTGGTCCTGAAGGCACTTCAGTAAATTATCATCAATCTAGAAAGCACAGAAGTCAACTGCCATGGCACAAAGAACTGCAATCACAGTTGCTGTTGATAATATTGGAAAGAGACTTTTATTTTACAACTGTATAAAAAAATCAATTTTACTTTCTTTCAAGAGATCTCAATCATTTGGTCCAAGACTGGATGGTCATCATTATTTGGACAGAAAGACATGACTAGTTTTACACTTCTAACTGCTTTGAAATAATGTAATTGAACAAAACAAAAACAAATGAACAAAAAAACAGTTTTGTTTTGTCAATTGAGATTTTAAAAAGCAAATCAGAAAACACATTAGGATATATAAAGATTGTGCTGGAAGTTACTGAGAATAAAGTGCATTTCTACTTGAGATAGTATGTGAAGAACCGATGCCTTATCTCCAAAATGGTGTTTCAGACTTCAAATGAATGCAAAGAAGGATGATGACTCTTTGTGTGCTGGAAGAGGTCTCCTCTGAAGAAAGGCTATGAAGTTTAATAGTATGAAACAAACAAACAAAATATTTAATAGTGTAGAGGAACTAGATCAAGAGCTTTCTCCGTATTTGAACATTTGGACAAAAGAACAGTTAATTAAACTAGGTAGTGAGAAGTTCAAACTCAACCAAGAGAGCTGTTATTTCCCACACAATTTGTGATTAAGCTGTACAAACTCCCGAGAGCGACAGTGAAAGAGAATTAGAAAGGGATTAGATGTTTGTACATGGATAACAAGAGACTCAGTGGTGCCGGTGGTATATCTTTTGGAGTGGATCATAAATCCTGTGCTTTGGCACCTGGAAGGCTGATGGAGATCGAGTGAGATGGATCAATTTTTTTCCCTGTAGTGTGTCATTCTTTGGAACCTGTAATACCAGGGAAATGTAACATACTGTAACAAATGGACTTCTTCTCCAATCCAGAATGGTAATTTGGGATATCAGGCAAAAGCATCTTATGCTTTCAGCTAGGAGTTCAAATATGATTCAGCAAATGATGTGAATTAGATATGCACTTGAAATTAAAGACTTGTCTAAGTGTATTCTATAGGAATATATTTGCTGTCAAGAAAATGTTCCTGTTCATAAAATGTTACAGAAAAAGCTGTACAAATGAAGTCAGCATGAATTCAAAGGTTTTTTTTTTTTTTTTTCCACTTAGTATTTTAAAGGTTTTTATCCAGTGTATATTCAGCCCTGATACATTTAGAGAGTACTGCAAGCTGGTCTCAAGTTTCTTCTGTGTAGCAAAATGTTGTCACTGCTGCAATGTTCTTTCTATCACAACTTCTTGGCTCTATCCTTAATTCTTTCTTTCTTTATTTTTTTGTTGCAATGGTTTGCAAATCTAGGAGCTATGTTCAGAACAGATCTGTGTAACACAAGCATATGTCTGTATATGCAAAGCAAAATTTTCAATTGACCTATAAATATTTGTGGCTCTTTCAGTCAGGAAAAAACAAACAAACAAACAAACAAAAAGCAGTACCTACAATTCATATCCTGGTAACCAAATCTAAGCAGTTTTTGTGTGTGTGTGTGTTTCTAGATTACTATCATTAATCTTGCCGACCCACCTCTAATTCTATGTGCGTTGTCTTTATGAAAATATCAATGATCACTCTGAGAGCTCAGATTTCCAATTAACCTAGCTGGCACCTTGTCAGCTTGGTATTGTCTGGATTCTGTGGGGCGGTAAAGAACAGCTCTAAGCACTGTGCTTGGTTGATGTCTGTGTTTTCAGAGAGAAAGTTTTTTTTGTTTTCCTGTTCAAACAACATTTATTGCAACATAGTTACAGGTTGAATTATGTTGTAACATGTTGATTGTGTTGTAATATGATCATATCATGATCAACATATCATACATTGTAATATGTTGAACATGTTCCCTTTCTAATGGACTCATAAAGGGAATGGTGACAGTGTTATTTCAGCCTCTTCTAACATCTAAATCTATCTAAGTAATTCAATAAAAACCATAGCTACAGTGAATCATAATTAAGTTTATGAAGGAAGACACAGCTACTCCATGTAAAAATATGAGGAGGACCCCTATTTATCGTATTCTCCAGACACATTCCCTGTTCACTGTTAACATAACTGCAAATAACACCTTACTCATACTGAGCAAATAGTGCAATTGTATCTTGAGAAAGTCAAGGCCAGAAGATATCCTTGCACTGTTTATTACAGCTGTTAAGGTTCACCTTGTTAGCCTGTGCTTAGTTCTAAGTCTAGCTTGACATAACATCCTGATCTCCAAATTGGAGAGATATGGATTTGATGGGTGGACCATGCAGTGGATAAGGAATTGGCTTGAAGGTCACATCCAGAGAGTGTTAGTCATTGGCTCTGTGTCCAGGTAGAGGCTGGTGATGACTGGTGTCCTTCTGGGATCTGTCTTAGGACCAGTGTTATTGAATGTATGTTATCAATGACATAGAAAGTAATGAAGTTCAACAAGTCCAAGTGCAAGGTGTTGCACCTGGGTTGGGGCAACCCCAGATGGGAGTACAGACTGGGGGGAGAACTGATGGAGAGCAGCCCTGCTGAGAAGGACTTGGGGGTTCTGGTGGGCAAAAAGCTTGACACAAGCCTGCAGTATGCACCTCCAGCCCAGAAAGCCAACTGCATCCTGGGTTGCATCACCAGAGGGGTGGGCAGCAGGGGAAGGTGGTGGTTGTCCCCCTCTGCTCTGCCTTCGTGAGGCCCCACCTGGAGTGCTGCATCCAGTTCTGGGACCCCCAGCACAAGACAGGTGTGGATCTATTAGGGCAGGTCCAGAGTTGGGCCTCTAAGATGCTCAGAGGACTGGAGCACCTCTCCTATGAAGGAAGGCTGAGAGGCGACTTTGGGGAGACCTCATTGCAGCTTATCAATATGTAAAGGGAACTTATAGAAAAGATGGAGAACATTTTTTTACTTGGGCAAATAATGATAGGACAAAGAGCAATGACTTTAAACTAAAAGAGGGGAGATTGAGGATAGGTGTTAAGAAATTTGTCATTTAGAGGGTGGTGAGGCACTGGCACAGGTTGGGTGGCCTCTCTGCCCATGGCTGGGGGTGGGGGGAGGGTGAAGGAGGGTTTAACTAGATGTTCTTTAAGGTCCCTTTCAACCCAAGCTGTTCTATGATTCTATGCTTCTATGATCTTCCAGTTTAGATGACAAGGATGTTTAAAGCAGCTGATCAAATTTGTTCAACTAGACCACACCAATTCCTCTGTGCACCCAGTTAATCATTTAAAAAATGATTAAAACATTTAAAAGACCAAACATTATGAAAAGTTTTGAAATGGGGGAGGCTGATGTGAGTTTGATATTCAACCATCTATATTTATATCTATTTACTTAAGTAAGACTTCCTTGGTATATAGGACTTCATATGCCACCCAGTTTCTTTGTCTCTTTTGTGTAGTTAAACTTTCAAAGTGCACTGTGTTCTTGAACAGCTTCTGAATGCCTGCTTGCTTTTGGGGTTAGAGGAGGTGAACACTAGTCAAACAAAATTTTTATACCAAAATAATTGGATCAATTCCCTTTAGTTTGTCTTATCAGAATCCGTTCAGCTTGGTGAAATTCTACCTTTCAAAGAATAATAGTCCACAAAAGACTTTTTTTTTTTTTTTTTTTTTAAACCACTGAGGTTAAATAAATAATCAAAGGAATGAGAAATACTGCAATACACTCTAGCATTATGCAATCAGTGTGACTGATGTGATTTATAAGTCTTTTACAGCTCCTTTTGCTGCCAAAGGGACTCTTCCATGAAAAACATTCTGCAGAGTAGGAGAGATGATTTTTTAGGTATGTCTTATTTTTATGACGTGCATCAATGTAGTTTCACTAGTTTTATAGAAAAAGCCCACTAGTCACAAACAGCTTCCTTTTGCTTCCCCCCATCCTTGTTTTCTACTGGGATTCACTGCTTGGGGACCATGCCCTCCTTTTTTTCTCTGAACTACTGAGCCAGCAGCCCAGCATTGTATGCCTGTAAGGAACACAAGTATTTCCTTGCTATATGCTTAATATTTAATATGTAACATTCAGCTCTGTGTTAAAATGTTCAATAGACTATATATTATTCAATGAGGAAAACTTAGCATGTTAAATAAGCAGGAATTTAAGAACCATTTTTATCAATGGGCCTGATTACCTAACATTTCCTTGCTTTATTATAGGTTCATTACTACTTTTAATTCTTTCATTATTTGATTAAGTTGAAAGTGAAGCAGCTTTCCATCCAGGACACTTCTAGCATTGACCTCCTTTCTTCTAGATAAGTACAAATGTGTAGTTAGTACCTAGTCTGAGTGTGTAATGCATGTAAAATTAATAGATGGGCAAAATCTGCTTGAGTGTTACAAAATTAGGACAAATGAATGTACTGGGTTATTTATTTATTTATTTCCTCTATATTGTTTAGAGACAGAGATTTAGAGACATTTTTGCAGAGTCTTCTTTTATTAAAGAGGGCAGAGGATTCATACTTGCTGGGACATGTGGATTACTTATGCATTCTCAGCTCCTATTGTTATTTATGTCACAATAACAACAGAAGTCCACATAAGGCTGATGTGCTCTGCATGAACACACTAAGAGTAAGGCATTTTCAATGACCCATGGAGCTCACAACCATCTGAGTCTAGAGAAAGGCCAGAGAACAGCAGCATAGATTTTCTGTGCTTTATTTATTGACCAGAGATTTAAGCATTAAAAATAAAATAAAATAAATAAATGGGGGGCAGTTTTTTCAATACATTTGCTTGCCTTGCTCCCATTTATTTGAATGTGAATTAAGTGCCAAAACTGTCTGTTTGTGACAGCTAAAAAATTATGCCTTAAAGGCATTTTTTTTTTTTTTTTAGCAGTACCATCAACTCATTTGATGGTTATATATAATGGTATTAACCTTCCCATCCCCAAAGCAGAACCTAGAGCTGCTATGGTATGATTGCTCAAGAAGTAGGAGGGCTGACTGTTAGCACTTACCCTATTTTCCTGCAGCAGCAGAAATTCAATCTAACAAATCCCCTCTGAGATCTGAGGAAGATGACAATGTCTAGTGGTATCAAGACACAAGCTTTTTTCCCCTCTCTTCAATCCATGAGAAACCTTATCAGGTTTGCCTTGGCAAAACCAGTGTTCTCAGATAGACAGAAATTATCTTGTAATTTCCAACCTAAATGTATTTCTGAACATTTTCTATCCAACTGATCTTGTACTAGTATCATGCTTTAAGTTAGCTAACTCTTCCACTATCTTGACATTCATCCTTTAGAAGCTTGAGTAACCATTTTTTCCCTTATCTGTTGTACTCCTATGCCAAGTCAAGCTTTTTGTGTGCTTTTGTCCCTCAGTAATCTCAGCTGACCTTTTCTGTTCCTGTTTCCATTTAAGTTCATTTCTTTTTGAAAACAGATACCTAGAAATGTAAATAAATTCCATCCAAGGAATTACAACTGTATGTGTAATTTCTTACTTGTACTAAAACAATTTCAGAAAACCTTGCCATGTAGGCATGCACAGAGCTTGGCAAACACCATGAGTTTGTGTTGGCTATGGCCTTGCTGTGAGGTGCTTGCTCATGGGTCTGAGCTCATGTCCACAGAGAGGAAGAGCCATGGAGATAAGCAAAGATGAGGTGTTGTTTATTGGATGTGCTTTAAGAAAGGACATACAAGGCCACAAAGGAAATACATTGGCCTTGAAGACACAAATTGTTGTTTACTTCCTGTTTAAGGGACACAGTTTTATCCTTGTGAGCATATGATTTTGTATCCCGTCATGGAGAGGTCGTTTGGAGGCACTCTGTTTCTCCACATGAGCATGTTGCAATAAGATCTCTACAGAATTCATATTAAAAAAAAAAAAAAAAAAAAAAAAAAAAAGGATGAGATTGTATTGAGTGCCCAGGTGCTGGCAGGGGCTGCCCCATGCTGGACATGGACCCATGGCAGGGCAGATCTGAGCCCAGCACCAAGCTGGCAGTGACTTGGGGAAACCAGATTTCTGAAAGGGCAGAGCGGGCACAAGCCAAGGAGGAGGCCCAGGGCGAGGGAGAAGCAGCAGAGGGCCCAGGCCCCAGGAGGAGGAGGGCAGGAGGGACTTCAGGCCTGCAGCAGAGACTTTTCCCTGCCAAGGTCAACACACCACAGAGATACCTAGTTCTAATAAGGCTTCTCAGAATGATTTCCAAAGGATGGTGAGTATCACTTTTGTTTTACCAAGGGAGAAATACCCATTGCAGGGTCAGTTGAAGTGTCCCTTTCACCCCACTTGAAGGTTTACCATTCTGATGCTGCATTTATCCTCAATTGCCAGATGGCTGAGAGAAGGATCTTGGCTCTCCTGGCTGGCCCAGAAGAGACAGGAAACAGCAAAGTTGTTATCTGGGTTTGTGCAGGCTGTTTAAAGCCAAGTCTGAGCTGGAGACCATGTAACATAGATACATGCGGCTGTACACAAGTTACTAAGTCCTTCTGAGAGCCCTTGAGATATATTAACTCAGGCTTTGAGCCACACTAATGCAGCTGTATGTCTGTGCCTATACACTCAGCCAGCAGAGACCGGCTATTTTTGTTTTTTTTTTCTCCCTGCATAAATCCACAGGATGTATTCTCAGAGACCCTGGACTAAGGTTTGCCAGAAGAAAAAAAATCCTGGCTCAAAGAATAGCAGATTTTTATTTTACTTTGTAAAAGTAAAGCAGTTTTTCAAAACATCTAGGTGCAATCCGCATAGCACTAAATGTTGTGTGTGAGATACTGCGGTGCCTGTATTTGCATTTATGCTGAGAGAGCAGTGCTGCACCAAGAGGTGTGTTTGTAAACAGTACTGGCACATCCTTCTGAACTACAGCAGTCTTATAGGTTTCTGGTGGTGAGAAAAGACATGTTAAGGATGTGCAAAGTGATGAATGTTAAGGATGAGTTAAGCATGATTGGTTCATCCCAGGTGTGATTTGGAGCTTTCTCTGAGGCCATGGTTGACTTTTTAAAATGAGTATTTATCTTAGCTGTCCTGCAATGAGGGTGGATTGTCTCAAGTCTTTATGGGCTGCCTGCTTCTGGTAGCACAGGGGAGATAAACCTTTGGATATGCCTAAAACACGCTTACAGTTTCTGGTGTGCATGTGACTTTTGCCTCTACTAAAAGCCATCAACATCTGGGAGTAATAAAAAAAATCATCTTTTACTCTCAAATGTAGAAAACTGAAGTGTATGAAGTAGTAGGAGATGGGGATGCATCACTGCATGTCAGTGTTTGCTGAGGTAGAGGAACTGTGGCTCCAGGCTGGAATGAGGAAGCGCAAAGTGAGATGGGTGCCAAGTCTCATGTTTACTGTGTAAACACTTATTCCTAGGCATTTTGGTGGCTGTAACTCAAATACACTTTCAGTATCAGTATGCATATGAGGGTGTGAAGGATCCTTCTGGTTTGGTCCACAGGAAGGCTCCTGATGTCTATAGAGTTATTGCCGTGAGTTATTTTCCATCAGCTGCAGGAAGCACGTAAGCAACAGTCTTTCAGCCTGGAAATCTGAATGAGATTTTTCTTTTCATGAAGTTTCCACCTTTGGTTCTCAAGGAATACTTAAGAGAAAAAAAGTAATGCTATGTAATTATGGTCATTGTTGTAGATATTTAAAGATAAAATAATTTTAATTATAGAATGAAAAAATAAATATGAAATTATAGAATTAAAATTTTAAAGTAAAAATACTATTTTTATTATTATTTATTTATTTATTTATTTATTTTTGTCTGAATGATGAGTGATAAACTTGATGGTTTGTTTCTGGTCTGCCCTCTAGTGTCCAGGACACCGTATCCTTTGCGAGCTCACACTTGAGAATGTGTCCCAAGAATTTCTCTCAGTACAGGAAAGAAATACATGGAGTGCAGAAAAAATGGAAATGGAATAAAGGATGAAATGGTGGAAAAACCTTTCCAATATAATTCACAACATGAGTTTAAAGAATTCAATTTATTTCACTGACTAGTCATATTAGAGAAACAGGAGAAAAAGCTACATGGGAAAACTGATCAACAGTTTTCAATCTCATCTCAGATTTCTGAGTTGCTTAAAAGATAGAGCTGACAAAATCTTTGTATATGTGCACAATAATGACAAGATTGACATTTTAAGATATCTGATTGAAATAATTATTTAGAATTAGAAGTAAGTTTGGAGTGCTTAAAAAATTGAATGATATATTAGAACTTCAAAAATACCAATTTGAAAATATTTTAGACTTTTTTTTTGTGTTAAGGTATAACATAAATTTTGTCTTAATTAATTACAGAACCAGCATAGTTCTGTAAGACCTGAACTCATGTTTATGCCTGTACATAAAAAAGCACACATACAATTTGTAATATTGTGTAATACGTGATTATGAACTAAAATATATTTTCTATGTGTATGTATATATGTGTTTGTATAAATTCATATATATATGTTTACAGAATGTGTGTATATGTATGAATATATGTAGATACATAAATATACGACATTAATATTTAATACATTTAATATTTAATATATTTAATTTATAATACATATTGTATATATATTTTATATTATACATACATATATATATATGACAGTATCACATTTCAGCCTGTTTACTCTATCTGCAAAATCACTTCCAACTGCTTGTTAGGTGGCACATCATTATTCTGCATCCAGCCTGACCCTGTTTGTTCGTTATGTTGCTGCCATAGCTCAGCAGAGGATTTACTAATGTTCACCTCGAAGTGAGTAATGGCACTTTTTGTTTACAGAGTAGGACAGAACAAAAACAATTCCACTTTTTTTCTCCGTTTCCAAAAATAAAAATAATAAATAAATAAATAAATAAATAAATAAAAAGAATGTATGTGAGACAATCTGGCCATATTAATGAGTCTGTTTCTGACTGAAAGAGAAAGGTCCACCTTCTGGGGACTGGGATCCTGGAGGAGACTGTGCAGTTCATGGGAAGATAACCAGGGTTTGAATAAGTTTTCTCGAGGTTTATGCCATGTGTAGATGGCAGGGGATGATGCTGGTGCCTAATTGAAGTATAGAGGGGATATTACCATTCCTTGTCCCATGCGGCAGGGCAAACAGGGGTGTGTTCTGTGATGGGAATTGGACAAAGCAATAGATAAGGGTTCTTCACATCTCAAGAGACAAGCTACTAGAATGGTCTTTACCGCTTTCCACCTTCATCTGTTCCTCCTTTCTCTTCAATCATGTTCTCCTATCTGGGTGTTGGAAGGGATCTGGGTCATGCAGGCTCCCCTCAAGGTGGAGGGAAATGTTTACTTTTCCCTTTGCACTGACGAGAGTGAGTCTCTCTCTCTTGCCCCATTTAATTTCAGAGCTGGGTAATGAAGCCAGTGCTATTGCTGTGTTTGTGACTGGAGAAAAAGGGGAAATAAAATGAATGTGATGTAATGCTCTGATAAATTCAGTGATTATCTTTAGTGTTCTGTAGTTTTCTTTCTTATTGGTTTGACATACACCTGCTGTGCCAATCTGTTCGCCAGAATGACTGTCGTCACTGAGAAGTACGGATGCGGATTATCTGTCTTTCCCTTTCACAATAAGTATAAGGCAGGCTACTTGGAAGATTTGGAAACAGGGAAAGAGACTTCTGTAGTGAGCCAAGTCATAAGTGTCATTAGCATAATGCAGGAGTCTTTTATCTCAGCTCCCTGCTCAACATGGTCAGCTGTAGAGTCAGTTAAGATTGCTCAGGGTTTATCCGGTCCAGTCTAGAAAACTTCCAGGGATGGAGGCTGCAGAACCTCTCTGACAGCTTTTTCCACTGCTTGATTGCCCTCATAGGGAAAAAGTTTTAATTTCTCTTATTTAATCTTATGCCTATTTTCTCTTGTTACCACTACCAAAACCGGGGTAGTGAGGTCTGCAGAATGCTGAGGAGAAGGGTTCAAAACCTTGCCTTGATGTACAAGCTGCTCACTTATTGTTTCTGCCCAGGAGGCTGTTGGTCTTTGCTGTCAAATCTCACATTCAGCTTAATGTCTTCCAGAACCCCCAAAGCCTTTTCTGCAAAAGTGCTCCCCAGACCATCAGCCACAGTCTCTGTAGTTTTCAGGGTTTCTTCATTCCCAGTCTCCTGTACTGCATCAGCTACTCCAAGGATACAGCAGTGTTTGCATGGGGCATGTTTTGCAGTTCTCTCATTGATCGTTTGCTGGATCTATATGTAAACAAGATGTTTTCTCCCCAGGCTGTGACGTGGTTTCCAGACGAGGACCAAACTGCAGTTCTGTTGCTGGGTGGAGAGTACTGCAGAGTGCCTCATGCTCCCACCTACAGTTTCTGCCATAGAGTGTACACACAGAGTTTCCTCCTTGCACTTCTGTGGTGGGGAACAGCATAACATATATTTGAAAGATGGGCCTGTAGCCAGGGCATTGGGTTTGATTTGGTCTGTGACTGTTGGTGCAGGTAGGTGTGTTTTTTTTTCCTTTTTTTTCTTTTTTCATGCTGGGGTGGGATAGGACAGGGGAAACAAAAACAAAAACAAAAACATTCCCACCCCCACCGCTACCAACAACAAAGAGTGCCTTTCCTTCTGTAGTCACCCCTGGACTCTGACCATGTCAAATTGTAAAAGGTGTATTGCAGCTATTCATAAGAATAACATACTGGTATCAGTAACCAGGCTATATGGTCTCAGTGTTAAAGATAGGCCTACATGGCTAGGGCATGCAGTGAGAGGGTGCTACGTTGCCATCACCCTGGATTAGCTCCATCTCCATGTCTGCTCCGTCTTTGTCCTCCCCATTGGGATAAACCAGCTGGTGGCAGGTACTGTAGCTGGCTGCTGACTCTTGTTACCATGTGGTCATCAGAAGCATACTGACAGCTGAAGAGGAGGAGATGTATTCGTATTGTGTACTCATGGACTTCAAGATAAATCCTGCGCTATAGCAAATCCCTGAAGGCCTGCAGTTGCTCTCTGCACCTCTGCTTTACCTTTTGCTTTAGACTTACACTAGTACTCACTCTCTCTTTAATAAATAATACAGTATAAGATAAGCAGCAAATGTCTACACAGATATTAAGATGTAGTTCTGTGATTTCTTATGCAAGGTAATATCTTTCACCTTTCTTTGAACTGACATGAACTAAAGAGCCTCATATAGCTCGAGTGTCCCCTCTTCTACACAAACCTTTAACATTCAGATTATCTTTAAGGTGAAACACATGTGTTTTCATAACCATTGTTTGGCCTCACATGCAAGAGAGGATTTTTATTTTGTTAAGCATTAGATTGATAATTCAGGTTAGTTTGTTTGCCGTTTAATTTTTCCAGCCACCCAGGAGACAAATGAGAATTGGGCCTTTAGCACTATATAGGCGTGGTCTATGGGATTTCAGATGTAAGACTGAGACTCAGAAACTATCCTCTGAAGTGCAGGCGATTTCCTGTTTCCAGTCCTCAATTTATGTAGGCAAAAACTGTAAGGCATTTCAAGAAGTCCAGTTGCACTAAACTCCCACCTTTCTATACAAACAGTATTTTTTTCTCTCTGACCAAAAAATCCCAGGTTTTACTTTGATTTTCCAGTTAAGTCTTATTCTGAAAATAATAAATCAAATGAAAGCAGGCATCAAAGGGAAAGCTATCCTGAAATGAACCAGTGGCTGCTCTATCTTCTACAAAAGGAGTAGGGAGGGCCACCAGAATCTTGTCCCAACATTTGATTATCCCTTAGGCTTTGTGGTCCGTGCACTTGTTATAATACACAAGAATCATGCAATAGTTGTATAGTTATATTTGTGTAATCATGAGCTGGACATTTGTTTGAGTTCTTTTAGGAACAAGGAAGAGCAGAAATAAAATTTAACACCAGAAATGCTCTATTATTTTCCTTTTTATTTTTATTTATTTTTATTTATTTTTATATGTATATTTTTTATTTATAGTAAGATCTCATGAAATTTGAGTCATTTACTCAGTGAAAGAAGACTCTCAGCAATTAACTCTTGTGAAAGGTTTAGTTTGATCTCTGCTTCTAGCTTGCTTTGCTGACTTGCCAGAACCCAGAAACTCAGCTTTATGGTATACATCACCTTCATGCCTTTTTGATTACAGGTTCATTGCTCCTCTCTAGATCAGTCTATTGTAGCCATTACAAACTTGCTAACTTGCTTTTCTGGGAAGGATCTGAGGTTTCCTGCCTAATGATAACTTAAGAAAGGAGAAATGGACACAAAATATATAGAGAGAATCATTGGTTATGTATTTATTTCTCCTTGTAGAAAGATTAGTAGGTTCACTTAAGGAATATACTGCTACATTTACACTCCCTGTGGAAGTTGTTCCAAAGCAATCTGCAATGTAGACGTGACTTAAAATTTTCTACACTGAGCTCCTTCGACCATGATCACTACATTCCCTAATAAAGAGTCCATCCGCAGCTTTCCTGTAGCCTCCTCCCCAGAGCCTTCTCTTCTCCAGGCTGAACATCTACAACTCCCTCAGCTTGTCTTCACAGGGGGAGGTGGTCCATCCTCTGATCATCTTTGTAGCCCTCTTCTGGACTCATTCTGGACTCATTCCATGTCCTTCTTGTGCTGGAGGTCCCAGAGCTGAACTCAGTACTCTAGGTGGGGTGTCATGAGAGCAGAGCAGGGGGGGACAATCTCCTCCCTTGACCTCCTGGCCACATTCCTTTTGATGCAGCCCAGGATACAGTTGGATTTCTGGGCTGGAAGTGTACATTGCCAACTCACGTTCAGCTTCTTGTCAACCAACACCCCCAGGTCCTTCTCCTCAGGGCTGCTTTCAGTCCATTCTTTGCCCAGCCTGTTTATGCTTGGGATTGCCCTGACCCAGATGCAGGACCTTACACTTGGACTTGTTGAACCTCATGAGGTTTGCACAGGCCCACCTCTTGAGCCTGTCAAGGTCCTTCTGAATGGCATCCCTACAGCATATCGACTGCACCACAGAGCTTGGTGTCACTGGCAAACTTGTTGAAGGTGCACTTAATTTCACTATCCATGTCACCGACAATGATGTTAAATAGTGTCGGTCCCAGTACTGACCCCTGCAGAACATCACTCGTTACTGATCTCCACCTGGACATTGAGCTGTTGACCACAACTCTTTGAATGTAATTATCCAGCCAATTCCTTACCCACCAAATGGTCCATCCATCAAATCTATGTCTCGCCAATTTAGAGATAAGAATATCATGGGGGAACGTGTCAAATACTTTGCACAAGTCCAGGTATTTTGGTGTTGGTTCTCTTCTCCTATCTACCAATACTGTATCCGCCAAAGCAACATCCTAAGTTGCTTTGCTGAGACTTGTCAGAACAGTTTATAGTTTGATCTTATTTCTTTGCAACATTGACCTTCCATTTTGATTTAAGAAAGACAGTAATGTCTCTTGCAGTTTCCATATTACTACTATTTAAATGGGCCTGGACCATATGGAGTTTTAGCTGGCGATGACACAGTTGAGAGCCTCTGGGCAAGTGTTGAGGGAAAGCAAATAAAAGCAAATAAAGTGGATGTCATTGTGGGAGTCTAATATAAACCACCCAGCCAGGGTGATGACACCGATTAATTATTCCTTAAGGAACTAAGAGATACCTCCAGATCAGCTGCCTTTGTCCTTCAGGGGGACTTGAACTTGCCAGATATTAACTGGGAATATCACACAGCTGATACAAACAGGTCCAGGAGATTCTTAAAACACCTTGATGATACCTGTACCTTCTTAGTACAGGTACTAAGGGAACTGACTAAGAAACATGCCCTCTAGGTCTACTGTTTGTGAACACAGAAGGTCTCATGGGTGAAGAGGTGATTGGTGGCTGGCTTGGACATAGTGTCCATGAAATAGTTGAGTTTAAAATCCTTGGTGATAGGAGGAAAACTGCCACCAAAACTTCAACCTTGGATATGGGGAGAGCAGATTTCAGACTTCTCAGGGAGCTAAGCAACGCAAAACCTAAGTGAGTTCCCCTGGGAAACTGCTTTTGAAGGCATTGGGGTCTATCAGTGCTGGTCAGTTTTTAAGTACCACCTCCTATGAGTGCAGGGACAGGCAATTTCAGAATGTTGGAAGTCAAGCAGATGGGGCAGAATGTCAGCTTGACTGAGCAGGAATCATATTCTAAAGCTTTGGTGGAAAAAGAAAGTGTATGGCCATTGGAAACGAGGTCAGATGACATGGGAGGACTACAGAGATGCTGTTTGCCTTTGAAGGCAGAAAATTTGTGTGACTAAAGCTCAATTAGAATTGAAGTTGGCCAGTACTGTGGGGGACAATAAGAAGTGTTTTTAAAAATATGTTAACAACAAAAGGAGTACCATAGGAAACATTGGTCTATTACTTGATAAGGATGGTGACCTCACAAACAGGGACATAGACAAAGCAGAGACATTCATTGCCTTCTTTGCCTCTGTCTTCAACACCAATGATAGGATATGGGACCCCAAGTGCCCTGAGTTGGAGGACCATGACTGTGGGAATGATAAACTCCAAGTCAACCCCAAACTTGTGTGGAGTTGCATGGATGCATATAAATCTATGGAGTTTGATTCATCCCAGGGTACTCAGAGAGCTGGCTGATGTCATTGCAAGATCTCTCTTGATTATTGTTCAATGGTCTTGGGAATCTGGAGAGGTCCCAGTTAACTGGAAGCTGGTAAACATAAACCACATAACATAACATAAAGCACATTTTCAGCTCTCAAGTACTGAACTCTACTACTGTTGCAAATGCTGTTTTGCCACTTGCTTGGGTTTTAAACAGCAGATTGCCATCCAGTGGCTGAATAACATGTTGCATGTGAGCATGTCTCAGGGTTGGCTGTTTGCTACTCAGTTCTTTTCCTACATGTCATAGAATTTTCCTCAAGCACAGTTAGCTTATATGTGCTGTGGCTTATCTAGAGACAAGTAAGGATAGTGTTTCTCTTCTACGTGGAAGGCTGCAATGTGAAGCTTATTGAATTAATATTGGACAAGTCTTTTTTTCCCCCTAAATTATTATATGCAAACTCCACGTGATAGCAAGGTACTACTAGTACTGCCTGCCAACTGGTATTTTGCATTTAAAAGACGTATATAAAAAAGAAGCTGGAAACCACTAGGGAAGAGTCTTAAACAAACAAGTCCATCTGGCTGTTTAGTAAATTAATATGTGTTTTAGGCGGGAGAGATACCAATGAGTGTTGTTAAGGTTGTCCAGCATTTCTTATAATAATGCTCTAGCTTTTATTACTTATAATTTTGCTGTGTCTTAATTGCTTGGGCTGAAACTCTCTATGCAGGGGCATCTGCCTTGCACTGAATTAATTTTGGAAAACGCTAGCCAAAATAGTTTAGCTGCTTCTGTAAATGAATCGAGGAGAAATAATCAGTTTTGCCTGCATTTGAAATGGCTCATATACTTTTCTTTGGAATACTTGCACTTATGTGCTCTTGGGAGCAGATACTACAAAGAGAAAAGAGAAGGAGAAATGTTCTTTCTTTTGTGTCCATCACTCTGAACTTCTGACCAACCTAAGCTAGCCCTTAACTGTTCGAATAAATACAGTTTTCTGGTGTTCAGCAGTAAATAAACATAAGCAACTAAGTTCCTTTGACACATTGAGTACAGTGGATGATTTCTAGACTGCATCGAAGGCAACATTCTCTACAACTTACCTGCCTTTCTCTGGGATGCTGTGGGTTGGATCAGCTCTGAGGTAGGACACCAAGTGGAATACCCAAGGCTCCCTGCACTCTGCCGAGGCTAAATGGGGGAGGAAGTTACCCTTGTTATTTGAAGCACGAAATTGGTGTAGGAGGTGATGAGACCTAGGAAGAGACCGAGTGCATTGGGTTTTAGGATATTTTAGATTGACTGGGTTGGGTGTTTGTGTAGGGTGTGACTGAGAGGCAATATGTGTATGTGGAGAAAAATGAGGCTATGCTTAAAATTAAAGGAAATTGGTAGTGGGTGAGCTGAGTGGGTAGAGATTGGGCATCTCTGGAGTGTGTGCTGGGAGCAGCAGGGTACAGGACTCATTCATGATTTCAGAGAGTAGTTGATAAAGGAAGGTACCTCTGGAGAACACCTTGTCCACCCTATATCTATCTTGATTGCCATCTTCAATCAAGTTTTGCATATCCTCAATGATGCAGACTCTATAACCTCTCTAGGCAATCTGTTCCAATGTTTAGAGACGTCAGTACAGACCTTCAGAAAGTCTCATCTGAGTGTGAGGGTCTCTGAGGAAGTCCATGCTGTGTTTTCCCATGTATCAAATAAGTGGTAATGTCAGTCCTTTTTCTCATAGGGGTGTTCAGAAAAATAGTGATCATGATTGTGTGAGGTACTACTGCAGCTCATGAAGGTGTATATAGCTTGTTCTTTCAGGCCCTTATTACTCCCCAAATCCTCTTTCCCACTCCCTCTTGGGCATGAAGCTGAACCTGGAGGATGATAGTCTCCACACCTGGGCTAAAATTTTGTTCACACCTGCATTTGGGTGCATTGGTCCAGCTTCAGCCATGGGCGATCTAAGGAACAAATGTCCAAATTAACCTCCTGAATTTTGCAGAGGTCTCTACAAAGATGTGCTTAAATAGATATATCACTCCTTAAAGATATCCAGAATTTGTTTATCTCTCTTTCCTATAGTTCACTATGTGTAGATGTGTTATTTTTCCAGAACTTTTTTCTTCGACACACAAAGACACTTCAGAATTTCTTTTTGTGTTCCTAATACTGTTGTAGTTCCTTCAAGTCCTATCGGTTGTTTGTGTCATCTTAAGCACTTGAAATGAGCTTAGCTTATTTACTCAGGATTTTCTATCTAGTTTCTATCTAGTCTTCAAGAGTTGTGAAGGAGATGATTGTATTCCAAGCCTTCCAATTGCCTTCCAGGTAAGGGAAACACTGGTGGGTACACTTTTTTTCTGATTTTTTTCTTACTTGAAACAAGACTATTGACTTAGCAGGTTGGCTGTAGCAAATAAGATGATGGACTGCAATTGAATGGCAGAATGAAATAAAATATTGAATGGGTAACAGCTGAATGAGGACTCTGTGTCTTTAGGATGTGACAAGTGTAAAGGAAAGGACTTGGAAGGGAAAGTATAAGCTTATGCCCTTGAAGATTTTCTTGGAATCAGCTATTGTGAGCAAGACAGGTCTTCATGATCCTTGTATATATTATATGATACATATTTTGTGTAAAATATACACAGTGAAATGATGCAGTATACTTTATAGATCAAGAGATTATTCTCTTTCTACTGCTCTAGTTGTTCGAGTTAGTTCTCCTGTATGATATGTAAAAATGTCATGTGATTTATACACACATTTATACTGTGATACTCACTTAGAATCTCTTACATTTATTAGCTCTGACTTTCACCATCTACAACAAAATAAATATAGATACATTCTAGTTAACCATTCTGGACACACTTTATCAAATAGCAGCATGAAAGTCATCCTCTGATCCCCTATCCTGTTTTCCTTCTTCTCCCTTTACTTAAATGCTCCTTTGTTGCATAGCATGAAACTGGATTATGTGAGACTGAGTTGCCTATCATGTCAGAGGGTGTTTCAAAAATGCTATAGCAATATGGTACTTTCCTTCCAGAAAGAGTCTTGGTTTTATGAATATTCCCAGAGAGTCCAAGGGATCCAGCAGAAATCAAACCCCCAAGATTTGAAAGTGCTACCTGTTCTTGGACCAGACACTTTCTGCTTGGACCATACCTTTTTCTGAAATAATAAAAACTGAGGAGTACAAAGAGACAGTGCCATAGAAACTCTGCATCACAACCAAGAGGTAAATTCAGCTTCTCAGTTAATCAAATGAACAGCTTGTTTTTTTTTCTGTGCATTAACTACAGAGCTGTTGAACATCCTGCTGCTTGCCTAAAGCATGCATGTGGGCCTACCTTCTCCTCTCTAGCCATGGTGTTGACGTGTTACACTTCCCCAAAGCAGTGTCAAAGGGTTTTGTTTAACTGATTTGTTTTAGAAGTCTGCATTAGGCTAAAATGACTTACCTCTTTAGACTGTTAAAGAAAAATTAGCTAGAGACAGGATGGAGATGCATAAACATAGGTGTCTAGTACCACCTAAGCTATCTGTAATTCCTGGCTTAAAACTATGACACAGTCTCTAGCTTTAAAAAAAAATAAAGTTCTGACTAAAATTGCTGTCATTCCTCTAGGATATGCCAAACATGTCTGTGAGATATCCTTTTTACAGAATTTTATCTACTCATATCAACATACTTTAGGCATTGTACAGGACTTAGTTCCCTAGTGTGCCGATGCAAGTCATTGCTAGACGTCCTTGCATGACTGAGGACAAATTAAATTTTTTATTTTTATTTATTTTGGTTGTAGAGAATCACGTTCACATTGTACTGCTGAAGATCTGCACAGGTGCCAGACATTGAGGTAAAAGAACCATGGGTTTTAGTGGGGTGGATTTTTCCTCTGTGTTGCAGACCAGTGCTAGCAAGAGAATTAAGGTGGTGTAACACAGCCACAGCCAGATCCTCGGTGGTGTAACAAAGCCATGCTGATCTGAAGCACCTGAAGCCAAAGGGACCAGCTAGCTTTTCTCATACATATTTTTGAACTCAGAGATGCAGCTCTCAGAAAATAGCCCTTATAAGCAGAGATGGAAAATGTATGCTTTCAAACTGATTACGTGTATCTCAGCAGTTACATTTTGCAACACACTCCCTGACTTAGCAGAAATAAGATCTGTCTGTGGTTTCAGTGATCTTTTCAGAATAACCACACATTTTGCTGTCAGCTAGTTACTTAGGGGATGGGTGATTTGGATTTGCTCACAATCAATAATGCAATGAGATCTTCTCCCCTTGCACCCCAAATCAGCAGAGAAGCCCCTGGGCCATACACCAAGTACTATTTTTCAGCTTATTTTTCAGGTTCAGAATACCCTATAATTTTACATGTATACCATTTTTAAAGGTTAAAACAGATAACATTTTTTTCTTTCATTTTCTGAGTGGTAGAAAAGCCCTCTGAGACAACTATTGCATATAGTCTCTGAGTGGGAATCAGAATTGCTGCCTAAATTAATATTAAAATTATTAATTAAAACCCCTATAGCAGCAATGGTGTATATAGCAATTAGTTTTATAAGATATATAAAGACAGGGAAATGGAAAGCTATTCCAAGGAAGTCTGATTTAATGAGTTCTGGCTGGTGTGTTTTGCTCCTCAGATGGGTGGTTCCAGGTTCTCCTATAGCAAGGAGATATATAGAAAATGCCTTTATATGAACCACATTATGAATCTTCAAATGAACATGGTTTGGAGACACTGTCTTCTAGAATACCTTGGGGAGAGGTGCTGCCAGCACATCTCCTGGAACTCCTTCTCCAGGATAATTTAATAGGAAATACTACCCAGTGCATCTTCTTGGTGCCTCAGACTCAAAGGTTAATATCCTCTGTGGCATCCAGGCTGCAAGTAAAGCCCTGACAGTGGGAAGCAAATCCCTTTAGAAAGTTTCCACCAGTGATTTTTCTTTTTCAGTAGGTTTTAGACAGGGTATCACAACGTCCTGCACACAGTACCAGCTCTGGAAAGAACTGTCATGGCATATGAATGTTATGCAGCTTTGCACTGACATTTTTGGATGGAAGTGACATTTGATTGTTGTGACCTTGCTGCATCTTGTGATGTTCCAGTGCAAAATCAGAGCCTCGTGACATGCGTATTTGATAGATAAATGGCAACTGAATGCCTTGATTTCACATGTCTCTCTCGGTTAGGACTCCACGTTTCGATCCTGTGGCAGCCAATCCACCTTGGATTCTTTCCTTTCTTGTTTTCAGGTCCCTAGAGAAAGGCAAAGTTCAGCTTGTTTGCTTCATGTAATTAGGCATGAATTATTAGTGTCCTGGGCTGTGTAAGAAGGCTCCTTTCAGAGAGATTTTTTCTCAGTGTTTTCTGGTAGGATGCAGCTCTATCCCTCTAACAAGGAATTGGCTCATAAGGGGGTTTCTCTATGCAAAAAAAAACAAAAAACAAAAACAAACAAAAAAACACCTTTACAAAAGATGGTAATAAAATCCTTCTATTAAGCCCTGTTTTAAAGAAAGAGGATTGACCTTCCTTTTAAAAGAAAAAAGTTCAAACTTGCATCAGACAGGAACT
Organism: Anas platyrhynchos; assembly: GCF_047663525.1. NCBI lineage: Eukaryota > Metazoa > Chordata > Aves > Anseriformes > Anatidae > Anas > Anas platyrhynchos. The sequence goes on along the minus strand of NC_092620.1, from coordinate 8,512,704 downwards.
TTGAAAATTACTCCCCTCCTCTGCTTTGCTGTTTTTTCCCCTTCCTAACAAAAATGCAGAGCAGCCCCGAAAATAAACCCCTGGCCTCACAGAAGCTGGTGTTCGACCTTCACAGGGCAGCCAGCTTTTCACCCAGGAGCGTGCAGGGACTTTATTTCCATGCAAACATTTTAGAGACATTGCTGCCTGTTTTCCCCGAGCTCCGAAGAGTGAGCGACCTCCATCCTCCCTCTGGAAGGGCTTTGGGGTGACCCCCCGCTCCCTGTGCCCGTCCACCCAGAGCCCTTCGGTGGGTGCCGAGGAGGAGATCTGGGTGCTGGGGCAGCTGTTGCGCCGAGCAGCTCCGCGCCGCCGAGTTGGGTAACCATAGCAACAGCATCACCGCCAGCATCCTCCTCCTCCTCCTCACTCGCTCTCCTCCTCCTCAGCATCATCAGGAGCAGCAGCAGCAGCAGCCCTGGCAGGAGCCAGAGCCCGGCAGCCGAGGCTGCAGCCAGCCGCCTGCCGTCCCCTACCTGCACCGTCACCCCGCCACAGCACCGGCAGCGGCCCCGCTGCTCCCCAACGGGGGCAGGAATAGGGGAGAGGGAGCTGAGGGAGGTGCACTGCAGAGGGATCCCAGACAACCCAGGTAAGAGCCACGGGGCTGCTCGCAAAGTCCCCGTGATCGCTGTGGTGTGTGCCTGGCGTGTGTTTGCGTGCGAGTGTTTGTTGCTAGTTTTTCCGGCTCTCCCCTTCCAACAGCAGGGTGATGACAATTCAAGGCAAGCATGTTTTCTGGCTCGTGGTTCCCGTCTCTGCCATACTGTCCCTCTCCGTCTCCTCCATCCTGATGTATAAGGAATAATAAATCATATTTTAAGAGGTTGTTTGAAAACGGGGTGATTGGGGAACCTGATGTGGTAAGAGTGCCGAACGGCTGTGCTTCCGAAATAAAAGTGGGCAGCAGCAGCACAGCAAAGGTTGACATGGTAATTAATAACCCTTTAAAAAAAAATTTCATGTGACAACGCACTTCTGTCTCTGCCCACTCCACAAATAAATCTCTCTCATCATATCCAGCAGAGAGCTGTAAACCAGAGAGGTGTATGAATAGCCAAGACTAGCAACCTCACCATAGTCCAGAACTGGCACATTTACCTTAAGTGCTTCAAAGCCAGACTAAGTCATTGCAATAACAATGCAATCATATCTGTAAATATATATATATGTACACATATATATTTGCAGAAATATCTCTTAAACCTTACACTTTCTAAGCAGAAGAAAAAATGTATCTTCTTAAAGACGTGGGTGTGATGGCCAAGCAGTAAGTGATGCTCACTTCATCTGTGTATGAGAAAGCACGTATTGAATGCATTTTAAAAGGTAGGAATAATAGGTCTAATCCAAAGGTATACAGGGACAGTCCTTTTCATTTTAAAAACAGAAGGGATCCAAAGCTGTGGAGTGTCCTTGTGCAGGCAAATATCTGTGGATGAGTGTGTACATGTCTGGAGAGCGTGAAGGGGGAGAGAATAAGAAGCAACTTTAAGCCAAGCTGTAAGTGTTTGCTATGTAATGACTGCAGAGAGCTCTTTTCACTTCCGTGTAACTAGTATTATATGTATATATTTCTTATTATTACTGTTATATATATACATATATATATATATATTTTTTTTTCTCCTTTGGTCAGCTGTAAAGAGAATGAGAGCTGCTGCTGCTGTCTCTGTCTCCTTCTCTAACCCCCCCGCTCTGCCTGTCTGGTGTCCTTATCTTCCCCTGTCCTCCCCAAATAATCCTTGTCTGCATGGCTGGAAGTGCCCCTAGCTTTAATGATGATAACCATTTTAACAGAAGGCTTTTGAGCATATGATACAGTCATAACTTTACTTCCTATTTATACTGTAGGGACAGTCTGGATATGACCCAATGCCAAGCCACACATTCAAGGGGCATCTCTGTCTTTTATGTGAAACCTGATTTGAAAATCACAGGGCTTTTTTTTTTTTTTTTTTTTTTTTTTGTCCCAGTCCTGTGTTTTGCTACTTGCTTGCAGATCCCCCTAAATCAGCTGGAGCTGGGAGATAACCTGTGATTTCCCAAAGAGGTATAGAACAGAAAAAACACAGAATTAGGCCCACCTTTTCTATCTGATCATAAACATCTTCCTCCTGCAAGCTACAGGAGAGCAAGGAATTTGTGTAGGCAGGACCTTATGCCTGGTTCTTATGCAGAAATGTTGTAAAAATCACCTGGGACCAATGTCCCATTGCAAGTAAAGTCGATGGGATGAGGGACAGAAAAAGAAAACAGAAGCAAGTTTTTGGAATCAGTGCTATGATTTGCAAAATAATTTCCTTAAGAACCTGACCTTATCATCACTACAGGTCTGCAAAGGGCCATTTGACCCTTGTTAATAACGGTGCTTATGGACATGAAGTTTAACCGAAGGGGATGATTTTGGATCCTTGTGCTATTTAAACAGAGGCACTGTAAGACTACAGTCATCAGGACATTGGACTAATCTAGTCACGTTACAGGGTATTTCTGTACGAGATTTGGTGTCTGCTTCAAATCAGAGAATGTTTCAATTTTGAAACTTCTTCTGGGTAATAACAGGGAATAAAAATACCTATGAAATTGACTCTAAAAAGAGCACAAACCTCATCATGTTTTGGGCATGAAGACATCAGAGACAGGATTAAAATGCTGTTTATACATGTTGCAGAGATCTAAAGTGCACCTCAGTATGGCATGGAGCCGTGATCATCTCTCACAAGCACAAGCAAATGACTGAAGGTCAAAGGGCTTATGTAGTGTTACACTGCAAAACTTCTCCTAGAAATGGCTCTGGAAAAGGCAGGAGATGTACATTTTTTCATAAACACTGTTTTGTTATAAAACTCCTCTGTAGAAAAAGCACTGTGAAGTGCTGTGTGTTTTTGGAAAGTCAGGGCATTGTATCTGATATCAACGTAAACAGCAAAGATTTTTCCCACCTCAAATAACCAATTTTTATTGATTAGTGCCCCTCACCTCTACACCTCTTCCCTTTGTTTAAAATGGAAAGCTTAAGAGGGATTATTTTAATTTTTATTTTTTTTTATCTTATGGCTTGTTCTATTATATTTTATTACTATAGTAATAGAAGAGAACAGTTTTTCTATTGATTTGTGCACAGCTGTTAACAGCTGGTCTCTTGATGCCCACTTAGTGTTGCTCACTAGCGCATTTCTAAGGAAAAACAAACAAACAAACAAACAATTTTTCTATCTAATGATATTATTAAGTATCTTTTAAAATCCAGATCCTTATTTGCATTAGTCACCCGCTGTGTCTCTTGGAGCTCAGAACAAAAGAAGACTTGTACAATAGTTGCTGTTCAGAAGTCAGCATTTGCCAACAGGTTGAAACAGGCATCTCTGAAATGCTGCAGCCAGGGCTTTTTTTTTTTTTTTTTTTTTTTTTAATAAGGAAGCTGCCGTTTTCCAGATCCTACCACGTAGTGACCCGAGGCAAGAGAAGATTTGATGATCAATGTTGTACCTTGCGTTTAGTTTGACAACGCTATTCATTGTATTTTGAGGCTATGCGTAAACTGCCTTTTATTACTCCACTCAGTAATCATACTTTGTGATTCTCCTTGTTTCAATATTGTAATTCTCTGCCTTTACACTATATGGAGATTGGCTAGACCTGCTGCTTAATGAGGCAGACATGTAACCATGGAAAATAAAAGTTTTCCCAGTGAGTAAGGGGAGGATGAGATCTTTTCATCAAAGATTGGACACTCCATATCTGCTTGGTTCCTTTGAAATTACCTGGAGCTGTGGTTTGATAAGGGAATTTTTTTTTATTATTATTTTTTTTGGTCACCACACACCTTTTTGGGTGATCATTCTGGTATTGGCAGGTTCTTAAGTTCAAATTGTACCTGGACCTTACTGTCCACGTAGCAGACACCAGATTTTTGGTTAGCCTTGAAGTGGTCAAGCAGTTGGAGTTGATGATCTTTGTAGGTCCCTTCCAACTGAACTATGTTATTCTGTGCTATTATGTTCTGTTATATTCCATAACTTCACTTGAAAAGGTTGTAACTCCTATCTCATTTATTGGCTCAGGAAGTGCAAGCTCTTAGCCTCTGCTCAGCATCTCCTGGGGTCCATCATCTTCCTTGAAGACAGGTTAAGACCTTCCCCCCAGCTTGGTGAGACAGTCTGTGAGCCCATGCTTCCCAGCAGCACAACTAGAAGGAGCTGAGAAAAGTGTGTCCAAAGGCATGATTAGCACAAGTGTCTCACTGCATTTCTTCTGATCTCCCCTGTATCCAGTTCCCGTCCTTGCACACTGGCAGCTCCTGACATGCTGCAAGGGAAGAAGGGCCTGTGATGCAGCATGACCTTTGCTAACACTGCTCCAGGAGGTAATGGGCTGAAACAACCCGCAGTGGTTGTGACTGCTGGGCTGATCGGAGTCCTGTTTCAGAAGGTCAACAACTCGGCACGCCTGATCTCAACTTGTCAGGCGAGTGAGTCATAAATTGGTTTCTTCCAAATCTAAATCCAAAAAGATATAATTTTATTCTCTCTCTAATCCTATTATTAGTGCCTGCAATGTTAAGGATGCTGTTATTCAGCAGTTTTACTTTTCCCCTGTCTGACTGCAGCAGATGGAGCATCCCAACAAAGTGTAAAAAGAGAGAATTCCTTTTCTATGCTAAGATGCTGCTGACATCCATGTGTTGACGCGAATCAGCAGAGAATCCCTTGCAGAGGGGGATGCTCTCTCCAGTCCACCCACAGACCTTCCAGAAATCTGATGTCACTTCTCTCCCCAGATCAGACATGCCTTGGTGTGATATCTTTGGGACTGGAGCACCCATCCCTCAGATGTGGTTACGTTTCAGTACTGAAACAAGCGGTTTGTGTGGCTGCATCATATAAAGAATGATTCTGGTTCAGCTGATTCCACAGAAAAAATGAAGCTCATCTTCCATGGACACAGAGGGAGCCGCACCATTTACTTTTCTTACTGCAGTTGAGGCACTATAGGTAGATGCACATTTCTGATGTGTAATTGATGTGGTATCTGTTTTCTCATTCTTAGGATCATACATGTAAGACTGTCTAAGCACTATTTTGACCTTATACTGGTATATGAATTTACAAATTTTTTGCTTTTATACTTTCTGATCAGTTTCCAGTAGATATATTTATCTTATTTTCAATTTGTTCTAACTTTTTCTTAGCTATGTGGTATTGTCATGGATAGGCTAGAACTTACACATCATATGGGACTTCAAAGGAGGAATTGCAGATGTTAATCTTTACACTACAGACCTCTAATGATAAAACACAGCAGTGGTGCTTCAAGAAGTCGGTGTCTGTCTCTTTTGCATGGAAATTTCAAATTCTGTCTTCCTGGTAACAGTGTGGCATTCGAGGATTCACAGCATGCAGCACAATGACAAGTGGGGCTTTCTTAATGTAACTTGGTTTGGGAGGGACCACTCATCTGCTGCCATCACTTAGCAGCATGGGGAGCAGCAGGCTCCTTCTTTGTCCAGTTAGTTGGGCAAACAAATCTTTCCTGTTTTATTTCCATCCAGATCTGTATGACTGGGAACGAATCTGGCACCCTCAGAATCTTTTAACATGTAATTTTAGGTTCTAACATGTCGCTAACATTGAATTTATTTCCGAGGCTAGAAAGCAGTGTACCATTAGTTTCTTATGGCATAAAAGAACATGAGTACTACTTGAAGGATATACCTTGAGTGAAACATTGTTTGTGTCTGTGTCAATTTATCAGCCCCTACTGCCAAAAACACTGTGTTTCGAAGATTGAACAGTAGGAAAAGGAAGCCTCTTTTCTGAAAATGATTTCAAAAAGAGAGCGAAAGGGCCGGTATTTTTCTCACTGAATTTTCTACAAGTGTTTTTTTTTCAATATGAAAATCTCCATTCCTATTATATTATCTCCCTCTCCTTTTCACTCTTATCCTGTGTTGCTTCTCAGTGGCTGTGTCTTGACTTTACTGAGGGCAGAGGACGTATATGGATGGTGTAACCTCCTGATCTAACTAAAAAATGCCCTTGACTTGTGAGAATCAGCTTTGAGGGTGTCTGCATGAGATCATGATGAAATGATTTTGTCTACATAAGGAAACTTCCCTTTTGCTCTAGATGGGGAAGCATAGGTCAACACAAGAATTTGGAAAATCAGATCCCTTTGACTAATCCTATTCTGGATTTGTGTGATCTAAGAAAATTTGTGTTCTGGCTGATAATTTTGTTTCTACAGAGATTTAACCCTCTGAGCTATAGGTTTTGAGCCCAAGACACAGGCTTGCTAGCTGCTGGAAACTGTGGCAGCTGCCCACCCGCTGCATGATTGAGTAGCAGAGTTCATCAGGTACCGGCTTACATCTGCAATAGCTCCTACGTTCTACTAGGACCCCGACTATCACACACCTTAAAGCATGAGGATCTCCGTGGGACAAGGTAGATGGATTTCATTAGAGCAGAGCAGGATCTGCTGCTGCAAGGGACTTCTTACAGGTGTTTATAGACTACACCACATTGCTTAAATCTATTCTATGCCATGCAGCAGTGCAGTCCTATTTATTTTCTTCGCCTGCCTGTCTTGGATTAAAATCTCAGCTGAAGATATCTCTTTGCTGTCCATGTCTCCTCATTGTTTTCTCTCTGTTTCCCTCTCCCTTTGCAGCTGTGTTTAAGCTGAGCTGTGTGAGGGTACAGCTGGCCAGGGTAGATGTTACAGAAAATAAAGTTGCATTGTGTTAGGTTCTAGCGTGCTTTGCTCTATACACAGCCAGTCCTTTCACTGCTGCAGTCAAGAGGATGCTTGCCACTGACCTCAGAAACAGCAAGATTCATCTTCATGCACAAAAGGCTTTTCAGGAGAAAAGATAATGCACAAGGGTGCAAAGAGATTGTTGTTTGAGGAAGGTGTGGAAGCCTGAACCCCGTCAGTGGAAAGGTTTTTTGTTGGCTTTTCTGGACGGATCAAAGTCATGATCCAGTTTTAGCCAGCAATGTCATGACCACCAGAACATTCCTCACCTTTGTGTGGGGAACTGAGCAGCAAAGTCAGGGCCACTGGGAGGCAGAAGAGGGACAAGGTAGAGAGAAGTCATTTCAGCAAGGCTACTCTTTCCTTTTTTTTTTTTTTTTTTTTTTGCAAGAAGTAAACATCTGTATATTGGCCCAAAAGGAGAAGGAACAGCAACTCAATGTTATGTTAAAAGCACTTGGATATGATCTTTCATGGTAGGATCCTTGGGAGGAGATTTTAGATTGCATCAATCCTTTTGTCTGTGGAGGGAAGAAACATCATCAAAGAAGAAAGAAAAGCTAGTGAGAAATGATCAGCAGACTCCTGCTAATTTTTAGTAGCACTGTAAATGAAGCCTTGTTTTCTTTAGGTGACTTGCGTTGGTAGTGGGTGACATTAATGCTTTATTAAACTTGCCTTGCCTAGAAGCTCATCAGTTTTGCGTAGCTAATAATAATACCCTAATCGAGAAACAGAAGGTGGGATAACTCGGCATCAGAAATTGGAATGCAGAAATAGTTGCTGCTAGATGAACTAAAAATACCCAACAGCATAACTCTTGCCTACAGCAGCACATGCTGAACACACATTGGGCTCTGGCAGCAGGGAGAAATCGCTTTCCTTTATTTTCGGCAGCTGCTAGATCAGCAGTCCTCTATGGTGACCCACACGCGTGACCGCCAAGCTCCACCTCAGATGCGTGCTAGGCCTGCTGTAGAAAGTTAATTAGTATCCTCAGCAAGTTAACCATTATCCAGAGCCATAAACAAGCTATGTAGGGTGACTTCAGAAGCCAGTTTGTCCTAGGGTAGGACTACCTGATCAGGGTAGTACCCAATGAGGTGGGAGTGACCTGCAGCAGGGATAGGGGTATAACCTTGACTACTCTGTTCCTCTGCTCCACTCTCATGCTTTGGGATAAACATCAGATGTCATGATCCCTGCTGAATTAGGAGCCTTGGAGTTTTCACTACGTAAAGGTTGCTGGTGCTCAAAGAGATTTATACACTTTTCTCTGCAGCCTCTTAGAGCTTACCCAGCCTGTCAACCTGGGCTTTACGAGGGTGAAATTTGATTTAGCATGTACATGTTTTTCTGCTATGAACTTTGAAGTCTCCATGCCAATAATCTAAGAGTGGCTCAGATGCAGTAGTGATGAGAGACCCTGAAATAGGTTAGTTAGATTTAATTAGGACACATCTAATGCCAGAATCAGCCATGTAAAGCGGAGTATCTACTGCATTGTCAGACAGTAGATCAAAGATGGGGTACACACTGTAGAGGAAGAAGGGTGCTCGATGAAAAGAGAAAATTAACTGTGTTGGGCACACATGATGAGGCATTGTCCCTGGACAAAGGACACAAAAGCAATGTAGGCCTAAAAGAATGAAGGCGAGAAGCAAGGGCTGAATGCTCTGATTTGAACTTACTGCAATATGGATAATAAATCCCTGGCTGTGGTGGGAATCCTTCACTGGTTTGAGATAGAGACAACTGTGGTTGGGTTAGGAATGCAGAAGGATATGACTGTGGCTAGTTTGCTCACCACACCTGCAGGTGGGAGGAGTACTTGTGGCTGTATTAGCACTCGTGCCTTGCTTTCCTTCCCAAAGTCAGGTGTCTGCTTACTATATAAGTACAGGTGCTTGTCTCAGAGCAGAAAATGGCAGTATGTTCTTTGGAGAACTGTAGCTAACAGAACTTTTTAAAAGATTCAACCTGAAGGTAAGCCCTTTCCTTGATGCACCTAAGCTTTTCTTCTACCTATTTTCCTTCTGTGATGTATTATAACCAGAAAGTCTGAGGACGTGATTCTTCCTTGTGTCTCATCTAAGACTCCTTGGTGTCAGGGGGATTGGCTGTAGTCAGGGCAGGAAGAGCACAGAGGTTATTTTTTCTGCAATAGGTGCCTCTTCAGTGGACTTCTATGGTCTGAGGTTACTCTGGATAAAGGGAGCACCAGGAATGACGAGCTTGCTTGCCTGTCCTCCTTGGCCAGTATTAGCTTCTTTCTGGGTGTGCTATTCTACTTACTCTTTGATGAACTGAATAGCAAAAAGACATTTTTGCTCATTCATCATATAACTCAGGCTGTAAGGAACCTCAGGAAGTCTCTATTCCAATTTTCTGCTGAAATCAGGGTCAGCTATGGGTTCAGACCCTCTCTCTGTGGGCTTTTTTTCAGCCCAGCTTTTTGCTCATCTATATTGAAAAGAGCACCCAGAGCCTGTGAAAGCTTTTGAATTGTCAGCACTAGGGTCAGCAGGAGCTTTCAGGAAGAGATCATATTCAGGGAGGGAAGAGATCTGAGAGTACATGCAAAGACAATTTCCATGAAGACTTCTGACCATGGAGATACTCAGAGGAAGCTGTGGCAGACACTCTGACAGGAGAGCACCAAGCAGAGTGTGACAGAGGTGAGGACGAACTTATCAAAAGCATCCTTGGGCTGTCATGGGCAGTCTTATTCCTAGTCATAAATGGCTTCCTCTGGGGACTTGTGGAATACGCTTTGCCAGGGGGAAAGTGCTGATGTTTATAGTGCAATGGGTTTAGCTTGTCCTGCTTCTTCACATGGCAGATGACTCTTTGGGGAGACAGTGCCTCAGGTCAATGATTTAATTATGTCTGGTTTGGAGACCTTTTACCACACCTGAGATAAGGTTTGAAGGATGGCTTTTGGAAGAATCATCCATTTGGCAGCAATAATCACCAATTACTAAGATAAGATTATTTTAGAAAATAATCACCTTACTTGTTTCCCTCTTATCCCTTCTTGCCACCAAAAGCTCAGTTTAAAAAATCTTTGCTTTCAGGAGCAGTGCCACTGATAATCAGAAACCTCTCATTGTAAGCACATTTAAGAAAGAGTTTGAGGACCAATTATATAAATGTTTCCCTTTTGTAAAACAGCTTGGGACTTGTAAACATACTCAGTCCACATCTCTCTAAATAATTCATTGCGATGAATTATTTAGTTTTGTAAGCTGTGTTTTATGTAAGGAAATGCTTTTATTAATGCAGAAATTTTAGATATTTTCCAAAGGGGTAGCTGTCATTTTGCTCCTTTGCTTCCATCTGTGTTACAATTGATTTTTGTTATGAATGTGTTCTTCAGGAGTGGCTGATGCCAGGTCTACAGCATGTCAAGGTGACTTCCTCAGCCGTGACAATGATAAGATCTTTTAGCAAAATGAGGTTTAGCAGAAGTCAAGGAGTCCACTTCCTATTGGAGATGTGAAGAGGGCAAATTTTAGAATGATTGCTCATTTTCCATAAAAAAATCAAGGATGACGACTTTAGTTCATGGGAGAGGAGAAAAGGGGAATGCTGTTACTGCCTGAGTCTTTTGCACAATGCTCTTTCAGTTTTGAGTCTTAACTGTGAGATTAACTCAAATTTTATTGTGTTTTTATATTATGATAATTCTCTTGCACTTTCTTTTCTCTCCCCTTCTTTTCCTCCCTAAAACAGATGATTTTGAAGACAGCATGAATGAAACAAAATGTTGGCATGTCCTAGCTGGATTTGCTGACAAGATAAACATTAAGTTAAATGTGAGACATATGCCTTAGTGTGTGACTGTAATTTTATAGGTTCTTTTATATGTTATGGTTGGCAGCAGAATCCCTGTAGCCTATTCTGGCTAGAAAGAACAGTATTTCTTAGTCTTAAGACAGACACACAATCTAAAATCAGCATATACCACTAGCTATAGTGTGAGTGGTGGAGTGAATCTTGGTTACAAGCAGTTTCCATTATGTTACATTTTATAAATGGCGGTCGTTATTCAGACATGGTTCATTTGTGATCATAATGATGGTCTCATTATCAGTGGTCCTCTTTTCTGCCTTCATCCCACACTTGGTGTTAAACGACCTGGAGGCATTGCAGCTCCATGCACTTTCACTGTGGTGGACTTGCTTTGGGCAAGAATACCTAGTGCAGTGGTTGCGTAGGTGGAAAATGAGGTGTATATTGACTCCAAGTCATTCTGTGAGACGTTAGTTTGTGCAGCCAAGACCACTGGAGTGGGAATGAATGACATGGTTCTTCCCACCCCCTCATGTTTGAGGACCAGTCATACCATCTGGGAACATTTTGAACTGCAGTGAAGTCAGCTCTCCCACCTTACTGAGAAGCTTGTACAGAGCCTCATCTTCCCCTTACCTTCTTATGTAAAGATCTCCATGTAGAAATGCTATTGCTAGCCCATGTATGGGAAGATGGAGACCCATGTGTGTTTACTCTTTATACAAGATCCTAGTCATGGGTGGAATTTAATTTGTTTTGCGTCAGTTATCTGTGTTGGAGTCAACTTCATCTAAAGTAGATTCCAGTCTTCTCTTTTTGGACAGGGCAGAGGAGCAGCTATTTTTAAGGCATTAAACATAAGCTTTTAAGTGCCTACTTTAGCAGAGAAAGGTCACACACAAGCTTTTTCTCCACTGTCTAAAAGAGAGCCCGAACAAATTGCTGAGGAAGACTTCTTTACATTGTAGATGTCTGTCACTTTGCGAGGTATATCCACTCTTATTTACTGTCAAGATATGACATAGACTATGGACATCCTGAGACTTATCCCTCTTCTCCAGGTGCCCTTGCCACTTGTTTGTAGGTTTCCTGCAATGTGAGGCATAATGATTTTTGTTTTGCAGGAGGGGGTCACTTTTGTCATTCACATTTCCAGAATGTTCTGGTTGTTGGCTTCACAAGATCACCTTTCTCAGTATGATTTTCCCACTTTGGACTTATGGCTGGTAGCTGCACTACCACAAGTGAAAGAATGGTGAAGCAGCTGTTAGCACTGCTTCACCTTAAATATACCAAAGGATTTTAATGGTAAGACGTAGTTGGGGAATGAAGGGTGTATTTGGAAAAAATGTAACATATTTGGGGAAATGAATTTAAGAAGAGATTGGACTGTGCACTTAGTCACATGGTCTGAACTTTTGGTTAGACCTGTGCGGTGTCACGAGTTGGACTTGATGATCCTTAAGGGTCCCTTCCAACTCAGGATATTCTATGATTCTATATTTGGGGAAATGCATTTGAGCTTTGAGGTTGCAAAGGCCCATGAGTCATCTTGGATAGTAGACACACTGTAACTGCTTTAGCATGATGTCCACCTACAAGAGGACATCACTGGTATCTGCTCCTTTTTGCTAGGGTCGTTTTTGCCCTAGCAGAGCACCATCCTGTCTCAGCCATCCCTTCCTGAGACAGCTTGTTCAGATGCAGCTTAGGCACACCTCTGCAGTGGTTCAGATACGCAGTACCCTTTGTTTGGAGGAGTAATTTAGTTCTTTGTGTGGGTGCTTTTATGGGAACACACAGCTTCTCTAAAAGAAATACGTATGCCTCCGGTAGTTGCAGATGTAATGGTGTACATTAAGGGGAAAAAAAAAAAAAAAGAAAAAAGACAACATTTTGGTGGAGGAAATTTCCATTATTCACCAGTTCTTTGCAAACAACATTATTAATTGTTAGCATTGTATTTGTATCTTAACGGCCTTTTCTGTTCAGGGAGGGAAGGCTAGTTGGAATTCGATCCTCAAAGGGGTGAAGTATATCTGGTAGTAATCACATCAACAGCTTTGTGAAGAGAATTGCACCATAAAGACCTGTATCTACAACTGCTATTAGAACCACAGTAAGCTATGCAGGCTCTTGAGGGTGACAGTGAGCCAATAAGGCCTGGGCATTGCTATTGCTGCCTTCTTCATGACTCTCACCCAGGCTGCTCTTCGTCATTCTGGAGTCTAAACTTCTCATGTGCTTGTAGATTTTTTTCAGAGAATAATAGAATATCCCAAGTTGAAAGGGATGCACAAGGACCGTCAAGCCCAGTTCCTGGCTCCACACAGAACCACCCAAAAATCAGACCATGTGTCTGAGAGCATTGTACAAATGCTGCTTGAACTCTGGCAGGTTCGGTGCTATCACCACTGCCCTGGGGAGCCTGTCCCAGTGCCCAACCATATCTGGGTGCAGAACCTTTCCCTAACCACCAGCCTGACCCTCCCCTGTCCCAGCTCCATGCCGTTCCCTCGGGTCCTGTCGCTGTCCCCAGAGAGCAGAGCTCAGCGCCTGCCCCTCCGCTCCCCTTGTGAGGGAGCTGCAGGCCGCCATGAGGCCTCCCCTTGGCCTGCTATTCTCTGGTCTGAACAAACCAAGGAACCTCAGCCACTCCTCATATGTCTTTCCCTCCAGACCCTTCACCATCTTTGTAGCCCTCCTCTGGACACTCTCTAATAGATTTTTGTCCTTCTTATATTGTAGTGCCCAAAGCTGCACAGAGTGTTCAAGGTGAGGCTGCACCAGTGCAGAGCAGAGCGTGACAATCCTTTCTCTTGGCCAGCTAGCAACACTGTGCTTGGGGCACCCCAGGGTATGGTTGGCCCTTTTGGCTGCCAGGGCACACTGCTGACCCATATTCAACTTGATGTTGACCAAAACCCCCAGATTCCTCTCTGTGGGGCTGTTCCCCAGCCTCTCGTCCCCCCAGTGTGTACATACAATCAGGGCTGCCCCTTCACAGGCAGCAGAATCTGCACTTGCTGTTTAATTTCATGTTGGTGGTGATTGCCCAGCTCTCTTTGTCTTCGCTCATTCATGGCAAGGAGAGCAGCAGTATGTCAGATGAATAACTAAAGCCTCAAGTGTGTAGAAATTAGAAAAAATTGAAAAGTCCTGAAAGCCTCAGACTGGTATCTGTCTTCTCCTGACCCACACACAGACTTGTCAAAATGGAAGTTGTGGATGAGGTAGAGTCAAGGCGCCTATCTTGTGCTGAGTTCTGTGTTTCACACACCAACAGCTCTTGTGGCATTTGCTCTCGAGCAGGAGGATGTGCCTTGATGATCTGATCTGTGGTGTCGTCACTGATTGTGGCTGGTGGTGCAAACTGAGATGATCGTAGAAATGCTGATGTGAGGGGCTATAGCTGCTGGTGGAAGCTGTGGCTCTTCTCCAGCCTGTGGGGAGACAGTCTCTTTGCATAAATACACTGATGCTAATAGGGGATCTGATGGGACAAAAACACTGATTATTATTATTTTATTGTTATTATTATTATTATTATTATTATTTTCTGGCAGAGCATGCCACATTTTGGAAATTTATGCCAGAAATTGTCACTCCTGATTAGTGTCCTCTCAGGACACTTTATGCATTGCTGACAATACATTGAAAAGACAGTGGTTGTTTACTTCTCTGTCTGCCATTGTGCAACATAACAAATGACCTTGCACAACTGTTGTTCACTTTAATTCTGTGGTTGCTCTGGTAGGTTCTGCAGATCTGACAGGTGGGTTATCAGCAGGAATTTAAACTATTCATTTAATTTTCTTCTCTTTTCCAGTCTGGGGCAATGGAACTGTTGAGAGAGAATACAAAATGCTTCCTCTTAATTTTAAGAACTTTATTTATCTTATTTTGCTTATCAATATTAAAAAAAAAATCACAGCAAAACTACTGTACATTGAATCAGCATTGAATATATTAAATCAATGATCTAGAAAAAAGGGATGATCAAGAAAGTAGTAAAGATGGTAGGAAATCTGAAATTACCAAACTCAGTGTGCAGAAACTTAACAAATCTATATGAAGGGAAAATAAATTCTCTGTTGATGAATACAAGGTAATGTACAATGGAAATAAATAATTTTAATATTTAATACCCTTTGATTTCTGAGTGAATTCTTACCGGTTGAAGGGGGAACCTTCAGAAACCCTTTCTTCATGTATATTCTTTGTGTATAGTTATCTCAGGAAAAAAAAAATCTGTAAATAAATAGAATACTTGGTGCATAAGAACTGGAATGAGGATTTTTTATGAAAATAGGAATTAATCATGTTTATTTTCCTTCAGTGAAATGTTTGTCAATTAAAATCTTTTTATTTAACTTAACATCATCCTATGGAAAGGATTGATCTTCTAAAATTTGGTTTCTGAAGAAGCTAGAAATTAAGTTTACTCTAATCCTCTTGGAAAGCTCAGGCTGTTTTATTTTGAAATGCCTTTTTTATTTCAAATTGCATTTGTTTTGAAAAAAAAAAATCCATAGAGATAAAAAAAAATACACCAAAAACAAAACAGCCACCACAAAAAAACAAACAACACAAAAGAAATATGCTTATTCATTGAAACATAATTTTTCAGATCCATCAAGATATTTTATTTCTGTCAAACATGCAGTTCTGTGGGAAATACAGGGTTTTCATTTTGAGTCTGAACACAAATAAACACACACCTACTCACACAGCCAGAGAATTTCTTGCTATAGGTCCTACAGCATGCTCTCCAAAACATTTCAGTGTCTTATCAGAAGCATGGAATCCCCTAAAATAGTGCATTTTAATCAGATCGTTGTCTCTTATGGTGTCTATATCTTAAGAAGGTTTCAGAAGCAGATGACCAGAACTATTAGTGACAGGAAGACTCTTCCATGCTTTGGCATTGTGTAGAATGAATATATTATTTCAGTTGTGAATGTAGAATGAGATTTTTTTTTTTTTTTTTGTTAAGCTCCTATGAAGTTAATTGAAAAAATTCCTCCTGCATGTAGAAGGGTTTTCACCCCTGTTTTGAGGTCAGAGAGGTAGCTTATTTTCCAGGCTAGATGCAGAGTACATTCCAGAACTAGCTGGTGGGTACCTAAAATAATAAGTGGAGAGATGATTTACATTTTTTTCTATCATTTTTCAAAATGTAAGGAGAAGACAGCATTCTATGAAAGTAAAAGGCAACACAATGAATGTAGATTAAGAAATGTTTTTAAACCATGAAGGTTGCCAAAAAGAAAAAAAGGAGGGCTTAGAAAAATTTAAAGAAGTGGAAGAAAAGAAAAAAAAGTAGTGTTCATTTTCATAGCCAGTGAAAACATTCACAGTTTCGGAGTGAATTTAAAACCTCTCATGTCCTGATGCAGTGGCTGAAAAAAGTAGAAAGATTCCCATCAGAATCATTTTTGCATCAAGCAATATGTGAGGGCAATTATGACAAAACCTGCCCATCGGGAAATATATTCTGTAACTTTTCATTGCAGAATTATTTTTACTTTTCATTGAATCTTCTTTCATTGGTCTTGTTGTTGCATATCTGCTTGCTGTACTTTTCTCTGGTAGTTTGAAGTCAAAAGGTGAACTCTGACATCTATTTTTTGGTTCATAAACCCCTATCTGTATGTAGAGACATTTGTAAGTTGTTTTTTTTTTTTTTTTTAGGGCTGAAATTGTTATGCCATAATGCACATAGCACTAGACTTTAGTACAGAGGCTTCTATCTGTATTTTGCTTTGCTTTTTAAATGTCACAGTGCATTCCTTGCTAAAAGGCATTCAGAAAGCTTGGTTTTGGTGCCACGTGCTGTCTTCTGCAGTAATGTATATATTTTAAAAACTGTTAATTAACTTTCTTAGCACCGCTTTTTTTTTTTTTCTTAGTGAAAATAAGAATTCCTTTTGTTCAATGTGTAGAAAGTAAGACTATATTGAAATTAAACTTTATACTGAAAAGAGAAAGAAATATAAAGACATTGCAGAATGCTGGGCCCCAGTGTATACAGAGAAATAAGATGTTTGTGACAGCAACAGAAAACAAAGCTGAAAGCAGTTTTCTCTCTTCCACCTGCATGGTGAGATTGTCCTATAATAAATTGGTTATTAGCAATCTCTTCTTCAGGGCTCAAAGGAAACCCATCTGCTTTACCACAGTAGATTAAAAGTAGATTTCCTCTCTGAATAGTGACAGGACCCGAGGGAACAACATGAAGCTGCATCAGGGAAGGTTCAGCTTGGATATTAGGAAAAGGTTTTTCACTGAGAGAGTGGTTGGGCACTGGAACAGGCTCCCCAGGGAAGTGGCCGTGGCATGGAGCTGGTTGGAGTTCAAGAAGGGTTTGGACAATGCTTTCAGGTATATGGTCTGGTTTTTGGGTGGTCCTGTGCTGCAGACCCAGGAGTTGAACTCAGTTGTCCTTGTGGGTCTCTTCCAACACAGGATATTCTGTGATTCTATGAAAACATTCTGTTCCCTTCTCAGGAAAAATCTCTATTATGCCCTAGTAGGATTTAATATTTTCCATTAATGTGTAGCTGAGATTGTGAAAGGCAGCTAAAAACTGAAGTGTTCATGATGGCACATTGAAAACATGAAGGCTAAAGCCAGCTCTAAAGCTCTGGTAGACTTTTTTTTTTTTTTTTTTTTTCTGTCCATCTTAGAAATGTCCATTCAAGGCTTGACCCCACTCTTTCCTCTGTGCTGGTATCTTCTATAACCTCTCCTAGGTCATGTGTAGGATGGAAGCAGAGCTATGTAGATTAGCTCTCAATATAATGGACTTCTCACAGTGTTCAGGCCCATTCTTATCTCCTTGTCCACAGATAGTAGATTACCACAGAAACAAGGGAAATAGTCTCACAGCCACTTCCCTGTGAATGCATTGTGCCATTGCTGCTTCATGCAAACCTATCCTGGCGTTATTTGCCATAAGGAATAGGGCTTGAATTCACTTGGTTTACAACATATAGTAGGATTGGCCTGCTGCTGTCCAGCTTCATGGGCACGTGTTGCTTGTTGCTTCCTGCTGACTTGCCCTCAGCTCCTTTCTCATTGTTTCTCTTGCCCCTTCATGGCAACCTGCCAATTTTCAGTTTCATCTCACCATTAATCCCAGTGTGCACTGCATAGCTCCCCACAGTTTGTTTTCCCTTTTGCCCCTTTCCCCATTAGACAAGACAGAGAGCTGTGCTGATCTGTCTCCTCTGTTCTTTTTTTTAGGGTAGTTTTCCCTTTCCTTCCTACCTTACCCTCAAAATTAAATCTTATTTCTCATAGAATCATAGAATAACCCAGGCTGAATGGACCTCGAGAGATCATCTGGTCCAGCCTTTCATGGGAAAAGGGAACCTACATGAGATTATCTAGCACCCTGTCCAGTTGCATCTTGAAAACCTCCAGTGATGAGGATTCTACCATGTCCTTTTGGAGGTTGTTCCATTGATTGATTGTTCTTGCTGTAAAAAAAATAAAATAAAAATAATAATAATAAAAAATCTTTCTTATGTCAAGACAAATCCTTTTCTGATGCAGCTTGCACACAATTTCCCCTTGTCTTCTTCATGTGACTCCTTGTGAAGATGTGAAGAGAGCGTCCATTATCTTTGTAGGCACCCTTTAAGTACTGAAATACTGTGATGAGGTCCCCCTGCGCCTTCCCTATTCCAGGATTAAAAGATCTAAGCCCTTCAGTTTTTTTCTGATGGTGCTTGCTAAACCTTTGATCCTCTTTGTGTCCCTCCTTTGGACCCTCTCCAGTCTGTTTATCTATTTCGAATTGTGAGGACCAGAACCAGGCGCTACTCCAGGTGCGGCCTGACAAGCACTTCTCACACTTCCACCCCCATGCCCCCCACCCAATTTGGGAAGGTGATATTAAAGAGGATCTGTCCTTTTGCTTCCTCGTCTCATAAGAAGCACGTAACTCCTTCCTTTGCGTTGGTGTCTGTCTTTCTGGGAAGCAAAATGTGCATGCTGCATCCTCAGAGGTTTATTCAGCTTGGAGAATTAAACCAGTTCTTGAAAACTGAAGTCACACAGAAATCTCTTATCTTTAGCCCTTTCATCTTAGGTGGGCTTGGGATTGATGTATTTTCTAGTAAAATAAATGGGACCATCTTTATTCTTGCTTTAATTTGCTGGCTTCCCTTTCTGTACCTGCTTTCCTTTTCCTTCCAGCCTTTAAGCAAATTTTCCTTCACCTATCACTTGCTATTTCCTATCACTTACTATTTCCTTTCCTATCACTCTCTCTTCTCCTGCAGCACTTTTACAATGTAGATCCCTATATTAGCGAGGGCACAAGTTCTTCCATGTTCTTAGCTCCTCTCCCATCTGACTATTGGAAGGACCCCATCCACTTCTAACCCAGGAAAAGAAAATGGCAATCTTTAAAATTATCCCTCTCTAAGCAGTTGCAACTAATTACAAAGGCTACAGCTACTGTGAGAGCAGCTAATAAACTCCTTGAACGGGTCTCTGAAGTCTGTATTAGAAGTGGATGAGTCATAGTTGCACCAGCTGATTGCAAATAAGTGGGTGGGAGGGGAATAGGCCCCATGCTTTATTCTGGCAAGGTAAGAATAAAAGAGCTGTCAGCAGGCCCAGGAAATGAGCAGGGGTGAGTTTGGACTGACAGCTCTGCAACAGGGGGATGGAGGCAGCTGAGTCTAAAAGTAAAACCTGAGATTTTGAATTAAATCATGCTTTGGAAGCATCCCATCCCAGTGATGGAAGTGGGAGATCAGCAGAGGAACTGTTGGGCTGTGAAACTGTGGTTTAGCATGCTGAGTGTAAGATTTACTGTCTGTGCACTGGCCTCGCTATTTGTATGTAGCCCCTTGAACATAAGTGTTTGGAATAATAATGTGCTGTGATTTGAGTCAAATCAGCAAATGCTGATTTTTTTCCAGTATTTAAGATCAGTGGGATGAAGCTGTCTGTATATGTGGCCCAATACCCCCATTACCACTGTCAGGGATTCCAGGTGTAAAATCAGATCTGAATGGGGGTACTTGCCAAATATATGGTGAAATTATGTCAGGGTCCATGCTTGCCCCCATGATCTTGCAGAGGCTGAAGTGTTGTATTTGATTTGCAGTAAAACTTTGCATCTTTTTTGAGGAAAACCCAGAGCAATGGAAGCTGATAAAATAATTTTGTGCATCCCACGGCAGCGAAACACCCTGCCCTTCCACATATTGCTGCTCAGCCTTACTGTGGTTTGTGTGTTGTAGCACTAGATCAGAAGAGATTTGTCAGCTGTGTAAAACTAAGCCTTGGCCTGTGGTTATCTCCTGAGACTCAAGGAGAAACACCATCTGTATGGAGAAGATCTTCTGCAAGCACTGCCCACCGACGGATGAAGCTTCTTGTGGATCCCATCAGTTTGCAGAGTTTCACTGAGAGTGGCTGTTTCTGTGATTGTTGATTTTGAATGATAAATGCAGCCGGCAGGATTTACAGGATTAGTGTTTACAGATGATAATATTTGAGAATGCCATGGAGGGTGGGGCACAGGTCTGTGAAGATACAGGTCTTGTGCTTTGTTGTTGAATGTGTTCTTATAAGTTAGTTCTGCTCATCTTGTAAAATTCACCCAGCCTAGACTACGTAGTGTTTCCTGCTCTATCCAAGGAGATAACACACTTAACCATCTTTGACACATCTTGCTTGGGTTTTTTTTCAGCCATTATTTGGTCTTTTGAGTTGTGCATATCAGCTTGCTGCTTTCAGCACGCCACAGGATATATAAAGCGGGATACAGTCTTGCAGGTGGATGCACAGTGGTGGATGAAGAGCCAAGAATTAGGTTTAGCATAGAGCCAACAATGCATTTCATACTGGGAAAATAAGCTATTTTCATGCCTTGGGGATGAAGACAGTGCAAGAATGTGGTTTTCTTGCAGCATGGAAAAGCAGCCCACACTGGCTGATCTGGAAAAAAAATAATTGTACGGTAAGTTAAAACAATTCAGCCAGACACATCATCAATAACTGATTATTTGCAGCTAAAATTAGACCTGGAATTGGCATTTTGTATCTTAATTAAAACAAAGCTATCTTTATCAATAAACTATGACAACTTTGAGCAGACATTTCCTAGTGAATGTTAATCCTTCAGTCTCTTTTGATTAGTAGATGGGATTACATTAAAATCGATCCTCCTCCCGAGGTCCATTTGTGCGCTCTCTCTCTGTATTGAATTACATAGCTGGCCTCGTGCCAGGCACAGGTCCCCCATCGGGACAATGAAATCACAGCCGCAGTGATGCTCATTTGTGTTTTACAGTATGCCATTTATTTATTACAATGGGCTCAGGAGACTTAGCGCCTTGGTGAGATATTATCTTAGGCTTCAGATCTCTGTCAAACCTTATTACTCTCGTTTTAGTTCAGTTTGCACATAACTGGCTTTTGAAGATAGGAGGGGGAAAAAGTAAGGAAGGAAAACAAAGTCATATTTAAAATCTAGAGCTAGTTAGATTTCCCCAGGTGTACAGGCTGATCTGAGAAATTGCTAAGTTTCAGGCTGGGACAAAACATCACTGGAGGAGCTTAGAGGAATGGATCACCTTGGAAGGTTGTAGATCTTTTTTTAAAAAGATGGTCCCCTCTTATTCATGTTTGAACTTTGGACAGCCACACCCTGAAAGAAGCTGTCCCTAAACTGCTGAATTGTCATAACTGTACTTTTAGGGTCCGTGTGAAGCTGGTGGGAATCAGTGATGTGGTCCTCACTGAGCAGAGAACTCCAGTGTCTTTGTTTTCTGTTTCAAAGTTGTTTCTTCGAAATTGAGAGTAATTAAAGCTATGAATAATTCTTCTTAGGGAAATTGAAAAAAAAAAAAAAAAAAAACTGCATAAAAAGTAACTGAGAAGAGCTGTTGACAGTCTGGTAAGTGTAAGAGCTGGACAGCTTTCCATTTAACTCCCTCCCACCTTTTCCATCTGTAGCTCTTGTCATCAGTCAGCAAGCCAGCCAGGAGACGGTGATAGCTAAATGGTGTGCATTCCCTTAAGGTTTGAGATTACATCTTTCCTTTCCTCTCTGACATCCTTTAATAGCCAGCTGCTTTTATAAAGTGTGCTGTTCCTTGACTTGTGCAGTTGTGATCTGGAAGCTATCTTCCAACACCTGACTGGTTCAGTGGCACTTGGAGTTATAGAAGCATCTTGTGAGGGTGTGAACTAGTCTCTTAACTGCGCCTCTAAGCTTAATTCTGAGCCTGCCAAGGCTGAGATGTGAAGTGGAAACACATATATAATTTAGACAGGAAATATAAAACATTATGGGATTCCTTACACTGTTGTAAACAATACTCTGTATCACTTTGCTTATGTGATTTGGCATTTCTAACAAAAGTAATGCTCTGTGATAATGCTAAGAAGGATGCTGTGCCAGCAGCATGGAAATAATGTGGGATGGTAGTGACTGATGTTCCTTGAAACAAGGAATATGAGAGGTTCAGGGTAGCAGACTAATTATGTAGCTTGTTTACTTTTCAAGGAGGGTCACATTCCTATGATTGCTGTCAAATGGAGAAGTCTGTTTTGTTTTGTCTTGGATCTGATTATTCTTAGATTACAGGTTTATCTTTGAATATCTGGGGGATATGATAGCAGTCGCAGAAGAAGAAAGATAGACATAATACCTTGTTGTACTTTGTAGTAATGATTCTCTGGTGAAGATTAACACTGGATGCATGTTCCGTTTGATTTATCTGTTTATACGGTATCTATGCACAATGTTCAGGGTATTCATCTTTGACTGTGTTTCAGCCAATATCTCACCTGTAACCTAGCTTGTTCAAATACACTAAATTCTATACAACACTGTGTGTTTCCTGAAACTACACCAACTCCACAAAAGTCTGGGAGTTTCTTTTAACAGCGATCTTTTAACTCAGGAGAAAGCAGCCTTAATTAGACTGGTTAAGACACAGAAATGTTAATGAGGTTTGCCAAGTGAAGTTGATGATGGTAACTCTGTCTTGGAAAGACAACATGAACATATGTATCTTTAAAAGAGCTAGTGTCTTCTGTAGTGTGCTGAGGCAAGAAACTTCCCATGTGAAACTGAAAAATAAATAGAATACCTGAAGTAGTAAAAATCCAATTAAAAAAAAAAAAAAACAAAAACAAAGCATACTTCAGATCTTCAGATGTCTTTACAAAGCTGTTGGAAACCTGCATTGCCTTGTTTTTTGGTTCTTTTAGGGCATCTACAGTGCAAAAAAAAGTTGTCTTTACACTGTTTTTGATTGCAGAATTAGGGTCTTTGCACTCTGTGTCTCCAAAGACCTTGTGGTGTATGTCTGAGTTGTGCTTACTTGGGATGCTGCCTCACCTGACTTGTTCAGGATACTCCATTTTGTCATATGATAGCTGACAAATAAAAAAAACAACAAAAAAGAGGATGAGGAATAGTGAAATTTCCTTTTGTATTTCAGAGTTTCTTCAGTCTCGTGTGGCCAAATCTCTTCATGCAAAGGATCGTTTTGTTTCATTTCATTTTCCTAGATGTTAGTGGCTGTCTCCCAACACAAAGAAAGCTTCCAGTAAGCAAGCCAGTTCTATTTTTATGCCTACCTTGCTGTGTGCAAGCTGGAAGTTGCTTCTTACTGCAGCAAGCTCCGTACTGTTGCGATGAGCCTCGAAGAGTCTTGGGCTTTCACGTACGTACCTGAGCTTCGTGGCAGCATTCCACATGCCTGTGTTACCTGAAGTGAACTGTTTTTTATAATGAAAAATGCTGTTCTTCAGCCCACTGATTTATTTGGGGGACTGGGGAGAGGCTGCAGATCTTTCTGACTGCCACAAAATCTAATAAACGAGTAGATCTGTGCATGTTTTTGAAAGCCAACTGAACTGTTGCTTAAATTTGTTTGATTTTACTCGAAATGCAAGGAAGCGTATTTTGGGAGCAATCAATCCAGTGGTGCCAACTCAGTGTTTGACAGAAAGCATGAAGAAATACCACAAAACAAAACACAGTGATTTGGAGCGCATTGCAGATAGCAAAGTCTAATTCCCTGTGGATTTGCTTGCTCAGGTTCAGGCACAATTTTTGCACACTATTAACCTGGACACCCTCTACTCTGGATGTTGTGTCTCCAAAGTCAGGCTTGACTGCGACCGGACTTGAATTGCCATGTCTCCAGGTTGACCTCAGTATCACATTTTGTCTGGAAAAACAGAATTTAATTTCTTAGGTGTTGCAAACAAATCTGTTTGGTGCTTTTTCATTAGTAGAAAGATGATTTTACTTGATTCCTTGTCTGGTGAGACAGCATTTTACTTGAGCTCTCTGGTCTGACACACAGAAAAGAAGCATTTGTTTGGGCTTTGTCAACCCAGTAGACCACAACAGATAATTCCCTTGTACCTTTTGTACAGTTTCTGAGCTACAGTAACACCGTTCTTCCTCTACTGGTGATTTGAGTTGTTAATGACTCAGGGGTGAGCCAGACTGATCAATGCCGAAATCAACCCTTCCTGCAGGTCACTGTACTCCACTGATCAATGCAGAGCGAGGTGGCAGCACTTTGTGGCCAATTAATTATCAGAGTGACTTTAATGATATTGGTGAATATGAGACAAAGTAAGGAGTTCAGGGCCAGCTTAGAAACAAGAATTAAGTTTGATTTGAAATATAAGTGCACTCACTGACAACTATCCGCATAGGGAAAATTTAAGGAGTTTCAACTGGTTCTAGTGTTTTAAATTATTGAAACCTATCCCCAGGCATGGAAGCAGAGAAACTTTTTCTCCATATCTGCTTCCCCCCTGCAGTAATGCTGAGGCACCTGAGATGGACATGTTCAATGATTCCAGTCAGTCACTGGGGGCAGGTGAGGTGGCTTCTTCAGAAGTCTGCTTACCTAAAACGATCTGCTGGTGCTTAAATGAGACAAACACCACCATGAAAGTTAGTTTTTCAAGACAGGCATTCTCTGAAGTCAGGTCAAGAAATTTATTGGCTTGAATAAGACCAGGATTTCACCTGCTAGTTTTTCAGAATTAAGTGTTCAGAGGCTTATTGTTGGACAATCAATAGCTGCTGCAAGAAGAGTTAGCACAGATGGAGGGTGAATAGCTCTGTAGCCATTTCAAATGTGACTCTTTTTTTTCTTTTTTTTTTTTCTTTTTTTTTTTTTTCCCTAGTTTGTGTGCATCTAGCAATTCCTTAATTATAGTACCCAGCACTTACAGCTATTTACCTCTTCAAAGCACTGCACAATTATTAACAAATTAATTACTGCTTCATTACCCTGTGAAATAATACCCTGATAGTTGTCTGATTATTGGACTGTCATCCAGTGAATGAGAATAACCCTGTTGGTTATAATACTAGGTCACCTATGGTAGAAAGTTGAAATATATTTTTTTTGGCCAAGAGGGACAGCTGAGACCACACATTCTGATGATCAATGTTTATTTGATGATGTAATAAAAATCCGGTAATGTGGCAGATAACTTGGGAAGACCGGAAGAGTGAAGGGATGTTTCTTCAGTCAGTGGAGCATTCATGTGAGCTTCTTCTGTTTCTATGAGAATTCACTCTGGTAGGAGTGGTTTAACAGGCAGAGAACTGTCATCTCTGCAAGCTCCTTCAGAGAAATGGGAATGCAAATGCTGTGGTTGAAAGGAATAATGTCTGAAATGTTGCAATTAGAGGAAGGTTTAGGTGTACAGAAAGTCCAAACTATCTTTTTGGAAAAGGGGAGCTTCCATTTCATTAGTATTCTTACTTTGCCTTCTGCAAATTTAAGTAGTTCCTTCTAAGAAAATATGATCTAACGTGAGGATTAATTAGACTGTTAACCACATTTATCTCCTTTACACAAGAGATCATTCCCTGATGAGGGGGGGAAAAGGGATGTTTTATAACGAGTAATGAAAATATGGCAATTTAGGGAATTAACATAGTGTAGTGGCTGACGCAAATGTTTTTCTATTTATAAGACTAAATATGTTAGGCTGTCAGAGCCTCGAGAGCTAAATGCTGGGAATGATGGACCCCTATTGCCAAGGCTGTACAAACAAGCAAGAGGAAGAGTTGCTTGCTGAGGGTTAAAGAGATCTAAGTGACATGGGAATTGTTCAGTGCCTCATAAAGCTCCAGTTTCTGTGCCCCTCTGCCTCTCTTATGAAGTCTACAAGTTGCAGCTATATAAATGCATTTACCAGATTTAGGAATATTTAGGATTTCCACTTGATAACTTTGAATAGACTTGTGTGTGTGTGTGTTTTAGATGTATTCATTTAGCACTTCTGAGTGGTGACAGTGGATACTTAGGTTATTGGCATGAAAAGGCAGTTTCTCTCTCTAACAGCTTTCTTGTACTTCCTACCTGTGTTGTCTAATGTGCACCATGCTGGTTTGGGTTAATAAAATGGTGGGATTAAAAATCAGCGGTTGCCTTGTGAGGGATGCAACCACACATCTCTTGTAAGAATTAGGCTTCTTGTCCAATTGGCCTCCAAGGCACTGGGAAAAAGCAGTAAATTCCTGCTCAGAAAGTGTCCTCCCTTTGTTTCAGACAGTCACAAGTGTGTTGTGTGAACCACAGAACTGAGCTACAAATGTTCCCAAGGCATGTGGATTGGGGTGGTGCCCTGTCAATTTGATGCTGTGGACGCAATTGAGATTATGGGTTATTCTGTAAACTCTTTCTCCCCTTAGCCATTCCTTTGTTTACTATTCTTACTGCTTGATGGATTTGTTCTCCTTCTTTGGAACTTTTTTTTTTTTAATTATTATTATTATTTTTAAAGCAGGTTATACATCTGTTTTTCTGACAGTGTATTTCTGTTCTCCAGCTTTTAGCTGAAGTTTCTGCTAGAGAGACTGAGTCAGTGATTTGGCCACTAGATTGCTCTTGCCAGATTTGTTCCTTGCCATTAAAATAAGACTGACAGCATGTCTCTGTGTTTTTCATTTAAAAGAATGGGTCTTCCTAGCTAACAGAACCCTAAGCAAAAAGGATGGTTTTCCTGTGAACAGTGTTTATACATATGAAATTATTTCATTCCAAATATGTGATTAAGATCTTGTTTTGTAAGGCCAGGAATAATGTCACCAATTTTTTAGTTTATTCTAGCACTTTAAAATTTAGCATTTAGATTTACTTTTTTTTTTTTTTTTTTTTTCCCGAAAAGATTAATGCAGAGTTGTAGACTAAATAGTTCAGTACATCCTCTTTATATAACCTTTTTGCTGGGCTGGATTCCAGATTTTCTTGATTTCATATGTTTTATATCTCCTCAAGAGAGATTAATTCTATGTTAATTACCATATTAGGGTCAGCAAAGTTAACAAATATGGTTTGTGATTTACATAACTTTAACAGCACTTTACCTGCTAGCTTTTTTAAATAGAATGTTTGACTACATTCAGGAAATATTATTTTTTTAGAACCTTTTTAAATTTTTTTCTCTTCCCCCCCTCCCCCCAAAAAAAAAAAAAATAATGAGAAACTGAGAAGCTGTCTACTCTACTCACTGGCTGCATTTCTGATTTTCCTACTTTAGAATACATTAGAAACTCCCCAGGCTCTACTACTGACTGCAATGGGAGATTATCTAGGTGTTCATGTAGACGCCTCCACTCAGATGTCTGACAATAGAGCTGAATCCCATATGGAGAGGTTCTCTAAATATTCTCTGTCATTGCATGGTTACATGTTCCTGATAGTCAGGTCTTGCGCTTTGTTTCAGTGTTGTTGTTGAGTGTGTTTTCTATGTTGACTTTGAACACCATTTCACAAGTAGTCAATATAAAGATTATATTTAATGCCAATACCATGGCATTACCAATAGTTACACCATGACTATTTGTACCATGTTTCCCTATGTCCCATTGTGTTGCTGTTTTTCAGCAATGGTAGTAATCTGCATTACCTGTGATTTTCTTAATTTGATCTAAAGTTTTATTTTGAATTTGTTTTTGTAAAATTTCTTAGTCTTTGGCTATACTGTCAGACAAGCTATTTAAAAGCTAAAATTGTAGCAGAGTGTGAAGATCCCAGTGTAGATCTGCCTCTGAAACGATAAACTCTGACCAGGTCACAGTTGCTTCCATGAACTGTCATGCTGTGTGCAATGTTTGGTATATATTTCTTCTAGTATATAAATGTTTTAGTATATATTCATATATTATACTTCATTGAAGCATTAAAGATTTTGAAAGACTCTCATTGTCTGCCTGTAACCAGTGGTATGCATGACAGCTTCAGAAGTGTTTAAAGAGAAATCAGGTCTAGGAAAATAAAAAATTTAAAATCATGAGACTGCAGTGGGGGAGAAAAGCAGGTTGTAGTTATGTGTTGCCCAAGTACTTCAGCCAGTTTCCCACGCTGTCAATTCCAAAGCTATCTTGTTAAGTATTGGTTGAAGGAAACGCTTATGGGATGAAGTGAGAATGGATGGTGAGCACTCGTGGAATGCTGTTCAGTACCAGAAAGCTGGAGCACAAAAGGCCTGGTGTGATGGAAGAAGAAGAAAGTACTGGGAATAACATAAGAAAAATACTTTCTGAAGTACTTTCCTGGGATTCATAGCTCTCATGCCTGTGCATTTCATTGTAGCCTTTGAGCCAAGTGAGTGCTATTTGTTCTTTTTTTTTTTTTTTTTTGTTCATAAAGGGAGTAGAAACATAAAGAAGCTAAATGACTCATCCAAAGTCAGCTAGAAAATGTGTAACAACATAGAAAAAAAATCAGATTTCTTTTATCACAGGGTTGCACAGTGTTCTTTCAATCATTCTTCCCCTTTGAGATGTGAGCAGAGTGCAAGGCTATTTTGTGTTGAATAAATATCTATGCAAGAGTGGGGATGTGATATGAAGTTTTGGAAATGATACGGTGGCTGCAGGAAGCACAAATTTGAAAAACAGATCAGGTTTGCTGTGGGTCTAGCCAAGAAACAAATGGTAGAGAAATCCAAGTAGTAGGTAGCTCAGGTCTAACTTCAACACGCTATTTGGAACTAATAAAAATGATGGTTAGAGTGACGTTTTGTCTCTTGACCAGTTATACTAGCTGAAGTGACTAAGAGGAAAAGAGGCAAAGTTCATAGGCAGAGGAATTTTTATTTTTTTTAATGTTTCATAAGAGTTCCCAGCCTTTATGTAGTTTCCTTTGATTGGAAATTAGCTACTGAATTCCTTCTGAGTTCTTACTGGCAACCATGAGTGACAGCAGTTACTCTTCGCTCTATATGAAAATCCACAGGAGACTGGCAGGTGATGGACAGATTTTAATTTCATTTCTTCTCAGCTGAGTTATGAAAATGTGATATTTCTCTGCATAAACCTCAGAAATTCCAACTCATACAGAATACTGAAACACGTCCCTTCAGAGATCAGGCAACCAATCCCAAGGAGATATATTTTATCTACTGTCCAAGAATAGCTGAAACATTTCAGCCTTCAATAGCATCAAACAACTACATGACACCTCAGAGATCATCTAATGATGATGAAGAATGTGGTTTGTTAGACAGCTCTTCTGATCCATTTGAAATGTATGAGATAAAAGCTCTTATGCATATAAGAGTGGAATTTTTCAGTGGAAAACCACAAAGTGACATTCCAGAAGCAGCAAAGGACTGTCATGTCTCACTATTCTGTCCATAAGAAATATTTTTTTAAATATTTTTTTTTTCTCTAATGCAGATAGTGAAAAGAATAGCTAGAAACAAAACTAAGCTGGAAAGGTTAAAAATGTTTAAAATTCCAAACCTGTAAAACCCCTCTGTGAATCTGTAATGGAAATCACAATTGTTTTGAGGTTTCTGCCGTATTTGAACCATTCTTGGAAGAGAAAACCAAGGAATCCAGTTCTGATGGGGCTTGCTGCAGAAGTCCAGGCTATAGCAGAAATGCACCTTGATGTCTGATTGGTTTTGCTTTTGTAACTTGTTTCAACGCTGTTGATTTTTGTCAGCATCATTAAACTTGAGGGTGCCCTTTTTGGGTTTCGATTTGAGCCGGCAATTTAAAAGGGTGCTCATTCAGCAGCAAATGCTAACACTTGATGAAGTGAGAGATGAGACAACAGCACAGTGACTGGCTGCAATTTGAAGCATTTTCGGTACAAATGATAAAAACACTTAAAACCGCAGGGTCTGCTTTTCAGTGTTGACATGCACTTGGCATGTTTATACAAGTCTTCATTCACCATCTCCCTGTACTTCAAATAAGCACTCAGGATATTTTCAGACACACTGTGGCAGAGGATGAGCTCAGATATGGAACAAACCCCTGCTATTATCAGGACTCTTGCAGGGATTGCTAGCCACGCTCATAAACAAGAGGAATATGTTCTCCTAGAGGTTTAGATTTAGCTATTAGATATCCTCATCATCCAAACAACAAGCCTGGAAGTTATATAAAGAACTGCCCTGTATTTGTGGTATGTAATTCAGCGGGTGTGGATAATTTAGTGCATGTGTCTGTGCGTATGCACGCACACATGTTGGTAGGCATATGTCTTCTTTCAGTCTAGAATAAACATATTTTAAACAAGCATCAGCCTCAGCCACAGGGTTTCTTTCCTTCTAGTGTCTGTGGTCTGTTGACTAAGGAAATCCTTCACTAGCAATACATCTTCATAGCTTGTTTGCAGACTTTAAGTACCTAGCTGTATTCCTGTTGTGGTTTAACCCAGTTGGCAGCCGAGCACCACAAAGCCATTTGTTCACTCCCCCCACAGTGGTATGGGATGTCCTTTGGCCAGTCTGGGCCAGTTGTCCTGGTTCTGTCCCCTGCAGCTCCTGGTACACCACCAGTTTCATTGCTGGCAGGGCAGCACAAGATGCTGGAAAGTCCTTGGCTCTGTGTGAGCACTGCTCTGCAACAACTAAAACATCGGTGTGTTATCAGCATTATTCTTATTCTAAATCCAAAACACAGCACCATACCTACTAGGAGAAAATTAACTAGCTACTAGGAGAAAATTAACTCTATCCCAGCCCAAACCAGTATAATTCCTTCACCCTGCTGAGGACTGAAAAAGAAAGTACTGTTTCTTATCGAAACATGTAGCCACCTCTTCGTAATGACAAAGCCGTCTGAGCTGTTGACAGGTGGAGAGGAATGAAGACAGACTTCACAAAATGTGGCATGTAGATACCTCCCATGTGCACTTCTTGCGGCAGTAAAGTGTAATAATCCACTCACTCCACTCAGCTGGAGTTTTATATGTTGCAGAATATAAAAACTTTATATATTTTAGTGTGACGATCTCTGAGAAGGAGGGATGGGAGCTGTTTCATTGTTTTCAGTTGTTGACTGAGTATAAAAGGATTAAGAATTTAATTATGAATTTACCGAAAACTGAATTACTTTGGTACTTCAAATTCAAGACAGCTTCCTGGTACTTCATCTCTCATCTTTGCTAGTTAAATGCCTAGACATATATCACCATGTTTATACACCAGATTGACAGAGTATCTGATGTCCAGGCTAAACCTGAGCTTTCTTTACTGAAATCCACTTACTGAAGCATCAGTAGTGGATTATTAGTTTTGAGGTTGCTAGATCAGATGCAGTCTATGGCTGAATATTGTTTTTTGGTGTTTTTTGGTGGTTTTTTTTTTTTTGCATACAAAACAAGCTGCAAAATGGAAGGAATTTACCTTGAAGTTGTCTAGTCTTGCATAACACATCAAAACAAGGGACAAAACTTCTTTAGGGTTGAGAGAGGATTTTAGCATGGGAAACGAGAGAAACAACTTTTTCTCATCCTGTAAATAATTCCATTGACCTAGGTTGCTCAATGTATATGCAGGCCAACAAGGTATGGCTCCTAAAGTCAATTTTCATGTGTACTAAGGGTATAAGGAAGATATTATTTCTCATATCTTCCTGCTGCAGCTCAAGCTGGGCCAATGTTTGTGTTTCCCATAATCCACTGTCATAGGTTGCTGGTCTTGGGATTTTGAAGTGGATGACTAGCATCTATTTTCCTTCAAAAAATCATGTTCAGATGTAAGGGAAAAGTTTAAAGGACTAGAGCCAATTCCTCTAAAATCTTCAGATATGGTGTGGTACATTCATTGTGTGATAGTAGTTTGTTTAGGCTGGGCATGCAGTAGACATTTTCTTATAGATGATTTTGAGACTGTGTACATTCTCAGATTCATACAATCACAGAATGGTTTGGATTGGAAGGGACCTTAAAGATCACCTAGTTCCACCCCGCATGCCATGGGCAGGGATACTTCCCACTAAATCATATTGCTCCAAGCCCCATCCAGCTTGGCCTTCATATCCTGCTCAGATTTGCTTTGCTCCCATTTGACCTCTGTGATAATATTATGCAGTAGCTGACTGCAGATTATAAATCTAAATTCATGGGTGGAGAAATCATCCATATGTCAGACAACACCTGCATTTTTAGTTTTCTATTATCCTTCTCCGCTTTTTTAAGTAAAGATTTTTTTTTTGTCTTTTCTCTTTTCTAAAAAGCTATTTTTAAATAAACGCTCTCCCACTAGGGTGCAATGTGAGTAATTAACTAAACAAAAAGTTTTTATATCATAGATCATGACAATATTAAAAGAGAAGCCTTCATATATTGGTGAGCCACAAGATATTTACTCTATGTGAAAAAAAAGACAAGTTCAACACTTTGTTCTGCAGTCTGCAGCTCTTATCAATTTAATGTCCAGTGATGACTGTTGATATGAAAGCAGCAGTACACTTAAAAATCCTAGGAGAAGGTTATTGCCTCTTGACCACATCACAGATGCTTTCAACTCAGTTAAATGAATAAATGCTTTACTGTACACACATGAAATTGCAGAGCTTGCTCCTTAAAGCAGTATCAAAATTTGTCACATGAAGGTGCACATTAGTTGAAATGGAAATTTATGTAACATACTGGTTTTCTGCACATACAGTAGCCTTGTGTACGTTAGAGTTTACGTGACCATACATTTGTTGTGTAGTTAAATACCTGCACTAATGAGAATGCCTGGTTGTGCTCTGTTGTAAAAATCATCTTTTATTTATTAATTGAGAGCAATGGTGATACGCTGACTGCACAGAAATAGATCATTGGTGCGTGTGTTTAGAATAAATACCAGTTCAACTGGCTAAATGACTTTGAACTACTAATGGGAGATTTTTACAATAAAACAAATTAGTTTCTATTGTTCCTGCAATTTAGACTATGAAAAATCCATTGAAATGTTAATCTCTGCCATGACCACTGCTGGCTAACAATTGTGTTGATGTCCTCTTAGCAACACTGAATGGCTCCTAAAGCAGCTATATTGGCATTTCAGGCTCTTCCTGGCAGAAAAATTATACAGTGGGATGGGAGTGGGTTCTGAATTGGTGGGTTGTTTCAAAAAGAGGATGTACCACAAATATTATTTGTTTAATAGCTATCTGAAAAAGCAGATGTGCAGATAATGTATTGAGCTAAATGAGGTGTTGAAAGGGTTAGGCATTTGCTTGCGTGGCACATGCATACTTCACTAACAAGACTTCCAGGCGGGCTGTTTACAGGTGTTTTTCAGTAATTATTAGTTACTTAGATTATTAGTGACTTGCTGATGTTAAAGTACCAGTGTGTTTTATTTTAATGTACTTCGTTTTGTGGGCACAGGGGCTGATTTCCAGATGAGCTGGGCTTCCACAAATTGCAGCTAATGGGAGCTGCAGGTGTTCAGAAGCTCTTTAAAGAAGAGGTGAGCAAAGAGACTTCAGAAAATCTCTGATTCGCCTGCAGTGCTGCTGCAGCTGCAACCCCCCGCCTCCTCCCACTTCTGGAGTTAAGTAACATCAAGGCTCAAGTGCCATCCATGAGATTTTAGGAATTTAAAGTCCTCTATTTGGGTGGTTTGATTGCTAGAGAAGACTACCCAAAGTAGAACTGAATCTCCTGTTTCCCAGGAGAGAGCTCTGCCAGTGATGCAGAGGGTTTTCTGTTTTAGAATGGGTCTTTCTTGATTTATTTAAATTTTCCTATTTTGTATTTTAAAAATTAAGCGCTAATGAGAATGGGGTTGGAGCCAATGTCTCTTGCATGCCCTCCGATTCTTTAAACCCCACTTGAAGAGAAATTTTCTCTGTGTAATCAAATTTTTGGTTATTTATACACATTGGAACATGTCCACTGGGGGAAAGCCAGGATGAGGCATTCTAGAATTTCCCCCAATTACAGAACCGTGAGGATGGTGAGTACTGGGCTACCTGCTGTAGTTAGGGAAGAAGTAGAATATGAAAGTCAGCACTTTGCCTCTCACAAGTGACCTAGCCACTGGGACAAGGAGGGACACTGATCTCTTTTTCTTCTGTCCTTTTTTTTTTATATTAAGATAAGTTTTGCTTTTAATAAAATTGCCTATCAGAAGAGAAAAATGTTCCTTTTTTTTATAATAATCATATATTTTGCTATTTATATTCATTTATTTTGAAGAAGGTTAGGGTGATGAAAAGAACAACATTGTAGTTTAAGCTGATCTTTATTTCACCCAGCCAGTGAACTTGCACCCTCTTCTAAGTCTTCCCATTCATCCTCCTTTAGGATATTTCTCCATGTTCAGCTATTTCACAACACAATTGTTAGAGAGAACACAGGAAAAAGGTGTTGATCCTTCTGTTGCAAAAGCCAACCTATGGATGTTAGCAGTGGAGGAAACAGTAAATTTCTATTTAACACATTTACTCTTTGTTTTGTTTTGATTCCAGGGCATGTACAGTAGCTAATCCTCCCCTACGGTTTTAAAACAGAGTTCTACCAAGTAATGAGATGGCAGCTACTATTCAGCATATTCAGCTTTCACCATCTCTCAATATGCTTAAAATAGCTTAAATATGCTTAAAAACAGGTTCAAAATG
Organism: Anas platyrhynchos; assembly: GCF_047663525.1. Classification (NCBI taxonomy): domain Eukaryota; kingdom Metazoa; phylum Chordata; class Aves; order Anseriformes; family Anatidae; genus Anas; species Anas platyrhynchos. The sequence goes on along the minus strand of NC_092620.1, from coordinate 8,478,224 downwards.
TAAACACAAAGTGATTTTACCGTGATGAAGCTTTTTGGATAGGGCTGACCCTGTCTGACTAGTTGCTGATTCACATATTGCTATGCTGTGTGAGTGCAGGTATACATTTATGATTGCAGTCCTGGCAATCTCTTTCTCTAAGCCTGCCTTATCCCAATGTCATTTATCCCAATGTCCCGATGTCACTGGGTCTTTCAATCCCATTTCTCCCACTCCTAGTCTTGCAGCCCAAATTGTCCCCAAGTTGACGTGGGCAACTCAAGGCAAGGAACGAAATGGGTACGATGAATCTACAGAGCTGCAGCTCATCCCCACCCTGGGCTTCCCCCCTTTCCTCCCCCTGCTTTCTGTGTGTGCACTGCTTCAGTTATTCTTCTGCACCCAAGCAAGAAATGATTTGGGTGGGTCGGTACAAGCTGTGAGTCTCACAGTTGTGAGCAACTCTGCGTAGGCATTTGCCAGGGGCCTGCTATTAAAGCTCATAGCGCTGCAGAGTTTCCACCTACCTCCCTCTTGAGATACTACCTACAGCTCCTTTAGTTTGACTGATTGTTCTTAGACTGTGATCTCAACTTTGCAGAGTCCTGGGCTATGAGGAAAGGACATCATGGAGGTGGATCTGATAGCCCTTGTAATAGCACTAGAAGATTTTTTTTTTCTTACAGTTGTGACTGCTGAGTTACGTGTTGAATTTTTGCTCCAAAATATTATTGCTCCTAAAGACAGGGCCACAATAGCTCTGTTGATGACTTTCTTTGCATTTGATGTCTTTCCCTACATATGCCCAGAAAATATGTCCCTTCGTGGTGTCCTCCTCCCATTTATCCTCCAGTAGTAACAACACAGATGTGTAGTCTAAAATGCCCTGATTTAGCTATATCTCTTGGGAGGATCATCCTTATGCTGTAGGTTTACAGCAAGCTTTAGCAGGCATCATGATTAGATTAAGCTGCTTGTCACGACATGACTGCACAGGACTGCAAAACTTGGTCACATATTTACGGACTAATTTTGGTTGGAAGAGACCTCTGGAGATGATCTAGTCCTATCCCTGCTCTAGGCAGGTCTGCCTTTGTCAGGTTGATCAAGTCCACGAGGCCACGCCTTGCTGAGTTTTAAATATGCTGGATGGATATTCCACCACCTCTCTGGGCAACTTTCCAGTGTGCAACCACTCATGTAGCAAAAAATATTTTCCTTACATATGATCATAATTTCTTTTGCTGAAGCTTATGTCCATTGTCATCTAAGCAAAATAATTTGGCTGATTTCATCAACATTGTCTCATACATAAAGTGATTCTTTGTTTATTCATTTCTCAGTGAATGGAAAATATTGTACAGAAGTTCCTTTTTTTTTTTTTTTTTTTTTTTTCTCCCTGAAAAGAAAGGCAGCACTTAATGTCAAGGATTTAAGCTGCCTTTTGTGTAAATCTTGGGTGCACTGAGTGATGCCCATTAGAATACATTTGTAAAAGAACCATAGCTTCTGACAAGAGGGGCAGCTTAATGACTTTGCCTATATCAGTCAGGATAACAGAGAGGCTGGTACCATGAAGAACCACTTATTTTCAATTGTTGAATACCCAGTCCTATCACACTTGCCTAACTCCTCATCTGTGAGCCAAGCAAGCCTAATAAATTAGATTGAGGATGTTGATGTTAAAATAGCATATGTTCAGAGATACTTAGGTAAGCAGAGAGGGAAGCGAGCGAGGTATCTGACTCCACAGAGCTGTTAGGAAGGTGAGAAGTCATTCTTGTGAAGGGTCAAGACACGAGTTCTTTAACAGATTAAGACAACTGGTCTTGAAATGTCACCACAAATCTTATACATAATGGTGCAGGTTTGACCCTTTGTAAGTGTAATTGAGCATAGCTCCATTGACTTCCCTGTATCTCCACTAGATGCCAGATGAGCATCTTGTCCTTAGTTTATTTTCATGTTCATTTAGTGCCTGCGGCACAATGATATCACAGTTGCTGTGCAGGGAATACGCTGTGCTGAACAAATATCACAGCTCATACTGGAGGAAGAAATTGTGATGAAATATTTTCATATCAGGAAATGCTGTTTTTGTCAAAAAAAGGTAGTAATTGTACAAGAAGGTGTTGATTGTGATGAAATTTTGCTTTGAGGAAAAAACACACACACACACACCAGAACTGAAACATACTAAAACACATCAGCAATGTCCAAATCATCTATTTTAAAAAATGGAATATCAGAAGTTTCTTTTCATTCCAAAAAAAAAAAAAAAAAACACAACAAAAACCCACAACAGATTCTGTACTTCTCTTGCTGTTGGAGGTGGGGTGGGGTGATGAGTGGGAGGAGAGAGGGTGTAGGAAAGGGGGAGAGAAAGAGAATAAAAAATGCAGGAAAAAAACAAAATAAAAACCAAAACAAACCACAATCCTCCCAGTATTCTTGTACTGAAAATCTTCCATGTGAAATGTCAAAATTTGACAACAATTCTGATACATAACCAACCTTTAATTCTGAAAGTGACCTAATATTGCTTTTGTTTGCGATCTAGTCTATGAACAGCATGACCAGGGAGATTGCTAAGGGTCCCCATTCAAGGGGGACCCTTGCATCTGTTGCTTTCTCTTCTTGCATTTCTAAATAAACAGAGAAACTTGGTCCTACACAAAGGACTGACCAAGAGGGACTTCTTCCTGGAGCTGTATTCCATGGTTCATAATTCCATTGCAGGTTCTCCATTTATTGAGAAATGATCATTTATCATTTATATACATGGAATCAGAGACTAATTTAGGATGGCTTCTAGAAGTTCTAGTCCAAATCCCCACTTAAAGCAGAGCGACCTTTAAAGTTAGGTTGGGCTGCTCAGGACCTTTTTAAGCTGAGCTTTGAGTATCTCCAAGGATGGAGAGCCCACAGCCTCTCTGGTCTTTTGGCCTCTGATCAAAACATATACATGTATGCACACAACCATTTCTGTTATTTATCACCTTGATTTTGACCTTCAGAATTAAATCATTCTGTGGTTTTAGAGATTTTCCTTTAAAGCTTTGGAAATTAGAATGCATATGGTTTTATTTTTTCCTGTTTTGCCTTTTGTAGCAAAAGATGAAAATTTCTATATCCATTTATGTCTGAGATCTAGAATTTTAAGAAAATAGAGAAATATTTAGAAATAAATCACATTTTTACCATCTCCCTTTACCATTCTCCCTCCTCTTAATCCAGGATGTGGAGTTTATGACTGAAGCAATTAAGTCTTTGGCAGAAAACATCTCCAGGTTAAATGTGTAAGTAAAAGACATCACAAATGCTTTCAGTTTGGAGAGTTATTACAAAGTAAGACAGGTCAATATTTCCCTTTAAGTTTCAGATTTTGTCTGAGCGGTAAAACAAGCAGGAATTTACTAAAAACAGTTGAGTCTCCCCTCTTGATAAGAAGGGTCTTGGCATCTCTTTGCAGGTTCTTAACAACTTTGGTAAATATTTAAAGCGTACAGATTAAAAATTAATACTGCAATGATCCCTGGTGAAATGAAATAATTGAGCCTCCAGGCACCACCATCATAATACAGCTAATTAGAATAATATCAGAGAAATGCAGACCAAAGAACAAACTTCTAATACTGGCTCCATAGGACATTATAATCCATTGGTCTATTTGGGGTGCTTTGATCTTTCCTCAGCTGCTGGAAATATGTAAGCACCAGAGGAGACAATGAAAACAAAAAGACTGATAAGGTTTTCTACTTCTGTGCATTTTTTTCCTTCACATTCACTTTATCCACTTTCTGTTGGAAATTCCAGGTTCTTTTTAAATGGTTTTGGATTTTGTTCCAATTTTCTTCCTTAAATGATAACTCAAACATCTCTAGATGTGGAGAATGCAGTAGCTCCATCCTTTGGTGCAGCATTTTCCCACTTGTTCTCAAGTGAGCATTGGGCTACGTTTCCCTCTCTCCTCAAAAATACTGTCAGCACTGCAGTCACACTTGCCCTGGTACCTGCATGCAGGAGGAAAGACCTGTCCTGTTCTAACATGGCTCCACTCCACACAGCCCCATGCCTCCAAGCGATTCATTGCAGCAGAGAGAGCATGAGCCGCCGGCGGTGTCAGCCCACATCAACCAAAAGGAGGATGTGCAGTGGGGTGCTACAAGGGCTGTTTATCCTTTTGGCCATAAAACTCCCACTGCTGTAGAGGTTTACAATCCACTCACAAAGTGGATTTTTTTTTTTTTTGTCCCTAATTCTTTCTGATTGCAAAGCCCTGCTGCCTACGATGACCTTGTCTAAGCAATAACTGGCTTGTAGTAAATAAAGCAATACATACTTCATTTCAGCAGTCCATATGACTTGCCTTTCTTCTGGCTGCTCTAGGAATTTGGTGGAGATGCGTGTCTTTGCTCTTCCAGCAGCTGGGAAAGGCTGACGAGAGACTCCATCATCAGAAAGGACAAAACCACTGCTTTCCTGAGCCTGTAGAAGCAGGATTTCTGCTTAAATTAGGGTGCTTTTCTTGTGTAAGATGGATGCAGTGCTCTGGAAATCTTTGTCTCTCCCACCCCCTGATCCTCCAGTCTCATCCTTTGGCTTTTTTTCTACCGTAGCACCATTTTTGCTGTACAGTCTGTTAAATATAGGCTGGGTAGTCGGCAGATAACTGAACGTTTGTTATAGTAAATGAGGCAATAAACGTCTGAGGTTATGATGAGCAGAAAAGTCAAGGTATTTATCAAATTGCCATGGGAAATAGCTTTGCCAAGCGTTAAGTAATAAACTTTCAATTATCATTTTTATACTCCTACTGCTGAATGCTTTTCAGATCGGATTTGCTTTTGTTGGTTCAAATAGGGTGAGAGGTGAAGTCGTTTTGCTCTGCGAGCAGAGAGGAGATGGATGTCCCTGTGTGTGCATATGTGCTCACAGATGTGCCCGTACATTCTGTTTTGCTTGTTTATTTGGTGGTTCTTTTCCTTTTTCTGCTTGCGGGCTTCTCCCAACTCTGGATTAACGGACATGCATGCTGATATTGAGGATTTCAGGATAATCCTTTAAATGGCTCTTAGAAAGGTACTTACCTATATATTCGAAAAGACGATTATACTTTGTTATTGTTGCTGTTATCACTGTAGTATCATCCTCTGCCTGATCTGAACTCCCCAGCTGTAGACCGATTTCTCTGTCATCTTCTTTGTGATAAAAGAGAGGAGGATTCACCTTCTGCTTGACACCTGGTTTGACATGGTAACCACCAAAATGCAAGCTGTTTTTAACATTCACTTTGTCCTTGATTTCAGTGAAAGTCAAGCGAAGCCTACATGAACTTTTCTGTAGAAGCAGAATTTCTGTATCTGTTGAAAAATACCCAAGGAAGACAATCCTCAAAACTGAAATGGGTAGATGAAAGGAAGGGTTTAAGGTATTTTCTTAGGGCATAAAGAGATACTGAAAAGACAGTGAGAAATTATTGAAAGCAGCAATTAGGAAACTAACAATGAACAAACCCAGAAATTTGTTACACCATTGTATCATATGCCATCAACAGTACATATGCACCTTAAATATGGTTTAGATTTCTGTCTTTTCTGTTTCAAAAAAATGTAGAGAGCAGGGCAAGAGTTATCACAAGGATGGAAGAGTTTCTACAAAGACAGAGGCTGTAGACCATATTCAGCTTGGAGAGTAAGCAACTCGGAGCCAGGGTGTGACTGCAGAGGGCTGGAAGGATGTGTAAGGAGGAGGGGGGCTCTGTGCTTGTTTTGTCTCTCGTGGTCTCTAAAAATACACTGTAGGCCTAGAGGGACTTTTAGTTTGATTGTTTATGAATGTGCTTGTGGCACTGGGGGCTCTGTTCTCCACTTTTCTCCTGATTTTCTCTTAGCAAACATTTCACTGCCTACACATAGTTATAAAGATGATAATGTAACCCAGGGGAGTACGGAGATGAAGCACTGCTAAAGTTTCCATACGATGGGCTTTGTACAACTACTAAGTTTTGCCACTGATGTATTTTCGCTGCTATTAGGAACAGTAATGAAATACGGTGTTCCATACGAGGGTCTTTATGTGTAAATGTTCACAGGTTTACTCAGAAGAGGCCACACATGGTTAGTTGGTACTGACATATCCCAGAATCATGTTAGCCAGGTTCCAACATTCTCTGAAGCATGGAAACAAATTTTTCCCTTCAGTTTTCCTACTCTCCCCGTCTTATTTTTGTATAGCATCTTTGCAATTTTTAAGACCTGCTCTATCTGGAATCAGCTCCAGCACCTGGCTGCTTAGCCAGCAGCTCACAGGCTAGCCTTGTAAAAGCAGACTCTTTGAAAACCTGTTTGTTAAAAAGCAGGCTTCTCACGAGCTTTCCAGCGTGCTGAATTCCCACTGAAATCCAATGTGTTCTTTTATACCTCCGAAATAGCTGGTGATTTCAGAGGGAGTCTGTGATGTGCTGGTTCTGTAGAATTACAACTTTAGCAGCTGTAACATCACTAAAAGGCTTATTTCAGAGAAAGACCATGTCGTAAATGAGGTGTTCAAAGACTGAAAGTTCTGGCTGCAGCTTGCTAACTGTGCCTGCTGCCAAAAATGAGACTCCCCAGGAAAGTCCTACTCTCTCCATATAGATGATTTTTCTTTTAAAATACCAGCATTTAGAGATTTTGAAAATAAAGGACACCAGAGAAGATTTTTGTTGGCTTCTGAAATGATGGAATTTCAGATGATGAGGTCCCTGACAGATGAATTATTGCAGTTAGATCTGTGAAGATTAAGGATGCTGTCACACTCGTGTTTCCCCTCTCCCTCTTTGGGAAAGTTTTGCCCCTCTAGCCAAGGAGAGGAAAGATGGGAGATAATCTGTAGTTCAGAGAGCAGCTTATTAGCTGAAATATTGATGAAAGCAGTCTTTTGCTAAAGAAGCATTTTGAATACTCACAGCACACACAACTTCTGCAGCCTGTGCCCCAGCAGAGAAGCTTCTGCTTGAAGGCTGAAAGTAACAGACAAGGATCTTTTAGAGCATCAAGATAAAATTGTCAAATTCAAAGCCAGGAATTTAAATGTAGGAATTGCAGTGTTGAACCAGATAAGGTGTAAGGTGGGGAGATATACCAGTAGCTGTGCTGACTATGTTTAAGCGTCTCTCCTCTGATCTTTAGGGTGCTACTTTTAGTCCCTCAAACCCTTTCCCCCTACAGACTTTTCAACCAGCATTTTAGATTTGGGATGAAAGTACTCTTAGCCACTGCATTTGGGGTGAAGTTTTGCCCTATGGACTGGCCACTCAAAAGAACTTCATCAATATGTATGTTTTGAAGCTGCCTTGTCCCATTCAGAAGAAAAATGGGAACAAAGATGCTCAGCCCAGCCAAAATGGTGTTGGTCAGTACTTGTACAGAATTGCAGGTATTAAGGTATCTTTGTCAGTAAAACCTTGGAGTAGGCACTGGATGGAGTAGAAGAATTACAGGAAGAAAAGGCTGGTTCATGACCTTAGCTTTGTCATAGCAGGGCTTTAAATACTTGAGCCATTTTGTGCTTCTGGATTTTAAATGTCTGAGAATTCTGAGCTTTTTGGTATGCCAAAAGATGCCATAGAAAACAAATTGGAGTTCATTTTCTTTACAGATGATTCTATAGGCGCAGCAATTGGGATAGAACAGAAGCTGAATCAAGTTGATTTTACTTCAAAAGAGGTTGTTTCAGACTTAAATTGGTATTTTACTAAGTTCCAAGGGTTAATTACGTATTGTTACTCTGTGTCTAGGGGGCTTATTAAAATGGGTCTTCTGCTTCAGACAGGTTCTTTCAGAACATAAACGGCAATCATATTGGAGAAATACAAAGCAAAAGGAAGAAAGTGCAAGTTTTACAACTTCTTACCATAAACAGATTCCTGCCCCCTTTTTCTTCTATATGTCTAATAATGGATCTATGAAATGTTTTTAAAATCTAGAGCTTAATTTTAGAATTGTTTTGATCTTTTCTTAATGCTGCTGTACGGATTTGACTGAGGAAAGTGTATTATTTGTTTCAGATCACCATTTCAAATTTGCATTGAGCTGAAAGGATCAATAATAAATTCCAGCTCAAATTATGAATCTTCTGATGCTTTTCTAAATGAAATCCACTGTTGTGTCAGGAATATTTTTATCCCTCTGACACAGAAATCATGTTTTGCAGAAGCCTCGGCTGCAGAAATAATGCGTTACTATACAAGAACAGAGAAGGACAAGTTATTTTAAAGATAGTGAGAAATATCCTCCCATGGTGTAAGTAGGCAAAAACCTCTTGATCTCAGTCAACCTGTACTAACATGCACTGGCTGAACATCTGACTATGATGAGAAATATTGCAGATATCTTGTTGTTCAGATTACCTGCTGTTTGATAATTAATGTTCTTTGTACAGTATCAACCCACAAACCCATTCAGCTTGACAGATTCGTGAGAGCACTCTTTGTAATATTCAGAGTTATTTGTACCTTCTGATCTGAACAGTGACATGTAGTCATATGCAAAATTTTTCAGAATAGCCATTTTATTGCTTTGGATGGGAGCGGGACCTTTCCTGGAGCAAGTTTTATCGACGGCCAAACTCAGAATGTTTCACAAGGGAACTGCAGAATTTAAGCAATTTTTTAATAGCACAGATAGACAATTTTTTTTTATGGTTTAGCATGTGCATGAAATAAGATTATGTGCAATGAACAGATCTCAGTGTAATTCATTTTATGTCTGAGTATATCATTACTTCGTCCATGCAAGTAGAAAGGTGTTTTCACTATTCTGAAAAACAAACAAAGAAACCAATTCCAACACAAATCGTTGCAAGTTGTTCTATCTAAAGGAGAGAAGTCTGGAAAGGGAGGTAAATGTCAAAGTCTACACTGTACCAGAAGGGTGTGTGTGACGTTAAACGTATTATTTAACTTGCAAAGATTTTGCTTCTGCAGTACTGAAGCTGCTTTTGAATTTAGCAGATATAGTGTCAAAGTTCACATGATATTTCAGATGCTCAACATCAGATTTATGTGAGAAGCTAGATCACTAAATTAAGAGTCTTTTGCGCTCTCTAGTGCACACAGTGTTGCTGTTGATAACATCTTAACAGTGACCTCAAATGCAATTTTGGAGTAGGAAGAGGGATATAGTGCTTTCTATTTTCTCATTTTTCTGATCTCCATGAATAGGTGTTTAACACTCATCGACAGAGTAAGAAGCTATTCTGTTGACGACAGTGTGACCAGAATTTTACCCAACATCGTTACTCTTACTGCAATCAATATATTCCAGGAATCACTGGGCTATTACTCAGTGTGTGATGTTGTCTTTGCTGCCAAGATTTTATCTCAGAAGACACACAGATGGCATGTTTCTGCATATAAACACAAAGTAAAAAGTGCTGGAGCAGCGTGAAACATGCTCCTCCTGCAACAAATCCTGCAAACAGGACTCTGACTCAGCCAACATGGACTCTCCTTTGCAGGATCAGGGCATGATTCTAGACCAGGTGAAATGTATATTTCATGAAATTCTGGCCCACCATTTATTTTATTTTTGGGGCGCCTGCATGTCGCTTGGCTGCTCTGAAGCACAAAACACACTCCGGAAATGCTCTGCCATCTTCTGTGTCTGCAGTGAGGACATTGTGGAAACACAACTGCGTTTTCCTTATGACAGAAGTTGTGAATAGCTCGGGTTGCCTGTCTTTGGTTGGTTCATAGTGATATTTATTCAAGTGCAGAAGAACAGAACATTTCACAATTTGCTATTTTCAGCCTGATGAAATCATGTGCCTGCCATAGTTGTGTGTTCTGTCTGTTTTCCTAATTCTCAATGTTGCGTGAGAATTGCATTTTATGGATGTCTGGTTGCTAATAGGTGGATGAAATCTGAAATCCGTGATGAATGTTTACTCAATACAACAAGTTCAAGATTGTGATTAAAACTCCAAAGGCCTGGTTGAGGCTTTGCGCTTTAATATCACACTTTTTTCAGCTTTACAGCTTTTTTAAAGAGAGGGATCTTGTGAGGCACTGAAAACTGATCTTGATGATGATAACTTGAGTTAGAGAAATAAGCCCTTATATTTTCTTGTCCAGAATGACAGGCCATCACTCCTGGGGAAGAAGTGACTTGCTGCTTTGTTACTTTGTTCTAACAATAATTCACATTTCTTTAACCCAAAGGAACACCAAAATGCTCTCCAGCATGCACATATTTCATTTCTTTCTGTAAGCTGAAGAAAGCAACTATTTTATAGCAACAAAACTAGAAATAGGATTGAAAAAGGCAATATGGCCATAGAAAATTTATTAGCCAGTAAATGTAATTCCCTAAATTGGGAGTTATCTGAGGGGCAGTGGCATTTCTGCTTGTGAGTGGACAGGGCTTAATTTCATAATACAATGCCTGTTGCACTTTTTTTTTTGCTGTTATTTAATCTTATCTTTCCTTTCCATGGAGTCACTGGAAAATAGTAAAATATAAAGACAAAAAACAAAGTTCTATTTAAAATTACTGTTAGTGATTGAGCTGAGTGGTGCAGTTGATACAACAGAAAGAAGGGATGCCATCCAAAGGGACCTGGACAGGCTGGAAAAGTGGGCCCACATGAACCTCATGAGGTTCAACAAGTTCAAGTGCAAGGTGCTGCACCTGGGTCAGGGCAATCCCAGACATGAGCACAGACTGGGAGAATAAATTGAGAGCAGCCCTGCAGAGAAGGACTTGGGGGTTCTGGTGGACCAAAGGCTCAACATGAGCCAGCATTGTGTGCTTGCAGCCCAGAAGGCCAACTGCATCCTGGGCTGCATCACCAGAGGGGTGGGCAGCAGGGGAGGGAGGGGATTGTCCCTCTCTTCTCTGCCCTTGTGAGGCAACACGTGGAGTTTTGTGTCCAGGGCTGGGGACTCCTGCACAAGAAGGACATGGGGCTGTAAAGAGAGGGTCCAGAGGAGGGCCATGAAGATGGTCAGAGGGCTGGAGCACCTCTCCTGTGAATACAGGCTGAGAGTTGTAGAGAAAGCCATGGTGGAGAGACATCATTGATATCAATACTTAAAGAGGGCTTATAAAAAGATGGAGTGAATTTTTTTTATTATTTTTTTTTTTTTCCACAGGCAGATAATGATAGGACATGGGGTAATGGTTTTAAACTAAAAAGAAAAATAATAATAATAATGAAGATTTACATTAGATATTAGGAAGAAGTTCTTTACTATGAAACTGGAGAGGCACTGGCACAGGTTGCCCCGAGAAGCTATTGATGCCCCATCCCTGGAGATGCCCAAGGCCAGGCTGGATGGAGCTTTGGGCAACCTGGTCTGGTGGAAGATGCCCCTGCCCATGGCAGGAGCACTGGAACTAGATGATCTTTAAGGTCCCTTCCAGCCCAAGCCATTTTGTGATTCTATGAACTGATATTCATACATGAAGCCCCTACATCAAAGTTTTGGATCAATTTTTAAAGCCTTTTATTTATTGTTCTGTTTGAAGCATACTGTCTGTAGTTTAAAGTTCCATTTAGATGCCTTGAAGTAGTGTGTTTTTTGTGTGTTTGTTTTGGAGAGCAGTGAGATGTATCAATCTAAGATTTTCAGTTTCAAATGCATCTTAGGTACCTAAAGATAGGTATAGATGTTTAGTGATATTTCTGAGAGGCAGGTGTCTGGTTCTTGATCTCTACCCACTTTCACAGAAGTGGGATTTCTCATCTATCTTTAAGAAGTGTACACCAGAGACAAACACTGAGACTCTCCTGCTAGTCTGTGGAGATAAAGGGTGTGACTCATTTCAGTGTAAAATGGATGTAGAAAAATGGGTCAAAGGAATCTCTTTCTAAATGTGCCTGCTTCTTTTTTTCTTCACTTTGCTAGACAAGCAACCCATATGTAGCTATAGACAATGTAAATACCTAGAATAGGTGAGATGAGTTTCACTTTGAGAATGGAATGCATTCCCACAGTGAGACACCTAAATTTAGGTGTTAGTGCACACAATATATCTATAGGTCGAAGTGTTTAAGCTCCCATTACAACCAAAAGAGATGCAGTCACTAAAGGTGGAATGAGTTCTATGAGTTCCATGGGTTTCGTGTGCCATAAATTTTCATTGTGTTGTATAAGAATTAAAAACAATGGGAATTAAGTTTTTGATTATGGGACACCAGGAATGATTCATCTGTTACCAAGAATCAGGCTATGAAAAATCAGCAGGAACAGTGCAGACATCTGTGCTAAACATGCCTGAAAATGAATACTCACATGATGGGGACTTTTACTTAGATGTTGATGTACATATTTTTGCTTACAACTTTATGGATAACTGCATCCTCTTGACTTCAATTTCATGTACACCTCACCTTCTTATTTGGAGACTGAGGAAAAACCCTTTGCTTGTTTTATTGTTGATGCTTGATCTGTGCCCTGCATCCATGTCTCATCTTGCTCCAGAAGCTGTTAGCGCCTCTCTTAAGATGAGTCTTCATTCTTAAGAGATCTTGAATGTTCTCCATGTGGTGTGTAAATAGAAGAAGCTCAAAAATTTATCAGGGTCAGGATGTGGAGGCTTGTCCTCTGCAGCAAATTCAGCTACTTAGAAGTAATGTCAATGACTTTCAGAATGACATGGTAATTCAAACTAGTAAGCAAACGACCTGGCAAGTCACAGTGTGCCAGAGGAATAGTATTGTCATTCAGTTTGGCATAAAACTAAAAACTTAGCTGCTTCTCCGTTTTTGCTAAAGATTCCTGCTCTGAATAAGAATTGCTTAATCCATACTGCTGTCCCATTTTCTGCTTGGGCAATGAAATTTCCTCTGCCCACAGATAACCTCTCTTGCTCTGACTACGTGTTCTTTTCTTACTAAATTCCTGGCCTGGAGTACAAGGAGCTGGTTTGTTTTGTTTTTCAGCACAGTAGCTTGGTTTGTGATTCTGCAACCACAATGCTGTACAAGATATTTGCGGTGATATATATTTTCATCAAGATATGCTTGTTCCGGGAACTGCATTCCATTAGTGAAATAGGATCAGATAAATAGAAAGGATACTTTTGCTGGCTGCAGTTTGGTCTCAGTGAGTACATGGTGCTGGGTGATTCACTTCATTTTGCTGTGATTATCCCACACAATGAAAAGGTCTAGCAGGAAACCTTTTGATTTCATTATTTCTTTTTCCAAGTAAATTTATACTTTTTTTTTCTTTTTTTTTTTTTTCTTCCCCAACCTTTCAACCTCAGCCATTCTGTGATTCTGTGAAAGAGCCATATTCAACTTTCTGTCCTTAGACAGAAACTGTATACAGAACAGAAACTGACAAACTGTAGGGTCCTGGTGTGTGCTGAAGAACAGCTCTGATCTCAGCCAGCCACTAGTGTAGTGAACCCCCTTTAAAAAGCAGCATGACCTCAGAAGCCCCATTTGAAAGGGGAAAGTTTCTTCACTGCCCACGCCTCAGCGGGAGATTCTTGCCTGGGTGTAGAGCTGTTAGCAACACAGTTCTGTCTGATTTTGGCAAGAAGCATCTCCTGCTGCCATCTGCTAAGACCCTTGCAAGCTGAGGACTATGTCTGAATGGCAGTCCCTATAATTTCAGTGTATAGGGCCTTGATTGTTTGAAACCAGCTCATTTGGACACTGGTGCCAATGTAAATTGTGGCAGTATGTAGTTCATTACAGGCTGAAAAAACACTGCAGAAAAAGAGCGCGTTTTCCTGCTCTGCATGCCATGCTGCTATCACCAGACTGCTATCTGCATCAGAAACGTGCAGTTTATTGCTGGTTTACGTATATCTGCAGCATGCCATGGGCACCGAGTCTGCTCACACTTAATCGATTGTTGGGGAATTTTTATTGTACCCCTTGAGGCGAGTTAAACACACGTTCGTGCTTAAATATAAAAAGATGAAATGAACAATGCATTAGACAGAGTCCCACCACCATAAGCAGATCTACAGGGAGGCTGCCAAGATACGTTGCTGCCCAATTCCTCCACTTGCACCTGCACCAGTTCTGTAAGCATCAGTATCAGGCCCCTCAGCCCAGTTTTTGGTTCATGCTCCAGCACCAGTTCTGCTCAACAAAGGTGGCTCCTGAGCCCGTGCATTCCAGGATTGCTGCATGACAGTGATGAAGCCTTTCTTACCTCATCAGCAGGGAAAAATTACTGCTTATACGAAGTCTTTCCGTCTCTGGCCTTCCTGCTCCCAGCCAGTTTAACCCATTTTCCAGTTTAACCTTCTTCCCTCCATGACAGGTCATTCCTTGGTCACAAATGAGTATTGCTGAGCAGCTGCAATTTTAATTTCCCCTTTGTATTGCTAGGAAAGCAGAACTTCAAGTGACACCAGGGGGGCATGGCAGGATGGAGGTACTGGCAGATCAATTGCTGCCCTTCTAGAAATCTTCCTGTCTGTGTTGCCCCCTGTGACTTCCTTGTCTAAAAGTAATTGGGCACAGGAAAGGAGGATTTCAGGGAAATTAACAGCCTAGAGTTGGTTAGCTTTATCTTGTTATCTCCTTCCTCTTCAGGCACTGTTCACTGTGCACCCACTCAAGTAAGTGTGTTAAGGAAAACAACTTACAAACACAACATTTAGATGCTTTGGAGAATTAACTGATTCACACCATGTGATGGGTTACCAGTGCCCCTAGCTCTTCAAAGGGAAATCCAACTCCTTCTCCAATTGAAACACAAGAGCTCAGCATCCATCTTACAAACCCTTATGGATTTGAGAAGGGTCATTAGCTCCATGAGATGACTGAGCAATGTGCTTACAGTGCGAGAGAAGATTTGTCAGGCAAAGCTTGAGGGACAGCTGCACTGAGAGACTGGAATAAGATCCAAGGTCTCCAGGAAAAATTACAGCCTAGCTGTAGAGAGCCATCCTTCTGGTGAAGTTTACCAAGATGCTGGCCTCAATTTGAGAAATAAATGGTTTTCTGTTGTTTTGATAGACTCTGCTAGCCTAGTCGGCAGCTTATTCAGCAGCTGTATTTCAGGCCCTCTTTTGTTAGTCCCATGTATAGCAGTGGCTCACTTGGCCCTTTTCTTCTTTGTCAGAGATCAAGCAGTGCCGTGACAAATAAATCAACCTTTTCCTCTGTTTGTAAACCACTTAATTTAGCTCTTGCTCTACAGCAAAACCTGGTGCAGTTATTTATATCAACATGGCCCCAAGCACTTAAAACAAGTCAACATTCTGATTATGGCTCTGCATATTTTATTGCATATATTTATATCATGATGCTCTCAACCAGCACCTGTTCCTCCTCTACCATATTCCAGTTTGATAGTTACTGCCTGTCCAAAGAACTATTGTGATGGAAACTAGCCTACAGATTTTTATTTCTACAGTGCTGAATGTCCTTTGGAATACATGTTTCAAAGTTCTCATGAAATCTGTTGAATATTTTAAAACTGTGGATGGCTATAAAAAAAGACAATTTTATTTATTTATTTATTTTTTGGTGAGCCTGAAAGTAAAATATTGTGCTGTACTAATGCCTGTACTGAAAGTATTCCCCCTTACAGCTGTACCAGGACCATACTTCTTCTGGTGCTCCTCCCATGGTCCCTCTCTGTTCAATTCTCTCTCCACCATATTTATCTTCTCCCACCACTCTCCCAGCCTGTGAGCATTTTTGGTGGCAACAATCTGATCTGTAACTGCTTGCCAACCTTTCAATGCTCTTGCTTTGCTCAGTGTGTGAGACCATGGCACTGCCTGCTGTGCTGTTGTCTTTTGGTCCAGCAATGCAAATATGCAATTCAAAGCTCCTTATAAGCATCAATAATTCCTGATTCCATGGGAAACCTCAAGACAGGTGTCAATGTTTACTTTGTTAGTAATTTCAGAGAAGTTAATTAAATAAAAGAAGGTTGTGTTAAGAGCCTTTATTTGATCAGACCTTAGATCAAGCAATCAAGACATAAAAACAGGCTTTATGAGAACCTGACTTTTCAAATACCTATAGATTCACCAGCATAGAGACCCCTCTTATTTCCTGGGATCCTTTATCTTCCTCTTTTTAAATACATGCTATTAGTGTATCTATGCAGACTCATACATTTTGCTTTTCTCACCCAGCCTGTTTTTGTGCTTGGGATTGCCCTGACCCGGGTGCAGGACCTTGCACTTGGTCTTGTTGAACCTCATGAGGTTCACACCTCTCAAGCCTGTCAAAGTCCTTCTGGATGGCATCCCTTCCCTGCAGCATGTCAAGCACAGCCTGGTGTCATCGTCAAACTTGCTGAGAGTGCACTCAATCCCACTGTCCATGTCACTGATAAAGCTGTTAAATAGTGCCGGTCCCAGTACTGACCCCTGCGGAACACCATTCATTACTGATCTCCACCTGGACATTGAGATGTTGACCACAAGATTTTGAGTGCGACCATCCAGCCAATTCTTTACCCAACGAGTGGTCCATCCATTAAATCCATGTCTCTTTAATTTAGAGATGAGGATATCATGGGAGACATTGTCAAATGCTTTGCACAGGTCCAGGCAGATGATGTCAGTTTCTCTTCCCCTATCTAATCATGCTGTAACTCCATCATAGAAGGCCACCAGATTTGTCAGGCTTATCTGCCCTCAGTGAAGCCATGTTGGTTGTCACTAACCATGTCCTTATTTTCAATGTGCCTTTGCAGAGTTCCCAGGATGACCTTGCTAGGCACAGAGGTGAGACTGACTGGCCTGTAGTTCCCTGGGTCTTCCTTTTCTCTCATTTTAAAAATAAGAGCCTTTGCCTCCTGGGGCCCAAGCTATGTGGACAGAGCTGTTGCTGGTGAAGACCGAGGCAAAAAAAGTCATTGAATACCTCAGCCTCCATGTTGGTGAGAATGAGTTCTAAATATCTTAACCCCTCTCCGTGGCACCAGTCCTGTAACCATTTGTTGACTTTCCAGCTTTGACTGGTCCTTTTTATCCCCTTCCCTTTGACCAGGAGAATTGATGAAAAAAGTACCTGCACTCCTGAGTCCTTTACTGAAGCTCTCAGGTCTCTGTATAATCCTTCTTGAACCCCCTTACACTGCTCCTGGCTGCATCATTAGTCCCCACATGAAACAGCAGCAGTGGATAATAGTCCTTAGGCTGCACAAGGCCTGGCAGTTTCTTGGTGACATCCCTTACAGGAGTCCCTGGTAAGCACCATATTTCTCTCAAGAGCGGATTGAGTTGGCAGATGGGTGCCTCTGTACCTCTCAGAAGAGAGCCTTCTACTGCTATCACTCATTCCCTTTTCTTGGTGGGACTAGTTGTTATGCAGGGAGCAGATCAGGCTGTCTTATTCATCTCCACCCTTTCTGCAATGAGTCTTTCCTTTTCAGTTTGCAGAGGAGTTACTTGCTCTTATATCTTACTTAGATGTCCTTAGAACATATGAAGGGGACAATAACTTTCCAAGTGAAACTCCAGAGTGAATTTGATAAGGTAAAATGCAATATAAGCATTTAAAATCTGACAAGGACAACTGAGTTTACAGCTCATTTAGACAGTAGTATGAATTTTTTTCATGACCAGAAATGGAAATGCAGTCAGAACAGTGCCAAGGAACACATAATTCATTAGCCTTTCCATACAAGACTGTCAGTAGCATTGTGGTGACATTCAAGAAGCTCTGTTACGCACTTGGATTCTTTGGAAATAGCTCTATTGACATAACAGTTTGTCCTCAAGATAGTTCCTTGACTCATGCATCAGGCAGCCACATGGCTCAATAGCTCAACAAGAGGATGCTTCTCATCCAGCTCCTTACATCACCTTTCCTGCCCTATAGCACATGATTATGGATTTTTTTCCAAGGAGAATCTCAGTCAGTGTGTTTGGCCTCTCAGATGTGGCCTCTTTAGAAGACAGATCTGTCCTGTAGGTGTTGCTAAGATTTGAATGAGGTCAAACATCCTGATATACTCCCAAGGACTTGGTATAGACCTATGCCCATACAATTTGGAGAACAGTCACGTATGAACTTGAGTAGAACTTAAAAATAAATAAATCTTTTTGGCTGTTTTACAAGTACAGGAGAATAATATATGGTCTGTGTCTGAAAGAGCTCTAATTTCCTGTTTAAACCAATAAAAGAACTCAGACCGAGAAGAACATAGCTTCTTTTATTAAATAGAGGACCATACTCAAGCATGAGAATGATGGATAAGTGCCTAAGTGTCCTAATCAGGCTTCAAATACTTCAATTACTGTTTTTTCTTGTATTTTATGGTTCTAAAAGGCACAAAAGGAATTCTGGGGTGGAAAGAATATGAAAAAGAAAAAAGATTCAGGTGAACAGCGGGAACTGCTGAAGATTGATGATGATGATGTTCTTAGGAGTTTGGATTTGGGGCTCTGAGTTGTGCATAAAGCTTTAAAACCTCTTTTTCTTTTGGAAGTTGCAAAGAAGAGACACAAGGTGGGGAAGGAAGAGGCAGGAGAGGTATGGTGAGGAGAGGATTATGCAGCAGTGGGAAGCTAGTCCAGGGGAAAGTTTTTATTATCTCCTTTTTCCTTCTGTTTTGCCCTCCCTGCTCTGTTGCCTGAATTTTCCCTGCTGTTTCATTTTATGCACAATACCAACAGCAGGTTATTATTATTAACTGTGCAAGCAGATAGTGATTTGTGCTGAGCTGAACTCAGATCTGGTGTCCTGACAGGCACGTGCTTACAGAGGACAAATCGAGGTTGATCTTCATTCTTTTTGTCGAGTGATCTGACCTAAATTTGCACAGCTGTGTTCACATTTAATCCTGTCTAATAGCTCAAAGGCTTTATATCTCATAAGAGCAGCCTACTGGCACCTGACATTTATTCTGGCCCTGGTTCAGTTCTGCCATACAAATCCTCTGGCACAACCTGGTATTTTTGTTTTTCCCTAGTAGATTTGTTCCTCCATCTAAACACCCTTAAAATGAACAATCTATGAAGGGTGTAATCTAGACCATTGCTTTTCAGCTTTCGTGGATTTGCTGACCTGCACAAATTCTCCTGCGTGGATTGAAATTCTTCAGTGTGGATTGGTCACACAGAAAAAACACAAGAGAAATTGAAGTGAGTTGTTGGTTTGTTTTCCTAAATGACTCCCCTTGGATCCTTGGGCTGCACACTTTTTATACCCATGACTATGTGACCCATGTATTTGAAGATATTGATATTGAAGGTTCTTGACTATGAGATGCACCTGTTTTTTCCTCATAATACTCTAATTATGTTGCTGAGGGTTGAACAAGTATTTACCCTGCTCTTCTATGTGAGCCAATGAACTAGGTACCACTGCTACTTTGTGAATTCCAGCTGGCAAAAGACATAGCATAGCTTGTAAGTGAAAAAACAGCAACTAAACAAACATAAATAAAACGGCTCCTTTCTTATTTGCTCCCCTTTGAATACTCTTTGGGTTATGAGTCATTTTTTAAGGATCATTTATTATCTGTCTTCTGCATCTCTAACTCATAACATTTTGGTGGTAGAAATCAACGAACCTCGGCAAAAGTGATTCATGATGTTGCACTGTTTATGAACATATGTCTAATGCATCTGACAAAATTGTGGATATTGATTTTCCCAAGAATATTAAACCGCACACTTGGTATATGTTTTTTTTTTTTTTTTTTTAAATATTGGAATATTATTTTCAGGGCTTGCATCCAAACTAAGTTAGCTCTCTGCAGCATAAAAACAAATTAGTCTTTAACATTTTGAACCAGACTAAATGCTTATGTGGTGAAAAAAAAATAATATATGTTTAATGGCTATATTTGGTTAACATCATGTACCTTGCATTTGTTTTTACCCGTAACACAAATCTCTGCTTTTGCTGACATATTGAAGAAAACAATTCAAAGGACTGCAATAGACTGGAAAACTAAAAACCTTGGCAGAATAGCTGCAAGGGATTATTGCTAGTTTATGCTGTGATACTATCTCATTCTGTAAGCCATTCTAGTTAATGTGAGATCATTGTAAAAACTGGAGATCTTACAAAGTAATTCCTGATAGTTCCATGTCTAAACAGAACATTAGAAGGTTTCTCATGGATAAGAATAACACGTTTTCTGTGGGAGACTTGACATCAGCGTCCTAAATGATAATACATACCAAAATAAACAGAAAAAAAAAATCACAAACAGGCAGTGACCCAAAAGTTTTGTTTTTTGTACGTGTGTTCGAGAACAAATTAATGAGCATTATGGTTGGGTTCTAAATTCGGTATGTGCATCATCTATGCAGATTTTATTGCATATATTCTTCACTTTCAACTTAATAACATATTGTTGAGTGAGGCCATATATTGAGTAAGACACCGTCTGCATCTCATTCAGTGTGGATGTTTTATCAATCTGTTGCAGTGTTTGCGCATGAATGTGGGAGACCAGGCAGCACTTTTTTGTTACTGTTAAAGCTGTGGCAAAAGGCATCTCTTGAGGGCTCACATGTTTCATTGGCTTCCCTTTACCTAGGGTAAATGCTCTACCTTGTTGACTGTGCTATAGTAAAATGAATTTTACTAATTCAAGACGTCAGAGGGGACATAAACTCATGCTTGAATCACTTTTCTGATGTAAAACCATAACCGTCAATGGTTGTCCCCGGGTTGACAGTAATGTGCCAGGAACGAAGTTTTATAAGAAGTTGAGTAAAAACTTCACATGCCAGTAATTATTTAGCCTTAGTAGTGTTGGGGAAACAAAACAAATTGTTTAATGAAAATAAGAAGCATCCTGAATGAAAAAGAAGGCCACCTTTATCCTAACTAGTCTAAAAAATACAATGCTCATCAGGTCCTAGTTCCTATTATGTCACTGATTTGGACCAAGTATGGTGGTTTCATACTTACGGCTAGATAAACACCACCATGCTGCTCTCTTACTCCCCCTCCTCAAAACGTACAGGGTTAAAATATGAAGTATTGTAATTACTTATTTAACAGCTTTGCTAAACAAGCCTTGTCATTTCCTGTTATATTTTCATATTGTATTTAGATTGGTTCTTTTTAAAAGTCTAAAGGAGATGTCTTGCTATCACACACAATCTTGGAAGAGAATTGCCAGCTCTGTTTATTTTAACAAAATGAGGTGTTACCTTTTGAAATCATTGTTTTGCTGAAGGTCATCTCTGCCATTTCACAGATGTTCTGGCAGAAAAAAGCGATGGGTACTGTGAACTGGAGAACAGTTGCTGACAATGCTATAGTGAAAGATCTTACTGACACTTGTGACTGCTTTGACTCAAGCGATTCATGTATGCTCAGAAGAGGCTACTGAGATGCAATTGTTGCATTAAGAGCTGTGATCCTTTTCAGCTACATGAAGGTGAACAATGGAGCAATTTAATTAAACAAAAATGAAAAAAAGAGACTTGGTCTAATGTTAACTTCTGCTACTGTTTTAGAACTTACTTGTAATGAGATTTTGTTTATAATCTTCCTTTTCCTGAGTTACCTTGTCCCTTACTTAGATTTTTACAGAAGGCATTTGTGGAGAGGAGAATAATGTTAACTTACAGTGGGTTTATGGCTATATTCTAAACATTTGATCAAGGAACTCTTCAAATGAAAAAAAAAAAAAGTGAAAGAGAGAGAGACAGACAGAATGCAGAGTTAGCAACAAATACCAGTTTCTGAAAAAATCACAATAAAGTAAAAGACGCTTTAAAGGCAGTAAGGAAGACAGTTCTATCCTTCCATCCTGGAGATAGTATGTTCTGTGTTTTCTGAGAGGCAGCTTTATTCTCCTAAACATATGTTTCTAGGTTTATGAGTCATTGCCCTTTATCACATGGTGTTTTGTTCTTTTGTCCTTACTGTGTGTGTTTGTGTGTGTGTGTGTGTGTTTTTTTTCCTCTGGCTTCTGTGACAGAGATGCTCAAGAATTGTGAAAGCAGTAAATAAATGTCTGGTTTATTTTTCATTCAGAGGTAATTGCACAAATGCTAGAAAGTTCATAGACTGTCAGAGTATGCAGTGTCCTGTCCTTATTTCCACCCAGCCCTGTCCCTGTTTCGCCTTTATCTCCTCCCTTTGGTTGGGTTGATGCTGACTGCTGCCTCAGCAGGTAAATTTTCAGACTCCTTTTTAGCTTCAAGATGTGTAATAATTGAGTGTGTGTGGTACATAACCAATACTTACCTGCTGTCAGAGGGCTCGGTCAGTTGGCTATCTCTAAAACGTCATTAGCACAACCACTATGAGTCAAAAAGATTGCTGAGAGCAATGGAGGATAAAGATAAATAAAGCCATTGTAGTTTAACCAGTATCATATGCTGAAAAATCTCCAATTCAGAAGTTATCTTTAGAAAAAACAATGAAATTCAGAGTTAAAAATCAAGTCTTCCTTTAAAAGAACACTCCAGTATTTAAATATATAGATTTTTATAGGGCTTTATTTGTATAAAGGATTCTGATTTTCAGTTAGTGTCTCCTTGCTACAAGTAAAATGACAAATGAAATTGATTGTCTTTTGCTAGGACACCAACTCTTGTTGGAAGGACAGACTTTCAAAGCAGTGACCTGACTGATAAAATCAGTGCCTGTAGGACAGCGCAGTACAATCAGTGATGATGGCAGTGCCTTACAAAGCAATTCATTGCTCTGGAAGTGACAAGACTGGTCATGGGCACTGCTTTTACACAAGCATATGGCCAAAACACTTCCCCTGTATTTTTTTTTCTAGCTTTCTATAGAGATTTACTTGTGTCTTAAGTCTCTTGGAAAATACAAAGGGTTTAACTTAAAAAAATTAAAAAAAAAATTAAAAATTTTAGAAGAACCAATGTACTAAAGACTTACCAAGGATCACCTCTGCATTTTTCTTTAAACTGCTTATTATCAAATTGATGATACTTTGATTCTGGCAACAGTCCCTATTGTGTTTTCAATGCTTTCACTTCAGTATTATTTTTACCATCTAATTCTCTATTTATATCCTGAGGTTATTCCCCATGGAGATAAGTGAGTAAGGGGTAGTCAGAGGTCCTTCACATGCCCTGGATTTTGAAGGGTTGTGATTAGCTTCTTTTAAAGAGCTACGTTGTGTGGCAGTGAAAACTCGGTGCATCATTTGAAGCACTTGTGTTTTCTCCATCTGGGATTTCTGCAGCTGTTTTGTCTTGTTTTGTAGCTTTTTCATTGAAGCATGTTGCCAATGGCTCTGAGTAATTTTTCTTTGAACCTTGCTAAGTGACGTGATGAGCAGGTGTGTCAGAGACCACTTCTAGTGATTGTCAGGCTGGTAGGGGCTCAGTCCCTCTAGCCTTCAGATGTAGACTGGTATGCTCTGAGCCACTCTTTTTTTGGTGGCGTGGATGGATGTCTAACATGGTATGGCAGCTATTTCCCCTTTCATTCTGGTGATCTGTAAGGGAAATTAAGCTACAGAAACTTTTTTTTTTCTCTTTTTGTCCCGAGATATTTTTTCCACATTTGCTATGAAAAAGTACAAAGCATGAAAAATAAAAAGTATATGTAGTGAAGACCTGCATGTGTATTTCCATGTATTTAATCTTTAATTTTTCATTCATCCTAGCTAACCTTAGCCTCATCCCATTCTTTCTGTCTTTGAAAATATTGGTCCTGATCTGAACTGTCTGGCCACCCATTCACAAGTCTCTTTAAACTGGTGTCTTCAAAAGCACACAGTTTCCTTTGATCCTGAGCTTTTGGTCTAGGGAAATATGTCTGAGCACAATATGCAGATTTATCCAGAGGTAATTCTTCCAATTAGCACTCTCCTCAAGGCTGAATACCTTGTCAGAGTATCACTTGGTGTTGTGTGATTTTCTCATCCCCCACACAGTCTGCCTTCCTTTGATGCTATATGCTCAGACAAGACTATCACACACATTACCAGGCGAATATGTGATATACGTGCCCTATAAACAGTATACAATTCCTTCAGGCTGTTCAAAAAGGCAAAGCCAGAAAGGATTAGTCTCACACCTGTTTAAATGGAAAAAATAAAGAGGCAGGCTGAGAATTACATGCATTTGGTACAATAATACCATTTTACCTTCACTTTTTAGAAGAGTTTAGAAGAGTTTACCTTCACTACTCCAAAATTATATCCTGGCACTAAGCTGTAGAGTTTCTTACCTTGGAGGTATATCAGATGGATAGCTTAGCAGCTATAGACATATATTACAAATACTGCATAAATCCTGTGTCCCATTCTTGTCATTCGACAGTCAACATCTGTAATGCTTGGTTTTCAGGAGGGTGGATGAAAAAACAACAACATTTTAACTCTGGAATAGCTATTTTTGAAACTGGTAGTGTTTGAAAGGACAACCAGAAATAAAACATAGTTTAAAATAATCAGTGTAATAAGCCAGTCAGTTGGAAAATTACTAGTCAGTATTCAGCACAGAGACTTATCAGAAAGCTACAGCTTAATGCTTATCTCAGACCTTCATGCATCAAACTTTTCATTCCTGTTTCATTGTAGACAATGGTCAAATCTTTGAAATTACAGGTTAGCATGTATGGAGGAATTCTCCCATTTGCAATCTGAGCTCAATGTCCCCTTAGAGACCCAAGTGTCTCTGACAGAGGAATTATTAATAGTCATAACATGGGTCATCCTCAGAGATTGTACTTGGCTGCTGTGAAAAAGCAACCGAATGATGCTTCTGAACTGTGCTAATTAAGCAAATCTGATGGCTGTCTTGTCAATGATGCCATAGACAATTTCCAGACAGCTTACAGCTCACAGCTTGCCAAAAGAAGACTTTCAGGGAGAAAAGCAGGAAAGGGTAAATTGAAATTGAAAAAAAAAAAAAAAAAAAAAAAAAAAAAAAAGCTCTAAAAACCCTTTGCTTGGCTCTGCTGCAATTAGGGAATGTCAAGGGTTTACACTAGTATATTAAATAGTGATGGTTTGGAAACTTACTTTGGCAAAACTTCCTTGGGTAAGGTATGTCTTCCTGAGCTCCCTTACAACCTGAATTATTCCGTGATTCAATGAACTGTGTGTATATATATATATATATATATATATATATATATATATATATATGTATATATATATAAAATCTGTAAATGGTTGTAATGCTTCAAAATCTTTATCTGGGTGTTGTGGCCTATTAAATACTTTGATTGTCAGCATTTTCTTAGAAGAATCTTTTCCATTCATTATTCTTTAAATTATTCATATTCCCTCAGAAGCTTCCCTTCCAGGCCTTCAGTTATGTCACAGAAAGGGTCAAAAGCATGAGAATTCTGAATTCTACTCTCATCTGTCTCAGGGTTTTGTCTTTTTGGCCTGTGGTTTTACAGAAATGAGCTGTGCTGCCCCTGGATCTCTGCCATTTGGTAAAATGGGATGAAAAAATCAATTTCCCATACAAGAGTAGTAAGACAGTTAATTAAAATTTGCTTTGAGATTCTTGCACATAATATGTTATTTACTTTTTGCCTCTTCTTGTGCTTTCCATAATATTATCATTCTGTCCTCAGGCTTAATTAGACATTTTACCTCTCTTAATTACTGCTTTGATCTCGCTTTTAGCAAGTCTTCCTGAAGATGGAGCTCAATGAAGTCATTGGAAGCATTCCAATCAATTTCAGTGAGCTTTGCATGAACCCCAAGTGCCAAACAAAGTGTAGTAATATGGTTGAGGATTAGTTAAGCAAAATACTTCAAATGTTTATAATGCCTGTTTGTATGTGTTGTTTAGGTGATGACCTGAAAAAATCATGTCTGAGGTCCAGGGAACGGTCGAGTTTTCTGTGGAACTACACAAATTCCATAATGTGGACCTTTTCCAGAGAGGGTGAGTTGATGTTTCCATTAATTTGCAGCTGATTACAGAAGAGTTGTTTACAGAAAATAGTTCAAATCCACAACAGATTGTTTTCTGCCAAATGTAGTTTTATTTCATGCAATCTCCATGGCAGGGAAGGATGTCATTAGGTTTTCATTGCTGTCAAGGAAGGTCAATGTACATTACTTTCACAATAAAGTCAGAGTGACTGACTCGTTTTGGTAATACAATAGTGTAATGCTCCAAATTATTTTAAGCTCTGTTCAGACATAAGCACAATAGATGCTTTAAATGTTTCTGGACTGGTGTTGAGTCTCTGTGCCAAATGATAGCTGCATTGGACTGTAGTGAAAACATATTCATTTTAGGGTAATAAATCCAATGACTATTCTTTTAATTCTTTTACTGAAATTTAACTGAATTCCATGATTTCAGAGAGGAACATGAATATTCAAATTTGCCTAAAGTTCCAGTTCTAATGGACACATTGTATTTTCACATCTCTTTAAGTTAGAAGAACATGTACAACTTCTGGTTTACTCAAAACTTTGCCCCTATTCTTTTGCACCACTGTTCCTGATAGCTTTTATAATAGCCCAGTGGCTCTTAAATGGAGAAGCCTAACCAAACTTGTTATTGTTCTGCTTGCATGTTGGACCCCACAGCTGTTTTTCTGTGAGGAAAAGATGTAATACTGAAATACTTTTTGAGGAGACCAGAAGACCCAGATGGGTCAGAAGAATGGACAACAGTGGGTTTTGCTGAATATTATTCTCTTTCATCTAGGAGGACTGATGTATACAGCACACTAGATATTCTCTTTAGTGCCTTAGTTTTGTACAAGCTGATTTGTCCAGCTTCATTTCTACAAACAAAAATACAGAACTGTTTCAGGTATTGTGATGGATTAGATAAAGCGTTTTCCATCTGGATATAGGCTTTTCATTATTTGTTTTCGCTGTGATGAACTATGTGGTAAAGATGCCATGAACGTTAATAAAGGAAACTCGTCTATATTTTAACAGCTGGCATCTGTCATTCTGTTCAAACATTCTGACTATAACAAGTACTTGTGCTTAACAGGGGAAAAAAAAGAAAAATGAAAAGAAAAAAAAAAAAGAGAAAGAAAAAAAAGCTCTGTGCTTGAGGTGTTTAGTTTATCTGAGTTATAAAAGAAGACTCCTGTTTACTATCACGCTCATTACCTTAGAAGACTAACCTAGCTATATATTTTTAACTTGGCTTCTGGTGCTCAGTGTAATGTATTTGATCATCCTCATGTTTGAAAATCTGCACACATGTGGCTTCAGTAATTTGTTTGGACTTAGATGGTACGGTGTTCAGATGTTAGCCAGGAATTTTCCTATATCTCATGTTGGATATTAGGGAGAACTTATTTACTGAAAGGATTGTTAGGCATTGGAATGGGTTGCCCAGGGAAGTGGTTGAGTCACCAGCCCTAGAGGTCTTTAGAAGACATTTAGATACAGATGTAGAGATTAGTGATATAGTTTAGTGGTAGACATGTTAGTGTTAGGACAGAGGTTGGACTAGGTGATCTTGGAGTTCTCTTCCAACCTAGATGATTCTGTGAATCTATGTCACTGTGTAATGAGCTGCCTGTTTTTGTTTGTATGTTTGTTTGTTTTCATATGGGCCTGCTCTGGCATTCAGTAGTTTCTATAAAATGCTTTATTTGGCTTTGACAGTCAGATCAAATCTCTGGTGTGGGGGAAAACCTAGCACTAACATAGATAATATATTCTAATTAGGGACACTAATGAGTCCCTAATTGCCTTACTCTTTTCCCCACTGGCACTTACCCTGCTTTACTGATTAATTATTCCAACCATAGTACTATAGGTTATACTGCATTAGTATTGCATATAGTACTATGCACTACTATAGGTTATACTGCATTAATTTGTTAATAGTCTTTTTTTTCAAAGTATCCAGCATTGCTTATTTGTTTTCTTTCCATAGTTTTACTGTTCACATTTGCAATACAATTCTTTACTGCATCTCATATTTGCCAATCAATATCCTCTGACTAGCTTTATCTACTCTGTGGCCCATAGCACTGCAGCATGAGAGTATGAAGAAAAGGAGTAAATAAGTTTGCCAAATTTCATTTTAACTTGGGCACACTTTTTATTTTTTCCCTACTGCCATTGTATATATTCACTGTGGACATCTGGGATATCTTGGATTGACATACAGTCTTTCCAGAAGAGAGGGTGGTAGAAGTAATAATAATGGGAACTTTCTATTTAACTAGTGTTTTTCTTCTCTGAATGCCTTGCAAATTAAGTCAATATCATCCTGTCTCGCTGAAGGCTAGAAAGGTGATTTGTGAGAGGTTGTCCATCAGGATAGCTGTGGAGCTGAAATGAATCTTAATTTCTGTGGAAACACAATATGCTGTGGGTTTTTGTTGTTGGTAGTGGTGTTTTGTTTTTTTTTTTTCATTGAAGCTTTCAGTACTGTTTCTGACTTGCTGAGGCGATCTGCTTTGGGGCAGACGCGTTCTACCCCAAAGGGTCTATGTAGTCTACCTTGGGTGGTATGTGGTCTACCTTGACTTCAGTAAGGGCTTTGACACCGTTTCCCACAATATTCTCCTCAAGAAACTGACTGCTCGTGGCTTGGACTGGCGTATGCTTCATTGGGTTAAAAACTGGCTGGATAGCTGGGTCCAAAGAGTTGTGGTGAATGGAGTCAAATCCAGCTGGAGGCCGATCACTAGTGGTGTCCCCCAGGGCTCAGTACTGGGGCCAGTCCTCTTTAATATCTTTGTCGATGATCTGGATGAGGGGATCGAGTGCACCCTCAGTAAATTCGTAGATAACACCAAGTTAGGTGCATGTGTTGATCTGCTCGAGGGTAGGAAGGCTCCGCAGGAGGATCTGGATAGGCTGGACTGATGGGCTGAGGTCAACTGTATGGAGTTCAACAAGGCCAAGTGCCGGGCACAACAACCCCAAGCAGCGCTACAGGCTGGTAGATGAATGGTTGGAAAGCTACCAGGCAGAGAAGGACCTGGGAGTATTGGTCGGCTGAATATGAGCCAGCAGTGTGCTCAGGTGGCCAAGAAGGCCAACAGCATCCTGGCTTGTATAAGAAACAGTGTGGCCAGCAAGTCTAGGGAAGTGATTATCCTCCTGTACTCGGCTCTGGTGAGACCGCACCTTGAGTACTGTGTTCAGTTTTGGATCCCTCGCTACAAGGACATCGAGGTGCTCGAGCGAGTCCAGAGAAGAGCAATGAAGCTGGTGAGGGGTCTGGAGAACAAATCTTACGAGGAGCGGCTGAGGGAGCTGGGATTGTTCAGTCTGGAAAAGAGGAGGCTCGGTGGCAACCTTATCACTCTCTATAGGTACATTAAAGGAGGCTGTAGAGAGGTGGAGGTTGGTCTGTTCTCCCACGTGCCTGGCGACAGGGTGAGGGGGAATGGGCTAAAGTTGGTTGTTAGGAGAAACTTCTTTACTGAAGGGGTTGTTAGGCATTGGAATGGTCTGCCCAGGGAAGTGGTCAAGTCACCATCCCTGGAGGTCTTTAAAAGACGTTTAGATGTTGAGCTTAGTAATGGTTTAGTGGAGTACTTGTTAGTGTTAGGTCAGAGGTTGGACTAGGTGATCTTGGAGGTCTCTTACAACCTAGATGATTCTGTGATTCTGTGTCCTTCTGGACAAAATGTCCAGCATACAGCTAGACAAATGCATAATACAATGAGTGAACAATTGTCTGATGTGTTGAACTCAAAGGGTTATAGCAAACAGGGTTACATCAGGCTGCTGGCTGGGTTCCCCAGGGCTCCATTTTAGGGCCAGTTCTCTTAAATGTTTTCTTAAAATACTTGGGTGTAGGACTAAAAGGTGTACTGAGGAAGTTTGCAGATGGTAATAAATTAGCAGGTGCTGTTAACTCTGTTGAGGGTAGAGTGGCCTTGCAGAGAGATCTTGACAAACTAGAGGGCTGGGTGTGGTGGTTTTACCGTGCTGGGCAGCTAAACCCCACAACCGCTCTCTCACTCCCCCTCCTTTAGATGAGGAGGGGGAGAAGTAAAGCAAAGAACAACGCATGGGTTGAGATAAGGATAATTTAATTAAAGGGAAATAATTATAATAATTAAATAAAGACTACCATGAACTAAACAATTTAACTAAGGGGAAATAAAAAGGGGGAGGGGAAAAGGGAAAAAATAAAAAAAAAGGAGGAAAACAAACAAACAAAATAAATGAAGGCTATATGGAAGTGCAGAGGAAAGAAATTCCTCTCTACTTCCCACAAATGAACGATGATTGACCACGTCCTTGAAGCAAGGCCTCAACGCACGCAGCCGGTGTTTGAGAGGAGAACCGACGTCTTCTCAACGAGAGCCCACCCCTCCCCTCTTCTTCCTGTTTCCACCTTTTCTTGCTGAGTGTGACACCACATGGTATGGAATATCCCTTTGATTGGTTTAGGTCAGCTGCCCTGGTGATGTTTCTCTCCTCACTTTTTGCCCACCCCCTAGGAGGGTTAGAGAAAGGCCCAATGCTGTGCCACTGCTGCTCAGCAGCAGACACAACACTGGTGTGATAACACTGCTGTTCCAGCTACAAGTACAGAGTACGGCACTGTATGGGCTGCTGCCGGGAAAGTTAACATTCCAGCCAGACCCAGTACACTGGGTGATCACCAATTGCGCGAAATTTAATAAGCAAGTGCCAGATCCTGCTCCTGGGACAGGGCAATCCAAGATACAGACTAGGGGACAAGAGGCTGGATGACAGCGCTGCAGAATGGGATCTGAAAGTTCTGGTTAATGGAAAGCTGAATATGAGACAAAAGTATGTTCTGGCAGCCTGGAGGGCCAACCATATCCTCGAGTGCATCAGGTATGGCATTGCTAGTGAGTCAAGGGAAGGGATTGGCCTGCTCTGCTCTGCACTGGTTTGGCCTCACCTCGAGTACTGCATGCAGCTTGGGGCACCACAATACAAGACAGAGGTAAAACTACTAGAGATAGTTCAAAGAAGGGTAAGCAAGATGATGAAAGATCTAGAATGGAAGACATTCCAGAGTGGCTGAAGTCAGTGGGTTTGAACATTTGGCCTAGAGAAGAGCAGACCAAGGGGAGGCCTCATGGCGGCCTGCAGCTCCCTCATGAGGGGAGCAGAGGGGCAGGCGCTGAGCTCTGCTCTCTGGGGGCAGCGACAGGACCCGAGGGAACGGCATGGAGCTGGGACAGGGGAGGGTCAGGCTGGGGGTTAGGGAAAGGTTCTGCACCCAGAGGTGGTCGGGCACTGGGACAGGCTCCCCAGGGCAGTGATCACAGCACTGAGCCTGCCAGAGTTCAAGAAGTGTTTGGACAACACTCCAGACACATTGTCTGATTTTTGGGTGGTGCTGTATGGAGCCAGGAGTTGGACTTAATGATCCTTGTGGGTCTTTCCAACTTGGTTTATTTTATGATTCTGTGATTCTTTGTCCTTTACAGAGAGTATGTCTGGGCCAACAGTAAGCCCTTTGGAGAAGAGCACTACATGCAAATGATAGCATGAATAAATCATCAAGATTTAGTTAAAGATTCCAGGGAAAATCAGCCCTTCAGGAGCTGTTAGGTGATGGTTAATAATCAAACTTGATTAAGGACATGGTCTGCTGGCCTTAAGCCACAGAGTCAAAGTGCTTTAAAATGTTAGGCTTCCTGTAATGGTTCTGGTTCTATTTTTGATTGCTCTGGAATTTATTTTGCATTGTGTAAGCGCACAGAGCCAGTTGCCATCTCTTCCTTCCCATGAGAAATTGAAACTTCTTAATCTAACTGAATTCTACCTTGTGAGATTTTAATCATTCTTTTAGGATCTGAATCTACAGTTTCTTAACCTGTATGAGTGGTTAATATTGAAAAGACACTCTGATACAACAGTAACCAGGAGCTTTTGTAAATATTTGTTATGGTTTTATGTGTCTGGCATATATAACAGAAACTGTCATGAGCAAATTAGGTGTTACACGTAGTTCACTTTGGTCAGTTATTAAATTTATCTTTTTCTGAAGCATAAACATAACATTTATAGACATCAAAGGTTAAATGCGGTAGGTACTGCTGTAGGGGAAGAAAGAACCTTTTCTTTGGTCGAACCAAAGGATTTGCAGTGGTGTTTGATGCCATACTTGTAAAGGTTGAGTAATAAGTTATTCAAAAGAAAAGTTTTCTTTTCTGGGAAAAGAAAACCAAACCAAATCAAAACAAAAAACCTCCCATTTTTAAGTTTTCTGTCCTAATTCTCTCCATCATGTTCCACTTAATAACTGGTGACAGATATTTTCTCTAGTGAAATTAGCTGACTGGTTCTGATTTTTCTTAATAGAGTAGGAAATAAAATTATCCCTGGCTGCCAGAGATCAATTAATTGATTTGTCTGGTTCTGTCAGAAGCAATTCTTCTGCACCTTTTTTCTTAAAGCATTTCAAAATCTATTTGATGGATTTCCTAACTTAAAAACAAAAACAAACAAAACCTACCACCACCAACGGAAAAAAATACTGTGTTCACAGGATAAGTAACTTTTGGAGTCTGGGATGGAATAGAGGGCATGAAGAAGATGAAACACTGACTTCATAATGCTAAGATTCTGGCAATGATTTGTTATAAAACAAGGATCAAGATAAGTCCATACCAATCACAGGGCTGAATCAAATGCTTATCAGTCCTTTCAGTCCTCAAATTCAGGTCACAATTTGTAAGTGTCTAACACTTACACCAGTGTCTGTGTGTGTAGAGGGTGGTAGTGATAAAAATTAGTGGGAAATAAATTCCAGCTTCTTCTAAAATGAATGCAGTATTACCCTGGGGAACAGACCAGAGGTCTCAGAGTTTCCAGTACCCTGCAAGTATCAGACAAAGAACTCTCATGATTCAGAGCTGCTGAAAAGATAATATTCAGTCTTAGCAGACAAAGCCTTAACATAACAAAGCATCCCTGTTGCCTGCTGGATGGACAGCAGTGTTTCAGTGTAGATAACCATGAAATCATCCCCTTCAGAGGCACAGTGCAGCAGTTCCTCTCCTCAGCATCCCGGGGTTCTTCAATTAACCAAGGCCTTTCCTGTCAGGATGGATACCTGGAAAATACACATCATGGTCAGAGGTTCAGACCTCATTTTCTGGAGTCTTTGAGATACAGTGTCAGGATATGAATATAAATAAATCAATAAATAATATAAAATATACTAGAGACAGATCTCGATACTTTGTTCCTGATGATATTCATTTCTTCAAACTTCCAACCTGTAATAAAATATAAATCACTTTTGGATTGTAAATCTATTTCATTTTGAATGTACTTACCTAATTCATTTAAGATGCATGGATTCTTTTTAATATAAATGAAGTAAAAGAAGAAAAAAAAAAAAAGGAAGAGAGCTAACAGGCATGCCAAAGTGAAGCATTTCTGGAATAATGATTTCTGTCTTGGAACAGATATATTGACAGAACTGACTTTTTTCATGGCATGAAGACATATTATTTCTATGACTCTTGAACAGACTTTCACTCTAAGGCAGCAGATTCTTTCCAAAATAAAGGACTCAAGTATAAGAAGGCAATGGCTGTCTGTATAGTCATACAGTGACAAATATGAACCTGCTGCACTGAACTGACAGGACTGAAACCAGTGGAGGTTTGAACCACAGGAGGTTTCATCGCCTTATGAGGAACAACTTCTTCATGGTAAGGGTGACAGAGCACTGGAACAGTGCTCTGGAGCTCAGAGAGGTTGTGGAGTCTCCTTCTCTGGAGATATTCAAATCCTGTCTGGATGCCATCCTGTGTAACATGCTCTAGGTTACCCTGCTTGAGCAGGGGGGCTGGACTAGGCGATCTCTGGAGGTCTCTTCCAACCTCAACCACTCTGTGATTCAGTGCAGCACAAACCTGTACTTATGAAGGCAGCCAAGGTGCAGGCGCTCAGTTAGCTAAATGTCGATATCCTAAAGTGTAGCAAATGCCCAACTTCTGGAGAATAATATATGATTAGTTACTTTCATGACTGTTGGTCAAGACAGTTCTCTCATCTGATTATCAGTGCTGCCACCTTTAAGGCACCCCATGCTTACTGAAGAGAAGTGGGTTCTCCAGTGCCAGTGGTAGGGGGACAAGATTGAATCCAAATAGGGTGAAATATAACATATTTATAACAAATTTTTAACATTATTTACAACAAAATTTCAACAACATTTATAACAAATAGAATGGTTTGCAGATGAGGAGCATCTTCTCAACAAACTCTCAAGTAAGCAATATATATTGCCATTTTTGCAGAGGTCAAAGCTTCTGGAGCGAATGAACACTCCCAAGATGCCCAGGTGGTCACTGCCCAGCTGGAAAGAGGAGTCTCTGCTTCAAGCCTCCCTGCAGCGGCCTCTTCACTGCATGGGATGTGCCTCCCCCAGGGGTGGTTTTGCTGTGGAGAGGACACAGAGGAGCAATTCCCACTGCCCACGGAGCAGCATCTTCTCCATGGCCAGCGTGCTCAGCTCTGGGGCATGTGGCAAGCAGGGTGTCAGTCAGTCATCTTCGTAGCCAGCGTAATCATCACTGGTGTGGAGCTGGAAATCCCTCCTGTACATGCTCGCCACAGGGATGGTGGTCAGGAGGTGCGTGACGGCTGTCTTCAAGGCATGGGTGGCAAAGTTGGTGCCTAACAGGATACAGACACAGAGCTGTGGATGTCTGAGGTGGAAGGTGTGCGGAGCATGCCTAGCTGTTTCCTGAAGGAGTGCATCTCTGGCACAGTGCAGCTCTGTGGCCACCTCATGCTGCTGCTAATGATGTTCTCTGCCTACTTGAAGGTCAGGAAGGTGTCTGAGTTGTCCTGCTTTACCCCAAGCACGATCTCAATGGAAAGGGTGTCCTTGGAGGCGTTGGTCAGCCTGAGCTTGCAGAAGTGGGTTAGCTGCAGTTGGGATGACTGGGGCATTGCCACCCAGGCTTCTGCCACCAGCTCCTGGAACCACTTTGCCATTTTCTGCACATCCAAGTAGGAGCCGCTGCAGAGGGTGTCCAGGAGGTTTGGGTCCTGATGTCTCAGCTGATCCTCAGGATGGTGGAGGAAGCACAGCACATCCCCCAGCAGCCCCTCGCATGTGCACGTGCACTGCAGCTCCACGCACAGGCAGGAGTTCCTCGCCAGTGACCCTCCTTTGGTGCCCAGCTCCAGGTGGAAGGCGTGCCCAGGGGGTGGATTCAGGGGTACGAGCAGGTGGTAGATGGTGTCGTTCCCAGTGGGACTGGAGGTGCTGCCCACTCCAATGGCTGGCTGCAGCCGCGGCATTAACTTATTCCTGGAAAGGGTCTGGCAGACGGAGAGAAGCTTGTCCACCAGTTCCTCCATGAGCTTGTATGTTTCTTCCAGGCTCCTCACTTGCCACTGCAGGTACCCATTGACAAATCTGTGGGCATCCAAAATGCCATTGGGGTCTTCTTCAGTGTCATCATCCTCCTTGCTTCCAGAAATGCCCTTCTTGTTTCTGTTGCCCAGCTCACAGCACAATTTCATGAGCATGCGGCAGAGCACAAAGAACAAGACAAGCTCTCCGGTCAGGGCCCAGAACTGCCAGTGCTGCAGCACAGATAGGAGCAGGGCTCTCACATGTGCCCAGCTGTGCTCCTGGTCCCTTTGCTCCATTTCCAGAAGCAGCTGCATCATGCGTGCTTGCAGCTCTTCTGCATGCTGCCTCATGTGCTCATTTGTAGCTGCATCTAGTTCTTCACCGATCTTCTGTGGGCTATGGATTAAACCCAGGAATGTCAGAGTGAAGAAAATTGCCGAAAGCATGGTCTAAAAGAGTTGAGAGAGAAGCGGGTCAGTGGGGCTGGGTGGGATCTGGCTGGCAGTTGAGGGAGCTGGGGCAGAAGCTGCAGGCCCCTGGAGTCAGGTAGGAGATGAGGTGAGGGAGGTGAGAGGCAGCAGAGACTGTGACCAGAGCTGGTGGTGACAGCCACGAGCCCTGCCCTGAGTGGCTGGGCTCTCACTGCAGGATTAGCAGCCCTTTCGGGGGCTGATGGTTGTGGTGTCACCTGCACCCCTGACCCTGCCTTCAGTCCCCACACAGGTCCTGGAATTGCCTGAGTGCCAGAGCTCCTCGGGCTCCCTTTGCACGGCCTGTGGGAGCCCCCCGGGCTGTCTGCAGAAAGAAATTTGGGTGATGTAGGCTGTGGATGCTTTGTTCCTTGTGTGCCACCCAATGAGACAGGTCAGCTCCCTTGGTGCTTCCTCGGTGGCAGTGGTAGCTGGGTGCTGGTGGCCTTGCCGGTGGTGGGATGTGGCCTCTCCCTATCTGGATCCGTGTGCCTGCAGTACCAGCACAGTGCTTTGGAGGAGACATTTCTAAATGGGGAGGCTGTGTTTGAGGGGAGGTGCCCGGCACTGCAGGAAGCTCGTTCCTCCTGTTCCTGCCTGTGAGGTAAAATCTCAATAATTTTTTCAGACAGGATCTTCTGTGAAACTATTTTATTCATGATGGCGATGTTGAGTGTCCTGCATGCAGGAGTGCCCAGTGAAAGTCTATCATAACCTTATATTCCCTATTTGCGGGACCTCTCACAATTATTTTTCAGTGGTCTTGGGAATCTGGAGAGGTCCCAGTTGACTGGAAGCTGGCAAATGTTGTGCTAGTTTTCAAGGAGGGCAAGAAAGAAGACCCTGGCAACTACAGGCCTGTCAGTCTCACGTCAGTGCCTGGTAAAATTGCGGAGAAAATTCTCCTGAGAGTTACTGAAGTGCACCTGGGTGACAGTGCAGTCATAGGTCCCAGCTAAATGGGTTCATGAGGGGTAGGTCCTATTTAACAAACGTGATTCCCTTTTATGATAAGATCACCCATCTACTCCATCAAGGAAAGACCAGGGATTGTCCCACTCTGCTCTGCGCTGGTGTGGCCTCACCTTGAGTACAGTGTGCAGTTCTGGGCACCACAGTACAAAAAGGACATGAAACTGTTGGAGAGTGTCCAGAGAAGGGCTACAAGGTGGTGAAGGGCCTAGAGGGGAAGACGTACGAGGAGCGGCTGAGGTCACTTGGCCTGTTCAGCCTGGAGCAGGCTGAGGGAGGCCTCATTGTGGCCTACAGCTTCCTCTTGAGGGGGAGTGGAGGCACAGGCACTGATCTATTCTCTTTACTGGCCAGCGATAGAACCTGCAGGACTGGTGTCAAGCTGCAACAGGGGAGAGTCAGACCGGACATCAGGAAGAGGTTCTTCACTGACAGAGTGGTCTCGCACTGGAATAGGCTCCCCAGGGTGTACTGGGTCTGGCTGGAATGTTAACTTTCCCGGCAGCAGCCCATACAGTGCCGTACTCTGTACTTGTAGCTGGAACAGCAGTGTTATCACACCAGTGTTGTGTCTACTGCTGAGCAGCAGTGGCACAGCATTGGGCCTTTCTCTAACCCTCCTAGGGGGTGGGCAAAAAGTGAGGAGAGAAACATCACTACGGCAGCTGACCTAAACCAATCAAAGGGATATTCCATACCATGTGATGTCACACTCAGCAATAAAAGGTGAAAACAGGAAGAAGAGGGGAGGGGTGGGCTCTCGTTTGGAAGACGTCGGTCCTCCTCTCGAACACCGGCTGCGTGCGTTGAGGCCCTGCTTCAAGGACGTGGTCAATCATTGCTCATTTGTGGGAAGTAGAGAGTAATTTCTTTCCTCTTCACTTCCATATAGCCTTCATTTATTTTGTTTGTTTGTTTTCCTCCTTTTTTTTATTTTTTCCCTTTTCCCCTCCCTTTTCCCCTTTCCCTTTTTATTTCCCCTTAGTTAAATTGTTTAGTTCATGGTAGTCTTTATTTAATTGTTATTATTATTTCCCTTTAATTAAATTATCCTTATCTCAACCCGTGAGTTGTTCTTTGCTTTACTTCCCCCCCTCCTCATCTAAAGGAGGGGGAGTGAGAGAGCGGTTGTGGGGTTTAGCTGCCCAGCACGGTAAAACCACCA
The DNA here is from genome assembly GCF_047663525.1 of Anas platyrhynchos. NCBI lineage: Eukaryota > Metazoa > Chordata > Aves > Anseriformes > Anatidae > Anas > Anas platyrhynchos. Next base: position 8,440,482 of record NC_092620.1, on the reverse strand, counting down.
CACAGGGACGCAGTCATGGCACCAAACCTGTTAGAGTTTAAGAAGCATTGCGACTGTGCTCTCAGTCATATGGTCTGAATTTTTAGGTAGACCTGTGTGGTGCCAGGAATTGGACTCAATGATCCTTATGGGTCCCTTCCAACTTGGGATATTCTATGGTTCTATGGTTCTATGACCAATATTTTCAGTGTTAAACAGTACAAATAATCTTCGTCCTTCAAATAAGCAATATTCTGCCTTACTTTACCTTACATGTATTAGATAACTGTTCTGTGTCACTTCTTTATTTACAAAGAACTGAGCCAAAGGCCAACTCCAAGCTCATCTAATTAGTTTGAATTGGTCAACTACCTAAGGCAATATACAAGAATGTCTACAATCTGGATTCAGATATAAGGGGCCTGGACAGACAGTACTTGGGACTCTGAGATAATGTTTCACCAGCTAGAGAACCTTTGTGTGTCCTTTCTGAATGCAGACAGAGTACAGTGATAAGAACTGTGCCTTGTCTTCTGGAGCTCCTTCTTTTGTGCTCTTCTGTGGTCAGCTCCCTTTGCGTCTTTACCACCATTTTTGTGCAATGTTTGCAGATTATACAATTAACCAGATGGCATAAAATCAGGTGACAACATTTTGCAGAGAATATGAAAATCCATCTGTTGCCTATCTGTGTCACACTACAGTGGTTCAGTGAGTAACTGAAATAGGAGACACGGACCTAAAGACACAAGTTAGCAGTTAGAGAACGATTTCTTGTAGAGTACAGCTCTCTATCCTTTTGTGAGAGATCTTTGTATCTATAGCTGGTCTGTCTGCCCAACAGCTTAGCACTGTTCCAGGGTCAATCATATGTGCTACTGATTCTTCTTACTATCTCTGTTTGCATAGGAGATAGCCTCTCACTCTGATATATTAATACCAATTATTGTGGGCTGCAGAATGTCTTCGTTAGGGAATTACCACTGCTACAAAGCACTGCACATTATCTCCTCAGCCACACAGGTTACTGTCAACAAGTTGGACACTGCATCATATAGAATGTGCCTAGAATCTACATAAAGGTTCTTTATCTCAGGATTGACCATGATGTGCAGCATTTTTTAAAAAAAATATTATTATTATTTTTTTTAACCAGAGTAGAACTTTGCATCAGAAATGGAAAATACATCTATGTGAAGGATGATCCCTTCTCTGGGACCTGACTGAAGCAGTGCAATGAACCCTTACAGGACAGGAGATCATCTCCAAGGGTCAGGCATGGTACAACTGATCTGCCATTTCTGACAAAAGCATGCAATACATACAAGACGTGTGTGTGCACAGAGTATAGAGTTAAAATAGGAAAAGCTCTACTGCTCAAGTTTCTCCCCAAAGGGAGAAAATAACAGGCAAATTTTATGACAGACATCAGTCTTGTTGGAAGCACTGCTGAGCGTTGCTCAGATATTAGTGATGAGTATCATATAAGAATCTCATAATGATAATGGAAAAAAAAAAGTTTGTCAGGTGGCGTTTATCTACATCTTTGTAAATAAAGAATGATATTATGTTTGGACAAAGCCAGCACCACAGTAGAATGGACACTTTGTAATGATCTTTTCAACTACTGGTTTTGATAGATGGATAAAATAACATAAATATCTACATCTCTAAAAATACAAGATATCCACTGTTCTTCTACTCTCAGTTTTCAAGACTGCTGACCACTCAAGAAGTCAATTTAAACCATGTGGCATTTTATGCTATTCAGGCTTCCATAACCTTCTTCACAACCATTAGCATTAATAGGAGTCTCTCCACTGGCTTGTTGGATTATGTCTTTGCTGATTTAGAGGCTGGCAAGCAATGCATCTCTGAAACACATGCCTCTAAAGAAGATTCTTTGTGATACCTAATATTAAGCAAGGAGTAAGGAAGATTTCTGTGCCAGTTTGTAACTGAGCCTTTGGCAATGTCTGTGCTTTCGATGCAGGTCTTACATTTATTTTTAAAACTGTATTTCCTGGAGTCAGGCAATTAGAGAAGAAATTCTTGTATTATTTAAAATTAACCCGTTGATGCTTATGACTGGTCTGAAAACCATGGAAGGTGGTATGCCTCCTCCAGATAGTTTCATATTCACTCATATTTAAAATAGATATTTTTAAAACTAAGTCTAGGTTCCATTCATTCACCTGTTATTCACCTTTGATTTTATTTTTTTTTCCTGACTAGCTGTTGTAATTCGTTGACCAAAGAATAAACCATTGCTCCCTCAACAGCTGGATACTATCTCTTCTAAGGAAAGCAAATAGCACCCCATTCCAAGTGACATTTACATTGCTCCTTTGATGACTTTCTGAGTGAATTATGTCAGAAAGCAGCTTCAACTTCACCTAACATGATTTACATTTATAGAGAGAAACGCTTCAAATGTTGACTGCAGTTACTAATTCATAGAGCTACAGATGGAACAGTGGCTACCACTGGGAATCACTTGGCTCTGTGTTAATGTGTGCATGTGTAGGGAAAAGCAGTCCAAGCCCACAGGCTTGGGAAAGGATAAATGTGTATGTGCAGCAATGTTTTACTACTTAAGAACAAATTAAGCGAGACGTTTTTAAAGCATTGAACTTAACTCAAACAAGCCAGAAACATGACAGCAGCATAGGCAGTGTCAATGCAACTATTCTAAACAAGAGAACTAGTGCCAGAATTTTCTGAATGAACAGCTCTGGTAATAAAATAACTATGAGATGCTTCAAAGAAACACTGTGTTCCTTGTATGCAGTTTTTAAGGAATGGGAAGTTATCCTCCAAGTTTTCATGTGAGGGTGTTTTGTAGCTCTTTTGGCACTTTTCCTTTCAAAAGCACTTTGCAAACAGCAACTAATTGAGGCAGATGAAGTTGTCTGTGTTCAGAATGTGTTCTCACATTGTTACACATTGTGCATATCCCTAGAGAAAGCGTGGCATATCATCACCAGCAAATCTAGTCTTTAAATATAGGACAAGCTGTTGAGAGAACAGCTAGACCTGATCTCTTCCTACGGCTCTTGCTTACAAGGGAAAAAAAATCCTATGAGGATAGTCAAGCACTGAAGCTAGCTAGCCAGAGAGGCTGCAGAATCTCTCTCCTTGGAGGTTTTAAGACATGACTGGACATGGATCTGAGCAATCTAGTCGCAATTCAGTGTTGATCCTGCTTTGGGCAGGTGCTGGGCCAGAGGTCTCCCAGGGTCCCTTCCAGCTTGAATGATTCCCTGAGTCTAGGATGAGTGTGGACATGAATTTCCTTAGAACTGAAGAACTGGGAGAGCTCAGCTTTGAGCAACTTCCTCTGCATCACTCAGTTTCAGTCCATGCAGCAGACACTACTTTGTAATGATTTACTGTCAGCACCATGGTCCCAGTAATCCTACAGCTGTTTAGACTGCAGCACAGAACAGGCTGATTTGACTAACATTAGAAAGTGATTTTAGCTAAGAAATGCAGTTCACAAATAAGATTACATTCAGCTTCTCTTCTGTATGCAACACTCTACTCCTTAAGCATTGATGTTTCTGAGTTCTGACCATCTTGCGTCATGTCCTGGAGAAGCCCAATTCCGATGCTGCACTTAATCCCCTGTGATTCTTCCTGATATCCTTCAGCACAAATACTCAGTGGATAAAACAATTAGACCTGAATGTGTGAATGAAGAGTGCAGCTGTCTCTAGAAGACTGAAGAATGAAAAGCAACCATTTATTGTATAAAGTCTATTGGTTCAAGTAGACATTCACCTTAAAGACATGGCTTTAGTCTGCTAAATGAAAGTCTTTGCTTTGCTGAACTTAAAGCTTAATCAACTTTCTAAGGATGATCAAAGCCACTCTGTGATATTTAAGATCTATGCTTGCAGATATATTTTTTATTTTATGAATTGGTTTCACAAAAACAGACAAAGCACTCTCCAATTAAACACCAAGAGCTTTGAAGAAAATCTCATGATGGTCAATTGTTAATGTTATAGGTGATGGAATGAGCTGTATTCCAATTACTAATGGGCATTAAACATTGAATCCCAGAAGTTTCATTTTAGTTTATTCTCCTGTTTTTAACTATATTTCCTCCAAAGATTTTCATCTAACATCACACCTCGCATTTTATTTCCTAAGAGATTGGATTCCATTTGTTTGCATGACATTCCTCTCGGCTATCACTGTCAATATGATATATTTCAATGTTTGCCTTCCAAGAGAAAGCAGCATGCCTTTTCTCTCTGTATTGTTACCTCCTGACTTCTGAATCTTCCTGGTGTGTACAAAGCTTCCATGTGGGTAGCCAGAATATCTATACCAAACTGTGCTCTGCATAAGTATCATCACCTTTTATCCTTGGATCACAAATCACATTACAACCTTCACTTATCCTTCAAAATGTCTTTTGGAAGTTCTAGCTGTTTATATTTTACAGATGGGAAAAAGCTGATACAACTCCAAAAGAAAGAATAGCATCAAAAAGAAAGCTAGGAAGTGAATATATTGATTCACTAGATTATAATTTTTTTTCTTTATGATACCTGTGAGTCAATGGTGGCCAATTTGCTGCATGTCATGCAATGTGTCCTTTTAAATCATTTGTTTTAATGACTAATCATCATTCTAGCATTCATGACCAAAAAGAATCAGCTGCTATCCCATGTGTGAAAGGTGATGGAAGTAAAGTGAGCACACTCTTCCTCACCATATGACTCAGCTGGTTCTTGTTGTGCTACATGGGCACCAAATGGGAGCAGAACAAGTGTTGAATCTGGCCCATATGGATTGAAGAGTGATAAGATGACATTTGGAATTCTCATAAACTCTCACATTATTATAGCATTTCTGGGCTCTCCAACATGTGTTTGTTTTAAATAACCATGTTGTCCAGAAATTTGCCTCTGATATTGCACATGCTTGGCTTCAACTCTGTCTTAAGGACTGCTGGGAACTAGATGTGTAAAATTTCATATCACCATGCAAACTAGAGTTGAAGAAAATAAATAAATAAATCAGTATTTTCTCTCACTGTTATGTCACTAACTTAGTACTGCTCCATGTCCATCTTTTTCAAAGAGAAAACACTAAGTGAGTTGAAATGTGGGTTCAGCTCTATTTCTTTGCACTATATTTGAAGAAATCCTGTCTTTTGACAATACCGCCTGCACACTTCTCCACAGTCTTGTAAGGTGCATTTTAATGCAACTATTCCAAACCCAAACGATCTTTGACTGTTACTATTTTCTGGAATGAGTGATGAGTTCAGGAAATTTCTTGAGATGGGTCTGAACAGCCTTTTAGTCCATCAGTTTTTATCTACAAACATGGGAGCAGTAGTAATTTTTCAGAAGATTGTTCTCAACAGTAACAGTATACAATCATGAATGCTCAGTTGGTGTGGTAATAGAAAACATTGTGCATGGGAGAGTATCTCTGACTTCTGTTTTCCAGGTATTTTTGTATTCCGCTTAAAACATCCCTCCATTTTCAGAAGGGAAAATTGTACCCTACCTCCAAATCAGATGCTCTTTAGATGGCTTTGGTGAGGAAGCCAAATCATTACTCTTTTTTGACGCTTCATCCTTTAGAGTTGCCTTGAGGTAATAACTGCTTGTGTAACTGGATAGTTTAATTCTATGGATGCAATCAAACTATATAATGTGTATACTGCAGACAAGGTGCACTTGAGCTGCAATGAAAAAAACAATTGGCCTTTGTCCTTGCTTTAATGGAGTTGACTATACAGTGTATCTGGATGGGGAGATCTTTTTAGCACTTTAATTACTTAATGTGCTTGCTGCAGCAAAAGTACATTAACAAATGCAGATCAATTTCTCCCATCAATCCATGTCCACTCTGTTACTTCAGAAGATTCATTATTTTGTGGGGATAACATCTGCCAAGAAAAGGCATTACAAATAAAATGCATCTGAAAAATGAACTGTTCTTTAGTAATCTCTTGTTCCCATTTGGTTATGCAAGATAAATCTTTATAATGATGTCCTGCAACAAATGAGAAGTCAGTTTACAATGTGACTGTTTGTTTAATGTCTGCAGCCAGCCAACAACAAAAATGCTGAAGATGCTGTGTATTTTTAATTAATTTTATGATTCTTTGCTGACTAGTTTAACATATACTCTTCAGGTAGATATTGCCAGGACTCACACATCCTCCTCATAAGATAAAATTTGTGAAGCAGTGGAGAGAAATAGTTTGATGAAGCAGACCTACTAGAGTTTGAGGAAAGTTACTGGACATGAAGTTTCTCAGACAAGAGCAGCCCTGGCTTGCTCAACCACTGGATAGGGAAAGAAGTCTGAACCCCTTAAAAAACAAACTGAACTCAAACTCTTTTGGCAATGGGCACAATATGTAAGCATTTCAATTTTAGTAAAGAGATCATTTCATTTAGGCCATTAGATCAAATTACCAGTTTGGGATGGATAAAAGAATTTAGGGCTGAACAATATGTTCAGATAAAGAAAATGCACCAGGGCACCTCTAGTTTGTGGAGATACTGAAAAGCTAAATACACTGGTACGATTTACAGAATAAAATAGTAGAGAAGTTTTCAGAGAGTAACTGAAGAGAAAATTTGTAAACATTGAAAACTAAGATAATTTTTGAATCTAATTGAGTTGACAATTTTTGTTTCCTTACTTAAAGCTCTTTACTTAAATACCTTACTTAAATAACCTTTTCTGAAGGGATTCCTGGGAATACCTGGTGTCTGATACATGCTGAAACTCAAAAATGAATTAAAATTGCACTATAAGTCACAGCAGGCAACCAGCTTTCCCATTAGTTTCTGAGCCAGTGGTTGCCAAACAATATAGATGCATATGATCTTCTAGCAGATCTAACCAACAGTACTTTGTCATCTGGTATCATGGAAACTCTGTCTTTTAGAGTTTGATATCACTTGATACCATGATAGCACTTTTGATCACATTTGTACTTTTTTTCCAAGTAGAAAAAATGCTATTGGAAATTGTTGAATGTTGGTGCCATCTTTGTTCACTTGCCCTATGCCTGTAATGATGTGGCATCACAGTAAGAAGGAAAACAATCAAGAGTACTTGTTCTTTGTGCTGCAGAAATTATTATATGTAATTTCAGATAGCATGCAAATAATGTAAGTTTTTGGAAATTCCTTCTCCATGTCTTAACTGAGTTCCTGTAACAGTTCTGTCTCTTAACATTTAACTTCCATAACTTCAAAATTTTGTAGCTGATAAGGTTGTCAGCTTGTAAGATATGATGGTGATTTGAGTACTCTCTTGAATAGTCTCTTTTGCCTATAAGAACACTTGAATTCTGATCTTGAAGTTGTATTGTATTAACTATCTTTTGAGCTTTTTTTTTCCTTTTTTTTTCTTTTTTTTTTTTTTTTTTTTCTGAAAAATCAGACTGTTTTCCACCTCCACTGTGCTCTATGATTTGGAGCTCAGTGTCTCCGTTTCAGCACCCACCAGGACAGTATGACAAAGTTTACTGCTACATGTCCTATCTGATAAAAATGGTTCCAATCTAAACACATATTGGCCTATTTGTTGAGTTGGTAAGATCTGTCTGAGGATCACATTCATGCCATTTGGACATCTGTCTTTGTTCTCTCTATTTCACAAGATAATACTGTATTTTCAGTATGAATGTACTTTCCTTTTGCAAGGTTTGTTGACTACAGCCCTATATACATCATCGTATCAAAGGCTTTGTGTCCTACATCCCGACTCTGCTTTCCTTTGTCAACATTTTCAATGAATTTTGAAAAGAAAAAGTCTGTTATCTTACTCAAATTTTTGCACCTAGCTTTCTTTCATAGTCTTTCAGCTGATGGCTGCAATTTTTAACATGCTGATGTATCTTTCTGCCAGTAAGAAGGATTAAAAATTGGCTCCTTCCGAGTTCCTAATGTTTCCTTCCTTCAAAGCCATGCTGGATTATTCTTGACCAATTCCACTGCTTCTTGACTCTCCAGAAATTAGCTGATGGTCAAGCCTATATCCTACCTACAGATGAACATTGTGCTTTTGGGATGGTCCAACCCAAAGACAAGTCTGGTGTCAGATAACATCCTGTGTTTTACAGGATTCACTGCTAGCCATAGTAGACAGTAAATACACTAAAATCTGGCACTGGATGTTACAGCAAAGATTAATGATTGTCAGGAATATGGTTAAAGAGAGTCAGTGAGGTTTTAATTGTTTAATGTAGAAGAACAACTTAGGTGTTTGGAGAGAAAAAGAATAAACAGGTTAGGATCACTTAATCAATGTCTGTCTTCTGTATTCTTGTGGTGCTCTTGGTGTGGAGAGATTATTCTTAAGATTGGTCTGTTCCCAGAATCAGTGCCTAGATGAAATGAACATTTATTCCACTATAATGAAGCATCAAGTTTATAGATTGAGGCACCACCTGAGATTCTCTTTAGACTTTCCTGTGATAGAAGGTTGAGGAGTCCTGGTTGTTCCTTTTGGAGGATCTCATATAAAATAATTAACATATCTGTCATTAGTATCTTAAATGCTGGTGTGAAAATACAGATCTACAAAGGGTCTTGTGTCTGATTTTGTTTAGTGTTATCATACATATTTAGTACTCATATTTAGTACTTTCCTTTCTAGACTGGAATCTACAGGTCCAGTTTAGGCTAATTTATCTGATACGTAGTGAACGGAAGGAACTAGTGAGTAACTGTATTCTCAAATAGGATGAAAGGTTAGAGATAAAAGGACATGTAGCTCCGTGGCCCACTAATTGGGTGAATTCACTTATGTCAGTGGAGTCCTCAGATTCCTTTCTTGCTTCTCCTAATGCCTATTATACAATGCTGATCTGAGATCCAATTAATATTTTTATTCGATGAAAACAGGAACAGCCTCAGCAGGAATGAAAACAATACCATATGGATAAGCATAGAAAAGATAAATTACACGGATGATCTCAGACATGGGAGGGAACTGGACTGGGCTGTGTGGTGAGTTAGGTTACGGAGTAAGTGCAGAGAAGTGTGTCAGCACTCTCTTCTGTAGAGACCTTGGTTGAACAGGTATGATACTGAAGAGTATTTGATTTGTGGATCCTGATGGAAAGTGTAGGTTTCACTTCTGGCTATTTAGGAGATAAGTTCTGTTCATACCAAGAGCATATTTGCAACCATCTTGGAGCTTACTAATGTAAGCTTAAGGAGCTACAATCTCTAGGCATTTCCAGGACTTGGTGACAGCTCAGGTGTACATATCATTTGTCTCTGCCCTTGTATAGCTCATTTTTGCTCTGCTTCTATTTTGTCTTCTGTAAAAAGTATATCCTGGGAGAAAAATTATGAAACAATTTCTTTTTGAGAATTCTTACATAATTAGCATTCTGAGGATTAGCTCAAAAATAAGGTCAAAGCTTTAGCAGAGGCGGCAGATTCATGAGGCAGGTGGGAATGAAGAGTCTATTCACCTCCCTGTACAGAGTTTCTGTAAAAGAGCAAGGACTTGTATTGACAGAAACATTCTGAAGAGAAATTACAATGCAGTTGTTAATGCTGCATCCATTCCACAGAAAACGAGATTTGCATCTCTAGAGCTGTCAGGTTTGTGCCAGCACCGAGTGTACTTTCAGAAGAGAGTATTCATCTTTCTTGGAAGAGGGGGAAAAGTCCCATCAGCGTTGCCAATGCTTCAGTGAGAAAAATAGGTAAATTTGGGTAAGACTCACATTTAGCAATTAGTTTTATTTGTGTGTGGAGTGAGTGGGTGGAAATAGAAATGACCCATTTCCTGAGAAAGAGTAAGGAAGAAAATATGAAGCAAAAACTAAAAATAAGAAAAATAAGGATAAAGGAATGAAGGATGAGAAGGAGAAGGAGAAGGAGAAGGAGAAGGAGAAGGAGAAGGAGAAGGAGAAGGAGAAGGAGAAGGAGAAGGAGAAGGAGAAGGAGAAGGAGAAGGAGAAGGAGAAGGAGAAGGAGAAGGAGAAGGAGAAGGAGAAGGAGAAGGAGAAGGAGAAGGAGAAGGAGAAGGAGAAGGAGAAGGAGAAGGAGAAGGAGAAGGAGAAGAAGGAGGATTTCTTTATGGGGCATTGATTTGGTCATCCCCAGTCCTGGTGTGGGGAAAATGTATTTCTATTTACATTTACAGTAGACAGGTTTACTTTGGGGTTAAGCACAACGGCTCTCCTTTCATTTTGTTCACTGCAGGAGGCATAGCCGCTACCACATGGGAAGTGGAACAGTCAAGCATAACAACAATCTGCAACACAGCACTATGGGAAAATGGGTGAAATTAATGAGTGAGTCCTGGTCAATGCACCAACGTCAGGGAAGAAATGCTGAAGTGATCAGTGTTTTTATAAGACAGAAGATCCATACAGTGGTTATATGAAGTTACAGCAGGGCTGATTATGACAGCTGAGTCTGGAAGAGTGTTTTAGTTCATGTTGGAGTCTCTTTCTCTGGTCATTCCAATGATCAGTTTCTTGATACGTCAGTTGAAACAGTGCTTCTGGGAAAAGGAAAGGTGAGAAGACACCATCACACAGTGTAGTGAGTGTTCATTCCAAGGTGTTGGCACCACGGCAGAGGCTGGGGCTGCCCCATGCCGGATATGGCCCCATGGCAGGGCCCAGTTGAGCTCAGCACCAAGCTGGCAGCGCCTTAGGGAAAACAGATTTCCAAAAGGGCAGAGCAGGCACAGGCCGAGGAGGAGGCCCAGGGCGAGGGAGAAGCAGCAGAGGGCCCAGGCCCCAGGAGGAGGAGGGCAGGAGGGGCTCCAGGCCCACAGGCAGCAGGGATTCCCCGGCAGCCCTGCAGAGCACTTTGCTGAGATCAGCCCACCACAGCCAGGTCCAGGTTTTGCTCAAAATGGAGGTTTATTAGATTGCTCTTCAGGTGTGTGTTCTCTGGCTGAAGCTGAGTGAAGCTGGAAGTCCTATGATTTTCCTGTAAATGTAACTACAAGTTCAGCTGTGATATCTCCTAATTTTTCTTATCTTATTATCTTTATATTGCTCTGGTTGGTCTAATAAGGTTGCAATCTCTCTCTCTCTTTCGTCACAAGTGCTTCCTGTTCTGCCTCTAACTTTTCCTTCAGCGCTTGATCAGAGCTGCCGTCTGTAGTTACATCATGCCCTGTATCATCCAATTTAAACTGTAGAACAGAGATCTGAATCAGGTTATTGTACTGGTCCTTTGCAATGCTTCTTCATTTTGTTTTAATTCTGTTTCCACTTTCTTAATTTCTTGTGGTTGTGGTTTGAAGTAGCTTGCAGTCTTTGAGACTTTAATACCTCTTTTCTCCTGTTCTTGTATGTGTGCCACCAGTTTTTCTATTTCTTCATCACAAGCTGTAAATTCTGGATGGTTTTGGTCCTTTTCTAATAACAGCTTATTGTAATCATCCATCTTCACTTTTTTTTTTTTTTTTTTCCTGCTTGAAAGATTCTGCCTCATATTCTCTGGGCACTATACAAGCCTTTGACATTACTGTAAGTTTTAACTGTTCTTCCAGATCCCTGCTGAAAACCATCACATTCATTTTTCCTTTCTGTAGTTTACTCATCCATCAACTGCCAATGTTTTTCAAGTTGCTTTTCAAGGACCGTAATTCACTGATTTACATGTAAAACCTCCAATAATTGCATAAAACTTCCACTCTCAGTCCTAGAAGGTAGTTATAACAGAAAGAAAGGGGCTGTGTTAAGTCTTTTACAGCTTATGGCACATCACTTTGTGTTCATTGTCTTACAGAGTTTTACTGGTTATATGAAACTAATGGAAAAACAATCCTCTGTTTGTACAAAAACTGTACACTGTTTGTTCCATGTTTGACTGATGAAAACTTAGAAAGTCTCTGCATTTCCTAGTTGTTGTGTGAGTGTTCATTTCTGATTCTGTGCTGAGACCTTTAATCTTTTAGAATAGGAAATGCTGTCTTTGTGTGTGCTTTATTTCTTTAGTTGTGTTGTGTATGACAGTCATGTTCTAATCTGTGTTTACAAGCCATAGGTGTTACCCTCACAAACAAAAATCTGTCTTTCTGAATGAGGAACAATATTTTGAGAAGAGATGAACCACTGCAACCCCATTCTGGAGGAGAAACTTAAATTGTAATGAATTTTAGGTACCAGGCCGCAAAAGAGAGTGTGGGACCGTGTCAAAGACCTTAAAGAAGTTCGGGTAGAGGACATCAGTTACTCTTCCCTTGTCCACTGATGTAGTCACTCTGTCATGATTCACTGTGTGTCAGATCACTCTTCATCTCCATTTTGCTCATGTCCCAGACTTCCTTCTTTTGGAAGTCAGCTCAGGGGCAATGGATGGAAGATGCTCAGGTTTTGTATTCATTTGGAACTGGACAATTGCCAGGCTGTGCATGAGCTGAAAATCTCTCCTTGGTCTGCTGGGTTAGACGTACCCATTATGTCCCCAATGAGTCTGCATCTCTGTTTCAAGGTCATTTTGGCTTTCAGTCTTCTGGGAAGGTGTGAGAATCAAAATGTGAAAAGATTTGTACATTTCTTAAAGGAGCAGCCTCTGAGAAGCCATTTCCTGGCTATCATTTTCTCTTGTCTCCTGTTTCCAAGAGTGGGATCCAAAGCTCAACAAAGTTGAATGTAAATAATGCCTCCAAATCTAAATACTTGTATATTCATTTTAGTCTAAAAACATTGCAGAAACACTTTAGAACTCTCATGAGACACCATGTTTGTCTGGCTGTACATCTTATGCTAATAAAATAGCTGTAACGTAAAAGTTTGAATTAAGAAAGAAAAGAATGACCTTCGGTAATATTCAGCTCCCTTTATATCTATTAAACAATTTCTATAAGTGCTTCTTGTTGGCACCCACAGCAGTTAAGGACTGCATACCTCTGTAAGATTATTGAAGTATAAGTTTTTTTCAGATGCTTCAGTTACAAGAGCACAAAATCTCTTCTCTAGCTGCTCATATAATTTAAAAATGGATTGAAAAATGTTACTATTTGACTGTGAAACTAAATTAAGCCATGTTTCCCAGGTTTCTCATTGCCTTTGAGAAAAGGATCCAAGTGTCATATCCTTACTGGGGTTCTAATTTTCTGCCCTTTCCTTTGCCTGCCTCTCTTTGCCCGTCTCTTTCATTTTACTCTGCTGTTCACTATTCTACTACCTACTCCTCTTCACCCCTACTTTGCTATGCTGCCTGAAAGTAAAGTAAAGGGCAGATTGCTTTAAGAGTATGGATATGGGACCAAATAAAAGGCAGCATTGCTACCTTGGTGAGCATAAAAGGGCAAGAACCCCTGAGGTGAGCATAAAAGGAGATATAAAAAGTGCTGGTTGGTGCAATTGTCAGAGAGCTGCAGGGATGCAAGGGCTGGAGCTTTTATGGCCTGTAGGGTTGCAAGTTTCTGCAGTGAAGTGATATCTGATGAAGCTAGAAGTATAAAAATTATCAAGGCTGTGGCTTACCTGGATCCAAATGAAAGCCTCAACTCAAAGGCATCAGGTGCGTAGTGTAGGCTCTGATTCAGTAACACAATGAAGTATGGAAGCTGTTCTGTTAAGTTCAGTGCTTGTTTGCCAAAAGGTATATATTTTTCCACATCGCATTCAGAGCATTCAGCTTTGGAGAGCTTCCAGCCCTCATTCTTGGGTTCTAAACAGAATCACAGAATCACAGAATTTCTAGGTTGCAAGAGACCTCAAGATCATCGAGTCCAACCTCTGACCTAACACTAACAGTCCCCACTAAACCATATCCCTAAGCTCTACATCTAAACGTCTTTTAAAGACGTCCAGGGATGGTGACTCCACCACTTCCCTGGGCAGCCTGTTCCAATGTCTAAACATACCTATCTGTGTTTCATCCTGGGACATACTAAGCATCTTCAGCAAGGTGCTGAGACCCCTCACACATACTGTTTGCTTGGGTGATAATCACACAAATACTTCTAATGTTTGTAGAGCTTGACACCATTTATTGTTAGAACAGGATTTTCTATTAAAATAAAAAATAAAATTCTGATAAGTTGGCTTCCAAATGTTTACAATTGGAGAATTTCCTCTTATTGCATGCCTCCTTGTGTCTGCATGCTACAGCCTCCTTGTAGGTGGGCAATTTGCTTTCAGTAGACCAACTATGGCTTCTAGCAAGTCAAGGGCTGTATTAATTACTGTACTGCAAGGAGGGTATGGATTGCACTCCTCTTTCTCTATTAATATTAGATCTACCTTCATCAAAAGTTAAAGAGCCTGGGGATAAATCTGCCATGAGAATCGTGGAAACTTGATGTGATAAATGAAGTTGGAGTGCCGTAGTTGCTTTTGACTAACCTGCTGTTGTGGGCATTATGGAGGACGCTCTGTGACAGACCTGTCACCTTGTTCAGTGTTTGTGTAAGACTGAGCACTGAGGGCTGAGGAAAGCCTTCCTCTTGACACCTCCAACAGCCATATTTATGTTTCCAAAATTAGAAGTTTTTTTAGGCAGAAGCCCTGAGCTGTCCATGTTGTTCCTTCTGCTGACAAAAAAGTGGGAAGGAAATGCTGATGGTGGGAAGGGTGATGGCAGTTGAGAAGAACAACCTACTGCTTACTGGTAGCTCCTGTGTCACACGTTCTCACTCCTGTATTTTGGGGCTCTTCAGCACCGTGCTAGGAGCCCGTGGTAGAGGTGGTCACACAGGTTTCTTGAAATACCATTTCATTGAGAAAGCAGCCTGACTGATGTGTTTGTAGATGTGTTTAGGTTCACAGGAAATATCCAACAAATGAAATGTTTGGAAATAAGCTTGCAGTTTCACTTCAAAGCTTACATCTGAGTTGTATGCATTTTTAATCACATAAGAATGCAACAGAATAGGTATTATTTTCCCTTCTTTACAGTAGTGCATTTAATATAATTAAGAAAAGCTTTAAGGTCATCCATTTTTATTCTTTTCTCAGTCGATGTACTTCTAGTCGCTGTTACAATGGAGTGTGACATCCAAATGTCACTTGTTTGCATGTGATTCTTTGTGGTGTAGTAACAAACTTCTTGATTGTAACATGAAAGATTCTGCCTCATATGAAGAGAAAAATATTTTTGCAATTGGAAATCTTTCATTTTTGTTACGCTCAGCCCTCCCCTAGCCCCTCTCAGCCGCCCCTTCCTCCTCACCCATGGCCCTGCTCCAGTGGGGGCCCTGCCCTGGGCTGCAGCCCTTCAGGAACACCCTGCTCCCGCGGGGGCTCCCCACGGCCACAGGTCCCTCAGGAAATGTCCCCCTGCTGTGGTGTGGGCCCTCCCCGGGCTGCAGGGTGGAGATCTGCTCCAGCAGGGGCTCTGCAGGGCTGCCGGGGAATCCCTGCTGCCTGTGGGCCTGGAGCCCCTCCTGCCCTCCTCCTCCTGGGGCCTGGGCCCTCTGCTGCTTCTCCCTCGCACTGGGCCTCCTCCTCGACCTGTGCCCACTCTGCCCTTTAGGAAATCTAGAAGATTTCTAGAAGAGGAGGCTGAGGGGAGACCTCATCGCAGTCTACAACTTCCTCGTAAGGGGGTGTCGAGAGGCAGGAGACCTTTTCTCCATTAACACCAGCGACAGGACCCGCGGGAACGGGGTTAAGCTGAGGCAGGGGAAGTTTAGGCTTGACATCAGGAGGGGGTTCTTCACAGAGAGAGTGGTTGCACACTGGAACAGGCTCCCCAGGGAAGTGGTCACTGCACCGAGCCTGACTGAATTTAAGAAGAGATTGGACTGTGCACTTAGTCACATGGTCTGAACTTTTGGGTAGACCTGTGCGGTGTCAAGAGTTGGACTTGATGATCCTTAAGGGTCCCTTCCAACTCAGGATATTCTATGATTCTATGATTCTATGATTCTATGAAATCTGGTTTCCCTGAGGTGCCACCAGCTTGGGGCTGGGCTCAGCTGGGCCCTGCCATGGGGCTCCTGGAGCCACCACAGAGGCCCTGCAGCCCCTGGCCAGCACCTAGGCCCAGACATTCAGTTCAGTATCATTGTATGTTAGTGGGCTCCTGTTCACCTTTGATGATTAATGTATATTTTATATGCATTATTCTGTAATGACTTATATTCCAGTCAGCAATATGCAGAGCCACTTTGAGCCCTGTGCTGGTCATGGTTGACTTTGGATGCTGATCATGGAAGAACTTGCTGATGAACTGCTTCTCTGGAGGTGTTTGTGAACCATGGACACTGGCTGCTGTTTAGCATAAAGAGATCTAAGAGTTTGTCCTATATTGCGGTTGTATTGTAGAGCTTTCTCATGTTTGTTTTTTTTTTTTGCACACTATTTTATATAGCAATATGATTCTTCCCCCTCCCAACCACCACCTCTTGAGTTTCATCTTCCAGTATCTGTCTAGGAAATAATACTTTGTAGCTTGGTTCATTAATTGTTGGGTGAAATCCTAGGTGCTCCGTTTCTCTGGAAATCATTGTCGATAATCATAATTGCTTCATCTAACCTGCAGAAACTTCTGGAATATGCAGCAGGTAGCTCTCAGAGGGTAGCACACTTTGTATTCCTCTTCTGGGAATCATCAACACAAGACAAAAAGGTCTGCTAATATGCTAATATTGCCAAAGAACAAATGTATATTCTTTCCAGCAGGGGAAAAAAAAAAAAAAGAAAAAAGAAAAAAAAAAAGTTTAAACTCCCTTTATAGCCAATGATGTAACTTCTTGGATAGAGATTTGATGTCTCTTCTCATGTTGTTCTTAGGAATTTTTACCTCATTGTTTTCCTAAAGAGTGTACTGCTTTGGCTGCCCTGCAGCAGCAATTTGATAGGGTTTTGCTGACAGGGACTGCTGGAGGGCAACTTCGAGACACTGGTCTGAGGAGCAACAGAATCTCAAGGCTGAGTGACAGAGCTCAGCCTAGAGCTCAGCCTACAGTTGTTTTGTTTACAGTGTGTACTAGCTTAAGGGTTGTTTATTAAAACACAGCCTGAAATGGAATGAAATGTTAAGCCTTGGAGTTTGTCAGATATAATTCATAGCAAGCAGAAGCTATGTAGTTTTGTAGTTTTCTGGTTCCTGTGGCAGTGGTACTGAGCCAATCTTTTTGCTTTCCATGCTGCAGAAATGGATAGGGAGGAGCAGCCTAGTCTATCAGGGCTGCTGGTGGGAGTGATCTGGCTTGGTAGGGTGATGCATCAATATTACCCAACAAATTGCTTCTCTCAGACTAGTCATCCCCAATCCCATCTTCTTAGTCTAGTCTCTGTAATGTCACTGCTTGGCAATGGCTTGGGAAGGCAATTACGCAGCAGCTTGTAGGACTAGATGGGAGCTGAGATGGTCTAGCATTGATCAGAGCGGAGGAAGCAAAGGGGTGAGTCCAAGCATCAGTAACAAGGCTGATATCAGCCTTCTCCATGGATGTGTTCCTTTTCTGTTTTGTTGTAAATCTGTTGGAATTAGGCACTGCCCTGTGTTCTGGTTAGATTACTAGAGATGGAATGGTGACCTATCTGAAACAAAATATATTTGATTCTCATAAAACTAAATATTTCCACTGTGCATTTGAGTAAAAAAAAATCAATCAAACAAAAAACATCCAAACAAACACACACACACACACACACACACACACACACACACACACACAAAACAAAAACAAAAACAAAAAAAAAAACTGCACCTTGCCTGAGCGTTAAGTGAGCAGTTAACATCTAAGAGTGATGTTGGTGCTCCTTAGAGGAGGTCTGACCATCACAGAGCTGGGAGGGTGAAAGGTGCTGGTAGCTTTGCCCTTTGAAAGGGGGAGGCAAGGGGTGGCTGCATAACCCAACACAACCATTAGTGGAGTCAGGCTCCTGAGGGAGGTTTTAACGTCAGTGCCCTAGGTGAGTCAGTACAGGTTGTCAAGGATTAATGAGTGTCCAGCCATAGAAAAACAAAGTTAACATTCAAATTAGCAATGACTTTAAAGACGAGCAGTTCGCAAATGACCAGTGAAGGTGCCAATGGCAAATTCATTGCTACCAGGGTGACCTGTGCAGAATGTCTCATAGGAGAGATGGGACTTGGTGGTACAGGCTGCCTACGTAAATAACATTGGTCCTGCAAATGAGAAGGATCCAGGCCCTATAAATTATTCAGAAATTAACTGAGCTTCCCCTAAAAATAAATTGGCTTTTTTTCATCCCTGCCTCTGCTAGGAGGCTGTTTCATAGCCTTGCTCCTTTGCCAGCTACAACTTCATATTTCTAAATTGCATTTATTCATGGGCAGTTATACGTGGTTGTTCTTGTGCCAATGTTGTACTTTCTTGTACCTCACTCTCCTTCTTCCTTCCTGATGTTTTTCCTTTCAGTGTATTTATAGATAGAGAGGGGATCTGATTGCTCTGTGTTTTGCTGAGTTGTGTGCCAAGTTCCTTTAGTTCTTTTTTTTTTTTTTTTTTTGAAATCAGCTTGCTGTTTCCTCATCTTCCCCTCACAGCACCTGTTCCACATTATCTGACAATTTTCAATTTTCCATGGTCTCCCTACTTTACTAAAGTCTAAATAAGCTTTTTTTACACTGTTCTTGTTTAAAAACATAAAACAACCAACCAACCCAAAAAAAAACAAAACAAAAAACAACAGTAACAACAACAAAAAATGCACACACGCAAACAGCAACAGCAGCTGTTTACTCAAAGAAAGGTACCACCTAACCTAACTCTAATGAGCCAGACACAGCCTGTGGATTGGATATTGGATTAGATTATTAGACTGGATGTTAGGAAAAGATTCTTCACTGAGAGTGGTTGGGCACTGGAACAGGCTCCCCAGGGGAAACGGTCACGGCACCAAGCCTGCTGGAGCCATGACTTGGACTACATAATCCTTGTGGGTCCGCTGCAACTCAGGATATTCCATAATTTTGTGATTGCATTTGTAATGAAACAGTAATTTTATTGCAATTTCTTGTTTATTTCTTAATTATTATTTCTTTCAAAATCTACAGTAAAGCCTTGTGTAGGACGCCACTCAAAAACCCATAGGTGTCCATTTAAACACCTTTGAAAAATTACTTTCTTCTGCACATCTCCAGCCCTACAGTATATTTATTGATTTCTTGGGTTTGTTGTAAATCTATATGATCAATTTTCCAGACCATGTGACACTTCTGCCAGGGTTTTCAAGCTTCCTCCTCACTAAGCTTGCTGATCTCTTTGATTTTGGCATCTTGGTTATGATCTTTTCCAAAGCTTTGTACTCTTCTTTAGCTTTCCTATCTGTGTTCTTCATGAAAAATAAGCAGGAGAGCAAAACATTTTGTTATTTTGAGGGAGAATATATATATATTTTTTTAATAGCAATATATGTTGTTAGTGTCAGTGTTGTATCACTATTGGGCAGCCCTTTCCTTTGCTTGCTCATATGTGGTGGAGAACATCCTGAAACTATATTAGTGGCTTTTGCAATGCTTACCTCAGCCTGATTTTCCAGTGCTAGGTATAAATTTGACTGTAGATCCATTTCCCATTCCTTGTCATTTTTGTGTTCACTCCATTTTGGAGATGTTTATTCAGCAGGGTTGAGCTGAAGTACGTCTCTGCAGGAATTCTTCCCAGCCCTGCAATGCAGATAGTAGCTACTTTAACGCAAATAGCGTTTGTTCAATAGCCTCCATGCTCAGCTCAGACCACTCTCAAGGCTCTGCTGCTCCAGTGTCCAAATAGCAAATACATGTGGTCTGCTCAGATGAGAAGAGGTCAAGAAGACTCCAAAGAGAGCTCACATCTCCATATTGATCCTTCTCTTTCTTGGGTGGATTGAAAGAGACTGGTGACAATGACCAGCCTTTGAAGCCATTTCCTGATGAAGGTAGTTAGAGCCAGCTATAGATGTTTAGGTTCATTCTGAGGAAAAACAGGAACACTTAATGCTCAGCTGTACCTGTTGCTTCAGCATGATTTATCTATCCCATTTCTAGTTCATACAGCACCCCAGTGTAACAGAAGGAGTAGTAATCGCTAGTGTTAAAAGCTGTTTTCCATCTGCCATCCTGTTAGCAAGGACAGAGCACGGTATTCACTCATATAACAGCATGGATATTTGTAGAGGTACTGACAGAGAGAGTATTTTATTATTTGCTCTCATTAGTGGGGGTCTGTTTTATGTCTTGTTCCCAGTAATACTTTTACAGCACAGTCAAGAAGGGAGTAGGGCAGTGGCATGGGGAAGTGGAGCTATTTGTCTGTGTTTGCTGCTGAAAAAAAAATACGGGATGCCATGCTTACAATGGACTGTATTTTGATCAAGAAAACCCTCTTCAGTAATGCACAAACTATTTTGAAGTAATCATCCAACTTCACAGTATGGGAACAGGAACCTTAATTTTCATGTTTTTGCTTAGTTGTAAAGTCAGTATTTGATAATTCCTCCCTACTTGCAAATAGAGGAAGATCTGGGGAAGAACGGGCAACATTTGTCTGTCTTGTGATTTAAACATTGATTTGGGGATTAAAATTAGAAATGCAGATAATGGGTTTAATTTAGTTTCCTGTAGTATGTTTACTTTAACTGCACAACAGAGGGTCTGGTGAAACTCAAATGAGGATGTCTTTGCCCTTTTCTGGTCACCTAAATTGAAGCTACTTTTTGCTCTTATTATGTATGTGGTATTTATAATCTCCTTCAGAGCTATTGTTAACATTTTGCCTGAAAACTTTCATTGAAAAATGACTTGTTCTCAAAAAATTTCAGGAAAACTATTCTATTTTAAAGCACTGAATTGATAAAATATGAGCATTTCTATTTCATTTTTAATTTATTCTTCTGTTTTGGTCCCTTGAGGCTTTCACTGCCCTATCTGTTGAATTCCATGAATATCAGTGGAATGTTGGGGACTTAATTCTCCATTGTTCTTTGCATTAATCTAGTGGACCAACAGTGACACTACCTCATGGTGCAACACGTTGCAGCACACACATAACGCTTGGTTCCACAGAGCTTGGAAGACAAGAGATATTTACACATCTCCTCGGTATTCTGGGTATAGAATCATTCTCTAAAGCCTTTCTTTAGGACAAGTGTATCAAATTCCGTGATGGAATTCCAGTATGGAATTCATACTGGAAAATGGCATTTTTCTGACTTGTGTCAGCTTCTGGACTCTTCTCACAGAGGCCACCTCTGCAGTGCCCTGCTACCATATCTTTGCCATATAAACCCAATACACACATACAAAATCTAAGGGAAAATGGTAGTCATATTCCTCAGCATTGCAGACCTTACCAGTCTCTAGATTCTCTTCACATCTAGACCTGTAAACTAATTTTAACCTTTATCATGGAGTGCCTTAGCTTTCTATCAGTTTTTGGTGCAGTTTTTGTTTTGAACAGTTAAACACATTGGGTACAGGGAAGTAGGTATATTTATGACTTCATTCAAATGATTTTTCCAGAATAAAGGGGATGAACATGGAGAGGTTAAAATAAGATAAAGAGCTAGCTATTTTATGCCATTGCACCTAGCCCACTTTGAAAAAAACGACAGTAAATTTAATATTTAGGTATCTTCATGTATTTTTGATGTCCAACGCTGTGTTAGAGTTAGCAGTTCTAGTCTGGGCAAAGTGAAGCCATTTTCCTGATGAAAATGTTTAGGGCTGTTTGAGATGCTTACAAAGCATTGGGTAGTGTCTGTGGACAAAGGAGCAGCTTAGAGGGGCTGTGGTGGGCTGAGCACAACCCCCATCCCATTCCCTGAACTGCTCAAGAGGATGGAGAGGAGTTAGAAGTGATGGAGTGATGTTGAACCTGGGAAAAGGGGCATGGAGTTGGGGGGAGGTGTTTCTTACTACTTAAATTAGCAAGAAATTATACTAATTTTCCCAAAGGCGAGTCTGTTTTGGCAGTGATCCTAACTGGTAGATGACCTACCTGTCTTTATCTTGACCCACAAGATTTTTCATATTTTCTCCTGCTGTTCTGTTGAGGAGGGTGGGTGAAGGAGCAGCTAGGTGGAAATTTGGCTCTTAGGCAATGCTAACCTATCACAGTCTTAATAGGCAAATATCTAAGAGTTACCAGGCAGTTTTGCATGTTATTCTTACGAATAAATCTAGTCGAAGGGACATGGAGCAAAACATCATTAATATGTGCATACTGAGTAGTGTCCTATTACTCTGCCTAGGCAATGCACTAATACCACAGTGCTGTAATGTTGAAATGTTTAGACTGTGTATATAGCCCAAGGAGGGTATTTTTGTCAGTTAAATATTTGTATTGCATATAATTGTAATGAAAATACAAAGGGTCTTAAGGCATAATTCTGGTACTCGCTCTTGAAGAAATCAGCAACAATAAGTCAAAACTCTTAATCATTGTACAAGAACAGTGTAAGGGAGAGAAGGATCGAGCAGTTTGATTGCTGGTATTTTAACTGGATATTGTGTGTTTAGAATCTGAGCTTTTTTTTGTTGTTTGTTTTCTTTTCTGAAAACTAAAATATAATAGAGAGGTTTTATTTCCAAGTTCTTGCCTGAAACAGAAACCAAAAAGTGCTAGGGGTTGTGCTAGGTCTATACCCCAGTGGCAGGGATCTGCAAGTTGGAGTAGGTAGGGTAAGGTGAGCTTTCAGCTGTGAGGGACCGTGAGAGAATTGTCTCAAAGAAATTTTTTATTGTTGTTTTCTTCTCATCAAACCCCTTCCATCAGCTTTCAACCTAGCAGAGAGACATCTAGATTATTCACTATTACATCCCAAGTAAAGATTACATTGCTAAGCATGACCTGTATGAGCTGTTGTTTATTCAGCAGTTCTCAGAAGACTGGATTTTCTAACAGTTCATTTCCACATACTGTTATACTCTTCTTCTGTTTCTCCAACAATTCTGCCAACTGTCATAAAGTCTTCAGGTTCTGGGTAGACCTTTACAATTCTAATTTAGCTTTTATTTTTGTATTTAGAGGATGAACACAAATCAGGCTGAAAATGTCTCCATGCACTTGTAAGACAACCCTGATGTGAGGCATTTATAAATGAATAAACCAAACATAGGCTGGAAGGGAAAATGCAAAGAAAGGGGAATTGACACCAGCATGGTTTTGCAGCAGCTCAGTGGGAGAGCTGTGAACTGTCAGAGGTGTCCTGTACTACAGCGAAGTGGCTTAGGAGCTGTAATATCTACTGGAGTGCATCACCTGTTATTCCTTGCTTAAGAAAGTGACAACGAGGGAAGACTAG
Organism: Anas platyrhynchos; assembly: GCF_047663525.1. NCBI lineage: Eukaryota > Metazoa > Chordata > Aves > Anseriformes > Anatidae > Anas > Anas platyrhynchos. The sequence continues at coordinate 8,417,318 of NC_092620.1, read as the reverse complement.
GATAAGTTTATTTCTCTGTGTGGACTGAGCTCATATCTGCAAACTTTGTAAAGTACCTTGCACTGTGTGCAATAAACTGGTGAAACTGCTGAAGTTTTCTTTCTTTTTTTTATTTTTTTATTTTTGGTCATCCTTCAGTTAACATATGCAATACCTATAGGATAGCAAGTAACTAGGAAACAACTGCTTAGGGTATGATTGAAGCCAAGGGCAACATTTTAAAGATATGATATGCTCAATATGGAACACAGGAATGATAATCCCTATGTATAAAATTAGTTTTTCTGGATATGAGATCAGCACATCTGTTTTCCTTCCACAGAAGTTTCCAATTCCTTTATTTTGCATTAAATTTTTGTCACTCCTGGTCTGATCTCCCTGCATTTTTCCATAGGTATTTCTCCATCTCTTTTTTTTCCTGCAAGAAACCAAGATCATTTCACAGCCTTTCCTTATCAGTCACACATTTGGTCTCTGTTCATTCAGACTGCTGTAAAACAGGATGGGGATGATAACGTCAGTATAAATTATAACTTCAGTTAAAAACTACAAAGCAGAGAAAAGGGCTCAGTATTTCTGAGCTAGTCTGTTCTGGGCCCTTCTGTTTGTGTCTAGATGCCCAGGATATGTTCTCAAAGATTTTTTAGACGGATGAAACAGTCACCTGTGTAACAGCATGACGTTTTTAATTCTGTCTCCCCAGGTATTACCAGATAAGAGCTGGGCTGAAAATCCCATCCAGGATTCCTCACAGGCTGTTTGCTACAATTGCGGGACAGACAGGTAAGGAGATACCTGGGGGGTGGGACATGGCTGGAGGTGGGCCAGGGTGCATGAGGGGAACAGGTGAAGTATGGCCATTAATTTCGAAGTCTGATCTTGGGTTTGGATCCAATCCTGTATTTCCTTACTGATCTCTGGCTGTTCAGGTTTCTGATCTTGTGTGGGATGTTACAAGTTGCTCTTGTGTTTTAGTGAATATGTGTGTTTTCATGTTCAGCTCTGGGTGTGTGGGGTGGGCTGGTTTCAGACTGGGCCATGCTTGGGTGAGTGAGGAGGCAGCTGAAGAGTAGTCATAGAATGGTTTGTTTTGGAAGGGACCTTTCAAGATAATCCATTTTCACCCTCCCATCATGGGCAGGGACACCTCCCACCAGACCAGGTTGCCCAAAGCCCCATCCAGCCTGGCCTTGAGCACCTCCAGGGATGGGGCATCCACAGCTTCTCTGGGCAGCCTGGGCCAGTGCCTCACCACCTGCTGAGTAAAGACTTAATTCTGAACATCTAATCTAATCTAATCACAGATCCACTGTGCAATCAAGATGTTACTTAGACATATGACTTCTTTTCTGGACTTTCAAAGCTTGATGTGCCTTATGAATTGGGGTGGAACGGAAAGAAGGCCAAAAAAAAATCACATATTGAGGAAAAAACATGCATATAAAGACACTGCTTCACTTTCTGCTGTAAAAGTGTATATAGCACTGGGAGGCTGTCTTGGCCTTACAGAGGTGGGAGCTTCTGAGTTAGTGAACACTACTGAGTGTTGGCAGAAACCATACCAAATCCACAGCCAGGTTCACGTTGGAGGAAACCAGTACAGACTTGTGTTCTGGTTTTGGCTAGTGTAGAGTTAATTTTTGTACTAGTAACTGATACGATGCTGTGTTCTGGATATAGGATGAGAATAATGCTGATAACACACCGATGTTTCAGTTGTTTCAGAGCAGTTCTCGTCCAGAGACAAGGACTTTCCAGATCCTTGTGCTGCCTTGCCAGTAAGGGGCTTGGGGGTGCAGCAGGAGCTGGGGAGGAACCGGACCAGGACAGCAGGCCCAGATGGACCAAAGTGATGTCCCATACCATGTGGTGTCATGCTGAAATATTACTGTGAAGTGGCTGGCTGGAGTGGGGGGGACGCTGCTCAGGAATGGGATGGACATTGGTCAGCAGGTGACCAATTATCTCAACCCATGAGCTTTTACTTTTTTTCTGTCCCGATTCTCTCCTCCTTCCCACTGGAAGATGGGGGACTGAGTGAATGGCTGTGTGGTGCTGTGCTGCCTGGTTAAACCACAGTTTGGATGTACTGTTGTTAGTATAAAGATATCCACTGGTAAAGCAATGTCATACCATAGGATTATCATATCACTTTCTCATTTAGATGTTCTTCAGGTGTTCTTCATAATTCTGACATTTCTGGACACACATCACAGTTAGGCACACCAATTAATTCATTGCACCATTATTATTATCAGCATAGATCCTTTAAGTACTTGTAGAATTTAAACTGCCCTTTTCCTCTTGGGTTTTTATTTCAGAAAAGCAATGGAAATTCATACCACCTTATCTGCAAGCACTCTTTTACACATGGCTTTCCTTGCTAACAATGGAAGGAGTAGGTTTACTATTCTAAATGATTTCTGGATGAAAATTTTTCAGTGTTAGTGACAGCTTATAGAGAGTAAGCAATGGAGTCCTTTTCACTCAATACAGTGCAGAGAGGAATAAAAAATGTGAGTGCAAGATTAATGAGTTCTTGAACTTGAATATTACATTTTGATTTTTTAATTTTTACATTTGAAATGTTCAAATTTAACATTCTTTCATAGATTACATATTTGCTCTTTTTCAGTTTGGAAGTTTGGTTCAGTTAACTAAGATTAAATTATACATTAAAATACAAAATAATTCTACAAATTACATTTGTATAAAGTACAAATATATATACAAAAATGAAAAAAAAAAAAATCTGAATAAAAATTCCCAAACTCAAAGTCAAGGTAAAGAAATTGATTCTACAGAAAGAAAAAAGTCCAGTTCTGGTTTGGCATACACTGTAGTGTGAAAAATGCCCAAGGAAGGAAGAAAAATATTTTTAATCCAATTCCAATGTAAATCACCCTTGGCATATACAGAATCATATATAAAATAATTATTATTTTATTAACTTCTGTGGGATTTGCAAGAAAACTGTGGGAACTGACAGCATTAGCAATGTTTAGTTTGCTTTCTACTAGGTTGTTTTTTTTTTCATCTGCAGAAGCAGTATAGTTTCAAAGGAATAGTTTCAAGAATTCGTTGGAGGGGAAGGCACTCAGGCTTGACTTGACTCAGGCTGTTTGAACTTAAGTATGCATATAGCATGCATATATATGTGCATAAAAAATATATATATACACGTAAAAATGTATACAATTACTTAATACCTCTAACCATTATTAGTGTGGTGGTGTCCTTAAAAACAGGAGACTGGTGGCTGGTGACTTCCTCTGCTGTAAAAGGAGAGAAGTAACAAGGCTGTTTGTGCACAGTCTTCAGTTTATCTCTGCAGGTTTTGAGACCCCATGAGATTTAGTTTCCTGTCTCTGAATGACTGATGCAGCCTGCTTTTGGCTTATGAAGAGCAAACTATGCTCACCGCTTTTTCTTGTGCAGCTCATAACGTCACATACTTAACAGTCTCAGTATCAGTTCTGCAGGGCTGATGCAGACATATCTTAAAGCCAAACTGTAGAAGTGCCTTTCTGACTGCATTTATTTATTTTATTTATTGTGCCTCTTTTCAGCAGCATGGTTTATTAAAGTATGGTATGGTGGTGTCCACCGGCAGGATACATTAGACTGAATCTGCATGACTCAAACACAAACAGTCAAAGGATCTGGGAAAGTGAATGTACCATCTCATACTAGCCCATTGGTATAATTAGCTCTTTGGCAGAATTGCTTTATGATCCACTAAGTGTGTTCCATAAGTTTTTAGTGTATCATATAAATTTGGAGACAAGGATTCATAAAAGTTATGAATACACAGTCATTCAGTGGTTTCCGGGCTATAGATACAAGATGAAAGGTTGCAGGAGCTTATCTTTAAATCATATTTTTAAAACATTTTTATTTAAAAGTTTGCCAGTAAGCATACAAGGTGAAAATAGTGGGAGAAATGACAATGGTCAGAAGCAGTTACGATTAACTGTTGTATCTTGATTTCCTGGACCACCTGAGTGGAGAACAGTGGAGGCCAGACCTGTATAGGTGAAGATTACTAGTAAAGTGGTATATTTGGGGTAAATTTTAGGAGTATTATCACCTAGGAAGATATACATAGTTGAATTACATTGTTGAAGATATCAGTGTAGTTAAATCTTGGTAAAAGTATTATTTTGAATTTCCTCTGCAGTGTTTTGCAGTAGAATACATGTACATACCACCTTGAAAATATTTTTTTTTTTTTTTGGACAGAGAATTATGCTTTATTAGTGAAAGCTGCAGTCAGGTTTTTCTATATGCTGTTTTTAGACTCCCTGTGCCTTATTCTCATGCAGCACAACCATGGAGACCTTCTTGCCTGTTTACGTTACAGACCAGGGAAAAAAATTGGTGAATATTGAGAAAAAAAAATAAAATTGCATGGCTTATAACTAAAGAAATTAGTTAGGACTTTGCTTTGTGCACAAATTTCCTTTGTTTCTTCCCTCCAGAAGTACCACATTACAAATTTTCAGAACTTTCCAAACAGAGAAATATTTTTGACAACTTGTTCTGAAAATTTAATGATGAATACAAAGTATTTAAGAAAAAATAGTACCTGCTAGTCTAATCTTTATTAGATTGTAGCAGTGTTGTACCTAATTTTACTCAGTTAAATTGTGTTATTTGCTGAGTAGAAAGCTAAAGAGAGTCAAGGAATATGTGTTTCTTTTTCAGCTATCTCATATAATGCAGGGGAGGCGAGGTGCAGTATTTGCCATTACACATTAGCACTTTTAATTGGTGTCATAGAGATGTTTCATGTACGCATAGTTTGACGTTTTATCATAAAATGGAATACCTGACATTAGGTTTCAAAAAAAAAAAAAAAAAAAAAAGGCTGATTTAAATTGTGATGTGCAAAAAGGAAAGTAAAAGACTATATGAGAAAATGAAGAAAATTGCTGCAACCCATGCTTGCATTTTGCTAGACCAGTTCCTAATCACTCACACTGAATGCCTGCAAGACAATTTTGCCTTTTCCTATAAATTAAATGTTCATTCTGAGACTACCTCAGACCTAAAACCTAATCTGAAGGGCTAATTTTAATTCTAATATGCTCCTTGACTAACTGTTTGTGTCTGTTTTAATAGACAGTTAGTGATCCTAATCTTTTTAATACTATCTGTATATCTCAAAAAAAGTTTCTACTGAAGGAATTCTATCTTGATTTTTAAAGAAAAAAATATTTTCTTGTAAACTGCTTCTTAATGCAGTCATAACAAGCATTTGCAGTTAGTTGCTCATTAGAGCAAGAAGAAACAGCACCATGACTTGTGGAATAGTATGAAATTGCAGTCATTAGTTTCAATAACTTTTTGAAAGGTAATTTTTGCCTCCATTAAGTGAAGCTTACTGCTTTTGAAGCATGAGAAAAGGGGGGAGACATTCATATTTTAGCCAATACATGTTTTTGTTTTCAAGGCTTGTTAAAGTAATCTGAAAATAAAAATGTATTCTATATGTAAAATAAAGCATATCTGACAGATACAAATTTTTACCTACCTTGTTGTGAGAGGAGTGACTTTGTGATGATTTATTTTAGAAACTCTTATTACCTCTTATTAACTCTTATTATTCAGTGATACTCTACAAGATGGTAATAAGGTTAATCGAAACATGTTAAAAAGATGAAGAGGAAGAAATCAAAGATATCTTGACTGTTGTGCTAGTGCTGTGTGTATGTGTCATTCCTCTTCTGGACAAGGCCTTACATAATAGCTCAAAGGATGGAAACTGAAAATGAAGCAACAGGATAGACCACAGGCTTGGAGATGCTGAACAGCATCCCAACCTGAAGTTGGGATGAGACAGAAAGTTGGGAAGAGACAGACCGAGCACAAGCTGGCCATGGCCAGTGAAAAATCCAGAATTGGAAAGGGCTTGTAAGCACCAATGCATGCCAGGGGGCTCTCTCCCTGGGCAGCGAGTCTGAGACAACAAAATTTCATCATCAGTGGCAACCTAAAGGTCTGGTAAGATCAGAAACCAGTTGTTTAGATGCAGAGAGAGACCCCACACCATTTTTGCTGCTTAAGTTTTAAATTTTAAGTCTTAAGTCTTAAATTTTTTCTGTCCTTCACTTTTATTGTTAAATGATCCATAGGGGGTTTTCAGACCTACTGCTCTGGAGGCAGGACCTTCAGGGGTCCTTACATGTTTACTTACATGTCTCTGACTTCCCCACAGAATGATCCTTTCTGCTTTCAGTCTAATGTACAGTTCAACTGTGCAAGTCCTTCAACATCCACAACTGCCCCAAACACTGAATAGTCATTTTCACTTATTCAGTAGATATTTGCATTCAGACAACTGTTTCCTCCTGCTGCACACTAAAGCAAAAAATGTCCTTTTGATGTCCTATAATTTATTGGGGGAATTTTCTCACTTGAATTAGTATTTCAAATAAGTATGTGGAGTGTCGGCTACAAAGTTAGGTGACACAGCAAAGAAATATTTGTTCACCTAGGTTTCTGAAGCTAACTGAACAGGGCTCTTAAGGAACTGGCAATGAGCTTGAAAACAACAATGAACCAATACAAAAAAAAATAATAAAAAGCATAGTTTTTTTTTTTTTATCAAAACATCGAGAAAGCAACAACAAAACTTTGCATTGATGCTAAGTGCAATCTATCATCTCACATTTCAGCATGTCTGAGAAATGAACCTGGGTTTGCAGAGCAATACAGTCATAAGAAACTGCATTCATATTAGGATCTTTCATACAAGGAAATTAATAGGGTACTTTCTTTTTATCCTCACTGAATCTATGTATTGGCAGGGAAGCAGTTTTATGTAATTCTTTCCATGAGGCTAATTGGAAGTGTCAAAAGGTAAGGTTAAAATAAAAGATTCATTTTAGAAATATGCAGCTTTAATCAAAAGTCACATTGAGGGAGAAAACATTCTGAACTTTTTGATCAAGCAATTTAAAAATAATGGTGCCTCCTTTAGAAATGATTTAATCTAAATATAACATCTGCATTTATTCTAAATATAAATATGCTAAATATAATATTTTAAAACTATAAGAAGTCTCTTCAAACATTTAAATAGGAAAATGATGATGCATTGGAAAGGTTTCTGCCTGAAAAATGTTGTCTTGGCACTTTCAAATCCAGCTTATTTTAGCTTAATTGTAAAAACTGAGGGTCTGCATATATTCCTCTGCTTAAGAAGATTTATTTTCATGCTTCAGCAGTAGAGTTCTCAAACCTTCTAAAAGTAGATGCGCAACTTAGTACATGCAGATGAAAGCAGCAGGCTCGGTGGCAGTTTTTAGGTTAGGTCTTGTAAAGTGAAATAGATGTTTGTAAAGTGAAATAAATTTTCAGAAGTTACTGGTTATTTAGATTGCTTCAGTCCTTTTTTTTTTTCTTTTTTTTTCTTCTTCCCCAACCTGAAACACTACAGTTTCTGTAGAAAAGTATTTCTGAAACTAGGATGTCAAAATGTGCTAACTAAATAGCCCATCACAACAGAAAATCTGCAGTAAGATCCAGTATTTCCTGTACACCGATTGCCAAGAAGGAGAAATAATATTAATAATAATGGATAACTTGTGACAAATCATGACAATCTTAACAACCTTCTTTTACAAACTATCACATAAAAATTTTATATAAATCACAGGAAAAAAAAATCATAAAATGTAGCTGGAATCCTATTTGGGAAACAAACTTGTTTTACCAGCAAAACCCCTTCAAGTCTGTCATCAGAGCCAAAAACCAAATGGGTTTGGCTTCACAGTTCCTGGGAGCAATAAATTCCTGTAAGCTTCAAGTACCTGAAAGCAGAGTTATTGCTAGTATTAAGTAAAGAGTATATTGTCTTTCTGGAGAAATAATAGATAGAACAGAAAGTTTGTCCTTCATCTCTTGATTTCATTTTGAATTTGGGACACTATCATGTTAAACTGACAGCTGTAATAACCTCATATTCCCTCCAGATAAGATGTATCAAAGGGAATACAACGTACTGAATAGAGGGCTACAAAAATACTAGAAACTTCTGCAGAAGATGCCACTGGGCTGGATTTATGTTAGTTAAGAAATGGGCAGATGTTACGACTGAGTTGTTTTTCACTAGTTCAACCTACAGATAAAAGGACATGGACAACTTTGCTAAAGGCTATAAATCATCCGTTAAGGGAGCATCTTGCATACGTCCAAAGGGCTGAAGAGAGTGAGGGGGTACATGAAGGAGCCATGTCTGCAGTAATGAGCTGGCCCACCATGATCACAAGCCCTGTCACCTCACTCTCTTCATATGTTTTACCTTCGGATTTAGCAGGTAATTTGAGATTGAAGATTTTGCTACCCAATGAGTTGATAAATCTCAGACTTCACCAGACATCTGAGCCTCAAGATTTTAGAATCTGAATTAGCAGGGATTAAATGGAACTAGTTGGAACAATTTCAGGAAGATGCAATTGTATTTTTGCATGGGGACCACAAGCACTTGTAAATCTTTCTTAAAAACATTTTTGGATGATGGAATATGTCTCACTGTTCTGCTCAGCAAATCATTATAGATGTGCTGCAGGGAGCAATGGCTTCCTGGGAGTATCAGGATGTCATAGTGATCATAGGACACAGTGGATTATCAGAGTTAGGATTTGAGGGATGAAGTGTTAGACTTGTGTTCTGGAGCAACTGGATGGAGCCCGTTTGTGGTACTACAGCTGGCAAGCCTTGTCTCACCTCTCTGCCTCATCTACTGAACAGAAGTGGTAGTGTTGACCTCTGTAAAATATATTTAGATTTGCAGATGACAGGTTTTATATAAGAAGTAGATATTCATTAGTTGAAACATATGCATATACTCAACATTTACAGATAATAGTGGTTGTTCCCGTGAGGCTATCTTGCATGATTTATGAATAAGCCTCTGAAGAAACCTTACTTTACCAAGTTTTCTATACTTTCACAAAATACTTATTTCATAATGATGTGTTAGGTTGTATTTTAAGGGCAGGCAATAAATCGTCTGTAACCTGAGTTATGGCTGTGAGATGGAGGCGGCCCTGGGAACCTGTGACTAAGGGTAAGAATCATCTTATCTAACTGCTGATATCAATTCTGTTAGCATCTCCACCTAAGCTAATCAGCCAGGCTCCCTTTATAGTCAGAGAAGAGAAATAAGTAATTTGAGGGACTGATTTAACATACCTATTTTAAGATGAGTTGAATCACACCTATGTCTTTCCATTTACTATAAAAGAAGTTGAGGAACTTTTGCAGAGAGAGACATTTCCATTGTGTTTGTACAAGCCTTGGCACAAAAGGACTGTGATTGCACTATGTGCCTTCATGTATATATGCAAATTAAGAAGTAATAATAAAAATCAGCAAAGGTGAGTCAGGCAACAGAGGGAGCAAATGGTGCCCATGTCTATCCCAGCAAATAATCACAAATGATACTTTGAGTCAGGATTTTGCATAGCACTTCAACATAATTTCTCAGGCTAAAAAAAAATAATAAAAAAGAAAAGGATAAGACTCCAACATGAGATCATCTTTCTTCTATCTTTCTTTTTCTTTTCATTAGACCTTATTGTGGCACCACCAATTTAATAAATAAATAAAAATATTAACTTGTCTGTATAACTGGTTCCAGTTTGTTCAGCAAGAATTGTCCCTGGACAATACTGAAATGGCTGCCCTGTGAAAACAACTAAGCACAAAGGCAATGATCTAAAAAATGAATTCACATTTTCCTTCTACAGTGTCACAGTGATTTATTAATTGAAAATGAAATTGTGTTAATGGTGGTTTGTTTATTTATATTTTGCAAGACTAAAATAATAATTGTATTTTCACCATAAATGTCATAGATGGACAAAAAATATACTGGGAAAGAGCCAGGCTTGAATTTAGATGAACCAGGAACTGAATTCAAGGTTCAGCAAAGCCTTCTGTGCTATTAACAGTTCTCTAGGACATAGCTCTGTGGTCAGTAGACCCAAAGCTTAGCATTATGTATTAGATGTGATCATAAATTAGAAAAATGAGAAAATTTTCTGTGCATTCAGTTGTACTCATGGGCCTTTCAGACGTATATACTTAATTTACTATTCTGGTCAAGGAACTCTGGTTAGTTTAATTTCGCATTGATAACACTGTCAGGGAGTGCTCTGAAAAATCTTGTGGCCTACGGATTGAAGCAGGGGACATAGACAGAACAACTGGTGTGTCCTTGTCTCCATCTTATCTGTAAAATAATGGTATTACTTCAAAGATATAATTATATATATGACAATAACTTTCTAAGTGTGTAAGATAAACAGGAATCCAAATAGCTAGAAAGCTGTACCCTTCACGTAGTGATTCAAAATGACCTGATAAATCTTCCATCAGCAGAAAATTTATGTCCCAGGCAAGGTAATGGTGTCATGATGAGAGGCAAATGTTCTGAGAGATTTGTTCATTGCTTCGTTTGGTCCAGATAGGACCATTCTTATAGTTAGTCTGACCTAAGCCACAGAACCTCAGCAAGTGCTTTGTGCACAAAGCACATCTCTTGCGTTTGAACTGTGACATGTCTTTGTAGCAAGATGTCCAGGGCTAATTTTTAAGAGAGGATTATTTTTTTTTTCCACTTGAAAGAAAGGTTTGGCCTGCTTTCTCTGAATAACTTCATGCTAGAAAGAAGTGGAGCACCCACTGCCTTTTTAGCAACTATAATCAGAGAGATTGGATGTCTGCTACTCTTGTGGTTTTAGTTAGTCTTCACTTCCCCCATGTTCTCCTTATTGCTGAAAGAAGGCAAAAAGATCAGATAGAGGGAAGTAGGAATTGTTGTGACCAGCAGAACAGAGTATTGGTTTGAATGCAGCTATTCCAATTTTCTTTGTACAGCTACTTTATTTATCCATTAACTGTGAGAAGAAATAAGTCAGTAAATAAATTGGTCCATTTAAGCATAAGCACTTTTCCTGGACTGAGATTACCCTTTAAGTCCCTAGATTTCATTTTGATGCTTAAATTGCACAGAAGGGATATGTGCGATGGTATAAAACCCTGCCTAGTGTCAAATCACTTTCTCACTGATGATGTGTGCGCTGCCCTTAGAGAAAGGTCTCCTTGTGTAGGAGCTCTCATATCTCTCAATATCCCATCTGTGGCAGGACCTTTGAGACATCCTGTAGGCAGCCTGTCCAGCAGTGCCTAGCAACCTTCTACAGCAGTGCTGATGATACACTGACAAGTCCTGGCATTGAACCACACGTCCCAGTGGGAAATCCCCAGTTTTGCTTTAGATTTTGCCAGCATCTGTTTGCATGGAGAGCAAGCCGGGTTTGAACAGCAGCCTTGAATCCTCTAATTGCTGCCTACGAGGCCTGATCTTTTTCTCTCCGTGAGAAATACTTGAGATGGAGTCCAAGGGAAATACAGCACACTGTGGAAGAAAATAGAGGGCTGAGAAAAATGTGACCTGAGTTCTGTATAACATACTGAAGAATAGCAGAATGATTCCAACCTTCTTCTTCCTTCTTTAGACTTGCATTCCCTGCTGGTGTGACACCACAGTCAGAGCCTGCAGGTAACGCTGGAACCCAACACTTCATTTCCTGTAGATTTCTACATGCAGAAGTTACTCAAATTATTGTGTTGGATTTCATACAAAACTTTCACACCTTTCAGGAAGAGAAGCAGCATACATCCCAAAAGTGGAACAGTTTGTGTTGTCTTTCCACCTGCCTGAATGGTTACGAAGCACTTAATGTGGGATATTAAACCTGATGGCTCAAAGAGCTGCAAGCTATTTGGGAGAAAACAAACAAAGAAAAATGCCACATGCACACCACCTTTTTGTTTTGTGTTTTCTTTTCTACATTGAGGTACATGTAAATTTGGGTCCTCATTCATGTCCCTTGATAGCATCACAGTACAAACAACTTTCTCCATTATATGGAGCCTCTGCATATGACCTGATCTATTAAGAGCAGGCACCTTCTCTGCTGGCTGCTGTAAAATTCTGCATAGGAAAATTCTGGTTTGTGACTTGAAGCTTGAAAACAGTCCTGTTGCTATAAATGGATCCTGCTTATTTGTTAGATGAGCACCTGCTTAGAGGTTTGCTAGATTGGGGATCAATCTTAAGAAAAATTCTGATTTCACCTTGATTTTAAATTATAGAGCTGGTGGCATAAAAATATATGGTGCAATAACATGCATTCTATAGAAGCCAACAAGGTTCAAAATTACATACTTGGCTTTCACAGGCTGTAAAAGGTCACCTTCTACGGCAGATACTGCGTAGCTTAGTCTTCCCCTTGCATATGTGTGGGTGAAGTTATAGTGCATATAAGTTATATGTGCTACCACAACACCCTTCACTCACAAGATCAGAAACACCCTGAAATTGCACATTTAAATGTGCCTCCAAGGACACATTTGCGTAAAGAGGGTAGACCAGCAGAGTAGTCAACTTGTTGCATCTTTGTCAGGAGAGAAAGTGATAAAGTTGTTCTGCAGCCAATGTAGGCCATACTTCTAAAGTCTAGGACTACAGACTATAACTTTGAGAGATCTGTTTCATGGAAGTGTTTTATAAATGCTGCAACTGACATTTGAGTAGCAAAGGAAAACATGAAAAACGGCATATGACTGAGGGATGGCATTGTAACTTTTTTTTCTTCTTCTTCTTAAAGAGAAGAAAGAAAAGATATTGCACATTATTTCACATTACCTAATAGGCATCAGATATTAGTGTCAAAAGCTGATATGGAAAAAAAAAATCTAGGCAATAAACACAATCTCCCTTAAGAATAAGAATAAAGCTTTCTCATTATGTTAGTAGAAACACTCATGAAATTGCATCATTCAGGTTGTTATTTAGATCAAAGAAATTTATTTTAGCATTTGTTGCTTTTATAAAGAAGCTCCTTTGAAAGTACACTGTAGAGGATATCCTTGTGTTACTGATGTTTCTTGTGGTTAAACAAATAAAGAAAATGAAACTATGGCACACGGGGATGGAAACCAATGTATCAGAATTCAAGACAGTGAGTACCAGAAGCAAAAACCTCAGGACAGAGCTTAACAGAAGTAGAAACCCTTATATGTTTTTTAACAGGGGGCTTTGATGAAGTTATAAATATGCCTGTGTGGTATATGATAACTGGAAAGTTTGAGGACCCAGAAGGACTTACTGGTCCTTAATCCCTATCATTGTTAGCTCTTTTTCCTAGCGATGATCTTGAGCAATCAGACTCTGTTTTAGTTTCCCCATATGTGTAATGGGGTTAATTGTATCATAAGGCCATTGTGAAACTTAATTACTTAATATAAAGAGCTTTCATATTCTTGGATATGTGACAGTGTAGGAGAGCAGAAAATTATTTATGGTCTTGAAACTTGTTATGGTTGTTTCACATTTTAGAGAGTAATACAGTGGATCCAAAGAGGGAAATGTTTGACCTACTATTTCTACCACGCACTGTGTAATGAGTTGAAATAATAACAGTAATCTGGGAGTCTGTTAATATAATTAAATCCACTGACACTTTTCTAGGTGGGAGTTTTTTGAATATGGCTCATGTCCTAAATGGAAGTGCGCTTCAACATCATCATAGCTGCTGTAACACGTCCAAAATTAGGAGAATAATTCTGTTTATGAAAATATTTCTCCCCCACCTCTACACATTAACTTGCCAGAAATAACTAATATGCATTTAGAAAATCTGCAGCAGTGGTTTTACCAGCTTCTGCTTTTCACAATCTAAGTACAGCTGCTGGCTCACAGCCAGAAACAAGGGTTAGTTTGGTGGAAGGAGCTAGCCCTAAACACTCCAGGGTAGGTGGCACAGTAAGGGGGTTAGAGATGCATAGTGCCTGTTATTTCACTATGTGTGAAGGAAAATAAGAAGCTTCTTCCTTTATATGCAGGTCACAATTACTGTCAGTTCCCCTTAACTCCAACATGGGAGACTCCTCTCAGTGGCTGGTGCCTTGTGGGTGCTTGATGGATGCCTCTACATCCAGACCCAGGAGGCGAATCATGGTCTGAGCTTAGACCTGAATGCAGAGCTTCCTCAGACCTCAGGCTGCTACTCTGTCCCAGGAGACTGCACGGTTTCCCTTGCTCCATGACCCTCTGTGGCCATCAAAGCTCAAGGCTGCAGGGGCACTGTAGACGCATTACTCATCAGGAATATGAAATAGAGACCAGCCGAGATACGTGTGCAGTTAAGGGCTGTTCAGAGGGAAAGAGATTTAAGCTGCACACAGCAAAAAGTGTTTTTCTCCCCAGATCAACTGTGTCCCTTCTGCGCAGTGCCTGGGTAGGATAACATATGCAGCCAGACGCTTTCTCACTGGGAACTTTCTCTTTAATGTCTTCTTCATCTCAGGGCTATTCTTAGATGAAATCTTACTGTTTTCAGGGCAGCGTTCTTTCGCTTTCTGGGAAACATAAGCTAAATGGCTGTCATGTATATAGAGATCCGGGAAGATGCGTATTAATGTGTTCAGGAGAAACAGCAGACCAACTGAAAATGTGGGCGAAAAGATCTAATTTAATGTAAACAGCTTAAATAAACAGCTTAATGATTTTTGGTATTTGTTTATTAATTACTAGGTCTTGGCACTTCTGTGTAGCACTTTCCTTCTGCGCTAATCAGCATGCCTTGTTATTGTGAATTAACTCAAGTCCTCATGAGGTAAACAAGAGCTTATGCCTGTACCATAATGCCCCAAACCCTGCTGAAGATCTTTACCCTATCTTTGACCTGATACACTTCTGTGACCTAGTACAACATCTTCTTTAAACCAGCTTATCTCCTGAGAGCAGTGTCCGTATGCTAAATGTTTCTTTGTCAGCATACTCTACGTTATTCATCCTGCCTCACGTGCTGGTGGTAGTTTGCTGTCTGTTACCTTAGGGCTATTTGCACCAATTGTTGTGCAGTTGTTGGTATCATGCCAAGTTTTTCTCACAGTTTCCACCAAAAAGTCCTCAAAATGCCACAGAGGTGTAAGCAAAAAATGTTATGTTTTGTCTGCAAGAAGCCTGAAAACAAGAGGTAAAATATCTGTGGAAGTAATCAAAAATAATGATTTTTTTTTTTTTTTTTTTTTTTTTAATGTAACTCCTCCTGATTGTCTTCTTTTCCCTCTTCATACTATAAAATTTTCCAGCAGTAATGGTGCTCTGGTCAAGGTTCAGGCTTAATGAAAGGCCAGCCTAGTGTTGTGCTAAGTGTACTTCCAGTCATGGTGACTAATATGGTCTCATTATTTCCTGGATTTATCTGTTTATGTCTGTCCATCTGTTGTCTCCCATCTTACACTTCAACTAGAAGAAGTTTGTAAGAGTAATATCACTTTGCTCTGGATTTATGTTTAGCGCATATGTCTATAGTTTACACTTGGTAAGGTTCAACTCTCTCTTGCATTGGTGTCCACAAGGTCTTGACTTCAGACTTGAACTTGCAACCTCAGGAGGAGGAAAGGGAGCTTCTCACAAAATCTTAGAAACAATTGCAGACTTGAGGAGTCTTAAAGCTAGATTGATTTCCATAAAATTATAGTGCAAGCTTTCTGCATAGGTTACATTGGGAGGGCTTCATTCCACATGCTTAAAGAATGGATTTTAGGTTACATTGATTTTCTATTAGATGTTTCTTCCTCTCTATGTGGTACAAAAAATAATACAAAATAAATAAAAAAATAAAAATAAACTTACATTAGTTGCCCGTTTTTTCTGTGACTAAAATGGGACGTGACAGATCTCACACTAAAATTTTATTCAAGGTGATTATGTGTAACTGAGTGATGGTACTGGTATGATGTGGTTCTGAGGAGCCTTATCAGTAGTGTCTGTTATAAGAAATATGTGGAAGTTAGGATTTGTCACCATGGCAAGTATTTTCTTCTGCTCAGAAATATCAAGGTTTAATTTCCCCCCTTTTAAGTAGAGGGAAGTACAATAATAACTCTGATCGACCACTAATAAAGTAGGTATTACATTTGTGGGGGATGAAAAATCTCTTCTTGTACAAATAACACAATAAGGACCTCTGTGGTACTAGCCATAATAATATTTGATTGAAAATACACTCACCAGAGCTCCGAGTCTCAAGATTTAGATTAGAAGAGACTACAAAGGACCTCTGCCAGGATCCAAGGAATTACCATGTGCTATCATGTTGGTGTTGCAGGCAGGAAACAGAAGCAGAGTTTTAGACTTCTATAATGAATTTCTCTGGATTGTGGATTGTAATAGGAAGGCTGTTTATTGTGAATTGGGTTTTAGGTTTTAATGAAACCAAATTAAACTGCAAATTATTGTATGTTTTGATTTCCAGTAATAGACGTTTCTACAGTATTAGGAAGAGAGGAAGAGGACAGGGAGTCTAGACTATTGCTGGACCATGAGATCTGGCTTCAATCTCCTCCTCTGCAACAGGCTTCCTCTCCAGTGTTAGGCAAGACACTTATCTTCAAAGTCCCTCAAGGGCCTGATTTTATTGGCCTATATTGAATATTGAGGAAACAGGCCCAAGTCAACCTCTGCCTCAGCTTTCAACCTATAAAATGGGTATAAGCAAACTCCACAATCAAGATCATGCATGATAACAAAGAAAGTGAAGAACTAACACTGTGAAGATGTGGTGACAGGCATAAAAATGTTCATGTGATAGATTGCCTCCAAGCAATTCCAACAATGTTGGAAGCTTTCATGTCACATCAGATAGATTTAATTCAGAATGTTGCTCACTTTTACATTACACTGTGCCTGGTTTTGTTAGCAGTTAGCTGTGAAGAGAAATTCAGTGACTGAGGACAATGAAGTAAACTCTTTGAATAATAAAATCTGGAAGTGGGTTTTAATCCCTTTTTCCCCTTGGGGGATAAAGACAAAAATCCTTTAAAAAGTCTTTAAAAAAAAAAAAAAGAAAAAAAATCTTTACTTAGCCTGAAATGAAAGTTATTTAATGTTGTTCATCTTTTTAACTATGAGCTGAGAGGAGCCAATGGGAGTGATTGGGAACTTCACCTTCATTTACATAATTGCAATGTGGAATGGGAAATTGGCTTATGCAAGGAAGAAATCTGGGGCTTATTACTGATGAGCATCTTCAGAAGAGAGAGTACTCCCTGACATGGTGTTCAGTTGCAGGAGGTGACTGGTCTTAGGGGATACATTTTGTGTTAGCCAGTTGATTAACAAAAAACACAGGTGAATTGAATTGAATTTAGTGCTTGCATGTGTCTGTGAGGTTGCTTGTTTGGTGATTGCCTACAAAAGCCTAATGACTATATTCATAAAACAAAGTAAGATGGTGAATACAAACTCAGGTAACCATAGGAAGAGGTACTGCTGTTTGATAGTGTGCTCATTATAGGCTGAATAGTGCTGATTTGTGGTGCAGAATATAATCGTCTATAAATAGGATAAAAATCTCTCCCTGTTCTTTAAGCCTTTAGGTCTAAATGCAAATACTGAGGTAGCCAGCCTGTTTCCTGCACAAAATTTTATTGCATTCACTTACACTTGTGGTGGTTTTACACTGATGGCTAGCTAAACTCCACCACTCTGCTCCCTCACTCCCACTTCTCAAGGGAACTGGGGGAAAAAAACATGATGAAAAAGGGTTGAAGGGTTGAGATCTCTTCAAGAACTGCTCCCACACGGCTCTGTCCTGTCAGCTCTCTCAGCTGCTGTTGTGCAGCAGCAGTTTGTTGTTGTTGTTTGTTTGTTTGTTTGTTTTCCACTTTCTTAAGGGAAACAACAACAACAACAACAAAAACTCTCTTACTGAGGCCCAACCAGCATGGCTCATGGCTCATCACTGGCCTGTAGCGGGTCCCTTTGGAGCTGTCTGGAGCTGACTCTGATTTGACACGGGGCGGCTGCTGGGCTCTGCTCACAGACGCCACTTCTGTAGCACCCCTGCTACCAAAATCTTGCCATGTAAGCCCATTACAATACTTGTTTGATTAAAGTGACTTGCCCATTACAAAGGGAAGGGTTAACAGTGTTTTACTGCTGACCTTGTACAAACAAGAAACTATCAAATCTCACATCTCTAAAATAATTCAAGTAGGAATATTGCCTCCATGAGGATCAGTCATAGGACTTATATATTTAAGTCCTCTGACATCCTTATTCTCCTCTGCCCCAAACCTTATACCGAAGGCATCTGTTATTGATATTATTCCCATCTCTCAAAATATAGGCCAAGGGGACCACAGCAATATCCTTAATTTAAAAGATGATAAGGTGGAGATAAAGAATGAAAAAGTTAAAGGGTGGGCATCAGATGTGACTGGATGAGTTAAGCAAAGCAACTTCTCTTTTTCCCTATATTACAAGGGTCTCCTTGTTGCTACAAGTTTTGTGACAGTCTGAACACAAGGCAGTGTATATTCAGCCATTGCTGAAAGGAAATGCATGAAGGGAAAAGCTTGGGAGAGCTCAGTAGTACAGGGAGTCATATGAAACATCTCAGTAGTAGCAGAGAAGAAATACACTCCAGCAGTGATTACTCTTTAAAGCCTGCAGGCTCAAGTTGAAAGTGATCTCTTTTTCATGTATTTTGACAGTTCCCAGAAATGACCCAATAGTAAATGATACGACAATGTTCTTGAAGCAGGAATAGCACAGTTGCACTGAAGAAAGACACTGTTCCAACATGAGTTCTCTTCAGAGGTGCTGATCCAGCTTTAGAGGAGATTTTTCTTGAAACTAGTACACTGAAAAAACATCCAATATCATACTTGAGCTGCTTGAAGTAATTTCAGCAAGGAAAATGTAGAAATTAAGAAAATGGCAACAAGATGCTAAAGAACCATTTGCCAGGTGTTGATATTAATATCCTTTAAATTATTCATATGGTTATAGAAATTAAGGTTCAGTCAGCTGGTCAGCCCTAATTCCAGATGATATAGACAGTTTCTGCAGGAGACATTCCTGCAGAGCATCTTCTTGCCTTTGCAGAACTTCAGTTAAAACTAAGAAAAAACAGAGACAAAATGTGATTTTTTTTCTTCCTGTTTCTAGAAAAAAAAAAAAAATCCTAATAATTTTATTTTGGTGTTAATGGACCACTTTTTCAAAATCCTGAATTTCCAACAAACATCTGTCTTCAGAAAGGTCTGCTGGCTGCACAGTGCTTCAGAGAAACAGGCTCCTTTAAATTTTCCCACTGTTTGATATAGAAGAGCTTGCGATGGCAGGGTCTGTATTAATGATGCAGCTTTTGGTATATGGAGACAGGATTTTAATCCAGTCACATGTAATTTACTCAGTATTACAGATAAAGTCTCTGATTAAGCTGGAACAGGAGTTTCTGGTTTCAAGTTCAATGCTGAGGTCACTTGAACTGAATTAACATTTGTGCTATGGTTTTATTTTTTCCTTCTCACCTCTGTATTTTTTGTAATAAATAAGGGAGGAGCACAACCTCTCCACATAACACTGATTAAATAGATATTGACTGTGTATATCTTCTACTTCAAGCTTGCTTTATTAAGAATTTTCATAATACCTCCCACCATAGCCTTCCAAAGATTATTCTGGCCTTGACGATTGTATGAAGATTGTGTCACAAATTGATAGATTTGTAATGGGATGGAAATCTTTGAAGAGTTATCTGCAAAAAGCTGCATCCATGTTTTTTGACTGACATTTTAAACCTCTTTGCTGTTGTTCCCTTACTCAAGGCTAGCTGTCCAGATAGATGTGTGATTTGAAATATAAAGTAGACATGGTAGGCAATATGAAAGGAAAGAATGTGGCTCCAGTGCACAGAAGAATATAAGAGAAGCATCACAGGCAGAGCAGTATGATAGGAAACCACTGAATATCAGTTGCAGTTCTAGAAAGGATTGGCAAGACAGTCTGTAACAGCTAATATTAATTAATGCATGGAAATGGTTGTCATGCGGTATGGATAAACTTCACAGTTCTGAGCTCTTCTAGCTCCTTACTGGCATCTCTTTTATAAACCACATAAACAAATTCTAAGCCTGACTTCTGAATTTCAGATAGAAAGAAAATAATAAGTATATAGGAATGCTGAAATACCACAAACTTAAGCAACATCAAAGACTTTTTTTTTTTTCTCAAGACAATAAGCCTCTGAGCCTCTGAAATTCTCTAACACAAATAGCATTGACTTCAGTAAGAGTGGACAAAGGTGGATAAGAATATCCAGATAGCTCAATAGGAGTGTAACAAGTAAAGTGAACTGGTGTGTATGAATGCCTTAAGAAGTTCAGGTGTTTGTGAAACAGTAAGGAAGCAAATAGACATCCAGTACAGTATTCTACACATTTTCCAGGAAAACAGGAAAGTTTGAACAGCTTATACAACTTATGCAGTAAGGTTTATACAATAAAGATGGTTTTGTTGTACAGTAGTGAAGCCTGAAGTGTTCCTTCCTTCCTTTCCTCTTTTTATCTTCTTCTTCTCTCTCTCTCTCTTTTTTTTTTTTTTTTTAAATATAATTTATGAAAGCTTTCTACCATTTCTGCCAAAGGTTCTTGCCAAGCCTATTTTGGATGCTTTCCAGTTTACCCTCATTTTTTGATTCTTTTTGCCTGTGTGAAAAGTTCCTATCAAGTCTTTTAAATCCCTCTATTAATTATAAATAAGAACAAGCTAACTCTTAGGGTTTTTTTTTTTTTTTGTTGTTGTTTTTTTTTTCCCCACCGTGATTCATATCCATAAGCTATAAGCTCTTACATGATTTCCCATAGCGCTCATTTTCAAGGACAGCCATCCTTACAAGGATGTGGACGTGTGGAAAAGCCTTATGAAAAATGAACAGATTTTTTTTTCTCCTTCTTAGTAGAACAATCTTAACCTAAATCATTGTTTTGGGGGTAATGGAAATTAGCATCCTGTTGGTTTCCAGCATTTATAAAAATACTGAAAAGATAAAGGAATTTATGTCTATGAATTTTGTTTCTTCTTTTGCTACTTTATAGGTTGGAGTACTTTTTTGATTACGCTAGTGTAATATTTGTTTTTTGGGATCTCCAATATTTGTTTTTCTCTCAGTCTTTCCTGCCACTGAAATCCAGAGGAAGAATGTACTTATGTGTTCATGCTCTTCATTCAAATGTAGCAGCAAAAATTATGGGCTGTCTCCAAAGTTATGTCATTTGAATACTCACTGTCTTATCCTTTGGGAAAGCATTTAAAAGCTAGGAAGGGAACTGTAGGCAGCTGCAACATGGTTCTGATTTGTCGTCTTCTGTGAACTTTGTACAAAGTGACAATTTCTCCAGAAGAAGACACCATATGCTTGAAAGTCCAAGAGCCTAAAATTCAACTATTGCAAATTACGTATACTGAATATTGTCAGCTTATGTCAGGGACGCACAGTTATCTCCATAGACTACACACTTGTTGATTCCAAAATCATTAGGATAGTTGATGAATAAGTTTACAGGATGAAGGAAAAGATTCAAGATTTTATGAAGTCATTAGGAAAACTTATGAATATGTCACTATACAAATTATATCCAAGGAAACATCTTCACAATTTATTTATTTATTGTGAAGGCAATTGAAGACTTGCATCCCAAGGTTCAGCATGCATTCTTAGCCAAGTTATATATAACAGCTGGTAGCACTGAGATAAGCATTGTAATAAAACTTAGGGCTCAAAATAGCAGCTGCAGACTGGTTAAATGAGATAAAAAGTGAGGGAGAAGTTAATATGTGGGAAACTGAGACACGATGAAGCTTCATTTTTTGCCTAATGTCTCTCCAGAATGCAATGATAGCACTGGGCATTCAGATCTCTAAAGTGCTAAAGTGTTAGTGTGGCCACATGCCTCTACACTGCAATGTCTGATACAGTAGCAGTGCCTACTTCTGTTTGGCAGTAAATAGAAGTTTTTCTTTACACTAGATTAGAGTTAATTCCCAGCTCTGACAATGATTTTCAGGATCATCTTGAATACCATACTTTTTTATAAGTTCACTGCCTATAAGATGGTGGTAATAACACTTTTGTAACATTTATTGGTCTTGGAGTGGCAAATTGCGTTTATAACTTTTTGTCTAAGGGAGTTTAAGTGAGACTATTTGGACAGACAGGATGTGGCCCATTTCAGTTGCAACGTCTTAAATGGGTTTTGTTGAGGAAGGCAGATAGAATTAGACTCGCAACCTTCTAGTCTTACAGTGCTTAGTTGATTTAAGAGCTTACTGCAGAACCACGATGCATATGCAAAGTTTAAGCCAAACAAAAAGACTGTTCAGAAAGTGATAAGGGATCCCTTTCCTGAATGACCCTTAATTCAGACTGAAGGCGATGAATAGCCTGACCAGACACCAATCCAAAGAACAGCTAATGATACTCTTGGCACATCAGAGAGAGAGAGAGAACGGTTTAATGAAATCACAGACAGAAAGCCAAATGGCTTGTGCCTGACATGGATTGAGAAAGTATCATCGGTCTCTTTCTGATTTATGTGCATGTGTGATCCAGATGAGGCTGCAGGATTTCAATCGAGATAATGTGCATAATTAAAAAGCAAAAAATTTACTGATGCAGTGGCAAAGGTTGATGGAATCTAATTGGAGAAGCAAATGAATAAGAAAAAATAATTTTATTGCATTTTTGTGCTAAGCTGTATAGACAGCTCTGCAATTAAATCACTAATCAGACAAGAACTGGCTGACCTCAGAGAGAAGTAATCTCATTCCTCAGCTGGATAGGAAGATTTAAAATATCTGGTCAAATCAATGTTAAAAGATATAAAACATACAGAAGAACATTTTGGGTTTCTGTTAGATTTATTGTTTATATTGAAATGGTCCCTCTTACAGACAAGTGATCTAGTTGACTTCTTGGAAAGCTACTTTATAATGATGCTGTTTTTATTTTGAACGGAAGCTATTTTTCAGCAAATGGAATTGCACTTTTGTGTGTGTGTTAGTAATTATGTGCTTTTTTTTTTTTCTTTTTATTCTTGTAGCCTTTTTAATAAGCAGACAGAATTGTCTTTTTTGTACAATTTTTTGTACAATTTTGCTTGAATATCTCAGAACTACCTGTCTGCTTCTAAGGTTCTGATGATATTTGAGGTGAAAACATGAAGCCTTGACATGACTTACCTGTGTCTGATTCTGTTAATCTCTGTCACACTGACTGTCTTTCTGGAGGCTGATTTGTATTGTGCTGCCTCGAGGAACCCATGCAATGTATGTGAAATGTCTTCAGAGCAAAGATCATATGGCAATTAATGGAAACTATAGGGGTTGATTTATTGCTATTATCTTGCCCTCGGAGCTCAGTGCATTCTTCCATCCTTTCTATGGGCAGGTAAGAAGGTATACGTTTCTACCATTTCTCCCAACAAATACCAAATCTAGTGCTCAGAATCACAGATCACCAGGCACTGGGATCAGGTCTCTTTCTACTGAGTGAACAAGGGATCAGGTCTACTTCAATGTGGAGGAAGAAAATCATGTTTATCACTGTTCATCAAGGATCATGAACACTTTGTGAATGGGAATATGAAAAACCCACCTTGAACATCACACTAGAACTAGAACATAGCCTGTAGAACAAAAGAACCTCAGCTGCTGCAGCTGCAGCTAAAAAATCAGGTCTCTTGTATCTACCTTAACTCTGAAGAACTGTCATGGAAGGTACATGGAAGACATCTTTGTATTACACACAATGAGGAAAAAAAATGTAAGACCTTGAAGCCTTTTTCTGTGCTTTGTTTTGTGATACAAGGTGGGGCTTGGAAACCTGTATTTAAATACCTGGATAACTTGCCTGGCTTTTCAGAAACACTAACTGCCTGTGGTTGCTCCTGCCAATGAGAGTCTGAGATCCTTCATGGTGGATCCTCAGCCTTTTTTGTTTTACAGTGGTATCTTAGGGACTACCTTTTACATATTATAAATTAGTTTTACTGGCATATTTTTATTAGACTGTCAGAAAATGTTTTGCATATTTTATTCAGAGTAATTTGCCCTCTAAGTCCAGTGCAACCGGCTGTAGCATTGAAGATAAAAGTTTGGTCAATATATGGCTTCCGTCCATCACCTTGAACACAGTGTGCATAAAATGGTACCATTGCAATAGTACATCAGGAGAGTATTTTGTTCCCAGTCCATACCATTGATCAGGGGATCTGAAACTGGTACATCCCCAGCAGGGAACTCTTTAGTCTCCAGTTTGACTTAAAGTCTGTGATTTTAGTTCAGGACTTCTCTGATTCTGTTGCTGCTGTGTTGATTAGATGATGACAACTATGCTCCCCTAGCAGTAGGGGAATAATGGGTGGGTCCTAGTGTTACACCTTGAGGTGTCTGTAACCCATGTTCAGAGTTGTTTGTTTTTTTTTTTTAATGTTTTTCAGCTCTGATATATCTGGATCTGTAAACACTTGTGGTGTTCCACCTTTCAAAACAACATGTGAGCAGTGGTGAGAAAAGTGCAAAGGAATTTTCCTATTGGTAGCCAGAGGAAAAGACTAGCTGAAATGAGATGCTGCAAATGCTCCCTCCCCCCCCCATACACACATCTCACTCCCTTTAACCTCCTTGTTGGGTCTTTCTTCTTTGCACACCACTCATTCACACAAAGAATTTGTGGCAGTTATAATGGGAAACAGCTACCTGACTGATGGTTGGAACAAATTAGCTTAAAACTTACTACTTCAATTTCCCTTTTTTTTCCCCAAAACCCTAATTTCTGCCAGAATGGTTCTAAACTGCCTAGAAGGTCAGCATGACATTCTGAAATTACTGCTGTCCTATGATGCTGAAAGACATACCTCGTGTTTGGAGTTTTTTTAAAGGCACCTCAGCTATTCATTTACCATATTTAGGACTGAATTCATTTTTATCCTTCAGTCCTTTCACATTACACACCAATGAAAAGTGATATTGACACTGAAGGCAATTATAAAACATTTGCCTGAATGGTGTTAATGGACATTTATACAAAGAGACATTTATGCAAATGCCTATTGGACATCAAAATGAAGTCTTGTCTTTTTTAAGACAAGGAGATATATTATGAGATATAATTTTCTCTAAAAAGTCTGCAGTCTCTATTCCAAAAGTTAGTTTTAGTCTTGGATCGTTCTTTGCCTGGGTATTCACTGCTAAAAGCTAGATAAGTTTATGACAGGTGTATTTCTTGTCTCTCTTTCCCTATGTAGAACAACACAGGGACAGTGAAGGAAAACTCAGAACATTAAGAGCTCTGCAACAGTACATATCAGTGAATATATTCATCGGGCAGTCACTTTCTGTCCCAAGGTCACTCTTCGTAATGTATTTGGTGAGAACTGTACTTTGGCACTTATTGTTCTGCAGCTTGTTATGAATTTATCCCGTATGTTAACACAGATGTGTGTATCAACTGCAACTGCTGTGTACCCAAGTCCAGAAAAACAGAGAAAGGCCACTATCTCTCTGTCTGTTTGGGAAGGAATTTTCATAAAGAAGAAATGAAATTTCCAGCTGAAGTTTGCCACAGTTGCCACTATTTGATTAGTTGCAGTGGAGACCTATAATTAGCTCTTATTTAAGAAGGCATATGGCTCCAACAGATGGTAAAGGGAAAAAAGCAAGTTAGATAAACATGGCTATTTGCACAAGATTTTGTGGTCTCCTTTGGTTATATTTTGCAGTACAGTTCTTAGGTTCTAGCAAGACAGCATACTGTTCATTCGAGGAATGTCCACATGCCTTAATGTTCACTAAAAATAGCAAAACTAGCATGGCCTACAAGCATTTAAGAAGTTTGGCAACAGTAGAAGAAATCAGATGACACAGAAACTTAGAAGTTAGTATCTGAACACATATTTGGTGGGGACTCTAAACAGGCATTATATCTCATCTAATGTTACTGGGAATTTCATATGAAATGAATAAGAACAAGAGAAAGTGTGTGTCTGGACAGGAGAGGGTAATCAGCAACTAGGTAGTTTTTGGTTATGTTTCTGACAGTACTAACCAGGAAGATATTTGCAATAAAAATCTCTCAGATTGCAGGGAGGTGGGCTACAGCTAGTCCAAACTGAGATCTTAAAGACTTTACTACGTACACCCATCTATAGCCACCCTCCCCATTCAGCTGCGTGAGAAGACTGTGTGACTGCTGCTAATCCGCTTCAGGGCAAGGGCAATGAGCTCAGCTTAAATTGCCTTCTACTGCGATGTACCAGGAGATGACTTTCCACTCGAGAAGATTAGGAAAGATCACATGAACCAGTGACACAGCTTAGCTGTGTGGGTAGTAACATAAGGTTTGTGGGTAGGAAGGTGTTGATGCTCACAGCTCTTTCTCGAGTGAGAATGCCTTTCATCTGTCTGTGCACGAGTGACCTGGGAGAATGAATCTATCTACTTCTGAAGGTATATGAGATTTACTTGTGTGGGAAACCAAATATAGAGGCTATGGTATGTGTCTTGTAGCTCTGAATTAATCTGAAATACAAATGCTTTGGCGTGCACTATTATTCATAATGAAGTACTTACAGTAAAGCTCTGTTTACAACTACAACAGCTTGGTTTGCCCATGTTATTGAAGAGTATCTCATTAAATCAAAGCTTAGCAGAACCCTGAATTTCCATTTATTTGAGCAGCAATGTAATAATACTTCATTCCTCCGATAGAAAGAGAGATTCAAGAAGTTTCCAGCTACTGAATGATTATCTTGTTTCCAGTGCTATAGCTGTAAAGAGGATAGTTTTGAAGTTAGATTTGTTTTCCATAAGGACATAAGGACTTTTTTTCCCTGACTGTATAATAACTTTCTGTTCATTTTAGACCTCTCGCTCAAAGCTCAGTAAACAGCAGAGAGAATTCTGGAGAAGGCAGGATGTAAACCTGAAGTCATCTTTCAAAAAGGCCATCCGCGCTGATGCTCCCTGGAGTAGTAATTTTATGTTTAGAAAAGAAATATGATTTTATTCTCTTCCCTGTGTAGGGGATAGGAAGTGATGTAACATCTCCAGCAGCAGAGTGCCAAGACTGAGTCGCCATGCTTCCTGCTTCCTTACTTTGAAAAAGTAATCATTTATCTTACTTCTCTGGGTTGAAGAACAGAGGACAAAGTCAGGGTGAATCCTATCTCTGATCTTTGTCAAGCCCTGAAGGTGAAGTGTACCAGAAGCAGAGGTAATGGAGGATTATGAGTATGGCGATTTCCCCTTGTAATTCTCAGCAAAGCTGTAGCAGTCAAGTCCTACAAGATTAATAGAAAAGTTGTATGGGAGAAAATGTGCTTTGAAGGAGGTTTTAATGTATTTTGCCTGGAGAACACAGCTTTTTCACATTTCATTTATGTCTCGTGGTCCTTGTTATGTAGGGTAATCTGACATTATTTAAGGTTATTCTTAGCAAAGTATTCAAAAAATAAAAAGGGGATAAAAAAAAAAGCCAAGGATCTAATTTCAAGGCTTTCTCTGTGCTTCTGGTATCCAATGGAAGCAGAGTTTAAAATAATGCAAAGTGATTTAGTGATGATCATCTGAGCTGTGTATGGTCTCTGTAGCATTATGAGTAAGAACTGTTTCCTTTCTAATAGTTGGTTTTTATTCAAAAACTGTCTAAAATATACTGTCTTTTAGCCTCAGCTCCCACGGCTTTGAAGGTACCCTTATATCATCACTTAGTGCAAGAATTTGAGTTAGGAGCTGTGTGGTTAGGCATTTATTTGTTTTTAAGCCTTGATGTACTAAGTACAAACGGAACTCCAATATTTTGGCATCCCTGCCTATGGCACGGGGTTTGGAGTTAGATGATCTTTAAAGTCCCTTCTAGCCCAAACCATGCTATGATTCTATCATTTCTTAAAGATCATATTATACTTAAGTTCCTAAACAAATCTGGGTCACAGGCAGGGATGCCTACTACCATGAAAAGGTTTGTAGCTTAATATTTATTTATTCTTTGGCAGTTATAGACATCAGAAGGAAGAACAATTGAAAATATAATTATGGAAATAATTTAGCTGTTGAGATTGGAGCATGCTAATCACTTACATGCCAAACAGAATGTAGAGGAGTTAAAAACTGGTCAACCATATTGCTACTAAATAGCAAAGATCCACATGACTTAAGTGGCTCTGGGGGAATCATTCATCATCAAGTCTCTGCTGCACCAAGATCTTGCCAGTTAAAAGTCTGTCCTTGACAGAAATCAGAGGTTGATATATGCACGTGTCATTGCCATTGTTGATTTTGCCAAGGTGAGTTTTATGTTTGTTCGCTCGAGGAAATGTTGCTGTAGAACAGCTCTGAAGCCTCTCAAACCATTTTTAGAGAGGTAAAAATAATAATAATAATAAAAAAGTGAGTACATGATGGTTAGAATAAGGGAGATTTAAATGAAGGGAGATAACAGAGAAATGATGGGAGTAGAGGAAGGAGATTAGAAAGGCTGAGTTGGTATAGCTGGAGATGACAGCTGGGATAACTGGCCAGTGAAGTTTTTGGAGTTAGTCTATCTGGTATATGCACTAGGATCTTGGAAAGGTTGAAAGAGCAGCTCTGACTTGCAGAATACTGTCATGATCTTTAACTATTTTTCCCCAGTAACATTTTCTTTTCCCCATATGAATATCTGCTATCCGAAGGTGTAGGGATAAGATCAGGGAAGCCAAGGCACAGACGGAACTGAACTTGGCAAGGGATGCAACAAACCATGCATTTCAGGGTCCTGAGAAAACTGGCTGATATTGTTGCAAGCCACTCCCCAGCATATTTGAAAATTTATGACAGTCAGGTGAAGTCCCCAGTGACTGTAAAAAGGGAAGTATCACTCCCATCATTAAAAATGGTAGAAAGGAGGGAAAGGAGGACTCAGGGAACTACAGACCAGTGAGCCTCACCTATGGCCTGGCAATATCATGGAACAGATCATCCTGTAAGCAATGTTAAGGCACTTGCAGACAAGGAGGTGATCTGAGACAGCCTGCATGGTTTCAGCAAAGGTAAGTTGTGCTTGACCAATCTGGTGGCTTTCTGTGATGGGGCGACTGCATCAGTTGTCAAGGGAAGACCAGCTGATGTCACTGGGAGAAGAACTCATTGAGAGCAGCCCTGTGGAGAAGGACTTGGGGGTTCTGGTAGATGAAAAATTCAACATGAGCCAGCACTGTGCACTTGAAACCCAGAAGGCCAACTGCATCCTGGGCTGCATCAACAGAGGAGTGGGCAGCAGGGGAGAGGGGTGATTGTCCCCCTCTGCTCTGCCCCTGTGAGGCACAAACAGAGGGGCTTGTTAGGCACAAAAGTTGATTTCATTATCAACAACCACAGAGTACGTCAAATTGTACCTACTCCTAGGAGGCAAAGACATAGTTAAGTGAGATTTGATCTGATCTCACATATCGCTGTAGGGAACTATGGTTCCTGATTGTGTTCTTCATGTCCTGGCGCTCTTTGTGGAAGATGTTAAAACAGATTTTTCTATCCATTGCTTCTGCTTTCCTATAACATCCATATTTACACACTCTGAGATGCTATGAAAAACTAATTTGTTTTATACAGGCTTTTTCATGCCTACCATAGATAGCCCTTACTTCAAGTTCCTTTCTTTTTTAAAATGCCATTACTCAGAAGTCTGCAAAGGGATTGCTAGGGGTGGTATTAGGATGGCAATATATTTCCTGTGGAAGGAGTAGAAAGAGAAGGAGATGCATCAACAGACTTTTCTCATTCCCTTAAATGAACAGCAGTGCAGGACAGCTGTCCTCTTCATGCTTAAGATGGTTCCTACAGCCCTGAGAGCTCTTTCCAGTTGTTTTGAAGGCTTTTTCGACCCAAAGAAGATAACCATTAAATGAAATAGGCTTACGACTAGCTTAAGAAACACTCGAAGTGTCACAAATACATCTCCTAATGAGGAAATTTAGCAAAAGCACAGGTCAATACAGTCTTACCTCTGGCAGTTTCCACACACTACATCCATCTTCCTTGGACTGCACATGAGTGGTGAGCAGTGCAGGCACATCCTAGAGCTGTTGGGGTAACTGAGGTTTTGCTAGAAAGGGGGAGTCTTTGAAGCTTTGCTCTCCTGCCACCCTATGCTTTGTGCCAGAGGAGTGTGTGTGCACAGGTGTACATCTGCTACTTCTTCTGCCAGCAACCAGCTCTAAAGAACGTCAGCCATGCAAACGCCAACCTTCCTGCCACGGTGTCTGCTAGCAGACAAGTTTGTGGGTTTCAAAAGACATGGCTGTCAGAAGGCATCCCAGGAAAAAGGATAAATCTGTAAAAGTTCCCAGGATGATGACAAGGTTTTTGTGGAGCAGGCTAAAGAAGCGCCTGTCTGGCATGGGTACCACTTTGTGAGTGGAAGAAGCTGAAGCAGAGTGGTGCAGCCTGCTTGCTGCCTGCACAACAAAGCACAGGGTGCGTGAGTGAGTCCTGCTGCCTGACGAGCGGCGTCTGCGGGGATATTGTCATCCCCTCTGCTCTGAGGGGCAGGACGCCTGCATTGCCGTCAGCATTGCCGAGATGTCTTCGTGCTGCTGAGCACTCCTCTGAGGGATCTCCTGCCACAGCCTTATGTCATCCTTCAGGAGGTGGAGAAGCAGGCGGCGGCCGTTGAAGCAGGCAGGGATGGGTTTTGCTTAGGGGATGATCAGGCACTCATCTGCTGCAGTTCTCTGCCAGATCTCTGCAAAGCTATATCTGTGTTCTTAAAACTAAGCAATTTTTGGCCCTGTAGTATACCCACACGCACGGATTTGAGACATCCCTAAGCGTAGTAACTTGTCTTTGATTTCGACCTTCCCAACAAGAGAAATGACTCTTTGTGCCACCTTGCAACTCCAGCTCCTAAAGCAATTACACACTAGCAGTGGTCTGTGCAGGAGTGCATTTGAAAAGTAAATGACATTAAACTTTCCATCTTAGAAGAGTACCAGTATATCAATATCCAAATCAAATAACATAAAGCTCCCTTTGTCTGCCAGATAGGAATAAGAATGCATTATAACCCTAATATGATTTTTGCAGTGTCTCTAATATGATGAGATTTAAATTAAAATAAATATGACTGCATGCTTTGAAGAGCTAATCAGGCTGAAACGTTCTAGCCTAACGGGTGTAGCACAAGGAAATAAATGTGCATTTATCTAGGCTGTCTGGACTTATGCAGAGCTATTGTGAAGGATATGAGCTGGGAAGACAACAGCAGAGTGAAACACAGGCTGATCTTGGGTGTGCTTGGTAAAAGTCAGTAACAGGAAAATGATTTGAATGTAGTTTATATCGATAGACCTATGGTCCTGGTCCTGCTAATTAATTAGCACAAGTACTATCATTTTCTAATCAACTCATTTGTTCTCCTCCTTCCCCCTCTTTTTTTTTTTTTTTTTTTTCAAGAAGGTGCTTCTTTGTCTGGAACTATTCCAGTTCCAACAGACAGGTGCCACAAAAACTAATCATTATGATTCATTATTATGACAATTGTTGTCCCAGGACCTTTAGTACTTTTTTTTTTTTTTTTTTAAATCCTCTCCCTTTTTTTTTCCATCCTAAATAAATGTTCCCTCTGGAAATCTTTAGTCCTTTGTCAGTATCAACTCACCAACTTCTGATTGCAAGTTATGTATTCAGCAGCTCTACAAGTTATGCAGCAGTAGCTTTAGCACAGCAGAACAGACCTGTCCTGATTTGAAGCTCTTGACAAACCAGCAGTCCCCAAGACTTCTTGACCTGGTCTTTTATCCTACCCCAGCTCATGAGCTCAAAACAATTCTGCAAAGACCCAAATTCCCGGAAGTACCTCCTGTAAAACTGTTATTCTTTTTAAAAATCATGTACTTGCTGGCTTCCTGATGAAGATCACAGATCTGTCTCTCTTTGAAGGACTGATACCAGTACACCTTTTTTAAGCACACCTCATCAGGAGAGTTCCAAAATGCCATTTGCTAAAGGATTACATTTCAAAAGCTTAGGTCACTACAGAGCTGAATGCTGGAAAAAAAAAAAAAAAAGGTAAAGCTGGCTCTCAATACATTTTGGAAGTTGTTTTTGCTCAGGGGCAATGGAAGTAGAATTAGCAAGTGATTCAGATTAAAAGCCAAGACTCCATTTGAAAGTACCTCACTCGGGTACCCAATTGCTCATTAAATGGTCACACAGGTATTGCAGACTCCTCTGGAAGGAACTCATTGTAGTAAGTGTTGCCTACAATGTAGTTTTGTACAGCTGGGCAAGCCAAGCTCTGTTCCTGTCAGTGACAGAAGATTTAATAAGCAGTGGGCTTCAGGTGAAAATCTGTTTCATTCTAAAGCATGCACCTTTTTCTGTTGGATGAACATCTGTTTTCTTTAAGTGCCATGCTTGGGAACCTGCAATCCACAACAACAACCTGCTTCATTAACATTAATTATTGATAATGCAAGTGTTTAATTAGAAGTGCTAATACAACTGGCCTAGATAATCATAAAGTGTAGGAGAGAAAATAGTCTCCCTGCAGAAATCACACTGGTAGTCTGTCTGTGTTTTGTGCAGGTGATTCCAGCCTTTGCTCGGCCTGCGTGCATGAAAACAACGTTTACAGCAGAATATTTCAGATTTTGTACAGGAACGAAGAGATCATTCTTAATGAAACAATGAACTTCAGAGTACACCTGCTTCTGGATGGTGAAAGGGTGAGTTGTCTTGGGATACCCATAAAAAACAGGAGGGTTGGGATTCCTCTTACCTAACTTTTAGGTGTTCATCACACACATACTTCCATATGAGGTGTAACCATGGGGTTCCTGTGTTGTCACAGGTCAATATTAACTGAGGGAGGTAATGGCAAGGCTTATCTGACCTCTCATCAGTATCTGCCTTAGAAGGAGATCCTGTATTTATCATTATCTCTGTTGATGAGGGTGCATGAGGTCATTTGTTCAGATGTGAATGCCAACACAGAAAACATCTGCATTAGGTCAGACTCTATGCACTGCACCTATCATGACGAGTAGTCCACACCCTGGTTTCCCAGTGGAGTAACTTGTTGGCATACTCCAGTACATCAGTACTAGTGCAGCCAGTGTGAATCAAATGTTATGCGTTGAACTTGGATTTGGGGCCAGAGATACTTGTCTGTCCTTCACTTTGTAACTTCACATTTGAGCATGAAGAGATTTGAAATTTATGTTTTGACTTATTTCAACCCAAACATACCTGGGTTATATCTAGATCTAAATTGAAACAGCTGGAGAACCTAATTTCACATGCTTCCCTTCCCCTCCCACTTTTTTTTTTTTTTTTTTTACATGCAGTTTGATCAATTTATTCCTCCCTAGAACTGTTGTTTTGTGCTCATAGGAAAAAATACTAAGTGCAAGGTTATTAATATTCGTTAGAAAAATGTTCCAACATGCTTAATTGAATATTAATTTTATCCTTCCACAGTGGAACATCTTTGATTAAATATCCCTCCCCTCAAATTACAGCGGTTTCCGCTGTGTTGAGCAGGGATGATTTCTGATGATTTTTGCATTAATATTCAGAAAGCTATGCACCTCACAAAATGAAAGAAATAATCCCATGATATTCCTTGCAGCTAAAACTTGTCCTGACTCATGCACTGTGCCCATCACACCTTTATATAGGAGGTTCCTTGGGAAAAGAACACCTGTCCAATTCTGTACTTACAGAGTGGTTTTACAAAGGGAAAGCTCCATTATCTCTGTGTGATGAAGTTGCTTTGGCTTTTCAAGGGTGTAGAACAAGAGGACAAACAGGTTTGTTCACCCAAAATGCATTTCTGAAGGTATTAAAAAGAGTCAAATGCAAAAATTAAAGGTTTATAAAACTTCTTGCATTTAGCAGGTTCGCACAATTCACTTATGATTAACGCTCCCAGTTCTCTGTTTTCTGCTGTTATATCTTGTCCTCTGTGACTGTAAAAAATCATCATAAATATGGGGAAAAGCAAATTGTGTCACTTAACAGGGCACCCTGCTCAGAATAAAAGCTATTATATTTTCAGCTACCGTTCAGAGCTGGTATTGCATGTCTATCACATAATGTCGGACGCAATTCCTGCAACTGGGCTTTGGAGAAATACCTTGAGTTCAGCAAAGCCTTTTGAATATTGTCTCTGTTCATCACTTCTTAACTTATTTAACACACAGAGTATGCCAGTCCTATGTGTGCCTGTTGTGTTCTGTGGTGGCGTTTTTGGTTGAGAGGCATGAGTATGTTTGCTGCTTTCTCTGTAAATGGGCAAGGCCGTTAGGTTGGGTAATGGGAGTGTTGGGTTTATACGCTCCTTGTAGTTTCTGCTGCCAGAGCTGGCATATTCAAATATTACATCAAGGGAGCAGTATACTTTATCCTCATGGTGCTAGGATAGTTCTGTAGATGAGATAGGCTCAGTACGAAAAAAAGAAAAAAAAAAAAGAATTGCAGTGTGCATGTTCAGATTAGATTTTTTTTTTTTTTTCTGTATAACCCTTGATAAGCTTAAATATGGAAATGTCTTTTTTTTTTTTTTTTTTTTTTGGTGTTATATGGAAGAAGCCTCAATTATCCATCTAGAAGTCACACTGAGCATACCTTTCACCATATAAATGGTTCTTTAAAACTCTGACATTTATTAGATGCCTTTTTCTGTATTATCCCAGAATGCAGCATTCCTTGAATTCATAGGAAACAATATTGCAGGGCTGAGGCAGCCTTTAGTGTTACAAAGTCTAATTTATTTTCATAAGCTTTTGCTTTCATTCCTATTAAAGAAGGAGCACTGCCTTTTTCATCAAGCAGTAAAACAGGTAACTTGTCTCCTTGCTTGCTGGCTCCATTTGGGGACAATTTAGCAGCTGGGAGAGGACAGGGTGAGGCATGCTGGGATATAATGGTATATTAGATTTTGTACTTTCCAGAGAAATTTAAGTGAGATGGGACAGCCAGATGATTCAGTCTGACATCCTGGCTAAACTGTTAAATATTATGGTAGTACATCACAAGGATGCTGGAAACTTCAGTTACAACTTTTATTGCAGCTCTTAGAAACTAAACCAAAAAAAAAAAAGTAAATGTAAACCTGAAAACTTAGAAATAAAAACTGAAATGAAGCCTTTGATTCCAGACTGGTTCAGCAGAAATAGGAGTATTTTGGTTTCTATATGTTCTTTCTTGCATAAACTACATCTACTTTTATATGCAAATACTTTTTATTGAACAGATTCCAAACAGTGTTTAATAAAATGCATCTCCCTATCAGTTCTTTCCGTTGGTGAGAGAGGCAGAGGCTAGAAACCAGCCTGATTTCTGGACAGTGCTATCTGGAGAATTTTGTGTGCTCACAGCCAAATATGGTGTTTTTGGCACAAGCTAAGGGCCAAGGTAGGAACACTGGGGGAAATATAGGCCCATCCCAACGATGAGGAACTTCCCACAAGACACAAGATGGTGTTACAAGAAAGTACAGAGTAATATAAAAGTTATGCAAACAAGGAAGAATTAATCAAATCTGAAAGAACAAAATTAATTTATTTCAGCCTTACTTGATTTAGCGGGGGGGCAGGGGAGGCTGGGGAAATGCATGTAGTTATTTCAAAGAAAGCTTTCAAAATCTCTCTTCAGAACTGTCTTATTTCATTTTTGACTGGACACAAGATCAGCATGTGAAACATTTCACAGAGGTCAGATGTTCTGAATTTCCCTTACTTTATTTAGTTATATGGAATATTAGGGAAAATAATAATATTCCTTCTTTCATACGAATGTATTTCTACAAATAAAGATCTTTATCTCCTCTTTCATGAGTTGTGATTTCAATCATTACTATTGCTGAGAAGTTGAACTTTTTAAAAAACATCAGAAGACCCTTCATAGCTTCTCTGGAAGGCCCACTTCCTGGCTTAGACAGTCAAACATGAATTATATTTCAGAGATTTGTTTTCAAGCTGATTTCTTGAGTAGGTTCATTTAAAACTTTACATCTTTTCTTCAGGGAAAAAAAAAATCTGTTTGTCTATCACACTGTTGGTCAATTACCATTTGTAAATAACTGTGAAAAACACCATAATAGTCCCAGTAGTGCATAAAGGAGCAACCAATATTTCATTTAAGGACAGTATTATTGCATACAGAAGACTGACAAATAAATGATAGAAATCTCAATGTCTCTTCAGTATGAGTTATGGAAAGGCCATTTCATTTTCTCTCCTGTAAAGGATCTTATATACTTTGGTTCTAATATGTGAAGAAAAGTAAAACACAGAGAAGTCTAGCAAGAATCAAAGCTGTATATTAACTTGTGTCATGTAGTTTTTGTATGTAGCTGTTATGTCTGAGGGTTGGATTAACTTCTAGATAGGCTGTGTTTGTGGAGAGCTTTAGATACTCAACTCATGCATAAACCTTTCAATGCTATTTTCTCATGAAGATTCCAGTATAGAACCACAGTCCAGTTTTCACTTGCTTTATTATAAACACATCCTATATATGAAGAAAAACATGCAATCTCTCTAGTGACAACTGTGACATGATTTTATATGGGTTCTTACACTGTGCTGTGAAGTCTAATTTCAATCCACTTGTGGGACTAAATATACCCTATTGTACAGTTGCACAGTAATGCTTGATCCTGTGCAGCTGTGAATACCTCTCAGATACCTGTTCATTGCCTCAGCCTGTTTTGGGCTAGTGTCACTAGCCTTCTGTCTCTGAAGCTATTGAACTTGTTTAAACTCAAGCTAATTTCAGTGACAGTTGCAGGTGCTCAGCAGTACTTAGGCACAGACCCAAAATTTCAACCCTCTGTTGGCAGATGAGGTTTGCTTTGTCTGATGCTCTATACTTGAGATTAATTCCTAGTTTAAATTCAGTCTGTAGCTTCAATAATGATTATTTCTTTTGCAACTGCCAGCAACTGTGATTTTTAGTGACAACAGCTCATTAAAAAGGAAAAAGTCTTTTTTTTGCTGAAAGACATACTTCCAGATGTTTTGAGACAAACACAAAAGAGAAGGCACATTTTCAGTAAACAGAGGCTGGAATTTTCTTCTCACATCTCAGTGCCTGTGATCATGCTAGAAGAAACACCATATTACTTTGGAAGGGTCTACATTTTACATTGATTTTTTCAACAAAGTACAGCCAGTCCTTGGCTCTAATTTATCTTGCTTCCACAGAAAAAGGCACACTGCAGATGGAGTTTCAGCTTTGGGAAATGTAACTAAACATGTTCTAAGCTATGTATTTTGTGGATCCTACCTGTTAGAGTGGATTAGATGCCTCTGACATTGTCTTCAGTATATTTTTCGTATATTATATTAAGAAGGTGCTAATGTGCTGGAGAAAGTAGTCAATTTTTCCTAATTTAAGCCATTTAAAATTTGAATATATCAAGAGCAAGGTATTTGTCCATGCTCCATCTGTTGTCAATGGAAAGAGACAGGCACAAACAAATCAATTATCCTTTGTAGATATGAGCTTCAAAATGGGTCATCTCACTGCATGTGTGTACTTGTTGCTTTCCACTGACAAAAGACCAAATCTAGATGTCTCACCTTACTTTTTTTGTGTCTAAATTAGGGTAAAAAGATGTTGTCTCTGTACTACTTGATCCCCAGTGTGCAATTCTGCTTTTCCACCTACGTTCCCATATTTTTCCAGTGTACTATGGTGCACAGCAAAGGATACTTATACTCACAGAAAAGGAGTATTTTGATAATTGAGTGATTTTCTGTTCACATTTCCATTTATGTTGATAGTAACAATTTTTTATTTTATTTTTATTCTACTAAACATACATTGCTGTGGAAGAAAAGACATCCCAAAAGAATAAAACACAGTTTTGGGCAGCTTAATCCCTCTTCCAGTCTAATTTAGTTATTTCCTTAGGTTATAGTTACTTCAGCTGTGCCAAGCTGGAACTGTTTTCCAATATTGACTTCTCCAGGTTAGTGTAATGAACTGACAGCTGTCCTCATGTGCTGTCTCACAAAATCCAATCCAATATTTCACTGAAGGTACCAGTGAGTCAATTTATTAGGAAAAATCATCCTCCTTTGTCTTCACTATTGTAGGTGCCAATTTATAAAGATAACTTTGCCTTTCTCTTTTGTAGGTGGAAGATGCATTGAGTGAGGCAGACTTTCAGCTCAAGTTGGACCTGCACTTTACTGATAGTGAACAACAGTAAGTGCTGTTTTAAAGCTCAGTTGGTAATGCAGGGTTTATTCAATTGGGAAATGACTTTGATGAAGTGAGTCCTTTTGAAAAAGGATGTCTTTGATATGTCTTTCCTTTTCCTTAGTGTTGTCCTTCTGTTTCTCATCTCTATTTGAAAAGTGTGTCTCACACTCCTCTATTAATGAACAACATTTTTTCTCTTTTAAGTGTGAGTTTTAAGTGTTGCTCTATCTCTACTCTTATTGAAGTCAAAGGAAATATCATCACTGACTTCCATGTGAAAGGGGCTGCTGTTCAGGAAAGCATTTATCTCAGGAGACAACTAAAGGCTGAAGATATGTGTATGAGCATGTTGAGTGCTTTTCTTGTGAGAGAAAACCAAAGCGGTCTTGATATTTTAGGAGGAAAAAGTCTTCCCATTGACTTTGATCTCTTCCCACTGCATTTGATTCCAAAATCTTGGTGAAATGGAAATAGCAT
This sequence comes from Anas platyrhynchos, assembly GCF_047663525.1. Taxonomy (NCBI): domain Eukaryota; kingdom Metazoa; phylum Chordata; class Aves; order Anseriformes; family Anatidae; genus Anas; species Anas platyrhynchos. The sequence continues at coordinate 8,378,710 of NC_092620.1, read as the reverse complement.
CTGTTCCTGAGACATAGCAGTAAGTGTAATCCTAGACCTTATTCAACCTTGCTGAATCATAGAAAAGGCTTCTGATGACTTCAGCAGCTGTGTTTCATGTGTTTTTATTCATATCCAGAAGCATCTTAACAAATTTCTAGGCATGTGTTTCCTTTATCTTCAAGACACAAGTGAAACCTTGTTCACAAAAGCAGGTGGGACTGGACCATCAGTCACCAGCTGAGAGAAGAAACATAAATGAAAGCCAAAAATAAAAAAGAAATGCAACTTTCACATTATTGTGAAATTGTGGCATAAAGCATACATTTCATTTTTGTTATCATTTGAATGATTAATCTGGTTTACTTTAAACAAAAGCAGTGGTATTTATAGAAAAGTATTCTGCAAACCTCACTGAAACATTGCTTGGGACGACACCATACTCAACCAAGACATTATAGCTTTTCTTAGCTCTGGAAAGCAATTGACTTACATCAGAAGTGTCTTTAATGCTGTAAAATAATTCTTTTTTTTTTTTTTTTAGGAATGACTTGCACTTTGGGAGGATGTAGTTAGGCCTGGTCTCAGATCTACATCTCATTCTTATGCTTTACAGATGTCTTGGATGTCATATGGCTGACTGCACACTAAGAAAGCTGTTCTAGGATAGTTATAATCAACGATAAAACCCAAAGCATTGGGTTTTATTTACTGAAAATAGAAGAAGCTAGTGCTAATTGTATAATTTCTCTGCAGTTACTTAACCTACTCGTTTGCCTGACCTCTTGCAAAAAGTTTTTCAGAAGATCAGCTATCTAGAAAGGTACTCTGAATATGTTCAGTGCTCTGACACAGGACTGCTTTTACCTCTCACAGATTGCCTAAGGAAAAATAGATTGGTTGTACACTAAAAATCACAATTAGTGATCTTTTCTAGCTATGAACATTCAAGCAAGCTGAGCACTTTGCTAACTGCATATCACTTGGTTATTTATTAGTTCTTGTTGATTCCAGAACTAGTATATAGGTAGACAACAAGGGTGATCACAAAGGGAAATTGGATCTGCATTATATATCTCTTTTGTTCATTATATTTTTACTTATTATTTATATTTATTATATTTGTATTTACACTAGACATAAGTACAATTCAAGATACTCATCAGTTATGTAAGCTCTCTTGAAGCTGTGAATGTTACCAGGCAGTGATAAAAATTCAGCTCAAGCCACCTCCCAGACTGCTGCTTGTATCACGTTATAGGCTGTGACAACTCAAGCTTTCACTAATCCTTGTAAACCTCTTTCTCTTCCAGGCTGAGAGATGTTCCAGCCATTCCCATGATCAGCAGCCGTACACTGTGTCTTCACTTCCACCCCCGGAGAGGTCTGCACCACCATGTTCCTGTCATGTTTGACTATTTTCACCTGTCAGTGATATCCGTCACTGTGCATGCGTCACTGGTAGCATTACACCAGCCTCTGATCAGGTAAAGGACACAGAAATGTCTCATGAAAGGCAGAGGAGATCCCTCTTCTGAATACATTTCCTTATTGTATAAGAGAAGCAGAGATCATAATTTAATTTCAGTTGTTTTTTTTTTTGTTATGGGCTAGGATTCTGGAGACTGGATCCAGCCTCTGACACAGGTTCCTTTCTTTGATAAGACACTAAGGGCCTGACCAAAAAACAGCAGTCTGCAGAATTTCAGGGAGACTTGATCTCTCTAGTCCCCATCTGTAACAAGAGAATGGTGAAATTTCTTGCCTCCTCCTTGTCTGTCTTTCATCTTTAGTCCAAAAGCACATAAGAACATTAATATATATTTTTTTCTGTTGTTTTGTAAAGCATTTTAGACAGTAGGTCTCTAATCTCATTTCTGACCTCTGGGTATTAGCATAATTCATAACATGACTGGAAGGAAGCATGCATGAGTCAATACTGGATAAGCCTCTGTTGATTTTTTCCCTTGTAGCATCATCTGATTTAACCATGGAGCAGTGTAATACTAACTGCCATGGGGCCTAGGTGTGATTTATGTTATCTGATTCGTAAGGACATGAAAATAATTCAGAACTCCTTCAAATAAAACAGGACTGGAGGTCAATATCCTCTAATATTTAGAACAGGCAAGGGGAAGCAAAGGTCTTTCTGGTAATTTACTTTCTGTCCAATCTTGTCATCACATGAGATAAAGAGTGCTGAAAGGGAGGGAACTCCTTGGGTCCTGGAACAAAATGCAGTGTTCAGTGTTGTTCAGACCCTTTTACTCTGGCAAGGCCTTGCTGTTTACCAAGCCTACATTGAGTTTGACAAATACTGAGTGACAACCACTGTGTGAGAAAGAAAAGACAATTCTCTAGACTCTCTTCTTTTCTTAGATTTCCTATTTTGACTTAATATATCTTTTCTTCAGTTCTTCATTTGTATAAATGTATGGTGCCATTCAATGAATTAAGATTGTAAGAGTTTGAGTAGTGACAGAGATGTGAGTTTATTAGTACCTCAGACTGCAAAATCTGTCTTTTCTTCCTCCACTGAGATGCAGGTAACTGCTGTTGTGACTTTCCTGCTATGTAGATTTTTAAAATAGTGAATTAAATTGTAGCAGACTACTCCTAACCAGATCTTTCTGCTCAGATAATTTATCCATTGTTCTACTATACAAAAGGGTGGAAGAGCAATAGTTATCAGGCTTAATGACTGTTTTCAGTGCTTTGTTATCCTCTAATGAATGGGGTTTCAGAGAGTTGTTACTGCTATTACACATAAATTGCATAATGAGCAACTGTTCCAGATTATTATAGCTTTCAAAATATGATTTTGTGGACATTTATGAAATATACAATATTTTTACTTAGTGCAACAAAATGAAGATTTTTGACAACACAATGCAGAGTTTCATTTTCTTAAGCCAGTAAAATCATTTTGAAGTGTCTTGTTAAATTTTCAAAACCCGAAGAGTATCATGTGTTCTCTAAATATAAACCAAGGTGAACAGTATAAAAGAAATGTCAGTGCCAAACATCCTGAAACAAAACCAACCCACAAAAACCTACTTGCTTTTCTCTCATCTCAGAGATTACTTGTTTAGCACTGGTCAATGGGATTTACTGGGAACATGAAAAAAATGTAAAAGCACATCTTTATTTTGTAGCACAACAGAGCCCAAATGATCAGAAAGCCTTTCTGACACATTGTAAAAATAAATAAATAAATAAAATAAATGCATGAGTGTTACATTAGGTGGGAAATATATACATATATACTATGTTTTACGTTGCCAACTTAAACCATCCTGTTGTCTATGTATTTTATATATATATGTACATTCAAGGGCCATGTGCCCTGGAAGAGTACAGAAACACTGTCTGGATGTGCAGGGATGGGATCAGGAAAGCCAGGGCACTGACAGAACTAAACTTGGTGACGGATACAAAGAATAACAAGAAGGGGTTCTACAGGTACATTGGCCACAAAAAAAAAAAAAAGACTAAGGTGAGCGTACTGCCTGTGAAAAATGAAGAAAACTGGTAAAAACAGGCGAGGAAAATTAAGAAGTACTTAACAACTTCTTTGCTTTGGTCTTCACTGGTGATCAGGCTTCCCACATCTCTTGAGTCTCCAAACCTCTAGATGGGTGTGCAGAGTCCCTCCCACTGTAAGTGAAGAGCAAGTTCAAGATGTCCTGACACAACTTAATTTCTACAAGTCTATAGGCTTTTATGACATGCATCCCAGGGTCCTGAGGGAATTGGCTGATGTAGTAGCCAAGCTCCTACATAAATGAATTTCATCATAACTGAAAAAGTGTAACAGTCAGGTGAAGTCCCCAGTGACTGGAAAAAGGGAAACATCACTCCTATTTTTAAAAATGGAAGAGAGGAAGACCTGGGGAACTACAGACCAATAAATGTCTCCTCTGTGCCTGGTATTATCATGGAATGGATCCTCTTGGAAGCAGTATCAAGGCACTGGCAGGACAAGGAGGTGATTTGAGGCAACCAGCATGGCTTCAGCAAGGGCAAATCATGCCTGACCAATCTGATGGCCTTCAGTCAACAAGAGAAGACCAACCAATGTCATCTACTTGGACTTCTGTAAGGCCTTTGACACAGTCCCACACAGCATCCTTGTCTCTAAATTGAAAAGATATGGATTTGAAGGGTGGACCATCTGGTGGATAAGGAATTGGCTCAATAAATGTTGATCAGTTAGAGTGGGTCCAGAGGAGGGCTACAAAGATGCTCAGAGGGCTGGAGCACCTCTCCTCTGAAGAAAGGCTGAGAGAGCTGGGGCTGTTCAGCCTGGAGAAGAGAAGGCTCTGGGTAGACCTCATTTCAACTTTTCAGTAAAAGGGACTTATAAAAAAGATGGAGAAGGACTGCTTACTCAGATAGGACAAGGAGGAATGGTTTTAAACTAAAAGAGAGAAGATTTAGATTAGACTTTAGAAGAAAATTCTTCACTGTGTGGTGAGGCATTGGCACAGGTTTCCCAGAGAATCTGTGGATGCCCCATCCCTACAGGTGTTCAAGGATGGGGCCTTGGCTAATCTGATGTAGTGGGTGGTATCCCTGTCTATGGCAGGGGGGTTAGATTAATATGATCTTTAAGGTCCCTTCCAACCTAAGCCATTCTATGGTTTATTTCTACACATATTTGTACACTTATATCTAAGATAAAAATTCTAGACATGCTCTATAAAGTTCACAAATTATGTGAAGTTGAAATTTACTTCTGTCTTGAAGTTGTCCTGGAAAACAACTTTGCCTGAAACACAGATATCTGATCACATATCCCCTGTGGACTCAGCTTTTCATATTTTATTAGATCTGTTGGCAAATTATACATTCTTCTCCAAAGTTCTTCCGTGTTGCCTGTATTTGAACAGAGCAACCCGTAGGGAAAACAGCAGGATCGATTCAGGCCCTTCCCTGCTGGGTAATATTCACCTTCAAAAAGCTCCCACAGCGCAAAACTTGCCAGCATGCCTCCATTTACTCCTATTTATTTTTTTTATTTTATGTTTTTGAAAATTAAAATTTTGCTATCAGTGTCTGTCCTGGTTAATAATTCCTATACTGTAAATATTAGATTTGGTACTTCGAACCCTTCACTTCTTACAGAACTGAGAAAAAGTGAAATTCTGGATTATGGAATTCTTTTTAGGACCCTGCATGGAAATTTTGTGAATCAGCTTTTCCAATGATCATACCCTTCAGCTTTGTAATGGGGTCCTTATTTGTGGCAAATGCTAATGGCTTTATGCATTTCCTAAGGAGGTGAGAGCCTGGATAAAAAGTTGATGAGGCAGAACTAGAGTCAATTCAACCCTGTAATCCCCCCAGAAATCGTATTTGTTCCAGGTATGGGATGATGAGGAACAAAGTGGGATTGTCTTGGTCTTCAATTCCTCTCTTGGCTCTCTGGACAGCTTTATCGCTTTGAGATGCTGCTGCTGAGCAGCAGAGAAAGAGCTGGGTAGCTTTGACTTCTCCTTACAGAGCACCAAGCTAGAGCTTGGTTAAAAATTCCCACTTTGACATTTAGGGTCCTTTGACTTTTCAAAAAAGCACCCCACAAGCAGCTAGGGAAGCTGGACCACTGGAGGCTGAGTCCAAATTTTTGTATTTCCAGGCAGGGGTGCAATAATAAGGGATAGGCTGGAGAGTTGGCTGGTAAGGAAACCCATGAAGTTCAACAAAGGCAAATTCAGGATCCTTCACCCCAAGGAACAACCCCAAACACCCATACAGGTCAGGAGGTAACCTGCCTGAAAGTAGCTCTGCAGAGGGACCTTGGAGTCCTGGTGGCCAGCAGCCAGCCCATGAGCCAGCAACCTGCCCTGGCTCAGTATCCTTGCGTGCATTCAGAAGATTGTTGCCAGCAGGTCAAGGGAGGTGATCCTCCCCCTCTACTCAGCCCTGGCGAGGCCACACCTATAGTACTGTGTCCAGTTCTGGGCTCCCCAGTACACGAGGGACATGGAGTGAGTCCAGAGGACCTAAATTAGACAAGGCAGTTGGAGAAGAAAGGTGAGGAGGATCTCCCAGTTTGGACACCAGTTTTCTGTTTTGTCTTTTGTATATATCAGTTAGGTTTCTGGCCTGAGACATTGACTTTTCCTTTAGCTCGCTGTCGTTGGCTTTGCAACTGGCCCCGTTTATAAATGAAACGAACAGTTTAGCACAGCATCAGTACTTAGAAAAAGAACTTTGCTCCAGCTTTGTTCAGACCTCAGTAAATATTTCTTCTTTCCTTGGGACACATCCATCTCTGTGGTGTGCAGATCTACTTAGTTTCAGGCATGCTGCATGATCAGTTTCTTTCTTATACTGGACTTCTGTAAGAAACAAATAGCAAGAAGCATGGTTATGTGCTTCATTAATTTCATAGACCTTTTGGCCACTCCTTCCCAAGAGGAGTTAACATAAATTATTGTTTATAAGTATATATATAAAAATGCCCTACATGTTCTATTTCCTTTTAAGCAGCATGGCCAGTAGGATCAGACTGTCACTTCTGCTGCAAGTTTATCCAGGGACATCACATGATTTGTACTTTCTTCCCTTGAAAGCTTTTGGGAAATTTAAGTGCTGCGTTTCACCACCAGACTGGTACTATCTGTACAGATTGGGTCTCCCCAAAGCCATGCTTTGTCTAAGGATCAGCTCACTTGATGGCCGCAGCATCTGCAGTGTTATTTTCTGTGGCTCTTGGGCTTTAGCTGAAAACATTTTCAATCTGAATGAAAAAAAAATAAAAAGTCAAGATTTGAGAATGCTGCAAATAAGCGAGTACCTCCTTCACAGGCAGCTGGCAAACCTGATTTCTCTTGTTTGCATAAGAAAAGGATTTAATTTCCTCAGCTGTTTGGATTCTCCTCAATTTTTATCCTCTCCCCCAGTTTCACACCTACATCTATGCGGAAAGCAATGTAGACTTCAGAGTTGTGACTTGTTAACATTAAAATCTTTTTTTTTCCCATATCCAAATCACTGAATAAGAAACAGTAAATCTTCATGGTGGCATCTGAGATGGGGAAACAATATAGTACCCCTTTTGCAAGCAATGAAACCACGATGCAGATACTGAATTTTGTAGTGCCCTGAGTTTGCTCTGCTGTGGCAAGAGGAAGCATAATCAAAGGGACATTGAGTATTTAAAGGTTTCAGCCCTGACCTAATTCAGCTGTGCTCCACTGCACTGAGGAATCAGGCCAACCCTGGCCATCCTTGAGTAATTTTATCATGACTACAACCTTTTATTCTCAGGCATCCCCCTGTTCCTTCGAAGCACCATAACTGATATATCTGTGTGATATACATACTGTTCTACCCTGTGCACCTCAATTCTGGGTGCAGACTATGCAGGTCAATATTTCTACAATTGTGAGTGTAGCTGGCACCTACTTATGGGCAGCTTATATCTGATACAGATGTAATCCTGGGTAGCAAAGGTCATGACTTACTTTTCCAGTAATCTGTAGAAAGAAAATTGAATATTTATCCAGGAGAGAGCTATTGCTTCCATAACTTGTTTATTAAATAATAATTTCATATTTTTTTTCTCTAAGAATTCTTGCATAATAGCTGCACAATTGTTCCTCTGAATTTTGTTTTATTTGTTACTATTTATTATGCATCTGCAAAGAGAAACTTCCACTTTGACATGCCATCCTCTTGAGCTACCAGCCAAGAAGTCATTTAAGGAAAACACCCGACTATTTTTGAGTCAAGCTTTCATTAAAACAAAACTAAAGTAAACTAAATGAAGCCACATAAATAAATATCACCACCTGACTTTGCCTGATTTCAAGTTTTATAGCAACTAAAGTTAAGTTCAGGGCAACTGAACCAGCATTTTCCAGCAATCAAAATCACTACAGGTTTCAAACCAGTTTGCACCCTGACTCTGTTTGGGATCCAGGGACAAATATCTGTATCCATTACTAATGTGATTTTAATATTTCTTAACAGTCTTACCCAAGAATGTCAGAATATTCTACAGTCACTCATTATAACCTTAGTGAAACTTCTTGTGTAAGATAGCTAGGTGAGCACAGCCTGCAAATATCCAACTGTTATTCTCACAAAACAAATAACAGATCACCCATGTATTCTATGGCTGTATGCCAGCAGTAATTTGCCACAAATAATTTGCTATATTAATGTGTTGAGTTAAAACAGTAAGGGAAATTGGTGTTGTGCAATGTATATTTTCCTGTCTGTGGGAAGCAGAAGTTTGTGGTGAAATGCAAAGTGGTGCTGCCAGTGGAAGATGTAGTTATGTTAGTGTTTGATATATTGTTACCACTATGGAACTTGCTTATAGTTTTCATTTTTGAAATCAGTGATATTTTATCCATAAGAGACTCAGGGGAAAAAGACAGAGTGATTTTTTTTTATAGAATGTGGCCTAAATAGGATGCAATTTCCCGTCGTGAGCTTCCACTCTGGTTCAAACATAAGACTATAATTTCTTGTAATTGTAAATGTGAGGGTGCTTGTTTGTTACAGTTTTACTAATTCATATGCATGATAATTTTTTTTTGTGAACATTCAGACTCAAATCTGATAACAGATAACTTTTTTCCCATTCTGCTGAAAATTACAAGTTGTGAAGCATTTAAATTTTGCTTACCGAGAGAAAAAAAAAGTCTTCATCTTTAAAATAATGAATGAAAAATTAAATGTGAATAAAAGAAAAAATAAAATTAAAGTTATTTCATTTGGGGAGCATTTTAATGTCAAATAATATATTTTATTTTATTAAAATGTCCTAAAGCATTTATTCTGAATTTCTTCAATAACACATCTAATTAATATTTATCAATGACAATCCATTCCTTGTGCTAGGGAACTGTCATCTCATTTATATGTTAAAGAATTGTCCACAGAAGATAAAAACTAGGGAATTTAACATTTTGTGCGGTGCAAGAACTAAAAGGTACCATATTCAATTCTGCAACAGCAGGTCAAAACAAGCATGAAGCGCAGCACATATTACAATGTGCAATTAATTCCAAAAAGTTATTACAGAGGTCAAAAGTAAAAATCAAAAAGGCATGGACACAAATTCATGGAAGATAACCATGACTGCTGGAAATAGTTGCCTAAATATAACCTCTGAGTCAGAAAGTTCTTAAATTTTGATTGCTATTAGCTGGCAGGTTATACTACTGGAAAAACGGGGTTTTTCGAGGACAGTTCATTATTATATGTGTCCATAGATAGCTGCTGAAGGAGCTGTGAGACTCTTCTGATGGATAAAGATATCTCATTATTAAAATCATCAAACGAACAGTTCAACAAAAGCTAAAATAAATTGTTTCTTTCACTGAAAATAATAGTGCTGCACACATGTTCATTTACTTTGACATACACACATGAACTCCTTGACTTCTTTATCCTGACTGAATAAAAGCTAAGGTTAGCATATAGGATGAGGTTCTAAATGTTGATGTTAGATTAGTTCTATTAAGTAGACGGTTCAAAAGGACGCATAAATAACCAGGGTTCAATATTCATACAAATGAGCATGGTTTCTGGAATAAATGGAAAAAAATAATAAATACAGTAAGCAAAATATTAAAAGAACCTGCTTTTTATTGCTAATTAAAATTGTCCTCAAGTTTTTTGGACTCAGTGCCTCCTTTTCAGTACAAACCCGCATTTTGAGGGCTCAAAGCCTCCTTTAAGGACCTGCAGCCTCTTTTCAGGGTTCAAGTTCTCATTTCAGAATCCAAAATATCATTTTAGGATGCCAAGACTTCTTCTTTTTTTTTTTTTTCTTTTTTTTTTTTTTTCAGTACAACCCCAACCCCCCCCCATTTGGGCCCCAAGGTCTTGCTCTACAGCTTCCTCATGAGGGGAGCAGAGGGGCAGGCGCTGAGCTCTGCTCTCTGGGGACAGCGACAGGACCCGAGGGAATGGCATGGAGCTGGGACAGGGGAGGGTCAGGCCGGGTGTTAGGGAAAGGTTCTGCACCCATGAGGTGATCAGGCACCCCAGGGTAGTGATAATAGCACTGAGCCTGCTGGAGCTCAGGAAGTGTTTGCACAGTGCTGTCAAGACACATGGTCTGATTTTTGGGTGATCCTGTGTGGAGTGATAAGTTGGACTTTATGGTCCTTGTTGGGTCCCTTCCAACTCAGTATTTTCTATGATTCTATAATTATGTGCTTCAAAAGGCATTAGGGGAACCTCAACAATCTGTAAGCCTTCCAGTTAAACTTTTCCTCAACAGACAGATGACATTTTGGCAGGTTTCCCAAAAACGGTTTTTGTTTTACAGTGCTATGTGGGATCAATTTCCATAAAACCAACAGATTAAAATCCCTTCTCTGCTGTAAAAGCGAAAGATAAATAAATAAAAAAGGCATTAAAAAGTGCTTTTCTCTCCCTTAAAACCTTTGAAAGCTTTGCGAATATTCAAATGATGAGTTTTTCATGGGCAGGCGACATTTGTTTAAGCTTCTCTCTGATACCACAGCAATCATTTTTTATTTCTGCTTCCTGAGCCTTTCCAATAGACCAGGGCAGACAACATCACCCAATAACAGCTGAAATTATTCTGAGCAGCATTTATCTCTTGGCTCTTCATAATTGCTTTAGTTTATTTATTTATTTGTGCCTTAAATTTAGCATGTAGGAAATAACATGGGAAGACTTCCTGCTGCTTAAAAGCAGCCAACTGGAAATTTCTTGGATCACATCAATTAATATACATAAACAAGCTCAGATATATGCAAAAGCTTTCTACACCATCCTCTCCCTTATGAGATGTTCTTTTTGTCAGTATATGAATGCCTGAGGATATATAAAAAAATAGCAGTTTTGACTTAGAGAGGAAGCAGGGATTTGTGATCAACCTGAAAAATTTCAGTTCCTGATTTTGCTTGATATTAATTTTCTGTTCTTCCAAAAGTTACTGAGTTTCCCTTCTTTTCAAAACCTCATTTTTTACTAAGTCATAGGAAGTATTCCTGTACCTGTCTTTTGTTTTGTGTCCTTACCATAAGACACCTTTAATTTGTTGTGTTTCTGTACAACAGCCAACACTCGCATCTATCATTAAAACTGAAAAAACTGTAGAACTGCATGAAGTATGGCTGATCTGAATTGACATGGCCACATGATACACATCGACATAGGGGAATAAGGCTGGAAAGTTCTGGCAGGATGAGTAACACTGCCCTGTAGCCTTTGTTACTGGCACTTTATGGTTTTAATTTGTGTGTGTTTGTGTGTTCCCTATCTTGGAAGCTTTTGTTCTTCCAAGGACAACAGGTCTCCTGAACAGGAGTTATTTGGGATAGCTGGCTGCGGTACAACATCTCACAGTGGATGGTGATCCCAGCCTGAAAGCTATAGCACAAACTCAGTGGCATTACGTGTGCATTGATTAAGAACAGCAAATTTGGTGGATTTTTTTTTTTTTTTCTGTGCCGTTCATTATTTCATTTCCACTTTTGTTTGCATGCTTTTTTTTAAGAACTATTATAATTGCCTGCATTAGTATTTAGACTCAGTAATTTCACTCACTGTATTCTCCACAAATAGCCTGGTTTCTCTCTCTAAATCTTGATAAAGTTTTTGTGCAGCACATTATCACAGGGACTAATAGTGGAGTTTATCTCACCTAACCTTAGTTGTTTATGAGACAGTCATCCTTGCCTCCCTTTATAGTCCACAATTAGAAGTAGCACTTCGAGGGTGAGATTCATCTGACCTATTTGATACGACTACTTTAGAAAGAGATGACTCACTCCCTGGATATGTCTATTCCTCTTCAGAAACTATAAAGGCAGCCTACATCATTAATGAGGATGTGGACATTGGGTCAGATTAATCCCAAATAAGATCCCTAGCTATGAATCATGATTCTGGTGGGTTCAAGGCTGAATAGGCTCCAATAAAGGTGTTCCACTATTAAGGGGTTCATCCTATAAGACAGGAAACGTGCAGATATGGTCAGAAGGGAACACTGTAGCCATGAGTCAGCACTGAGAGGTAATGACCTCAACAGTAAAACAACTTAAATCCTGTCAGGATTCTGAGGAAGGTTTGAATAAGAATTACATTTCATATGGCTATGGGAGAACATGTCCAAGAAAACAAACTGCTCCCAGTAAAAAGAAATGCAGGTTTGTTTGTTTGTTTGTTTGTTTTTCATTATAATTCTAGAGGTTGATGCCCTGGGACAGTGAGAACTGGGACCTGAGCTTCCAATTAGTACTAAAAGATTTGGATGAGCTATAAAGGATATTGATAATTAACATAGATAATGGATAATTCAAACAGGAAGGGTGATATGGTTAAAGCCAAAGAGAAAGATGCCTTATCGATCAAGATGCAAGCTGATGAGAAGTTGGATGAGAGTGTTATCTATGTAGATGGAAAGTTTGTGTTGTTGATATGTTAGTCTGGAAAAAGATCTGTAAGACAACAAAGGAAGGACTGAGGATAACACCCAAGCAATTGGACTGAATGCCAAGAAATAAGGCTCCATTCACATAATTTTAGCCAGTACATACTGGACAATGTTCATTTAATGAGGGAAACATGGTGTCTGGGCTTATGGTGTCAGCTTGAAATAAATAAACAAATAAATACCGCAAACCACAAATAAATACCTGCATTAGGAAGGAAAAGATTCTTCTGTAACATTACTGCTCTGATTATTTTTATTCTCATTTCTTCTTCTTTTAGTTTTGCTCGTCCAGGGAAAGGATCATGGCTTGGTAAAGGCAACCTGGATGCGGGACCAGACCAGTCCAGTATGTCATTAGAAAATCTAGTGTTTGGAGCTGGCTACTGCAAACCTACTTCATCAGAGGTAAGGAGGGGGGGACCATAATACCTCACTTCCATTTGGTCACACAACATCTGTGTTATCTTGGAAGAATGTTTGTCTCTAGTACAGAGAGTTTCTTTAAAGAAGAACCCTTCAAACATTTCTGTATGAACTACCTGGCACTTGGATACACAATTTGTGGATGTTCAGACCCCACCTATACCAACCATCTCAGAAAAATTCGGGATGTGTGGATATTCCCCTGATAAACAATGGACTTATAAGGTTGAATTCACTTAACTAGATGTCTGCTTTAGGGTGAAATTCAGTAAAAGATCCTTGCTTTGCAGGCAGAGGAATTGAGTCATTATTAAGGATGCTGTAATTAGCAGCAGGTCAAAGCTGGCATCAGGAAGGAAACCTGGAAGGGTTTATGTCTGAAATATCAAGGAATGAGTACTGTGTATGTTGCTGAAGGGATGTTATGTACACTGCCTTACTCAAGGCAGATTTCTTAGTTAGTGTTTGCCTTTGATCTTACTACTTACTGCAGGGGATGAGCAGAGCTTGTGCAATTTTTAGTACAAAGTTGCTTGTTTGGAAAATAATGAATAATTGGATTTTGATTGGAGGAAAGTGCTAGCTTTGGGGTGTTTCTTTTGTTATTTATTTATTTATTTTGGTCAGAAATATTTCCTCAGATCTAGAAATATCAGATCTAGATATTCAACCAAGAACACTGGAATCATCACATTGTTGGGAAACCCTGATTCAAAGATTCTGATTAACATGCTGCCCTCAACTTCCCTCAAACTTTCCTGTCAGAGCTGTTCTCTTCTACATAAGTATTAAAAACGTGCTAGCCTAAGGCAGTTGGTGGAGAACTGTCAGAACAGACTGAGAGAATGTTTGGCCTGAGGCTGCCATCTGAGCTGTTGGGTCACATTATGCTGTTGGCAAACAAATTGACCTCAACCTATGTCTCTCTGGTAAACGTTCCCATCACATGGCTTTAAATAACTGATTCAAGTGTTTATCACTGTATGTCTCAGTACATCATACAAGAGAGATACTTTGGAGCATGGTTCCTACTTTTCATTATCCTCTTGTCAAATCTATTTTTTAAGATGATAAATGGGAAAAACTAACACACCACTCCCATTTTTTATTCCAGTCTCCATGGAAAAATCCTAGTCTATTGTTGATTAGGAAACTTTATTTCCTTCCCAAATATTTTCCTTGGCTGCAAAACTTATTTTCTGTCCATCTCCATTGACTAATCTTCTTTGACTAGAGACCTTTATTTATTTATTTTTAAATGGCAGCACAATTATTATCCTAGCAGGTGACCTATTAAATGCTAAAGTGAAAATACTGTATCATGAACCAGCTTTAGCACTCTGCTTCACTGCAGGTCATCTGAACGTCACACTGAACAATCAGAAATATAATGTTGTACACTCCACCTCCGCATGGTCAGATGTGTGTTTGCTTAGCCTGAGAAACATGTATATGGAGAGAGAGACAACTGTTCTTGATCTGAGCATTTTAATGTAATAGACCGTGATGGCCTTTTTGCACATACTATATTTGATGCATGATAATGAATGAAGACTACTTCTCTTCGTTCATGTAAAAAATACAAATTAGGATCTAGAAAGGGAACTGCTGTGGAGGTAAGCCTAACATCAACTGAGGGCATTTTGACTAACTGCTATTTTATGTTGAAGTTTATATTAAACATAACTAATTACAGGAAGAGAAGTAATTTTGTTTTGTGCTGTGTTGCAACACTTTATACTCGGTCCAGTTTACTTCTCTGAACAACTGCAAAGATTTCTTTCCAGGTTGTTTGAATGTGTTTGTTAAAGATAATTTTAACTGGATTGTAGACTTGTCCATCTTTCAGGAATTATGTAGTCACCTTCAGTGGAGATTAGAATAGATTCCACCCTTTTCATTACACAAAACCCCCAGAACTCTCTACTCCTCTTTGTATATTTTTGGTCAGACCTTGTCTATTGTGTGTCCAAATCAGTAATTGGTAAATACCTTAACTCAAGTTATACCACCACACTTTTTATTTGTAAGCAACTTTGGTTTGATGCAACCAGTTAAAGTCTGGTCTAGAACCATCAACATATCTCATCTTCTAAGGCTTCACTGGGCAGCAGGGCACGGAAAAAATGAGTGTTAATACACTTCATATAATTCTGTAGTCATATTACTATGTAGTCATATATATGTCATATAATGCTGTAAAGCAGTTTATTTTGGTCTATCCTCTTTTGTTGTTGTTGTTGTTGTTTTTTGTTTTTTTTTTTTTGTTTGTTTGTTTGTATTTGGTTTGTTTTGTATTTCATCTCTGCAAAGTTTCTGATGGTTATATACATGTTATATACATGGTTATAGCATCTCCTGGCTAACTGTCTTCTATGTGATGCCTGGTTCAGTTTCCTGAAACACTGGAAACAATGGTAACATTCCATTATTTTAGGTTTACCTACTGTGAGTAAACTGAAAAGAGCTTTTTTTTTTTTTTTTTTTTTTCCCTCATTTGCATACTGATTATTATTCCAGAATGCT
This sequence comes from Anas platyrhynchos, assembly GCF_047663525.1. Lineage (NCBI taxonomy): Eukaryota > Metazoa > Chordata > Aves > Anseriformes > Anatidae > Anas > Anas platyrhynchos. Next base: position 8,363,346 of record NC_092620.1, on the reverse strand, counting down.
TCCATTTGAGTGGAAGCTCGTAATGGATAGGAACCCTAAATCATTCCTTTTGTGTCCTCTTCCTAGGTCTAGGAGCTCCATAGTTTAAAACCACAGCAAGTGGGTGTTTCAGTATCTCTGGAGCACTCACTAACTCAGCAATTTATCCAATTTCATAGGTTCCATAAACTCTCCAATATCACGAAGCAGACTTGCTCACAAAAGTAAGCTTTCTCTTTATTAGTGTTATCATACTCAGCAGATGACTAGAGGCATGGTTCAGACAGGATATGAACATTTAGCTTCAGTAGAGTAGCAGCTAAATTTACATTACAGTCAAGCCCCCAGAAAAGAATGAATTATACTAAAATCTGATGTTAACACTTCTAAGTCATGTTTTCCAAGTGTCTCTTGAGTATGAAATAGAGGACTCTGACATATAATCTCTAGGTCATACAACCTATTTTACCTCTTTGTTCCTCATAAAACATGTGGATCCATCAGAGAGCTAATTTTCTTTATAGGTCCATAGACTGACTGTACAAGTTCTCAGCTAGTTTATGTACTCAGTTTGCTTTTTCCTTATTGAAAGTGCAAGTTACTGCCTTCATTTCTAAAGAAAGTTCGTATCAATCATCAGCTCCTCTTGCCACTTACTGTCTTAATCTTCTGCATTCAGGCTGCTTAGGTGCCACTGCTTTGTGATAGATCGTGAAGGCTTCTCAATCTGCACTTCCAGCTTCTCAGGGAAGAGACTAATTAAATGCGAGCAGTTCTGGTCTGTATGTGTGCAGTTTCCCTAGCTCCCCACAACTGACTTCTGAACACCAGTGACAGTTTCCTCCTCGCTCATCTCAACAGAGAAGTTATAATGATTGAACCTGTTTAAGCCTTAGTGTTTGTTGTTGTTTGATTTGTTTTGTTGTTTTTTGTTTTATTTTGTTTTTGAAACCTTCCACACATGTCCAAGTCACCTTCCCCTTAGTCACTGCACCAAGCCTGTCTGTATTTAAGAAGCAATTAGACTGTGCACTTAGTCACATGGTCTAAACTTTTGGGTTGATCTGTGCAGAGCCAGGAGTTGGATTTTAAATTTAAATTTAAACCACTTTCTTTTGGTCTCAGGCTTCTGTTTTTTTGGAGTGGGCCAGATATGAAAAGCATCTCTCATGCCTTGGTGTGCATTTGTAATGTGTGGTTTTAAAGGAGCGGGAGTCCTTCAGTGTCTTGCTTATGCAAATGGTGACTAGTTGTGATTGGAACTCCAGCAGATGTCCACCACATAATTATTCTGAAATAGTAAGAGTTGATGTACTGTTCCTTATAAGGTATAATGACAAGTATCTTTAATCAGTGTGCTGAGGGCACCATTTGTGATAATTACTGATGAAGTCTTTAATCTTTAGTTGCCTGAAGATAAATGGCTGATCTTTAGAAAGAACTGTAAATGATTTCCTAGCTCTAGCAGAAAACACGCTAACTAATAATGTGACACTAACTGGTTTCTTTAATCACTGGCATGTTTCTTTTCTGTGGCTCTTAGTGTTTGACCTGGCATATGCAGAGTACAGCAAAGAAACGATCTGCATTATGGTAGAGTTCAAAACAGGGATTAAATTGGGATTAGGCATAAAATGCGATGTTGAAAAAATTTATCCGTTTTTTCACTTTGGCTTTCACTGTCATGAAAGCATCCAAAGATTCCTGTGAGACTTCAGCCAGGGTGGCGATAGAGTTTTCTTCTGGAGAAAATCCATTTTGAAAATTGATGGAATTTGCAGTCGAAGTTCCATTTTTCATGCCTGTATTTTGCTGTTTTTCTATGACATGTATGTATTGGACAGAATTAAACTGCTGCATCCTACATGTATTTACAAATTTACCTGTTTCTCTGCATATTGCTGTGAAAGAGTTAATCACACCTAGAGTTGTGCAACTAAAATAAAGTTTTATGTAGCTAATTTAGAGTAGCTGTAAGTAAAGTGATAAAAGGCATACTCAGTATGGAGAATTTATTTTTCTTTCATAGCTACGATTAAAGTTATATACTGAAGAATTTATTAGGCTTATTATTTATTATCAACTGTAATGTCTTACTTGGGGGCTGAAATCCACTGAAGTGGCTTGTACTGTCACTCATTTGACCGACATCCTTCCAATTAAAAGTTTCCCTTTCTACAGATTTTAGCATTGATTTTTCAAGGTAGTTTATAGGAGGGGGATTGAGACAGATGTTTCTTTCCTTCTGCCCTAAAACAGAGTACACAAGCAGCAGGAAGAGCCTTTCTACACTTCAGTTTGGGAAGTGGACTTGGCTGCTCCCTTCCTTTGGTAGAGCGCTCTATAATTCAGTTTTTCCTTCTTCTCAGTACTTTTCCCAGTGGTAGTTTGTTGAAAAATTATCTTCATATGCCCTAAAGAACACTACAATAATTCCCACTGACTGATGGTGAGAGAGTTCTTGAAAGGAGACCTAATCAAGTCTCATAGCTTCTGAGCTGACGGCCTTTCCAACAGGAGCACAAATGCCAACAACAGCACAGTCGAGATCCATCATCTGGAAACTAACTCTTTGCTATTGGCAAGTGTCCCAGACAGCAGCTCATGGACTGGGGAATAAGAAAAGAGATTCCCTCTTTTTCCAACCACTTTGTCATGTTTTGTGGAAACAAATCCTCGAGTGACAGCAAAAGCTTGTACCTCTGTTCAAAGCGACCATGCCAGTCGTAATGACCCAAGAATCAGTTTCACAGCTAATATGAATTATAAATTTTGGTGCAGTGCTTGAGAGGAATACTTGGAAGTGCAGTCCTTTTGGCATCAGCCTGTGTACAAGCAACTCTCTCTGGTCCAATGGTCTTACAAGTTCTCTGAGGATCTGACAAGCTTCAACAATGTGACAAACAGAAAACAAGGGGATGAGTGAACAGAGATGGGCCAGTGTATGATTCTCAAAAGCCTTTCCAGTGAATACCAATTGTCAAAGCTTTATCCAGTATAGACAAAACATTTTTGGAGCTTCATGGATAAGATAAGAAAAAAATGTAGAAGTCCTTTAATACAAGAACAAAATCCCCTGAAGTTGTCTGGACTTAAACATATGTTTAGAGTCTGTATTTCAGTGTTTTGATGGGTGGCAAAAAAATAAACAATTGCTGGGTAGAATGCTTGAAGGACAGCAATGCTCTTAATGCTTGAAGGAAGGAAAGGCAAAAAGTTGGCGTAAAACCGTGAAATCAGAACTACTGTATTTGCAATTTATCACACTTAGTTTAGCGTTCAGTTAAATTTGTTTTTCTAAATCGAAGAAGTCCTGAGCATAGGAGTGTTTGCCTGCACAGAAGTTAAATAGCCTATCTGAATCAAGCTGGCTTTAGAGAGAGACTTTATCACTTATTTACACTAAATGATCAGACGGCAATAGCTAGGAGAGTTGAATTCAGCTATTAGGTACTTTGGCAAATGTGACTTGGGCTTTTATGTTCTTCCTACTTAATGTTCCTGATAACTCTAAAGAAATTCTTCAGCCAGTAAATCTGTTACTACCTTAGTAATAATTACCACTTTGACTGCAATGTTTGCATTTCAAGTGTATGCTTTTGACCATAATGATACCTTGGTATGCTAGGCTCAAGACTGCTTATATAGTTTGTAAATGTTAATTCCTTAATTTGGAAGGAGGGTTTGTGAGAGGGAGCAGAACCAGCATCAAAGATTACTTAACTTCCAGTAGTGGGCCTGCAACAAAAAGGTTTTCAGCTTCTGAGTATGAATTGGCCTGAAATGAGCTGAAAATAAAGGCTCTTTTGTCAAAATGGACTCTGTAGATCTGGGGAACCCGGGTGGGCTGGGATAAGTAGAACACAGACAACAAGGGAAAATGATGGTTGTAGAAGTACTGGGACTGTTTAAGAAGACTGTAGAAGACTGGGGACGCTTTAAAAACAAACAAAAAAAGCTAAACCAAAACCAAACAAATCCGTATCTCCGCATCTTTACATAGATGAGAAATGTTTGTGATTATTCAAGCAGTGAGTCATATGGATATCTGAGAATCTATGTCTAGACATTTATATAGGGTAAGCTAGACACATTCAGTATGCCTGTAAACTTACACTGCTTCCATCACTGGCATAAATCTGGAGAAATCAATCTTCCAGGCAGTCTCATTTTACAGTAGTGTTTGCCTCTGCTGATCCAGCAACACAGCATGGTATTTGAATGGGGCTGGGTGCACTGATGGTGTCTGTTCACTGAGACACTACCATCTCTAGGTAGCTGGCTGTGTCATGAAGCGTGTTAAAGAGCTGCAGTATCTTTCACTCTGCAGCCTCTGACTTCCAGTAGGACAGGGAGGTTGGAATCAGATCATCTTTAAGGTCCCTTCAAACCCAAACTATTCTATGATTCTATGATTCAACATGAAAGAAAACTCCATAAGGAGAACAGAGGCCATTATATGTCTGCTCACTGATGAACCCCCCAAGAAAATCATTATCATCTCACAGGTTTCTTGTTAGTTCTTGGAGCAATCTGTAACTCCTGTTGGAACCAGCTCTAACTGTCATTGGAGGAAAGTGTTGACTGAAGCAAGGGTAAAGGCCTCATAAATAGGACAGAGGGGTTCCTCCAAAGCAGTGTTGAGTCTTGTTCCTGGGGATGGTAAAGCAATGTTTCTGCTCTATATATTATGCTTTCTTGTAAACAAATACAGGTTGAGTCTCCAGACCTACCAGTCAACCTCCCCTTTCTCATCTACTAAACTGACTAGAAATATTTTATTTAAAACTATAAAATGATGGCCTGCAGAATAAATGGTAAACTACTCATGGCTCATGAAATTTGATTGTCTTTAAGTGTAAATGACTTGAGGGCTGGAATATGTACTATGCATAATACAGGAGGTATCTACTCAGCTAGGAAAATGAACCTGTGAAAATATAATACTTATGCAAATTTATACAGCTCCAGCTATTCAAAAAATCCCTGTTTTGTTGCAGTAAATTATACCAAATTAATATAATTGCCTTAAAGTAACATACTCAGGAAAGTTTCTAATTAGCTATTACTTCTGTTTCAGTGTTAAAATAGAAAGAGTGGATTTCTGAAGTGATAAAAAGGCCAGTATATTGTTTTATAATTGGCTTTGCAATTTGAGGTATGTTTGCATGCATGTCAAAGAGGTATAAATGATTCAGTGCCTGAGTATGTCATAAGTGAAGACTTCAGAAATGCAGCATAATGACAGCATTAGGCATTGAGTTGTTTTTTGGAAGCAAAAGGCATAGAAACCACATCCCTCTATGTCAAAGAAAACAGAGACCAGCCACATAGCACGTAGGCTCGAGCAGAGCAATTCTTGTGAAGACTAATTATTTTCAAGAAGGAAGGGTCCTGCAGCCAGGGCTGTAAATAATTCTTTTGGGGTGTAGTTGGTTGAAATAAAGTAATACTCCAGAAAGAAAAGGTTTTGAAACATTGCTATGAGAAAAATGCAATAGATTTCACTTGGTTACTTTGAAAACTTGAATTATGTGAGTGATGGAATTCTCAGAGCCATAGAATTATCTTCAGCAAAATAGCTGGGAAAGGAATGGAAACTTATTTACAGCAAACCTTGGAGCAGGATCTTGCAAAACATCGTATGTTCATTGTTTTTCACAATACAAAAACAGACAAAATTCCATGAAGTCGAAAAGTAGCATATTTAGAACTAATAACAGGATTTTTACCTCCAGTTTTATAGACCTATTATAGCCAGAATAACACATATCTGGAAGGTGCTTGTGTGATCTTAGGAGGGTCTGCCGTGATTGTGAAAATGACTGCACGTTCTTCAAAAATCAAGGGCACTGTGAGGAGTGCTGCATAAACCAGTATTTGGGCATTTTTAGATTTTGCCTAAAGGCATGCAATTTCTGAAATTGTCAGAGCTTAAATTTGGGTTTTCTTTTGGTTACATCTGTCTCTCCTGTGAGTATTTGGCAGTTAACTACAGCTGGTTCTAAAACACAAGACTTTTTGGGCTTCAGTTCTGATCCAGTTTGACAGAGCATATACAGAACAGCATATTTTGCCCACACCTTTGAGGGAAAATGAGAAGTTGACTGTGAACCAAGTAGAAAGAAGGGGATATGCGAGAACATTTGCAAATAATAATAAAAAATAATAATGCTATCAAAAGAGACTTGATTGCTTCCCACCTGCTCATGACTCATAGGAACCTACTTGGTAATGGCGTGACTGTGTAACAGACTGGAAGAAATAATAAAGCAAAAAATTTGCCTTAGTAACAAAATGTTAGACTGCTATGTTAGACTGCTAAAAAAATAATAAAAAAAATAAATAAAAGAGGAATCCATAAAGGTTGAAGTAATTTGTCACTGCCAAATGGAAAGTAGATATTTCCTCTTTAGCCATTGTTTGACAGTGTTTCTAATGTTAAAAGCCACCAAGTTTAAGAAGAGATCTGTAGTGTTGTGATTGTTCTCATTTGCATCTGCATTTGTGAAGAAGCTAATTAGCCTGCATGCAGCAATAGCCCTGATTATGGAGATTTCCACACTGAACTCTGGGCAAGTAATAAAACCTTTGGGTGGGCATGATTAGCTCTATCTCTCTTTTCTCCTCTAAGACTGTGTAATTAAATACTAAAATGACCTACTGAGAAGCTATTTCCAAATATCCATTATAAAGTCATTTCAGAGTCCAAGCAAATGGAATTAGAAAGAGAGGATCCAATGTGATTTCCAGCCATAAAAGTGGACTAAAAAGCACATGGTACAAATCATAAAAGTCCTGTTCATAGGCAGGAATGACAACATATCACAGATCCCAAGAAGATCATGTCCCCGGTCCCTTTCTATTAAAATAGTTCACAGGCTTTGTTGGTTGCTTATTGTCAACATGTGGTGTTGCAATATATTCCCCACAGCTCATACCAATGGGTCTCCGGGTCTTGATTAAAGCATGGTTCAGACCTGTAGCTTCATAAGGATGTAAACAAATGCTGTAAGGCTCAGAGAACCTGTTCCTCCTATCACTTTCTTTCTTTCTTCTTCTTCTTCTTCTTCTTCTTCTGCTTCTGCTTCTGCTTCTGCTTCTACTGCTTCTTCTGCTTCTGCTTCCTCTGCTTCTACTTCTGCTTCTTCTTCTGCTTCTGCTTCTTCTTCTGCTTTTCCTTCTTCTTCTTCTTCTTCTGCTTCTTCTGCTTCTTCTGCTTCTCCTTCTGCTTCTGCTTCTGCTTCTCCCCCTCCTTCTCCTCCTCCTTTCTTTTTTTTTTCTTTTTTTCTCTTTTTTTTTTCTTTTTTTTTTTTTTTTCTTATGGCAAATTAGTGCTCTACCACTGGAAGTAATTACCTTTTCCTCCATATATGAACATACATGTACTTGTAGCTGAGTAAAATTTTACTTTAAGGGAGTAGCAAGGTGCAAAGTGTCTGTCCTTTTTAGATTTAAAATGCCAGCATTGTGTGCTGCTGTCTCAAGGTCTTACTGCAACTCTAGCACAGTTTCTTGTGAAATTTCACAAGGCCCAAGATAAGTTTTCATCGTTATGCTCCGCTGAATAAACAAAATCAAATAGGTTGCTAGAGGTGGACTTCTGTAATGGAACCACTAAGTTGATTTTATACCTCCTCTTTGATTATAGCCTCCTTTTCTCCAGACTAAACAAGCCAGTTCCCTCAGCTGCTCCTCAGAGGACTTGTGCCCCCACTCCCCGTGGGGTCCCTCCCACGGGATGCCGTCCTTCCCAAACTGAGCCTGTGAGGCCTGCCCACAGGCAGTAGCTCTTCAGGAACTGGTCCCACACGGCTCCGTCCCACGGGGTCCATCCCCCTGGAGCAAACTGCTCCAGCACGGGTCCCCCACGGGTGGGCTGCAGCTCCCCCCAGACCCCCTGCTCCTGTGGGGGCTCTCCATGGGCCACAGCCTCCTCCAGGCCACATCCACCTGCTCCACCGGGGGCTCCTCCACCCATGGGGGGGCTGCAGCGTGGAGATCTGCTCCATGTGGGACCCATGGGCTGCAGGGTCACTACCATTAAACCATGTCCCAAAACACCACATCTACACATCCACACAGATGATAGGATCACTGAGTTCAGTCTACTACCTTTGTGGGAAACTGTGAAACAGGCATTTATTACAGTAGGTTGAAAAATATTTCCCATAGGAACACCTTTTCTGCATCCTATTCTTTATTGTTTCCTATATTAGACATCATTATGGCATGCCGTTTTAAGTTAACTGATTTAGGACATGGTTCTTTATCTAGCTTCACAACACGAAAAAGTTTAAAGTATGTTTTAATTCATATCTGTAGTTCGTTAAGAGGGTATACAAGGTCTGTTGTGGTGCTTAATTGATAGATCTTGACTTGTTAAACCAGAATAATCTGATAACTTGCAGTAATTCTTAAAACTGCCTTAGGAAAAAAAAGAAAAGTATTTCATTTCACTATGAACAAGGAAATTCTTTCTGAGTTGACCTAACATGTTCTTTTTTTCCCAGTTCTGGCATTGAACTGTAAAATCAATTATTCCCATAGCTCTAGTCACATGTGAACAGAGATTCAGGCCTGAAGTCACTCTTTCTCTGACAGAGACTGGCACTGTTTAATAGAGCCTGACATTTTTAGATAGGAAGCTGTGGTCCCCGCTATTGCTTTTATTCAATAAACAGCATTTCAGTGACCATTTGCTCTGGCTCTGTGCATCAGAAAGCAACACTGAGACAAGTTCTTTGGTGCATGCAGTATGATATAAGTTCTGTATGTTTAATAGCATATTGTGCCAAACGCTATGAGAGAAATGTCATGTGCAAGAGAACTGTTTTTCAGTAATACATTTGCCAGCTCCCAGCCAGTCTACATGCCAGTACACAAGTAGACTCAAGTAATTCTGCTACACTGGCCTTGGCCACATATGGGGAATGATCATCTAGGTGTAGACAGAAGGGCAGGAAATATGTCCAATTCCACCTTTGCCATTCTCAGGTGTGCACATCAGGGCTACTACAACCCTGTGCTCATTCAAAAACTCTTCCCGTCAGAAAGCTAACACCAAGCTAAAATAACCATTTTATATACCATATACTAAATACATATAATACATATACTAAAATATACCATTGTACATATCTTAACAGTGCAGGTTAGAAACTGAAGAGAGATTGAGAAAGTGCTAGCACATTTGTTTATCCAGTAGATTATTCTGTCCTGGTTTATAATGCATTATACCATGATAGTAGGGGAGGTAAAATTGCTTGTTTCCGTCCAGGTGCTATGAAGGGAAACTAGGATGATTTTCTGAGTTGGAGATGCTTGTAGTCCAAATATAAAATGGAGATATTAATCTCATTCTTCTTATGTGAGCAACGTGGGAGATGTGTTAGAGCTTTGATAATTGCCACCTAAGTAACTAATTGTAATATTTTCAAAACAAAAGCACTCAGAGACTATACAATATCTGGGTACACTTATTCATTTAGTATCAGGCAGTACATGGTAGTAGTGAAAAGGATAAAATTCCTTCACCAGATGCTAATCTGCGCAAGTACATAGCATAGGACCATCTCCACTGTAGCCAGAGCAGCAGCTGGACATGTCCTTTCCTATTGCTATGTGTAAAAGTTGTGTCAAAACTTTTCTGATACTTTCTGTTGTCTTTAATGTGATTTCTAATGGTACAATTTCCTTATGACTTTGAATGGTCTCTCTTATATGTGTTAGTGTGTACATAATGTGTGGGAGAGACAAAAAATATGCTAACAAGTTTCCTTTTAAAACCTTACTGATTTTGTTTGCTGCCTGCAGTGATGTGTTAAAACAAGGCAGCTCAGGGGTCCTTGTTTGATCACAGCAACAGGAGTGGATTTGCTTTCCTTATCTGTTGGTAAGCAGCATGGACTCTATTTAATCAGAAAGGACAGGGTACTAAGGTCCTTTTTGATATCTGCACTGTGTTATTTTGCTTAGGAGGTCTGCATTCACACCATACGTATGTGTGCGTTTGTGAATATTTATAAATATTAAATTTGGAATTACATAGACAAGTCAGCTTTATAAATGTATATATATATACACACATGTATATCACTGTCTATCTAAACTCGCTCTCTCTCTTTTTCTCTTGACACAAGCATTTATGTTCACATTTTTTGAAAAATCAACCACTACTTTTTCCCATAAAATAATTATTCAGTACTTCTGTACCATCTCTTAGCCAAAGGATACTTCAGAAAGCTTTGTGAGTGTTCTCTAAACCAGACTCTTAATACCTACAAGATGAAGATATAGATTAATGTGTCATTTTCATACATACGTCTAATGGAGGGAAAGGGAGGCATATGACTTTTCTTGTGCCAGATGATTCAGTGCTCTTGGAAGAAGTATGCCTCTTGTCAGACACCTGCTCTAGCTTTCATAAGACGTCTTCTCCAGTGCTTAATTTACTGCTAGAAAAAATATTTTACGGCTTTCCAAAGTGATGTATAACCCTAGAGTTCAGGTGGAGAAAATTTTTTTTTTCCTTATTCATCTTCAGCAGATTTTTTTAAGACTTCTTTGTATGTCTTTACATGAAGAGCCATTGTGACACTGCTGAAGATATGTTAGGATGTAACTCGACTTAGGCAGTCTGCCTAGGTATAGTTTTCAAGGTGATTCAGGAAATAGATTTGAGACAGTCTGAGGAGACTGCAGAATTTGGTTTCATTTTTATTGAAATGAAATTTAAAAAATATAAAATGTACTGTAAAAAAAAATCTGAAAAAGCAAACAAAACAAAGAAACAAGGAAGAGACCTGTGCACAGAAAAATTTTTGTATTGCTTTGCACCTTTAAACTGTAAAATATCCTACAATTTTAATATGATTTTGAGAAAGAAAGAAAGAAAGAAAGAAAGAAAGAAAGAAAGAAAGAAAGAAAGAAAGAAAGAAAGAAAGAGAGAGTAGCCAGAGGCTTCATTTGTAATGAAAAAATCAAAATGTTTTGCTTTCAGAGTGTCAAAATGAGGCATTTGAAACTTTATCAGGGGTTTACCTTTTTATTTTTTCCTAGAAAAACTTTATTGGAAATCAATGTGATCTTTGTTGTATTTTTGTTTTACTAAAATGATATTTTTAAATGGAAATTTTCCTATCAAAAATTTTCTTGGACACTTCATCTTTCTCAGCCATTTATTGTCTCAGCCATTCTTAGCTGAGAAACTACATCTTGTGTTTTTTAAGTGTTTTGTGGTATTGAAATCTTTAGACACAACTGTTAGAGCTGACCAGGATATTTCTCTTGCAACTGTTCAGATGATGGCTCTTTTTCAAGCCTGATGATTCCTGTTTTTCAAGGGTCTCAAGTTAAATACTTTTTTCATGCTAGCTTTTATGCAAAGTGTAAATTATTAAGTCTGACTCCAATCTTAAATAATTTTTCCACTCTCTTGTCACCCCTGTGGTTTTGGAAAGTAACCCTAACTCTTAGGAGTTAACAGAAATGTCAAATTATACCTTATATTATGAAATACCAATCAACATTCTTTCATAACAGATTTCTCCCCCAGACAGGCTCAAGTTTTGTGTATCATGCCCTTTATTTACAGCCTAAAGTCTTTCTGTTAGGACAGTATTTTAAGTCCCTTTTCTATTCTGGCTGCCCATTTTCCCAGCACTTTAGGCACTTAACCTATTGGAAATGTCTTGCTGTCTCTCAAAGAAGGCTAAATTCAGCCACCATGTAGAAAAAATTCTGGAAGCACTGTCATAATGACATACGCAGACAATCTCATTGATAATGCTGTGTTTGCTGAGGAAAACAGGCAATGAAAAAACATTATCTCACTAGAGCATCCGCAAGCTCGTCACTATGGATGTTCATGCCGTTGACCTATGAAATGCTCTTGAATTTGCTGTTTTTGTTGTTGTTTGTTTGTTTGTTTTCACTGTCTGGCACAGGAATCTATGCTATTTTTTATTGGTGAGTGAATGAATGGGGAAGATTTGTTTCTTTTGTTGTTGTTTTCCATAGCTGAATGGAAGTGTAAATATACATGTATGCATAAATTTGTATATATGTATAGTTTTTTATGTATATATATATACTTTTTTTTTTCCATGAAACATTTTACTTAAAACTACTTCATTTTAATTGATAGAGTTTTTTTTTTTTTTTTTCCTTTTGAATTTCATTCCTGCCATAAGAACCTCTTTGAGGCTCAGGAGAAGGCATTCCCCTGTATCTTTGGTCTTTTCTCGGAGTTCAGTTTAACATATTTACACAATACTCAAGACAAAAGTAATTTTGACAAGCAACCAGTTTCGGTAAATGGGATAAGAACTTGCCCTCCTCCCACCACTGGTTCATTGATGAGGCACTCTGTTCTGAAACTGTGGGAATTTTACATTTTTCATTCCCAACACTGATTTAATTAACAGGGATATCACTTCTTCCTCAGCATGCATAGTCATGTGTTCAAGTGAAAATGAAGTTCTTTCTCAGTGAGTGTAATATTGGTTTCCCAGAAAGAAATAAAAAAAAAAAAGAAGAATATTGAAGGAGGGGGAGAAAGGAAGGTCAGTAGAAATGAAAAGCTAAAAAAATTTTATTAATTTGGCAAATCTGTGTTTGCTTACTGTCACTTTGGAGGGCTAGATATAGCAGACCTTCATTTTTTCAGTTGGGACCTCTGTCTTAACTGAAATATAAGTAATATTTTAAAATTATTATGATTTTAAATATTTTTGGAATTTACAATTATGTTTCTGAAAGCATTTCTAAGCTTCTGTTTAAGCTTCTTTCTTTTTTTTTTTTTTTTTTTTTTTCACATTGTTGGCTAGAGTTATGAATTTAAGTGATAAGTGTGATACAAGGGTGAAGATCAAGTTCATCCTATAATATAGTATGGGGGTGGGATGGTGTTAGGGCTGTGACTATGTGCACCCAGAGCACTTAGGCTTTAATACACTGGAGGTCCAGGAACATCTCATTACGTTATCTGCATGAATCACAGCATCATAGAATCACAGAATTGTCTAGGTTGGAAGAGACCTCAAGATCATTGAGTCCAACCTCTGACCTAACACTAACAAGTCCTCCACTAAACCATAAGCTCTACATCTAAACGTCTTTTAAAGAGCTCCAGGGATGGTGACTCCACCACTTCCCTGGGCAGCCCATTCCAATGCCTCGCAACCCTTTTGGTAAAGAAGTTCTTCCTAACATCCAACCTAGCTCTCCCCTGGCGCAACTTTAGCCCATTCCCCCTCATCCTGTCACCAGGCATGTGGGAGAACAGGCCAACCCCCACCTCACTACAGCCGCTTTTAATATACTTATAAAGAGCAATAAGGTCGTCCCTGAGCCTCTTCTCCAGACTGAACAAGCCCAGCTCCCTCAGCTGCTCCTCGTAGGACTTGTTCTCCAGACCCTTCACCAGCTTCGTCGCCCTTCTCTGGACCCGCTCAAGCACCTCGATGTCCTTCTTGTAGCGAGGGGCCCAAAACTGAACACAGTACTCAAGGTGCGGCCTCACCAGAGCCGAGTACAGGGGGACGATCACCTCCCTAGCCCTGCTGGTCACACTGTTTCTGATACAAGCCAGGATGCCGTTGGCCTTCTTGGCCACCTGAGCACACTGCTGGCTCATATTCAGCTGACTATCAACCAGTACTCCCAGGTCCTTCTCCACCAGGCAGAGTGGAGAATGAGACAACAGATTAATGTGAGAGAAAGTGGCACCACTTAGAAGCAGCATTTGACTTGTTGGTGGAGGAAAAACCTAGGTGGGCATTTCAGACTGTCCCAAAGATTCCCCTGGGCAGGTCTCAGACCTGTTGACTGGCACTACTTGTGTGCTTTGGTATGCTAACAAATATTCTCTGGGCAGTCCAGCTGTCCCAGGGACTCTGCTGGGAAGTTCCTGCTGCAAAATTGACCAAAGGTAAGGAGGTATTGTGGGTTGTCAATAGGTGCTATTCCCGCAGAGGCAGAGATGGTCAATAGGATGGACTTTCATAAATAGTTGATGTATTAATAAAATACTTCTTACGTGGTATAAGACACAGTAAAAATGGGTCATGTATGTGCTGGAGTGGTCACACAGGATCATGGCCCAGTGAGATATAGGAATTCATCAGACCAGCAGTCTGGGGAGTCTCATCTGATCCAGCTGAGGATCACTGTAAGGAATCTTGCAATGGAGACTCCTGTCATCATTTAGATGGCAACCAACTGCTCTGTTCAGGAGATTGGATTCCCATAGAAGTGCTAGCTGGATGCAAAGTGCCTAATAAATTAGGCTTTTGTTTTTTAACAAACACTGCACATATAAATGTTTCTGAAACAATTGACTGCAATAATATAACTGAAATAATATGTTGTGTAATATAACTCCTAGTTCCTTTCCTGTTGTTTAACTTTATGAATTTTTATTGTTTTTGTTTTGTTTTAATTATAAAATATGAATCTCTCATGTATTTTCTTGCATGTGAAAGCATGTTTCTGTCCTTATATTTCAGCCATGTCCCTAATGACCAGAAACCACCTTTTAATCCTTTCTTTTTTACAAACATAATAATGAGATGTAAATATAATGTATTATATCAAGCTATTGACTATCATTTCTGTTCAAACCACCAGCTGACAGGAGATCTCCTACCTTAAAAAACAGTCTCCAGAGTAGAAATGCAAAATCTCCTTTCTTAGTGGTTTTGAAGCTAGACCAAAAATAATATGCTATGTGACAAATATGGGCATGAAGATGCAGACACTGTGCTCTCAGAAACTGCATTCAGCTTGGGGTGCTGACTTTTCTTTCCCTGTTCCAAGCAGATATTTTGATCTTTGCCAAAAAGGTGGGCTAATACTGTCTAATAATGAAAAACTGCCAAACTTGTCTAATTAGTCTGCAATGGCTTTTTAGTATCTCAAAATTCTTGAAAAGCAATTAGAATTTGAATCTAAATTACAAAATGCTGTTTTGAATTAGATTAAATACAAAGGGTCTAATTTACCAGCTGCTAGTGCTATTGTTGAACTTTTCAGACAGTTAACATATTTTGTGAAATCAATACAAAAGAAATACAACTTAGTGTATATAACGGAGCGTAAAATCCAATTGGTGTCTTTTGATATTAGGTGGATTTGGTACACTGGAAGTGGATATCCATAAATTGTTCTCTGCATTACAGTAATGAATTGGCATGAACCTTGTTTAATTTGTGTTTGTTTTTCTCAAGTAATTTTCCTTTCTCTTGTTATAAAGGAAAAGTACATTTATAAAGTAATACACTCTAATTATAGGAGAAATCTGTTGACTGAAAAGAACATTACATGGGACACATTCATTTTAAAGGGTGATTTATTTGAATATATTTAGCAGGGATGTTGTCAAGAATGTTTTGTTTGTTTGAGGGTTGTTGTTTTTTACAAGCTATTTTACTTGGTTGGATAAGCCCTAGAGGAACATCTTAGAGGACAGATGGACAAAGGACAGTGAGAGTCCATTTTCAGAATCTAGCTTCGCAGAATATGGCCAAATTGAACAGAAACCTTTGCACATACAAAACACAGCATTTTTATTTGTTTGTTTATTTTAATCTGGCATTTGACTAGGTTTTTCTTTATGTCATCACATTCATATTCTATGACTCTATGATCATGATCATTTAACTGCGAAAAAGACAGATTAAGGCTACATGTACATGGATGGTTCTTCATTGCACCCTGCAAACAGACATAAGTGATATATACTTTCTGATATAATGTGTACACCCAGGTGCTCACCTGATCTTTTAGGAAAACATTTTTTTTCTATTTCACAACTAATAAACAAGGAGCTAGGAAGTATTTTATACTTACTGCCATTACACACCACCCAAAAATCAAACTCTATGTCTGAGAGCATTGTCCAAATGCTTCTTGACCTCTGGCAGCTCAGTGCCGTGACCACTGTCCTGAGGAGCCTGTTCCAGTGCCCAGGTGTCTTCTCAGTGAAGAACCTTTTCCTAACATCCAGCCTGACCCTCCCCTGTCCCAGCTCCATGCTGTTCCCTCGGGTTTTATTGCTAGTCAGCAGAGAGCAGAGATCAGTGCCTCCTGCCCCACTGTTCCTCTTGAGGAAACTATAGTCTGCAAAGAGGTCACCCCTTAGCCTTCTCTTCTCTAAGGTGAACAAAACAAGTGACCTCAGCCATGTCTCACTCTCTAGACCCTACACCATCTTTGTTGCCCTCCTTTGCACACTCTCTAATAGTTTTATATCCTTCCTAAATCGTGGTGCCCAAAACTGCACACAGTACTCACTGTGAGGGTTCATCAAAAAGATATTGGCAATCAGTGGGACAACTTTATTTATTTATTTGTTTATTTCATTTGGGATCAATGCAGCTGACATCTTTTCACACGTCACAGGGAAAACAAACAAACAAACAAACAAACAAAAAAAACTCTTAAAGCAAATCATTGCAGTCTGGAATTATAACCATTATTTTCAGTTCTTTGTGTTGTTTTCCTGACTGCCTCTTTTTCTATCATCTCTTGGCTTTCTTGATCTGTTTTGCCTCTGATGCTGTTGGCACAATAGAAGTCATACTTTTCTCTGCTGTCAGTACTAGTAGCTTCTGTATCATCATCCATCACTGCTAGCAAAGTACCTTTAGGTGGTAGGTCTTGAAGTGAAGATTTGTCAGGCATTCATTTGTTCCCAAAGTTTTCAGAAATAGAGAAGGGCAAAAGCCAGAACTAAAGTCTACTATTACAGACAGAAAGTGTCTTGGAAAAGGAAGACAGCACAGATGTATTTTGCAACTAGCAAAGAAAAATCTGTCATTAACTACAAACTAATGAGATTAGAATAACAGGAGGCCAAAGGAATTAACTTAAAATGTGTTTACCAAGGAAGCTAATGTGTAATTTCACAATGCGTTTTACAAGCTCAGTGCAGTCATCATGCTTTGGGCAAGCTGGGATTGTTAGCTTCAGTATTTGTTTTAATATAAGTTGCACCTTAACAAGAAGAAGGACGTTGAGGTGCTTGAGCGGGTCCAGAGAAGGACAATGAAGCTGGTGAGGGGCCTGGAGAACAAGTCCTACGAGGAGCGGCTGAAGGAGCTGGGCTTGATCAGCCTGGAGAAAAGGAGGCTCAGGGGTGACCATATTGCTCTTTACAGATACCTTAACGGAGGCTGTAGCGAGGTGGGGTTGGTCTATTCTCCCACGTGCCTGGTGACAGGACGAGGGGGAGCAGGCTTAAGTTGCGCCAGGGGAGTTTTAGGCTGGATCTTAGGAAGAACTTCTTTACCGAAAGGGTTGTTAGACACTGGAACAGGCTGCCCAGGGAGGTGGTGGAGTCACCATCCCTGGAGGTCTTTAAAAGATGTTTAGATGTAGAGCTTAGGGATATGGTTTAGTGGGGACTGTTAGCGTTAGGTCAGAGGTTGGACTCGATGATCTTGAGGTCTCTTCCAACCTAGAAATTCTGTGATTCTGTGAAGAAGTAGACCTTTTGGACAAAAAGATGTCTGTCCTTGCAGTCCAAGAAGCCCAGAGTTCTGAGCACTTTGTAGTTATTTAATGGGTCAAAGCTAGTGCTTTTCCTAAATTATTTTTGCATGACTGTTTTTCCTTAGAATAACATGTATCATGTTTGCTACTAAACTTGATTTGTTAGTGTTGTAGTGTGGAGCCCTCTTCCAGGCTATAACCTATCAAATAGTGGACCACCTAAATGGCACAGAAGAAAAGGTAATTCACATAGAGACCATGGAAGGTATGCAATCTTCAGACCATCCCAAAGGAGGGCATTTCCTGACATTTCTCAGCTTACTGAACAGTGATGGATAGGCTGGTTTAGCTGCAGCAAGTTATAATGGCCTCATCTGACAGATGCCTGCCATGCTTGGGTCCTCAGCAGACGAGGATGCACAGACCTTAGCTCATATTACCTAAACTGTCTGTGAGGTGGGTTTAATAATCTCTCATATGTCCTGCTCTGCCTCCTCTGTGTGTGTGACAACTTTCTAAGCAGTTCTGTGAAGTTGTTGAAGGACCAGAGATTTGGAACTTGGTGTCTTTTTCCATCACTGTCACTTTCTACCTTGACATGGTGATTTGTCAAATTGGGATGGATATTCCCATTAAACAACAGGATTTTGAAGTCATCTGCCACTTAATGGAGGTGCACCATAATGCTCCAGATTAATGGTATGGCTTCTTAATAACACACGACATGGCCTAGTCTGTGCTGGTTTGGCATCGCCTTGAGCTGCAACTGTGCAGTGCTAGCCCTCCCATGCAAAGGTATTCTGAGAGCACAGCACCTTTCTTTGACACAGATATTCCTCCTGGAGAGAACTGTGACAGGAAGAGAAAGGAGATCTGGGAGTAACCTCCTCAGGACCCTATGCACTCATGTATATTATCAATATCTCATAGAAATATTTGAAGAAATACACTTTGATGCACAGCAATTGTACAGGAAATTTGATTCGTCTGTTGTGGCCTTATTTGGTGCTCCTAATTATGCATCTCTGCAGTGTAGAATGTGTCACCAGTTGTCCTATGTTTTCTTCATTTATTGGGAAGAAATGGCCACAATTAAATTTCCTGATTTTAGATGACATTTTAGTCATGAAAACAATAATTACACAGCAATGTATTTTTCTTCATCAGTTCTCCATCTCTTGAAAGAGCTTGTAGCTCAGAAATACGTATCTGTGTTTGTGTGAGTCCTTCTTTCAGAGCCCAGGACTTTCTTAATTTTGTCTGCTTTCAATGAATACATTTGACAACATTTCTCCTCATATGTTTTCTCTTCAAATGGAAGGTATAAAACTGAAACTTTATTTCTGTAAGAAATACCCCAGGTTAGTTTTTCCTTCACTGTGCTGCTTCATATTGGAAGATGGTGCTCCATGAAGGAGGAAGCAGAACCAACAGCTTGTGTATCATAAGTATCATCCTGCATATCATAGAATCATAGAATCATAGAATATCCGGAGTTGGAAGGGACCCTTAAGGATCATCAAGTCCAACTCTTGACACCGCACAGGTCTACCCAAGTTCAGACCATGTGACTAAGTGCACAGTCCAATCTCTTCTTAAATTCAGTCAGGCTCGGTGCAGTGACCACTTCCCTGGGGAGCCTGTTCCAGTGTGCAACCACTCTCTCTGTGAAGAACCCCCTCCTGATGTCCAGCCTAAACTTCCCCTGCCTCAGCTTAACTCCGTTCCCGCGGGTCCTGCATATCATCCTGCATATATAAAAACCAACATTTCATTGGAGGACTGCACCACTTGCTAGCCATATTTCTTCCATCTGAAAACAACTCCTTTACTGAAAGGAGGATCCAGACTGAATTGTACGGAGCATGGCTGAAATGGTGGCAAAGGTTCTGCTCTTTTGATTTCACAGGACCCTAGAGCTTGGAAATTATCAATATGGAGGTGGCTTTTCTCTATTAATATAGAAACAACCTATTCCACCATACATACACTCTTGCTATTCATGCATACCCTCCCTCCCCAAAAATGACATAATTACTAGAGATGTCTTTAATAAATAAATGAATTTAGGTTGGCATTTATACAATTCCTGTCACAGATTACTAGGGCAGTGACTCCAGATGCTTGCTGCTTTTGCAATGTCTCTGAAACTAATTGGTCTGGGACTTAATGTTAGAGGATCTTCAGAAATATCTGACCTTTAAAATAGAATTTTGGATTCACAGTAATCTATTTCCTGAAATCCTGAGTAAGTCCGTAGAATTAACTGACAGAAATGATCAGAAGTGGACATAGACAGGTAAATTCTTCTCATACTTTTGTCTACAAAAGAGAAAGTAAAACTGCAGTCCTTCTTACAAGCTGATACATTTCAAGCTCTCAGGTGTGTATAACAGTGCTGCCAAAAATGGCAAGTCTTGGCTGCATCCCTGAAAAGGAGTCACTGGAGGAAGCAAATAGCCTATGTCAGCATCACCAGTGAATGTATGGGACAAATGATTATCACAGAGTCACACTTCAAGTCTGATGCATAAGAATTAGGCCTGGGAATTGCCTCTTCTCATGCCTATTAAGGGCAGCCTTGTCTGCCACAACTGTACGTCTAAGGAGTTTATCATCCTGAGTTAAGTTAGCAAGTTAAACAGAAAAATTACAAGCCTTCAGAAGATCAGATTTTGTCCTGTTCAGGGACTTTCTTGTCTGGATCCCTTGGGAAACTACCCTGGAGGGTAAATGAGGCCCGAGAGTGCTGTTTAATCTTCAAGAGCAAACTCCTCAGATGATAAGAACAGCTCATTGCCAAGCTGGATAAAACCAAGTTGGAAGGAGCAGTTACTACAGTGGAGGGCAAAAAGGTCTGCTACTCATGGTGTCCTCAGTAGGCTGGAGAAACGTAGCAGTAGGCACTTCATGAATATAACCAAAACCAAATACAAAATCTTGCACCTGGGATGAACAAACCCAAGGCAGTAGTGCATATCAGTGGCCAACTGCCCCCAAAACAGCTCTGTGAAGATGGTTAAACACTGGAACAAGTTGCTCAGAGAGGTGGTGAAATCTACTTCCTTGGAGATGTTCAAGACCAAACAGAACACAACACTGAGCAGCCTGATCTGATCATAACTGTTTTAAGCAGGTAGTTAGACTAGATGCTCTCCACAGATCCCTTCAGACCTAAATTATTTAATATTTCTACAATAACGACCAAGTTCTATTGCTAACATATAACATTGAGAACTATTTTTAATAACAGTTATTTCCCCATTCTGTGTTTTAATACTGTGTAAATCTTTGCAAAGTATGTTCTCCTAAACTCCCATGCTCTGCAAACTGATCCGTCTGATCTCTATGAAATTTTATTAATTCAGAAAATTTAAAAAGCACTATATGACTATTAGGCAAACATTAATGCATTTAAAACAGCTAATTAATACGGTTTTTCATTGTCTTTAGTTCACACATTTTTGAGCCCACCTGCAGTTGTGCTTTCCTATTACTTCTTCATTTTAGTTTTAAACAACAATTTATGACAAGAAAGGCTGAAAATAGACCTATCAAAATTTAGACTTGCCTGACAATACTGCGTTATAGTGCTGGTATGAACTATGAAATTATCTCCCATTGTTCCTTCTGCTTGTCAGTGTAGCATTTAAATTCCAGAGCTATTTCTGCTTAAAATTTGGCAACGGATTATAAAACAGGACTTTTTTTTTTTTTTTGGTGACATTGTGTATCAATCTACATCAGATTTTCTATTATTCCCAGCAGCATTTCTGTATGCTGCCTTTTTTGTGTTTTTCATGGTGAGAGTAAAATACAGATTCATGCTGAGGCTAGAGTTTTTGAAACCTTCCAAGAACAACCAACTCAGTCAATTATTGTTAGCCATTTCTCTAAGAGGCCAAGCTGAGCAGTCCCCATTGTGTGAACCACAGAACATGAGTTAACATCTTGTTATTTTACACAAGAAAGTTGAGAATCACATCCTAGCTCAAGGTAAAAGCCATGAAATGCAGTCTTTACTGGGGAGACTCAAAGGGAGAAAAACAAAGGAGGTGCACTGACATGTAGTTGAAGTCTTCACTGTTCTTCCTGAAGGTGCATAGCTACTTAGTGTCCATATACACAATCAGTACCTAACAGGGTATGTAGGAATTGTATTTTTTCCCCATAAATGATCAGCAGTGGAGTAACTTGCAAATTGTTCATGTTTCTCCATAGATAGACAGTGGGAAAGTCGTGTCCTGGTGCCTTTGTGCAGCTCATATGCCTTAAAATGCACATCTAGATGTATGCTTAATTTACCTAATACTTCATAAAGTTCAAGGGAAAAGTACCTTGCTGTCTTTCTCTCTTTGTCTTCATAACCCTTGCTCTTCATGCAAAGCAGATAAATTAATCCTGTGTGGTTGTTGTAGAGGAGTGATGCACTTCACTTGTAAGAGAGAAGCAGCAATATATAAGATGGTGATTTGATGAAGTTAATGGTAAATTAAGACAGTGGTTTAAAAAGCCTCAATGGCAAGGTATGCTCAGTTATTTACTGCATAGAGGACAGGGTCAGATGAAATTGTCAGGAGAGCCTCCCATTGAGTCATGAGATTCAGAATGGACCCTTTTGCTTTTCAAAGCAGTTTAGGTATCACTGGATCCAATGTTAGTCCCAGACTTGGTCAACAGTTTATGTCTAAAAGACTATGTGCACAATCAATCTGAAATGTAAGTTTGCAAAGTTTCAGCAAGCTATTAGTGCCTTACCGAGGATCTCTAATAGGTGAGGAATCTCTCATCCTCAAAGAGTAATCTTAAGAGGTGCCCCTACTCAAGCAGAAATCCTAGCAATCCTAGCATACAGCCCACTGACATGTAAGGGAGCTCAATGGGCTCTGGGTTTCCCCCTGTTTATGGGGTGAGATAATGGACTCAGTCATATTTGCATACCAACCATAATTTGGTTGGCACATGCTCAATTAGCCCTTGACTATTGTGTTGTTTTCTGTCTCCTCAGAGTCCAATCTGAGCTGTCTGCAGCTGTCTGGTTATCACTTGAGCAGGATTATGGGTGAAAAGCTCAGGTGTGTGGGGGAATACACCATCACACCCCACCCCGTGACTAGAGTCAGCGGGGGATCAAGAAGCAGCTATAGTCATTGACTGCAAGCTCACAGGCCTTTGTGCTGCACCATTTCCAAAAATTGAAAGAGGATAGCAGTTCCATGATGTGATGAAAACTGCTAAAATGCATCGTTCACAGAGACTAGGAAATAGACCTATTACTGACAGTTGACATAATATTACTTGCAACTCTCCTGGAAATTCTGGCCACAAAAGCACAGTTTAAGAAACAGTTTTATTTTGAAGTCTGAACAGTTCAAATTCCAAATATAGATTATTTCTAGAAGTGGTGCTTTTGACGGAACTGAAAACTTTTGATCTAGGATGTCTTATTGTAAACACAGCTTATGTTCTAAGTGTAAAGAAATTTGGGATATTTTTGTATAAATGTGTTGTAGTCTGTCCAATGACATCTCTTCCCACGAGAGGTAATAATCATGCTGTTGATCCTGGAGGACAGAATAACTCGCATTAGTGAAAAAATGCATACGGTATTGCCATTCTACCTACTAATATGAGTTATTCTTTCCTCCTTTTAGTTTCAGTGTATATGTGACAGCATTCCTGGGACCTAATAGTTTTGATATGGTTTGGGCAAAGCATACACAGAGAATGAGGTGCGGTTATGGTTACACGGCTAGGAAGTAGATCTGGGTGCCAAACGCTTGGTTAGAAGTGAAAGTCTGACCACAATTAAATTTTTGTGGAAATTTGTAGGACAAATGGAGAGCAATAATTATATTTCTGTATTTTTCTTTTCTTGATACTTTTGTTATACAGGGCAGCTTTTATGTCCCATCTGAAAACTGCATGCAGCATGCATACAAATGGCATAAGGACCTCTGTCTTCTGCTCTTGAATGCTCAAAGAGGACTTCACATGTACTACACCCTCATAATGAAGGAGATTCCTGATTTACCACAGCTGAAGTTGGGTGAGAGAACAGACATTTTAAATCACTGAATATAGAACATTGCTGTTTTCAATACATGGTTTAGTACCAAAATTCTTGGCCTGTGTAGAGATTTTAGAGGATTTTTCTCCCTGTTTCCTGATTAGTGTTTATTTTGGCACACAGTTAGACTAATGCTTTCTCTGCTTATGAAAATCCTTTTACATGAACTGAAGGTTGCCTGATGTGTAGAGGGGTAAAATGTTCTGATAAATTTCTCAGATTACTTGCCTCTAAATGGTATTTGGACTCCATTGCTTTCTGAAGATTTTAACTTCCATTTCAAAATCACCATGAGATCTGGTGAAGACTGTAGCAATTTTTACTCCCAACCAAATTTGTATCTTTTTAAACTGTAAACAAAAATCTGAAAGGTGATATGAATGTTTATGAAACGTGCTCCATCCCTTTGCAATGCACTTCTCTGCCCATATTATAATTACATTTGTTTAAATAGATTTTCTAGTTTTTTTGGCAGAAACATTTTTAGCTGGTCAGGCCTATTGGGTCCAACATAGAAGTGCTGTCTGGCTGGATTTGCCGGACAGAGCTCAGTAATTTGTGTTTAGTCATGTTTGTAATGACAGCATGAGCTCTTGTGAAAATGAGGAGCATCCCTGACTAATTCCTGCTCTCCCACCTGTTTCTTTGAATTTAAGGCATGTGTCTCATCTGTGTTTTTGTCTCATTGTACATCTGAATGCACATTTTTTTCTAAGTTAGCAGTTTGTTGTATTTCAGGGATAATTATATTATGAAAATTGATGGCATTGGGCAGCAGATTTAAAAAGGGATGATAAAATCTTTCTCCTTTTTTTACTGTAGTGCTTTTTTACTACAAGCACTTTCAAATATAATACATTATTCTGTACAGACTTATGAGCTTGATAGCTTCTATTTTCCACTTTATGTTTCTTTATGTTTTGTTCCCTGATATATATTTCCACTCACGGGAAACCTGAAACTCATGGGATGGGAAGAGCACATACTGTGTTATTCAATTCAGCTATGAGGAAAAAAAAAAGTACAGCATGTTTATTTGCAATTTATGAGCTGTCAAACAGAATCTAACATGCAACAAAACCCATGCTTCGAGCATTTTGGTTATCAGGCACATTTTTAGATGATTTGTGTTTTACCTGGACAGGCTTATAGACTGGGAGATGGCAGAGTTATGTATGGTTGGTTGACCACAACTGAAGAACAGCCCCAGATATGCACATATTGGCTTTCTGAATACAATTGACTTAGTTTTCAAATGACTACTGGTACTGAAGCAGGCACTTGATTTGCAAATGTACTTGTTGTAATACATGCAAATTTGCTAAATGCAAATACCCTTTTTAGCTGCTTGAGCAGAGCACTCTTTGCATCATTTTATTCACAGCCTGAAAATCTACTGAAGATTCGATTTTAAGGCTAGCCTTCTGAGGCCTGATGCAAAGCACAGAAAAATCATGGGGTGTAAGGTTTACCCAGTATGATGAATATCAAGCCAGTTTTTATATGAGACAATTGCTCGGACTGTCCTTACAGTCACTGGGGAGACACAGGCCCATTTAGGACAATAAAATGTGTTATCTGACAAGTAGTGCTCTCTAACTTAGAATGACATGAACTGCATCTTGTACTGGCTCATTTTTCTCCACTGACCAGGAGAAGAATGTAAATGACTCATTCAGTTTTAGACATCTATATTTGGTGAAATTAATCTCATCATAGGTTTCTAAAGATAGTTAAGATAAATATGAGACTATAAATCTCCTCTGCGGACTTTCTAAATTCCTTTTTCTAGCCCCCTGAATAATATATTAAAAAATTAATAGCCTAGTTTAGACTTTAAAAGTGGAAATTATTGTCTCCCAATTTTTACCAGCTGTGGAGAGATATTTTTGAGGTGTTATGCATCTCACTCTGTCCTCTTAAATTCCTTAGTATTATTTAAGAAGAATCACTTGGGTATTGGGGAGGGGATTGGTTGCTTGTTTTCTCTGCTTTTTTTCTTTCTATATACTACTAGAAAGTTCCACATTGCAAAATCTGGCTGTCAAAGTTGGAGAGTTGATTTATGTCTTCCTCTGCTTTATAGTTTGTGATGCATTTAATGTGGACAGTCCCTATGCTAGGGACTGGATCTCAGGGCTGTATCAAAGCAATGCTGCATAGTCTAGGGGTGGTGACACATTCCACAGGGTGATACAGAGACGCTTTAGTATTACCAGTCATACAACTAGGGCGTTTATTACATGGCCTCATGTAGCATGATAAGGAGAACCACTTATTGTATATCATTTGCTCGCATTTTCCAATGGCGAGATAATATTGCATTTAGGTCAGAAATTGGCCATAAATAACAGAATGGTTAAAGTTGGGAGTGAGCACCAGACGCCATCTGGTCCAACCCTTTACTCAAACAGGGACACCCAGAGCAGGCTGCCCAGGACCATGTCCAGGTGGCTTTTGAAGATATCCAAGGAGGGATATTTCATAACTTCTCTGGGCAACCTGTTCCAGTGCTCAGGCCCTGCACAGTAAAGAAGTGCATCCTGATGTTTAAACAGAGCCTCCTGTGTTCCAGTTTGTGCCCACTGCCACTGAGCACGACTGCAGAGCCTGTCTCTTTGCAGCCTCCCTTCAAGTGTTTATATACATTGATAAGCACCAAAGACTAATAAAAAAATTCTACTAAGGGGAAGGGTAAATAATGAAAAGCCCAATTCTGTCCTCTGTGTCCTAACAGCCTTCCAGAACATGTACAGGTTTAGCGGTTCAGCATAAGCAGAAATTGTATCTGTCCCTCTGCAGGTACAATGTGTACCGTGGAGGACCCACATCCTAACAAAAACTCATCCATTGGCAGAAAAAACATCAAATGACTACTTATTGTGTGAATAAACAGTAGAGCTTTAACATTTCACACCTACTGTTCTCAAACCTGATATGTTTCTCTCTGTGTGTTTTTTTTTTTTTTCCCTAGAAGAGCTTTCCACGGAAGACACGTTATCTCAGCTTTGTACAGAGCTGCAGGTATTTTCTTCAACAGAATCGGTCTGCTTTTCACGAGTCCATTTTTCAAGTGCAGTGAGACAGTACAATCATCTATCAGAGTGGGGAGAGAAGGAATTTGGTGCCAACAGAAAGTTTGCTGAATGTTTCTTTTTCACCAACAATTTCACATAATTTTGATTATTCGCTTACATAATGTTTCTGTCACTTTTAATGAGTCACCAGCTGGATTGCTTTAGGATCCTTCACTGATCCTAGCCCTGAGTGTCAAGAGTATGCACAAAAAATGACTTGGGGATAGGGTGCAATTACAGCTTTTGTGCTGACAGGAGAAAAGATTTTTTTGGCAAGTTGTGCAGCCACTTTTTTTTTTTTTTTCATATAAAAACACCTAAATGTGTAGGGAAGCTCATGGGAAGACACAAGTGATTTTGGCACAGTGTGACTGAATTACTGTCTTGAACTTCTGCTGCGTTGGCTTCAAGCGAGACACAGGAAAGTCAAGGTTGTCAGGAAGAAATTGAAACGGCAGTTGATGACTGGGGAAAATGTTTGTAATCAGAGATCTAATAGTTTTGATTTTCTCAGGTTATTAGCAGGAAAACAGGATAGGAAAGAATGGCAAAATAACAATTAATGAAGGGAATTTGAAACCAAATCAAACTGCAAGTACGTTTATGCAACAGTTACAAATGGTAGGCTAATGTTTGTCAGCCATGTGTGAAAAATGTTTGGAAAGGTGAATTTCTTGATTCTATGTCATAAGTTGGATTCTTTGAAAGAAATTTGATTTAATTTAAATTTGATTTAGGGAAACCTAAATTATGTGGCTCAACTCAACTAGACTGCAGAAATTTAGAAATCTTAAGTATACAGGGGGTCAGACAACACTCACTAGAGACTCCTTAGGACTTCTTTTTTATGAGTCCAGCAAACTGGTTTGGCATACAACAGAAAATGACAGCTTTTTTTTTTTTTTTTTTTTTTTTTTTGTATTTTCTTATTTATGTCCAATTATTATTCTCCTAAAAAGCTTCTTGACTTGTTTTGCATGGCCATATTAATAAAGCGAGATTGCTGTTACTGTTTTTTGAAAGCTGACCATAACAGCGTAGCAGCAGAAAGGAGAACACAACAGCTAGAATGGCTTTGGGTTAACAAAAACAAACAACAGCAACAAAAATCAACTATGATATTCCTATATGCTAGGAAAATATTTGGCATTAGCATCCTTGAATCATAACTTTCTACTGATAATTTAATGATTAAGACAGTGAATTTGCAGAGACTCTTTAGACATAAATGTTGAGACCCTGTACAATATTGTTGGGACCTAGAGGCAGCACTGACCAGCTCTGCAATGTACGTGCAGAAGTTGTGTGGACCTCTGTATGGTGTTCAGATGAGTATTGGCAAAGCTCTCCCTGTACTTTGCCTCTAGGAATATGTGAACTGAAACCATTTCTCTTCAGCAGAAAATACGAAGAGCAGTCATTTATAAAGGAAGAAAATGCTATTAAAACCATACAGAGAGAAGCCTGTGGGGTTAGTTTCCCATTACCACTGTGTTACCAGAGTCAGGCCCGTTTTTAGAATTAAATAAAAACAAAAGAAGGGAAGAAAGTGACGTTTACCCTATTTTGTATTCAACCCAAGGACACAGCAGATATTCAAAATGAGAAAATGGAAGGACAATATTTTTCTAATTGTGTGATTAATTTGTAAGCAATCGAGCAAAAAATCATTCCTCCAAAAAGCCCTCTAAATGTGTTTTGCATAACAGTGTTGTTAAAACCAGAATACCCTGAGTGGGGTTTGAAAGGTGCAGTCATGATTAACAGCCCAGCAGCAAGTACTTGAGCAGAATAGCCAGAATCATATTTGGTGATCATTTTAATTGTTGGGCTTTGCTTTGAGGAACTGAGTCCTTGGGAATTAACCTGCATTGCAAGGGTTGCCAGGCTCTTGCTCTGTACGTGGCAGCAAAATTCTCACAATTAGGAGTAGGTGTTGCCTGACTTCCTTCCTTCCTTCCTTCCTTCCTTCCTTCCTTCCTTCCTTCCTTCCTTCCTTCCTTCCTTCCTTCCTTCCTTCCTTCCTTCCTTCCTTCCTTCCTCTCTTTCTTCCTTCCTTCCTCTCTTTCTTCCTTCCTCTCTTTCTTCCTTTCTCCCCTCCTCCCTTCCTCCCTTCCTTCCTTCCTTCCTTCCTTCCTTCCTTCCTTCCTTCCTTCCTTCCTTCCTTCCTTCCTTCCTTCCTTCCTTCCTTCCACTCTTTCATCTTTTCCTTCCTCTCCTCCTTCCTTCCTCTCTTCCTTCTTTTTCTTCCTTTCTTCTTTCCTTCCTTCTTTCCTTCCTGTTCAAAAGGTTAAAAATCAATAAACTAGACAAATAGCCATCATACCCCTCATCCTAGCATGGCTGACATTAATAATTCATGTTCTTTGAAGACTGTGCTTTTGGTCTTTGATGTAAGAAGTAGCTTACTGGCTAAATTTCAAATAAAAATAAAATTGAATACAGAAATAAAGAAGTGTCCTAACTCTGCAAAGAGTGATATATGGGGAATATCTGTTGTTTAACAACATGTTTTCTCTGGTAGCAGAATGGGTACTGGAGCTTGTGACATTTTGGACAAATCATTAAAACAGACTAGCACCCCAACAAAGTAAACTCTGACAATATCTGTGGTTATTATCCATATATGCATCTGCTCTGTTTCTGTCTCACACAATTTGCTTTTAATCATGACTTAGTTTGCAGTGTCACCAGTCTGAAAATTAACTGCATAATAAACTGTGCGAGACATAAGCAGGCTTTCAACTAGACTGCAGTTCCAACCAAAAGGAAAAAAAAAAAAAAAAAAAAAAAAAAGACAAGACCTGGACAAGAAAGAACAACTCCCTGTGGTATTATTTATGGTATATTTCTGGAAGTATTACCTGTTTCATAGAGGCAGGTAGAGTCCCTACCAACAGATACAGTCTCTGTTGCTTTTGTGCCAACCCAGTAAAGGTAAAATGCAATGCCTGTCTGTTGTTGAAGAAATTGTCAAACTGGGAGGGGTCGATATGCAGACTTTGCTGATGACTTGCACTCCTTGGGCTGCCACGCTTCAGTGCAGAATTCCATCTGGGAACACCAAAGACCCCATCCCATCCCCGTGTGGGACAGAAGCACCAGCAGACTCTGTGATGTCTGGTTGAATTGTGTGTTGACACAGTGCTTTTTTGCCTTTTTTTTTTTTTTTTTTTTTTCCCCCTATAATCACCCATCTGGCATTCTAGTGTGATGTGGCTGAGAAGGATTTATTTTTATTTTTTCTTGCAATCAGAAAGGAGACAACGGGCCATGCTTTATTATTTCAGAGCATCCAGCACCATCTGGTGGGTAGTTTGGAATCTGCTTTTTTTTTTTTTTTTTTTTTTTTTCTATTTACTACATGTATATCTGCACTAAAGTTTCTGGAAAAAAATGAAGCTGTTGCCACTTCACAGAATGACAGAATCACAGAATGGGTGAGGTTGGAAGGGACCTCTGGATGTCATCAGGTCCGAGCCCCTGCTCAAGCAGTGACACCTATAGCAGGGTGCCCAGGACGATGTCCAAATGGGTTTTGAGTATCTCCAAGGAAGGAGACTCCACAACCTCTCTGGCCAGTGCTCCGTCACCTGCACAGTAAAGTGCTTCCTGAAATTCAGACAGAATCTTCTGTGTTCCATTTTGTGCCCATTGCATCTTGTTCTGTCACTGGAGCCTGGCTCCATCTTCTTTGCGCCTTCCTTGCAGGTATTTATACACATTGATAAAATCCACTCTGATCCATCTCTTCTCCAGGCAGAACAGTCCCAGCTTTCTCAGCCTCTCCTTCTAGGAGAGGTGCTGCAGTCCCTTGTTCATCTTGATCTTTTTTTTCTCCAGATATGTAACTGAGACTCTGCACTAAACCTCATGGCTTTTAAAGAGAAAAAGCAAAAGTCTCTCCTGCATTATTTTGGGGTAAAATAACTCAAAATAGTGGCTTTAATAATAGTTCTAAATCAAGGGGATTTGTTGTTGTTGTTTTTCTTAAAAAGTCTTAACCTAAGATGCTACCTGATTTTCTGAAATGCCTCTCTCAGAATGCCCTTTCTCCCCTCCAGCTGCTGAGCAACCCAGAGAAGATAGCAGAACAGATAAGCAAGGACCTCGCCTGGCTTTGCTCCCACCTCCTGGCCCTGTGGACCCAGTTCCTGGAGGTGGCAACACTCCATACAGAAGTCACAGCTTATCTGACTCAGGAGCATCATATGCTAAGGGTAACATTAAGAAGTTAAAAGCAAGTTCCATAATGGTAACCTCTTGACAGACATTGGTGATGTACATGTATCTGGATAGATATCTCTCTTACTATTATGTCTTACGAACCATTATGGGAGATGTGGTGAGTAGGAAAAGGAATAAGAAGAGAAATTAAAAAAAAAGATTTAAATTTTTGCAATGATGTTGCTTTTATGGTACCCAGAATCCTGTGTAAAATGAATGTACACTGAATACTAGAATCCAGCGTGGAACATGAAGTGGGTGAAAAGAGGTAGATATGCCCCATATTTGCTAGGTATCCGTACATCACAATCATATGTTTTAAAAGGCACAAGCATCACAATGCGAAGTAACCAAAAGATGAGTTTATCTCAATTTCTTTCACAGAACTACGATGAGGAATATAGATTTGTTCTCTTCACTATGTCACATATATAAAGCTAGTTCTTGCCTTTCTCCTAGTGAGTTTCACAAAAGGAAATATTAATACTGTTCATGTGGAAATTGGTTCTTGATAATAAAGAAGGCACAAAAGCAATTGCCTTTTGGGCTAACTGTATCAAAGCTACTTACCTGATTAGTTCAGCAAGTGCTGTGCCTTCCATGAGGACGTTTTGGGTTATTGACTATACATTGTTTTCATTACATTGGTTGAGCTGAACTCATAGCCTAATCTAATCATTAAAAAAGAGACATAGAGAAAAGTAGGGTTCATCTTGCTTAGCTTTAGAAGGCTACAGTGTAGGTGCTAACATCCCAATTTACATACTGGTTCTTGTTAAAGTCAGTGGAGGTCCAGTCACTGGAGATAAGATAATGTTTATGCTTGCAAAAGGGAGACATAAAACTCAGAAAGAGGTAGATGATGCTGAGACTCCACTGGCTATTTTAGCTATGTCTCCTTTGACTCTGAGAGGACCTGGATGGCTTGATCAGCCAAAGGACCCAACTCTGTAGGCCCCCAGCTCCAGCAAGGTGAATCCTAGACTCAAATTATGACAACTGATGGCATGACCTGTGGTAAATGATGTACCTTCATGTACATCAGTTCCTCCCTATCTAAGCTGTGTGTAATAAAACTTTTCTAGTCCTAGAAAACACTTTGAGAGCTCCAGATAAACCAATGCACTCTTTTTAAAGAAGTGATAGTCATTCTTTTATTAGAAAAGCCATTTGTTGAAGTATGGCTGGGATTTAGGGAGACGCTGAGATGCTGTGACATGTGGTTTTCACTGCCATTCTCTGACACCATAATAGAGGTCGCTCTTACAAATATTATTAGTTATGTATGGGCTGCAGTTTAACAGTTCAGTACAGTTGACTGCATATTATGATGGATTGATTGAAACTCAAAGCTTATTCCAGGGCAGATAGAAACACTGAATTTTTTATAGCTTATTACACACTCTGTGCTCTGCCAGACACTTCAGATCTGTGGCTCTTTTGTAATTGATTATCCAACACTGAGCAGATCAAATGTCTATGAAGAGATTTGAGAAGCTCTCATTTGTAAGTATCGTGACATAGGCAGATGTGTTTCTGCCATGACAGGGCTTATTCTCCTCTAGGCTGAAGTATAAAACTTCCTTTATCATCTTGGGAACCACTGTGAATGTTCCCACAGAAAAGATGATCAATCATGAGTTGTTCTAATTTAGTAACTCACTCCACTGCTGCTATGATTTGTACAGTGGGAAAGGAAGAAATCCTTGTTTTAATATTACAAGGAAAAAATGGTAAATCTGACAGCTTTTAGAAAAGTAGTCAGAAGATGCATATAAGAAAATCTTGATTTCCTCTCAAGGTACACTTCTTCCCTCCCAGCAAAATATGCAACAGCATCAGTTGCTTTGTGCTGGACTGGGAAAGTGAAGCAGAGTTGAGCTCTTTGTTTTCTTTCTGTCACCAGAGTGGTGCAAAGCAGACAGAGCATACTAAAGAATCTGGTCCTGACAGTCATTTCTCTGTTTTCAGCTTGATTGTGCTTGGCACCTTTCAGTAGATCTTAGGTTTAATTGGTATGTTTCTTCCTCAGGTAAGGAGATTCTCAGAAGCCTTCTTCTACACTGAGCACCAGAAACTTGCTGTGCTGACATTCCAGGAAGGCCTGTAAGTAACTCATTGACTCTCCCCTGTCACTGGGAAGGCTGAAAATGTATTTGCTTAAAACGTTTTTCTACCAAGACTGAGGTCTTTTCTGCTGGGTATGGAAGGCTTTGGTTTGAGAGAAATTACTAGGTCTATTCTAGCTCCATATTGTAAATCCATTGAAATCAATGTCAAATGTAAGTAACTCCAATCAGGCCCAAGAGATGATTAATTTTAAGATACCTGTAAGACATTTCTTTTTCTTTCTCTGCTCTCACAATACTTATGACATCAGGGAGTGACTAAAACACTGTAGCAAGAGCCTTCAAGGGATATGATGTGGTATATGATGCCTCTTTCCCTACCTTTCTTCCAAACCAGGTGCATGTCTCTGCAGAGCTTATCTCCAACAACATCAGCCTCAGGGTAGTCAGAAATATTTTTGATGTGTTTCTTCAATTAACTTCTTAACCTCCCTATACCAGATCTAGTACTGGCAATTTTAAAATGAAGTAATAGCTGAAAAGCAACAGAAAAATAACATTTAAGAGTTTGCTTTTTACTCTTCCTTATAATATTTTTAGTTATAGGCAGTCATGGATTTATTTTAGTCTTTAGTCCATCCCTGCTTTCTATATCAGAAAGGATCATCTGTACATGCAGATAGGAACCTTGATTCATTAAACAGACAACACAAAGATGTGAATGTTCACTGGAAGCAGCAGTGAAGGACCACACAGGAACACCACAACATTAGATGGAGGAACTGTATGAGTAATGTAAGCTCAGGGCTGATAATTTGTTGATCAAGAATCAACAGTACAAAACAGTTTGGGAAAATAAACAATGCACTGGGCTGCATTCACAAAAATATGCTATGAAATGTGAGCAAGGTGGTTATTTCATAGAATCATAGAATGGTTGCAACCCTCCTGCCATGGGCAGGGACACCTGCCACCAGACCAGGCTGCCCAAAGCCCCATCCATCCTGGCCCCTCCAGGGATAAGGCATCCACAGCTTCTCTGGGCGGCCTGTGCCAGTGCCTCACCACCCTCTGAGTGAAGAATTTCTTCCTTATATCTAATCAAAACCTACCCTCTTTTAGTTTAAAGCCATTACCCCTTGTCCTATCCCTACACCCCTTGACAAAGAGTCCCTCCCCAGCTTTCCTACAGGCCCCCTGTAGGTACTGGAAGGCCGCTGTAAGGCCTCCATAGAGCCTTCTCTCCTCCAGGCTGAACAACCCCAACTCCCTCAGCCTGTCCTCGTAGGAGAGGTGCTCCAGCCCCTTGATCATCTTTGTGGCCTTCCGCTGAACTTGTTCCAATACTTCTGTGTTCTTCTTGGCTGGGGGCCCTAAAGCTGCATGCAGTACTCCATGTTTCCATTTGCTTGACACTGCTTGCTTTTGACCAAAACTGCAGAGTATGAGGGGCCCCTTTTAAGGCTGCAGTAGTGCACATCCTGCCTTCAGTTTTAGCTAGTGATTCCAAGTAGAGAGCATGGATACTACTGAGGACCTGACCCTTGACGGCAGAGTTAAAGGAAAGCAGCTCAGATTTGAATTTCAAAGCAATGTCCGAACTTTTGCTGCACTGAAACAGCCTGTTATCACAGGAAGACCACAGCATTACCAGAACAGAAACCCACTTTTCAGAAGTGGCTTAAAGGCCATGACATCAGGTTCTGTCATGATGATAAGGCTTAAGTGAGACATCTGTTTCCAACCAAGAGCAAAGAAGAAAATGAGTTTCTCAGAGCTGTTGCTAGGAACATTAAGGCTGATTCAGTGCTGGTGGAAAAGGCCATGACTTCATTAGTGGATGGGTTATACAAGGGTACCTTTTTCTGACAAACTAGAGCAGGGCCATGGCTGCAAGGGCCCAGCTGTGCTCACTTAGTCCTCCCATGTCAGTTTTTAAGTAAGCTGTGTACATGGAAAGACCCATGGCAGGACCCCAGGGTGAGGTCAAAAACACTCACGGCCCCATCTAAGCAAACACAGCCCTGCACAAGGGGAAGCCTAATTGCATGAAGTGCTTTTATTTCTCCAGACAGCCACAGAGCTAGCCCATTTCCTACAGATAAGCATAATTTTCCTCAGTGATTATCAAGGAGATAGAGTACAAAAAAATAAAATAGCTTGCAAATGCTAAAAGTTGATCTGTGAGGTAAATTCGGTATATACAGGCCTCATGGCAGTGTCCTGTTTTCTTTTTGGTTGTGCTAGATGGTGCAGTTAGGAAAGCAGAATCTTGGCTCCCACAGTATTATTAGTGTTGAGGGTGCCAGCAGGGAGTATTAATTGTGTTCAAAGAAGATTCAGATGAGATCAGCTCTTCGTGTGCTGGGTGCTGTACAAACAACTCACACATGAGCAGGCTTTTCCCCCAGTTATTTCTTCCTTGTTACCAGATGAGTGGTTTTTTTTTTTTGCCTCCCATACTGTGGTTGTGAATTCTGTTAGGTCATGCACCTACATGCGTGGCAGTACTTGACTGCTCAAGTAGAATAGGAAGTACAGTTTCCAATAGGTTGGATATCACACAGCAGGTGGCTCTAGCAGGTGACATAGCCTCCCAACACTTTGCAGAAAAAAAATATTTTTTCCTACACCTATCATTAATGATTCATTTTTCTTTTGCCAGGAACTGGTCTCAAAGCAAGTTTACTTATGATTTTTACACGTGGCCTTTAGTATAAACACCAATGCTGTTTATTAGTATGTCAGCGAGAACTTTGTTATGGTGCTAGGGCTTAACTCCAAATTCCCAGGTGTTGCTGCAGGCAAGACTGAGCAGCTAGCTGTTTGTGACTTCTGTCTGATTCATGCTTTAGCAATCAATGACTCGCCTATCTTTGAGAAAAAAATAGCTAGTAAGAGCAAATGATAGACAACAACAATTATGTTCTGAAGTTGAAGCCAGCATGCTGGTTTGCGCAAGGTTTTTTGTGTATGGATATAGGAATCTTCTGTGCTGGCATGAGGACAGACCAATTGAATTACAAATTTGTTAAGTTTTGCTTCATAATGTATAAAGAGTGTTTCTTCCAGTTAACTATCACAAGGTGATTACCTGACTCCCGCCAATGATAATCAAAAATATTATCACTGTGCTGTCCTGTGGTAGCTGTCCAGAATTACCTTCATCCAACTGTCTACAAAAAACTTGCTTCCTCCCTATTTATTCCTTAGGATAATGTATTTATGTTAGCCAAACCCACATCCCTGTGCCAGCTTAATGTAACATTCCTTGATGAAATCCAGGTAGCATTTTACATGTGCAAAAAGATGGAACAGAACAGCTATTCTAGTTCTACCAACAAGCAGTAGCTGAACCAATATGCCTTAGATCTTCCAGAAGTGTGTGAGATACCACACTGCTCTGAGGACTGGCATAAGCAAGATAGAGGGCCTACCATGTGTCCTTCTTGGCCTTGTTCCTCGCTGTTCTGGTCAAAGACATTTTTGATTATTGCTTCCTGCACCTGGGTTTTGAAACCCTTGGAACAGTCAGAGCAACAGACCTCTTTTCCTGATGAGAAAGCCAGTGGAGGGGTCCAGTCTGAGCCATCTGCAGTGACCCATGGGCTGACAGCAATGAGTCATGGAGCAGCAGGAGTGTTTTCCAATAAAGAAAGAGGTTTTGCATTGAGGGACTGTGCAAAGAAATCTCTATCAGAAAGAGAAATCAACTCATAGGACATGTTCTGCAAGCACTGAGTACTCCTTTCAAACACACTGTCTCTGTCTTCTCCTACCATCCCCCAGTCAGTAATTGAGTATGCCTAAAGTTATCCACAGTCCACAATACTCACAGTATTTGTTGTGATATCCAAATAATTCATGTTATTTGTTTTAAACATCTGTTATGGACACAGATGATTGTTATTACACTAGTACTACTGAGTGTGGAACAGAACCTGAAGCTCTGTTCCCTCAAATCTACTTTTTCCTTTGTCTGTTTATACCACTCATAGTTTTCAACCACCTTCAGTGCTCTTCTATCAAAACAGAAACCTTGGTGTCTTTGTCCTTAATCTTATCAGCATGGTGCAGTGGAAAATACTACTGGACTGCTCTGTGTCAGATATTTTACATGCTCATAGAAAGAAGCAGTTCTTGCTATACACAATTTGCCTGGTAGAATTGTTGAGGGGTTGTATGTCTTTATATCTACTCTGAATGCTGTGCAGCAAAGTCTTAGTACATTCCTTCAGCTGGCTTAGGTTAGCTAAAGACAAATTCAAATGATGAAAACTCCATCTTATTTCTAACAGCTTTGTGCAGATGTACTTTTTGTTCTGGTCATGTGACTGTTCTTTTGTTATCATGTCTTCTGAGTGCAATGCTCCTGGTGTAATGAACTCATCTCCTTTGTGTGATATCCTTCAGCATACCACGGTGGTCTTTATTCTACTCCATAAATTCAGCCAGATGTGGACTAATTTGTTAACATTTTACCTGAACTGGCATTGACAGACATTTTGTAATTTGAAGATTATAGATAGTGAGTTTTAGTCTCAGGGCTAGCTCTGCAACATCCAGTCCATGGTGCGACAGACTGGGAGCTATTGCAACTTGGAGGGAATTTCTGAATGAATGAGCAGCAGAGGACATTATATTGCAGGTAGTGTGGCAGATGGGTTGTAGCAGTGATAAAGAGAGGGGAAAAAACATATCTTCCCACAAGGAACTTCCTATTGCCTAGATGACTTCCAGCCTGCCCTGCTGCAGGGGATTGTGCCATTGTCCATGCACACCTTGGCGTTTGTCTTTACTGAACTTCATGAGATATCTGCCTGCCCATCTCAGTGTTATCTGCAAACCTGCTGCAGTGCACCCTGTCCCATCACTGAGGGTGTTAAATACAGGCATTAAATGGTATTGCCCCATATCAGCTGAAGGGCAGACACATATAGTAATTGTCTACACATCTGCCTTTGCTGCCTGGCTTGCAGTGACTGAGAAAAAGCATGGTAACCATTCGGATACTCAATTTCTTTTGTCCTTTGCTGCCAGGATCCAAAGTCACGGACAGATTTCTACAGAAATTCGTAATTCAGAGTACTTCACCAGCATGCCCCCGCTGCCAGCGGAATGCCTCGACATAGATGGGGACTGGAACACACTTCCAGTTATTTTTGAAGACAGGTATATGGATTTGCCTTGCAAAGGTGAGTGAAACACCCCAAGGTACATGAGACAGCTTGAGCTGAGGAGGTTCACTTCCCCAGCTGAAGGTAAATGATCCTATATAACTTGTGCTGGCTCTGCCTTGGATCAAAGCACAACCCACTGTAAAATATAACTGAATCCTCTGTTTTCTCTCCAAGTGAACTTTAGAGTATTTCCTGTAACTTCATAGTTTTCATCTTCCAAGTAAGATGTTTAGTTGTAAGGACTGGAGGCAAAACCTAGAAAGAAAGCAAAACCATTTTTATTACAGCAACTAACTTCATACTCAGAGTGACATCTAGTGTTAAGAAGAGTCAGAACAACAACAAAAAAATAAAATTTGTGGGAAGCCTAACTAAGCTAAGCTAAGCCTAGCTTTTTTTTTTTTTTTTTTTTTTTTTTTTTTTTTTTTTTAAATCCTCTAGAGTACCCAAACTGGATTTTTCATTAAGAAAAAATACTTAGTTCTTCAAGCATATAGTAAAACCTCATAGCCCTTGCTTCCCTTTTCAACAATTGTTAAGTGTAGCAGAGAGATAGTATCATAAGTAAGCATAGCCCAGTAAAGATGACCCGTGGCCATTTCCAGAGCTATCATACTTGCTAAATTTTGACAGTAACAATTACAGATATTTAAACCATGAAACTCCATATTAAACTGATTCACAAGCAAGATCTACTCTACATACAATGTGGTACAACAGCAGGAGTGCAAAAAAATGCCAGCTTTGATTTACCAATTCTAGAAACTAGCAGTATAAATACAGTTGTACAGAGGAAAGATTTTTTTTTTCACCTAACTGTAACTGTTTACTGAGTATAATTCTAATTAAATGCCCTGTGTCATTTGTATTTGTAATATAACTCTAATGTAGAGATAATTCTTAACATAATAAATAATGTAGAGATAATTTACAACATAAATATACATACT
Organism: Anas platyrhynchos; assembly: GCF_047663525.1. Taxonomy (NCBI): domain Eukaryota; kingdom Metazoa; phylum Chordata; class Aves; order Anseriformes; family Anatidae; genus Anas; species Anas platyrhynchos. The sequence goes on along the minus strand of NC_092620.1, from coordinate 8,324,298 downwards.
TCTCTAGGCCTTACAATCACTTTTCCAAGTCCTACATCACATTGGGATAATATGTCATGTTCTTGCAGATACCACTTCTTTTTTTTTTCTTCCTTTCAGATCAGAATTTGGATGTTTTCCCAGATTTTGAGGTTCCTGAACATACGCAAATGGATGTAATAGACAAGGAAGATTTTTCATCAAATGATACCACTGCAGTAACAAAAGGGGACTTTGGAAAAGGTACTCTGCTAATACACACAGACAGGATAAATGGGAATCTGTCCTGCTTGTACAGTGGTACTGAAGGTGCTGCTCATGCAGCAAAGGGTTTAAACCCACACTCCACATCTCAGGTATGTACATTGAACAAAGAAGGCCAAAGGAAACCTGAAAATATTTTTGTTTCAAGTAAGGAAACTACTGACTCAGAGCCAGGCAATACAGAATGCACATCAGAGGAATTTAAAACATGTAAAGAAGTTTTATTAAAAGACAATAGACTTGCAGCAGATGTTACCTCTGGAGACATGAAACCTAGCAATAACGATACCCACAAAAGTGAGCCCGTGTTAATTGTCAGTGCGCAGTATGAGTGTGAAGCATGTGGAACTGATAGCTTGGAAGACAGGTCTGAAATAAAAAAAACAGCTGAATCTGGTCATCCTGAGAATAATTTCACTTCTGAGCTTGCACTGAGTGAGTTAACCAGTCTTGAAAAAACAGCAGATACAGACAATAAGACTCTGCTGCCTGTTTTGAAAGCTTTGCCTGCCCACAGCTTGGAAGTGAAACTGTTCGCAAAGGAGCAACGAACTGAAGAGTGTGAAGAATTTACCCTGATGTCAGGAGTTATAAAGAGATCCTCATCTATAATATCTGATTCAGGCATTGAAAGTGAACCAAGCTCAGTGGCATGGTCTGATGCTCGTAGCCGGGCTCTGGAGCTGCCCAGTGATCGAGAGATCCTGCACCATTTGGTACGGAGACACGCCATCCACCGAAATTCCTTGGAGGGTGGCCACACAGAAAGCAATACCAGCTTGCCCAGTGGAATCCAAGCATCACTCACATCCATTAGCTCTTTGCCCTTTGAAGAAGAGGAGAGAGAAGTGGAGCTTACCAAACTGACCAAGTCTGTTTCAGCTCCTCAGATCAGTAGCCCAGAAGAGCCTGTGGAGGAGGTGGATATATCCAAACACAGCGAAGCAACCTCAGGAGACTCAGAAGGATATTTAAAAAGTTGCATGGAAACAGAGGACGAAGATAGGCAATTAATCATGGACTTCTCTGGGTGTCATATCACCACTGAAAGTGGACAGCTAGAACCAAAAGGACATCCCATACCCACTGCCAAACACAGTAGTGGTCATATGGAATTACACAAGGAGGAGGCAGAGGAAAGTCTTTCAGAGACCTACTGTAGTTTGGAATGTGCAAAACCACCTGCATGTCCAAAGTCACTCAGAGATAACATCTCTGAATGCCAGTCACTGGAGAGCAACGGTGAGTGCAGCTTAAAAACACCAAGGGCTAATAATTACTTGGACAAAAGTACAGAAGAGTTTGATGCATGCATCAAGGATCCAAAGGATAAACCTAAGCCTGACAGTTTTGAAATAGAACAAGGCTTTTACACCGATATCAGAGTAACAGGAGAGGAGAGTTTCTCACAAAGCATAAATGTGTTACCAGATGCTTGTGATCCTGTTTCAGCTACTTCAGAGACTTCAACAGAATTTGTCTCAATGCAAGGAGAATGCAGTAGGTCTCTTGCTGATGAGAGCCAGCTGGTGTACACAGAAATGCAGGGGTTACAAGAAATTGAGCTCAATGACTCACCTGCCTCAGCAGACCCTGCTTCAGGATCCTACCAGGATGAATATCCTCAGGAACCTGACAGCCAAGACCATAAACTTGTTGCTAATGGCACTGGGTTTCATTCGGTGACGACAGAGGGGGTAGCACTGGAAAGCAGAAAGGCTGTTGATGTGGTTAACCTCTCTGTCTCTTGCACGGCCACATGTCTTCCCTTTTCTTCTGTGCTCAAAGAGACCCCTGCGATGGTCGGCTTCTCTGCAAAGCAGGCTGTGTTCCCCATCACACGACAGCCTCTAGGCTCCTTTGGAGTTGTTTCTTCTAACTCAAATGAGGTGGATGAAGAGGCCAATGAAAGGATGCTGAAGTAAGAATGTCTAATTACTTTTAATTAATGTTGCAGTGATGCCAAGAGACCCTGACAAAGTTCAGAGCATAATGAAAGTTTGCATACAGTTGCTGGAATTACAGTATAAGTTATCCAAATAGACATATGGTTTATACACAATAAATAATCTAAGTAGACAGGAAGAACCAAAACACGGAGAACTGAGATCTTTAAAGATTATTAGGTCCTTAATCCTCATGGAAATAAGTGGGATTTAGGTGTCTAAATAGTCTTTAAAATTTGGCATTCCATCAAAAAGTCACATTACCAAGATGTGGATATTGATCCCAGATATTTGCTTCACTATAACAGTGTCATAGCTTGTTTTTCTTTTCTGCTTAATTTTACTCATTAGTGAAACTATAAAAGGGGTACACAGATTGGTTGGCAGGGCATCAGCTTCAGTGAAACTGGAAAACAGGAGAGTAAGCATACTGGGTACCTGGAGAAGAGGTGTTTTTGTTTGTTTGTTTGTTTTTCTCTTGTTTCTTAGCCCATGAAAAAAATGCCACATCATGGTCTTGATTTTACAGTGGCCTATGCCACAGACTGACATGCTAGTAAATATATAATTTTGTTATATTTTTTGTGTCTCTGCTGTGCTGAAGGAAAATGGTAGCATGGGAATTTCTCAACCCATTCACCCATGTTGGTTCTCTGCATGTGCATTCATTTGGGACCTAAGTTTTACTTTCATTTTTTATTTTTTAACATCTTGAGGTTCATTTGATGAACCCTGCTGTAAATCCTGCTTGATATAAGCACAAAATGTATTCCTTCTTTGTGAAGCAGAATACTTAATCATGTATTGATGCATTGATGAATTCAGGGCCTCTAGGTCCATGGCCAGAATGTTAGATTTTTTGTTCTTGAGTCCCTTTAATGTCAGTGGGGTTGATGTAAGTAATTGTTCACCATCATACTGATTGGCCTTAGGCTACCCCCAAGGTTTAAAGGTTTATATCTCCTAGCCAGGTCCATCCCAGTTTTCTAATTCTACACTTATATTGCAATTTTGAATTCCTAAAAGCTCTGGATAAGTTTTGCTACTTAAAAAGCCACTGAAGGGTTTTTCACCTTTGGGTAGCTTCAAGGTGAGTTCATATGTCAAACTTTAGGCCTTCATCAGAGGAGGGGTTATCTTAATTCTTTCAGCTCTGAGCTGCTTTTCCTCTTAGCCACTAAATGTTTTCAAGACTACCCCAAACAACCAAACCAAACCAAACCAAACCAAACCAAACCAAACCAAACCAAACCAAAATATGTCATCTCTGTAATGAGGTGTGCCCTTAAACTCCGCTGTCTGAGGAATGGGGAGAGCAACCTGCCTGTAAATGTATCTGATGGTATAATTTTGCTTTTCAGTGTCAGTATGTCTGAGGACATTTATAAGATGCAAATTTTGAAATTCTGCATTTTATTCTCATAGTTCTTGGCCGCCAGAAGGTTCTTTGTGTTCCTGTAGCAGGTGTGACATACAGAAGGTTTTTACCTATTCCCTGTATGGCATCAAACAGTTTGGGAATAGGTTTTTTTCCCTGCATATTGATTTCTCTCAATCAGAATAGAACCTTCTTATTTCTAGTTTGAGGGTTTGTTGTTGGACACCCAGTTCTACTGTGATTAATTAATCTATTCTCCAGTTTTTATCAGGCCAAAGAAAAGTTTAAAAAAGAGATGAAGATTGAAGGATTTCTGTACAGTGACTTATCTGTACTAGCATCTGATATCCCATATTTTCCACCAGAGGAAGAGGAAGAAAATTTGGAAGATGGAATTCACCTGGTTGTCTGTGTCCATGGGTTGGATGGTAAGACCGAGAGGAATAGATATGTGTAAGAGACACTCAAGTGTAAACAAAACAAAAGAAAGGCATTTCTACAGGAAGTGGGAAAGAACAGAGAGTCTATGGAAAACATTTATCTTAGCTAAGTATTCAGTTTCCTTTATGTTATTCAGTTCATTGTAATAAAGGGTCTAGGAAAATATTAAGTATTTTCTTTATGAAATGGGTGCTGCACTGTTTTGTTTTGTTTTGTTTTTCTGTTTTATTTAAACAGAATTCTACACCAAATCACATCATCCCTTCAGCATACAGTAAGAGTACACTACAGTAGTTCCTCTTGTCTTTCTGGAGGTATCTGGTTGTTTAGCAGTATGTCACTGGGATGACATTATTAAACAAAATAAACTGATATTATAGGATAGATAGTGGCTCGACTTAGAATGTGGGAAAATTGAAATCAATATTCACTACAAAGGAAGCCTGGCCTGAAATATTTTAAATACATGCTTTCTAAGCAGAAAACAGATATATTAAAGTTGAAACTTCTCTTGATAAGCTATTGGCTTCAATGGGGAAGGTGAAAGCATTAACCTTGAGACTATGGAGAAGGAAGGGCAGAGCCTCAGAAAAGTGTGAAACTCTCCTTGGTTTGTGCAAGAACCATTGCCATTCAATACACCAGTGACAGTGATATGTTTCTTATGAAGAGAAGGTACCTCTGTTTCCAGAAAAAATAATTCAGAATACCTTGGAATTTACCTAATATGGAATTGGGGCATTTTGTTCATCTCCCAAAATCATAGAATCATAGAATGGCAAAGATTGGAAGGGACCTTGAAAATCATGTAGTTCTAACCCCCCTGCTAGTCTTGTAAAATATTACTAGACTGACACCATTTTAGCACCAGATTTAATGGTGAGAGGAGAGGCAGGCTGCTGTGCATATGAAGGCACATCCTTATTCCCCAGGCACATGTGCTGAAGTTCCCAGCACAGCTGCAGTGTCTCCTTCGGGTATCACCAGCTGCAAATTGGGAAGGACAGATGTTAACCTTTTGATGACACCTTGTCTTACCTACATTGTTCAGCAATTAAGGGACAGAGTTATTCTGGGCCTGATCTTTGCCTTCTCCTCCCACTTTTTAGAGAGCATATGAAGTGCGCAGCAGCATGATGTGAGGTCCAGCCCTCCTTGCACATATTGTGGGTATTCTTGCTCTCCTGATGTTTCAATGCATGATCATATGGTGCAGTGAGCTGCCTTAGCAGCATTTAACAAGAGGTCCCTGGTGCCAAGGCTTATAAGAAGGTCTATAAGAAGATAAATTTATTAAATTGAATTTATATATATATATATATATATATTCCTGTTGAATCACATCTTATAAATTGCCATCTGTTTCCAGGTAACAGTGCAGATCTACGGCTGGTAAAGACTTTTATAGAACTGGGACTCCCTGGTGGAAAACTGGACTTCCTAATGTCTGAACGAAATCAGGTAATGTAGAGATAATTTCTGTCTTCATTTAGATCTCCTACAAGCTGTTGCCATTGCTGCAAAAGGACCTTCAGTAAGGCTCTTTCAGAAGCTGGATAAAGCAAAAGCACTAAGGAATTTAGGGAATTTTATGTAGGATTTAGTTCAAAGGCCTGTTCCTGTCTGAGGTGATAGGGTATTCAAACACACCAGGAAAGATTCCTCGCATTGAACTCAAAGTTCAGTGTATTACTTATAGGACTAAACCTTAGAGAAACCAAATTGATTTATCCTCTCAGTTTGCACACTTAGCAGCTGGGTGCCTCTGCCTTTTGGATGCTGTACAACACATCACCGACAGAAAGCAGCAGGTTTAGTAATGTTAAATTCTCTGGAGGATGAGAAATATCCAGAAGGTGTTGTCAGTTGCTTTTGATGCATCAGCCATTGTTTCTCCTGTTGCAAGGCTTGTGAGATTTATTTTCTTGAATGATAAATAAGTGTCTTCCAGAGCAATTCATTGCTAGCCTAGGCAGAACACCAGAAATGAATTCTATGGCCTGCTTCGCAATGAACACATATTTATGACACCTTTATGCATAGAATAAGGATTTCCAGTGCCCAGTCAAAAACATTATTCTGATTTATGAGCAGCCAAGAAACTAGAGTCAAAACTCTCTTTGTTCAATAGCTTTTATATTCTGAAATGGCCAGTTGTTGTTAGTCTGTGAACTTGCCACCTTTCAGTGTACATCTCTGCCAGAAGTGGACCTGCATGGTTAATGTGAGCAAGATGGAAATAATGAGGAGACCAGACTTGCATCGAAGTTTCTCCTGATGCTTTGTAAGGCTGAAAGGATTAGCTCTTACAACATCTCTGTTAACTGTTATATTGAACCCATAATGGAAACTTTCAGTCCTCCTGTAGTATGGAAATGTGTGCAAGTTCACATAGAACTGGATAGGACCGATATCTTTTGATGAATGTTTTGATGCTTTAAAACATCCTGTCACAGTTTTTTCCCTGCTCTGGGAACCACATTTAAAATGATCCATGGAATCAGTCATTTAGCTGAAGTTTGCTTTACAGAATAAAATTTAAGCCACATTTTTATGCACTCATCTGTAATATATTTGACAAGCTCAGTCAGGCTGAGATGATACTGAAGAATGGAGGTATAACCAGGTGAAATATGACATTTTATGTGTTTTGCTTGTGGTTAATGCTCAGGCTGGTATTCTTCCACTTTTAAACAACCTGAAAGATTTGGGATAATGAGCCTAAGAGGAAATTGTTAATTATCAATGCAGGCTAAACAAACAGGCAAGAGGTTATTGGACTGTTTGTAGTATAGGAGAACATTTATTTTAAGGCAGTGTTGCAAAGTGAATATACTTGTTTTCCTTTGCAAGAGCTGCAATTAGTAAGATGGGTTGTGTTACAAAAGCATTAATTACTAGATATGCTTGCTCTGAATAGCTGTTCCAACATTTGATGATTTTGTGGCATCTCATTAGTTACAAATTTGATTTAGAGTCCTGTTGGAGTGCCAAATGACACAGTTCTGAATAAGATCTGTCTGCAATTGTATAGACTAGACAATATATTATTAGTTTTATTGTATCAAAACTGCCATTACTGTTGCAAGCAACAAATTGTTTAAGTCCCTCTCTGGCACTCGTTATCTTACTGACATTCTTGAATAACAAACACACAGCATTTAAGTAAGATGGCCTAATAATTTTGTGATTGTGTCTGTAGTGTCAACATCACCTATATGTAGCGTATAAAGCTGTAACTATTTTATTATAGTAATCCATTAAATCCAAAATATAAAAAGCTTTTCTTCCACACGCAGAGTACGGTGCCTGGAGAGGCTAAGCAGTTCTCAACCTTGTCAAGTCAGGCTGCTTTAAAACCTTACTTTTGACTCTGAAATCACTCGGCCTGACACTATGAATCGTACTATTAATAAACCTTAGGCCCAGATTTATCCAATTATGCCTAAATTAGAGGCACAGTCACTAGAGAAACAGAAGCAACCACAGAAGGTAATGTAATCCCCTTAAAATACAGTCTTCTAGAGGGCCCTATTTCCATACCCTACAAAGGAAACACAAGGTAACTCCTGTCCTAAATTGAAAGCATGGGTTATATTCCTGAAGCTAAAAGGCACAATATAGAGTCAAAGAACCTCCGCGATGAAAGATTTTGCCTTATCTTACATGGGGGCTTAATGAAGACAATGAATTTCCATATGGGCTATACTGAGAGCCATAAGACTGATAGTGACAAGTGTTGTTACTGTTAAAGCTGTGTGAGAAAAAAAATACTTGCCTAGAATAAGTTAACAATTTTAGTTGAAATAATTTTGATATTAATCTGAAAATGAAACTTTATGGCTTTTTTCAAAGGGCTTCTGTTTTGGGAGGACTAAGCAACAGAGAAAAATTCTTCCCAGTTGAGCAAGTACAAAGAAAATTTGGACTAGTTATTAATTTTGTGATTGCAGCTTACTTTGAAAATAACGTTAGTCTATGATATATGTATACTTCAATAAGAGCAATATATTTGAATTCACCTACTCAATCCTTTTTACACTAGACTGATACTTTTGCTGATTTTGATACAATGACTGACCGATTGTTGGATGAAATTATTCAGCATATTCAGTTGTATAACCTCTCCATATCCCGAATAAGGTAAGCATTCTGATAGTTAATTGTCTGTAACTATTTGTGGTCATCAGCATCATTCTGTGAAATTAGCTTTTTTAAAAGTGTCCTGTGTCAAAGGCCATTGAAGTCAGTGAGCTGAGGTTTTACATGTGTTATGGCTGGAAGAGTATCCACTAGGCTGAACAAAATGTAAAATGATAGCTAAAGGATGATACTGAAAGCTCTGATAGAGTTCTCTCAAGAGCAATTTTTGCTGCCTTTACATTTAATTTAAATAACATACAGATGGCTTTTGTGTTAATATAATTCTGTTTCTCCTAACAGTTTTATTGGACATTCCCTTGGTAATGTCATCATCCGATCTGTACTAACTCGCCCCAGGTTTCGCTATTACCTCAACAAGTTACATACCTTCCTGTCCCTCTCTGGACCTCACCTGGGAACACTTTACAACAATAGTACTTTGGTTAGTACAGGTAAGAGTTAAATGGGAAAGCTATGAATTACTGCAGTCCATGGCAGAGTATACGAGAGAGCAACATGTGGAGGTAGCAGTAAATTGTGACGACGTGACACATACACTGTACCTGTGGCAAATATTTGTTGAAGACTTCAGAGAAAATAGCAGTGAGAGAGGCTTTCAGGGCTTACTACATGGTCCAGCATTGTGGAAAATCCAGGGGTGTGGAGCAGCAAGAGATGACCTTTCTTCCACTGTGTTCGTCCACTTCTCTTTATACTGCCAATAAAGAGAGGCATCTCTCTTTATGAAGAAAACACTTACAGTACTATGGAAAATGAATGGCCCTATGTTCACCCTTCCTGAACGTTTATGTTACCATGACACTGGATAATCCAGAGAGACCCTTAGACTTTTCTCTTTGTTTATTAACAATACAAGAGAAAACAAAGACTTACACTGAATTACAGTGCTAACCGTACTGTAATCTCTTCAAGTTTATTATTATAGGCACACAACTTCAATCCCCTTGTTTGATAATCAGAAAAAAAGGCTAAAAATATACACCAATTTTATTCCAGGTCTGTGGCTCATGCAGAAGTTGAAAAAATCAGGGTCACTTTTGCAATTGACCTTCAGGGACAATGCAGATTTGCGCAAGTGTTTCCTCTACCAGCTCAGCCAAAAAACAGGTGAGTAGGGCTTAATGTTGTGTAAACGTTGGGGGATGTTCCAAAGAATTGTGCTAGATACTATGTATTCCAGGGGGTAAAGAAAATCTGCATTTCATTATTGATCTTTCTTTAAATGTCTTGCTTTCAAGAAGGTCTGCCCTGTCTAATAACTGTTTTATCTGCCTTTTATCTGCACCATTACCAGTGGATGTAGTTGCCAAACAGTTAGTGCCCAATAAGACCTACATGCTGTAATAAATATACACCTAATTTTGTATTCTTCAAGCAAGAAACACTATTCTTGACAGGCCACCATAACTTAATTTATGTTATTAGATGCAGACTGTTTTTCCTATTTTAATATTTTTTTAAGTTCGACATCTCTTGTCTTTAGGAAATATGGTGCTGTGAGGTGAAGAGCAAATTTTATTCATGTCTATTGTGGCACCTCTGTACTACAGAGAAAGATGTATGGCCATACGCTGTAAAAATGGTGTCTACATCATTTTACCACTTCCTTGGTCTGTTATGAATAAATGAAATAAATCACACTTTCCCTAAGAAAAGAAAGCAAGCATTATCCTTCTGTTCAGACAAATGTTTTCTTCTAAAAGTTATTTTAATATTGTGCATAAGCAAACTAGTGCTAAGGATGCACTCACAGTCACTACTTGATATTTAATTTTTTTCTCTTACTCTGCTATGTTGCTAATAGGAAACAAATACTATCTTAATACAGGTACAACTTAATACTTGGTCTGACAGACAGAGCTGTTTCATAATTTTCTGACCACAATACATGACCTAATCAATAACAGGAAGATGTTATATCTTGGCATTATTTAAATTTCCTTAATTGAATTTTCCTTTGGTTCTCTAGCTCCCATTTTTATGGACCACAGTGGGATACTTGCTTTAAAACAGTCATGTTCAAATAAAATTGGTTCTACATAGGAAGCTCGCATTGTTACTTCCTAAGCCAAGAATTCCTAAGTATATGCTGTGAGTTAAAGTGACTTGTTGCCTGTTAGCTTGATAGACTGGAGATCTGGCAGACTGTAAATGAAGGTGATGTCTCTATAAAAACAGAAAGTATCAAAAAGGTTGCCTGTGAATTAAAATGATCCAGGTAGATGCTTAGGAGAAAAATCTTAAATTGTAAAATTCTATATTAAAATGTATGAGCTAGCACAATGAGTCAGAATTGAGGTGCCCTTACTCTAGCACTCTGCTCCCCAAAGTGGTAAGAACACCTACAAAGGGACACATTTGGTTGAGAGTACCTACAAAGCTGCAGTGTTTTGCCTGCTCTCTCTTTGAGCCTCCAGCAATTTCTGACTTTCTTAAAGTAGAAATCCCTTCCACTATTCAATTTCATTAAATGTTTCATGTGCTTGTCTCAGGAAAAAAAAAAAAATGACATTGCTCCCTACTGAGTCTCTTCACATAAGATTTTAGTTATGTTAAAACTCATTGATGCCTCTTACATTTTACCCCAGAGAAGTCACAAACACAATTGGTTTGATTACACAGGAAGAAAATGATGGCTTCAGCCAGGCTTAGTAGAGGCAGCTATCAGGGCTCCTCCTCATGGTGGTGATGGTCAACTTTTCTATTAAGCACTAGAAAGCAAAGGGCTTTGTTCTGGGTCTCTTTTCTGTAAGGAGAAGGGAAGGATGAAGGTCAAACCGACAACATTCCCATGTACAGAATAATCTCTGAGTTAGTGTAGATTATCTGTGTCCATTCTCCTACTCTTCTGCTGAATGTGGGTGATCTAGAGCTCAAGAGACCTCAGACAGAGTAAGTAGCAGGAGTCTTTTCATAGCGAATGGTGGCTCCATTACTTCCAGGGAAGAGGGAGAATTCCTGGTTTCCAGTCCATGTACCATCAGTGTGTATTTATCCAAGGACTGCTGGATGCAAGGACTGGATCCCAAGGCTCCTTCCACACTGATGTGATAGTATGACATCACAGTGGTGAAGCTGATTTCTCTTCTCCTTCTCTCTATATATTTTGTTTGCTATTTTACTAATTGGTTGTATTATTTTTTTGAATGTGATCCCCAATTCTATGAACATTTACTCATGCAAGTACACCCATGGACTACAGTGATCCTGTACATGCATTTGCAATGTTTACAGGCATAAATATTTGCAAGATTAAGTTTTTAATCATTTACTCTTTGAAACGTAGTCGGTTCTCACTTTTTTTGTTGTTCTTGTTATTGTTGTTGATATACAATTAACTTGTATGAGCATTGATAAGTAACAAATAGTTCATAGAAGCAGCAGCAATGTTTTTAAGTTATTCTTGTGAATATTTCTGTTTTGTGTGTTTTAATTACTCTTCATTTGTTTTTCACAATAGATTTTAAAGTGCATTTCAGCATGAATATGATTGTGCTGTTCAACACTGTAATAAGTGCATTTAATGAATTTGTTTGCCACAGGCCTTCAGTACTTTAAAAATGTTGTGTTAGTGGCCTCACCCCAAGACAGATATGTACCCTTCCATTCAGCAAGAATAGAAATGTGCAAAAATGCTCTTAAAGACAGACACACAGGTAAGTTTAAGATCCGTTCTATATTTACAAAGCTGTTGAGAAATTGTGATTTTGTGTAAATCAGAAGGGCTTTTCATCAGCATGATGAAAATTCAAATGCTTATTTGATAAGGAAGAAAGTGTTCTACTCTCATAGGACATGACTGAAATCAAGAAAATATTTCAAAGATACTCTTTGTCTGATGAAAATAGGTTTCAATCAGGTTGTAATCAAAGATTTCATATTGCTCTTGCCTCCGTAAATATTTTTTTTAAATTGTGGAGATAATAGAACTAGTTCCTAACAATGTTTCTCTTTAGTCTACTGAATTATTAGTATTGTCTCACATAACAAAATCTCTTTCAGCACATCCAAAATCAATGGGTTTTCCATTTGTTTTCAGTAGTATTTGGATGATTGCCGGGTAATTTGAAAGATGTAAAATCATACTGGTTTGTAATAAAATCTGCAAAGTACATCAGGACTCATGCCATTAGAGGCCTAGCTTTCCTGTGAGTTTAGTCTGTGCATTGTTCCAAATACTGCCTTTGTTATTTGCAGTCTCCCTCGCTTATTAAATGTTTCATGGTTTCAGTTGGATACCACTTCCAGAAATAATGTTCAGTGTAATTTTATACCAGTTTCAGATACATGGTTATGTAGAAAGGGAGGTTGTCCTTAGAAGCTGGTAGCCAGTCCCTAGTGGGGTTCCCCAAGGTTCCATTGTAGGCAATTCTTTTCAATGTTTTCATAAATGACTTGGATGTAGAACTTAAAGGTGTTTTGAGTAAGTTTGCAGATACTAAACTGGGAGAAGCTGTTGACCCCCTTGAGGGTAGAGAGGCTTTGCAGAGAGACCTTGAGAAATTGAGCTGGGTAATCACCAAACATATCAAGTATAACAAGAGCAAATGCAACATTTTGCACTTGGGAAGGGGCAAACTTGTCTATATGTACAGACCGGGGGACAGGAGGCTGGAGTGTAGTCCTGCAGAAAGGGATCTGGGGAATTTGGTCAACAGCAAGTTCAATATGAGTCGGCAGTGTGCCCTGGCAGCCAAAAGGGCCAACTGTACCCTGGGGTGCATCAAACACAACAGTGATAGATAGTCAAGGGAAGCCCACTCTACTGTGTGTTGGTGTGGCCTCACCTTGAGTACTGTGTGCAGTTTTGGGAGCTACAATTTAGAAAGGATATAAAATTATTAGAAAGTGTCCAAAGGAAGGCAATAAAGATAGTGTAGGGCCTAGATAGGGCCTAGAGGGCAAGACGTGGCTGAGGTCACTTGTTTTGTTCAGTTTAGAGAAGAGAAGGCTGAGGGGTTACCTCATTGCAGGACTACGATTTCCTCAACAGGGGAAGCAAAAGCAGGAGGTGTTGATCTCTTCTCTCTGCTGACCAAGGGCCAACATGGTTGCCTTCACACGGATCTTTTTGTCTTACCTAACACATGAATTGAAAGGCAGTTTTCTAACTCTTTCTTCAGGTGTTTTTTTTCCTCAGGGACATCTTTGGCCTAGTAGAAGCCAGACCTACATCCATGAGTGCAAGCTTCCTGAGCTGCTGTTGTTGCCCTATAAACTTCTAAACTATCTGCAGAAAGGCATGATGTTCTTCCTGCATTAGATTACCCAGAAAAACAAACAAACAAACAAACAAAAAAACACATATCTTGCCTGATCCTTTTGCATTCAGCTTCACAGGCAGTATGAATCCAGACCTCTTCCCCTGGAGGAAATGTGTGTTTCTTTCCACCTCAGGAGAAATGGAACTAAATGCTGAGGCATGTCCCACTCTTCGTGCTAGCAGCTTCACTAGGTCTCTCCAGGTGGCCAGTGGCTCCATTATATTAATAACATCCTGGGACATGGCAAACCATTGAAATAAACTGCTTTCACTTGCATTTTGTTGTTATTTGTTCCATTTTCCTTCTCTTTGTGACTGTAATTAAATGATACTGGAAAGAAAGAGGGGATCTGGCAGTTTTGGCATGTACGTGTGACTTTTAAAATCTTTTGCAGGTCCTGTTTATGCAGAAATGATTAACAACCTGCTCCAGCCTTTGATTGGGGCGAAGGACTGCACTTTGATCAGACACAACGTGTTCCATGCTCTGCCAAACACCGCCAACACATTGATTGGCCGGGCAGCCCACATTGCTGTGCTGGACTCTGAACTTTTCCTGGAGAAGTTTTTCCTTGTGGCAGGACTCAACTACTTCAAATAGTGCCTGAAGTATGGGGTAGCAGAAGCAAACCATTTCACTGAGTGGAGGAGAATCCCTTAGCCAAAAGCGTGCAGTGTTAGAAATGAGATCAGGTGGGACTTTCAATCTCTCTCCATTTCCATTTCTGTTTCAGAGAATAAAGTGCTATGGCTTTAAGGCATTCAAGCTTCCAAATATTGGTGCTTTTGGAAGAAATAAATATTCCTCTTCTGTTTATATGTTGTTTGTCCACATAAAGATATGAACTACTTCTGAAGTAGAGAATCAGAATAAAGATGGTTAATATTATCTAAATGTGATGGGACCAATATGATCACCATTTCTCTCAGATAATAACCCAGGAATTTGTCTGTTCTTGATTTAATGCTTATTTACATTTTAACAAAGCTATACATCTGTAGCACTTTGAGGTGGCTAATACAAGAGGAAACAAATGTATATGAACTCAGGTTAAAACCTCCTTTGCAATGAAATGAAAAGTCTAAAAAACATTTATGACAATTTCAACGTTTCTGTTTCTCAAAAGAAAATGGTTCCATCATTGGTAATCATTTGTAACATGCACACATTCAAATCATGGAAAGGGGGGAAATATTTAATATAGAATTAAAAAAAAAACTTGATATTTGACTTAAAAAAAAAAAACACAACACAAACTTTTAGTTGGGAAGACTTCTTCAAGTTAAAAGCTGCCAGACTGATGGGAATCTATTGGATTACTTGTGAAATATCAGTGGCATCTGTTAGCCCTTCTCCTGTTTACATTTCTAGAATACCATTACTGTGCTTGTTATTATAACCTCAGAGGTACAATTTTCACTTTTAAATTTGTATCTAAATACATTTACCCCAAGGTATTATACGTACATATATATATATATGTATATATATACATTAGTCTGAAATTCAAAATCTAGCCAGTAATACTCCTAAAAAACACCAATCAGATGAAAATAGGTTGGTGACCTAGAGCAGTAATGATTGTCAAAAGCTTAAAAACCATACATATGTTTTAGATTTCTCTGTAATGCTGTAATAGGGTTTTACTAATTCCCATTTGCAGTGCTATAACCAGTCCTAATTACATGGTTACAGCTGGTCAAAACAGTTAAAATTTTATTCATACAATGTTATCAGAATTCTTTTCAGGGGTTTAGAAAATAACCCGTTTTTCACTTTTTGTATTTTTTTTTGCATTTTTAATTTGTTTTTAATCAAAATGTTGTCAGCATTTTAAATGACACATTTCAATAACTTTCTATACATTTTCATACCACTTTGATAAATTTTCAATGTCACAGCAGTTTTTCAAAAAGAAGGAGGCAAATAACTCTTCACAAATATTTGTGTTTGGAAGGAAGGTAATTTTTTAAAGCAAGTGTAATTTTTTTAAAAACATAGGTGACCAGACCTCTATATCTTGTGAAAAAATAAAACAAATGAACATAAAAAGTGACAAAGTTGGTTCTAGGTTTCAAGACTGTCATCAGTGAACTAGGATGAAGATAGTGGAAATCTCTGAAATAAAATAACTAAAAAAATAAACCCCAAAATTTTGCAACCCCAGGGAAATATTTGTACATGCAGAAGGTAAAACTAGCTGTGTTTAAAAGAAGAAAAGTGGAAAACTTTTGAAGAACTCGTTCGAGAAAAGAGTTGCTGACAAACTGGGACTAGGGTGGTCTAATAATGAAGGCATGTTTTGAAATAGAAAGGAATAAGAAGGAATATCCAAAAAGGTAAGACTAAAACATGAAAACAGAATGGTATATTGCACCTTAAATCATCTTCTGCTCTTCAGAGTTGACACTGAAATTAAATAGAAGTGGTCACATGGTGCATTTCAATAGCAATTAGTTTTGTAAACATTAAATATTTCTGCAATACTTGAAGTAAATAGGTAGATACTATTCTCTTTTTTTCCTTTAATAAATTGACAATTTAAAGCTAAAAGATGGATTTGCCCAGTTAAAAAAAAAATTCTTTGTCAGGAATCAAGAATTTCTGGGTCTCACGTATTGTTTTAGAAGTCTTTATCACTGTTCCACCTCAACATTTTAATGCCAACTAAACTTACATATCACAGCTTACTTCTTCCTTGGAGAATTGTTTACACATTATTAAATTTAATGGGGCATGGAGGTAAAGCTTTTGTACAGAGGTTTTGATCCACAGACACAGACTTCTAAGGAGTACATGAAAAGCAAGAAAGAAAAGCAATCCCCAATCATTAGCAGTCTTTAGTGATTTATATGGCGATCTATTCCTCTTTTAGAAAATTTTTGGGAGTCTGCACATGGAAAATTTTTTAAATTGTTGAGAGGCTATTTTACAAATATATACATACCTAATGCGTGTGTGTATTTGCAATGCATACAAAGAAGTATGCTTATTTCAAGGTCAAACATTCCATGTTTTTAATCATGAATATAATGGATATGACAACATACTGGTGTAGTGCTTCTTAAAATCATACAGGTGGTTTCTTGCCTTGCCTTGTACATTAGACGGCATTCCTAGCCTTCTATTTATGTACGTGTGGAAGAGGGGAAATGTGAAAAAGTCTCTTTTGTATTACTGCAGAAATTGGTAGCCCTTTTGGTACGTTCAGTTTCACACTGTACACTGCTACCAGTGCTGTGACTTATGGACAAACATACCTAAAAATGTCCATGTATCTGTCCATATACTGTTCTTCCACAGCTTAGAGTCTGATTTCAGTGGAGTTGGATTAGGTTCATTCAACTTGCTCCTTAGAGGGTGTGATAGAGAGCTTCTATAGAGCCTCAGAAAAGTCTGGGAGATGTCATTCCTGTGAAATGATATGACACAGATTTTATCTTCCTTATGCTGCCAGAACGTTGTGGGATATATTGGCAATAACTGTCTAGCTTAGCATTCATTTTGAGGTTCTCAGAATAGTCTCCCTTTCTTTTATGCTTTTTAATGGGATATTGCCTTGATAATGACACAGAATATAGTAAATCTTCTCTAATGGTATAGACTATATTGCAAAGAAATCCTCATTGTCATTATAATGTAAATAACATCTGAGTGGTTGCACTTCATCAAAATATAGCAATCAACATGGAATCATTTTTAGAAGTTTTTTATATATTGATTTATATGGAGAGAAATATAATATTAGAATTATCTTCATAGGAGATATCAAAATAACTGCACAGTAAGCTTTTGTGTTTCTGTGTTTTGGAATTTTAATGTATTGGCCTGTCACATAAAGTCACTTTAAATGGATTTAATTGCATTTTCAGTGTTGATACAAGGATTTCCCTTCAAACTTTACAATCTCCGCTTGTTTTGGTATATCCATGGAGGCTGTGCTTAATTTCTTAAGTGAAGCTCATACATTCACAAGAAGACATTTTTCAAGAGGTTGGACAGAATGGAGAACGTGCTTGTATTTGAAGTGAAACTCCATCCACTTCTTTGTGTCTTTTCTCTAGATAAGATAAAACACAGAAGACAATGCAGGGTTGTTTCTGAGCACCTGGGTGTGATGTCTTAAAACCAGCATGGTAGACCTCCTGACTCCAACTGGTAAAATTAACTTGTCTAGTAAGGTTTGACAGTGTTAAATATGAGGTATGGGCTATATGAGAAAATTCTTTCAAGGAAGATGCACAGGCCATGGTAAATTACCTTACAAGTAATTGAAAACCTCCACACAGAGTAGTATCATCACATTTAACCTTAGATAATTATGGTATAGAAGTAATTTTGTGACCTGGTAGGAGGGACTTTTAGGGTCAGTGGAAGGAAAGATACACTTTTAGGGTGTGCTTTGTCGGATCCGTTTTATTTGTCTGTTCTATTTTTCTTTATGCCTGTTCTTCTCTACTGACTATGCAGGATACCAGATTTTGTCGTCTACTTTCTAGATACCTAAGCTTGATCAGATGAGGCCACCACACCAAAATTTCAAAATTTCAAAATATCAGTGGGAGTCCCCCACCGATTTCCCACTGGAAATCTTATGGGAATCCATCCCCACTCCAAAGGCCTTAATAAAGCCTACTGTACCTACTGTACACTTGCCTTTGAAGCTATCTCCTTTTCAGTTTCACAGTTATCTAGGTTGAAATAGCACAGTAATTCTGGAAGAAAGAATATTTAAAATCTCACCAATTTTATTGACAAAGTACTTAGAATGAGACTACTGAACTCTGTTTTATAAGGGTTTAATCTCTTTTGAAACAGAAGAATTATTTCTTGAATACAAATGGAAAGACATTGCAGTATTGACTAAATGTGAGTAGGTGAAGGACAAAAAGGGTCTAGCTCCTCCTGCGGCAGTCTTAAGGATCTTCAAGAGTCTGTTTCTTAATCTCTTAGTAATTGCTGACTGCCCTTCACAAAACCTGGAGAAACCTCTAGAGATGTTTCTGCTTGTAGAGTAGAAATTAGCCTGTTTATTTTTATTACCTAATTTGTGCTTAAAAATTAGTTTCAAAATGACTTTGTTCAACTAAAGGAAGTGTCTAAGTTCTTACTGTAGTCAATGAAGAGAGGTAAGTACTCTGAAGGAGTGCTCCTGTTTTCTCCTTTGGTGGCCTTCAGAGTCACTTGCCTCTCTTCACTAATTTATTGTAAGGCTCATTTTTGGGTCCCTAAGGTATTGGCATAATGTAGAGGACCGACACTGGTGGACTGGTTGGAAAACTGATCTGTTTTTCGTAATTAGGTGTGAATTTGGACTAGTACAGTTGGATCATAAGCAAGCACTGAAGAGACAAACAGGTTCCTTTAAAGTTGGACTGAAAATGTGTCTTTCCCAGCCTCCAATGGTGCCAATTTCTCTTTAACAAAGCTGTTAATATGTTTTTAAAATCAAGTCTTTCCACTGACAAAAGTGGAAGCTGAAATTGCTTAGCTTTCAAGGATTGTATCTTAAAGGCTTGAAACCTTAGCACAGAGCCTTGGAAATTACTAGTACAAATGCTGAGTGCTACTTTACTTCAAAGCACATCCTAAGTATCAACTGACCAATCCTCTTCAGCATTTCCTTGCTAGAGAAGTGCCAAGCTTGAAAGAGAAAGCTATCACAAGATTATGTGAAAACTGGGAATTCAGGCCAAAGCTTTCATTAGAATTTGTAGGTTCCTCTGTTGCTTTCGGCAAGTTAAGAAAAGAAGATCTCTTCCTTTCTACTGCTGCATTTGAAGTAGCTAAGTGGTGATGCAAGAAGAAAATAAGTACTTCTAACAGAGTTAGACCCTTGTGAAAGTTTACGTAAATATCCCATGAAACATTATATACATTGAATAGTCATGGGGCACTTCTACAGTGGTCTCAGCATGCCAATATGTGCCAGCCTAACTGAGAGATTATTTTCTTTATGGACTTAAATTTCCATTTGAAAATGATCATCAGAACAGACCATGATATTTCACTCCTGCTGGTTATTTGGAGCCTAAAGGTCATGTTCATAGAGAGCTCTCTAAGAGTGTTTTATTTCAGTACATATACTCAGCAGTTTTGATATTGAATGCTGTTAAGTAACTGTCAATTCCTAGCTCAATCTTCAATATTTATTTACCACTCTCTTTTGAATCAAATGTTGTGACCACAGCAAGATTGTCCCTCTTGCTCTGTTCTTTGACTATGGTTCCCAAAACTTGCGATTTCTTGAGTAGCCTAAATGGCCCCAAGCTACTATTCTGTCTTGCCCATTTGTACAGTCACTTTTCCATTATCTGATTACATCTCCTGCCTTTTTTTTTTTTTTTTTTTTTTCCTACAGCTCCCATGAATTCCTTTTCTCTTCATCATTCAGTCCTTGCCTTCATACAAAGCTACAGCACCGTCCAAGTGCCCAAACACCTTTAGTATTCTCAAGATTAACCCTGGTCTTGTCCACATAGTTGAGCAGTTAGAGGAAATAGTCAGAAGGGTCTTATGCAGTCTTTCTGCACTGTTATGGATCTGCCTCCGGGTATTAGGAAAGTCCATTGGATAGCAGCTCTGGTCCTGACTGGTGCCTTTGCCCTGGGAAGGAGGGAGTCACTGGCAATCAACTCTCATCACATCCTCTTCCTATCTCAGGTCCTAATCTGGACAGCTGGAGCTGGAGCTGTCCTCCTGTTGCCAGAATTTGTAAACGTGTAGATTGCATCCCCCTGTGAGTTCATCTTTACTTCTTGATCCTTTGATCATTGATCTTGGTTGAAGTAGTTACACCAGCAAGGGCAAAGAGTTGTGACCTGTGTCACACCACCACCATTGGTGGGCCTCTCTTTCAGCACACGATACATGTGGGACTACATTACACCCCTGGAACACCCACAATGATGCTAATGGCTTCCCTTCTGGTTTTCCATATTTTTATTTTACGGTCATTGGTAATCTTCAGGCACAAATAACAATACATAGAGCCTAATGTAAGTCTTGTTCACACTGGCATGAGTGACAGGTATGTTCTCTTACCTTTTGATCATCAGGTCCATGGCATGTTGCTTCCCAACAGGTTGTGGTCTGAAATAGATGCTGCTGCTGTTTCTTTTCTTTTTTAAGACTATATAATACATGTGCAGTTCCCTAACAGAAGTCAATGCACTGAATTGAAATGCTTATGAAAACAGTTTAATCATTGTATAGCTGCTTTAAATGCAGGTGAGTCAGGCCTTCCCTTCATAGGTTAAGAGGCATAAAGAATAAATATGTATAAGCTCTGCTTATGAAAAAGGTCAAACTGAATTAACTCCTATTACAACCTTGAAACTTGATTTATCTGCTTTTGTGAATTCCACTCTACTTCTACCCAAAACACTGGAAGATCCTATTATCTGTGCAGAAAACTAATCACTTCTGTGCAAAACTGATTCCCACAAGTAGATAAACGTGCCAGAAGTCCATTAGGTGTATGCATGGAGCTGTACATCTTCAAGTAGCTTCTGCTTCTGAAAATGTGAAACTGTGACGTAGTAAATAGGACTATTCTTACTGAGTCTGGCATGCAGTTCAGACTTTGAGAGCTATCAACTGCAAACACAAATAGCTTTTCCATATTAGCAAACAAACCTCCCCAAAGTCTATGAAGAAGTCCAGCCTCAAGCAATTTTTTATGTTTTATTTATTTATTTTTTGAGTGGGTGGTTCAAATACTGTGATGGTCTCACTTTTCTCCATTACCTATACATGTGGTTAGTCTAATAAATAGAATAGCCAAGAGGTCCAATATTTCAATTTTTTTTAGTAGTTTCTGTCAATTAATTTAAGAAGCTTTTAATTCCTTCCTGAATGCTAAAGTACTAGTAGAAATCTACTTGTCCCAATTCAGAAGAAATGCTCACTCACTCGTACTTTTTTCTTTGTAATGTGGATAACATTACCTGCATTACTCCTAATGGTGGAAAGATGTCAAGGCATTTCTGATACACTACCATATATGCAGCTACATGCACTACAAAGGTTGAGGAAGAGATAAGGGGAATCTTTTTGATCTGAGATATATCATCACTTTCAGTAAAAATGATAAAAAAATAGGTCTTGTATGCCCCACATACCATTTGTGTGGTATGCCTAACATCCCTATGCATATAGAAAGTGTCCTTTCCCCGATGTAATGTATGTTATAATCTTATATGTAATGAATGTATGTTCCCATATGTAGAGTATGTACATGTATAGCATACCTTACTTTGAAGCTCGTGGTGACTTGAATTTCATAGGTTTCTATTCCTTTTTGGAGGAACATTTTGGTTATCTTCCAGAGCTCCTGTGAAAGAGCAGTTTGCTGGCTTCCTCCACCTCATTGGAGGAGAGAGATTGGTTTGGACAATGTCAGCCTCTTGGCAGACCATTCATTGACTAATCTTATCTAAGCAGTCTTGAATTTGGTGGGTGTTATCTACCAACTCCATGGCTCCAAGGTCAATGTAATGTCAAACCCAGCTGCCCTATCTTCTGAGACAGGAAGCTTGTCACCATTTTTAAATTTTTCTTGACATCCCTCCTCTTCAACCAAGCATTTATTTTTAAGCTGATGGACCAGTAATTTATCAGCTTTACAATTCTGCTTGCTAATTTTAGCCTTGTGTGTATTTGGTTATTCATACAGTCTGGGGAATTAGCTATTTCCTTCTTCTGCTGTTAAATCTCCTTATGAAGTATGAAGGAGATCAGTCTAGACAAACCAGGGTACTCCTTTGCAAATGTCTTGAAAAAAATAAATAAATCACATCACTGATAGTGTTTTCGAGGTTCATTTTTCGCTGATTTACCAAGAAAGAAGCAATACTGGTAATTTGTCCCATGACTTTTAGGATTATCCAGTTAAGTAAGAATCTGGATGTAGCTCTGATAAAAGACAAAGATGCAGGATAAATCATCCTATAATATTTTTGTATGTTTGGGAGAAATATTGATCCAAAATCAAAATAAAAGAGCATATTCCTAAACACAAAGTTCAGAGATAAACTGAAATCCATATCTATGTTTTGTTGCTTGTATTCAACTTTTAATAGCAAGCTTTCTTAAATGACGAGCAGTTTAATGGTTCAGATTAACCCAGGACTGGGCTTCATTGACTTCAGTAATGAATCCATTTAGTACTGAAGTTTTTTTTAACCCTAGTCTTACGTACTTGTCTTACTAGGCCTCTATCATCTGCTTAAATCTGTTAACATATACTCAAGTATTATTATTTTTTTTAAATCTGACATTACATCTCCATCTTCCCATTTATGTTTGGATAATTAGTGGCAGCATCTAAGATATCAGAAAATGTAATTTTCCCTATAATCAGAATTACCTTTATCAAACCCTTAGTTGGGAGGACTTGCTTGCTGGAGAACTTTCTGTTTTCCTTAGAAGGAACATGTAACAAGTTTTTAGGCAATTCACAGGAGTAAGTGGATCTCTGCCTCATCCTATCTCTCTGTTTCTTGCTGCAAATCTCACACTCAGGTGCTTAAAATCAGAAAAATAGCGTTCATATTCCAAACAAAGCACATCCATGAGGCAGGTCTTGCTTGCCATATCTTTCCTTGTATGTGATGTACATAGGCAATTGCTATTTTTGATGTTGGAACCATTATGTTGGTTTGAGAGTCTTGGAAAACGTGATGAAACTCCTTTTTCAAGTTTATTAAAATTGTAACCCTCAAAATCAGCCTGTAACTTTTTAATAGTTAAGGTTAGCAAGGTCACCAGAAATAACTTCTCAACTGTACAGTATCTATTCAAGTGGAACACCTTACATTGCTGGATTATTTCTCAGCTCAATGGCAACACCTAAAATTGGATCTTTACTGTTCCTCAACAGACATGTGGAATAGAATTTGCTGGACAGAATCACAGTTCTGTGAAGATCCCTATTATATGTTATGAAAAAATTATGTTTTATTTACTATACTAATTAACAAGATAATAACCCTTAGTACTAACCCCCTCCTTTTTTCCTCTAAGTGATTAGCTCTGAAAGTAGTTTTCTTTAAGTATACTTTTACATTTCTTAGTTAACAAGGACAAGGTTAGAATATTCTAAAAATAAATACATATTTTAAAATAAACAACTGACATAAATAATACTGGGCTGAATTTCAAGCGATAAATTCATCATCAAGCAGTTCAATTTCAAAACAAAGAAACAGACAAACAAATGAAGAGGCTGACCCTTGGACTTAATAACTGTTTGTACCCATGCATAGTGGATGTGTTATACTATCATTGGACAATGTGTCCATGTTTGTACACACAGGATGCAAAGCAATGCATCAGAAATATATTGTTCTCCAAGTATTTCCTTTAAGGCTGGTTGTTCAGGGTGAGCAATATGCATGATATAAGTGATGCATGTACAACCTTCTGCAAATTTGGGTCTAAAGACAGTAACTTTATACTGAGTTTGAACTTTGCAGATGACTAATCTATGGTATTTTAAAGTATAACCATTTCTGTGGTCTGAATATGAGTACAACTGATTCTGTCATGTGACACTAGAGGTTGTATTTTTAAATGATATATTATTACATTTGATTGAGGCAGTTATGCTTCTCACAAATTGTATTTCAAATCAGACAGAAGAGGCAATAATTAGAGTCTGTGAGCTTGGAAAATCTGTACCGTTTCTTTGTTTATTTTTAAGAAGACTCTTTTTAAGAAGATCTACAACATGTGTTCTGTTCTGCCTCACTCTAATTTACTTTCCTTTCCCTAATGAACATTTGTCAACTGCCATACACTTCAATTTTCTTTAACTGCGTCTGTCAAGATTTAAGTAAGATATATCAAAAACCCAAACTGATCTCACAAAGTGGGAACAAATGAAGTTGAGTCAGTTCCGTGACATTTTAGGGAAAATGCAGACACAAATCAATTTTCTTGAAATGTATGTTCTGACTCAACAGCATCCACAAAGTCTTGACTAAAGGTCTGATCCTGAGAAATGCTGCTCAAATGCACTTTTGTTATAATGGGCCAGATCCCCAAGTGGGTTAACCTGATAAAGCAGTTTATACCTCCTAAGGATCTTGCTGAATGGCAGCCAGTAGCATTCATGGCATCTCACAGTTGGACCACCAGAAGATAACAAATATCCTGGGTTCTTTCTAAGGCCAATTTTCAAATTGGTCAATTATGTTTTAGAAGTAATGTCTATTTAGACAAATGCAGACCTCTTCAAGGGATCAAGTCAATGGATTAATGTGGACAGATCCTTATAGGTTAAGGGAAAGGGCTTTTAATTTTTAAATCTACTACTTAGAATCATGATCATACAAAAAAAAAAAAAAAAAAAAAAAGAAGTGAAGAAACCTGACATGGTCCCTTGTATAAACAAGATCATGAATGTAAAGCTTATAATGCCACTGTGAAATTTTAATGCTTATTTATTATGGTTATGATGAAACCTGTATAATAAGATGATAATAATAATGAATAGTCATCAGTGCCAATATGATTCTACTATTTTTCTACATATGCTTTATTGTGGCATTTTGTGTAGCTTGTGTTCTGTGTAAAGAAATGTCAATAAAATCTTTGCTTCCTTTTGTCTGTATTTGTGTGGTTCCTGGTATTTACACAGGAAGTCCCAAATTTCTTTTGTCTATGTAGTGTGAGGGAACATGATGCCAGTGATAAAGAGAAGTCAAACAAAAAATTCTGAAAATGTGAAGTAAGAGAATGCATGAGCTGTGTGAGCAACCTTGGCCAATTCACATTGTGACTCTCTGCTTGAAGAACATAACACAACTCTGAGACACTGAATCAATAATACAAAGAAATTATTAGATGAACTGATCATGACCTAAAGGGCTTTTAACATGGAACTTATGTTGATTGATTAAATGAATAAGACCTCGAAGCAGAAAAACATTGAAGGCAGCAATGTATTAAGTGCTTGAACACTTCTTTTTCAGGCTTTTGTATGTATATTTAAGAATTCATTTCAGGAATATAATCCATAACTAAACTTGAGCTCCTCTGGTCCCATATATTGAGGTCATGAACCTCCTTATAGGCAGCTGCCTACCATCATCAGGAGTTGGTGTTGGGGTGGGGGTGTTGCTGCTTCTTCATGTGCCTTTGGCAATTTCTATACCAGTTAACTATACAGGGAAAGGACATTTCTGGCTTTTGTCAAGTGAACAGGGACTTCAACTGTAAGTTCTGGTGTTACCCCCACAAATTTCCAGAAAAATACATCTGCATTTAAAATTAGTCACAGATATATGTCAACAATGCAGGTCTCTGTTTTATCCTTTCCTACAAAGATAAGGATATATCTCTGTCTGTCTATTTATTTTATTTTACCCCAGAGATAGTTATGATTGCTGATGCTATCTGTGATTTAGTGTGGTAGGATCACTGGGTATCTCTACCTTGAGACATAGAAAGGAAGGCAGTGAGGATGAAGCTGTGTGTGTGCAGTCCCAGAAGAAATTTCCTGGCCCTTTTTTAACTTTATGCTATTTCAGACAATTCTATGGGAAACAGAGGTGCTTAATGACATCTCCCACAGAAGCTCCAAAAATCAGCAAATACATGGAGCAGGTGATGGAAACAGGGGCATGAGCATGGAGGGAGTACAAAATCTAGGGGGTTGCTGCTTTCCTATTGCAAACTGATTAGTAGCCAACAAAGGGATCTGGTGATGTGCCTGTGTCTGTAGAGATAGGTTTTCTTTTTTCTGACTCACTCCTCAATCATATCAAATGGCAAAGGAACCAGCCACAGGGAGAGGATAATGAGTGCATTGATTATATGCATTTCCCGTTTACTTTTGGTGACAATTACTTTGCACTTTCACAGACAGAAAATGAATTGGCCTCACCTTAATCCCAACAAGTCATTGTCCATCCTCAGAATGTTACAAGATTTGACGTATTTTCTGGGATTTGGCAGAGTGCGCTTCTAAATAGTCCAGATAAGCAGATACTCTGGTCAGCAGCAGGAGATACTCATTGGCACAACTGTGCTGCAAAACAAACCAATGCCAGTTTCACTCTGCCTGGTACAAACTGGTATTTTCAATCTGTTGTTTTAATAAAGGCTAAATTTACCTTATTATTCTTGTAAGTCATATTGTGGTGTTATGTACTAAACTGTATCCTTGTCAGGCTGTAGTGTTCTTCTGGGGACTCCTAGTGAAGAAACACCATGATTTGTTACCATGACTGTCCAAGACAAAGCAGTGCTTTCAAAATAGAGCTATGGTACTGTCCTTATGTACTACTGTGGTACTACTCCAGGTAGGTTATGATTGGAAAACAAGTAGTCGGGCTAATAAAATGTTACTGTATATAGCCCTTGGTGAATCTAGGCTAAAGCCTTTTAATCACCTGGAAGCACAGGTCATTCTGCATGGCACCAACCTGCCTATGGCTGGGTTCTCATCCCTCCTTCCCATGTGTAAGACATTTGTAGTTGCAGCCTGTGTCTGTTCCTGTAATGTTTATAG
This sequence comes from Anas platyrhynchos, assembly GCF_047663525.1. Classification (NCBI taxonomy): domain Eukaryota; kingdom Metazoa; phylum Chordata; class Aves; order Anseriformes; family Anatidae; genus Anas; species Anas platyrhynchos. Next base: position 8,297,343 of record NC_092620.1, on the reverse strand, counting down.
GCCAATTTCTCTCTCCTTTTCATCTAACTCAAACCTCCCTGCTCCCCCAACACAAACACATCCTTCTGCCATTATCCAAAGACAGCACAGGTTGGTGTGTGATGGACAATTGGCTGTAAAAGTCAGGAGACAAATTAAAAGAGACTGAATTATTGCAGACCCAAACACCTATTGACATAATTAAGACTTTAATTAGCAAACCAATAAGTCAAAATTGGTTTGTTGGACTTTGAATTCATTACTGTGCTGGAATTGAAGCCAAATTACTCAATAAAGGAATGAGAGTGGGCTTTTGCGTTTCATCCTTTTCAGACGTCATTGATCAGAAACTGATATGTACAATGTGGTGGCATTAGCAACCTGATCTTCGGTTTGGATGGGTCCCAGGAGCTTACACTTGTCTAATCAGGCTTTCATTATCACGCCCCAAAGAGTTTTCCTCTCTAATTTGAGTCATACAAGGAGTGAGAGTATACATTCACATGCACACACAACACCAGCATCCACTCTACAGTTAATTCTGCTGTAGGCCTATGTCCAAATAGGCCAGCTAATAGCTTCATATTCATACAAAATTGCACACATTTGGAGAGGGAGATGAAGCTTGAGATGCACTTTTCTTTCTTGAGCCATGAATTTGTGAATAAAATCAACATCCAACCTGGAGCATCTCTTCCATCACTGCTTACTTTTTCTCCCTCTCGTTATATGTCTACTATGTTTCATAGTCAAATTCAACCACTAACTGATCATTAATAGCAGTGATTGTTCCTGCATATAGAACAAACTCATCCCATAAACAGTGTGAGGTGAGGTTTCGAAATAATATTCATTACAGGGACTGTGGAGAGTGAAGATGTTATTCTACTGCAATACAGAATGCCTGCCTTGTGCTGTGCAGTGGGAATAGATTAGTTCAGGCAATACTGACCATGCTCCACCAACTTGTCAGATAGACCTGGTGACTTCTCTACACAATTTCAAACGATTTTGGTGGAACTTGGACATCAAAATCATGGAATTAAATTGTATAGCCTCTTGCCACAAGCACGTCTCTTATAATCCAAAGCTGCCACAAGCTTTTTAGCTGCAGAGTTATTTATGGATTGCCTTGTTTGATCTTTAATACAGAACATATACACCAATATCTCTCTAGTGCTGTACACTACTGTGCTAACTGAAAAAAAAAAAAAAAAAGCGAGAAAAAAAAAAAAAAAGCAGCAGGCAGCTCAGAAAGAACATCCTTAAGAAGCTTTGATAAATCATAAAAGCAATCCCTACATGGCAGAGACACAGCTAGTCAAAATGAAAGCTATTTTAAATCACCACTAACAGTAACTGGAGACTCTCTGTATCTGGTTCAGTCTGGGTTAGATGGGAACTTTCCCAAGAGCATGTTGTACTTCACACAGATGTGATGGTGAAACTGGCATGCTGCATTGTCTCCTTATGAAAGTCTTTGGCATGCAATGTCTTTGGAAGGGCTAAACAGGCAGCAAATCTCCTTTTCTACTCATGGAAGTAAGCTTTCAATCCAGCATAGTGCCAATATGGCCATGTCATCTCCATGGCTGGAATGCCACTGACTACACAAGTGAACCAGTAGGGTGGTATTACCAACCATGAATTTCCTGAAAAATCAGTTTGCACATAACAAGAATGATGGCGTTTTTCACTGGAAGTTTTCAGAAGGAAAATGAGTGAAGGCATTTTTTTGTTAGTTTTATGCTGTCTTCCCAAGCTCCAAATCACTAACATGCTTTTAGAAGTCATGGGGACTGATAGTCCAACAGCCAGCAGAGTTACAAGTGAAGCCTGAGGAGGTCGACCCTTTCCAGGCAGCCACACGATGTCAGTGTTGGATCATACAAATACAATGAGCTGTGCATTTCCTTGGCTGCCACTGCGCACCAGTGCAGGACTGTGACGGGCCAAGGGATGCTATATTGGAAGTGACCCAAGGTAGGTGACACATTGTGTACCAGCCCAGGACCAGGTGCACCACAACATGGCTACAAAGACAAAATTGTGTGTTCTGACTTGAAATTTTGCCTCTGATAAATCATTTCTCTTTTCTAGACTCCCAGCATATACCCTGAGGTTATATGAATTGTTTTTTCCCGTTGTTTTTCCATCCAAAACTGGAGATTTAGACCCAGCAAATGGCAGATTTAAGCTTAGTGCTCATAGGCTTGCTCAGTATGTTTTATCTCAACAATTTCTCAGAAGTTGTCCTCTGAGTTCCTAGAAATCAAATTTCTTTTACAGTCTGTTAAGGACTAGCTACTTTTTATTAACAAAAGTATGAGCTCAGATTAGGCTATTGTACTATTAAAAAGCGTGAGAGCACAGAGCCTGCTGGAATTTAACAGGAAGACTCCAGTGCATCAGGCTCTGAACACAGGAATTGCCATGAGGCATTAATCAAATACCACCCCCTATGCTACTGCACTCTTTCATTAAAATGATTGGTGAATCTTTGATATGGACATGTCCTCCAGCAGAAGGGTACATATGTCCAACACAAAACTTAGATGAAAGCTTGGATGTATTTTTTCCACTAGCAAACATACAAATACTGAGCAGGAAATTGAACAGATTTGCTACTTTCACTTGGCTGCTGAACTCCTGTGTTTCTTCTTCAGGGCTGAACATCCTTAACCTTTTGATGAACAGCTATGGAGCCTGTGTTGAAAAGCTTAATCCATTCTGCTGGTAAATTGTCAAATCTCTGCTGAAAGCATATGCTAGATATGTTTGGTAAACCTTCTTATGTTCATAGGGTTTCTGCTGTTCTACATTTCCTTTTCTACAAGATGATTAATACATAGAGAAGGATTATCACTGCATTAGAACAACTCTGTTGTTAATACTTACATAACTTAATGTTCTCTCTGTTGCCATATTTTTTACAGTATAAACACAAACAAACAAACAGAAGTTAAATCATCATTAAATACTGAAATCCTCTTAAACCCCTCTAGTAAGCAGCCAGCTGTTGGAGTTGTTATGGTTAAGCCACAAGTTTTTGTTTTGTTTTGTTTTTTAAGATTAATATCATAATATTATTATTATTAATAATTATTTATTATTATTATTTAGCGTGAAATTTGTTTAAAAGTCTTCCAGTAAAAATCTTCTCTCTGGAAAAACAGATGAAACAATTGAGGCAAGTTTTCATTGTTCTTCTGCCACCATCAGCCATTGTTGTTATCCTTGGCTGTTCTCCAAGGGTATCACAACAGCTATCTAGGTGTTTAATGCCTTTTCTTCTTTTATTTTTGTTGTGATGGTTCCAAAAGGATGGCAGTTTGAAACACGTAGGTCTTTCTAAGCTAGGTGTGTCTTGAAGCATTCTGGAACTGTCTTGATATTGCTGACTCTTCTGCTTAAGTTCAAGCAGTGAAAAATACTCCCAAGCACACAAATCACAGTTCTACCTTTCTTGGAGCCATACTGAGACTATATTTGACTTGACTTTTCACATAGTTACACTTATAGTGCCTACACTAAAGAGACAGTGATAAAAGCACTGTGTGGAAGCAAGATGCATGGTGCATATCTGTGTCAGTTTGCCAGTCTGTTGTATGTACCATGGATAGTCTTAAATACTTCCATCTCTTTCCAGATAATGCTTGAATAACTAGAAATGTACTCAGAATTGGTCTAGACTAGGAAAAAAAAAAAAAAAAAGAAAAAGAAAAAAGCTTTAGTGTAGTCTTGGCTCCCTAATTTAGTGCAAAAACAAACAAACAAACAAGTTTAGGCAATGCTCTCAAACATATGTTTGTTTTTTTGTATGGTCCTTTGTGGAGCCAGGAATTGGACTTGATCTTTGTGGGTACCTTCCAAGTCAAGATATTCTATGGTTCTTGTCTTGGAAGAAAGTCTCCACCACAGAGTAAAGGTCCTAATACAAACTCAAAGCCCCAAACATACCTTCGAGTCTCTCTCCTCCCTCTTCAGAATTACCCTCACCAGCAGCATGTGCTGAATGCTTTTCTTTCAGAGCATTTTCCATAGGAGTGTCAATTGGTCATCAGTATTACTTCCCCAAGGGGAAACTGAGCATATTGGGTATTTTGTATTTTTTATTATCTGAGGGCTTAGCAGTTTCATTCCTATCCTTTCCAACTTCTGTCAGAAGAAGCAGACCCTATGAATGTAATTTCTGCATGGTGGTCATTGACTGTTAGAAGACTTTGTGATACAACTTAAATCTGTGCTGAGAAAGTTTTTATTTGGTATGTTATTCTTGTAGAATATTCCAACTATGTGCAGTGTCCTCATCAGTCAGGTGTACCATCCTTCTTTTTCCAACCCAGACAGCAAATGGCTGAATAAGACATCAAAGGACAGACCACCACATTAAAGTTTTAATGTAGAAGTCCATGGAGTAGTGAAAATTACTATGGAATGCTGTAGAATAAGGAAAAAAAAAAAAAGTTTTTCTATAGAGCATTCAGTCAAGTTCCTGTCAAAGGTTTTAAAAGCTCCAGACACATTAATCAAAGTTATTTCAGATACCTCTGCAGTGCTCACCCTTCACAGAGGAATAAAATACGTTGTCACTCTGAAAAGCTAAAAGAAACAAGTATAGTAAAAAAAAAAAAAAAAGTAATTGAGAGACCCTTAAAACACTCATATTAGTCTCTATGCTTAAAGCATTTGATTTATCATCAGTGGGGCAATTTTGAAGCAACATTTCTATTAGACAAGAGTGCTTGTAGCTTTTGTAGTTTAAAGGCTTTTAACAGAAATTCTTAGATGGTTCCCCAATCAGTGCAAATATTGACTTGTACCCCTTCTTTGAACAAGGGAAGAAGGAAAAGTGAAATCAATTAAACACATCCTCTGATTGCCAGTGTACACAGGAGAGGTTTGCAATCGATCCCAAAGGAGTCACATGGTAGTGTAGAGTATCAATGCTCCACTTGTTCCCTCAGGGTAAAAGTTCCCTCAGCTGTTTGTATTATTTTCTTGAGGAAATGAGGCTCATACTGTCCTGCTAAGCAATTCAGCTGGATTCCGGTTTCATCTAAATTTGATGGAGGGGGTAAAGTTGACTAAGACGTTTTCACTCTTTCTGTAAGTGAGATCTTATCAGAAAGGGAAAAAAAATACTGTTGTGAGTTTCTTTTTGTTGATCTCATTTTTTTTCCATAGTACTGGAGTTACTCAATTTTAGTACAGACTTAAGCTGATACCTTTCTGAACTCATACGATAATTTATAGCTTTGGAAATTAATATATTAATATTATGATGTCTAAATTTATTAAGGAGTTCCTGAAGTTCTTCAGTAAAAAAGGGGAATCCTTTTCCTCTCATTTTCCCCCTTAATATACTAATACATCTAACCTCTATTGCTAGTATCCAGGCATTTTTTCCTTCTGAAAGAAGACAACATTAGTAACTGAGTTGTCTGTGCTCATCTGAACATTAAAACAGCTTTCCTCTATGCTGAAAGGGGGGATTTAAATCTTGTGATGCTGCCAGTTAAAATGTATGTGCCATGAGGAAAACTGGAAGAGGTAGAAAATCCAGGGAAAAGCTGAACTCCAGAATTTGTCTCAGACTGATGTCCTGTATTGCTGCACTGGGTTCATGTTCAATGGTGGCTTTCTTTTACTCCTGGGTAAAGAAGAAGGCTACCGAATTCAAAGATGTAGCTCCTCTACTTTGTTTTTGCCAGTGGCAGAGGTGGATAATGCCATCCCTGAGCAGTGGGCTACTTGGAAGTGGTAGTGCTGCAAACAACACCAAATACAATGTGGAAGAAAAAATGATTCTAAATGTACCCATCACTTCAGGTAACAAACAAGCAAAACAAACAAACAAAAAAGCAAAACAAACAACAACAAAAAGTGCTTACTGTATGTTGGAAAAGCTGATGGAAACCAAAAACTAGTCTCTCCTGCTACCACCACAGAACGTCAGTACTGTCATCCATTTACTAAAGTTTCTTAGCCTGACCTACTGTCCCTTCCAACCAGGTTGAGATGGTTTTACCTAGAAGCCAAACCGGAGCTAGAATTCGTGCTTTGGTTGGTTGCCGTCAAGCTGGAACTAATGGCTTCTGACAATGTGCTTCTGCCTGTTAAAGCTCTCAAATGCAGAAGACTCCTGATAATCTCACAGCATGGGCTCAGTGATGTTTGTATCATGTTCAGCTTTCCTTACTTGCTGTGATACTATGGCATGATGAATAGCAAACTGTCCGTGTTATCTTCTCTCTTCTGAGGATTTTTTATTCTTAGCCATAACTACACTTCTGACAGAGTTGGCTGAGACTCCTCACAAATGAAATGTTATTTGGGGAAGGATTATAAGCCTTCCAGCACTAGATCTACGTTATACAGCATGCGTGCTTCAGCAGAGCAGAATATGACTCTTCATAGTCTGTGGCTGTTCCTTTGGCCAGAAAGCAGATATTTGTCCCATCCCTGCTGTTAAAAGGGCTATGTAATAATTATAGCATTTAGTCTGTTCAACAGTCCTGGCTGGCACTGGTCCTGATACTGTTGGGCTGCCTGCAGGCCTCTATTTGAATACAATGGGAAGCTTTTAAGCTGGCATCTGAGGGCACATAAGATGTGACTGGGAAGCCAACCAGACTCCAAACACCTGGCTCCCTTCTGCAGTTCCTCTCCTTGTGAGGATTCGTACATTATAGGCAGATGATTGGAACCTAATGATTTTTCATTTAAAGCCTTGGTTCATGTTTGTCTACAAAGAACAGAGGTGACTGTCAGGTTTAAAAAGGAACACAGAGGGAAGGAAGAAGAAAGGGAAGTAGGAAGGGAGAAAGAAAGCAGGGAAATAAAATGAGCAGATAATAAAGGATGACAACAGATAACCACAGAAGTTGACATCTAATCTATGGAGATTACAATATAAAAATTCAAGGAAGGTGGATATATAAAATATTTTCTTTTGAATACTCAGGCTTGAGGAAGAAAAACAGGTTTGGCAGCAGCTTATACTCTCTCTTTCTTGTGGGAGTAGCAAGGCAATGGGTGGGTAGAACCTGGATCTTCTCTGTAGCACTTGCTGGCATGCACCAGAGGAGCAGATATGAGATGCTGCTTTGCCTAACAGAGTGCTGCACTGTATGACCTCAGTGCATGTCTTCACAGGACAGAACTGAGTCCTCCAGGCAAAGAAGTGACTGCAAATAGATACAGATCAATTTGTTACATCTGATTAGCATGCAGTGTTTGAAGGATTAAGAATAAAGATATAGGAGCTTGCAAAACTGATATAAATTCCACAGAAGTCAACAACCGCCAAGGTAAAATAATACAATTAATTTAACAGACAGAGAAAAAGCTGTAGGCCTTACCTGTCATACCAGGTACTAGGGGTTTGGAACTGGATGATCTTTAAGGTCCCTTCCAATCCACAGCTATGATTCTATGTACTAGTGAATCTCATTTGAAACTGTTTGTACAGCTCTGCCCACTTTTGTCCAATTCATGTTCAAAAAATATTAATTGAAACAAGGAGATGAAGGAATGTGTAAATGGAGTAATATGAAAACTGAGCAGAAGGGAACTCTTTCAAGACCTACAGAGCTTGGCTTTACTTTAAGAATAAAAATAAAAAATCAAGGTACGAGGGACAAGAATGCTGCCTATAATGTTAGTTTTCAGCAATTGTACAACTGAGGTTCCAGAATACTCTTTTCTGTAATAACAGTGAGCTGAGCTCTGTGAGCTAAGAAATATCTTTCAGTCAAATATCCTACTCCTAAACAGATCTGGGTATCCAAATCATAATTTGATTCTGGATGAGTCTCTGAAGAGTGAACTTTTCTCCATTCAGCTAATCATTTTCAGATGTCTGAAGAATGGTTAAAAAAAAAAAAAAAAAAAACAAAACAAGAGAAAAGAGTAAAAGTGCAAGCTAATATTTTTTTTTATTATTATTTTTTTTTTAGAAAAACTGATCGTCGGTTATGAGTGAGGAAGAAATAATAGAAATATTCACATTTGGCAAACATAATGAATTTCACAGGTAAATTGAAATGTGAGATTTGCTTTAAGAGAAAAGTAGGATTATTTTTTAAAAGATATTCCAGTCTGAATTTTGCAAAGAAGCTGAATGATTTAGCTTAAGCTCTGCCTTCGGATAATTACTTGAAAATTGAAGGCTCAGAAAGATGAAGGAACTTAAGACAATCAAATACCTTAAAAATAAATAGTTTCTTGTTCATTCTGCTGTCTTTCAGGGCCCCTTGTATCAGGGCAGAGAAGCTGTGAATATGAGATGCTGACTTGAAATATTCCTGATCCATCACCACTAAGAATAAGGAGTATTTACATTCATTTCAACCCATACTAGAGCAGTACAGTATACAAAAATATAATTACTATGTCTGTTAAAAACCATGATATGCTTGCATGCTGCCCTGGTTATTGAGCTGTGACTTAACATGGACTTACCCTGGACTTTCAAGTTTCAAATTGGAATTTTGAAATCAGACTTCAGCGAGGATGTACAATTAACCACCCCATCATGCATACAATACCATTAAAATCAGTGTCAAAGAGCTGAGTTTTGGACCTGTTAACAAACATTAAGCCCCAGAAGAACCTCTGAGAGTACAGTGAATACTATAAAAACAGTGGAATTTCACCTGTTGGTGAAATGCAGTACGTTCTGCTTTCATCCACCCTTGGACCACATCACCTTAAGCACTGCAACTTAACAAAGTTACAAAGAACAGCTGGCACTTTCTGCCCTGAAGTCCCTACAATTTCAAAGTATGACCAAGAGGTGACTGGGAACTTTCAGAAATGGAAGAAGCTATGTAAGATAAAACTGTTAGCTTTCATGTGCTAGACATGCAATTGAATTACCTTGTTGGGTTTGATTTCACTTCACTGGGACCAAAACAGGATGCAATCTGTAGTCTTTGAGAAAAAAGCCTCATCAGCACAATGGAATGGGAAAATAACCCTGAAAATAGCGCTGAGGTAAAAGCCCTTCCACTCCTGCTTATCCATCCAAATGGCTGGGGGTGAGAAAGAACATGTTGCTAACTGTGTAATGAGGCACAGATTGAAAATTGCTTAAAAGCCTGTGCACAGTAATGTGGAGGATTTTACCCAGTGGCACTCTGAGAAAATTATTGTAATTGCACTTTTTAGTTATTATCAACTTGGTCTCCAGGACCTCAGTAAGTGCCATTAGACATCTGCTGTGGGACTATTCTCAGCAAGCAAAGATGCCGCCAAGTTCTTTAAAAGATATGAATAAGTGGGGAGTACACACAGTATTTTTTCCTGTAGATATGCCTTACAAATAACATTATGGAGAACTTTCTTTTTATAACTTTAAATATTATTATTGGGGTAGGTTTGCATGTGTTATTTACTGTAATGAGAGCTTTTCAGGTGAGATTGATAGCATTTATTTTAGTCATTTTAATACTTATAATAGCTGAACACCTGATTACAGTGAATTATCTAAACAATCAAAGAAGGGTATGTCATAAATTGATAGAAGTTGAATATCTAGACCACTCACTTTTTAATTTGCTTAACTGCTATTTGCTTTAATTCTGCTACAGTTCTAAATTTAATTTGCTTTAATTCTGCTACAGTTCTGGAGGGGGGGGGGGGGAGGAGTGACGGGGGTGGCAGTACTTAGAGAAAAGGAATAAAGGAAGTCAAGAAAAGAATGAATGGTTTTAAAGAAAAAGTAATCTTCTCTTCCAGCTGTTCAGAATTAAGTGCCCATCTCCAGGTGTGGAGTTCACAGTGCTGAGCCTGTGGTAGTGTTTCATGTGCTGTTTTCTCCTGTTTTGTAAAACTGTGGGTTAATCCCAGGAGGCTGCTAGGCATCACACAGCCCCTCAGTCACTCCCCCCCACAGATCTCAGTGGGGTGGGGGATAAGGAAAGGAGAATTGAAGTAAGAAAACCTGTGGTTTGAGATTTTAAAAAAAAAAAAAAAAAAAAAGTGTTTAGTAAGTGATGTGGAAAGTGAAAGAGAGAACCAAATCAAAACAAAAGATTCAACAGCAATCATTCATCACACTCCACAGATAGACCAATCCCCAGCCAGTTCATGATTAAATACATTGGGTTTACATGACAAGATTTTGAACGGTGGAGGCTGCAGGGGTGGTCTCTGCATCAGGAGCAGTCCAGTGCTGGGAGAAGCCCCTGGTGGAGCAGGCTGTCCCCCTGCAGCCCATGGGTCCCACATGGAGCAGATCTCCACACTGCAGCCCCCCCATGGGTGGAGGAGCCCCCGGTGGAGCAGGTGGATGTGGCCTGGAGGAGGCTGCGGCCCATGGAGAGCCCCCGCAGGAGCAGGCCCCGGGCCGGAGCTGCAGCCCGTGGAGAGGAGCCCACGCAGGAGCAGGGGGGCTGGGGGGAGCTGCCGCCTACCCGTGGGGGACTCATGCTGGAGCAGTTTGCTCCTGGGGGATGGACCCCATGGGATGGAGCCATGTGGGAGCGGTTCCTGAAGAGCTGCTGCCTGTGGGCAGCCCATGCCATGAAGGAGCGGTGGGGACAGAGTCAGGGACTGACCGCAGCCCCCTTTCCCTGTTTTGCACTGCCTTGGGGGGTAAAGTAAGTAGAAAAAACAGGGGTGGAATTGAGTCTGGAAAGAAAGGGGGTAGAGGGAAGGTGGTCTCAGTTTTTGTTTGCTTTGTTTGTTTTAGTTCTCATTTCTCTACTCTGTTATTAATCAGCAATAAATTAATTTAATCATCCTCTAACAGAGTTTGTTTTGTCTGTGGTGGCAATTACTGGGTGATCTCCCTGTCCTTAACCGATGATATTTTTCATTATATTTTCTCCCCTAATCCTGCTGAGGAGCTGAGGAGGGGGAATGAAAGAGTGGCTGGGTGGGCACCTGTCAGGTAGCCAAGGTTAACAACCACAATAAAAGATTTTAAAACCCAATCCCCTTGCTCTACCTGTTTATTGCTGAGGAAGATATTACGTGTCATGTACAATCTCTTTGGTCATTTGCCTCGTTGTGTCACCTCCCAAACTTTTGTGATAGTGGGGAGCAGGGTGAGAAAAAGAGAAGGCCTTGATGCTGTGCAAACACCGTTCAGAAATAGCTCAAATAATAATATGTTACCAGTTTTTTTTTGGTTTTTTTTTTTTTTTTTTTTTTTTTTTGGCCACAAATCTAAAAGTAAGCAATGTATAAGCTGCTATGAAGAAAATTAACTCCATCTCAGACAGACCCAGTCCAAACATTTCTGGAAGGGAGAGTTCAGATGGGCAAGACCTGTGTCTTAGGTCCTCTTTCACTAAAGATCTGCCATATCCCTAGGGAGAATCCCAAAGCTACTCCAAAAGCTTAGGATGCTCTCCATCCTTCATGTGAAAGGATCTGGGCTACTGCAGTTACTGAAGTACAAAGTGTATGGCTGCAGGAGAAAGGAAGAGCACGAGCCCATAGTGGCGATGGGAGTGTGATGGGAACACTCAGTTTTCGTCCCTGGTCTTGGATTATTTCTAGAAATATGTAAAGGCTACATATGCACTATTAAATTAAATGTGCAGGGCCTGTGGCTACTGACCTCAATATCTATACCATAAATCTCTCTTGCTTTCAAAACAAGGTGTCTGCTTCTAATCTGCTTCTTGAAAATGGTCTGCAGCCCATGTTGAGTTGCTAGATGCCAGGGAATTTTCTGAAGGGTCCTAGCTGGTTCTGACCAAAACTATTTGACAATTTAACAACATAACACAGTAAGTTGTTATGGACCTAACTTTGACTACACATGTGTTTTTTTCAGAGCAGTTTTAAGCAAAAGACAGGAATTTTCCTTTGCAGATGGAATCCTTTCCTTGCAGTAGTCACAGTTTAAAATGCAGAGCATGGATGGCAGGAGGACAAGGAGGAATTCACCCTTCAAAAGAGACTTCCCATTAACCCTTCCACTGTTTGCCCAGACAAGGCAACAAGGTAGGACTACAACAAAATGTTGCACAGTGATTCTTGCAGAAAACCTTGATTTGCTCTCCTCTTTTCTATTTTGTTTGTTTCCATGTGTTCTTAAAGCCCTGGCCAAAAAGTTAGGACACTAAGTATAAGCAAAGCTATCTACACCCTCTCCTGCATATTCCTTTTTTTTTTTCTTTTTTTTTTTTTTTTTCTTTTTTTCTTTTTTTCCCTGCAAGCTGCTCTTCTCCATCCTTTGAAACTTGGTAAGACAAAATGGAGAGCCTTGAAAGGAAAGGTAACTGCAGAAGAGCAGGCAGCTATTCACTCGCAAAGCAACCCTCTTGGGCTGTTTCCTGTGCTTTTTCTTCTCAGTTTCCCCCTGATCAAAGAGCAGTCTCCACAGTCTGCATAATACATGAAGCTGAGATAGCTAACAGCATGCTCTGGCTCAGAGAGCTTGCCAGTGTGCAGGCAGACTTTGATGTCTGCATGCTCTGAATGGCCCTAATGGCTGTCCTTCCCCTGTTTGCCACTGCATCCCACAAACTTCTGCTCAGGAGCTCAACTGCAGAATTACAGAATTTCCTTACTTTGTTCACTAGGAAGGCCTTCTTTTCTCTAAAGGAAACTATCCCAACTGGGGCTATCTGATGCCTAATGAAGCAAGTGAAGGACAAGAATCCTATCAACACAGTGAGGGTTGAGAGGAGGAACAAAACTTGTTTAGGAACACCAGCAGAGATGGGTAAATACAGTGCAGTATCTCAGAGTGGAGCAAAACCCATCCCTACCAGTGCACAAAGGAAAAGGATTAGCTCTCAGAGCTGAAGCCACGCTTTATGGCATGCTTCTACCCTGCTTTGAGGCACAAGCCTGAGAAATTGAAAAGGAAACAATCCTTAATCCTGCTTTTTTACGATTTGGTGATAAAGTCAAATCCACTTTGCTGTAAGTAGCTCAGCAGATTTTTAGAAGCCAGGCTATTTCCTGAGATACAAGGCTTTGCTTATATAAAGAGATCGACATTGTTTATTGGGGTGAGAGGAGGGGAAGAGTAGGCAGTGGTATGTGGGAGAAGTTTGGATCATTTTTGCAGAGGGCTGCCTCTTGATTTCATTATTGGTATTATTACTATTTATTTGCTGTATGATTCAGGGGGTAGGAGTTATGAAAGAAAACATGAGAAAAGAAGGGATGCAAATGGCTTGAGCAATATATTACCTTCTATATGATCTCCTATGGAAAAAAAAAAAAAAGTTTTGTCTATTTTTACCAAGAATTATATAGTTTTAATTACATATATCCCACCCTGGTGAAACAAAACCAAAGCCAGAAACCAAACACAAACACACACCAAAACCAACAAAAACATTCAACCAAACAAAAAAAAATGGCCACCATTCTCAGTATGGCTACTGGGCACACAGAGGATCTTAAAGGCTCACACCAGTGCATTTCAAGGGCTAACTCAATGACAAAAGCTAACTGCAAAAGAATAAACAGCTATAAAACCATTAAAATTGTGTATAAACACCATTAACAATAATTGATCTTTTAAATCAGGAAGCTTTTACTGTTCCACCTTGATGTTGGGAGTTGAGATACAGTAGAAAATAGCTTGCAATAAACGTGAAAGAAAAAAAAAATAATAAAAAAAAAATTAGATGTATCCCATGGCCAGCCTAGTTATAAATTTGCATTACTACTGTTGGCAATAGGCTTTATGTTATCCATTGAACAGAGGGATATCCAAGATGACTAATTAAAAATAAGTTTATATTGCTTAAATAATATCACCCTAGTTAGCAAAGTCTATCAAACGCTTTAAGCACGGGTTGAAAAGGGAGGTATTAAATATATTACATTTTAGCTGACTGAGAGCAGTGTACATTCGGAGATTAAAAAAAAGAAAAAAAGTTGAGATACAAATGACAAATATGCAATCCTGCATGTTCCCATTTTAGCAAATGATTTTTGTTTCAAAAAGAAAGCACAGTTATTGAGAACATAATTGCTTATTTTCATTTTATAATTTGCAAGGATCTTGGATCAAGATTTATTCCATCAGCAGAAAATGAAACATTTTAAGTTTTCAAAGTACTGAGTGTTCAATATCCCATTTTGACTTCTTTTTTTTTTGAAATTATCCCATTTTCAATTTCTGGAGTCACCAGATGGCCCAGAATTAAGTGAAGCAGTACCTTTTAACCATTCTCCAAAGCCGCCATTATCAATTCCATCTTTGACGCCACCCTATGAATACATTATTATTTTTTTTATTTTATTTTTATTTAGTTTTTCCAGGGGCTTTACTAACCTTTTTGTTAAACCAGCAGTGTCATTATTTTCTTGCCAGGACTGCTTCTGCCATACCCAAACTCTCCCATGACACCTTTCTAACTTAGTCATGACAAATGACACCTTTCTAAATTAGTCATGACAAATTATCCATAGTGGCCACAACAGAGAGCAGAGCTCCACCTCGGTTGGATGTTCTGCCTCCCTGTAGCTAATTTGAGGCTGTTTCAAGACAACATTGGTCTTAGATCAAGAAACTGTCTCCTACATTAATTCAGAGTAAACTATATATTCATTTCATCAGTCATTAATTATGTAATTTCTCATCCCATGTTTTGCAGGGACAAACACAAAGTTGGTTTCAATCTCCTTTGAGGAACCAGAATTGACCAAATCTGAGTGTATGCTTCAGAATGGCCTGAACTGCAACCTATATGACATTGCATAACAGTCCACTGACAATGCATAACATTCCATCGCCTGAAATGTCACTACAACCCAGATAATTGTAATAAATATAAATGCAGATTTTTATTTTTTTTTTATATATTGGAAATTGTTAATTTGTGAGCTGAAGTGAAATTTATGGAAGAAATTCAGTGGCTGCCTATAAAAACAACAAAAATATTTTATATTCTATATGCATCATTAGAGGATGTCAACAGGTCTGTTTCTTCTCCCTTTTGTACACGGAAAGTATGTTAAAAAGGGCAATAAAGAAATTTGTTTATAGATATACAAGAAAACAGAGCCATATGTTTGAGAAGGAACACAGAATAAGACCGTGTCTTAATACCTGGTATAATCATTTGGGTCCTGGCATCTTCTTTCCACAGGAAAAAATAAAGATTAAAAAATCTGTAATTCAACTGGAAAGAACTGTATACTGCATCAACAATGCATTTTCACTGTAAAATATTTTACTTTCAGGTAGATGTTAATTCTAGATTTTTTTTTCTTTCTTTTACAAGGCTTTTAAATATTATCACAGCAAAATTGGTGTTTAATTGGCATTCCTTTTACTGTCACTCAGGCAAATAGAAGGATTAAAACATCAATTAAATGGTGATTATGATACTGTACTACTTTGCAGAATCTGAAATTAAATGTTTAAGAATAAACTTTTATGAAAGAAGCTGTTGAGAAACTATTTGAGGAAGATAGTCCTTAATTTATTGTCTCAAAATCTTATTTTTAAAATAATATTCTACATATATTTTGTGAGGAAAATGAGTATATTTGTTGGTACATACATGCTTGTAGTGGATTTGCATGGCAAGGTTTTGGTAGCTGGGGTCATAGGGGTGGCTTCTGTGAGAAGAATCTAGAAGCTGCCCCATGTTAGGTAAGGGCCCCACTGCTGACCAGAGCCGAGCCAATAAGCGATGTTGTTTTGTACCTCTGTGAGAGCATATTAAGACAGGAAAAAAAAAAAAAAAGAAAGCTGCGCCACACAGCAGCTGGGAGAGTGAGAGGAGTGAGGAACAGCCTTGCAGGCGGTAAGGTCAGTGAAGAAAGAGGGGGAGAGGTGCTCCAGCCACCGGAGCAGAAGTCCCCTGCGGCCTGTGGTGAGGACCATGGTGAAGCAGGATGTCCCCCTGCAGCCCATGGAGTACCACGGTGGAGCAGGGTTTCACACTGCAGCCTGTGGAGGAGACCACGGTGGAGCAGGTGGACCTGCACCAACGGAGGCTGCGGCCCATGGAGCGGATTCCAGGCTGGACCTGTAGCCCGTGGAGAGGAGCCCACATAGGAGCAGGTGACCTGGCAGGAGCTGCTGCCCGTAGGGGAGCCAGGTTGGAGCAGTTTTCTCCTGAGGGATGGACCCCGTGGTACGGACCCATATCTGGAGCAGCTCTGGAAAAGCTGCTGCCTGTGGGAAGCCCATGCCGGATCAGTTCATCAAGGACTGTGTCCAGTGGGTGGGACCCCACAGCACGGGACGAGAGTGACCACGAAGGAGTGGAGGAGAAGAAGCACTATAGACTGACCAGAACCTCCATTCCCCCATCCCCCTGTGCCACTCAGGGAGGAGAAGGAAGAGGGTGGACTGGGGGGAAAGGTGCTTCTGGTTTCTTTCCTTCGTTTCTCACTTCTCTAGCTTGTTAGTAATAAGTAATAAATCCTACTATCTCCCTACTCTGAGTCTGTTTTGCCTGTCACAATACTTACTGTGCAATCTCCCTGTCCTTATCTCAACCCTTGAGCCCTTCTCACTGTATTTGCTCCATGTTCCTCTTTGAGGAGGGGGAATGAGAGAACAGTTGTGGTGGAGCTCGGCCGCCCATCCAAGTAAAACCACCACAGCTTTCAAAAATAGAATCAAAACATGGTGTGTTAATAAAACAAAGACAAGACTTAGGCAAACATAGATTTTCCTCTAAACCATCTATGCAAATCCAGGCTCCAGTTCATCAGCTTCTGCCTCCAGAACAGAGATGAAAACAGATGATCATTTTTGCAGTTCAGGTTGTTGCAGGAAGAATGGCCAAAAACACGACAGACACTAGTATGGTCAGATCATGCTCCATTTTATTACCCAAATAGCGTGACTTTTATAGTAAACTTAACAGGGACGGATAGTGTCTCACACAAGATTATTGGTCAAAAGCACTCAAACAACTGCACGAAAACAACCCCACCTGCAAGAAAACAACCCTCTTATGATTAGCAGTCACATAGACCTTGTCCTTGAAGCCAGCTGCTGGCAACAATATTTCTCTAAATTCCTCAATTGGGCGATGTGGGAACACTGTCATGGGAACTTCTCATAGTCATCCTGGTCGCATGGTTTGCTCAACTGCAGCAAGCCATGGGATCTTTGCTGTTTCAAAAATCCCTCAACATCAGGTAAACCCTTGAGAGCTTAACACAACTACTGGAGACAGTGAAGATGCTGAATTTTCATTACAGATTTAAGTGTGATTGTTTTGCTCAGTAGACATAAGTGCATGCTTTCATATTCAATGTCAGTCCTAAATAGATGTGGTCATTCCAGTACTGGGATGTAGAAGTCTGATAGAAAATATGAATATATCAGAAGACTGATATAAAATGAACTTCTTAGTTTCTCCGTGAGTTCTGTATGGGTACATTTGTGATTATGTAGACGCAACTTCAAAACAGAAGATTTTCTTAAGAAGTAGCTAACTGCAAGTGTTTGAAGCATAGCCAGGCTGAAGAGGGTCTGTCAATGCAAGGCAAGCTCTTCAGAAAACCAGGACACTCAGAATCATTGGAAACTGCCAAAATTTATTACTGATAGTCTTATGAGCTAAATAGAGAAGGTGGGGAAAAAAAATAATCTCTGAGTGAGCTACAAGTCATGCATCAAAAATTCTGAGTATTCACTGCTTGGTGTGACGAAAGATCTAATCATATATTAAATTTCATTTCATCACAGTCACCTGGAACATATTGATGAAGGTAATTAGAAATTTTGTAAATGAGAGTTTTTCAACATTTTGTTGCAGGAAACTTTGGCTAAAGCAGCATTTTCGCAAGTTGTTAACCACTTTAGGCAATAACCCCTGTTCCTGGGGAGGGAGTGTTCTTGGTTGGCTGCTCCTGATGGGTTTCACATCAGGACAATGATCTAATCCTTCCACTCTGATTAAGTTTTCACTGATAATGTTATTAATGTTCCTACACCTATAATTGTTCCTTTGACCCTAGCCAGGTCCTTATGTTTAAGGACCTTTAATTAGATAACAATATCAATGCAATACCTTTGATGAAAGCATGTCTTAAGTTTTTACTCATCTCGTAGTCCAGACTTGAGTCTTTGATAGTATGATATTATCAAATTGTACTCCTAGCTATGCCACCAGCTTGCTGCATAAACAACTTCTTAGACAAGTTATTTTGGCATCTGCTACTCAACTAATAAAACATGAATACAAATGCATAAAGATGTCATAATGGAGAAGTTCAGTTCCTCTTCCATTACTAATGTGTAAACATAAGTATTAAGGTAAATTTTGTAGGTTTTGAAAGCTTCGGCACAGTTCTTTCATTGTCATTGCCTCTACATTAACATCTCAGCAGTGTTCTATATTCCAGGCTCACATCTGTCCTATTTCTGTGCCATGCTAAAACAAGTCAGTTGCTGTTTCACCAGAATTTTACATCAACTTCTGTTCATATTTGATAAGCACTCTCCCATAACGCATCCTTTGTGTACTGCATGGGTGACTGGAGGTATGGTAATGTTTTTCTCACTGGAACAAAACAGGAATGTGCTCTGAGATGTAGATATGTTAATGAAGGGGTGGTGCCTGCACATTAATGAAGGGGTGGTGCCCACACATTCTGTGTTTTCCTCTCATCCTCTCTTTGTCTGATAATTGTGACAAAACAAATAATTTGGAAACCTCTGACTCAATTTCTTTTTCTTTTTGAAAAGAAGCACTGCCACAGACTAATTACTTTTTTTTTTTTTTTTAATAAAGAAATGTGCATAAGGCTAAAGTAGCTGTAGTCAATGACTTTCACATCACAAAAAGTTTAGCAAGAAGATCCAATTCTCAGAAACAAATTTGAGACTAAAATGAGGGAAAGACAGGTAGTGCATGGAGGGGAAGAAGGGCTCATGAGCAGAGCACCCAGACCTGTGAATCCTCTGGAGATTTCAATGATATAAATAAAGGAGTCAGAGATGCTGTTACAGCAAAATCTCCCTAAGGTAATGATTATCCTTGAGGAACCTGGAACTTTAAAGTGTTGCAAATGTATTTTTTTTTCCTTGCCAACACAACTCGTGTACTAGGTATTACATTTCCATAGCAACACAAATGTACTTAATGAAACAGTTTGCATGAAAGGAGGTTGAAGGCTCCAGCTCTCGGAATACACTCATGTAACTTCATGAGCCATCCAACACCTACTGCATGAGGGTCAACATGTCAGGTGAGTATGGATGGAAGAGATTAAGTTTGTTCTTGTGAAGCTTCAGGTAAGTTAAGCTATGATTTCCCAGGTATTTAGTGTTTAACGTTTAGACCACACAAGGATCCTAAGATACCAATCTTGCTGGCATAATGTTATGCACTATGCAGAGTGGTAAAGGGGAGCAGACCCTCCTGAAGGGTTTTGAGGAGCTGCAAGTGGAAGTACTACCACCAATCTGCTACTGGAGCCCAAATTTAGCGAAACCATTCATGTAGGCATGCACACACACTTGTGAGTGCAAAAAAAACAAACCACAAGATATGTGAAAGAAATGAAAGGGTTAGTAGGGGAGTGATCTGCTTGTGATGAAACCTGTCATACTGCATGGAGCCTTTGGTCATTTTAGAAGGGTGCATGACCATAGTCACAGATAACCAGGTTCCCACATAGTTGAGTTCATTCTCTTTCTGGAGCATTTTCTGTTATTTTTCAGATGACAGCAGCTGCTCTCTAGAAAATAGGATTCCTCAGCACATGAAAGGCTGGAAGTAAACAAAAATTTCAGTTACTCTCTGAAAATGCATAGACTGAGGAATTTAAAGAAAGTAATTTACTTACCCAAATTAGCATTTACCTGTGAAAAGAGAAATAATTATCATGCTTACCTGAGCATAAATGATTTAAACCTGTGAAATTCTAATCCTTTCTGGTGATTACATCACAAATTCCCACTATGCTATACAAAGAATTTATGGTAACAAGATTTCTGCTTGCTTTCTGCTCATGGTGGTCAAGCCTTTTGATCATGCAGAACAGAGGTGTCTCAGACTGGAACCATCCCTGAATCCTGAAACATGTTTTGTTTTTTTTTTTGTTTTTTTTTTTTTTAATTATTATTATTTATTTATTTATTTATTATTTCTCTTGTCTGTTTTTTTTTTTTTTTTTTTTTCTCTCTCTCTCTCTTTCTCTCTCTCTCTCTCTTTTTTTTTTTCTTTTTTTTTCATATTTCACCATGTTTTCAAAGACTGAGTGACTGAGAAGGAAATACTCAAAACTACATTTTTTTTTCCCTAAAATATCTTCCCAATCTATCCTTTTAATGTCCCCTTTGCTCTTCTTTCTATTTATTAATAAACAAGCACAGGCCAAACGACAGTAGTAGGCATTTGTTATTTCATATCCTAAGCTACACGTTACTAGTTTTATCCAGTTCCCACTGAATGGATGCCCTTGACTTTTAAACCATCATTAGGTCTGCCAGGAAGAGAACTGTTTGAGCATATCCTTGCATGTCTCTGGTGAGATAGGTGGAGATGGCAGTTTTAGTGCTAATACAGAATATTTGCTTATCATGGACATCTTCACTTCTTTTCCTTTGAACTGACAGTGATTATGACTGTTTACTCTTCTCTATCCCAGTGGCAACCCATTTTTTACCTAAGAGTACAAGATGGGAACGTGGACACTAACCAGAACAGGTGTCCCTTCCTGGAGATCTGAGTCTGAGAATATGTGAAAGGAAAGAACAGAGGTGTGCAGCTCTCTCTGGGTCTCTGATTATCTTTCCTATTTTTTTTTCCCTGGGTCCTATTCCCTTTCCACTAGCTTGCTGAGTTTTCAGTAGCTTGATTTCCCTTTCTAAATGAATTATAATGAACGCCGGATTTTCTGGTAACAACTGGCCCAGTTCTGTCTACAACATGACTCTAAAGCTGTAATTGCATTAATGGTGTCCTTTCCTTTGTTCACAATATGCTCTTTGCTTAACTTTAAATCAAAAATGCACTCTGGAAATTCTTCTTAAACTTTATGTATTCTTCTCTCTCTCTCTCTCTCTCGTTCACACTTGGACAAATAATTATAATTCCTCCCTTCTCTGTAATTGCTAATTCTGAGAAGCTTCTAGTCCACCTACAGAATTGTGGCTCAGCAAGAAACGTGTTGAAGAATATTGCCATCATCTCATTACTGCTCACACCTTCTTGTAGATGCAGGTCTCTACCCTGCTGTCTCTGTTTTCTACCTCTATTATTCCCTTCTAAAAGAGGCTTGCAAGTCCATCTTTACAGAATTATCTAATACAGTCCTAGTTAACTGGTGATGCCTTACTTTGTTAAATTATATTCCCATTAGCTTTGAAATTTCTTGGTGATTACAGTGTCAGCAGACTGAATGCTCTGAATTGCCAATTCCACTGAAATAAATGGAAAAGAAAATCCCCCTGGGATTTGATACCAGCATAACATTCTAGAGAGACATGTAGTTTTGAATCTTATGGTATCACTAAATACATGTACGTGCATACACTGCACTGTACACAACATACTGTTCTTAAGGGAAAGACTGGAAAAAAAATAGAAAAATAACTAAAATAAATGGCTGATATGGTTTTACATTGATATTTTGAAGATATTTTGGTCCAAAAACATCACCAATCTGAAACAAGGTTAAAAATAACCAAACACCTTCTCATCACTGAGACTAAAAACCAAGCTTCTTTGTTGCATTACTGATCCATATTTGTTCATGCTGCTCTTTCCCATTATGTTCTGTGCAGCTGCTTCCAAGCTGCTGGGAACAGGTTGAATTAAGGATAGTTGTACTCCTGTGCAGCTGTAATTCAGTCTGGCCTCACAGCTGAAGATGAGAATAAGAGCCTTATGAAAAAAGACAAGGTTATGTTATTAAGCACAGGCTCTCAAAGTGTAAATAAATTGTAGTATTTCTAATATTTTTTAGTTCTGGGATGAAGGTGTTTGCTATAAATGTAGGTAGAGTAGAACAAATGAGATAAGTCATTGGTGTGAATACATAAAATAATGTATTTGTGTAGCTGAATGCAGTCTGAGTGTGTTAGAGATTCTTTCAAGTTGATTTTTTTTTTTTTTTTCCCAAAGAACAAGCAAAATTATAAGTTTTGTAACTATAATGGCACATACAATCTTAATGAACTCAAATGAAGGCAGCAACCTTTTAGATTGTATTCTCCTGTGAATATGTTGGGAATGTGACAAACCCATTGCTAATTAGACTAACAACATTCATCTGCAATGGCTTCAAAGAGGTTTTCTTTTCAAAAAATGGATTTGATGGTCCAAAGATACTTCATTATTAAAAAGACCATTATTGTTCTAGTCATAGAAACAGATACAGTGCTTAGTCAGATTTTTACTTATTTATAGTTTCACTTTCTATTCCTTTTTTTTTTTTTTTTTCCTTTGGCTCCCACTGAAGTCGGTGGGAATGGTTATGACTCGTAGCACCCCAATATAGTTGTATATGATAGTTGTATATGTATTATATATACCTTACCCTTTCCGTAAAGCATGTGGGACTAGCAGATATGTGAACTAAAGATCGTTGTCATCTCTGGAGTCTTCTGCTTTAATAAGACTCCTTCTTTCTGACTGCATGGTTATAGTCTCCCTCACCTGGAGCCTATGGGGGAGTGTTATAGGTACAGGAGTGCACGGAGACACCATATGCAACCCCTTTGAATTTCATGGGCATCAAAAGTATGAGCACAGTGTAATCAGATTGGAGAAACTGAAGTGAGAAAGTGCTGAATTCTTCATAGAAGTATATGAAGACAAAAAGTGTTATAAGGCCAAAAACATAGGAAACTGAAGCTCCTTGATTAATACAAAAATCAATACAAAAATCAAATACTAGAACACAGGCATAGAGGAATCAAATACTCAGTATTTTAGAGAAGTGAACAGCTCTGTAGATGTTTCACCCTCACTGCTTCAAACATAAGTTTGCTCCATGACAGCACATTCTTCCTGACATGAGTACTCTGAGAAAGGCAGAGCATAACCATCACTGAGCACGCACGTTATACTCAGGGCTCAGAACAATTTGTGTTACAGGGCTGATATGCATTTGCCTGCCTTTCTATCTGAAGAGCAAACAGAAAGTGGAACCCCATCAAACAAACAGACAAACAAAACCACTAGATAACCCCAAGTCCCCAGATCTTATAACGTAGATAACCCCCTCAAGATCCTCATATAATGGATCTGCCACTGATGTTGACAATGTAGATGGGAATATGGGAATGGAGATAGCTGGGGATGGGGTGGGGAGGTGGGTTCTGGTTCTCAATTTAGACGTCAGGTATTAAATGAACTGTAAAATTCTGTGGGAAATACTGACTATGCACTGGGGTCAGATGCAATGCTGATCCATACTATGAGGGAAAAGAAGGAAATCTACATGAAGGAAATCTACATGCATGACCACAACATAAAGCACTCCACTACCTGGTGCAGACACAATCCTCTCCAAGATCCCAGATTTGTGAATTTTCACCTGGCCCAAATAAGGGTCTTGAAACAACCAAGTCAGACAACCTATAACAAAAGACTCTGGAAAATCCAGATGTATGAAAACTTCCCAGGTACCTCAACGCAAGTGTGTGTTCTACCTTCTCCTTTCTGCAAACTAAATCCTGTCTGCTATTTCCATGTCACAGCGGGTCAGTCAATTTTTAATTGGCTCTAATCTGTATGGTGATGTTCTTTACCTGCAGGCAAATGGCACTCAGAAAGGTGTGAAATTCCCACTTTGGAAAAAAAATAAAAAATAAAAATATATCGGATATATACAATAGACCTGATAATTTAGTTTAGACCAGGATAATTTAGTTTTTTTTTTTTTTTTTTTTTTGTTTGTTTGTTTTTTTTTTTTTTATTTTTTATTTGAAACACATAACCATTAAAACCCAAGCTCACTGCATAATAAATTGCTTGCATCGAGGTGCATGAAGTTTCTTCCATGGAATCTTTAGAGGCCATGCTGTGGCTGTGTGCTGTTTCAGACAAGCCTTTCAGACAAGGTCTCCCAGGAGTGCATTTACTTTCTTCAGCTTTGGCCAACAAATGGTGAGGGGAGAGACAGAAAGCAAGTCCCTGGATATGTTTCTCTAGGCTTTCTTTGATCGTATCCTAGTTTTTCAGCTTGATTTCAAGCTAGAAGTTGTAGCTATTTCAAGATTAAAAAAAACAATCTTGAAAAAAAAAATAGGGAAGGAAAACAATATTAGGAGCACAAGGTGATTCTGGGGGTCATAAAGTCCAGTCCTCAAACTTACAGCCAGCAATGCAATTAATGTTTGGTCCACGGAATATACACTTCTAACCCTGGGGGCAGAAAATACTTTCAAACAGCCTACATGAAACTTAAATTTTATAGTGAAAGGCCAAAATCTCCAAGTATGATGTGTCAAAGGAAGAAAAATGTGAGAAATGTTGAGCACTGCCACTATACTCACCTCCTGAAAAAGCCAGATATGATTTAGGGAAAAATCAGGTGTGATTTTAGGAGCAGCCCACACTTTGCAGGACTGCAGAGCACTGTCCCATGAATTCCCTTCTGCCTGCAGACTGAATATAATTTCAGCTCTGAGTGTGTGTTGAAGAGATGCCATCCAAATAATTGAGTGATTTCCATACTGTTCCAGTCATCAACACATCCCAGCCTGTACCCCTGGGCAAACTCTGAAGTGTCAGAAGAAAAACAAGCAAACAAAAAACAACCGGCAATTAAAAACACAAAGAAGTGATGAGCAGAGAAAGGAAAAGAGGCAGATTTCTTCCCCAGCTGTTGGAAGTCATTAGAGGGAATTCCAAAACATGAGATACAGAATAAATACAAGCCAAGCAGCCAGGTATCCTTTCATATCTTTGACACCAGTATACAGGTGCAACTTCCTAAGGACTTTTTTTTTTTTTTTTTTCAGAGTCACTTTTCCAGTTTTTTATCCAAGAAAATGATAACACCTTTGTACTTTGTACTCCATCTAATTTCCTCAGCTACAAGAAGGTACAGAAATGTGTCAGGCAGCACACTCCTTCAGCATCTGGAAGGAATGATTTGCTGTGAGTCTGGCTTCATAACAGTGCTTTGCCTTCTCATTAAAATAAATCACAGCAAGTGTTGTCTTTGTGTGCTTCGGGCTTAAAAAGAGGTCGTCACGTAGTCATTCGCATCTTAGAGGACAGACACAAAGGCAAACTCTGAATGGCACAAAGACAGAATATAGAGAAAAAGCTTCAGTGGGAATATCAGTGAACTTTCATTGCACCTACCTTAAAAATTCAGATTCTGGAGAGTATGAAAAAGTACCTGAGATTTTACATGTACTTGGTTATGGCACTGTAGTGAAATATTTCAAATGACCATGAATGAATATATGTGGTTGTCACTACGGACTGGTGCTTTGTTATTATTATTATTTATTTTATTTTATTTTATTTTATTTTATTTTATTTTATTTTATTTTATTTTATTTTATTTTATTTTATTTTATTTTATTTTACACTATATGGAAATAAATGAGAGAACTCTAGCCTCTGGCAATTAGATTACTAAGTTTTGAAGGCTCAACAGATTAACACATGCTGCTGGAGAGATAAATGTATATATTCACAAATATCCATAATGTATTATGAATATAGCTGTATGTATGTACCAGGAATATTCAAAGGCATTATTGGACCAGATTTGTTCCTTTCTGCAGCTCCTGGAAGTGCTAAGCAGAATCCTAAAACCTCACATACAGATCTCTGTGTTTTGGGGTTCTGTTTGCTTGTTTTTCCAAACTCCGGCTACTGTCTCCTCACCTCTACTCCCACCCCAGGGATGTGTCAGGAGCGTGTGCGGACACTGCCTGCACCTGGGACAGGTAACGAACACCACAGAGACACAATGAAATATTGCACAGGGTGTTTAATTCCCTGGGAAGACCCCCGAGTACAGCAGCTCTCCCGGGTGTCTCGGAGGCTCATGTGTCCCTTACAGCACTAGATGGCACTGTTAACTCAAAATCACGGCACGCTTTCCCAGGAGCCTCCCTCCAAGCTTCAGACAGAAAAAAAAAAAATAAAATAGCAGAGGATCTCTTTGGGGAAGTGAAGGGAGTGCAGTGTGGAGACTGTTGGCAAAATAATCTACGCTGTTAATATTCTTAAACAGGTACAGGTCTAGAAAAGGCCCAGGACTGTTAAAAGCACAACAGCAAAAGCCTGAGGCTGATTTGGCTCCTATTTGGACACCACTCACAGAAAAGGTCTGAGTGGCATCTCCAGTCCTAGGTGGGCCGGCTCCTTTCTCCGCTCCTGCCCGCGTGAGTGTTTGTGCCTGCGGCAGGAGGATAAACACGACATAAGTTGTCTCATTAAATCGTTATTGTCCCTGAAGCCTGGAAGCCTGTGGGATCAGCCCTAGGTCCTCTTTGAAATAATAGGAGGGAAGAGAGAAAAAAAAAAAAAAAAAAAAAAAAAAAAGGCTTGTTAGGAAAATCACAATTAAATTATGATCTGGGGAAAAAAAAAAAAAAAAGAAAAAAAAAAAGCAATTTCCTGTCTTTAGCGAGCTGATATTATCTGCCTTTTATGGTCATTATGGTCAGTTAACTGGAGAAATTACGTGCTGGTCATTGCAGGATTCCTGCCAGTTTGGGTCATGGGGTTGCACTGATTTGTACATGCAATTATGTGTGCTGTTGCTCTCCCTCTGGATGGGCTGTGCTCTCCCTGCCTTTGCAAGCCAAGTCCCTGCACGTTTAGTCTCTCCATGTCTGTTTTGTACTGGTGCTGGGGCCACTGTAGATGCAAAATGGGCATGAGAGCCCTCTCCTACCCCCTGGGGTGGCAGTTTCTTGGCAATGAGGGGTGCAGAGCCAGGAAGACCTGCTTTGGCTGCGTATACAGTCAGCAGCAGACTGCTGGGAGCAGTGGAAAGCATTGCTTTCCCGTGGGAGCCCACGAAAGGCAAGCTGGAGGCTGGTGCCTCATGGCTGCAATGGTGGGAATAGAGATTTGACCTATTTTTTAGAAGTTTGGGTTGAATCTTATGCTCACTTCCCTCTTCTAGACAGAGACGAATATCAGGCATGTCTTCTTTTTTCCTGTCTCTGACACAAACCAGCAAAATCACGTCAGAAATTATGGCTGACCTAATACATTGCACTGCTCTCAGTACTTCTTGCATCCTTTAACATCTTAGAGATGATTAACTCAGAGCAAAGGTGAAATCACTCCTCCAGGATTCAGCAAAAGGAAATGAATATTGGGCACTTAAGAGACACAGGTTCCTCAGCTCCTAAATTAATTTGTGACCTTGAATGAGGTGCTTGGAATCCCTGCATGGTGAAGATGAAGAGATGAGAACATAAACATGGAACCTGAATACACATTAGCAAAAAACACGTGCTGAGAAGGCAGCTGAAAATACCATTTCTTCATAGATTAGGGAGTTGTGGCTTCATGGACACATCCATCCCTTCTCAGGAATCACTGGCTTTGGCAATTCAATGTCCATAACAAACTGTAAGGAGGTCTCAAGATCTCCAGTTGCAGGGAGACGGAGAAATCTCAACTGGTCTCTCAGTTACTTCTCATGGAAAAAGTCCTTCGCTGTGTGATTAAGGCTCACCTTTGAAAACAGGGATTGAAGATTTGATTATTATGTAAATATTTTAATACAAAATACAACATTTTCAATTAAACACCTAAGTTTGACCTGTACTCCTACCACCACCCCACTTTTATCCAGGATAATTCATTGCCTGATGATTACAGCTTAATCTTGGGAGGTTAAAGATGGGATATTGAAGTACACCAGGTCCTCCACCATCCAAACTGCGATAGTGCCTGAGTGAAGAGCACTGTGTGATAGTGAGTTTCCTACAGGTGAAATAGAAATGGTATTATATGAAGGGAGCTTTTTTTCCTCTCTCTCTCTTTATTAAAAAAAAAAAAAAGCTCTTTGATTATGATGTGCTGGAGGTTTTGTGCTATTTCTGCTGAATGCTGTGGACCACAACCAGAGCGAGCTGTGGGGAAGTGTGTTTGTGAGGGAAGGAATAATAAAAAAATCAAGACACTTTACTAAAATGTGAAAATATTGGTGTGGTAAAGGCACGAGTTCAATAAGGAATGGACAATGCATGATTGATGGTGAGTGCTGTGTTGGTAAGCACTAATTCTGAGATCTCACTGTGAGGGAAGAAATGCTTTTCTTACAAGATACTAGGTGTGTGGGGGAGTGGGTTTTCAAGAGGTTATTTTAGGAATGATGTAAGCAGCAGAATAAAGCATCCTTTTTTTTTTTTTTTTTCTTTTCTTTTCTGTTTCTCTGCCTCCCTTAAATACACACACATATATACACAAAGCTGTGGTGAAAGCACAAAATATTTGTTATCCTCTTATTTCTAATTCCTTGACACATTTTCTCCACTTCTGTTTTTGCCATTGTTGCAGTCAAAGTCTTCTGACACTGTAGTACTGCCGTGACACCTGCCAGGAGAGGGGACACAGGGCACAAATCTTGTTTATCCCTTCCAAGCACCTAACGCCAGTTGTTGCTTTAGGAGTGTGCAGCTGCTGCTCATGTGGCAGGACAAATCAGCCTGTTTTACCTTCCTCAACAAGAAGTCATCACCCTCATCAGAGCTGCAATGACTGCTTTCAAGATTAGGCTGACTTTTGGGTGTGTTTTTCATCAAATTGGGTCAGGTCAGGGGTGGAGACTTTCAGGAAGAACAAGCACAGTGCAGGAGGTGGAATGCATTAACACCCTGGGATGGTCATCATCCCTGAACATTTTCTTGAACTGTCATTTCTGTCTTAGGAGAGTGAATTACATTTCACTTCTGTGGTTGATTGAAGATTGATTTAATAAAGCAGCTGCATCTGTGAAGAGACCAGTTTATTTTCTCACTGTCTTCACAGAAATACTTTGGGTAGAGAAAAGGAAAAAGAGGAAAAAACAGCTATATGTCCAGACACCTCCCCAAAACCCCAGTCCTGCAGCATCTTTTGACACAACTCTAACCAGGCATCTCTCATGTTTAGGGTTACATGTGATTACTTTGCCACAGATGTCACTAAACACACAATAAACAGTGTAATTCTTTCTTTCTGTAGCAGTTCAGTTAGTAGCTTATAACAGGTTTTGCAGGTAAAATAAGCAATGCAATTCAAACCTGTACATCTGGGATGGAGGGAGACAAGGGGAGTGGAGAGAGGAGAAAGGGAAGGGAAGGGAAGGGAAGGGAAGGGAAGGGAAGGGAAAAGTACAAAGAGACTTCATGAAAACAATTAGTTTAGTAGAGTATACTTTTCTATGCACTCATTTAAATAAAGAATAGTGATCTTAATTCTGGGAAATTCTGGTACTTGTGCAAGGGTGACAGCCTGGTTTTCCTTGGGCATGAGAACAAGACAGAAAGCAACAATGTGACAGCTGTTAATTCCCTACTGGAAAGCATCCAGATGCTATGGTGAGAAGGCTGGCACAGGCCCTGTGGAGAAGAGAAGAGAATAGTCCTAGAACAAGTGTGCCCAGAGGATGCAGTGCAGCAACAGTGAAGGTTTCTTGCCATGCTTAAGCTAGTAGCAAAGCTCTTATTTCCACCCACATCACTAAAATCTGCTGGAGCAATGTGTAAAAGTTTAATGAGCTCTGGTTTTTATGTAAAAAGAAGGCATCAGAGCCACCTTTCCAGAGTCAGTAAACTTAATGTTCTGGGAGTGAAGTTCAGTGAGCCATGTAAATGCTTAAATTTTATGTTTCTTGCCATGTAGGAGGATGCATGAACTAGGTATCAGTGGCCTAAAAATTGCTCTACAGTGAGGGAAGAATAGTATATAGTACTATTAGTATATATGTAGTGCTAATAGTATAGTGGTGGACTATATTACTGAGTTAAAGGTTGGACTAGATGATCTTAGAGGCCTCTTCCAATCTGAATGACTCTATAATTCTATGAACTAAGTCAGCTAATAGGAAATACTAATGAGAGAGTGCATGAAAGCCATCCCTTGTCTATATAAGTTAATGTTGACTTTAAATTAACTGGAAATTTCTTGCAGGGGAATCTGGCTGGGGATTCCTAATTTACTAATCCAAAGAAGTCCCAGAACTGAGAACAGCTCAGAGATGCTTATCCAAGGCAGTGGCATTTCTGGGATAAGTGTAAGGGTCAGGCACAAAGTGTTTGGGATGGGAATGGTCTTGGACTGTGGCACTGAATTTCCACTCCATGTGGACATCTGGTTATCTAACACTTTTGGAGAAGGCATACTACAGGGATGATGTGAAGCCTTCTGAGGATGTTATGGCTGTCTGTTAAAGCAGTCTTATCAGTGTGAAGTATTGAAGTGTGATATACAAGTCACAGATATAAAAAACTTTGCCACCACAAGGCACCATTACCTCTGAAGGAACCATGGGACAGGCTACACCTCAGGCAAGGTTCTGGAAACCTCGTACTTAAGCCTAGAAAGAGAGAAGACCCAAAGCCAAGTTAACCTGCCTTTAGACCTACATTGTCTCATTATCTCATGATATTAACAGCTAACAGGAACAAAAGCCCAGAATTGTGCTCCTGTTCCAGTGGCCCTTATGACAAGATAAATCAGAGCCAGCTTCAAAAGTGTGGTGGAGAGAGGATGAGGAGAGGGAAGGGAAGGGTGGAGAGAGAGGAAGAAGGTGAAATTAAACCCCACTACAAGGTGTAGTTTCTACCTTCAGGATAGGCAACAACCAGAATTACCTTGAAAAACCTTTGCATGTAAATGATTTGAATTGTATCAGATGGGTTTTGTTTGGCTGGCTGGGGGTATTTAAGAAGAGAAATGATTAAATAGATTTCTTTCTATTTCTAAATGAAATGGCTGTTTATGCTTTGGGATATATATACAGTTTTCTTTAAAGCATAAAACATCTAATGTGAGATTAGGGGATTATTATTGCAGGGAACAGATGTACTGGTTTTATTCACCAGCCAGGACCGTCTTGTCAATGACCTCAATCCTGGATTGCTGTGATTCATCTGCAGAAGAGCAATTCCACCTCTGGGCTTGCCAGAACTGTCCTGAATTCCACCAGTCCATTGGGACCAATACAAAATCCTTCTTCTAGCATTTTATCTGTCTATCGGACAACCCATATATTACAGATTTTTCTAAACCCTAAGATGCAATTTTAAAAATTTCGTCTTTTCTTCCCCATTTCACTGACTAAAATACTTGTAAATCCTGTCCAACTTGATTCTCAGATATTCTTTTCTTATCTCTGCTTCATCACTTTATTAAGACTATAACCGTGTTGAAGGAGGGAGCTGGTTTCCACACACTTTGCCTTTATGCATACCGGGACAAACAGTGAGCTCCTTCTAGGTTTATGAACACCACTTTGAGCAGCTTAAGAAAAGCTGAGAGTCACAAAACCATGCAGCAATGACTCACATATCCTGTAATGGCTCTCCAATAATACAGCCACCAAAATCAGTCACTGGGGATTATTTTTCAGCTGTCCCCAAAATGATGAATGTGGTGTGTGGGAGTTTGGGAAGGGAGCTGCAGCATATCATAGAATATGCAAAAAGTTCCTCTGTTTTTGAGACATCCCTTAGCCACCGTCTGGATCCCCAAGGGCTGACAGAAGCTGCCATGTATCCTGTGGGCTAGCTCACTGTCCACGGAAATCTAATACCTGGACAAAGATGACAGAAAATGAACATCTCCAAATAGCAGAACTATGTGAATGTGATGGCAGCTTTAATAAGAGAGAATGTGATCAGATCACTGAGTGCAGGTGCCAGCAGCCCTTAGAGCAACACATCCAAATCATACAATCAAATAAGCAGTACCAATAACAGTGTAAAAGGCAAAGAGACCTGAAAGGCCAGTGATCAATCCCATTGGGTTAAAGACAGGGTTAAAAAATGGAGAATACCTCTGTTAAAGAATCCCCTAGTATAAAGGATGGTGCCTACCTCAGATGCATGGAAGACATCCACAGGGCCAGTGGATGTCTTGAAATTTAGTGTGTTTAAGCACCCAGATGAAATGAGGCAAAGAAATTAACAAAGGACTTGGCTTACAGATCATGTAAGCACCAAAAGAGGCTGTGAAGTGCTCAGTGGATCATTGCCCTAAATGTAACACTCACAGTGGATTTTAAGGTCATGTTTCAATCCTTGGGACTCTAATTTTCACCTACCCTCCTTGTCCAGCATTGCTGAGAAGGTATTGGAGGCAGAGCAGAGCAAGACCCTGGCTTGACTTATTATTAAAGTTCTATTCTTTGTCTCTCTCTCCATTTCCTCATTCCAGGATCAACTCTGCAAAATGATTGATGCTGGAGCTGGGAAAGGGAAGACCCATAAAAATAATTGCTCTTTTCTTGGTTTTCATTCCTGGCCTGTGCTGCTGGCTGGTGTGGCTAAGGACAGTTTTCCTCTGCAGTGCACTCATTTCCCCTTCTACTGCCGTAACAGAAGGTAAGTCATCTATGCCCTAGCTTCAAAGTCTCATTGAGTCTTCTAGGTGACCTAGAGGCTCAGCTTTGGCTGCATTAGGACTTGTCCACTCTAACTATAGATCTGGTTCAGAGACCAATTCCTCCTCAAAATCCAGAACTTAAGGCACTTCTGTACCATGATATTGTTTCTATTGCAGGGTTTCTTGAAAAGTGGTCCACTCAGGGTGCCATTTCGGCTTCAGGGACTACTGTTTGTGGCTATTAGAACTGTTTCATCCTTTCCAGTGGCCAGAAATACTTTTAAGTAGGATCAAGGCCACCACTAAAGATCTGAAGTTTCCCTCTGTCTTTATACTCTTGCCTGACATCCCGTACTGGATTCACGAACAGATTGATAGCAGTATTTAGCAAAAAATAGAATTAATAAATATCATGGGAGGATTGTGCAGTGCGTGTGTCAGTAACCTGCACAAATCTTTCATGCTTCCCTTCTGGACTCCCCAGGATGGGCTGTTCTATGCTTAAAGATTTGTGAATGAGAACATTTATCAAAGGTATTTTTAAAGCTTTTCTAAAGTAAAAGCTAAATTATATGTTGTCACTGAATTATTTATTTATTTATTTATTTATGGTAGTTATTAATGAAAGCTCCTTGGCTCGTGTGGTGACAGATTCTGCTGTAGACAACTACTCCAAGTGATTTTGATAAATCATTTGTTAGCTATGTCAGGGCAAGATGCCATGCAGGTACAGATAGTGAAAACATCATCCAACAAAAATGCCCAAAGCTCTCCCACCATACCTAGACTGTTAACAGAAGGAATTATGTTCAACATGGCCACCTGGGAAACTCTTTAAATCAGGCATAAGTTTGTATAAAATCCTGAAATAAGCAATTGTTTACATGGAACAGATTCTTTCTTGTAAAGGATGAATTGCTACTTGTTTGTTTGTTTGTTTGTTTCAACAAAACTCATCTGATATTATTTAAACCACAAAAATATCCTTTTTTCCTGTGAAGGAAGCTGAATCTGGGAGAAAGACTGAGGACTGTGTAGTGAAAATTACATCACCCTTTGCAGGGGTTGTTAATATTATTTCCTGCCTTGAAATACAGGAAAGAGGAAAGTCAAGTAAGTTATGGAAAATGAGAGTAGCTTCCATGGAAACACCAAAACAAAAACAAAACAGGAAAAACAAACATGATGCTACATGAATGACCCCTATGACTCTGATAGCCCATCCTGCTCTTAATTTGGAAGTCAGTGATGTCCCAAGATATGATCCACAGAGCCTATGCTCTGTGCCCCAGCTCGAGAGTCCCATAGCTGGTATTCATTGTCCCCTGCCTTTGCCCCAGGCTCTGGCCCTGTGCAGCTGGAAAGGTTATCAGATGGACCTGAAGGGCATCATTTTATAATGCTTCAACACCCACACCATGGAGGGCTGCATCCCCTGAGTGCAATGGTGAAGTGTAAGACCCCACTAAATTGTAACGTGGTTTATTGCAATTGTAACAGCTGTCTGATTTTGAATAAGGAAAGAGGAAGGCAATTTGATTGCTCTTTAAAGCATAAGATCTTTTAGGCAGAAACCAGGGGGTTTGGGGTGTTGTTACAGAGAACCTACTTGAAGGAGGCCAGGATGAGAGATGCTTTGGTATTTAGCTAAGGACTTAACAGCTGATTGTTTTCAATTTAGAGGTAAGAAGAGCTAAATGAGCCGGTATAAAATATATGTTTCCAGCAGCCTGAACAAAAACAGACCAATCTGTGTCCTCATTCTCTTTGTCAGAAAACTGGTGGTTTTCTATGTGTTCAGTATCTGCCTCATCTCCTCCAGAGGAAACTCTTCTCTGCTGGTGGAGCATCATCACTTCCTTGGATCTCATTTTTCTGCTCGGGTGTTTTGCCTCTAGTCAAAGGCAGATGTGAGTTTAATTTGGGTTTTGCAATTTCATGTTATGCACACTATGTTTCTTTTTGCCATTTTCTACAGCTACACCACTATATCTCAAATATCATAATACCATTAACATTTAGAAATGGTTTTAAAAAAATAAATTTGTTTTCATCTCATGTTGGTGGGGATGCAATCATAGCAAATTGCTGCCATGGTGAGTTTGGTGGGTATGATGGGGAGAACAATGCCTTTCACTAAAATCATTTGAGATGGCACAAGTGAGTCTATATTTCCAGGTCTGCCTCTCAGATGGCACTAACAGAGAGCAAAATGCTCGGTGGTTTATTTTCATGATGTTTTCCTGATGTTTTACAACACAAATTGACTGCTGCAAAAAAGCCTGGTGTAGCAACGATTTAAAAAAAAAAGAAAGAGCACTGAGAAAAATATTCTGGTATCCCACACTCCTTGTAATGAGGTTCACAAAATGGCATTTTTGAGACAGCCAACTCACTGGTAACGAGTATTTAAAAACCACCAGTGATCCTTCTCCACTGATCCAACTTACACCTACTCATGGCCCTAAAATATTCAGAAGACAAGCCTTTCTTGAAAATAGATGTCCATGCTCACCCTTCAAAAACCCCACCAAGCTCATGTTGGACACCCATGTGTAAGGTGCAAGGAGCCCCGTGCTATCAAAAGTTTTGTCAGTGTAAATAGCTTTATTTTTATTTATTTATTTATTTATTTATTTATTTATTTATTTTTCTCAGCTTCCTCATCTTTCTAATGACTAGATCAAATCCATACGATAGAAACAACTTCTGATTGGTTTTGATTTTTTTTTTTTAAATGTTTGTTTGTCTGCTTTGTTTTTGAAGCAACCTGGATTTGAAAACAAAGCTTTAAATGAACCTGACCCAGCTGTTCATTCTCCATTTTCACAAGCTATTTTGGTCTGTATTACTATCTCCAGCAAGAAAAACTGTCCAAAGTACAACAACAGTGAGCAGTCCAGGCTGTGCATAGGGAAATAACAGAGATAAATTTGCTTGCTTTTGTATTTCAAATTCCCTTGAAAAATCCCAGCTGTAAAAAAAAAAAAAAAAAGAGAGAGAGAGAGAGAGAGAGAGACTTTGAATACCCTATACATACCCCTGAGGACATGTTGCTTTGGTTTGTTTTCTCTATTCATTAATGCCCCAAATTAAATTTATTAGCCAATAACATCCCATACCCAGTAGATGGTGCTGTTAGTTTCAGCTTTTCACTCCATCATACCTGCTAAGCTTTTAGAAAGAAGTGGGTCAGAAAAAGCCAGAGCTAAATTGCATCAGATCTGGGCTGTGTACAAACTCTTCAGAGTCAGGGACAAAGGGACCAGTTTGTGTGCAGATGACTTGCATGGATGCTTCAGGTTCCCTTCGCTGGTGCTGGGAGCATTCAATGCATCCAATAATAACCCACCTGTGATCATCACTTCTGCCTCTGAGCTGTTTAGTTGGACAAACATGTAATTCCAATGGCAATTTCTGCACTCCTGTATAGACATCTGGCATTTCCCAAGTACAGAACCTGCTATTCAGCTGGCTCTTGGCTGGACTTCAGTGGGATTAATTCTGCACTTTCTATTACTTCTCTCTAGTTCCCCGCACTCTCCCTGAAAATAAATAAATAAACAAGAAAAATCCAATCTCAAATGACCCCTTTTCTTTTTTTTCTTTTTTTTTTTTTTTTTTTCTTTCCTCAGGACTTTTTGCACAATGCTGCCAATGAATATCTATGTGAAGGAAAGTTGGTGGGTTATAGCAAACATCCACAATATGCAAAAGCAGATCAAATAAGAATATATTTGGAAACTGCGTGGAGGTAGAGTGGGTTTCATGACAGCTGATGAAAAAAAGCACTATATTTAAGAACAAATGAACAACAAAAATGGCCAGAAATAAATCATCATCAGTTTTTAGCTTTTCTCACAGAAGAGAAATATAGCTTTAAGCTTTAAAAAAAAAAAATGAAGAAGCATCATGCTGTAGTAATGTGGCTTAAAAAAAAAAAAAAGAAAGAAAATCAAGCAAACTAAATTCCAGTAGTTTGTGAGATGCACAGTTAATGAAGCCTGGTTTCTACAGATTTGTATTTCTCACCTGATCAGCCATTTAACTGTAGTGTTTCTTCTCATATATCCCAATCTCTTAATGTACAGTGTGACTGTAAAATGTAAGCTGCCATGTTTAATTACATGAGTTAGCATATGAAAGTTTTTAGAAACAAAGTTATGAGCATTTGAACTGTCCTCTTTTCCCAGAAGTTTTTCTTAAACTTCTGGGAAAATAATTATCTTTGTGGTCTCTGTTCTCTGTTAAATTCCCCTGACTGTAGACAAGTTCCAGCCTCGTCTACAGTCTGCAGTGAAGTGAGGATGCCTGAACATTTGCCAGATTTCCTCCAGAGAAAAGATATCCCAAATTTTCTGAGAGAGAGAAGAGAAGGTGTGAGACACTTGTATGCTATTCAGGAGGGGAAAAACTCTTAGGAGAGAGCAGAAGCATGAGTTACTTGAGTGACTGAGCCCTGGTAGAATTTCCTAACCTAAGCATATCCTTTTCAGGATTCTGTTGAGGCGAAATTGCTATTAGACATTTCTCAACCTCTAACAGGCACTAGAAAGTCCCCTTCTAGGAAGCTTTGTAAATGTGGTTGAGGTACATGTTAGAAAAGGTCACATCCCCCACTCAGCAGCCTTACCAGTGCAGAAGCCTCATGCAACACAACCCAAATCAATGTTTCTCTCGCATTCTTGACTTGGATTTTCTAGTGGCCAAGAAGGTATGAACTCTGACCAAACCTTTTCTTTGCATTGGAACAGTTAGATTAGATTAGATTTGATTTATTATTTAATTTAATTTAATTTAAATTTAATTTTCACCCAGCTGCCTATAAGATGTGTAGGAACACAGTATGAATTCTCTGTTGATTTATATGACATCAGCCATTACTTTCACAGTCATTAAGGAGGTGAGAGTGAAGACACACACAGCCCTTACACTGGGGCCTTAGAAGTTTGGGTCCTTTGACAGTACGCCTAAAAACCTGTATTTGAAGCACACAGATTTAAAACAAAATGTTCAAGCAGGTTGAGGAAATTTTTGATACTTCCACTCTAATTTAATGTTTATAAGTGAAACCTTTACTTTCCTAATGCCACATCTTGCTTCCTGATGAGAGACAGAATTTAAGCCCTTATGCATAATTCCCCCACCCCATTCAGTTTCAGTCAAGATGCTTTTGGCAAGCCCTTAGAGGATTCTTAAATTTAACTCAGTCCACATCCATGGTGTGAAATCTTTTCCTTCAGCAGCTGCTGCTGCAGTGGACCTTCTTCCCGGACACCTTGGGACAACATCCTCAGAGCTGTGAGGATGGTTTACATGATGTTTTGATCTCCTGGTAGGCTTGTGAGAGCCAGGATGCAAATGTCAGTATTCTCAGCCTAGTTCCATGTCACTACAGCCTCAGAGATAAGACTGGACATCTTTACAACTGTTTTTCAATTGCTGTCAGCAGCAATCATCTGGATAGTCAAATCTACCCTGTCCAGGGAATTTTCAAGCTTACACACACATACTTATCTGTATACAAGCATATATACAAGAATATATGTGGAAAAAAAACACCTATATATTAAGCAAAATAGCTTCATTGAATTAATATAGGCACATTTAGAGGCACCGGGAATGGGGAAATATTCACTATAATTGCTCCTCACTACAGATTCATTTTATGAAGATAAGGAGATTGAAATAAACTACTTTTGTAAAGAGGCTATTCACTGGGAGCAAAAGAGCTAATTTTGTCATACAAGTAGCTGTCTCATCACTAGACTTTCTGTCTTTTCTGTATAGATTTATTCATTTTATTTTTTTTTCTTTGTATATGGCAAATACAGTGAAAACTAGTTATCTATGGCATTTATTGAAGTACAGACATTCAAGAACTAGTATAGACAAATGAGAAGAAACAGAAAAGTGAGCTGATAGAATAAAACTGTTCAAAGAAAGAGGAATGAACAGCATTAGGGCCACAGGGACTGGAGCAATGCATGACTGGGGAACCCCCTTAGATTTGTGCTGTACCTTCTTCTGTTCTCAATTTGAGCACAAATTAAGACAATTCCCAGAAACTGAATCATGGCCTGGCCATCACCACCACAGGAGTACAACTTCCTCAGATGTATGTAACATCTTTAGGCACTTTTCTTCCACTTCCATGAAGACTGAGCTGGATTTTCAAGGTTAACAACCATCAAACATCAACTGAATTTGATCCTTTATTTACTTGATACCCCCTAACATTCCCAAATGGGTAAATGTAGATTCCTGAATGAATCAGTCAAATGGCTATATCACTCTTCACTGGCCCTCAGTTGTTGTGTAGGAGGTCACTAACTCCAGGCTCCTTCCAAGCCCAGACTACATTTCAGTCATGAAATGATGTAAGGTTTAATCTAGAAAATTATTTAACAGTTGAATCCTGAAGTGTGCTGAGCTCTCAGCTGGATTCAGCAGTTAAAATGTGTTTTAACAGGAGGCTCAATGCAAGTCCTCAATTCAACAGCATCTTACTGACATTAAATGTGTGTTTTAGTTGTTCACTTGACTGAGGGAGATCCAGGCCTGAATTCACCTCCATACTTCGGGTTCTTGTTAGAATTTGAAGTCCAGTTTTTACAAGTGCTTGCATATCTTATCAATCAGGTGAAAAATAATTGCATAAGGAGCTTTCACTGATAGCTCAGCTGATTTAAGGTTTTGAACTTGGCAGGAAAATGAAGGTTGGAATAGTCACCCTGATCAGCTCCAGGAATTTAACAAATTTCTCTTAGTCTCAGTGTTCTCTGAGATATGGGAACCCTTTGTGTTTGTGAATGTGTGTGTGTGTGTATGTGGCTTTTACTAAAATCCACAGAGAAGGTGTCCAGTTCACTCTGCCAATTTTAAAAGGAATCTCATGCCCTACATTTCTACGGATTGAATTTAAACTAAAAAAAAGATTGAATTTTATTTCCTTGAGAAATTGGGCAGCTGCTGTAGACAAAGGAATGACACAACTCTTGTGCCTCCAAACTAATAAGTAACATACAATCCTTACAAATGAGCAGAAATATAGTGCCCCCAAAGCTCTACCTTCTTTTTTTTTTTCTTCTCTAGAACATGAAAGGTAGATGTTTTACTATTAGCTACTCTTATTTCCATAGTATCCATGCATGCAACACTCATTGAGGAAGAATGGAGATCTGAGGCATCTAGAGAAAGAATATGACCTAAAGAATTGGAGACTACTTGGTGCCAATGTTCATTTACTGCCGAAACTGAGGAGTTGATAAAATTAAAGAAAATTGTGTGCTCAGTCATCACAGTTAGACTACATTTTGCTGATGCTTTCTGGAGAGATTTTGTACTGTTTGTAGATATTTAAACATTTACTCGGTATGAGGCACCACACAACATGTTACCATACTGCCATACTGCATCAGTAATTATTTGTTCTGATTATGTTTGAGTGGAGATGGAGGGACTGCTAGACTACACATTAACAAGCAATATTTACTCCCCTATTGGTGCTGAAAAATTGCATGAAGGGAAACTGAAAAAGCAAATAACCACCTCTTGTGCTTGCTATTGAGAATATGGTTGTAGTTAGAGACAGCTCAGCAGTTAGGCTCCTTAAAGAAAAACCCTTTTCTTGATTTTGCTTAGGAAAGGTCATCTGGTTCTGATTTTCTCTTTGGACAAATCTAAACAAACAAACAAACAAACACCAAACTCAAAACACAAACAAATGCAAAAACTCAACAAAAGCTAGGCCATGTTGCTTCTTACTGTTTTTGAATTGTATTCATTACCAAGGGGTCTAGAAATAGCACTGGTGTGGATCCTTTGGGTTATGTTTGAAGATGGAACTTGTGCATATTTTTACATTTTTGCTTAAAGATGCATCCTCTTGAGTTGAATGATGCTATGCAGTGATAATACAAGGTTATCCTGCTCGAGGAATCAGTAGATCTTTAGAATTCTATATGTTGGAATTTAGTCATATCTTGAGAATGTCACTGCAACATATTTATGGAAGATTACTTACAAAGTAAAAGTGCTTAACGGGCAATGTGAAAAGGAAAGAGGCTGAAGATGTGACCCCGCCTTAACTGATAGTTCTTGGATGACTAAATAGAGGAATACACTTGTGGTCACAAAGACCAAACAATATATACATATTCCTTTGCTTAGTCGTAATGCACGATGTGAAAGCTGTTTTATACAGGGGACTTTTTTCATGCAAGCTCTTGGTAGAACAGTGATATTTTGGGTGAAGCATTTTGATAATTTTGATATGGGTTGGTAGCCTCTCTTTTCATTGTCAGTACTATTTTCTTGTGTATAAAATGCTTGCCATGCAGCTGCAACAAAATCAATTTGTAAATGTTGTTTTCTGTTAAGATAAATAAATCTGTAGGACTTACTGGAAAAGCCAAGGACTTGGCATATTTCTAAACTCTTAGGCCCAAGAACAGAATTCTGATTACTTACACCATCACACTCCTAAATAACCAAATCAGAATTCAGTTTGCTGTCACCAAAGCCATATCAATCAGACAGTGCAGTTATGTGCTATTATTATGTGCTCAGTTAGAATAATTATGTATGGGACTAATTCCAGGTTAACAGCCAAGGCTAGATTTTGTTTATTTGCTTGTAAAGCTTCTATCACATTTCAGACATGGTATAAATATGAACCACAACAAAGCCTTACAGTAAAAGAGCCTTGTGTAAATTGAAAGTGATATGACTGCTACAGTATTTGGTTGTTCAAGAGGTTCAATATGTCTACAGAAAAATGAAAAAAAAAAAAAAGAAAGAAAAAAAAAACAAACAAAAACAGTGAAATGGACTTTAAGCACTTAGAGTACTTTCTTATAAAGCTGTAGTATCCACAGGACTATTAATTCACAGGAGGATGCCAAAAGCACAAAATTATGATGTGTCAGTTTATCTGCCTGGCAAACAGCTGTGTGCTCTGTTCAGAGTCCTTGCTACACACAGATTTCTGTGACTGAACCAACAGCAAACAAAGACCATCAGGAGCAAAAGCATGTGAATCTATTAACAAGTGAAGGGAGGTGCTTGGAGCAACAACAAGAGAACATTTGTGTATGCAAACTGGTGAATGTAATTTCCTGAAAAATTAAGAGAAAGGAAGAACAGAAAGTGATCTGAAATGCTAGGAGATATATAGATTAACAGGAAGAAATATGCAAGTGATCTCATACTAATTTTAGAAGATTTAATATGATATATAGGATCTATTTCTAGCCTCCCAGGAGAGTGGCTTGAATTTCAAATGTGCTTCAGTGATGTCTCTGGCCAAACCAGACTCTGGAATATTAAACTGATGAGTTACTATTTGCATAACTGTACATATTCTAAATGCCTCTCAAAGCACGCAAACAAACAAAAAAACATACCCCTCAAAAAAAGCAAACAAGCAAGCAAAGGAAAATCAAAACCCACCAAACAAAAACCCCCACACCAGAACACCAAAATTCATCTGAATTGTTCGTTCTCCAGTTCTCCCTTCTTTCACGGCAGCCCAACCAAAGAAGCCTTTTAGTTCATCTGACACTATCATTACTGAATTATCAGTACTCAGC
This sequence comes from Anas platyrhynchos, assembly GCF_047663525.1. NCBI lineage: Eukaryota > Metazoa > Chordata > Aves > Anseriformes > Anatidae > Anas > Anas platyrhynchos. The sequence continues at coordinate 8,255,342 of NC_092620.1, read as the reverse complement.
TCAACCTCTGAATTATTTTCTCCTTTCTCAGAACTTGCTATGCATTTTCACTCAATTATTCTCAACCCATTCCTACCTACTTCTTCACATATTGTATGTTTCTGTATCTGAACTCTCTTTCTGTGTTGTTGCTTTCTCTACTAAGGAAAGTTCTGTATTTATCGAATTTGGTGATTCTTTTCTCCCTATATTTCCTGAGCAATGGTTGGACTTATACTAGTCTTAACTCTTTGAACGGAATGCTGCTAGTATGCTCTATGAACTACAGTTCATCCATTCTTCCATTTTATCTGGATCCAGCTGGGAAGCAGTTATTAAGTTACTTTAAATGGCACATACTCTGTAGGCAGAGTCAGAGAGCAGGTCCTGAGCAATCCCGATACTCTTTCAAACAAGGAAAAATACAATGAGAATTCTAATATAAAATCGGATTTATTTTTTTTTATTATTTTTTTTGTGTGTGTAAGGTGTTAGCATTGCCCATCCTTACTTATTCTAATCTTACTATTCTAATCTTACTAGCATTCCTCAGAAAAATCTCAGAGGTGATGGGATATGGCTTCGCTGTAAAGCTTCAACTCACACAAAAAAGTCAAGCACCAGCCTGACGATAGTGAGAAATTCCAGCTAAACTAGGAATTCATTGGGGGATCTGCTGACTGAAACCTGAACACTACTTTGCTGTGCACACCTAAGATGGCAATCTATCTAATTCACAGTACAGAAGACAGTAATCAGCTAAAATGACTGAAATTTCTCCAAAAGCTTTCTGTTATTCCCCTAGAGTCAAATTTTCTTAGCATATCCTCAGAAATCACCTAGTATTCTGTATATATAAATTCAAAATTTAAATTCCTTTTCATGTCTGTCTTGCTGTAATTTTGCTGCAGTTTCAGACAACTTGTCTGAAGTGTGTACAGTGCTACCAGAGGCAAACAAAGTATGCTACACATGTGCTACACAAGAATAAACAGGCTGAATAAACAGGCTGCCCTCCAGTTTCTTCAGAAAATGACAGGTCTTCTGCAGATACAACAAAGAATCCTACAGGAAACATGGGACCTCTGGAACAGCAGCTTGAGGGTGTCTCAAATGTCAGTAACACCTATGGTTGGACAACTAAATCAAAACCCAAAGCTCTGTTCCTGCAGGAAACATTGTATAAAATTCAGATGTCTAAGAGTAAGTGATATCAAATGGTAATTTATGACTATGGCAGGTATCTCAGATGTCTGCATGAGAGTAGTAAATATGGTATATGTCCTAGAGGAGAGCTGTTCCCTTCTGAAAGAGCAAATGGAAGGCAGCTGAGATTCATAGGTGGTACTACACAAGCTTTGGTGAAGGTGTATCTTACATATCTGTTAGGTATTCAGTTCCCTTGCACACACTGACAGGCAGTAAATTTAAATACAGATTTCTTTCTCTTGATCAGATTTTTCCACAGTTTCAACTGAAATCTACCTATCCATGAAGCCATGCTTGAAGACTTCAAGTAAAGGGAAAATCATATCCTTCAGGTCGCTCCCAGCTCACATTCCACCCCAATCCAGCCTACCCTCATAGATATATTCCAAGATTTAAATTAGGCAATTAGCTGCATTAATTTAATTAATGCAGTCATCTTGAACTTCCAGGAGTACACAGAGCTAAGAAACTCTTACAAATGTAGACAACCTATCAATAAAAAGCATCTCTCCCTCTCTCCATCTATATTAAATGTTTACATATGTACAGACATAAATACCTCAGTGTCCTTGTTTGCAGATTAGTTATTACCAGTTCTGGAGGCATCCTGGATTTTAACAACATTAAATGAATACTGTACTTTTCAGAAAAATAACCCTTAGCTAGGATACCTATATCGGTACTGCAATGACAGACGATGTTGGCACACACATATAACACCCTTAGTCTTTCTGTATCAGCCTGTTATTTACCAGGAACTCTAAGCAAACTGTCACATTTTCAGGCAGATCATGCTCTGCACATACTCCTTCTAACCTGTCTCTCTGTGGTCTTCCTGCAATCATTACTCTACCCATCAATCACATTCATGGTCAAGATAAATGCCCTTCTCAGTGCCCTGGGAGTACTCTAATATTTGTCACTGAGAGATTGCAAGAAACTTTTTTTTTTCTTTTTTTTTTCTGTCAAAGCGTAGTGTGAAACATAGTTACATACAACAGCTGTGATGAAAATATTTGAATTACTTTGTCCTTTCTTTCTATCAAAAATACAAAGAAGTTACTGCTGTCTTGTTCAGGTGGGTTTGTGATTGAGAAGCCATAAAGCAGAACTGGAGAATGTACACCAAGGAAAAAAGTAAACCAAACCAAACAGCCAACCAACCAACGAAAACAACAACAACAACAACAACCAAACAAAACCCAGCAATCTTCTTTCCTCTATTATTAAAGATAATCCCCACACCTCCATGCCACCTCCTTTCTTTGCTTTTCTGAGCTGGTCAGAAAAAAACAGTTATCCAGGATGGCACCGAATGCCAATGAGAATCACAGACTCACAGAATTTCTAGGTTGGAAGAGACCTCAAGATCATCGAGTCCAACCTCTAACCTAACACTAACAGTCCCCACTAAACCATATCCCTAAGCTCTACATCTAAATATCTTTTGAAGACTTCCAGGGATGGTGACTCCACCACCTCCCTGGGCAGCCTGTTCCAATGCCTCACAACCCTTTCAGTAAAGAAGCTCTTCCTAACATCTAACCTAAAACTCCCCTGGCGCAACTTTAGCCCATTCCCCCTCGTCCTGTCACCAGGCACATGGGAGAACAGGCCAACCCCCACCTCGCTACAGCCTCCTTTAAGGTATCTGTAGAGAGTGATAAGGTCGCCTCTGAGCCTCCTCTTCTCTAGGCTGAACAAGCCCAGCTCCTTCAGCCGCTCCTCATAGGACTTGTTCTCCAGGCCCCTCACCAGCTTCGTCGCCCTTCTTTGGACCCGCTCAAGCACCTCGATGTCCTTCTTGTAGCGAGGGGCCCAAAACTGAACACAGTACTCGAGGTGCGGCCTCACCAGAGCCGAGTACAGGGGGACGATCACCTCCCTAGCCCTGCTGGTCACGCTGTTTCTGATACAAGCCAGGATGCCGTTGGCCTTCTTGGCCACCTGAGCACACTGCTGGCTCATATTCAGCCGACTGTCCACCATCACTCCCAGGTCCTTCTCTGCCTGGCAGCTCTCCAACCATTCCTCTCCCAGCCTGTAGCTCTGCTTGGGGTTATTGCACCCCAGGTGCAGGACCCGGCACTTGGCCTTGTTGAATTTCATACAGTTGACCTCAGCCCATCGGTGCAGCCTATCCAGATCCTCCTGCAGAGCCTTCCTACCCTCGAGCAGATCGACACACGCACCTAACTTGGTGTCATCTGCGAACTTACTGAGGGTGCACTCAATGAGAAGAAAAAAGGTTTCCAAGGAAAAAGGAATACAAGGATTTTATCCAATCTTCAGCAGGATTCCTAGAGGCTGATGGGACTGTGCAAATGTGGGGACATGACTACTCTGAAGAGAGACAAAAAATAAAAAAGCAAGACTCCATCTGCAACATGAAATATGTTATCTAAAAGCAAAGTTTTGGAGATGTTTGACAACTACTGCTGAGACCTCTGTTGTATCCTCTGTTGTCTTTTTTGTTTGTTTGCATGTTTGTCTGCATGTTTGTTTGTTTGTTTTTCCCTTGGCTTTTTTTGTGAAGCTACCAACAGTTATTTGAGGAAGAGGTATGCAGCCAGAAACACATACAGCACTCCAGCAGTGATGACAACGATGACACTTTTCAGAAGTGGTATATCAGAGCACAGTTACACCAGTAGGGGGGTTTAACTCCTTGGGTTTGTCTTTTCTTTGGATTTAGAATCAGAGAATCATTCAGGATGGAAGGGGCCTCAGGAGGTTTCTAGTCTGACCACCTACTCGAAGCAGGACCAACTTTGAATTCAGACCAGGTTGCTCAGGACCATCTCCATTCGTGTCCTGTAAACCTCCAAGGGTGGGGACCCCATCCTCTCTAGACAGCAAGTTTCAGCACTTAATTATCTTCATTGGAAAAGCTGTTTGCTTCCATCATCTCTGAGCCTCCTCTGGCTTGATTTATGACAATTCTCTCTTGTTCTTATCTCAGTAAAGAGGATCTCTCTTCTCCATAACTCCCATGTAGGGAGTTAGATCCCCCAAAACCATTTCTTCTGTAAGTTCTATAAAGTATTTAATGCTTTCAGAGCACCTGGTCTCTTGCAGCTGAGATGTAATGCTGTCCATGTCACAAGGACTCTACTGCAGTTACTAATACAGCATGAAAAAACAAAAGAATATAAATTACATTACAACTAATCATGTCTAGACAGATATAGAGCAAATGCTCAGTCCTGTAGAAGTGGTTGAGGTGTTTTCTGAGAAAAGACAGGGTCTTCTGATGCTTTTTGGAGAGTAAACCCATGAAAACCCAACCTATAGATAACAGAGGTGGAATTCAGTTGTAGAGTCAGACACATTTAGGTGGCTACAATATAAAGAGCTACACCAGAAACATTTGTGAACATTTAGTGACTAAGAATACAAATCCTGCTGCCAATCCTGTAGATGCTATGAAGATTGACTACAGGGAAATGAGAATGATGTTGGGGCATTTATGAAGAGCCTGACTGCCAGGAAAGCAGAAATTCTTCAAACAAAATGTGTTAATAATACATCTATACTGAAAGGTCTGAGTTGATGATAAAGAAATGTTTATAGTTCTTGAAAAAATTGAAGAGCAGCGAGACTGAAAAGGAGCAGAGGTAACAGCAATGTGCAGTGCATAGTGAGATCCCAGTACAAAGCTACAGCAAAGGAGACTAACACAGCTCTTGGATGTATGTTTCAGAGGAAAGTAAGGAGGTAAATTTATGTCTTTGTGCCAGACTGGTCAGACTGAGAGTAAGACTGCAGTCCTGAAAGTAGTGTTAACATTTCCTTCCCATCTCCAACCAGAAATATGAGTTGGAAATGTTTCCTACCTCCTGCACCAAGACAGAAAAGGTATCTATCCCCTAAGCTTGTATGAATATGCATAAACACCAAATTAGAACAAGGCAGTGCTTAAACCTGAGGAAACTCAGAACTGCAGGGTGGGACAGACAAAATAAAAGAGTAGGAAAATTATTTTCTTTTATCAAGTGTAAAAAAAGTTGTTCTATCCTGCTTTACAACAAACACTCTTCATTGTCTTCCCATGATGCAGGAACCACTACCCCTCACAAAGGGAGTCATTGTCTTTATCAAACTCTTTGCTACTGTGGGGTATTTTCCTAGCACAGTCCCTTCTTCCCTACTTTTGTGCTACAGACATCCACAAGATCTCTTTCATTCCTCCTCTGCCCAGCTATTCTCCAGCTGCTCCTTGGCAAACAGTATCCTTCCTTCCAGAGAGTTCTGCAGCAGGCAGAACAAAGACTCAAGCAGCTGTTTGTCCTCTTTCCAGGAACTCCCTTTATAATGAAATACACTGTGTGCTGTATTCATCCTACCAAATCATTTGGAAGAAAAGTAAATAGCCCATTTACAACCAGTATCTACGTAGTTCTGTCAAGTTCTGAGTACTTTCTAGGAGAATAAGTTATTGGACTTCAAATGGGTTGGGAAGTGAAATTGTTTGTCATCAGACAAGGGGTTCCTGCTGGTTTTGGATTCACTGAGCAAGTAAGTTCAAAATCAGTCAAATAAAGACAGGGACAAGTCTTCTGCAGAGTGAATTTACAGGACTAACATTTTATTTTTAAGGTCCTTTTCAATTCTGTATACTTCTCTTGCCCCTTTTTGCTGTAAGATGAACGTTAATATTTTTATTCCTGTTTGTCTGTCACCCATACTGCAAGAATCAATGTTCTACTTAGGGAAATTATTCAGCAGGTATGAATGCTTCGTCATAAACCTCCATATCTATTTTTTCTCTCCCTCTCTCTCTCTCTATTATTTTTTTTTTCAATTGCAAATTGAAATCCTGTATGAAAGTGCTATTGCTGCAATCACAGCTAAGTTTACTGAGTTTATTAAGGAGAGAGAGAGAAAAATTTGAATTATAATAATATAAATGAATTTTATGTGGAATGTAAATTTGAGTAGGGTGTTGTGTGTTTGAGTGGGGAAATCAAACCATCATCATATTAAGGCTGTTAATGTAAATGTACAGTGTGATGGAGAGGCAAGAGAAACTTATAAAGAGTAGTTCTTCCAACATGAATAAGTTTCTTTGAGAGCTCACTGAAGTCACTGTTGGTCTTTGCACTGCTTCCATGAGACATTTCTTCCATGAGACACTTCTTCAACAAGTCAATTCAGCATAATATGAGCAACAACAGTATAAACAAAATAAAATGTTGCTTAAAACAAAAACCATCCATTTCCATTTAGAGCAGGGGTCTGAAATACTTTCTCTGAGAGCAGACAGTGTCACACACTGAAAGAAGAAAAGAAAAATGATTACATCAGGTGAGCCCTTCCCAGATGCCAAATTTGAATGCCAACAGATGAGCTTTGTTGTTTTCTATTTTCTTTCAACTGGAAGGTGCTCCTTACTAAGCAAGGGAGTAGTAGTAGTACTAGTACAATTCTTTGTTTTCTGACTTTATTTCCTAGAGGAAAAAATATTTCTGGTATACCTTCTTAGGTAAAGAACCTGGTATTCAAATCACTCACACCTAAAAAAAGGTATCAGCTCTCCATATCGAGCACTTCCTGAACTGTTTGTTGCTTTATCCCCAAGAAGGCATTCTGTTTTGTAATCATCTTTTCAGGGAGACAAGGCACTTTTTTTTTTGTAGAGTTGTTAAGTTTGAGGATGTTCTTTATAGAATCTTTTAATAGAAACACTGTACTGTAGATAGCACAAGAGGTAAACTAATCCATGCAAAATAAGAATTATATAATGCAAAATTTCTCAGTATTTTTACTGAGATTTTGGTTAGAAAGGAGTTCAAGATAATTATTTTCTCCCTGTTAACACTCAAAATTCATTTTTGGTTCTTGCCTCTTTTCTGAAATGGCCAACCACTATTTTCATATGTTTTTAGCACCTATCTTCTATATAGCCTCCCTTCCCAGCCTGCAATTCATGGCCTGCCATCAATTTGTATAATTCAGATTTAAACTAGCTTGCTGAGATCAATGCTAGCACGTAATTCAAGATGTGCTTGTAACTGCAAGGATGAACATCAATATTTAATACATCTATCAGTTTTAAGTATTCTGTTAGGTGTGATAATATGGCTGACTACTTGCTTATTTTTAGGCTCAATATGGAGGATACAGAACTAAATGAAGAGAACACAAAACCATTTAAAAATGCACACAACAAACAAACAAGCAAGTGAACTAACATTGAGAAAACACAACAAAATAATAGCCCAGGAAGAAATAAACTCAGAATTGACAATTTCAGTTTAGAGATTTAAAATTTAGGAGCAGCCGAAAATAATCTTTGATTTAATTTATTGAATAGTCTTACACAAAGGCAATACTACCAACTCTACCTATAAGAGCCAATAAAATTAGTGCTGGAATAATTTTGTGTTTTGAAACAGCTGATGTAAGGAATTAATGAAATGAAAGGGTTAAAATAGAAATAATATTTTATTTGCCAAAGCCAAGAGTGACAAACATACCGACACCGTGAATGAATCTTGATTAACACTGAATCAATACATTTCCAACTCAGACTTCCCAACTCAGGAATCTTGGTCTGTATCGATAATTCTACAATAATAAAAGCAATGCTCTTAGGTCCCCGTGTGGTGTTGACCTGATTAATATCACAAAGAACATGTATGTAAAATATTTGCTTTTCTAAATCAACGTTGTGCAATAATCTATTATTTTTACCCATTAATAGAAATCTCTGAGCATGTAAAATGTACAGATTTTTTGACTTCTATAGATTTAGCATTTTTAGCATTTTTTTAGCATTTTTTTTTCACCAAAACAGAACTTCCATTAGGAATTTAAGCACAGCTCCCAGCTGCTCATTAACCTGTTTAATTTCCTCAGTGAAAGTGAGACTGAAAAAAAAAAAAAAAAAAAAAAAAGCATTAGTCAAAGTGAAAATTCCTGGTCATTCATCTAAATGCTTCTAATTTTAAAGCCTAGCTTGACCATTTAAATGCTAGCAGACTGGAGTCAATTTGTTAGTATAAAAGGCACCTTTGGCTTTTGTGACTGAAAATGAATGATGAAACAATTACTCTCCTAGACTACAAAACACTTATTTATAAACAACACCCGAAGTATAGTACATTAGCACTAACAACAAAATAATTAATTGCTACCAGAATAAAGTATTGGGAGAGGTCTACATTGAGATGCATTATTATCAAATATTTCAAACATTTTCTAAGTTCTAGAATTATTGTTTCACCTGCTGATAGTTATAGCAGCTCTAATTTAGTGCTGCTATTACTAATTTATACCTGAAGCACTTATAACTCTGAATTAGGTAGTTATAAGTGGGCAGATGCAACTTTGTCCCATCTCAAGAGACCTGCTTATCTGCAGTGTTTGACATACTATTGCTGTTATCTGTTAGCTAGTTCCTTAAGACAAGTGGCAGACACCTGCACATTACAGATAAAGCCTCTGGGATCAGCTCTATGTTGCAAACCGTGGTGAAAGCTGTATCTGAACTTTTCTGAATATCAAAAGCAGGAAAGAAACTTCTGAAGAAGAAAGAGGCTGTTTACCAGAAAAATGTGGGTGATATTGTTTCTGTATTTCACATTAGTGAAAATGACTTAGCAGAGTTACAAGTTAGTGGAATGAGTTTGTTGATGGAGAACTTCATTACAACTATGCTCCATACGTGCATCTAATGAAGTGTCAATTACATAGCAAGTTAGAGAGGGTAATCTTAATTTTTTATTTTTTATATGCCTGTGCAACAACTTTTTCCTTTCAAAATTCTCTCCCAATGCCTTCTCTTCCTCTTGGTCGCCTCAGGTCATCACCCTTGGAAGCATCCAGTTGCTAATGACATTTTGGAATTGCAACCTGCTCTCCTTTCCAACTGATTTGGCAATTGGTGGCTACCACCCTCTTCAGCTACCTATGCTACTACCTACAACATTCTTTACAGAGGCAAACAGAATAAGTCTATCCTTGTTGATGGCACAGGTTACTGAAAGGAAGCTGATGTTGCTGACCAATACAATCTCCTGTGCAGGAGTAATGAAATACAGAAACTCCTTATTATACCTTGAACATATCAACCTCTAACAATATTGTGTTCCAGAAGGCAGCAAAAATCCAGTCTGGGAATAATCAAGTGTCCTAACACATGTCCTATCTCAGACATAGATAAAGGCAGGTATGTCCATAAATAAAAGGATATTTGTGTGTCTTACATGGAACTGATGGAGAAGGGTTTGAAGAAATATGGTGGTAAAAGGAGGAAGCCCAGACGAGCAGTTAATCAGACTAAAATGACAGAAGAGGAGATCACAACAAGCTAGTTGGCATGTCCGTGCCCAGGATAAATCAATAAATTTCTGGTAACACCTGCACCTGTTTCTGATTCTGTAAATACTAGCGATGTGCTTACAGTTTACCCATTATGTCATTAAAAAAAAAAAATAATTCTGGGGCATTCTGAGGAAAACATATTAAGGTCTTCATTGTCACTGTCTGCCTGTCTCAAGAAGTGATTGGCTGTGGCCCGCATGGTATTTTGGAAACAGCAGAGGAACATTATGCACAGCACTCAAAAGAATCTTGTTATTCTTTATTAATAAAAACAAGAAGTGACTTTGTTGAACTCTGCTGTGTTTTCTTTTTTTTTTCTTTTTTTTTTTTTTTTTTTTATTAATTACTATTATTTACTGTTTGGCACAATACATAATAGGGAGAAAAGCACTTTGCTTAAATGAGTTCAGAATTGTATTATCTTGTGTGGTAAGAAAGAAAGCAGCACAGTGAAAGTATGTAATTAACTTGTACCATGAATGATGTGGTGGAATACAAAGGCCAGCGTAGACCTAACGCAGTGGATTCAAAATAATGTGTTCTCATGCACAGCATTCTGGAGGTGTACATTATTCCCACCATGTATTGTGTTTCCCAAATCATGGTGTTATTAGGAAAATAATTTGAACCAAAACAAAAACAAAGCCTAAATCATATGCCTTTGTGCAGGAATGAAATCTCAGTAAAAAGGCAAGTAGTGTTTCCCCCCCCTCCTTCTTTGTGCAGCAATGCAAAGAACATTATATGTCAAGGAGCACGGCACAGCAAATAACCCATTTGCAGCTTAACTGCTTGACAGTCCCAGGAGCAACTTTGGAGCCATCAACAGAACTGTGCTGGCTGCATCCCATTGGTTTGCTTTAGTCTAGTCACTTTGTATTAGCAATGTCACTCACTGTATTACAGCAGGACAGACAAAGCATGATGTTTTCTGTCACAGGAAGGAGCTGTAAGAAAATGTTGCCTGAAAAAAAATAATAATAAAAATAAATAAGCCTTGTTTTTCTCTTAAATATCTCAAACCAAAACATTTTTCCCATATACAGCATTTTCTTTTCTTCCGAGGATTCCTGTGGCAATTGTCAACTCCGTCTGTACAGGAATCACTTCATTCATCCATTTAATGCAACCACTTCTGGGATGGAGAGTGATAGACAAGAGACAGTAACAGCTTTGGCATGGGAGAGGGAACTCTGGGACAAGGACATCAGGGCAGCTCTCTGTCAAGCATTTCCTACAGAACACCTCAAAACAGCATGGAAGAAATATATATATATATATACATACACATATACAAATATATATATATATATATATTTTTTTTTTTTTTCTGTTGCCAGACCTTGTTTGAAAAGACTAGCTTACTTTTTTACTTTCTAGAGTGTCTTGGAATGAACAGAACACATCAGATACAGAGGCAAAATATTTCAAATCTTAGGCTTACAAAATCCAGGCCTCAAAATATTATCTTTCAGAATAAAAAGACCTCATTGAGGTAGGAGTACTTGTAGAATACATTTTTAAAGCCTATGCATTAAAACCTTGACACTTAGAATAAAACTAAGTTTAACTTTCTAAAAATATTAGTACCATCAGAGATACTCTGGGATATTCGAGACATCTGCATATGACTTACAAATACGACACAAGATCTAAGGGAGGTGTGAACCTTGTGAGGGGACAGCTAAGAGACAGCTGAGACACTCCAAGATATCTGAAATAGCACTGAACATCTGTTCAAGTTATTGAATTGAGCGACTATATTTACCACCAGAGGTCCAGAAGGATAACAGACTTTCCTTAATTTCAGATAATGTATTTAGTTTTCTCAGTGTGGTTTTCATTGTGTAACTTTAGATGTGACAAGTTAATTCTTTTCATTTTGTCACAGAAAGTGGAGGTAGGAATTAAGTTAAGTAGTTCTCTTTCCATAAGTTAATTTCCTGTCCTAGATGTACATATGCCCTCTTAAACTCATTGTAGACGATCTCAGGCTGATTTTATGAGCATCATCACATCTTAAGGGCTGAATTGACTTTTCTACAGTAGGAAGAAAGGGCCATTTTCAGAGATTCATACAAGAATCAGTGTTAATTCTCTTTTTCTCCCATTGCCTGTTACTTGATGTTTGAGGTAGCCTAGACAACTCTGGCAAATAGACAATTTGTCTATAGATAAATCTATATTGCAGAGATTTTCACTTGGTCAGATGAGTCCTGCCCTCTATGCAGAAAGGTGAGCACTGAGGCAGAAGCAAGTCTTTATGAATTTCTTGAACAGAGAGCAACTTCTTTCTGTGTATACATAGAACATCCCACAGAGGATCTTTTCTTTTTCTCTCCCCCCCCCCTTTATTTTTTTTTGACTGTGACCTTTTTCACCATTCAAAAATAAAGTGGAGCCAGCAAAATTCACTTCATAGACAAAGGAGGACTCTGAGTTCAATCAATAACTTCACTCTCCGTATCCCATGTCTCCCATTGCCCATTTCTTCCTCTTACTAGCTGAAGTGCCAGCTGAAGTGTCTGCTTTGCATGTGAATGGTGACCATGTAAAAAATTAGCAATTTTGTAATATTTATTAAAGACAGTGTGATTCAAAAACAGTCAGAAAATATTCTTCAGACACTGGCAGAAATCTCCAGAGTTTATGTGACCCAGAAGATCCAACACAAAAAGAAAGAAAGAGTACAACATGACTTTCTAATTACTGACATATTCCCTGGAGCTATCAACCTCCCAAGTATAAACAACAGTGAGAACTGGATCAATTCAAAATGAGAAGTGGCTAACATATTATAGAATGTACAGAAACAGAAAAAAGAGGAAAAGTTCTTATTTTCTCTTTTGTTTCCTCTTATATAAAATATGGGAATAAGGCTGTAGATGCCTCACATGCTATGAAGACACTTGAACTTGAATGTTGAGTTGTAACAGAAATAACCCTGCCCCTGTTTTCTTATCCTCAGTTCTTACCCAGCATCTTTTCCTTTTTGTTTCTCAGACCAGAAGTTTTTGGCATAACACTGCTGTTACCGTGCTATTATAAATAAAATCTAAGACTAAAAGGGAAAGAGTGTTTCTGTCCTGTCATATTAGATTTGTGCTGTGGAAGATACTACCTTGATAGATACAGGCAGTTCTGTGCTAGACTTCAACAAACATTATAACTTTCACACTAAACCTTTATCAAAATATGCCCTCAGAAAATAAATAAAAAAATAAATAGATTCATAGAAGATTTTTTTTTCCTTTTTCTGGGTTTTGTTTTCCTTTTTTATTTGCAATAGAAAGTAGAGGAGAAGAAAAGGAGAGAAATTTTGATAAGGCCAATACTAGCCATCCTCATTTAACAGTATGTGCCCATTTGCTGGGTGCAGAAGGTAGGTGTTTGTTCTCCCAGTATCTCCCTCTGAACTAATCAATGTCTGATAGTCTTTGTAGGTGAGAGTTAATAGGTAGTCAGCAGTGGGGTCTGCTGACTTTAAAGAGGTCTTTCATTTGTGCTAGAATTTAAAGAAGCAATCCCAGGTCCCTCCAGTTCAATGGCAAGGCCACAGATGATGAGCCCATCAGAGACCTAGTGAAGATTACTCAAAGGAGCTGTCTCTGAAACTGTCATTTGAAACAGGTAACATTAGAAGATCTCTTTTTATTTATTTATTTATTTTACATTTTTTTGCTAGTTGTCTCTGCTTTTACTATTATGTTTTCTCTTGCACCCTTCTTAAAATGCAGGACAAACTGAAGGCCAATCTGTGCCTGTCATTTATGCAAGTTGGGGAGTAGGAAAAGTTGCTCTGAGTGTAATTAAATTAAAATTCCACTGGCTGCACTCTTTGAGGGTGGCTTACAAGGAGATGTTATTCTTCTAGACTTTGCCTTATGGCTAGTGGTACCTCTAGAACTCACTATCCATTACCACTCCATCTGTCACTATTGAATACTTTGGTGGCTTCCCAATCGAGGACTAGAGAAAAAAAAGTGTCAAAATGTAAATGTCCCTTTCACCCCTCCACCCCCCAAAACATCTTCTCAAATAAGATTGGTATTAGGAAAGTGACAGATGGAGAGCATTTGAGGAGTCTCTCATTGCCTGTTATGCAATTGTTAGTTGTTGTACTCCCTTTTTTGAGTGAGATTTAATAGGAATAATGATTTGTTGATCTCTGAGCCACAGAACCTAGTCATTTTCATTTAACACCATTTTGTCCTGTTCAGATCCCTGCAGATTGTTATTTAAAATGTTATTTTGATCATATGCACTTTTAATTTAATTAATTAATTAATTAATTTATTTATTTTTTTTGAGAGAGAGAGGCATGTAAGCCATGTAAGCCTATTGACAAAAGCCTTTTAAGAGGCAAATCCTAATGGCGCAGGAGCGGTCTATTCCCATGCGCCCAAAGATGAGCCAGCGGGGAAGAAGACCAGCCTGGCTCAACAGAGAATTGTGGCTTGAGCTTAGGAGAAAAAAGAGGGTTTATAATCTTTGGAAAATTGGGCAGGCCACTAAGGAGGACTATAAGGATGTAGCGAGGCTGTGCAGGGACAAGATTAGGAAGGCCAAAGCTCATCTGGAGCTCAATCTGGCTACTGCCGTTAAAGATAACAAAAAACGCTTTTATAAATACATCAACACCAAAAGGAGGACTAGGGAGAATCTCCATCCTTTACTGGATGCAGGGGGAAACTTAGTTACAAGAGATGAGGAAAAGGCGGAGGTGCTTAATGCCTTCTTTGCCTCAGTCTTTAGCGGCAAAACCGGTTGCTCTCTGGATACCCAGTACCCAGAACTGGTGGAAGGGGACGGGGAGCAGGATGTGGCCCTCACCATCCACGAAGAACTGGTTGGTGACCTGCTACGGCACTTGGATGTGCACAAATCGATGGGGCCGGATGGGATCCACCCAAGGGTACTGAGAGAACTGGCAGAGGAGCTGGCCAAGCCCCTATCCATCATTTATCAGCAGTCCTGGCTATCGGGGGAGGTCCCAGCTGACTGGCGACTAGCAAATGTGACGCCCATCTACAAGAAGGGCTGGAGGGCAGACCCGGGGAACTACAGGCCGGTCAGTTTGACCTCAGTACCAGGGAAGCTCATGGAGCAGATCCTCTTGGGAGTCATCATGCGGCACTTGAAGGGCAAGCAGGCGATCAGGCCCAGCCAGCATGGGTTTATGGAAGGCAGGTCCTGCTTGACGAACCTGATCTCCTTCTACGACAAAGTGACGCGCTGGGTGGATGAGGGAAAGGCTGTGGATGTGGTCTACCTTGACTTCAGCAAGGCTTTTGACACCGTCTCCCACAGCATTCTCCTCAAGAAACTGGCTGCTCTTGGCTTGGACTGGCGCACGCTTCGTTGGGTTAGAAACTGGCTGGATAGCCGGGCCCAAAGAGTTGTGGTGAATGGAGCCAAGTCCAGTTGGAGGCCAGTCACTAGTGGCGTCCCCCAGGGCTCGGTGCTGGGGCCGGTCCTCTTTAACATCTTCATCAATGATCTGGATGACGGCACTGAGTGCACCCTCAGTAAGTTTGCAGATGACACCAAGCTAGGTGCGTGTGTCGATCTGCTCGAGGGTAGGAAGGCTCTGCAGGAGGATCTGGATAGGCTGCACCGATGGGCTGAAGTCAACTGTATGAATTTCAACAAGGCCAAGTGCCGGGTCCTGCACCTGGGGTGCAATAACCCCAAGCAGAACTACAGGCTGGGAGAGGAGTGGTTGGAGAGCTGCCAGGCAGAGAAGGACCTGGGAGTGATGGTGGACAGTCGGCTGAATATGAGCCAGCAGTGTGCTCAGGTGGCCAAGAAGGCCAACGGCATCCTGGCTTGTATCAGAAACAGCGTGACCAGCAGGGCTAGGGAGGTGATCGTCCCCCTGTACTCGGCTCTGGTGAGGCCGCACCTCGAGTACTGTGTTCAGTTTTGGGCCCCTCGCTACAAGAAGGACATCGAGGTGCTTGAGCGGGTCCAAAGAAGGGCGACGAAGCTGGTGAGGGGCCTGGAGAGCAAGTCCTACGAGGAGCGGCTGAAGGAGCTGGGCTTGTTCAGCCTAGAGAAGAGGAGGCTCAGGGGTGACCTTATTGCTCTGTATAAGTACATTAAAGGAGGCTGTAGAGAGGTGGGGGTTGGCCTGTTCTCCCATGTGCCTGGTGACAGGACGAGGGGGAATGGGCTAAAGTTACGCCAGGGGAGTTTTAGGTTAGATGTTAGGAAGAATTTCTTTACTGAAAGGGTTGTTAGGCACTGGAACGGGCTGCCCAGGGAGGTGGTGGAGTCACCATCCCTGGAAGTCTTCAAAAGACGTTTAGATGTAGAGCTTAGGGATATGGTTTAGTGGGGACTGTTAGTGTTAGGTTAGAGGTTGGACTCGATGATCTTGAGGTCTCTTCCAACCTAGAAATTCTGTGATTCTGTGATCTTCTGTGTACCAGTTAGAAGTCATCTGCAGTCACCCAGGCGTATCAGCATGTTTTGGGTAAACTTTGACAATGGGCCAAACTCCCAAGGCAGCTGCTTGCTCACTTCACCTCCTCAACAGGGCAGGGAGAAATGAGGATGAAAAAGCTCATGAGCTGAGGAAGTGACAGAGAGTTGACCTACTAATTATGATCAAGGGCAAAACAGAGTGGACTCAGGGAAAAATAATTTGTTTTATTGATAATTAAAATAGAACCACTGCTAAGAAACAGAACTAAAACATCTTTCCCCAATAACTCTTTCCTAGTTCCAACATCCTCTCTTCATCACGACCACTGTCCCCCAGATGGGATGGGATGGGATGGGGACTACGCTCAGCTCCCCCAGCCCCTCTTGGCTGCCCCGTCCTCCTCACCCGTGGCCCTGCTCCAGCAGGGGCCCTGCCCTGTGCTGCAGCCCTTCAGGAACACCCTGCTCCCGCGAGGGCTCCCCACGGCCGCAGCTCCCTCAGGAAATGTCCCCCTGCTGCGGCGTGGGCCCTCCCTGGGCTGCAGGGTGGAGATCTGCTCCAGCGGGGGCTCTGCAGGGCTGCCGGGGAATCCCTGCTGCCTGTGGGCCTGGAGCCCCTCCTGCCCTCCTCCTCCTAGGGCCTGGGCCCTCTGCTGCTTCTCCCTCGCCTTGGGCCTCCTCCTCAGCCTGTGCCTGCTCTGCCCTTTCGGAAATCTGTTTTCCCCAAGGCGCCACCAGCTTAGGGCAGGGCTCAGCTGGGCCCTGTCCTCCCCACAGAAGTCCTACAGCTCCCAGCCATCACCTGTGCAGGGACAGACCGCATAGTGCTGAAAACTGAAACTTCTTTCTTTCAACAGGTCTAACAGCTGTGCACCCCTTTAACTTTCTGTCCTTTACTCTGGTGTTAAATATAAGTCATTTGCCTTTGCTTTCAAAAACTTTCTGGAGTGTCTACACCTGACACACCTCATTTGGTAACGCAAGGACTTTTGCTGTTTATACCATATAGCCTTCTTTATTGGATTTCCACTTGGAATTCCAGAGAAGCAACCTGATGTTTTCTTGCCATATTCCACCTCAGGCTGTGGATCAGCTGATAATGTAAGCCTCAGTTAAATCAATTAAATTATTTATTTTGAGGTTTCTCGAAGTGAAAGAGTCACTGTGCTCAGACAGCCCATTTCTTAAGAGCCCATACAGAAGGCAGCAAAAACCTCTAATGCATGGAAGAAAATACAGGAAAATGCTTCCAGATTTCTTTTGCTTGTTATGACCTTAACCACTTCCTTGGGGAAAACACAAAGGACTAAACTCAGGATTTAAGAGTCAGGCCTGAAAATATACACATAGCCATGTAGTCTCTTGCCATCTTTGGGATAACTTAGCAAATACTTAGCCTGTACAACCTAGGTAGAGGTTTGCAGCACCAGCCTTTCACAAAGGATGAACTATGTTTAGACTGGATACTTGGGTTGTTTCTTTCCTTCTCATAAAAATATCTATATAAAGATCAGTGATCCAGAAAGTTAATTTTCCTCCCTTTTTCATTAATAAATACCTGGAATGAGACAGTCTAAAAACTTTGATCACACACAGAAACACACACACACAATGTATCATCAGTCACGTCCTATACATTAGAACAGTCTTCAATCTGCACAAATATTCATACTGTATTTGTAGAAACAAGCATGGAATGTGACCTTCAGATGAAACGAGGTTTTGCCTTAGGGATCAGGTTTGGGCTGTTTGCTAATGCTACTTTGCATTTACTTTATTACCAGCAAAGGTTCAAATTGGGTCAGTGCACTGTACTGCTGGCACTGTGTTTTCTGTATTCTATCCAGTCGGATCTTTCCCTCTCTGCAGATGGACAACAAAGCAGAACATCTGAACAGAAGATGAGAAGGATGACAAAACATGCACTCTACCCATTAGGATTGAGTCATTGCCCATGTTCCCTTTAATCCTTATGCTGAATACTTTTCCAGACCAGCACACTGGCATCATGTTTGGACAAAGCTTGAGTATCTAATAATGGAATCTGAGTTAAAATATGAGCTGAATTTGGCTTCTGTAATCAGTGAAGGACCGATTCCTTCAGAAAGATATTCTTTCCTTTGACTTTAAAAGGTGCATGGACTCTGCACTGATGTTCTTAACTAAGTAAAATTGTTAAAAACACTTATGTTGAAAGGAACATTTGGCAGTTTCTAGCCCAACTCCTCCATCAAAAATATGGCCATCTCTAAAGTTAAGTCAAGTTGCAGAGAATCTTGTCCAGTCCTGTACAGAAAAATTCCAAGGGTGGAGATATCACAGCCTCACAGGGCAAATCCTTCCCATTATTCATCACCTTTCCTGTGGGCAAATATTTTCCTAATTTCCTAATTACCTTTTTTGAATTTTTGACCACTGTGCCTATTTCTTCCATTAAATACCTCTAAGAGTTTGGATCTGTCTTATTTGAAAGCCTCTTTTATGTAATGGTGGGAGCCATTTGATCTGCCGTTACCCTCCTCTTCTCTTGGATGAATAATCCCTCTTCTCTTCATATGCTGTGCATTGATTGTCTTAGTGGCTTTCCACTGGCTTCTCACTGGTGGGTTCACAAAGTACTTATGATTACTAGCTTGAAAGCAGGCCAAAGATATCAGCACTATTTATCAGCTCCCATACATGCAGACAAGTTTAGTGGTATACAGTAGTACTAGAACTTGTCCCTGAACAGTTTCTTCCATTTCTAGGCCTAGTACTGATCAAAATCATTTATTTACTTTTTTCTTTTTTTTTTCCCAGGTCATGCTAGTCAGTCTTACCAAGGCATTCTAGTTTATCCTTTAGCAAAATGATTCCTTCAAATTTCCAAAATGATTTTTGCGAAAAACAAACAAAAAACAACCCCCCCTCCAAAAAAAAAAAAAAAAAAAAAAGGAATCTGTTTTAAGATCTCATTCAAAATGAAATTGAGCTGGAGAATTCTGAACATTGACTTTTACATAAATCCCTTATATATACGCAATCTAATTTTTACCAGAGCCATGTACAGGCAGACAGCTACTTTTAAGAATGCCAAAGAAAAAATCTCTACACATTAGAATCTGCTTTTCTAATTGCCTCTAAAGAAATGCATAGGAAGCCCTGTCACAACAGATGATGCAATGTAGGTCAAGTATGACCTAGCTAACTAATTTCCATTCAGGATCTAGTTTTGCAAATCATGGTTATCCAAACAAACTCTACATATCCACACTGTTCCACTGCATTTAATAAACATAAATGCATGACAATGAGTCAACACATGAACCCAAGCTTTATTTCAGTGGAATTAATTCCTTTCCTAAATAAGATAAAATCATGTTATTTTATAATAGAAATATCATTCATGAATAAAAGTGCATTGCAAAAAAAGGAAGGCTGCCAGAATATTCAATTCTAGATATTTTGAATTCTTGTATTATTGAAGGAGATAGTCTCATGTATATATATATATATACAAATGCATATATATACCTATATAAAATATACATAATAATAATTAAAAAACCCTCTATTGACACCTTGAACAATGTATTATTTACGCATGGGAATGTAGCTCTACATATGATTTTGAACTACACATGCAGACATGCACAGACACAGATGTTCACACACATAAAGACAGGTTCCACCAAAGAACTGAATAAATTGTATTCTCTCCCTCCCTCTTTTGGATTTCAATGTCAACAAATAGAAAGTCAATTATTAGTATGCAGACAAATTTCCCTAAATTACACCTTTAGCCATTTTTATGACAAAGCTGACAGTGTTATTACTGAGTAGAAAAGAACACCCTGCTGAACAGTATTTTCCTGCTTTTAGGATGAAACAAAGACAAAAGCTAGAAGAAAAAAATAGAGCTTTTTTGTACATCTCTTTTGGTGATGTGCCTTTTATGCAAATATCTCATAGTTTTCTACAGTAATGGTACCATTAAATGCCTTGAGATTATTTGTAAAAGAAAAGTGTTACCTTGAGATTAAGACATAAAGTACTAAGTGCATTTTTAGGAACAGAGAAGATTTCTCTGTAAAGAAGTTAATGTTCCAAAGAAAGCTTTGTTTATTCGAAAGGTTTTATGGCTGTGCTGTTTTCTTCACTTAGCACCTTAATTCTCACAAACCATACGGCTGTCCAGATGTTTAAAATAAAAAGCCCATTTGGGTATTATCAGAGATTACTGAGAAAAAATATACAGACATGATGTTTCACTATGCAACATAAATTCTCAGAGCATATAGTACCCAATAAATGCTATATCCTAGATCTGATGAAACTGAACCCATAAATCATAAAAACTAGACAAAGGTCTCATAATACAATTTACCTCTAGCCAGATGCTATCTAAAAAGAATCTACTAGCCAGGGTGATATACCTTTTTTTTCCCTCAAAAAAGTATTATTGGGAAATGTGTTTACCAGGGGTGAATATGTTTCTGACGAACCCAGATGCACTTTCTGGATGTTCTCATTGCTTGTAATGCCTTGAGAATAGGGTTGCCTAACATCTAAAATACATACTTTCTCCTTATTGCCTGAATCTTTCATATGCTCTCCTCCAGGGTTGCCTAATATGCTCACCAAGCTATTATTGTTTTGCTTCAGATAGCTTGGCCCACTTGCCGAGTTTCATTTGCTGTCACACAGTCACAAATTACAGCATTTACTGCGGACTACCTCCATTCCAAAGTATCAGTTTGCGCTTGCTGAACTGGAGAACATGATGATGAATCAAGGAACATTTGTGCTAATCCATTGCAAGTTGATTCTCCAAAGAATGCAGCACAGTAGTAGTCTGTGGCATTTTCTTTCCATTTTAATTTGCTTATGCTGTTTTCTAGTAATTGTTTGCTATCCCAGCCTTTGTTTCAATCACAGCAGTTTGCTCTCACTTTTCTTTCTTGGCTTTTGACAGATTATATATATAAAAAAAAAAAATGAGGATAAAAGTGATTTCTGTTTGTTACTTGCTTTTTACCTTCATAAACAAATCTTTAAAGCTGGCCAGATTTTCTGCAGGTGTAAATCACTCTAGCTCCACTGTGCATGCCATTTTATGCCAGCTGAGGCTGTAATACAATACTTCTAAAATGCCAGTGATGTAGCTCTTGTCTAGACTTCAGCTTTCAACCGTAGACTCACATCTCCTAAAGGAATCAGTTGTACCACGTTATCTATATTCACTGACAAAATTGCATCTTCTGCTTCAAATCCTTTGAAAAATATTTGCTCCTAAGTGTATGAGATTACTACATTAGAGTGGGCAGTGAATGTACACTATGTGGGAATTGATTAGCATGTGTTCAGTGAACAGTTCAGTTGGCAAATCCCGATGGAATGGGCTAGCATTTATATTTTACTTTATATGCTTCATTAATGGTTTAGAGTCTGGATTACAGATCAGGTCCCTACTCCTGTAGCTACTGTGTCTATGAAGAACAAGAGGAGAGTTCTCCCTTTTGGAAGGGTTCATATTTAATGCTATCATAATACTCTTCACGTTTATCCACATAAGTAAATTGGAAGGTCGAATTGTTTTCTTTTATTCCCACACCACCTTCCCCCAAACGAAACAAAACAAAACAAACAAAAAAAATTGATATAATATAGGCAAAGTGATTTTAGTTTGTCAAAACTACTACACTGTCAATTTTTGTGTTTTCAAAAAGGGTAATGTAGCATAACTATTATTGCTGTGAATATTTTAGCTTAGATTTGCTTAGTGTTGTCTGTTCAAATTACTAACACCGTGATGATGTATTTTTTTCCTCTGTTTGATTTGCATTGAAGGTCAATTCATAGGAAGCAGTGCACAGCCTGTTTCTTTCTGATCCACCAAAGAAATTCCACTGCCATTTAGTAGAAAGTGCCCACTTTTTTCTCTCAGTAATTCTCAGAAACTCTAAGCTGACATTCTCATTAGATAATATGAATGGAGTAAAATTAACATCTCACAAGGAAGACTTGCACGACGAAGGCTTGTGGATTTAGGCCATGAAGTAGCAAGGTCACCAGTTCATCATGCCAGCATAAAAAGTTAGAAGAGTTTTCTGTACTGTCATATATAACTTAGGGCTTATTATTTGGCTTACAGTCCCTGTGATGTGCCTTAGAAATATGAAGGATGTGAGAAGGGACAAACTTTCTGCTGGAAGGAGAAGGTTAGTTTGGCTTTCTGTGCAGGTATATGGTAACTTATTTTCCTGAAACATTTATACTGGGTTCTAAAGAAATATCATTGAATCATTAAGGTTTCCAGGTCCCTCTGTAGGGCCTTTCTGCCCTTCAGCAGATCAACATTTCCCCCCAGCTTGGTGTTGTCTGCAAACTTACTGAGGGTGCACTCAATTCCCTCACTGAAATCAATAAAGATATTAAAGATGGGCCCCAACACTGACCCCTTGGGAACACTACTGGTGACCTGTCATCAGCTGGATTTCACTCTGTTCAGCATCAATCTCTGGGTCCAGTCATCCAGACAGTTTTTAACCCAGTAAATAAAGTACCTGTCCAAGCCATGGGCTGCCAGCTTCTTCAGGAGAATACTGTGGGAGACATGTCAAAGGCCTTGCTGAAGTCTAGGTAGACTACATCGACACCCTTCCCTCATTCACCAAGTGGGTCACCTGGTCAGAAGATGAGATTGGTCAGGCAGGACTTGCCTCTCATGAATCCGTGCTGGCTGGGCCTGATCTCCTGTTTGTCTTGCACATGCTGTGTGATTGCACTCAGGATGATTTGTTCCATAACCTTCCCTGGCATTGAGATCAGGCTGACAGGCCTATAGTTCCCTGGGTCCTCCTTGTGACCCTTCTTATAGATGTATAGGTGTCGCATTAGCAAGTCTCCCATCATCTGAGAGCTCTCCTGTTGACCATGAATGATGATAGATGATTGAAAGTGGCCCAGCAATCACATCCACCAGCTCCCTCAGCACCCTTGGGTGGACTCCATCTGGCCCCATGAACTTGTGACAGTCCAGATGGAGAAGAAGGTCTCTAGCTCTTTCCACCTGAACCATGGGGGTTTCTTCTGCTCCCAACCCAGACTTCCAGGTCAGGAGGCTGAGTACTCCGAGGATAACTGGTCTGGCTACAGACAGATATAAAGAAGGCATTAAGAACCTTAGCCTTTTCTTTATCCTCAGTAGTCATGTTCCCCACTGCATCCAGTAAAGGATAGAGATTCTCCTCTTCTTTCTTCTTCTTTCTTCTAAGCCCTTTTCTTACTGTTAATATATTTTTTAAAACATTTCTTGTAGTCTTTCACCACAGTGGCCAGATTGAGCTCATGCTGGCCTTTCTGATTTTTTTTCACCTGCATATACTAGCAACTTCCTTGTACTCTCTCTGAGTTGCCTGTCCCTTCTTCCACTGGACATAAATTCTCTTTTTCTCCTGGGGACTCAGCAAATGTTCCCCATTTAGCCACACTGTTCTTCACTTCCATCTCATCTTATGGCACACAGGGACAGCCTGCTCCTTGAAGACTTCCTTTCTGAGAAGGATTCAGTCTTCCTGGACCCTTCTGCCCTTCAGAACTGACTCACAAGAGACCCTCCTTGTCAGCATCCTGAACAGTTCAAAGTCTGCCCTCCAGAAGTCCAAGGTAGCAGTTTTACTGACCCCCCCCTCCTGACTTCACCCGGAATTGAGAACTCTACCATTTCGTGGTCACTCTGCCCGAGACAACTCTTGACCACCACATCTCCCACCAGTCCTTCTCTGTTCATGAATAGCAGGTCTATTGTGGCACCCTCTTGGTAGGCTCACTAACCAGCTGAGCAAGGAAATATATGAAGGAATATATTAGGGAATGTCAAGGAATATCTTGCCAAGATGAGGTGACCAAGGATTATAATTAGTGTCCTTAATTAATAGTAACCATAAGAATGTACAGTCTTGCCAGTTTTTGTTTTTTTTTTGTTAGTTTTTGTTAAACAATGAAATCACCCCCTGTACCTAAAAAGGAAAATTACTTATTACTATCACATTGGTGACAGGCAGGTTCTGAGGAGTACAGAAGGTCTGCAAACTCATGGGTGGTCTGTGGAAGGGGAACAGGGACTAGTTGTCCCCTCTTTCTTCTCAGTGCTAAACCTACACTTCAACAAATGTAACAATTTCTAGTTTCAAAGCAAACAAGAGGAAGTGATTTTTCACACAATGCAGTCAACCTTTGCCTCAGGAGGTTTAACCCTAGATCTGAAGGTATCTAAATGCAACAGGAACTTTATTTACTCATTTACCCAAAATTTCCCTAGCTGCCTTAAGTTCCTCTTCAGTGCCAAGAAATATATCTGTCCTGGCAGAGCTGTGTTACTTGCCACTCAGCTCATTTTGTTTCATCAGGATCCTTCCTAGAAGAGTGTGATCTTTTAAGTATTTCCACAGAGAGCCTCACACAAGGCAGAACTTTGGGGCATCATCAATTTTTAGTTTCTGCCCTGTTGTGTTTTTTTTTTTTCTTTTTATTATTATTATTATCATTTTCTTTTTTTTTTTTTCCTTTTATTATTATTATTTTTTTTTTTATTATTTTTTTTTCTAATGAAGTTGTTGCATTGTCCCATGAGGTGGGAGACTGCGTACTGATACCCACTTCTACTTGTATACATTCAGTCCTATATCTCTCATTTTTCTGAGTAAGCTACTTCAACTGTCTAGATGTTGAACAGAATGGGGAAATGAGGAAATTTGTGCATATTGTTATTCTTTACTCCCTCCTGAGGAAAGTAATCTACTAGATAGCTAAATAATTTGAGATTCATGAAACCAGGCAGAGCACAAGTGGGAGCATAAGTCTGTAGCCTAGTGATTAGGACCCCCTGAAGACCTAATTTCCTCCTCCAACAATACTATTACATATGAAAACTGTTACAGGATAAAACACAGAATATTCACTGCTTTTTCACTCATATCCAAAGTGTCCAGTTGTGATCTTTCATAGCAATGGTATTCTGAAGAGACAGTGACCATGTATACAGATGATTTACAGAAACGGACTATAACATAATAGTTTGTAGCATTAGTCTCTGGTTGTTGTTTAAGCTACTTTTGCTCACATAACTTCTTTGTTTCTTTAGTACTGAAGGAACTGGTTCTGGACTTCTCAAATAACAAAGGTATTGTTGATCTCACCAAATACCTAAGAGAATCCAAGCAGATTTCCCAACCTGCTGAGGGTTACCACAACTTCCCAATTAAAAAATAGCAGCAGCTACAAAAACTCAAAAATGCAAGTTAAATGTTATTTTTACACCCTGTAGAAAGCTCCATTAAAAAATAGGTTCTCAAAATTAAAATCTACTGTGAAATTTGCTATTTGCTGTTCCAAGCAGCTGACAGACATAGCACAGCAGTTTCTGCACATTGCTTTGAGATCTCCCAGGAACTTCTGGGTTCTGTCAGGGGGCTCGTGGGAACTCTTATAAGTCCAGAGTGCTAGTTACTGCTGGAGAACTATAAGTACAGGAACCTCTGACTTACAGCTGGCTCTAGAAGCTTCTGATGAACTCTACCAGCTATTCTTCATCAGAGGCTGCACTGAATTTTTATTTTATTTTGTTTTTTTTCTCCCCAGATGATTCTTCTTTAGGGAGGGCCAAATACTCTTTCAGCAAGTGCTAGGGAGAAACCTATATAGCTTCTGGCTTTAGACAAGCATTCCCAGATTTAGCAGTTGATACAGAGGGGACACAGACGGGGGCTACAAAGTCTCAGTCTTTGTGAGCTCAGCAATGATGGTGGTCTATAACGGGGCATGGTCCCTGGTACCCACTGGAACATCTATCCCGGTATATCAGAGGATTTAACTGATTTTAACTGATAACAGAGGATTTGACTCTGTGACACCTGTTCCTCTGCTTCTATAATGTTCGTCCTGAAATCTAATGTCATTTTTTTCCTTTTAGAATTTACAGAATCACAGAATCACAGAATTACTAGGTTGGAAGAGACCTCAACATCATCGAGTCCAACCTCTGACCTAAAATTTAGAATTTAGGTTGGTTGTTCTTATGATGCCCTCTGTGGACCTGTGGACATTTATATCTTGTTTTCTTGTTTTCAGGAGCTGAAGACTGATGCCAGGAATGTTCCCAATCTTTTCCTTGGCTGAACAGTTTTTTTGTTTTTTTTTCCCAGTCTTTCCTAAAATATCATGGTTTCAGGTATGTGATCACTCTCAGTTCTGTCCTCTGGCTTTGGTCCATATCTCTCTTGGGTATGTTGTTCTACAAGAGACCTCCCAGTGCCGAATAAATTGGAAGGATAATAGCACATGATTTTGAAGGTTATACTACTGGTTTTATATTTAGTATGGAGGAAGGGGTTGGAAGAGGATGACAGTGTTGACAGTGTTCATTTGTGACCCACTATAATGTCTAAATCCTTTTCTGTGTAATGGCTGCTAAGGCAGCTGGTCTCCATTCTGATTTTTTTTACAGCTGATTATGCCTGTGAAGTGCTATACTTTGCATGAGTCCCTAATGAATTTCATCATATTTTTTCCAACCATCTCTCTTATGTGTCAGCGTCATTTTGAATTCCAGTCTTGTTCTTGAGCTTCTTGAAGCTGTTGTCACCTGCAGATTTAATAAGTGCACTTTCCATTCCATCGTCTGGGTCATTAACAAAACTATTGAGTAGTTCCAAAATGAAGGCAGACCCCTGTTGGATGATGCCCAGCACTCCCCCTGTTTTGACTATGAATGACTGATATCTAATTCCTGGGTACAGTTTTCTAATTGTCTTTGCACCTACTGGTAGTTTACTCCAATCCAGATTTCTCGGGTTTATTCAGGAAAATAACCTGTAAGACCGTGTCAAAAGCTTTTCCAAAGTCAAAATGTGATCTTTATAGCTTCTGCTTAGTCCACAAACCATTTTACAGGAGGGAAAAATAATAAATAAATGGTTTGACACATTTTGTTGTTGACAAAGCTTGACTCCTTGTTACTTCCTAGGTGCTTACAAAGAATTCATTAGATTTTGTTGCTCTTTATAGCGAAAAAAAAAAAAAAGGAAGCTATTTCTTATAATTTCATATATTCCTTAGCCAAAGCAATGTTAGCTTTTTAAAAAAGACAGGTATGTAAAATCCATCTTAAAATTATGTTACAATAAACATTATATCTGTGCTAATGAAGCTTTAGTGTTTTATGCTGAGAGAGTGCTATTCAACATAAATAACTAGATTTATTCACAGAGATGCAAATCATCTGTATTATCTATGCACATATAGTACCTTAAAGTAATCTGCTTTGCAAAAATGCAAATACCTGTAAGTCTGTAAGTCCATTGCTTGAAAAAAAAAAGGGGGTAATGGCACCTTAGACATATATATGATAGAAGAAAAAGCTTTATTGTTATTTCAGTTGCTAGTTATTCTGATCCTGATGATGGAATCATATGAAGGAAATTGGTATTCTTATTTTATGAAGATAGTTTTCATGTCTAGGTTTGGATGCTAAGGTTTTAATACAGAGAACAATAAGAAAGAGAAAAGTAAGCTCTGGATCATCCGAGTGGTCTTTCACTTAGGACTCAAACTATAAGTTTAAGTCAAGCCGTGTAATTAATCTCTATTGTTCCTTCCTCTTTTCTTCCATTGCCTACCAGTCTCACTCTGTTCTGTCTTCATCTGACTGTTCATCAAATTCATTTTTTCACCCTTTTCAGGTTACAGGGGTTGGGTTTTGGCCTTAATTTTTACTAAAAATGATTACAGTCTAAATCCTCGTCTGCAATTCCATTTGCTTTACTGTTGCCACCACAAGTAGGATGAGGCTTAATAGTCTGTTCAATTTATTATTATTATCATTATTATATTTTTTTAATATGAATTAAGGGTCTTACTTCTGCATGGAAATCAGAAGCTGGCAGTGCTTACTGCACTGCAGTTATAGGTTAAACTGGAGGCAAGAGTGATCAAGTTTATAAACATTTCCAAGCCTTACTTCCCACTGCTCTTTGCTGCTGTACATAAGATACTCAGCAGTGAAGCTCTTTAGGGTATCCTCATGGGATGCTCATTAGTGTTTTCTAATTGCTCCATACAGAGGGAAATAACTGTACATGGCAGGACTCCACCATCGCTTTAGCCTGTTTAACTCATGAGGCCTGAAGTTGTGTCAAACCACAGAGAATGAACTAATGAGAGAAAGATTAGTGTAACAACCCTCTAACGTGTTATCAGGAAGGCCCATGCTATTGCACTAGGCTGCTTTCTCCCATACTAATTTCAGTATGTCTCTGCTAAACATCTATTGTTTCCTGTCTTGATCTTCTTACTCTCCCATGCTAGGTTCAGCAACAGTCTGGCCTGAACAGAATAGCTATGTATGTTATGCTGTTATGCAACCTATTCCCCATCAGAGATTTGTCTTTCAATGAGCCAGATGTATGCTTTAGGAATCAAAAATAATAACCTCCTCTTTAATATTCAATGCAGCAAACAGAAATAAATGTTGGAGAAAAAAAAAAAAAAAAGAGTGTAGTTCCTACCTCATACCTATAGAATGCTGAAGTAGGACTGGAAAGAAAAAAAAAAAAAGATGAAAATAATTAGATTTTTTTTTTTTTTTTTAATTTCAGTATAATGTTTTTAATTAAACTAAAAATAAGGTTGTTTAAGGGGACATGAGTCTTACTTATTGATCAATTTTCCAATCATCATGAATAATGATTATTATAATTATGACGAAAACCATAGGTGGGAACAAATCCCTATATTGAAATCTGAGTCATCCTGAACATCCCAAAAAGGTTGATATTTGAAACCAGAATATGCACAAAGATTTTAGATAAAAAAGTGCTGTTTCCTCAGTTGCTCCAGCAGTGTACTTGTCTGAAATTTCTGCTCTTCATGTAGGTATTACTAAGGCTCAAGATATGTGAAGTAAAAAGTTTCTTCAGTCCTTTGATTTGGATTTTCTGTTGCTCTTAGAAGCATATATCATATGTTCTTCCTTTAATCCCTCTCTTATGAAAGCAAGTTGCCTGCTTGTAATAGAGAAGGCTCCTTTGCAAAAGATTTGTTGGTATGTTGGCTCTACCTATACATAGCAGGGGGACCCATAATCACTTTCTGCTGGAGCAGGCTACTGGGATGGAGCATGGCAGAACTGGAGTGGACGCCATGAGATATGACAACCTGATTTATGCACACATCAGGTGTATTAAGCAATGCGATGGCACAAGGCTTCTGCCTGGAAGTGTGTGTCATGAGGCTCCTCTTTCCTGCTGCAGAAGTTGACATTAGCTGACAGAGCACCTGATGTTCATGAACTGAAGTCATGTGGAAGAAAATGTGATGGGAATAAAAGCTGTTGTAAAGGTGTAACAATTATCAGGCATAGATATTGATCTTTTAAAGTATTTATTCTGTTCATAATAATGTTGTTGTGTACGTTAGCACTGGTGTGTATTTTATTCCTCTCTTTTTTATATATATTTTTAAAAACTGTTACTCAGAAGAAGATGCTACTGGGCATTCTGAACCAGGCTAACAACTTTGTAACTGGCTTCCAATAAATTCACAGAAGTAGAATTGGTCCCTTCTCCAATGAACTCTTTATCGATTGCCTGGCAGTATTGAAACTCACCCAGTGGAATCAGAAAAGAGCTGATTCCTGATCCTATCCTATTAAAAATGAGAAAGATAAATAAAAAAGCTATGCAAAAAATTGAAATGCTAATTAGTTCTTTCTATATATTTAACATATTTCTGTAATTCTGTAGCAGACGCCGATGTGGGACAATGAAATCTAACAGCAGCTAACATTGCTGAACACCAGAAAAATGGTGCAATTTGCCAGAATGAACATTCTGCATATTTGTAAGTAGCTAAATCTGTTGGCTTTTTCTTCTTGTTCTTTTTTTTTTTTTTGTGGGACTTGAGTTTTTCATTATGAAAAAGAAGAAGAGAAGGAATTAAATAAAGAAGAGAAAGACAAAGAAAAATGAAATGAAGGAAATAAAATGAAATGCGTTGTCCTGTCCACCAAAAAATAATGAAAATAAAAAGCCAAAACTGTGAAAGCCTTTATTTATTTATTTTCCCCATTTTCAACTTTAATCCCTATACCTGGTCCCTATTAATTTACTGTTCTGGGATGGCAAGCACAGTTGGAATGGCTTGGCAGGTGCTTTGGAAAGTGACCTCTTCAGTTGCTGTAGATAAATCTGAACATAACCATAGATCAGAGATTTTATTTTGGTTTCAATTCCCTTATTTCAGTTTAAAAATAAGAAGGCAAAGTCCAAAATAATTAATGCAGTTATTGTTCTTATTGAAAATATGTATCAGTTTTCAAAGAAAAGTAAATAAAATGTTCATTCATTTAATCAAATGGGGCAATGCTGGCCTTAAAGTTGTAATTGTTGTTTATGAATAGTTAGAATTTTCAGAAACAATTGTAAATAAATTATACTCCATCTTCCAGTAATAGAGCCAAATTCATTTCTCAGACTAAGATTACCAGGCACTGTTAAATTAAACTTTGTTAAAAATGCATCCATTTTCTGCTAGCATCTTTTAGGAGAAAAGTATAAATAGGTAATGGATAGATTCAAAATATGCCTGCTATTGCTCTCTATAAGTACATTAAAGGAGGCTGTAGTGAGGTGGGGGTTGGTCTATTCTCCCATGTTCCTGGTGACAGGACGAGGGGGAACGGGCTAAAGTTGCACCAGTGGTGTTTTAGGTTGGATATCAGGAAGAACTTCTTTACCACGAGGGTTGTTCGGCATTGGAATGGGCTGCTCAGGGAAGTGGTGGAGTCACCATCCCTGGAGGTCCTTAAAAGACGTTTAGATGTTGAACTTAGCGATATGGTTTAGTGGAGGACTTGTTAGTGCTAGGTCAGAGGTTGGACTCAATGATCTTAAGGTCTCTTCCAACCTAGACAATTCTGTAATTCTATGATTTCATAAAAATATGAATGTCTACAAATCATTATAGAGTTTTCTGATGAAGGATGTGTCAGATTTCAAGTTAGTCAGCATTTCTAACTTATTTTCAGAATAAATTAATACTACGTCTACTGACATCCATTTTTGTAAAAGGAAGATACCAATATTTTTGGCCTCTTGAAGGCCTATAGAGGGGTTGTGGAAATAGCTTTGTGACCTATGAAAAATGTTTGGCTAGAAGATGAGTAAAAAATCTTTCACATACTGAGGCAAAAAATATTTTGCAGTCTAAAATCTGAAAAAAAAACAGAAGCTTTGAATTGATATATTTTATTGAATATTTACCATTTGCAGAGGTTCATTTCAAGTTTTTCTACTAAAACTTATTTGAAATTAAAAACAAAAACAAAAGCAAACAAACAAACAAACAAAAAAAAACAGACTGAAAAGCAAAACTTTTAAAACAAACAAACAAAAAAAAAGGCGTCCATGTAAAAGTTGTTCTTAAGGTAAGAAATAGGTGGAATTCATTTTAAATGACCATTTCATATGAACTGTTTTACTTATCACACTGGCAATTTATAATTAAAAATGTCTCATGAAAGATAAATGAGTATTTCTACTGATGGCCATGATTCAACTATATGTGGTATTTAAACACTTAAGCTTCTGAACAGTTTGGTTCAGACCATTTTCAAATGTTCAAAAACATTTTCTTGTTAATTTTTAAAATTAAAAGTAACATACTTGTATATAATACTTGTAAAATGGTAAGGTCTATCCTAGTTGGACCTGATAAATACCTAGCCAAAAGATGGCTTTGAGGGTCCTTCTATTAGAAAGCGCAGTCCTAAATCCAATGAAAAATCAGTGACATGCTGTGGTTCTGCCCATGGAAGAAAGAGAGGATCTTTGTGGTAATTTGCAGGTTATTAAGGTGCCTCCTGTACCAGTTAATAGTGGATAAGACTCTATTGTAACTAGAGCTAAATACCTCTTTGTAATAGTCACAGTCTTTTCAAAGAGGTCTCACCACTTATGTGCAGAAGGTTTCATCCTGAATACAGCATTATCACTAGACAAGGCAGCAAACATAGAGCTTTCCAGTTACCAACTTCTCTAGTATCAGGACTTAAGCCTTCAGCTGATGAAAAGTTTTCCTCTTTATCCAGTAAAAGATACTAACACTGGTTGTTGAGCAGCCTTCATCATATCCCACATTGATACCCCAGTTCTGGAGCTACAAATCAAAAGACAAAAGGAAGACTGGATCTTTTAAGACAGGTAAGGGAGCTGGTAAAATAGGAGAGAGTAGGAGCATATCCTTTTCCATTGGCAATACTGATAATACCTCCATTATGGAACTCACTAATTACAGAACAGATATAAACTGTTTTGTAAAAATCTATTGGTGTAGCATAGAAAGCAGTGAATGAGCCTACAGCTTGATTTATCAGACATTACAGTGGCAACCCCTGGCATGTTAAAAAGTTAATGTGACTTTAATAGGTTATAATCATACTAATAAAGGTTATAACCATTCACTTTAGTAGTCAAAGTCATTTAATAAAACTATAACTTTTGTTCCTGGGATTGCATCAGACTTAAAGCACAATTCATCTTTAATAGGGGCTGAGCACTGTTTTAATGGAATTTAGCAGCAAGAGACTCTGGACCATCCTTTCTTAAACAACTGAAATAGAGAATGTAGGGCTAAAAAACCCTGCTGCTCAATTTAGATGTGCATAGAAAACTTCCTCTCCAGGGAAAGGGAGAAGTTTGAATGTATCCGCGATGCATATCTTAGGTTTGGTCATACTGTAACTCTTGGAGTTCAGTTCAAAGACTATCCCTGTCTGCAACAGCCAAGCCAATTATCGATGAAAATACCACCTTGCCTTGTTCTGTATGCCTTCTTGTTGGCTGAATAGCCTTGTGGAAAGTGTTTCTATTGAAGGATAATTTTTATCCCCAACCAGCTCTAATCAATACATTCACCTTAATCTGAAAAGATCATTTAGGTGAATCCTGTCAAATAGAAAACCTTTTGTGTGGCTACTTATTTGGCACTGTAAGAACAGAGAACAACCTTCCCTAGAAAGGACTGGAGGAGGATATCTCTAAATAACCTTAAAACTTATTTTGATGGGTGGTTAGAAAAGAAGTCAATAACATTATACTTTCCTTTTAGTGATGCCATATTCCCCTTGACCACAGCAGAAATGTTTATCCTTCAGCAAAGTTAGAAAATCAAAGGTGGATCAGTCCCACATCACTGCAAAAAGAAAGTGACAGCAATCCCTGGTTTTCAGAAAGGGCTATATTGCATGAAAAAATGTCAGGGGACTGAAGGCCTTTGAAAGGCAAAAGAGTTCCACTCATTTGAACTTTAGTTTATCTGATAGAAATAGCTGTCAGATATATTCAGCTTCTTTTTCTTCCTTTCAGTGACTCTGAGACAGGCCTTATTGAGATAAGCCTAAAAAAAAGGAAGAAAGGGCAAACAGTCAGCATAAAGCAGTGGTATTGTGTAATGTGACAGAAAAGAAGAGCTGAAGAGCTCAGTTGGAAGTCTGTAGTTAATGTTTTAAATATTGTTCTATTGAGTTTAAGTGCTGGCCAAAGCAATTTCACGTTAATGACAATTCTGCTTCCAAGGCATTTCCTAAATGGAAAACAATGCTGCTAATGCATTTAGTAGTTCTCTAGAGCAAGCTGTGCCTCTGGAGAACCATGGGGGACAGAAGGGACTGGGTCAGTTATTATAGGTGTTTTGAGATTTTCTGTCATTTCCTACACACTTATTTCTGGGCAATATTTTAATCTAGCAAATACACATTTACTGCTACATAACCTGTTAAGCAACTGCTCACATGATAAAAAAAGAACACTTAACCAAAGTCCCTACTCATTCTTACCTTAGGTATTGGCCAGTAGAAAAGTAGTAATAATTAGCTAATCCCCAGACTATGTTTAAAAACATGCTGATAGCTAGTAATTATCCTTTTTAAGGATTTTACTTTTTTTTTTTTTTTTTTTTTTTCATGGTTTTACTTTTTCTCTATGCTTCCTCTAGTGAAGGATTCTTGTGAAAACAATGATATCTTGAACTTGACAATGTCATTCAGTCACTCAGTATTTAGTTGAAGAGTTGATAACCCAAGGACAGAGAATCCAAGGACCCAAGTGCAAGGTTCTGCATCTGAGCCAGGGCAATCCCAAGCAAATACACAGGCTGGGCAGAGAGCAGCCCTGAGGAGAAGGACCTGGAGGTGTTGGTGGATGAGAAGCTCAACATGATCTGGCAATGGAAGCCTAGTCAATATTGTGAATAGCGTTTATGATGTGATTCAACCTATATTCATCTAAGTGCTCACAGATCAGATGAAGCTGCATTCCTCTATTAGCTCTCCATTAGATACATTAGGAACTCTGCTGTCTCAGAGTGGATTTGATGTTGTGAGTGTGTGGACTTGTGGGAGATGAATCTCCCACAAAACACTACTCTGATTTAGGGAATCAGATTTTCATGCTCTTTGCCAAACATACATGCAACCATAGCCACAAATAAATCAGTTCAGGACTGTGGCCTGGGTAGACTGCATGTTTGGAAAGCACATTGACTTAGGCAGATCACCAGCTTAACACTTATTTATTAATGGTGCTAAAGACAGATATATTGCATCATGCATAAATGATCTGTTTCCAGACCCAGTTGTCAAAGAAAGATGACCCCCTAAGAAATCTCTAACAAAATCAACCGTGACACTAAGAATATGACCCTTGTTGCCACAGGTGATATTTTCTGAAAATATAGTGTCAATGATAGCTTCCCAGTTGTTGTCAGCATTCTTGCCTTAGCCCTTAAGCCTCCATTCCACAGGGAATCCACAGGGAGAAAGAAAGTGGAGATTTATTTTTCCCAATGTTTATATTCAGTCCTGTCAAATTGATACAAGGTTTTGGGGACAAAGACTATTCCTTCCTATTTGTTCATTCATTACCTTGTACAAGGGGGATGCAGTTGTGGCAGAAAGATGATGTTTAACACTACCACTTATTTAAAAAAGAAAAAAAAAGAAAGAAAAAAAAATAAAATATCTATTTCTCTTCACCTAATTGAAGAAAGATGGGAAACAAAGTCTTAAGTCACTCTGATGAGCTTTGCTTGGTGCACAAATGTGTTTGCAGTAAAATTGATAAATTTTATGTAGGAAGACTATGATGCTTTAAACCTGAGGTTGTCTCTGAA
Source organism: Anas platyrhynchos (assembly GCF_047663525.1). NCBI lineage: Eukaryota > Metazoa > Chordata > Aves > Anseriformes > Anatidae > Anas > Anas platyrhynchos. The sequence continues at coordinate 8,220,191 of NC_092620.1, read as the reverse complement.
ATCTAATGATGGCTTAAGAAACAGAGCTTTTGAAAAGCTGGGGAATAATAAAAAGCACTGTAAAAGACCTGACTTTTTTCTCCTGCACTTTCATTTCCAAGGAAACAGATGCAAGATCGGTTGGCAATGTGGCATCGGTCTGCATGTCTTGTTTTAAGGGAGTGTATTGTTCATAAAATGTTATGAATACAGTTTCTCCACAGATGTGTGGAACTAAATTTCAAGTGACATCAGTTTAATGATAACACATGAAAGATTCAGAAGACTTCTGTTTGTGTTGCCTCATTATATGTGCGATTGCATGCAAAACTGCTAGCAAGACACACAACCTGTGCAAATGGCCCACTGATGTTGCCTGCTGATTAAATCCACAGTTCATACAAATCCTAATAAAACTATGACAAATCCTAAAGGCAATTACCCAATGTTCTTCCAACACCCGAGACTTCGATGCTCCCTTCATTTTTGTTTTGTTTTCTATATGCTTCCAGGTTATTATGATAAAATCTAAAATTGATGGGAATCTAAATGTATGGTAAATGAAGCCATTATTCTCTGAAAGCCCAAATCTGGTCAATACCATTAGGGACCAAAACACTTCTGCTAAAGTCACATGTGAAATGAATTGAATTCCTCGACTTCATCCGAAATTCATTATTCTGACTGGTTGCTTGAAATCACTGGCTGAAAAGCCAAATATCTGCATGTCTGGAGGAAGTCCATCAATTGCTTCCACATCCTTTACATATGTCTTTTTGACCTGCAGATGTCTAACTGGTAGCTAGACTGTGAGTAATTCAGAACTACCCCTATACTTAGTGGCTATGTATGGGTAGCTGGCAGCTCTCATCTCTCAGACTAAGAGAATGAACAAGGGCTGAATTATCTCCCTATTTCTTTAAGTAAAGACAACAACAGGATCGCTACTCTATTAAACCAACAATTTTCAGATAAATAAATATGCCTTAGTATCCTTGTAGTTAAATATACTCCTCTCTTCAATGTTCTTGAAATTAACCAGTGAATTCCAAAATCATTGGGTCAAATGAAATTGACAAGCAGAGAGATGATAAATTCACATCATAAACTTTGTATTTTTCAGGAAATCCGAAGAATACTAAAAACCACAAACAAAAACAAACAAACAAACAAAAAACACAAACCAAAAAGAAAAAAAAAAAAAAGAAGAACAATAAACTAAAAAAAAACAAAAAAAGGAAAAACCTACTCTTAAGGTAGAATAAATGATGTAATTCAACATCTTTTAAATGTGTATTTCAAAGGTCTGAGGACAACAGTTCTAGGAATATGAGGAATATATTTGAGCCAACTGGAATATCATTAGCAAATGATATCTTAAACAGTAAGTTTTCACTAGGGACTTTAGAGTTCAGCCTAAAACCATATGCACTAGTCTATACTGTTGTGACTTTAATACTAGTACTAAAACGAAAAGCAATTATACATGTGCCTGTTACACAGATACAATACAAAGGTTAATTCACGTCTTCATATTCACAGGGAATAAGGTAATTCAAAATATATGCATACTTATTAATTAGGTCTTCCACATACTTAACAATTAAAATAACTTGTAGCATAAAGCTCTCTGAAGACTAAGCTCTATGCATTTACTTTGTTCCTCTGGAAACCAATAAAATACCCCTGTCTTTTCTACTTAAAAATACCTTTTGCCCCAGTGGAAAGTGACACTTGAAACCTTGTATGGATAACCAGGATGCCCCTGATGTAAGACACATGATTTCTCCACAAGATGGATATATTTCTTGACAGTAGCTATGTCAGAGGAAAAACACTGGAACTCACTGTTACTAAAGGTGGTTGCACCCTTGCATATGATAAAGCACAGGGTACTGATAGAAATGTTTCTTACTGTGAATGTGCCTGTTCTCAGGCTGTGGGGCTGGCCATGAGCAGACCTGAGAGTGCACAAGGTAGACAATGTAGTCTGCCCTTGTGTGGTTTCACAGACACTATACAGAAAGTTTTAGGGGATTACAGTGGGCATGAGCTACATTTCACTAGAAATGAAGGCCAGAGGACCATCCATTGAGCTATGCTGACCTTCACAGCTTTCATACTACACTTTTCCTTGTTAGGTATGCTATTGTCTTCCCCATTATGCCTTGCCCATGCTTCAGAAGTCCATACCTGGAGGGACTAAACCAATCCAAGAATTCAGGATATCTTCAGTTAATCCAACCTACCCTTCCTAATACAGAGAATCTCTTTAGGGATTTAGCTTCTGTGAACACATAACTTAATAGCTGGATCATTTCCTCTTAGTTCTGAATCATCTATAACCTGTCATTTAAGGAGATACCTTAAACTGGTATATGCAAATAATTACATGACTCTTAAATTTACACTTGCTTGAGATTGTTTCCAGCAAACCAACCTATATAGATTAATTAGCCAATCTTTCTTTTCATTATAATCCTTTGAATTTTTCCTTCTTTTCTTAAATAACAAAAGCAAACAAACAAACAAACAAAAACTTCCCTACCTCCACACTGTTCAGGAGCAAAGCAAGCTACTCTGCCAGCTGAGGCTTTCTGTGATCAATGTCTGTGGAATCCGACCTTACTAAGTCATCCTTACTAAAGTTCCCTTTGTTCAACTAAACTGCTGGGCTGACCTGGTGGTTCCTTGGAGGTTGTCTTTATCCCAGAGATATAATAAATTAGTAAATCCTCATTTCAAATGTCCATTGCAATAGCTTGAGCCAGAGCTAAGCTACTGTTTACCCTAAATATGAAAAGTTAGAAATGAAAGAAAATGTAAGGTAGAACTGTACTGCACTCTCATTTGAAAAAGCAAAACACAACCAATAAGATTTGTTTTCTCATATCGCATCATACTCAGTTACTGTTATTGCTCCAAAGATGCAAGAGTCTGGAGGTCTGGAGTGGGAAACAAGGATTCAAATAGTACGCTTTCAGTTCGTATTTCTTCCAACAAATTGAGACTAAATCAAGGGGGAAAACCCGCAAGGTCTTCTTCCTTTTCCTTTTCCTCTTTCTCCATATTCTTTTTACTCTTATTTTCCACAAGCATTTTAACGTCAGTAAGTTCTGTAAATTAGCAAGCCTGTAGTAAGGCATGTATGTCCTTTCCATTTCAACATGCTTTTCACAACAATGTGATTCTCTAAATCAGCTCATTTTTTTCTCAGGTGTGAATTCAACCTAGTGGAGACCACCGTGAAACTGGCTGTCTTGACGTTCACCTTTTCACAGCTAGGTCCCTTTATGAAGTCCTCAGATTGCCTCTGCAATGTATCTATGGTATTCATGCCTAAACCTGATAGTAGAAACTATCCTTCAAGCTTTACTGTGGCTTTGTTGAGGGTCTCTAGAGTCCAAGGGACAGATCATGAAGTGAGTAGCTCATAAGGGGTCTGTTTAATATTTATTGAAAAACAGAGCTGCTGTTAAATAAAAACCCTCACTAAACAACACTCCTGGTGTCTGTGTTGTGTATGCCTGTGTGCAGCCGTGACTCATTACTCATCATACAAAATTGTCTGAAGCTCTATAAAGTAATGTCACCATCCACTCTGGAACCGACTGCTACTTCTTATCATAACCCTAGTTCTGTAGGCAGCACATGTTTTGTCTCACACTTCCACGGCATTCGTGTGATTCAGAAAGGACCTATCAGAGTTATGACACATTTTGCCCATTCTCTGGGAGCTATGGCTTGGTTTCCAGTGATCTCTGCAGGACTATTGTCTGACTAATGGAGTCTCTACATCAGCCTAAAGGTAGCTTTACAACAGCCATTTGGGTTCTTTTTCTGCTGACATTAGTAACTATAATGGTGTTAAGTGTAGTAAATAAGAACCTTTCAAAATTCATATTTTTTATTTTGACACAAATTTACATTATTTCAATGCCTCAGATAGACACTGTTTGTCCTACCAACAAATCTGTATGCCTTCTCAAAGCTATTCTACCTGTGCCTCCATCACAACAGAGTGGGTATCATCTCTACTAAAGGAAGAGGAATTATTTGTTCATGCTAATGTTTTAGCCTCATTCTATTGTGCTTATGATTTTAATAGCACTACCATATCATATGAAACTTCTTGTGTCTCTTTGTGTGGGGCTGGCACCCCCAGACTTACATCGGCATACAGCAGTACTAGCTCTTTCCAAATATATTGTTTGACTGTCTGATTAAACCATTTTAATGCTGTGTTGTTTTGAATTATAGTTACCAATTGCAAAGCTAAGAATTTCTCATCTGTTTTACACTCCATCGTCATGTATCTAAAGATAAACTAATATCTTCAATTTGTTTCAAAAATAAACAATTAAGACCCTGTGCCCCCAGACGAATATATATTATTATACACTGAGATATTTCTTCTTCATAGAACAGCATTTATTCTACCATAAACTGACAATAAACAGTGTGTTAAAAATGGGCTGCATTTATTTGTTGCTTGTGATGGAATGAAGGCATTTATTTATTTAAGGATTTGATCTATAAAAGCTTAATCTGCTTTTAGGATGTTGTTACATAATTTCCTCTGTTAGCCAGTCTGCCTGTAAAACACTTCAGATTGTTCCTTTTCCAACTTTTGGTATTTAGAGCCATTCAGTTTAATATCTTTTGTGTTTGTTTGTTTGTTTTTTAATTTATAATGAAAAAGCACCAACAACTGATTCGTATGTACAGATGTAAAAACAATGAAGAGATAAAAACCAGCTTAGATTAATTTAATACTTAATAAATAATGTCATTTCAAAGGTTCCTGAATTTAAGCTCACTGAAGAATTCTGTTTAAATAAAAAATAAATAACAATAATAGTAAAGTTGTTTAGAATTGCTGAAAATGATTTGGTTAGATTTTTTTGAACGATATTGACATTCTTGAAGTAGACATTTGGAAAAAAAATAATCTAGATTCCCAAAATGGAGGAAGCAGAAATATCTTCATTTATGCCTAGTGGTTAGTGTTGTTAGCCAAGATACAAGATAGATAGGCAGAAAGTCAGTAGGAGAAAGAATGACTCTGTATCCTGGCCATCAGTACACCCAAAGGGCATATTTATGTTGCAGTACTTGATCTAGTGAATATTTAATAGAATTGAATATGAAATAAATTCAGAATAAAATATTGAGAATACCACATAAGATTATAGCACACTGTGGGGAATTGGTTAATGTGGGTTCAAAGCCTTTCAGAAATAAGCACCATTTGAATGTGAATCTCAAATTCCAGATTTATTTTTTTTTTAAAATGCTTATTCTAGCAGTTCTATGAATTGTCTTTCAGTTTTTGTTTGACATGAAATATTTTGGAAATATCAGAAGACCTTCAGAGAAGTATTTTCAAAATATTTCTATTCTTGGGCTGAGAACAAGTTACTAACCTTTTTTTCTTATGAGAAGTGATATATAGGAGATAATATTGTGATTTGGAGCAATAATACTTTGGTGTGTGTTGAAAAGGATGGGTCGGACCTCAGCGGTTGTCACTTGGTAAAATTCCTCCAATTTTAATCCTGTATAAAAAAAAGGAGATTTTTGTCTCCCAGTAATGCAGAGTATCTCTTCTCATTAATATTTAGTTCCTGGCATTCTGTTACAGCTTAATTGTGTTATAAACAATCTGCTTTCTGATGAAAGAAAATATATTAAATCATAAGGTTGTCAGAACCATTATTTATTTTGAAAAATAGAGAAGTAAACTATTAAGTAAAGTAAAAACAATACACAAAGTTACATATGAAAGGTAATGAAGAAGATCAGAAGATCAGTTCTATTCTGTTCAGTGGCAAACTGGCCTGGATGGCAGGGGTAGAAATATACATTACAGGAAGGAACTTTTTGGTATATGCTTTAGATTTTGCTTGTTAAATATCAGCCTTCTGCACTGTAAGTTCAAAATCCATTTCCCAAAAGATACACTATTCCTTATTAAAGAGTCATTGTTTCCCAAGGTAAATGGATGTGTGATTTCTCAGCTTTTTGACTAACAAATGTATTTCTTCTTCCATTTCTGGAGTACTGAAACTCTTGATATCATGGATTTCACTGATCAGTTTTTCAAATCTGCTAGCTTTGAAACAAAGTGTAAATGAAGTTAGATACAAGAAAGCAAAATAAAGAATAACAAAAATAAACAAAAAATAAAAAATAATGAAAGTCAAGGCAAGGCAAGGCAAGGAAATAAAATAAAATAAATAAAATGAAATAAAAATGCCCAAAGTCAGACAGATTTAAAATGTGGTCTTTGTAATACGAAACATGGGACTCTTGAAGAAATCAGTCAGAATGAATGATGACCTCAATAGTATTTTGAAGATAGTAATTTTTATGGATATTTTTAAATTTAAGTCACTAATGAATTGGTTTCCAAAGCTGGGATCAGAGACTTGAACTGATCTTCTTTTATAGAAGCCAACAAAGTTATGTAATGAAGATATAATCAGGGGATTGGCCCTCTTTCCTCCTTTAAGTGGTAGCCTGGGTGTTATAAAGTTTCTTTAAGGTATGAAGTAAAAATATTAAAATACATGTAAAAGTATTATTATTTTTAAGCATTGAAGGCTGTTCTCTTGTTCTAGGTATATCAGACCTAGCAGAATAATGGCTCAAGGCCAAGTTATATCAGGAAAATGCGTCTGTATTCAACCTATTTAGGAAAAAAAATCAAAAGCAAGCAAACAAACAAACAAAAAACAGCTATTTAACATTCAGTATAATCCTTCCCTGGAGGTCTGCAATGAGCTTGCAATTATAATTGTAAATTTCTAAACGGAAAGTTTTACATGCTAAGATATACATTGCATTTAGGGAGAGAGATCCTGAAGTCAAGCTTTAATTGTTTTATACCTAAAAAGGCAGCGGATGAAATACCAAACAGCAACCAACACAACAAAATACCCCGTATTAGGAGAGCTTAAAACCAGAGAAAGCAGCAAACAGACCTACAGAAATGTAACCCACTCCTAAAAATGTACTTTATTTTAAAATGTAAATGAAATGTGTTTCGTTTCACTGTTCAATGCTGCTGTGTAAATTTGCATATTATCTCCTTCTCCCTTTTCACTATCCTCGACCAACAGCTGTGACTTGTCAAAACTTGCCAGCACAAGGGAAAAAGAAAATGAAGGGGCATATTGGAAACTGTGTCAGCTTATCTTTTGCTTTCAGTAAAATGTAATTGCTGAAGATGCCATTAAGAGGTGTCTGAAAAAATGTGTTAAGGCTGCTTAATTTTTTTCTCTTTTTCTTTTTTCCTTCTCTTCTTTTAATATTAGTGGTGTGATACTTAGGAGGGGCAGAGGGGAGAGAACAGAACATTTTGTGCTTTCTTCTCACAAGTTGCCTCCCTGTAATGAAGGGCTACTGAAGCTGATATCTTTACAATGGTTTGACAGAGACCTTCATCACAGGTATTTTGTGGTGGTCTTTGTATTCCTTCTTGTGCTCTGAATCTCTTCATCACCCCCTCTCCTTTCTAATGCTCACTTTTGCTCTTGAGAAGTCACATGTCATACAACAAAGAACTCAAGGATTCTTTCTTACCACACAGTGAGTTGTTGGAAGTTTGTAACTGCAAGAAAACCACTATAACATGAACCTCCAATAATTGTCCTTTGTACCAGTGAGAAGGATCAGGCCTGTGTCATTGTTACTGAGAGTATACTATAAAAAGAGGTCATGCCTTGGTGGAGAAGTGACAGACCTGAGAAGACAGGTTGAATTCTGAGTCTCAGCTTGCTCATAAAGCTCCAGCACTTTGTCATTGGTCTGGTTGTTAGGAAAAAAAAAAGTGGCCATAAAGCAATGCAACAGCAGATGCCTCTTAGTGCTTTTCCATGTTTTGTGAGATTCATACTAATATTCAGGAATTGTAATATTTGTATGAGCCTCCTTTACTCTGCAGATGACAGCTCTGTGTTGAAGTTAGGATGTCAGCAGTTAGAAACGAAGTCTCTGAGCTGCCATGGTGTGATTTATGGAACATAGGGTTATCAGATTGCAGACCAGAAATGGGTTGAGCTGTACTAAATAATCGGTGCTTTTCTGACTAGTGGATCAGGATTCTTTGTGTTTCCTGGCTGGCCTCATTAAGTTTCCGTAATTATCATTTTATTGATAAAGTGCCTGCCCTTGGTGAGACTCGGGGGATGCTGTGCAATTATAATAACAGATTATGTGAATGTAAGATAATATACTAACAGAACAAAACTTGTTTTACAGAAACAAACAAACAAAAAAAAAAAAAAAAAGAGGGGGGATTCTTCCCTAATACAAGAAGGGAAGAGGGACTACCTTCCTGGCAGTGAAAAATTCATCCATTCAGAAGGGATATACTAGCCTTTCTCTCATTGGAACTGCTGAGGATCAGTTCTCAACCAAGTACTTATATATACCTTCTATCTCTCTCAATGTTGTTTTCTGGTTGTTGTTTTGTTTTGTTTTATTTTTTATGATAAATCTGCAAACACAGTTTTCTTGAGTTAGATTTCTAAAATTAGGAAGAAAAAAAAAAAAAGAAAGAAGAACAAACTCTCTAGGGCACCCCACTATGATGTTAAAAACCAAAACCAAAACAAATATAAAAACAAAAAAAACAAACAAAAAAAAGCAGTTTTCAGTTTAATCAAAATATGGAAATTTCAAATTATATTGTCACCCAAGCAGCAATGTAGGAATACAGGATAGGGCCTATATCCAGAGAGCAATTTTGGCACACAACTATTTTTCTGACAAAAGGAATCAGAATTAAGATGTTTGATGAAATCTCCTTCACCAAGGAGAGCAAGCATTGTGATATTCAGTGATGCGAAGTGTGAGATTGAAGTGCTAAGGTCTACAGGAATTCATAGTGATGGATTAAGTGTTTGCTCCCCATGCAGAGGGAAGAACCAGGCCCCTGTTTTGTTGTTCACACTAGCCCAAGAAAGTATAAATTCAACAGCAGGAGTGATCCCAAAGACATCTGTCCTCAGTGTGAGCTCATCTTCCCTATATACCCAAGGAAATCACATTCATATATACCTTTAAGAGTGCAGAACTTTTTCCCATATTTAGGAGTCTGCTGGTAATACGTTCACCATTCTACAAATTACTTTTGTAGAATTCATCCAGTTATTATCTAATTAAATAACACATAATTATTTTCTCTTTCAGGTCAATGTCCCAAACAACATGCTGTAAGTTCAGGATTCATTTTATCTGCTTTATTTTTTAGCCCCCAAATCTTACATTTTTGGACAACAGGTAACAACTTGGTAAGAGCTTTACCAAGACAGGAGGAAAGAACTTCAGGCTGAGTCACTAGCTACCAGAAAAAGGCAGGTATGTGTTCAGGAAGGACCTAGGGATGAGATTTTATAGCTCTTTACCATATTATGCAAAGAATAGGTAGCTCTCCTTTCCTCATGCACAGGTTGAGCAAGTCAGTTTTGGTAATAGTCTAACAAATGGAGTGCCTTTAAAGATGGGGGCCAGTGGGCATCCCTGTTTTCCTGTTTCTAAGTAGTCTGAAGTGGAATACAAGTGCTAAACCAATACCCTGGCAAAATTAAGATGCTTAATAGCATTATTTATGTGCCCGAACTTGTTAAGCAAAGTTACCCTTGAAGGTGACCCAGACTCCTGAATTCTGTGTTTAGGATCCCAGCTACCCTCCACAAAGACAGAATCAGTTCATTAAAGGGAGGGTTGTGGCAGACTGAAAAAGGTCTTTAAATAGCCCAGCCATGAAGGTAGAGGGATAGCTTCATTCATTCTAATGTTGATTGAGCCCATATAATTATGCAAAATATTTTTGCTTCTCTGAGATTACTTGCACTGCGTAAAATACATATTTATTTGGCACTTTCACCTTGTGGGTAACGCTATCATTCTTCTTTAATTACTATATGTTTTTTAGTAATGATGTGTAACACTTGTCATGCTGCTTCCATATTCAAAACACTTTACAAATCTGAAATGTAGCTATCTGTCACTGATTTTGTATTACAAAATGATATTAGAGAAAGTACTAAGAACTGTTTGAAAATGTTTCTCTGTAATTTCTTAGGATAAAATAAGGGTTGTATAAGTTAAACAACAACAACAGCTTCCTAGATATGTAACTGAAAGCACGTAACTGCATCCTTATGTTATACTGGAAGTCAACATGACTTCCAAATGGAAAACAAAACAAAACAAAACAATATAGAACACACTGCTTTTCAAAATGCCTTTTGCAATGTAATGGAAGTAGAGGGAAGACAGAAGCTACAACCATGAGCAAGATGCCAAATACAATGTGTCTCCATTAAAAATAATAAGAGAAAAGGAAGGTATTCTGAATGTCTCATGAGCAATGGCTTTTTCAGCACTGGACTTGTCTTCCTGAATAAAGATTTCACAAAACTAATATTAAATAGCCAAAGTTACTATCTGCTGGAAAATATCACAGAGTCCGTGTTTTTCCGTCTTTAATATGCATGCAATAGAAAATCTGACATTACCTCAGGCTTTACTGTTTTTAAATCAACTGTTATTTTAAATATTTTTCTTTATAATGAAGATCAGTGATCATCAGTGTTATAAGTCCTCAGTATAAAAAAAGGCACACACATACATGAATACAAATATACATGCACAGACATAGTCTCTTTACATATATGCATATATATATGAATGGATGCATACATTTTATTTATATATATATTATGTATAAAATATTATAATTTATATAATTTATAATATATTTATATATATATATAATCATATATATATTCATATATAATATAATATAATATTAATATATATGTTAAAAACACTTTTTTTCCTCTCCAAATAAAATTTTATAGGTTGGTATACAGTAATGGTAACTTAGTCCTCACCTACCAACAACATTTTTGGAAGCTTTTTTAGGCTACCATCATTCTCCTTGCTGCTCAATGCCTGTGTCCAGAAAGGAAAGATGATACACAGTGAACACACCAGATGGAAAAGGCAGTTACAGTGGGAAGACGCTTGGTGCTTTGCCATTGTGTGGACTGCACTAGACAGTGTAGTAAGCCAATAGGGTAATGATGTGGAACAAAATAAAAGGTTACAGAAAAAAAAAATTCAGCAGAAAAGCGAACTTTTTGCGGAACAGAAGGCAATGAAATACTCAAGAAAAAGGCAGAAATCACACACAAAAAAATCTTTAAGATGTCAACTCCATATGGAAACTCATCAGGCAAAATGTCTGAGATAATTCTATGACTGAGTGGAGTGCTGCTAATTGGGATGGACCCTCCAGAAAAAAAAAAAAAAAAAAAAAAAAAAAGATTTATGAACAAAGAAGAAAGAAGATCCTAATGGAAGAGGAAGAAAATAAAGTTTGAATATTTGGAACACCTAACAAAATGAAGACCAAGATTAGAATAAAAGCCAAGGGCAGCTGTGGGCTCCTTGCATTTCATGGCGTAAAATCCCATTGTGCATGGTTTCAGGTGCCTTGCAAGTATTTTATTCAGTGATAGAAAACTCTCTCTATTAATTTATGTAAAAAGGTTTTACAGTTTTCCCACCTTCCGTGAGAACAGTGGAGGCCATAGGGATGATGAATGAACATTATTTATGTTTGGGAGGAGAAAAGAGAACTGTGTTCAGGATTTTTTTTTTTTTATTTTTTTCCACAAAATAAATCATAGAAAAACTAGAGGGAAATGAGGGCAGTACTTTTTTTTTTTTTTTTTTTTTTTTTAATTATTCTTATTATAACATATATGATGATCACTTCTGCAGCATGTCTAAGTTAAGGCTCCATACAGAGAGCAAAAATGTGACCCCTTTATAAAGAGATTCATACAATTACATGCCAAGACAGCAGAGGGTAGTGGATCAAAAAATATATAAGTGCAACAAACAGGGACATAAATTTTTAGATCAAATCAGCATGATAGCAAATGGCAACATACAGAAACAGGTCAAGCACTGTGAAGAATTTTGCAAATGAAGTGTGGCTAGTTAAAGAACATTAATAGCTTTAATTAGGTCAACCTAGATAATTTGGAAAAAGGGGAAAACCAGGGCGTACCACTTTTTCATGGGCAGTGTGGGATAGAACAATTTTAAGACATGGTTTGAAGGTGAGTATTCTCTGTAGATCCTGGAAAGTATACTTGATCTAACCCATTCATTACTAGTGTGTGTACATCATATGGGTATAAAAGGTACAGGAAGTATTAATCAACATAACCTACTTCCAGTGAAACAGTTGTGACCTGCAGAAGTTGAAGACCTGGCCCATAATCCATGGGTGATATGGTTCTCAAAACTACACTTACAGCCTTCCCTACTTACAGAGGAGCTGGCAATCAGCCTCCTGTTCTGTGAATTAGTCTCCAAAGACTCCTTGAGAATCATGCACAGTGGTCCTTAACTAAGATTTTCCATTGTGTCGGAGCTGAATTTGAAACCTTTAGCATTGTTTACATGGTGCCGCTGCTGTTATTTTCTCTTGGAATTGCAAATTTCCTAGTTATGGGAATCGTCAAATGAAAACCATTTCTCTTGTGGGCAAACCTTAACACGCCAACAGAGTGGAAGAAAATGTCGCTGCTGGCACATTGGAGAAATGCCAAGGTAAACTACTAGCTGATAACTGGAAAATTTCACTCTATAAACATTTGGCCTGGGACTTCATCAGCCAAAATCAGTGAATATTAGAATCAATACATGCCCAACTATCAGAGTCTCTAAGCATGATTTATTTATCATCATATATAATGTTTTTTTAATGAAGAATATCATCAGAATTTTTTATTATAGCATAAGTGGATGTTCCCTGCTACACTCCCCCTTCCCCCCAGCTTATTGTTTCAAGTCATAAATACCTGACCTAAATCTTTTTTTTTTTTTTTTTTTCCTTCCCTAGAGGGGGAGACTAGGCTGATACCACTAGGCTGATAGTGATAAAAAGTAGGTCAGGTTCAAATGCAATTGCTCTGTCTGACACTTCTGTTGATACAGAGCAGTTACCTGAAAATTTTGCATTTCTGAGTCCCTTGTTTGCATTGGTATTCAGCTGCATCTACCAGATATAGTCTTTTCCTAAGAACTCTCTTTTAAATGACTGGACAGTTATCTTTTCATTTCATTCGACATTTTTTTTTCAGGTACCTGTCACACATTACCTATGCATTATGCAATGGAAGTAATCGACAGAATAAGGTATCACTAGGTTAAATTTACAATTACTTACACATTTTTACAAAATGAAACATTTATTAATATATATATATATTTTAAAATGATCTCTCTTTTCTTTAAGGGAAGCGATAAGTTCTGTTAAAAAGTATTTCATTAATAAATTGATTTGTTGCCAGTTAGGCACTCATGGGAGGATGGAAAATACAGATGGAAATAACAAACAGAAGCAAGTCCCAAAAACAAGAAGGTGAATTTCCCTCAGAAAGGAGCCAGCAGTATTGCAGCCTGTGGAGGGTTTTAGAGAGTCTCCAATGGGGGCTCTTTCAATAGGAGAACTGCAGTTGAGCTGCACAGCTAAAGACAACCTTCTACCACCTATTTATTATAAATATCAGATTCATGAGACGCAGTCTTTGACAGGTCACAGCTTCCACAGACTAAGCCCTGCGTAACAAGACAAATACCCTGAGCTGGTCTGGGAATGGGCAAACAGACAGATTGCAATCCATCATAGTAGGGCACAAGTCTTGCCATTGCTGGGTCAAAGATTCAGATGTTTGTCAAATAACACTATAAACCATCTTACAGAGGGGCTCTTTTAAACATAGGAGCTGGATGCTAAATAGAGTCTGGGAAATATGAAAACACAAGTTCTTCACAGCAGGATTTAGGCACCCAGCTGTTATAGGTTCTTTTTATAATCTTAGATAAAAATGGACACCTGACCATAAAATATTAATTTAACTTAGTTCTAGTTCTATACAAGAGTATAAGTAGCATCTTTGAAGATACTGTGGCACGTGTGAAAGTCTTTGAGTCACAGTCAGAACCAAACCCAAAAGCAATACTGCTATGAACAAAAGCATTACAGAATGATCTCTCTTGACCATATGTATAGATCCACTAACAAAATTCAAAACTCTCAAAGTGTATCAATAGATGCAAACAAAGGCTACTGCTGGGTATGTATCTTACTGCTTCCCTTGCTTTATTTTGTATTTGGGATGATTATAAGAAACATTTTCCCTTTAACATCTGCTGCCTGCCTGTAAATGATGAACTAGGTTCCAGACACAATTTCTGCAGGTAACCAGCTGTGATACCCTGCAGTGATTCATAATACCAAAGTGTTCATGGAGATTTTTGAATTTACATGTTTATGAAGTTTACTGTGTGACATAAGAGGAAATAATTTAATTGATATTGTTTATTTTACTGCAGCCATGGCTCTGAGGTGCTCAATACAGTAGATTAAGTTAGTGTGTACATCTCACTGCATGGTTGCAAACCTGTAGTCAAGAGGACAAATTGTTGAGAGAAAGAAGTGTATGAGTTTCAAATCATAAATAGGAGTGAAAATTTTGCACTCTTGAAAGACATCCACAATGACTCTGTAATGTAATTTAGTCAAAGTATTTAAATTGTTCAAAAATGAAAAACTATCAGGCAGGGAATGGTTGTCTTTCTTTTTTATGGAATTGAGTCTCTTTGTGGAAGTCAAACATTGACTGCAAAAGTATCTCACTACTGGAAACAGAACAGAAACAGTTTCACTGGAGATGTTCCCAAAGAAAACTGTTGTGGAATTTTGTGTAATTCTATATCCAGTCATCTTGCCTGTCATGAGAAAGATGCAGAGAAGGAGCATCTGTTGTTACATGTTCAACACTAATTAATATAAAGGACAGTGTTTTTGCACAGTGCATGGAACAGGTTGTTACTGAATACAGTTACTGAAGTTGGGGTTGGCCCTAGGTTTTCCATTGGTTCATACAGCAATACTCAATGTGCAACAATAGCAGAGCAGTTCTACAAAAGTTTACCCTGCTCCTGATTTTTCAATGGAAACTGAGGGCTTGGAGGAATTTGGGAATTTTGAAGAGCATTGAATCATTGTACTTTATTTCTTCCACTTTCCTGATCCCTGTAACATCCTCACAGAATGATCTTATTCTGCTAAGGGTGGGACTTGGTGGGTTTCTGGTTCCTCAGAAACTCCATTCCTCCATTCTGTAAGATGGTCTTCAACACTGCAGATACAGACCTGGCTCATTAGCATGGCAAAGGTGGGAGTGAATGTGGGCTTTGCTATGTGATGCTGATGAATGATGATCCCCTAACAGTGTGAGTACCTGGCCTATACCCTTTTGTGACCCTGTCCCCTTTCCTGTCCGGGAACGTGGGATCCTTTATCCCAGGCTCCAGACCAGTGTGATTTGTGCACTGACCTTGTAAACAAGGTCAGTCTCCAATTTTTGCCTTAGTCCTTTGCTAGAGTGTTGGGAAACACAAATAATAGCCTTATGGAAGTGAAGAGGATAAGCATGTTATGAAAAGGATATGTCCTGATTCATTTTTTTCATCATTTAATTTCTTTTGACCTGCAGTGTTGTCTTTTTCTTAAAGCACACATGCTCTGTGTTTGTAGTTAGAGCCTGTCTGTAGGTACACCTCTAGGTAACCACCTATTTTATTCCTAAGTAGCATTTGGTGGCTTTATTATACAAATAAAAATCAGGTTAGATTTAAAAAAGAAGGTTCCAAACCTTATCTGATTGCACGGGTGCTACAGCATAGCTTGCATCTATATGCTGATCTCTCTTGCCTACAGGATGGCTGCATCCAAACTGCTTTCATGAACAGTCCCTGTCCTGCCCCAATGCCTGGGAATGTCTAGAAAAGATTTGAGAGAACACTGTCTAATGCAGTACAAAATTGGGCAGGGAACTTGTAACAATTAATTTATTGACGTGGTTTATTGTGGATAGCGCTTTGTCACTCATCCAAATAGGTATCTTGATGCAGCTCTGAACAACAAATCTGTAGTTAGGCAGACTACAAACAGAAATCTAAATATTTTTGCTTGTAGAAGAGTAGAATCCAGTTTTCCCTAACCAGCCAACTGATTCAAAGGAAGATTTTTGCTAAGCAATCACACACACGTGCAGTTCTTATGCTGGGGCTGGTTACCTTTCCTGTAGCTAGCCAATTTGCAAATAAAGATCAAAATGAATCAGTAGAAAGAATTACAATGAAAAAGAAGATTTGAGAAAATTAATACTAAAATAGCATTTTAAAAAAGCAATTATAGGATTAGTATTATAGAGCAAATGAAAACTCAGAGCTTGATATTTTGTAAAAAATAAAAAATATATAAAAAAATCCCCAAAAGCACAAGGAAGGAAAAAATTGAACAGAAATAAATAAATAAATAAATAAATAAACCTTTTAGACCTTCAATTGTGTTTAATAGGGAAAATAAATAACAATTATATCTAGATTAGAAGATTTTTATTGAGGTGGGTATTAGCCTAAACTTAAACAATTAACATTTTTTGAAACAAAACTGACTTTTCTACACTCTACATTCAGTCTTTGAATAAGCTAGTTAAAGTATATTGTTAACACCTCATAGAATCATTTTAAATCATTTACCATTTGCTTAAATGGAAAATGTGTAGAATTTTGGGACATTTAAAGCATCCAATAGCTTGTTTACTCGAACCAATCACCTGGCATTTAATAAATAATTTGATCCTAGCTATTGAATTCCATAGAGTGACTCAGACAATCTACAGAAAATAACCTCTTTCTCTATTAAGTGTCTTAGATTTTTACAGTAATTTCCAGAGAATATAATTGATTAAGTCACAGTTAAAATCTAGAGTACTTTCCCACCAGGGTACAACCAATTAACACAAGCCAAATTCTTCACTCCCTGACATCTTGTGCTGAGAGAATGAAAAATGCTTATGATGTGATATCATTGTGCACACATTTTCTATTTATTATGCATTAGTGAAGAGACCACAAAGTGCTCTCTCCCCATTTTTCTCTTTCTTCTTAAAACTCTTACTTTACAAAGTCTATAATGACTCCTCACATGCGATGTTCTATAATCCCTTTATCATTTTGGTTGTGCTTCTGTACGTTTTTTTTTTTTTTCTTTTTTCTTTTTTTTTTTTTTCCCTAATAATTTATCAATGTCCTTTGTATACTGTAGGGACTAAGCTCTGTTCTCTAATTCATTGCTAGCCAAGGTAATGAAGGTAAGGCTAGGCACAATCCTTCAGATCATATTCAAGTAGCTCCTATTAAGCCTTTTTGGCAGCATGCTCAAAGAATGCTGCTAGGAACTGGTGCTTTCACTATATTAGTCTGAATAAGAAAATCCGTGGACATCGGTAATAAGAGAGAGACCTGCTGAAGTAGAATTATTCAGCTCTGAGCTGTAATTCTGGACAAAGATCAGCTTTTTATTAGATCATATACTTAGGAAAAAAAGAAAAAAGTCTGGATTTTCAGGCTCTTAAGCTCTTTTTCAGTCTTTTCAAGTGTCTGTACCTGTATGTTTGTTTTATTAATGATACAGAATCACAAAATCAATATGTTTGGCAGGCACCTCTGTCCACTGCCTTGTCCAACTCTCTGCTCAAAGCAAGGTTAGCTAGAGCAGGTTGGTTAGGGTCATGCTCAGGGTTTTGAATATTTCTGAGGTAGGAGACTCCACCACCCATCTGGGCAAACCAATTTGACTACGCTCACAGTAAGAATGTTTTTTCTTATGTTTATAGAGAAATGTAGATGGTCTGTCTGTATTCTTCCTGGATCACTTGGCCTGGCTTCAGCCTCTGATGCACTGCCTTTTAATGCTTGAGACTAGTCAACTGAATTTAGTTTGTTCTAAAATGAGGCAATAATTCTGCATACTGTGCCTGCCTCACTTGTGTCCTGAGTGTATCATGACTTACTGTAACCTCTTCAGCAATGCTAACTGTACAAAAATGTGAAGAGTGCTTAGTACAAATAGACTGAACTGAAGCAAAACATTTTTAGCTAATCCCAGGTTATCCTTGTTTTATGCTAAACACTTATTTGGCACAGCCACTTAGGATAAAGATTTTGGCCTTGAAAGTAATATATAGCATTAATATAAGGAATGCTGGACTCTAAAAAAATAAATGTCTTTCTGACTTTTACATACTGGTAATACAGGCAAGAATGTTGTTTAAAGATTTTCAATTAAAATGATTATTGAAGCCTAGAACACCTTGTAGAAATGTCATTGTGACAGCAAAGAAAAAACAAACAAACAAACAAACAAAAACACAACAAAGCAAACAAGCAAACTAAAAAAGAACTTTCTGAAAAATATCACAGGCTTGCACTAACATTTCATTAATAGATATCATTACAAGAAAGCACATTTTCCCAATAATTTTGGCTTCTCTTAACTGTACTTAGAAACTATATTCTCAGGTGCTTTTTATAATCTTATTTGAAAAAAAAAAATCATAGAACGGCTTGGTTTGGAAGGGACTTTACCCCTTATCTCTGGAGTAATACATACACTCTTGTAAAATAAGCTGTAATAATTGTCCTTTCACCTCAGTCCTGATAAGATAGTTAATAGCGTGTATGATGGTATTGGTAATGCATATTTTTCTGAAGCAAAATGCCTCTTCTTAAAGCAAAATCTAGGATTAGGATTCTCAAATCTGACTTTTCTGTCTGTTTTACAAGATTTCATATTTAGTATAATTTTAAAATAGAGATTAAAAATCATGTAAAAATGACATGCATTAGTAAATTTCTGATGTTTTCAAATCTCTATAAACTGTGAACAACAACCCAAAAATACATTTATGATTGCTCTGAAAATGCATGAAAGATCATTTTAGTGTTCCATTAAGCAATTTGCTATGTATATCCATGGAAAATTGTGTATCATGTGTACCTTTTCATGCTAAGATAAAGTCCAAAATATTCACCCATGAGTTTAAAATAGACAGTTCTGCCAGATTATCTGTACACCTTGAGGGCTGTAAACTCACCTAAGAGCAAAGACAGGGTTGAAATATTTTCAAATGAGGGCAAGAAACTTTACAGCCAGGACTGCAGATCAAACCTCACTAGAGATAAAATACGGGACCAAGCACACATCTTGAACAAATCAGGCATAAAAGTGACAAAAAATATGGTATACCTGCACAATAGACCACCATTCCTTACAACCTCCAAAAGACTGTAGGCACTGCATATTTATGAGCACACAAGCATTATCTAGCTTTGGCTTCCTTTCCATCTTTAGGTCATGAATATGTTCCTTGAAGTATTTCTAAATTTTTGTGAATCTTATTCCTGGATGACAAGAGGATCCTAGCCTCCAGTCTAGGTTTTTAGAGTTGGTTGGTCTCAGAGACCTCTGAAATTTCTGACAAGAGTTGGAACATCACATTTAGACTTAAAGGACAGGGAAACACATGGTTGGCAACAGCTGGACCTGGTGATCCAGATGAACTTTGTTCCACCTGCTGTGTGGGTGCAGTGTTACAGCCATTTTGCTTAACTAAAACTGATGTGTAACAAAAAGTCTGCACAAAGAATGAACAAAACAAACCACAACAACAAAATCTTTTGAAACTAAAGATCCTGATTAGGTTTCTGCATTACATAGTGCTTTGATAAAAGGCTGATAAATATAAGATGGGAGAAGAATGCTGGAGGGAAAGGATGGTCTCAGTAGGTGTGTTTACAGTAAGAGTGATAAAGGGATTAGATACAGAGAAAATAGAATTTTGGTGCAATTGGGGATAGAAAAGCAATTCAGAAAGAGGGTCTTCCCAATTTGTTTTTTCCTTCCACCTTAGAAAAGCAGTTCAGCAAATACACACTGAATTACCACACTGTTTATTTCATTTTGTAAGATACATCATGTCAATCTTAATGTTACTTTTTTCTTTTTCTAAAAAAACAAAACAAAACAAAACAAACAAACAAAAAAACCCCACCTATTTGTAGCAGAGAGCCTTGTAAACTGCAAGAAGTAATTCTGCTTAAGGAAAATATCCTTTTCTCACAGCAGTCTGCCTGGACATTTGGAAGACTCAGTGAACTGCCCCCATACATACTATATGGTGGAAAAATATTTAATTCAGAACAACGGTAATACCTTCACGCATATATATTCATGTACACATACATATATGTACAGGTACGCATGCATGGAAGAAAGCAGAAGAGAAAGAGTGAAAGAGCAGGAATACACAACTTTAGGAAGGGAATTTATATCAATTGGAAAGAAACAGAGACCTGACTGATATCACACTGGGGGTAATTCTCCATTACTAATTAGTATGATGTATAAGGAGCAGCTGAAGTTACTTAGATTGTTCAGCCTGGACAAGAAAATACTGAGGAGAGACCTCACAGTGGTTTACAACTTCCTCACATGGGGGAGTGGAGAGACAGGCGCTGAGCTCTTCTCTCTGTTGACCAACAACAGGACCAGCTTGAAGCTGTGACAGGGAAGGTTCAGGCTGGATGTTAGAAAAAGGGTCTGCACCCAGAGATGGTTGGGCAGTGGGACAGGCTCCCCAGGGCAGTGGTAATGGCACTGAGCCTACCAGAGTTCAAGAAATGTTTGCACAATGGTTTTAGAAATACAGTTTTATTTTTGGGTGGTTCTGTGTGGAGCCAGGAGTTGAACTCAGTGAACTTTGTGGGTCCCTTCCAACTTAAAGAACTTTCTGTGCATGTGAAATAACTGTATGTATCAATATCATGTGCTTCTGAACCTGGAAAAAAAGCAAGAAACATCTACCAGTGGTATTTCTGGTCAGGTCTAGATTAATTCCATCTATAAAAAAAATAATAATAATAAAAAAATAAAGTTCAGTTTATGATATTTAGTAACCTCCAGAGGCTTGGGTGAGTCAGATAAGCTTCAGATAAACATCTGACCTTTGCAGAGTTTATCCAAAGTGAAGAGAAGCTATTGAAGTGCATCTATCGCTAATTCTGCACTTGTTCCAAGCGGGAAATTTTCACTGATGTTAATGGGATCTCTGTGCACTGAATGAGAAGAGATTATCCAACAGATATCCACACAAAAGAGAAGCTAACAACAGCGTATGAATCAGAAAGGAAAATAGTGCCAGAATATTTGCTCCTGTGGTGTATCAGGTAGTTTACTTTTTAAAATAGCAATATTACCATATAAAAATAAATTAAATAAATTACCAACTGAAAGTAACCTTTTGCTTTCAGCATATAGATCAGCTTCCAAATTGCTTCCTTCTACATATGTCCTTCGAGGATCTAAAAGACAGAAAGAATTTTTAATCACCAAAACCAATTTGCATAGTTTATACAAAGTGATCCGGCAGATTTAACTGATTTGAAATGCAGAGGTGAAACTGTTTTTGCTCTTAAATTCAGTTGACTCTTAGCATGCCAGAATAACAATCTCAGCAGTGTATTCCTGCCATCATAACATTTAATTGGTCAATTTCTTGTTTATACAAAACCAATTAATCACCAACAACCAGTAAGAAAAAAATAATCAATAGTTCATCATGAAAATTGGTGTTTGAAACTCACCTGCCTTGAAAACTCCTTTGTCTTACAGCCCTGAGAGACATCTAGCAAGAAGGGCAAACTTTTCTTGACCCCCTCAAAGCTCCCATTACTTGCTCTCTCCTTTTACTTCTTGACTTGTGGAATAACATTGGACATTGAGAGCAGTCCAAAACAGAAATTCTTGACTCAGAGGCTTTTAAAATCTAGAAATTAAAACATAAAACATAAAACCAACAAAAACAGTTTATAGGCATGCATCTCATACTGGGAGGCATTTATGGTCTGTTGTAATTATTAATTTATTCTTTTTTCTTTGTTTTAGAAATTATTTGGTGAGATCTACAGTGACTTAAATAGTGTGAACTGGAGCAGGTCATGGGAAGCTGGCAAACCAAGCCATACTCACCCAAAGCCAGGCCACAGAAGCTTAACAATAGCTTTCAACAAAACTAATGGAGGGAGATAAGCTATGAAAAGAGAGATCTCTCTAGAATTAATATTGCAGCTGCACCAATTTATAGCAGCTGAAGATCCAGTCTTTTGCCTATCTTCTTCCCTGATAAAGCTGCCTCTTTTTTTTTTTTTTTTTTTTTAAGAACACAGACTTTTTATTGTCATTTCTATTTTTCCTCTCAGTGTGTTATTTGTTATTTGTTGGAATGCAGAGCTTACTAAATTCATTCAAAGCCAAAAATTCAAAGCTAAAAATTCATTGAATGTGGGTCCTGCATGGCAGTGCTTATCTCCAGAATCCCAGTTAAAAACCCCTGACCTATGTATTTTCATCATCTGCCCCAGAACTCTACTATACTCATGGTATTTTTAACATAACACAGAGAAAGAACAATGTTGGAGATGTGAATACATTTCCTTTCTCCCTTGAGCAGGACAAAACCTAGCCTGTCTCAGGTCTCCCTTGATGGAAAAAAGAGTCAATGCATTAAACATAGGACATACCCCAGAATTTTAATAGGAACTTTAATCCACTGAGTTTGGACATGTAATTGTTAACATTTTGTTTTTCATTATGGGATGTTTTGTGCTTAGGGTACTCCAAGAAATGAACATCTGGTATTAATAACTTCTCAGCATAAAAACCTCAACAAAATTACAACCTATTGTAGTTGGCAGATGGGTTGAAAAAAAAAAAAAAGAAAGAAAAAAATGCACAAAACACCAGCTAGATCCTGATTTAATTCAAACAATGCATAATGCATTGACTTCTAACAATAGGTGGCTATTGTGAGCAGTCTTTTCTTATTTAGGCATATTCAGTGATGATTATTCATGTAAACAGGCTTTTTATTTAAAATTAATCACTGAATTGTTTTGACTGGTGTGTTGGTTCCAGCTTTGATGGGAGATAGTACATGCATACTGTGGAAGTGAGAGTCTCATAAAAGTACAAACAAACTCCTCACTCCAGAAAACTCTTGGCACTGGGTTGCTACCATCCATTTTGGAAGCATTAGGTAAAAGACTGAACAATAACTAGTTTACTCCCTCCACCCTTCCACCTGACACTGGCTGTGAAGACTTAGAGAGGGCTACTGTGTGGGGTGACATTTGCCACCATTAAGAAAAGCATTTGCTACAAAGCTAGATAGAGTTGAAAACATTGAATGAAGGAGAAATCACCGTTGACTATGCTGCCACATCTTTCATTTGAAAAAGAGAGCAGGCTGAATAGACATAGATTGTCAGTTCTGCTATATCATTAACCTTCCTGTATTTCCTTCCTGTATTTTATGAAGACTTGAGGGACATATTATGCAATTTCTTTATTTCTTTTTCTTTTTTTTTTGTTTTTTTCATCTTTCTCACAAAGAAGTTTAAGATGATCTGCCAAATTTCTTTTCTCACTTACCATCCCAGAGTGACTCCAAGAAATGAAATTTGCTCTTCATGCTGATTCATATTATAGTAAATGACAAAATTCTAACTGTAAAGTTTTCACCCTGAATTAAACCTAGAACTGTTCTGACTTTATGTAATGGCCTTGGATGAAATGGAGCAGGTACCTGTCCCAGAAGGACTGAATTATTTATAAAAGAATACTGTTTTCATTCCTAAGGGGAGAAAGTATGAGGACATGTCTTACATGTTCCTTTCCTTTACAGTCATCCAAACAAAAGGAGACAATGTCCTTTACGAAATCAAAAGAAATCCACTGTAAAAGAAATCCCTCATAAAATATGAAGGGGAAGAAACTTTAATAAAAGGTAAGGTAAACAGATGTGAAATTGTACAGATTAAATTTTCTGCTACTACACTCTTTCTCTTACCATGCCTGCTTACATAAAAGGTTTTTGCGGTATCCAGAACCATGTCATCATATGAACACTAGTGAACACATATTGAACAATGCAGTAAAGATAGAGCAAAAGGAATGTGATCCTCGATACACCCTCCCAGTCATAATCAGATCAGATATCCCTAAGAAGATGTTTATGTCTAGATAATCTTATTTAATTTATTTAAATTATACTAGTGGTCCATACTACATGATTTGGCTAATTCTTTTATAACTTGTTTCAATGTTTGGCCTTGGTAAAATTTTGCAGCAGTGAGCCACACAATGTAATTAAATCCTATGTGAAATATTATCTTCTCTGTTTTAATCCTGTTATCTAATAATTTCCCTCAGTGGCTCTTAATTCTTCAATTGTGACACTGAATATATATATATTTATTTATGCTACTTATCATTTTATATGCTTCAACCATATTCTACTCTTGGTTACTTATTATTCAAATTAAAAATTCCTAGGTCATGTATGCAATTGCAACTAAAAAGTGTTAGTGGATAATGTCCTGCCTCTGTGGCAAATGGCACAGTATGGATGTCAAGGGTAATACCGGACATACTGGAAAGGTTATTAGCAGGTCTCTAGCACAACTGTGGGTTGGGACCAGTTTTTGCCTAGTTGATTCTTAAAAACTGCACTATATACCTGTGTCCTTTTAACTGTATTTCCCTCCAAAAAAAGGTGGCTCCATTCAGATTTCCCTAATCTCAAAGGATTTCCCTTCTCTAAGGGAAAGGTCTACTGCAAGATTTTACCTCCCAAACCATACCCAGTACTGTTTGGAAAAGTGTTGCTAGACCAAATGCACAATTTACAATAGCCCATTTCAGCAGTACAAATTATTATTCCAGTGCCTGATAATTGTTCCTTTCTCTCAGTGTCTTTATACTTAGCAGATCCATAATATTAAAATAACACAAAGACATGCTCAAGGTTTGAACCGTGATCTCCTAAACTGGTTATTATCAGTGTACTCCTAGGCATGGTTGTGCTTTAAGCCACTACACCATGTAGTACCCAGTCATGGTTTAAAGGTTAGAGCAGTTCCCATCAGGCCATATGGTGAAGATAAGATCATGTTAATCTCCCTCCATCCAAACTATCTCAACAGGCTTTCCTCAGTGTGGTGTGCTGTCACATCATACCCTGGAGTATGCAACATCATCTTTTTGTTATGAAAAAACACTGCTGTACTGGGTTTCAATGCAGCCAACACATTATTTCACACATTTTGATCTAGGGGTCAGAAAAAGGTATAGACACAACTAGCAATAAGAATTTGTCAAGGCCAGAAGATGCCTCACAGAAATGAGAGGTAGCTCAGGGCCAACCGTTATGTGTTACAGACACAGTTAGTTAATGAAAATTGGGTGCTGGGCCTTATTATACTTAGAAATAGAGATGTAGCCATAAAGATCACAACTGAGTTCCTGACAGGCATTGTCAGATCATATTTTTACTAATATCTGAGCAGTGGAGAGGAAAAATCCATTCCCTGGGACTCAGTTTCTTCAGTTTTGTACCCAGTTATTTTGAATTATGTTAATCAACACATCCCAATCTTTGAGTTTCTTGAAATGCAAAGCAAGAAAAGCAGGATAGTTTACTAATCAAGGTCCTCATTTGGGTTTTCAAACTACCTTAATAAATTTGCATCTCTAGTTGACCAAGCCACTAAACATCTCCTTTTTCCCTCCTCCCCTTATATATATATTTGTTTTACTCTTTCAGACTCTTATATTGTAAAATCCTTTGTTAATGAGACCAATTCTTACTACATATCTCTACTGCTTTAATTCATAGTTCTAGCTAGAGCCTGGGTATTGCCATAATGAAAATAAAAATAAAGAGAGATAGATGACAGCCTCCCAAAGGAAAACTTTGTAACAAAACACTGATTTGAAGGCAATAGATTTAT
This sequence comes from Anas platyrhynchos, assembly GCF_047663525.1. NCBI lineage: Eukaryota > Metazoa > Chordata > Aves > Anseriformes > Anatidae > Anas > Anas platyrhynchos. The sequence continues at coordinate 8,194,415 of NC_092620.1, read as the reverse complement.
CTGGAAGGTGCTGATTTAAAGTAGGGAGTATGTTGAAATATAGGTCTTACAAGTACTGAAACATAACAGATTGAAACAATAGGAAGCTACAGAAGCTACAGTAACTGAAAATAATAGGCATTTTTAACTAACTAAAAATAGGCATTATTAAATGTCTATTAAAATAGGCAGTAACTAAAAAATAGGCATTTTTGTTTTTTGTTTTGTTTTTAATTTCTTCTTTTCTCCTTTACATTTGAATGGATTTTTTTTTATGCAAAAATGGAAAAAAAATATCTGTCGTCCCTCTTCCCCCCCCCTTTCTTCTTCTTTTTTTTTTTTTTTTTTAATGGGTAGACAGCTTGCTAGTGTCCAATATCTCTAGATTACTTCTAGGGATTCTTTAAAAAATGTTAGCTGTTTGAATCAAGAACCATCATCTTTTGACTATGGAAAGGTAGCTTTCCATGTAGCTGTCATACTTAAAGAATGGCACTTTAAAGCTCAGCCTATAATCACCAAACACAACCTATAAAATATGCAAATATGTAATTCACATGAGACTAGGTACCAAGGGAATTCCTATTACAAGCATGAACTGTATTGAGGGTGACAGTCTTTTTAGTGCCATTAAGGTAAATGAGGTGGTAATGGGAAGTGCAGATTATACGAACTTCAATAATTTATTTCATGCTTCCCATCAGGGTAGCTTTTATAAACAGCTAGTGTTCTTAATTGAAATGTAAATGAATGATAAATTATGAAAAATGTATTATGAAAAGGAAAACAGGGTAAAATAAAGGGAGTACAAACAAAATCCTTAAAGCAGAGGAAAAAGATGAGTTGGCATGCTAATTAGATAGCGCAAAATGATAGAAAAACAAGAAAGCATACAGAGGAATGTCTGTGTGAACACAATGAAACCCACATATCCACAGCATTTATGCAATCTTGCTAGTTGTTACTGAGCGTACATGAACAGCAGTGTATTCTTCAGTCTGTTTCTCTCCTTTTGAGCACCTAGTATCTCAGGTATACATTCCCTAATAGGAGGCTTGTATTTCATGACATTGCTATACAACAGGGGAGCAGGTACTACATCCTGGCCCTTGCAAAGGTCCCTGGGAAAGATTTTAAAGTATAGCCAGTGATTTTGTCTGCTTCAGAACTGCTTTGTCATCATGTTCATGCTGAGGCTACCAGGGGTCAGGATTCATAAAGTCATAGAATTACTGGAGTTGGAAGGGACCTTAAAGATCATCTAGTTCCAACCCCGCTGCCATGGGCAGGGATGCCATCCATTAGATCAAGTTGGCCAGGACCTCATCCAACCCAGTGTTGAACATCTCCAGGCACGGGGCATCCACAGCTTCCCTGGGAAACCTCTTCCAGTGCCTCACTACCCCCTGAGTAAATATTATCTTCCTAACCTCTGATCTCTAAATGTCTCCTCTTTTAGTTTAAAATCATTCCCCCTTGTCCTGTCCATGTCTTCCTGAGCAAAGGGTCACTCCATCTTTTTATAAGCCTTCTTTAAATATTAAAAAGCTTTCAGGGAAAATACGTCAGGTTAGTCACCAAAATTAGGCTTCTAATTAGCAAATATGAAAAATCTTAACATGTTCCACTGAATATGGCCCTAAATAGCACCAGTCATAGATTCATAGATCTTCTTTCTTTCCTTAGACATATGAAAACAAGAAAATTTACCAGGCTGAGAACATTTGATGGAAATATGGATCATGTTGACTTATACAGTTGCAGATTAGTTACACTAAGTTATAATTTATTGAACTATTTATACATTGCATCAACAGAGCTTGGAGAATATAATTAAATTGTTGGAAGGTTACTGATCCAGGCAAATACTGCATGCTAGAATGAAATACATACACCTATGCAATTTCTGGAAATGCTTGCACAGGCGAAAGTATCTCATATATTTGAAGTAGCAAGGGTCTTATTAAAGATTAAGAAAGTGTCAGGAATTTCAGAAAACGTTTATTTTTTTAAGTCTTTCTAAGAGATTGGCCTGTTGTACTTTCTACTCCTTCAATAAGAAATGTTTACTGAAATCAGTTTTGAAAATTAAAAAAGTTGAAAAGTCAGTAACTCTTAAAATAAATTAGAAATATGTTTGTTCAGAAGGTATATAATGAACAGAAAGTTTATTAACCCATTTTTTTTTAATTAATGTCATAAGACATATCCATGATAAAACTTTGAAAATGCTTTAAAATATCTGTTACTGAAGAGATGCCACTCCATCTTCACTACAAGGATAACTGGAAAATACTGAGCAACTTGCACTGTGCAGAAGTTGATTCTCTTACAAAACCTTACATGACTTCAACAGCAATGTGTGCAAACGAGATTTCTTTAGATGGAACAAAGCAGCAAGAAAAAGTGCCCTATTACTAGATGACATCTTTTCCTCCTTTAGAGACAAGCATCCTACTGACCTAATGACAGAGGAAATCACCAAGATGACTTCCAAGGAAATATTTTTTACTGAAAATATTCAGAATATTTTGTTAGAGCCATAGAAAACAAAAACAAACAAAAAAAAAATAGTGCAAAAAACACAGCATTAGCTCAAAAAAAAAAAAAAAAGAGACGAGAAACATGATATAGAGATTGAAACTGCTAAAGAAATAAATGAGAAACATTTCTCCATACAGTGCTGGGCCAATTATTCTCTATATCTGTCAGTCCAAGTCATTTCCATCACACTTTCAAAATGCAGGGAGGACAGACAGGTACATTCTAACAACACTAATTTTCCTGTCTCATGGGCCACAAAAAGTTATAATGGTAACTGTCTCTATCTCCATTTTATGTCCACAAGTACGGTCTAAAAAGTGCCTCTCCTCTACTTTAAGGAAGACAGATAGTCTGTCAGAGAGGCTGTAAGATGCCTCAGGAATCAGTGTCACCAGGCTGCTCATGACACCTGTAGTCATGGTCCTTGTAAACATCTGCCTTGAAATGCCTTCAAGGCTGTGACAGATGTCATTGTGCCTATGGGACAGAAGCAAATGGATGAAGAGCAGCTGTTGAGGGGAAAAATGGGAACCCAGAGGCAAAAGCAGACTGTCAGACAAAAGCACTTAGGGGATACTACAGCTGAGATACTAAACCTACCAGCCAGTGAGGTGTCCCTGTCCTACTCCTAGAAAACTTATAGCACTATTAAGCAAATATATAACAATATTAAGATGAAATAGGCCCTCTTCTCTTTTGGCTAAACACATAAAAGTGTTTTTGTGGCACTCCACCTTTTTCACTAGACAGAGAGCCTTTCCTCTTGGTCCTGCAAAATGGAATGCTGAACTGCTGAACTGAAGTTTAAGAAAAGAGTAACATAGCTGTTACTGGACTGAAAAGCATATGATTATGCATCTGCTTTACAACAATTTTCATCTACAACATTCTGGTCTTAAGTATTTTGATCAAGGAGAAATCCTGAATTTAGCATTCCAGGAGTGATTCAAAACTTCTGTTATTATTATCTGATCACTTGAAGTTCACTTCCTTCTTATGCATCATATATCCTCATACATCCTGGGACATCTTGAGGCCACTGCCTTGAGTTCTGTCACTTGTGACCCCAGAAAAGAGACCAAGAGAGCAATGAGGTCTTCCCTCAGCATCCTTTTCTCCAGTCTAAACAGCCCCAGTTCCCTCAGTTGCTTCTCATACATGTAAATCTGGTTTTCTAATCTCTTCATCAGCTCCACTGATCTCTGTACGTTCCTGAGCAGATGGACAATCACTTCCTTAGTTCTTCTGGCCATACTAGTTCTGATTTTAGTCAGGATGCCATTGGCCTTCTTGGACACCTGGGTACGCTGCTGGCTCATGTTCAGCTGCTGTCAACCAGCACCACCAGCACCACCTTCTGCTAGGCAGCTTCCTAGCCACTCTTCCCCGAGCCTATACTGCTGCCAGGGGTTGTTGTGATCCAAGTGCAATATTAAATATGAACTTGCTTGATTTGAAGAATTCAGCTTGGAACAGCATTTTTAAGGAGTCATAATTAAATACTAAGTAGCTGGATCTGGGTTGCAACTATCCAATTCAATAATTGACTTGATAGGACTTATTAATACAGACAACCTTGTAAAGACAAATAAACAATAACTCAAAAAAATAAAAAAAAAAAAAACAAAAAAAAAAAAACAGAAATTTGCTCAAACTGAAACAAATATAAAAAGACACAACTCAGATAACTGTGATGACTGATGATAGTACCACTTTTTTTTTTTTTTTTGATTTGTATCATATGCAGAGAAGTGACCTCCTTTCAAATAAGAAAATAAGATAAAATTCTTAAGATCTGTAGAAAAAAGATACTCTCCAAATAGAATAGACTTCAGCTCACCTGAAATTCAGAAAGATGGATATCTACTTGTAGCCTGGATTGCATGGTAAAGGGCTCTGTAGGCTTTTGGGGAACTAAAAAGGAACAGCTACAAGACACATTTAAAAGTTTTAGAAAAAAGTTAAAAACTCTGGTGGTGTGTATGGATTCTTAAGGCCACTGTGACAATTGGAAGAGAACATCAATAAATCAATAACTACCTCTTCCTACTCTACTGTTAAATGTACTCTCCTGCAATGTCTTTCCTCCTATTTAAAACACATCATTCAATATTATACAAAATGATACATGAGAAATGATTTGTTCTTTCTCCAGAGGCATCTTATGGTTTCAGTTTTTCCACTCACCACTTCTAAATCTTATATTGAACATAAAATCAACAATATATTAGACTACACCTCGGAGAAATTCTTATGTCCATTCTCGTGTCTTTAGAGTCACTTTGGACTATTTTTATCTGTGTAACATTGATGTTGATCTTTTTTGTTCCATTGGGGTTTTCTGCGCTTTTTACTTGCAACTCTCCAATTCATTTCAAGAATTCTTCACTTTCCTTTGAACACTGTCTTGTCTTCTACTTTAATAATGGTCTTCATCTTCCACCATGTGTTTATTTATCATTTCTATTTCACTGTGGGTACGCATCATAGTGGGTACGCATAGGAGCTTAATTTTCAGCAAACTACATCATTTGGATGTATCCCTGTTTCCAAGACAAATAGAACAACAATTCCCAGAATTCTCAGAATGTTTTCCCAAAATGGTTTATAATTTTCAATACTTTCACCTTAAGTTTTTAGTTTTAGACATCTGTAAATACAGTTAAAAGGGAAGGAATAACATCTGAAACAAGGAAATTCTTTGAATATGACCACCTGGTCATTTGCTTAATTGTGACATTCACTAATTGACTTGATTGGAGGATAAGGCAGAAAATATCAGGACCTCAGAAAATGATCACTTCAAATTCTGACATTAGATTTTTCACGTGAGTGTTCGCATCAAAATACAAATATTATTCTACATGTTTTGCTTATTTTTGAAAAATAAAAGTACCCAAGAACCTGAGGCCAGTTTTGAAAATCTGTTTCTAAACAACACATTTTTTAAATTTTCTTTATCTCAACTGGTTAATTTTTCAGATTTGTCAATGACCCTCCACTCCTAAATGGAGTGAAAGTTTTAGAGATGTCAGGAGGGAAACAAGATGTTTCTGTGGATGGATTATTCCATTTGATTCAGTGTTCTCCATTAGTCTTCAGTTGTCCCCTTTCTTTCTTCTTAGATCTCTATTTTATGAGGATGTATTTTTATATATTTGATGTCGATTACCCAGAAAAATTCAGAAATGTCTCAGTATGTAACTTACAAATGACTCATACAATCAGGTTATATCTTCAAATTTGTGCAAAGCTACTTACTTTCCAAAACTTTTATGGGGCTTACAGATAAATTGAATCCTGAGATAACTACCAATGAATTAAGTGCACTGAGCATGGCTTTTAAAGTTTAACTAATTAGTGTCTATAAAACATTTTGCAGTACTTAGAATAAAGGCTGATAAGTGCACAGAACAAAATGCAGTTATTATTAATTCTGTATTGTGATGTGTGGAGGAGTATCAGCAGAGTTGCTTAGTACAGGTACTATAAATTACAGAACCCTAAACTTCCAAAGCTGCCTTCCCCTGCTGTATCTATATTATCTTTGTTGCTGTTTTCCTGGGATGGATTTGCTTTTTGCAGGTTTGATGAAGAATGAAAATGTGGGACCACAAAATATGTATATACATATATATATATATATATATATATATATATATATATATAATATATATATATATATATATATATATATATATATATATATATATAAAATATATATATATATATATATATATATATATATATATATATATATATATATATATATATATATATTATTATTTTTAAAGCTGTGTGCTTTGACTCACAGGAGATTCTTCAGCCCCTGAAATGACAGTGTGCCATTCTGATGAAATAATGCTGTAGACACTTAATAACACGGAAGGAGTTGATACAACCTAAACATGCAAATATGGTAATTACCAACCTCAAACACAATTATCTCATGTGCTAGTAGCCGTAATGGGAACAATATTTCAGTACTGCTCTTTTTCCCAGAGTCATTTGCAAAGCACTCGCTCTGTCTATTTCTTTCCTTGTGGAAATTTGTCTCTCCCACAAAATTTCATTTTCCTTAGTGACACAGAAACCCTGGTTCAGTGACCTTGGCAGCTCCTTCACAGGGTATATAACTTATGCTGTCTTTCCATGTTTATGTGAACTGCATATTTCAGCTTCCATGAGCTGATCAGGGAAATGTGCTTTAGTCCAACACATGCATGGCTGAGGATGCAATTACTGTAACTGGCTTTCCTAGCTGTCCGCTGCAAGAGCAAGAGGTTGGGTTGTCTGCAGGTCTAAAAACTGTTCCAAACTCATAATGACACCAGAATGATTTATGCTAGTAGAGAGTTTGTGCCAGTTTGTATGCCCATATCAAATTTGCTTGTATAATAACAGTCCTCTGAGATTTTTTTTTCTTTAAAATAGGTACAGCTGTTTGGTACCTCTTTTTCTTCAGCTATGGTAATGCACTGGTTTACTAGTCAGAGGTACAGAGGTGAGGGACTGCTCTAATGTGCATAGGGTCATCTGCTGAGCAAAAATCATAGACTTTTTTTATAGACTTGAATCTTTCCTTCACTACAGATAGATGCAAAAGTTTACTTGCTTCTAATTTTATAGAACCTCCTATTAAATTAGATTGGGTGGTTCTTGTTACTCAGATTACCCTTGATACTGAACTATTATCACAAACATTGCTGTAAAAATATTTGAGTGTTACCCAGAAACAGAAGAGAACCATAAGTCTTACTGAAAGAGTTATGTTGTGAGATTTTGGCCATTTTCTGACGGACATATGTGGCTCTGGATATTTCAGGCAAGAGCTGCAGTCTTGCATGCTCACAGGCACCCAGCTTTTGCAGCTAACAGCAGTTTAAAGACAGATTTTTTTTATTTATTTCCCATACCTTAGATGCTCCAGCTCAGCTTTCCTTTGTGATCTTACAATAAGATATAGAAGCTAGAGTAAGCTTAAGAAAGGGGGTTTGAAAGTACTCTTTCCCGAGTATGCCAGAAAGAATCATACTTAGGTCTATAATTATTCCGTTGCTCCTATCTTATGCTTCATTTTATGCATGAATCTGACTGTCTGGTGAGTTTTGTGTTTTCTGCCAGGTGTCAAGATAGTATTAGCCTGGACACGGCACGAATAATGTTACATAGTGCAGTGAACCAATGGGGACAGCAATAGTTTATCCCTTGAAAGGTGAAGACCAGCTGAGAGAACAATGCATATTGTTGAAGAGTCGTTTGCAATTTCCTGCTTGTCAGATCTTTGCTTCCATTGTTGTAGATGGGCATGTATGGGACATCAGAAGTTATTTCTGTGTACAGAGGCTCTAACAAACTGTTGATGCCTCCTTACTTCCAGGCCAGGAGCATCAAACTTGCATTCACTAAAGCTTTGTCAAGCTCTTTACTCAGGACCCCCTCATCAGTGAACTAGCTCAAATATTTCCCTGTCTCCTTATTCCAGCTGATCTCAGGATAATTATCTTGCTGACTTTTTTTTTTGATCAAATATTTGTGTAGATTGAACTTTCACTCTGGGCATCACATACACATGATGTTCTGGATCAGTGCTGATTTCAAAAGTCCTCATTATGTACATTTAGATGCAATCAGAATCTTAACTCCATTTTTATTCCTTAATTCTTTTGTTCGTGGGACCAAAGATCTATGCAGTATACTGGTAAACAATTAAAACAGAAACAAGTACAGACCATTAATAATTATATAGACAGCAAAAATCATGGATTTAATTCCCATACAAGATTATCCCCTTCACAAGTACCTGTTGAAACTTTGATATTCAGCTTTCAAGTCCTTTCATGCAATCGTACTGTAAGAAACTTCATAATTTTCATAGTGTTTGCCTTATTACACTGTAGATATCTGTGGTTCCATTCAATGAACAGGATAAGTGCAAGAGTTGCATACATAAAGAGCTTTTCCATCATGAGAGCACAGTTTGACTCCATGTTTTTTGTTTGTTTGTTTTATTAATAATGCCTGCTTCATGGCACTTTAGAGTAGTCAGGGCCATAGTGAGGTTGGTTAAAAGCAATGCTTTCCCCTACACTGGTATGAGGGACAGGAAAGATAGCTGGAATGGCAAAAGAGCAATTTTAGCAAGTCCAGTGCACTCTGCTGCTTTGAAACCAGAGAAGAGGGAAAGACAAAAAGTCTGGAGTGCCTAAGCACTTCCATGTAGTGCAAAGGCAAGACCATCAAGGAGAAGGAGGGATTTCTCAGATTTGATCCAGGATAGCATTTTATCCAACACCAATAATAGTGAATGGGGAAAACGCATGCAAAGACATGCTGTGAAGGATCAGTCTTAGTTGTTGTCCAGGTTTTGTTATGAATTCTGACCAAAGCCCTGCAGAACACAGAATCACAGATCACAGAATGGTTGGGGTTAAAAGGAACCTCTAAAAGTCATCTGGTCCAACCCCTTGCTCAAGCAGGGATACGTACAACAGCGTGCCCTGGACAATGTCCATGTGGCTTTTGAAGACCTCCAGAGTGGGAGATTCCACAACCTCTCTGGGTGGCCTGTGTCAGTGCTCTGTCACCTGCACAATAAAGTGTTTCCTGATGTTCAGATGGAACCTCTTGTTTTCCAGCTTGTGCTCTTTGCCTCTTGTCCTGGCACTGGGCACCACTGAAAAGTGCTTGGCTCAGTCCTCTTTGCAAGCTCCCTGCAAGTATTTCTAAACATTGAGAAGATTTCTCCTGAGCCTCCTCTTCTTCAGGCAGAAGAGTCCCATCTCTCTCTGCCTCTCCTCCTAGAAGATCCCTTACTCTTGGTGGACCTTCACTGGACTCTTTCCAGTACATACACATCTTTTTTCTAGTGGCATGGCCAGAAATGAAACCTCAAAATCTTCCAGGAAAAACATTGCTGAAGCCCGGGATTGAACCAGGGACCTTTAGATCTTCAGTCTAACGCTCTCCCAGCTGAGCTACTTCAGCCCTGCTTGGGTGTGACCACTCCCCCAGTCAGTTCCCAGATGGAACATCAAGCCCTCTAAGACCTTTCCCATTCAGACTGTTTCTGTGGACAGTTCACTCTTGTCCTATTATGGGGCAAAATACTACAGGTGGGAGAACACTATGATCCACTGAAATCAGTGACACTCAGCCCACAAGGAGGGCATCTGCTACAAGTCTGCACACACCAGCCTGCAACTGATTCTTCAAAGGCGACTACCAACCCTGCCACGATTTCCCAGAGACATCAGAAAAAGTCTTAAAGTTAGTATGTTTTCATTGCCAATGGAAAATATATTAAAACTGGTAAGGTAGCATGGGGGCTACCTTACCAGTTTTGGGGGCTTTGGAAAGTTCAGTTTGAATTTATAGTGTTTTTGTTGTTGTTGTTGTTGTTTCTTTGTTTCTTTGTTTGTTTTCCCGTGTTTTAAAGTCTTCCTTTGTTTCCTTTTAGCTTCCTTTAGCAATATCTTTCTCCTACCCTGGTATAACAACTTTTCCTTGGACCTGACAGTCAGTAGTTTTAGTTTATTTTCCAAGTAGGACCTTATAAAGGTCCTCACAGCACATCACACAATATCTGTTTTCATGTTCCACTATATAACTTCAAGTCACCTACAGTGCAGTTCATCTGAATAAATTTTGACATTTCCATCTAGGACCTCCTTCCATTCTATGAAAAGATAAAAAGTGCTTGTAGGGTCTGAATTTAGACTTCTAAAATAGGTCATGGGAATTGTACTTATTCATTCACGGCTGTTCTCAGCTGACTACAAAGATGCCTACAGTGACTAGCACATCTGGAGACACCTACACTGAAGATATATATCTGAAGCTGGATGACACGAATCCCATCCCTGTTTCCTAATAAAGGCAAATTTTCAACAACAATGGAAACTCAGATTCTCACTTGTTTAGACCCTTGTTCAGTTACTTGAATCTTACAGAACGACTGTAAATATATCACTACTGACTTTTATACCATTTGGGACAAATTGAGTTATATAACACCCCACAATGAAAATGATTCTTTTCTGACTTGCTCAAGTAAAAGACTAAATTTCTCCCTTCATTAAAAAATCTGTATGACTGTTTATCACAACAGTTTTCTGATTCCATTTATTGCATCTGAGCAGCAGCAGACTGGGAGGCCCTGGTGTGGAATTCACAGGAATCTCAAGTGATGTTACTAGGGTAAAGGAAGAAGTAAAAGAAGAAAATGATAAATAATCTTGGAGAAGTTGGGATCCTAGCAGGACTTGGCCTACTTTCATTATTTAACAGTCAGGAGAAGATTTTCCTCCCTTATGTCTCTCTCTCTTTTAAATGAAAAAAATAAATACAAACAAACAAACAAAAATCAAGCTATTTCATTCAGGAACTATATCCTGTATAGAGAATGAGCTTGTTAGTTAAAATGAAAATTTCAAAAACTGATGATTTACTGTTTTTTTTTTTTTTTTTTTTTTTTTTTTTTTTTTTATCTATGTAATTCATGAAGAGTCTATGATATTTAGGGAAAAGGCTGGGCAATCGGGCTGGGTGACAGATCCTGCTCAGCTCTTCATGGAGTATTACTATTGTTTATCTTTCATTGAGAGGGCTATATTACTCTTGAATTCCCAGACTGCGTAGAGTAGTTCTTCAGAGACCTTACAAATACTGGGTTAACAATGAGGATGGAAATATCTAAAGTTCTTCAGTGCTTGAGTTTTCACTCCTCAGATTTCCTAGGAGATTATCTTAATGGCTTCTGTGATGCAGATATCTCTGTACTTAAAAGGAAAAGTGCTCTTCAAAACAATTTAGCCTGTAGATGACTGAGCAGTGACCATATTGCCAACAGGAATTAGCTTCTAACTAGAGTCATCCTCTGAAAGAGAATTTCTAGACTGCACTGGTACTCCCCTAAGTCATCTAAGTCTCCTGTGTATAATTTGTACCTCCTGTTGCAATTCTACCTTTGTGTCTTTTGCTTTCCATGGTCTGACTTATTCTTTTGCCCTTTCTCTCCATTAATAGAAGTATTAGTCATTTGAAGAACTGGGAAAAAAAATGAAAGGGCTCTTGAAGATATGTCATTACTGATTATACTTCCAAACTGACAAAAAGTGCTATTCCCAAATTTAGTACACTGCACTAGATTGCAAGACATCAACACACCATAAATTATTATATCTATGACATGCAATACAATATGTGCACCATTTTGCCAAACTTCTGTGACAAGTGCACAAAAATTATTGAAAAAATATAACACTATTAGGTACCAAATTCAATGTCAATTTATAGCCAACTCAGTTTCCGCAGGAATTAGAGTCAGTAGCATATTTCCTTCTTCTCCAGTCCTGAACACTGCATGCATAGTACGAAGTTAACTGCATTCATTCACTAGGTAAATAAGTGTGTGTATATATGTGTACATGTGTGTGTGTACCTGTGGTGAGAACAAAGAAAAATTATTTATTTTTTTCCCAGCATCACATGTTGGTGCGCAGGTTTCCCAGGGGACAACGCAGATAAAGAATAATTTGTGAAAAGGCTTGAAGTAGGGCATAGAAAAGGGGAGCTTGCTGCAATTAATGTTAGGAAGCCTCCTATAATACATTTAATAGGAGCTCAGCATCTTTGTAAACATATGAAAGACCAATCACATTTTTATCAGAGAAGGCTGATATTTTCTGTCTGCTTTTACTAAAATCTGAATAATTTGATAATAATATAACTTGCACAATAAGAGTGTGTCACCTTTGTAAATCGAGCATACATAAAGCAAACAGGAAATAATAAGAGACAGCAGCTAATTGGGCAGCTAATTAGGCTGGACAAGCTTCCCAGGTAACGTAAACTGGTCCTGGTTAGGAGGCTGGGCTAAAGCACAAGAGACTTTTCCTTTGATCCTCAAAGATAATACTATATTTTTAAAAGATCTCTTTAGGCTGCTATGTCCGTCCAGATGGTCCCAAATCTGGTATACAGATCTTTTAAAACCCCTACATAGTTACCTTTGAAAGACTTCTGGCATTTGAGATATCTCGGACATAGCCTAAAAGTCTGTCACTGCCAGGCAGTAGTCCAGGCACTGCAGAGGGACAGGTAGGGTCTATGTGCTGTGAGTACCAAGATATGTGAGTATCAAGCAACTTATCAGCAGGGACCGTAGTTAGCCCTCACAGGATACATCTGTTAGTTTAGGCACTGTATCTCATATATCTAAGGAAATACAAAGTAATCCCTCACCATTCTTACTAATTGACTTTATTAAATCTTACTTTATCAACAGAGTAACTTTTTGCTCTTGTTGAAGCCATACCGTCTGTCTCAGATCACCTCCCTGTACTGCATGTGCCTTTACATTGCTTCCAGGAGGATCTTCCCATGCACAGAGGTGAGGCTCACCGGTCTGTAGTTTCCTGGGTCCTCCTTTATAACTTTTCAAATATAGGAGTGAGATCTCTCTCTCTCTTTTTTTTTTTTTTTTTTTTTTTTTTTTTTTTTTTTTTTTTTTCCCAGTCACCTAACTTCCAGGACTCTTTCAATATGATGGAGAGAGGCTTGACAACTACATCAGTCACTTCGCTCAGGACCCTCGGATGCATGGCATCAGGTCCCATAGACCTGTACTTGTTCAGTTTCATCAGGTGGTCTTGAACATGTTCTTTGTTTACAGTGGGAAGGACAAATAGCAGTCACATAAGTAAAGTTGGTTTCCTGAACTCTGTATAAGTAATTAATAGCAATCCTTTGCTTGATAAAGTTACCATGGTAAATGCACCGAGGTCTGTGAGAAGCTCAGGAACCCTTGTTGTTGGCCACTTTTGAGGAAAAACAGAACAAAACAAAATAAAAACCACCACCACCACCACCAAACAAACAAACAACAATTCATCTAGAAAATGTACATATAGACAGATCTGTTGTTTGAGCAGACTAATACTGATTTTTATGTATGTGCTCTTGCACGTTTCTACATTGAAATATGTGTCTGATTAGGCATCATTTTCTTCTAAGTAAGCTCTGATTTTCAAGTGGGTCTTGGGGGGGGGGGGGGGAAGAGGTGATTAATCTCCATGTTCACTCAAGGTCACATGGTGACTTTGGACAGGTAAGTCTAACACCTGTTTTCCAGGCACAAGTCTTTTTGCACAACACATTTTTTCTAAATTCTGTAAATCTGGTTAATACAAAAATAATATTACAAAAGGAATATCATTTCCCCCAAAATGTGTAACTTAAATGCAACATAACAACATTAATGGATTTCTTGTTAAATACTGGTACAGTGGTACTGCGCTTTGTTCTACAAAATGCTGGTGTGTTGGGTAATCTGACCTGGATCTTTACAGATGAGCATATCCAAAAGATGCAGATGTTAGACCCAAGATGAATAGATTGCAAGGAAAGAAAAATAAATGAATTAGTGAGAGAAAAGCAGTATAATTTCCTTCCTCCAGAGAGCACATTTTGAGTGCAGATTTTGTTTTAATAAACTTGTCGCATACAAGATTTCCCAGTACCCCTCTCAATCCAACTTCAAACACAGAACAGACTCAGAATATAAACTATAGTTTACCAAATGTAACTTGGAGATTCAGCTCAGACTCAAGACTACTGATTAGAGTACTCATTTGCAAAAGATGATGGGTCTGTGTCTGAAATTTTGAGACAGAATACTTATCTGCCTCTTGTGCCCTAGACTCAGGTTTATTTTTGTCTCTTCTTGTGCTCTCTTCCTGTGCTAGCTGAATCAACTTGCTGTAAACCACATGAGACCTAGATGAATCTTCAGAGCTAGGTTTTGTAACAAAAATAAATAAATAAAATGAGGAAGACAGTTTCTGGTAATGAAACATTGCTGCTGGAAGGTTGTAAATAACATTGGCCTACCTTCTGAATCTGATAAAGAGAGTTCCCTTAAATACAGAGCTATTTTCCCTCTGCTTGGGACTGCCCTATATACAGTATGGATTAGCCTGTCCCCTACCTTATCTATGCTTCTGTACTCATAAAATATGGTTGAGATTATTTAAATGGCAAGAGGATATCCTCCTGTTAGCAACGCATCACAGATGTACTGTGTGAAACCAAAATCAGATCTAAGCCACATGAATTTAGAAAGTCAGCCTTTGCCATTATAAGCAGCCTATGTGCCTTTTCTACTTTTCTAATTTTTATTTTATTTTATTTTATTTTATTTTATTTTATTTTATTTTATTTTATTTTATTTTATTATTATTTTTTTTTATTTTTTTTTTGTTTTATTTTTACACTGCAATTAGTGTAAGCTCCCCCTGATGTTTTTAGCCTTGTCCTTTATGTAATATCTTCCATAACAAATAACCATCAAGGTATTGTCTGTATCCCTGACAGAACAATAATTTAAAATAAGAGCATAAAATAAATATCTGTCTGTTTGTTGTTGCTGTTATTGTTTGTTTCTTTTTTTGTTTTCATGGAGTGTTTTTTACCATATCACTCAAAACATGCTATTAGAGAGAAGAAAAAGTGGTAATGGAGGGAAAAGCAAAAGTAATCTATAGATAAGTACAAGCGTCTCAACGTGAAAGAAAACAAACAGCAAAAAACACCATGAGCAAATCCAGAAAAGTAATGACTTGTTTTAAATGGGGGATTTTGACCTAGATATGTTTCATGAAGCAAAATATGTTCACTCAATATTCTGATCTCTGAAGACTAATATAAAGGATTCATTAAGATACCCACAGAGACCTTTATATAGGAATAGGGAATGGTGCTGACTGTACTGCTGTATTGTAATCCTATCTGCTCTCATGATCATCCCTACTTTAGTGGGTCTCACAAGCATGTGGCATCAGAGAAAAAAAAAATGATGTTTTAATTTCAACCACTGAGTATTGCATCTTGATATTTCAACTTACATAATCTCCTGTAAAATATTGCATGTTCTCTGGGGGAAACGTAGGTGATTGCAGGTTGTGAGAATGACGAACTCCTGACAATTTAGGTTGGAAGATGCCAAATAATCATAGAATCATAGAATGGCTCGGGTTGTAAGGGACCTTTAAGATCATCTAGTTCCAAACCCCCTGCCATAGGCAGGGATGCCACCCACTAGATCAGGTTGGCCAGGGCCTCATTCAACCTGGTCTTGAACACCTCCAGGGATGGGGCATCCACAGCCTCTCTTGGGAACCTGCAACAGTGCCTCACCACCCTCTGAGTGAAGAGTTTCCTCCTGACCTCTAATCTAAATCTCTCCTCTTTTAGTTTCAAACCATTCCCCCTTTTCCTGTCATTATCTGATTGAGCAAAGAATTGTTCTCCATCTTTTTTAATAATTTGTGTTATTAAAAGTGTTTCATACATGTTTAATATGTGTTGTCATGTTTGGTGGTGCCATTCCTCCAGTTACAATAAAAACAAATAAAATTTAGAGACCTCCTAGAGTCAGTCACATTCCTATCAGATTCAGTGTTAGAACTGATATTACTGCACGTATTCATAAGGGTTATCTTACAGTTGCAGTGTACTCAGTTGGCTTCATCAGGCAGTGAGACACATTGGTTTCATGGCTAGCTGTGTTCTTCCACCAGATATCCTGATGGAGGAAGTCTTACTTATGGCCAGGGAACAGTGTTGTTTCTATCAGAAGAAATTCATCATTGAGATATGGAAATTTGGTCCAAGTTGATCTCTGTTACCTGCACCAGTAGAGCAGGTAGACGGAGAATTGATCAGTGATAAAATAACTGCTGCTTTTCCTACCTCAAAACATGAATTTGCTTCAGGTTTGTTTTTCTAGCTCTAATTTACTCTACAGAAATTCAACCTTCTGTATAAGTAACACTTGAGCCAGATAGAACTGAGATGAAGGAGGATTTCAGCATTACTGAGACCTCTGGACAGAAATGGACATCATTCCTTAATACTTCCACATCCTCTGGGTCATTTTATTTCCAATACCCTTTGAGTGTTGACTTCCACACACAATGGATAATGGCAGAAGCGGTGGGGAAAATAGGCTACAACTGCACCCTATCTCCCTTACTTTGGATACTAGTTTTACCAATCTGTTAATTTGTTTTCTTCAAACTCTAAGATCTCGGTTGTTCAACTCACTCCTTTATGAAGCTGGTTTTTAAAATGGCAGTAGAATCACAGCAAAAAACAGGCAAACAATCAAGCAAACTGAAAAATACGGCAATAAATCCCATTCTCTTGCTCTGTCAGTCTCGCTAATTGCCACTTTATTTAATACCTTCCTCTTCTGCTAAAGGTTATTAAGAAGGATGTTGAAGCCAGACACTCTTTCAAGCTGGTATTTTATTAGACAGAGATTACACTGTGAGATTTCCATCTAGGCTCTCACACTAGGGACTCTCTCTGCTCACTGGTCCATAATGACTGACCTACATATCTCTGCCGACCAGGGTTTTGCTGGATGACTGCATTACCCAGCAGAATTTGACTGCCCTTACTGTATTCATTTGTCACAGCAATTAAACCCATGTGTTGATTTATTGAGTGCAGGCCTGGTGTGAGATGTAGGAATGCACATGACTCATTCCTTTCTTTCTGGCATAACACTACTTCTGTGCAAATTGTGTTTGGCCATCTTTGTGCTGCTTTTATCTTGCTTAGAATTACTTTTGGCTTCTAGGGACAAATAATGACCATAGTCATTCATTTTGTAATATCTCTTTATTTCGCTCTTTCTCCTTGCTTTTAATTACCTTCAGGTTGTTCATTGATGTCATGTCCTCTCTTCACAGACTGATCTGAAATGAAATCCGCATTCTCACAACCATTCACTTACGAAAGTCTGAGCAAGTCTTAGAGATGCATTGTATCCTTGGCTGGAGATCTGAGTTGGAAGTAAGTATACAAAACCCCAAAGATAATCTAGTGTTAATGCTTCTTCAATTAGTTTCTTCAATAAATGGATGACAGCTGTGTCCTTTGAAAATTAAGAATTGTAAAGAATTTAATCACAAAAGCTATGGGGTATGCCCCTGGATATAGATGGGTAATTGCCGAATCTAGGATGGCTCCATAAGGAGACAGGGCCAAATTTTATTAGCTATTTATGTTGCAAATCATGCAATCTGTAAACATGTTATGAAATATAGTTAGAAAATTTTGGAGAGCAGAACTGTACTGAAACCTTCACCAAAATATTCACCCTTCCTTGCAGCACTTAAGACAAGACATGGGATTGGTCTGGTATCCTAAACCAGCTCATATCCAAGTCACTAAAGGGAATTCAAACCCTTTCAATTTCCTTTCTCAGAACTTGGTTGTAAAAAAACATATAAAATGTCTGAGTTTGGTGGTTCTTTTCACTTTGCTTCAGCCTCCTTCATGGTGCCCAGGCTGTTCAGGCAATACAGTATTTGACATTAAAGTGTGACAGGTAGCAGAAATTTTGCTTTGGACAAGGCTGGACAGGGCTGTGCTGAGCTCATATACTCTGGTTCCTTGGTAGAGACCAACAGCGTTTCCTGTTGCAGGGACCACTTTTCTTAAAGCTCAGCTCTGGAGGAGGTGGAAAGGAATCCTGCTTCTTGCACTGATCTCTTCTCTCTAGCAGTCGATAGAACATGTTGGAACAGCACACAACTGCTCCAGGGGAGGTTCAGGCTGGATATTAGGAAAAATTATTGAGGATGGTCAAACACTGGAACAGGCTTCCTAGTGAGGTGGTTGATGGTCAGTGGTCAAGATGCATTTGGATAATACCTTCAATAATATGTTTTAATTTGGTTTGTCCTGAAGAGGTCAGGCAGTTGCACTTGATCATACTAAGTCCCTTTCAATTAAAACATCTTTTCTTTTCTTTTTTCTTTCTTTTTTTCTTTTTTCTTTTCTTTTCTTTTCTTTTCTTTTCTTTTCTTTTCTTTTCTTTTCTTTTCTTTTCTTTTCTTTTCTTTTCTTTTCTTTTCTTTTCTTTTCTTTTCTTTTCTTTTCTTTTCTTTTCTTTTCTTTTCTTTTCTTTTCCTTTTTCCCTTCCCTTCCCTTCCCTTCCCTTCCCTTCCCTTCCCTTCCCTTCCCTTCCCTTCCCTTCCCTTCCCTTCCCTTCCCTTCCCTTCCCTTCCCTTCCCTTCCCTTCCCTTCCCTTCCCTTCCCTTCCCTTCCCTTTCCTCTTTCCCATTTTTTTCCCTTTTCTTTTCCCTTTCCTTTCCTCCCCTTGCCTCCCCTCTCTTCTCCTCTCCTGCCCTCCCCTCCTCTCAGCTCCTTGTCTCAACTCACCTTGCCTTTGCCTTGCCTTGCTTTCCTTTAAGACTTGCAGAAGCTACTTACCCACGACCTAAAGCCTGCATTCACAAGTCCTGTGAAAGGAGGTTTAGACTTTTGTTTTTATGCCAGCAAATTAATTGTTCAACTTTCACCTCTATTTGTCACTGATCTGAACTTTAAAATGGGGAAATAACACATTTGTGTTATGGTGCTCTTAATTCATTAATCTTTGCTATACAGTTACTGATCTGTAGGAAGGAATGAGCTTCAGTATGTTTAAGATATAAACTAGGATTAAGTAATATATTTTTCCTGTTATTCCTCATGTTACACGCTTACTATTTAGGGATGGCCACAACAGTACAGGATTAACAAAAATCTTATTAGCATGGAAAACTCTTGTTTTTATACACCGTAGTAAGGTTTAAAGTCATCACAGAGAGAGTAATTTACAGAAGAAACTGATGCAAATATTGACAAGTCTTACATCGATGGAGAGGGAGAATGTGAATTTATTGTTTAAAAACACTTAGATCTTCTGGAGTTGAAAGAAAAGTTACATTTAGAATTGAATATATATATAAACTGGTTCACATCATCCACTATAAAATAACAGATTCCCACTGTCACTTCTTCCTGGAGACAGAAGCAGACAAGCAGTATGAAAGGGATAGCAAGTAGGGGTTTCCTTGGCAACATATGTTCAAAAGGGTTCAGGACTACCATCTCCTTCCTAAGACTCAAAGTTTTTGTTTCTTTTGCTTGTTTGTTTCTTTATTCATTCCCCTCCCCCTTCTCATGTGGAGGGAGACAAGGAATGTGAATCAAGCCACTGAACCTGATCACTCCCAGCTGCAAAAATCAGGTGTGAACATCAGATGCATGATTTTGACTGTCTTTTGTCAGGGCTCTGAGTTTCTGCTTCTTATGATGGACTCATAAGAAATCAATCTTCTAGACTGGACTTGTGAAAAGCATTTGACACCATCCCCCATGATAACCTTTTCTCTAAATTGTAGAGACATGGATTTGATGGATGGACCACTCGATGGGTAAGGAATTAGCTGGATGGTAACACTCAAAGAATTGCTGTCAATGACTCAATGCCCAAGTGGAAATTAGTAACAAGTGTTGTTCCTCGGGGGTCAGTATAGGGATCAGCACTGTTTAACATCTTGGTTGGGGACATGAACAATGGGATCGAGTGAACCCTCAGCAAGATTTCCAAAGACACCAATCTGTGTGGAGTGGTCAACATGCCATCCAGAGAAATCTTGACAGGCTTGAGAAGTGGCCCTGTGCAGACCTCATGAGGTTCAAGAAGGCCAAGTGCAAAGTCCTGAACCTGGGATCAAAGTCCTGAACCATGCAATCCCAAGCAATCCCAAGCAAAAATACAGGCTGTGTGGTGATTGAAAGTGGCTTTGATGAGAAGGACTTGGGGATGCTGGTTGATGAGAAGGTCAACATGAGCTGGCAATGTGTGCTTACAGCCCAGAAAAACAACCATATCCTGTGCTGCATCAGAAGTAGTGTGGCCAGCAGGTCAAGGGAGGTGATTGTCCCTCTCTGCTGTGCTCTTGTGAGACCTGGAGTACTGTGTTCATCTCTGGGGCCCCCAGAACAAGAAGGGCATGGATGTATATTCCAGAGAAGGGCCATGAAGAAGATCAAAGGACTGGAGCATCTCTCCTAGGAAAACAGGCTGAGGGAGTTGGGATTGTTCGGACCAGAGAAGAGAAGGCTCCAGAAAGACCTTATAGCAGCCTTCCAATACCTACAGGGGACTACACGAATGCTGGGGAGGGATTCTTTGTCAGGGGGTGTGGTGATAGGACAAGGAGTAATGGTTTAAAACTAAAAAAGAACTGATTTATTTATACATACCTATAAGGAAGAAATTATATCCTCAGAGTGTGGTGAGGCACAGGAACAGGCTGCACAGAGGAGTTATGGATGCCCCATCTCTGGTAGCAATCAAGGCCAGGCTGGATGGGGCTTTGGGCAACCTGGTCTAGTGGGAGGTGTCCCTGCCCATGGCAGTGGAGTTGGAATTAGATGATCTTTAAGATCCCTTCCAATCCAAACCATTCTATGATTCTATGACTTCAGCACCTCTAGAAAGAGAAGGAAACTTTCCTTGATGTGTGCAGAATCAGAGAAAATGGTTAGTCCTATTGGGATTCACTTACCCACAGACATTTGCACTTTCTTATATTTCCCCTGAGGGTAAGCCAAGAAATTGGTACAAAAACTAGAACAAACAAGCAACTTACAGGATTAAAAGATTTTAAAACATAGGTTCATTTCACATAATTACAGACTTCTAAATGTGAAGCAGCCATCAGAGATGAATCATTTTAAATTCCCATTTCGCAGAGAAACAACCAGTATAATTCAGCTCTCTGGTGAACATTTTTGTCTTCTGCAGACACAATCTAGTGGTGATAGTTCAGTGCTAGAATGTCTATGTTTTCGTATTATGTACCTAGCTGCATCTAAGGTTACACAAGACAATGCCAGTTCTTAGAAACTATGTATTTCTAAGAATAGAACTTAAAGAGCACAAGAGTGAGAGTTTACAAAAGTTTATAATCAGTCCTGCAGCTACAGGATTTTGCTCTATTAATTCCCTTGATTTTTGAAATCAATCACATATTTTTTGGTGTTTTCAAGCTTATTTAACTCTGTCCAGTTCCCCAGAACTACTCTAGTTTTACCACAGTGAGTTATGGTGACAGGACCAATTAGATCTACAGACATGCAGGATGAAATTTTGGCCCCATTTGGGTCAATGGGAAGTCATCAGTCCATTCAAGTAGAGCAGTCGTTCATAGTTTTAGTAGGCATGTCTTTAATAAGGAATCCACTCAAAATATCTGCACTGGAGTTAGCCTGATTTGAGTAAGGAAGGCCACACTGACGTTCTTGTAGCCTTGGTAGTGCTCCATTTACTCATGTGTATTCTTAACTCTGCATCAGTTTTCAATACATGCCATTTTGTGAAAACTGTTAAGAGAAATGTATCCTGTCTAGTCATCTGGAAGAAATTATGAGGAGGCAATTGAGGACTGATGTCTCTTTCCGGTATTTACTCTACAGAATATGCATGATAGGAGTTGTTAAATTGTGTTACCTAGCTTTCTGTCCCTTTGAACTAATTCAACAAACTTAATAGCATGACTATTCTTGTGTGAAGGAACATTGTGTGTGGACGCAAAGTGACAGTTAGAGGCAACAGCCAAGTAATAACCAGAATTGCTTCTACACTGGAGACAACCTCTTCTCGATCAGAGATAAGTTTGGGATAACGGTCTTTCATTAAAAAAAAATAAAAAAAAAAGCTCAGAGAAGGTAACAGGCTGAATTAAGTTCAATAACGGAGTCATGGAGTGGAGTTCTGTGACCTTTAGTATGCAGAAAGTGTCAAGCAGATAGATCAGAGAGTTATAGAAAAGCCTGTGAAATACGGAGGAGAAATAAGAACTTTCAGTGAGGAGCAGATCAGGACATAGAGTGAGAGGCCCTGTTTGTTTTCTTCAAGCTTTGATTTCTTTGAATTTAATATCTGGGGTATCATATAAGGCAATATGAAGCTTACACCCTCCTTTTGCTTATTTGGAATAAGCTTACTTGGTCTTTGGAAGTAATTAGGGTATTTTGATGTTATTTTTTTTTCTCAACAGCTATTCCACACATTCATTTGTTTTCATAATAATTCATTTGAACAAGCTCCAAAAATATGTTTTAATACATTTGCAAATCTCAATAGAATAGGGCAAATTGTGTTTTAACACCAGAGGACAAATCAGTGACTCTTCTGGATGCACTGGAATCATGCAAATAATAACCCACTGGGAACCTTGCAAAGTCTCAACTTCTTATTTGTTTAACCATAATTGCATATTTATAAATTACAGCAGACTTTTCTAATTAATTTTGTATCACATGAATAACATTGCTTTGTAACAACCTGCTATATTACTAAAATCATTGCCAAGAAAACATAGCAGTCTGGAGTCACATTTAGTTTGAAGGCAAATTACAGGCAGCCAGTGCAGAGACTAGCTTTTTGTTTCACTCATGAGAGGTAATTACCAACTCCAAAATACAAAGATAAAAGCCTTTCAATAAACTGACACCTTCTGCACATTAAGTCCCCTGAATGCTTTTAATTCTGTCAAACATAAAGGAAATGTACAAATAAAAACACGATTTTGAATCAAGCCAACCAAAGTGATAGTATTTGGCAAAAAGGTGGTTATGGTGGATTTCATTCTGTGCCTAAGCTGTCAAAATATGGAAAACTGAAAGGCCCCATCCTAAAACATGTAAAATTACCATTGGTCACACTAGATGCTTAGATCTTTCTGCAATTAAACCTGTGGTCTGTGTAGGCAGGTGATCATTTGGTTATCAGCTGGCAGATATGTCACAGGATTTATGGGAAATCCATAAACCCCAGCAGCTGGAAGTTGGAAAGTATGTCTCAAAGTGCATTAAAAGTTTGTGTCTAGGTAAATGAATCCTTCCCTTGATCTCTACAAGTCCATAGTACATGGTCTTCATTCTAACTGATCTCAGGAAGCTTACAAATCCCATCTGTTGTTACATGCAAAATCTTGTTATGGGCAAAGAGGAGCACATCTGATTGGAAGAATTGAGAATTTCTCATTAGGCTAATTAATGTATTCTTTTTCAAAGAAAAAACACTACAATTCTTTTCTTTAGTCCAGACATACCATTATACTATTATTGTTAATAATGCACTTACAACCAATCTGGACAAACTCTAGTATTTGCCCACTTTTTTGTTGTTGCACTCAAAATTTCAGGGTCTCTGTCTCTCTGATTGCAAAGGTTAATATTATCTGTTTTTCCTAAGAAGGGGGAAGAAATTATGATAAGTTACCAATGACCCAAGTTCTTAACCTATCTTCGCATTATGCTTATGCTGAGAAATTGCTTACTCTACGGTTTGGTGAGTTTCTTGGGCATATTTTGAGGTTTCCTTAACACAGGAAGGGTTTTTAAATTTGTTATCAGCTGAAGTTTGAAGCTACACCATCACCTATTACAGATTGTGTTAACACAATGAGGTGATGTTTTTTTACAAATGACTACTCAGATTTGTTAGACTTTTCCATATATGACAATAACAGAGCTAAGCTAAAACAACTTAGAACAATTTAGGCAATAGTCATCTGACAGCTATACAACTGTTATTGCAGGTGAAACATGCTAAAATCTGCTTAGGCCGAGAGTAGCCTGGACAAATCCTGACGCCTGCTTTTGTGAGTTAGTACAAAACTCGATATGTTACTGAGAAGAGCAAAAATCTTATTTTCTGCATTAAAATGGACATCTTAAAGTTGATATGTCATGGTTCCTCCTGGGAAATGTCCCTTAAAGGAAGGTTCTTCAGTTATTTTTCATGATATCTTCATCTAGGTGGCATAGCTAGAGCTGTCATCTGGCAACTGAGCATTCTCTTTAGGGGTATCTAACCCAAGGATTCATTAAAGGTATCCTCTTCTGGAAATGCCAATGAGTGCTCATCCAAAGATCTCTAAGAACCATGGAATATACAGAATAGCCATTTTGTCCTTGTTAATATTTACAGTGAAGAGGTAGTCAGGGACTCTTTCCTTGGTTTTGTCCCACAGCTAAATGTATGTCTTGGGCATGTGACCTCTCTGTACTTTGCACTCTTGAAATCATAGAAATCATAGAATCTCCTGATTTGGAAGGGACCCACAAGGATTATTGAGTCCAACTCCTGGCTCAACACAACACAACCCAAAAATCAGACCATGTTTCTGAGAGCGTTGTGTAAACACTTCTTGAACTCTGATAGGCTTGGTGCTGTGACCACTGCCCTGGGGAGCCAGTTCCAGTGCCTGACCACCCTCTGGGTGCAGAACCTTTCTCTAACACCCAGCCTGACCCTCCCCTGTCCCAGATCCATGCCGTTCCCTTGGGTCCTGTCGCTGGCCCCAGAGAGCAGAGCTCAGCGCCTGCCCCTCCGCTCCCCTCGTGAGGGAGCTGCGGGCCGCCATGAGGCCTCCCCTCAGCCTGCTGGGCTGAACAAACCAAGGGACCTCAGCTGCTCCTCATATATCTTGTCTTCCAAAACCTTCACCATCTTAGTAGCCCTCCTTTGGACACTCTATAATAGTTTTATGTCCTTTTTATACTGGTGTGCCCCAAACTGCACACAGTACTCAAGGTAAGGCCACACCAGTGCAGAGCAGAGCGAGACAGTCACTTCCCTCAACCAACTAGCAGTGCTGTGCTTGATGCACCCCAGGATATGGTTGGCCCTCCTGGTTGCCAGAGCATACTGTTGACTCATATTGAACTTGCTGTTGACCAAAACCCCCAGGTCATTTTGTGGGGCTGCTCTCCAGCCTCTCATCCCCCAGTCTGTACATACAACCAGGCTTGGCAATTCCCAGGTGCAGAATGTGGCAGTTGCTCATGTTAAACTTCATATGTCTGGTGGTTGCCCAGCTCTCTAATTTGTCAAGGTCTCTCTGAAAGGCCTCTCTACCCTCAAGGGAGTCAACAGGTCCTCCCAGTTAAGCATCATCCACAAACTTACTCATTATACATTCAAATCCCACCTCCAAGTCATTTATGAAAACATTAAAGAGAACTGGCCCTAAACTGGAGCCCTATGGAACCCCACTAGTGAGTGGAAAAGTATCAATACAAAAATTAAAATGAGGCCTGTTCTTTGTTCCTCAGACAATGCAGCACTAGTGCTGTCTGGACATTAAGAAAATGACTGAAAACATTGGCCTGATTGCTCTAGCTGACAAGTTTTCTCCACTGAAATCTGTAATTCTTTTGCTCAAGTGTAAAATAAAATAAACTAATAAATAAATATATTAATTAATTAATTGATAACTGGTAAGGTTTTCATCTCTCCAAGATCTGTAGAATAAAATCTCATAGGGTAAAGGAACATGACACACCTTAATGGCTGATTCCTCAACTTCAATATGGACATTTAAATTGTTTTAAAAACTTCTGTCTCTAGTAGTAGCACAAAGCTGTGCACACATGAAATAGAGGCAAACAAATACAGTGTTCTCCCTGGAGAAAAGAGGAGAGAGAATGAATTACACATGACCAATGTTAGTCACATTATTTGAGGTACTTCTGGCAGACATCCAAATATTATAGTGATGGTGGTGGAATAATAACCTATAAAGAGCACAATAATGCAGATTATTAAAACTAATACCTCCCTTGTACATCTCACTTCCTTGATCATTAGTAGATCAGTATGAAGGCTATTTGCACTGCAAATCATAATTGCAAAGAGGGCTTTGGAGCTATTGTAGCTAACTTTACTAAGAATTTAGAATTAAAATATTACTAATGCCATTTTATTATTTTATTTATTTATTTTTAATCTAGAAAAGATTCTCCCTTGGATTCTGATTGTATAAAATCTGATTCACAGTTAGTGTTAATCAACATAGTTTCATTGATGTGCACTGATTACCCCTCAGGAGACACATGATGTTGGTGTAAACTGAATAATCCTAATAAATTTGATGGAGTTGTGATGATTTAAACCAGTTGAGAATATGGCCCATATTTTTCTATTCATATCCTTTTGCTAACAAGCATCATGAGGAGTGCCTGCCAATTAAATGTGATTCTACAGAGCCATGTGAGTGAAACCATATGGAAAAAAAAAAAAGGAGAAAAAAAAAAGTGGAAAAGGCATACCTTATACTGCTTGGATTTGGAGCTTTTTTTCTGTTACTTATGGCAATTTTTTGGTATTCAAAATTATCATTCTCAGTTTTAATATGTTTGCTTACATAAAATGCAGATTGTAATTAAATGTCAGGCTGCTTAATTGTGCCTTCATTTGTATAAATTAGAATGTTGCTATAAAAAAGAAAAGAAATAAAACACCTTTCATTTCCCCCACAAGATTATATTTGAATTAATAGTTAAACAACAAGAGAGAAAATATTTTTGGGGGGAATCAGTGTTAATTAGTATTTCACAGTCTGAAAAGATCTGTTGCCACAGAGTGTGTATCACTTGCTTCACAAAGACAAAATGCTTCAATAAAATGTTTTTCTACCCAGAGACTGAAGAATAAACACTGGCTAGGCAAACCAGAATTCAAAGGCTTTGCTTCATCTTGTTTCTTAATTGTTTGAATCCAGCACTAAGAAGGAAAATGGATTTTTAAGGAAGGACTTGAGTAGTATTAAGGCACCTGAAACCAAAATGACTAATCCAGTGAATTGTTCTATTTGGGTTTAAGGCACCCAAACTGATGGAATTAAGTTCATGCTAAGCCTTATCAGGTTTCAGAAACCAGGCAGTTTATGTTCCGGTGAGTGCTTTGGCAGTGTTCAGAGCCCTGGCAATATATTGTAGATTGGATTGCCGTTGTGTATAACAGCCTGGTGATCAAATCACCTTTCCAGAAGCAGGCGGCCTGCCTGTGGTCATTGCTCTCCTCAAAGAAGTGCAAAACTCATGTCAAATTCTTTGCTAAGGTAGAGGTTTTCAGGGATGGAATGGCTGCTCTGTATTTCCTCCCCTGAAATCTTTCTAGTGGAAAATGGTGACTTACAGTTCATGGGTAAGGAACAAAAAAAAGAAAAAATAGGACAATAAATGTAGAGCTTTGTACATCGGGGACTGGATTGGTTCTGGTTGATGCTTTTATTTATTTATTTATTTATTCATTCATTCATTCATTCATTTATTTATTTATTATTTTAATGAGAAAATAGTTGTTTAGTGTACATGAGCAGCCTTGGCAGCAGGTATCAGACTTTAGGTCTCTTGAATGGTTTTGTGTACAGATGCAGATCTGCTAAGGGACGGGTGGGAATAACGTCTCCAACCTGTTAGGGTTTTCATCCCCAATAGGGTATATAGCTACTTTCTTGATGGAGAAAAAGCAAAATATTTCTTTCACTTGCTGGGCAGGGTATAAATATTTAATCATTATTCACTGAGCTGTAGCTGAGATCTCTTAATTATTTGTTACTCTCACTGTGACAATTCTGGATGTTTTGGCTATCCACATAAATCACAAATCACTTACTAAGTCAATCTCCATGTTATCTGAGAACCAGCAAAAGAAAAGTTTTGAGGTCTTCAGCAGATTTTTCTCTCCTTGCACTGAGGTTCTGAAATGAAACTAGTGCTTATATTAGCCACAAAAGAAGTAGTTACTGACAGGTGAGGCTGTTTATAAACAAAGCATCAAGCTAGCAGGAAAGAAGGGCCTCACAGCAGTAAAGAATGCCTGGATCCTTGTCCCCACAAAAAACAGCAAACCTTGCTGTGCTTGTGGGATTGTCCTATGAATAAGATGTTGCCAGGACAGAGATTTTGCTGCTAACAAAGGAGCACATGCAGAGGAGTGCAGGCACTCCTAGGTCTGGTTTCTGTGGGGTTGCCTTGCCTTAGCTCATTATACTGAAAACTAATGGGCACACTTCACAGCAAACAAGCACCATGGAAAGAGATAGTTATTTATTTTAGATGCAAAGGAAACAAGGACTGCATCTTTGAATATGCCTTTTGTATTAACACTGACTTGATTTATCTGTAACAGGGTAGGACTTATTCTGCACTGTACAAAACTAGCATTTCTCCAAGGTTACATACACATCAGTTTCAGTAAAGTATATGTGGCTAGGACTGTTTCACAGCAGTAATAGCTAATGCCTAATGGCAGAGAGTAACCTTATTATGTTCCTTTCTCTGGAAAGGTGATTGCATACAAAAAACATGGAGAGGGGTCCCAGGATGTGCTACAGTTGTAGTTTAACCCTGGCAGGCAGCTGAGCACCACACAGATGCTTACTCACTCTTCCCAGGTGGGATGAAGGAGAGAACTGGAAAGGTTGCAAGAACTCATGGGTTGATATAAGAACAGTTTACTAGGTAAAGAAAAAGCCAAGCACACAAGCAAAGCAAAACAAGGAATTTATTCTCTACTTCCCATTGTCAGGAAGACATTCAGCCACTTCCAGGAAAGCAAGGCTCATCACACAATTTAAATTATCACAACAATTTATTGGGAAGACAAATGCCATCACTCTGAACGTCAGCCCTTTCCTCCTTCTTTACCCACAGCTTTTAGTGCTGAGTATGACATTATATAGTATGGAATCTATGTTTGGTCAGTCTGTGCCAGCTGTCCTCATTCTGTCCTCTCCCAGCACCTTGTCCATTCCCAGACCCTTGATGTCAGGGCAGCATGAGAAGCTGAAAAGTCCTGTGTGAGCACGGCTCTGCAGCAACTAAAAACATCAGTGAGTTACTAGTATTTTCATCCAAAATCCAAAACACAGAATCATATGAACATCTGTGAAGAAAATTAACTCCATGACTCCTAAGCCATGACAGCTACACCATGTACAATGCATGGGATTTGTATGGGAAAAAAGCCGAGGCACAAGCTAAAACAGGGATTAATAAGGAGCATCACCAAAGGACACCCTTTAGCGTTATTTATTTCAACAGGAAAGATACAGCTCAAAAACTGAGTTGGACTCCTATGCTCAGTGGCAGAAAGCAGAGAAAGTTATTATTCATCCAATAATTATTCACAAGTGAAGCGAAGCAACTAATTAAACTCAAGCCCCAAATTAAATTCGTTTTTGAGGGGTTTAGGGTGGGGGATATTGTCAAAGGCATTTTAATTGCTTAGTTCCAGTTGGAACTGACTGAAGTTAACACCTACTTATGCATACCTTTAAAAATCAGGCCCTACATAAAGAACAGAAATAAGCCACCATTCCTTCTGTTTATGTATTTAGCATTATAGTGTTGCAGCTTAATCAAATCTTTCCTGACGTGCTTTACAGGAAGAGTTTGGGAGGGGAAAGATAAGGGTGGTGGGACATTGACATGCAGTCCTCTTTTCCCCCATTAATCAAATGCTTCTTTAAAAATTCTCACATATTCACTGGTTAAATCTGGGACTCAAGAAGCAGCGGACCCATCTCTGCTGTGCAACCAAAAATGTATTTCTGTGTTAGAAACCTCATATGGATGTCATGAGTACAGAAGAGCTTGGTTTAGGGTGTGTTCCAGCAGGGATGTCTTCGACAGAGCAGTGCAGTGCTGCAACCAAGAAGTAAAGTAGATATTTCACCAGTCTATACAGAATCACAGAAGGGATAAAATTGGTCGGAAGGGGTCTCTGGAGGTCTTTCACACCAACCCCCCTGCTCAGACAGAGTCACCTACAGCAGGTGATCCAAGACCATATACTGATGTATTTTGAATATCTCTGTGGAGGCAGATACCCCAACCTCTCTGTGCAACCTCTGCTCCATTACCTGCACAGTAAAGAAGCACTTCCTGACGTCCAGATTGAACCTCTTGTGTTCCCATTTGTGTGTCCCCATTTGTGTAGTCTCATCCTAAATTTAGAAGTGGTACTTGATTTATCCAGGTCTCTATTTTTCCATTTTTTTTGTTGTTTGGTTTTTCCAGATAGTTTTATTACTTTTATTCATATTATCTTTTCTAAAATTGTTTGTGCTTTACTGATACAATCTTCTCTTTTGCTGTTGCAATTCCTATTATCATGCAATATAAAGCTATCAGCAAACTGATTAATTTTATTATATATTTAATAACCTATTATGATTATTCATACTATGTTTGTACTCCAATACTTCAATAAAGGAAATGATTGCATTGTGCAAATGGTGTGCAAGCCATGGATAGATTTTCTTGCATAATCTTTAGGGATATTAACAAAATAAAGTCTTAGGAGTAATAGCAGGTACATTGAAATTATTATTGTTATTATTTCCATTTTAATTTTTGAAAAGTAAAAGCACTGTGACAATAGCAAAAGTTACAACTGAACAACAGTTTCCAGGCTGCAATAGGCCTGAGAACAGTACTTTCGGCTACTAGTCAAATTTATCTTTGATCCATCAGTTGAAGCATTCCTAATCAAACTGTTCAGACTCTTTTTAAGGTTGTTTGCCTCATCATTATAGATGAAGGTAAAATCATTTCACGTGCAAAATTAGAATGACCTACTTGATAAGTCTGTGATAAAAACGTTGCTGACTACAGCACTGAGGCAGAATTTACACCTGAGAGATAAGTCAGAATGAATAAGAAACTTTCTTTCCACTGGCTTGGAAGGTCAAGAATAGACAGAATCTGGGTGTGATACAGTTTTCTATAGCCATGAAAGCATGTCTTTTGTCTTGCTGAACACTACTGACTTGGAAACAAAATGACAGCATCAGTTCTGAGCAATTGTATTTTATTTTTATTTTATTTTTATTTTTAATATTCATATTAGAAATTTACTATTTAAGATGAAGTGTATTTTCATCAGTATTTACTGATGAAACAATAGAATCTGACCTGCTTTTAAAAACAATGAACATTTACATTAAAATGGATCTGCAGGGATTAGATTTCTTCCTTGATCCTTTTTTTTTTTTCAAGGAAAAACAGTCATATACAGATCACCAAATTTGTATACACTGTGTTTCAGAACAACAAGAACAAATACTTCAGCTGGCCAGAATAACTTCTTTAATATCCTTTCCAGTTTGTTAGTTTATTTGCTTTTAATCAAATTAAAATTTCTTCAGGTAACATCAGATTTCCATTAATTTCAGTGAGTCTTGGGTTTTCTTTTCTTTGTTTTTTCTTTTTTTTTTTAAGTTAGAGGTTGTTTTTGTTTTTGTTTTTGTTTTTGTTTTTTCCTCAATAACTATTCCAGGGAACAAATAATATTAATTTTTCCTGCTCTGTAAATGCTCATTTCTAATAAAATATATTATGCTAGGCATATTTTAATGCTTGTCTTGCCTTGCATAGGTAATCTCATTCTAGAAATACTCTGAGCCATGTAACCACACAGGCTTGGCAAAAGAAAGGAAATAACCTCTGAGAGAGGTCTTTTCTTAAGATTCTTTGAAGTTGTCTATGTACTAAAATGTATTGTCTGAGGTTTATCATGTTAGCAACACATGTTAACATGTTTAAACGATTCCTGCATCCAAATTATTCCTTGTCATGCAGCATATGATACAGTTGTGTCCTACTATATTATGTCATATTTTGAATATAATATGAATTTAAAACTTTATTCCTGATCTCCTAATTCCTACTCTAGAGCCTTAACTACAAGACAAACTTTACAGAAGTTGGCCTTTACAGAAAAAAATAAAATAAAAAAATCTAGAGGAGAAAACAACACTTTTTTTTTTTTTTTTTTTTTTTTTTTTTGACTGTCAGGGTTTGGAGGGACTCTGACTTCCAGTTTTTGCTAATGTATCTCCCTTTTTTATCTCTTGTCTCCTGAAAATGGATATAACTTTTCTATCAAAGAAATTTTAACTATGTTAAAATAAAAATAAAGCTATATTTTTTTTTTTTCCCGTTTGTTACCCATGATATGTTCTGAAAATAGAATGGTCCCACTTCAGCTCAGTAAGAAACTTATTAGAGCTAAAAAAAAATGTAAGTGATCAAAAGTAGCCTTTAAAATTCATGTTTTTCAAATTTTACTGATAGATATTTCAAAGACATAAAGCACACTGAAGTGCTGTTGTCCTTAATGGGAGCTGCATTTATTTGCATGAACTGGGAACTAGTTCTGCCTCTTTCAGTTGATCTTCACCTTTTCCGTATCAGTCAGAAAAGGAAGACAGTTTCATCTGTAGACTCCATTTGAGTTTTAAAAACTTTTTAACTGCTAGATTATGTGTATTGCCCATAACCATTATCTCTGATGTACAACCTTATCAAAAGCCTTTTGAAATTCAAAGTTGATGGCAACCCCTGTGGTTTGCACATCTCACCATAGCAGGAATAACTTCAATGTATTATCTGTTTCTTTGCTCTGCAAATTCCATCCTGATGTACCTGAAAATATGGTCACTATCTCTGATAGCTTTTTATCTTCCTCTCTTATAAAAGAAACAAACAAACCCTCTGGGCTTAAAAAAAATACCAATTTATTAACCCCAGTCTCTGCCTCCCTGCTAGATTCTTTATTGGTATGAACTTGTGGTGGTTTGTTTCATCTTCTGTCCACTGCAAATATTCTGGGAGAAGCACCTGTGGTTATTTATCCAAATAAAAGTCAAAGCCTACAATGAATGAGAAGCAGGTACAAAAATGCTAAATGCTTCACTGAACATAAAGTGAATAAAGAGGAATAAGAAAAAGAATAAAAGGAAATGATAAGTATTAGAGCAATAATTTATCCCACTGTACAATTTATTTTTTTTTAATAAATATCAGTTTATTTCTTAAATATCCATTCTACCAATTATAAAGGTCATATATCTGTCTGAAAAATATTTCTATGTGACAGTGTTAATTCAACATGTAACAAAGCTTCCTTTCTTTCAGTTGCTAACACTATAGACTTGCCTCACACCCACCTATCCATCTTAGTACCTTATTATTTCTCTTTTGTAATGTCACCTTTCTATAAATGCATGGTGACCTTGACTATCCATTTTATGTTTTATTGGAATAGTTTTAATTTTTAGTGTCCCTCAATCTGTCCCTTTTCTGCTTTTGGGTATTTGATCTGTTACCATCTTCAAGAAAAGGTGAATGAACCGCTGGATCGTTATTTTGAGATATGGTATTGTGATATTGATATAATATCTGTCCTATACTTCCTATACTTCTGACCTTTAAAAGGAGAATAAAAGCAAAATATTTTCGTGGCAAACAGGTCCTAATCTTTCCCCCAGGATCATCTCCATCATGGAAAGAGTGTCGTTATGTGCCTATGAGACTTCTTGCTCGGGTGAGGGTCCCACAGTGCTGAGCCAGGGGTGGCACACACCTCCAGGTCCTGCTGGGGTGGTTGGCAGCGCGGCAACCTGCTGTGCTTAGGTAGCAAACCTCCTTAAAGCACCTCAAAAAATCCTCAGCATGGCTATTTGTGACTTTGGACACAGTCCTTCAGAAATCTGAGTCTAAAAACTGTGGGGGAAATGTCAAATTCCTGCTGGAAGCTTTATGGTGTATAACATTACGGATGATCTTATCACAGAAGGATACTTGGGAAAAAGCTAAACGTTTACATCCCTAAATGACATGCCTAAAAGATATCCCTAAAATGTCTTCCTTCCAGCCCATTACATGAGGTGGAACCACTTGATATTCCTTCCGTTTAAAAAGATCTGCAAAGGACCACAGCAGCTCCCTCTGGACCACAGGACAGCAGTAAAAAAGACCCATCAGCTGTGTTAAATTCAGTAAATCCAAAATAACAGCAGTGCCTATTCCAGCACGTCAGCTCTGGCATTCAGATGTGGTAGAGAGGCTGAAATTTTGTTTCTGATCTTCTTTAAGCAAGAACAACTTCCAGCCATCTGAACTGATTTGCTTAATGCGCTGCTCAGCATTCACAGCGTAAATTGAATTGTTAGCCTCTCTGTCTTTGCATTTGAATGTTTTGATTCCAATATTGCCGGCGGAGCCACCTTCCCTAACTGAATTGTTCTCCCCGGCAATGTTGATGCTTCTCACTCCCACTCAATTGATGTCATTGTGGCTACCGACAAGAAGGTGCCTGTTAGAGCAACGGGGTTGAGACCGGATAAGAGGAGGGAATGACAAATCAGAAACATCTCATTTCTCCTTATTTCACAAAATCCTTTTCGCCGACCTCCTGTTACTCGCTCCCTGCATTTCTGACAGCACCGGGCTTGCAGTTGCTTTGCACGACTTCTGGGCTGCCTCTCACTGAAGCTGTACAGGGGTTAACCCCCTGGGCTCCAGCACCCCAAGATTTTGGCTACAGCCCCCCAGGGGTCAGGACCTGCTCTCCCCGGAGCTGCCCACACTAAGCTGCCTGCTATCAGAGCTGAGGCTGTTCAGGACTCATCTTGAACGTGTCTGTGCCTTTGCATACAGCAAGAAAACGTCCATCATGAACATTTCATCAGCCTCATGATACTTGTATGCCTGCACAGGCTTCGTGCATGGTGCTGGGAGAGACTGGGACAGACCGGTCCCACTGCTGGAAGACAGCAGTCTGGTGTAGCTGAGCTTCTCCCAGGTCATCTCTGGGCCCTTATGGTGCCAGTGTAGCTCCAATATATATATAGATATATTATTTTGCAGTAATTGGACCTGAAACAGCAGAGGAATGTGCAGCAACCTGGCAGCTGTGGACTTCAGAGAGCGAATAAAGGCCTGGGCTGCGGGGAGAGATGCGAGACCTCCCAGTGGTTTAGGGCATGTTAGGATTTCAATGTGCGTCTCTGGTGCAGATGTTGGCTGTGCCTGGGCCTCTGTGAGCTGGATCTTGCTAAGAAATGAGCGTGGACACAGCAGAGGCCGTGGGGACCAGAGCCTCGGGGTGCAGGAGGGGGCAGCCCAAGTACCAGCGCAGGCAGAGCCGCTGAGAGGCGAGAAGCAGCAGGAGGGGCTTTGCGAGGTAAATCTAAGTGCTGTATGGACAGCATGGAAGACTGAGAAAAGAATTTCGGCTCTAAAAGAAGCGAATTCACCACGAGATCTCAGCAAAGTTTCAGAGACCTGTTATTAGAGCCAAGGAAATGCGCGGCTCCTCTCCGGGACCCTTCGTGTGTGGCGGCTGTGAGCGCCACGGTGCGCAGCCCTCCCCGCAGTCTGATGTTTCCTCCACAGACAGTTGCCAGGGGAAATTTTGCTTACACCATAATTTTCCATTTGCTGCCAGCCTTCAGACAGATGAGTGCAAACTGTTCTTTCTGCAACTCAGGAGATAATTTTGCAGTCAGTGTGAACACTGTGAACCTTCTAATTTTTTTTTTCTTTAATAACAGTTTGGCAAATCAAAGTGTCTGTTCAGTTAGTCAGTAAAAACACCTAGGAACCACGGAAAAAAATTCACAGGCATAGAGATGAACTCTGAGCTGTCTGTGGCTCGGATTAGATATCCTCAGAGATTAGGGGTATTGACCATTTTTTAATTTCACTGGTCTGCATTGAAAAGGAAGTGCCAAAGATGACTATGGAGGGGAGAAATTAACACACACACGCTATTTTCTGAGTGCTCTTATTTACACAATTCCCTTTGTTACATTTTCCAACGTTATGTGAAGAGTGATCATCAAGATAAATTCAGTAATCTAGCTAAATACTTTCTACCGGGAGGAGGTCAAATGGAGAGAAAAGAAAAAAAAAAATCAGGATAGAGAATATTTGTGCTTTCTAGAGTGGAAGATGGCAAGACACAATTTCCTTTTTAGCCTTTTAAATAATTTCCATCTTAACCCAACGAAGATGTTGGTGGGACAGAACGTAGGAGGTAAGGATTTCACCAGTGAATGATTTTTAATTAGTTAAAAAAGAAAAATAAGGTAAATTTTGAGACATTCACCCAGCCTGGTGTATACTCACTAAATAACAGCAATAAACTCTCCCCCTCTACTCCTGCCTTGCACGTAGAGAAGTACGGGCAAGCCCAGGTTAGCAAAACCCCACTTCCTTTTGTTCTCTTTGTTCCCTTTGTTCACCACGCGGTAATGAAAAACGACAGCCATATTTATCGTCACGTTCCTCCAGGAATGCAGAGATAATTACCTGCCCTTAGCACGGGAGAGGAAAAGGAGGGCGAGCCACGGCCCCGTCCAGCTTGGAGCGAGCTGGAGGAGCTGGGAGCAGAGGAGCTCTGCTGCCTGGCGAGGGTGGCTGGAGGGCTCAGGTTTTTGTGGCTCGCAAAATAACACTTCTGGAGAGCTCACGTGCCTCTGGTAAAAGGAGATCGTTTTGAATTCCTCTCCCATTCCTAAAGAAAAGGCGCCTGCATGCTCAGTTGAAGTAGGCTTTACTTTATCAGTGATATCTCTGTTCTCACGTGGGCTCTGGCAGGGTCTGCCCAGACAGAGCTGACTTCAGCCCTGGCTGTTTTAGCAGCCATTCCCTCCCCATTACAGGAAACTCAGCCTTCATCCTGTGCGTCATGATGAGGGGACCTGGTGTTTCTGAAAGGTACTGGATTTAATAGCCATTGCAACTGGAAATTGTTAATCCAAAACAACACAGGAACCTTGCTGGTGCCGTGAGAGTACGTGAGCCCTGTTTGCTCCTCACCTTGCTCGTGTGAACGGTCCCAGTGAGCTCAACTGCGAGCTCCAGCCTGTGCAAGGAGAAGGGGGACACGAGCCTGCATCAGTTCCCACCGTGCCAACATCCCCACAGCGGGACCCCGCTGCGAGGAGAGCTCCTGCTTTCCTCTGCTTTTTGGGGGAACCCCCTGGGTGAGCACAAACCCATTTCAAAGACCTAATGCAGAATACCAGGGGGCTCTGCAGCTCTTACTCTTTTTTCATCCCAATAGGAGCAAGGACAATCTGTCCCAGCAAGGGCCTCTCACGTAACTAGGTGCCTCCCCACGGTTTTTTATGATTATTTTATAATACGCGTTTCTCTTTAATGGGAATTTAAAAACAAAACCTATTTAGGCTTTAATAAGAAAAATCTTTCCGTATCTTAATATTTTTGTCCTCTGCATTTATTTCCTCAAGTCGCTGGGATTTTTCAGGCTGATTATTTTTTAAGGTATTAAAAATATAATCCACATGATATATTAAAATATAATTAAAAGTGTTATCATATTTTCAGCAGCATGCTATGCCTAGGGAGATTTTACAAGTGCAAATAATGTTTCTGCCTCGCCCACGCTGGAGAGGGGGAGCAACTGACCACTGGTAACCCTTTTACTGATAGGAAAATGGAAACAAAACTGCGATGAAGATGCTGCATGATGGGGATGCAGGCGCTGGAGCTGCTCGCAGGAGAGCCGTGCAGCTTGTCCAGGGCACAGCAGCTTCTGCTGGGGGCTTGTGGGGCTGGGAAAAGGGGGCAAGGCAGCTCTGCAAGGCTTTGTAGGGCTGTGCATCCAGCGGAGTCCTTGTGGAGATGTCTCTGTGCTCACAAGGGCTCCCTCACCATGTTATGTGACCCAGCACTTGCCTTTCCCAAAGTGGGGTTGGCCAGTTACTGGAGAAACCCTGATATTGCGGGCTGTGGTTGTGCCAGCTGTACATCTGGATGGCTTCACGGCAGGAACCAGCACTAGGAGCTGATCTCCCGGCTCTTTTTCCATGCTCCAGAGCCCAATGGTTTGCAGGGAACACAGCATAAGGCAGGCAGGATGGACATGAATTGAGGGCTTGAACCCCCAGCCCCCTGGCCACCCCCTTGTACATCTCCTGGCTCTCCAGCAATGGCAAAGTGATTGAAAATAAATACAAGCAAAGTGCCCAAGAGTTTTAGGAACCCATTTCTCTTTATTCCTCCTTTCCTCTTTTCCTCTGTAGCCCCAGGAACTATTTATGATTCCACAGCTCAGTTTTCAACAGACCTTAAATAAGTGTTTAATGGGATTTATAAAAACACCTGAGCAGGTTAGGCAGGTTATAATTCCCACTGATTTCACTGACCTCTCTGTAGATGGGACACGGGATCTGTATCGCACGGGCTTCCTTGAAAACATTATTCGGAGCATGACAGAAAATGCTGCTTGTGTTAGGTTGGTGGGTTTAGTCCTGGGAGGTGCCAACAGTGGGACTGGTGTACAGAAATATAAATAAACATTAGGGTGTCTTAGTGCCTGCCTGTGCGTCCGTGTGCATAGTCTTTATTGGCGACTGGAAACCTACTGCCCGCTCTTCGGTTTTCCATTTTAGCTGGCCTATTATCAGAGATTTCTGGAGTGTGAGTTTCATAAGTAGAGGTTATCATACATTGCAGGCCATCTCTCCTGCTGGGGAGCAAAATGAAGGTTTGATAATGAGATCGCCCAAAGGCAGATAAGAGCTCTAGCTTGCTGAACAGTCCCTCAAGGTTTCCTGTGATGGCAAGAAGGAGGGAATGCAATTTATTATCCTTCCCTCCTTGTACCTTCCCATTGTCTGAGAAGTCAAAGCAACGAACTATGCACGTTCAAAATAAATAAATTAATAATTAGAGTGGGCGAGCCGGCTTGCTGTTATTTTGCTCTGAAGAAGACGGTCTGTGATTTGCTCTAACGCCACGAACAAAGTCTCTGAACTCCAAATCCTGAAATCCCAGTTAAAGGACTGGCTCTCTCCCCACCCCCCTTCTCCCCACCAGGATGGATATTCTAAAATTGAGTCAAGTGCTTTATCTCGATAGACGTGGGAGGATGGCTCTGTAACTGCTGCCGATAACCTCTCCGTCTCCAATACCGTTTGCTTCCCTTTCATGCTAAACACTACAAAGTGCATTGCAGTAAAGCGAAAGGTCAGGCTTAAGCCATAAAACATGGAAGACTCCGGGCTGAAGTTGCCACATCATTAAGTCACAGCATCTTCGTGCTTATGTCTTCTAGCACATATGGTATATAAAATCACCTAGTGTTTCACAACCCTCTTAAATAATTAGGCACCACAGGGTTTGCCGGGTGACCACCTGGATGAAGTCAGAGCAGTGGCATCTGCACCAGCCAGATGGGAGTCTGCTGCCATCAGGAAATGGACAGCCAACCGCCACTCGAGTGAACCAAAACCGCCGACTTCCAGATAAGAAAGGGAAAGGACAGGTCAGGAGAGAGCGATAAATGTGTCTTCTTTCAATTTTCAGGTTACCGAGTCCCTGCTGAAGCCGAAGGGGAGGGATGCTGTTCGTCCCAGCCTGAGAAGCAGCAGGGAGGAGGTAAGGTGAATCTGTACGTGATCAGCAAGCCGTGCACCTGGCAGTGATGTCCTGAGTGCTGGTTGAACAAAGGCTCATATTTTTATTTGTTTTTGTCATTTGAAAGAAAAGAGCTGGGAGAGCGAGAATATTAGCAATTTACTGTGAGGCTCCATTAGATCAAATCAGCGCCGATGATAGTCACTTATTTCCTCCATTTCATAATGATTTACTCTATAAATTAACGTCCGCCTATTGAAACACCCTCGGTGATGCAGTTCTGGGTGCCATGGCAATGTGGGATGGGAAGGAGGCCTGAACCCCCTGTTGGGTGGTGCTCAGTGCTGTCCGTGTGCTGCATGGGCAATGACGCTACGGGGATGGGGGGCCACGTGGAAAAGCAGACAGGTATTATACAAATATCAACCTGTTACCAGCATAACTCGGTGTAATGGCCTCACCAAAGTCATCACGCATCACGGCGTGTTAAACATCCATCACACGTGGAGGTTTGGAGAAGCCAGGAGGAAGCTGGAAGAAGCTCCCAACACCCAGAGCTGGAAGATGCTCACACGTAAGATTTTCACTCCCTAGCAGAGGGTTCCTTTTTCTCACTCCTTCCACTCCAAAAAAAAAGATGATTCTGAAATAAATTGCTCACAGCTTTAACAGGAAAAGAAAGAAAATCCTCTTGAGCTTGTATGGGGAAAGCTAACTGCAGCAGTAAAACCAAACTAAAATCTCTCCCATAAACATCCACACAGACACAAATACTGCTGGTGGGGGAAAAGCTGTAGCCTGCCTGTGCTACACCGTGGTGATGGGATATGATCCCTTCTCTGTACATTTAGAGGTCACTTGTCATGATTTTGTGGTACAAAAGTGGAGGGGGGTGTAGCCCATAACTCAGATCGGTACTTCCTCCATCAGAAACTTATCCCAGGTAACAATAACCTGGATTCTCCTGTCCCTGCTTTTGCAGGGGGTCATTCCTCTTTGTGACTAGCGAGGTCCCATTCAGGACAGGGTAAGATACCTGTAGGACAGGTGACTGAGGTTAAGATCTTCCCCTGCTCTGCATTTTTTGGTACTTTCAGAGGGTGATGGCTCAGCCACCTCAGGCTGAGTGTCTGGCACGGGCAGGTGGGGATATTTCATTGTTCACTGCAGACTTGGCTATTTTGCTAGCATAATGTACGTTTTGCAGCCAGACCAATGGATTGGAAAAGGACTCTGTTTAAGGGTTAAGCAGTTGGTGCTCCATAACAGGTACAGGAGGTGACACAAATCTGAAGTAATCCAGAGCGATTGGCTTGGTCTCCAGTCAGCTCGGTGCTGTAGCCAGGGATAAATGCAAGTGCACAGATTTCTAAAGGGAGTTTACCCACTGCTTGCTGCTCAGCCTGAGCACTCAGCAGTGCATTTACTCACTTTTTTGTGTACTAAAGCAGTACTGATACAGCTCACAGCATCCTCAAGCTGTTGTATAGAGGGTCAGGAAAGAGGCTTAATAGACTGAAGGTGCCTGAATGCAGCGTTACAGTAAGTAACCGACTCTTTAAAAGGAGAGACTGGTAAAAGAAAAAGCCCAGGGAACAAACACTGGATCTGTTGTGCTGTTACCATTTAACCTGCATTCACTGCCAATTGAAATGCACTTTACATTACTTCAGTCAGATACTTCAAGGGAAATCCTGGAGATGGGAGCACTTAAGCAAGAGCACTTCTGGTGGTAATGTGTGTATTTGAAAGCCTGGCAATTGGGAAGGTTGTGAATGCAGCAGCGTATCCAAATATAGCTGTAGCTTGTTATATGTAAACGGCAAGACTCATTCTGATATTCCTGCTCCTATCCTGCCCTTCTTCCCTGCAAAATGGTGTGATTCCTCCATCTGTCAGCATCTCCAGTATGTGTCTTTGCATGTAACAATGTTCGCCTGTGCACATTATCCCACTTGGCAGCTCAGTGAGAATGGCAGGTGTAGTATCAGGTTATAAAAAGCCCA
The DNA here is from genome assembly GCF_047663525.1 of Anas platyrhynchos. Classification (NCBI taxonomy): domain Eukaryota; kingdom Metazoa; phylum Chordata; class Aves; order Anseriformes; family Anatidae; genus Anas; species Anas platyrhynchos. The sequence continues at coordinate 8,153,004 of NC_092620.1, read as the reverse complement.
GAGGAGACGTTAGGGAAAGGGTCTTTGAGGAAAGCGTTGCTGCTTCTGCAGAACCGCCTGTGCCACACAGGCCCACGGAGGAAGCCAGAAGTGTCAGATAAAGCCATGTGTGCTGCCGAGGGCAGGCGGAGGGTGTGCAAGGCTGGTGTCTGCTTCGGCTTTGTCAGGTCATGCATCATCAAGAGGATCAGCGGGTGAAGGTGTAAAGCTAGAGCAGCTGCAGCCCTCGCATGGGAGCTATCAGTTTGTGCAGAGATGGGAGCACGAGGCTGGGCGAAGGTGCAAGAGAACACCAGTGAGGGGCAAAGAATGCAGGTGAGACCCCACAGGTACTTAAATGTTGTTTAGGGTCAACCTGCTGAAGCTCACTGTGGCATATAATAGACACAGGACCAAGCGGGACATACAGGGTGCACCATATGGCAGGGGCAGTGTGGAAGGATGGGACAGCATGTGGCAAGTCCCAGTGACACAAGATAAAACGTAGCACCCACACTTTCCTGGTTAACTTTCTCAGACAAATGATGCTGCTGCCTTGGCTTCTGTGTTTGGGTACAATATAGTCTCTGACTTCATCATCACAGGGGCCAAAAGTTTAAAAGAAAGATTCCTTCTGGTTCTTGGCAGGAAACTTCTCTTTATGGGTGGGTTCATAAAAAGAAGCTGAGAATATCTGGCTGGAGAATAAGTGAGCATGACGTCTTGGAGCCAGGAAGAGGAACCACAGCCACTCTTCCCTAGACACAAACGGGAAGGCTGTGAGAACACACTGACCTTTATTCAGCGCAATTAAATGCCGTACAAACAAATCGCTAATTCTGTTTAGCAGCGTTGCTGCTTTTATCTCCCTGTGGCATTAACCAGGTAAAATTTCCCTTTGCTGATCTGACCACGTGTTGACACATTTAGGACTGCAGCACGTGAAGGAAATGTCCTGTTTGCTCTTTCCCTGAACGTCTCCTCCTTGGTTTAAATGCTCACGTAGGATCTGGAAAGGCAGCCACAGGGCAGGCACTGCTCCCTTTCCAAAATGCAGGGAGTGGGGAAAATTGGAGGACAGGCTGAGCATTTCTGGGTCTGAGCACCCCAGTATCTGGGACGGTTCCTGCTACACAGGTGGAAAATCAGAGCAGTGACTGCCCCAACAGCACACACGATGAACCTCCTCCAAATAAAAGACATGTTCAAGGAGTAGCATCTCTTCAAATGAGATGCTTTTTCTAAGAGCCTGCCCCAACCTGCATTGCACACTGATGTCCAGGCTGGAGCACACTCAGCCCCTGGTAATGGCACAGCTCCAAACTACTCAGGTGATTCTCTCAAGATCTGAGCTGCTAAAAATCAAAAAAAAATAAAAAATAAATCTCTACCGAGCATGTGCAAATAGTAATTCCTCTAATGTGTATAGCATGGCCAAATTTGAACAGATTTTCACAGAAACTTCAAAAGGCAAAAAGCATATTCCCAGCATAAAATTCTTCCTCATCCCCCTGTAATAGTCAGAAATGTAACAGAGCAGATTGCTATTAATTTTTTAATATGGGAAAAACTGCTTGGTTGTTTTTTTTCTCCTCAGAAATCTCTAATCTGCGTTAATTGATTTTTTTTTTCAGCATTCACCCTCATGAAATTTCAGGCCAAATCATAAAATCCCAACAAAATAGGCATGGCAGCAGCCCTGTATTACAGGCAGTTGTCTCTGAAGACCCAAATCACTTGATACGCATTTCTACCTTCACCACAGGGATCCTACATGAAATGCTTACATTTCTGGGGTAATTAATAGATGCAAGCTGCTCATTTTGGGGTACCAGGGACACTTTGGGGTATCAGCTGTTCTTAGCAGGGTGCTGAGCTCCCCCAGCCACCCAGGCAGTGTGACAGAGCAAGCACCCTGGGATGTAAAATACACAGTTCTGCATCATCAAAAATTGCGTACAACAAATTAGTGTGTTTTGGTGAACTTTCTGCTTGTGACTCAGCACTTTCATCTGTAAAATGGCAATAATGTCACCCTTCTCCTAAATTAATGCTAAACTGATGAATGCCATAGGCAAGGCTGAGAAATTAGTCATTGCCCCCAGAGCAGAGTTTGAGTAGTTTGCTGGAAATAAAATATTGAATAGGTGCTCTTTAGAGCTGCTCGGTACTTTGTGTAGATGGAAATTTTGGAAAATAAATGGCAAAGCATAAAGATCATATGATCATGGATATGCCCAAAGGAATCAAGTTGAGATCATTCAGGTAAATGTAATTTGACATTTCCAGCCTATGTATTACACAAAGATTGTGCATATACCACCTCTATGCTTCATGGTCCCCCTGAATTCCACATTTTAGCACCATAAACTCAGCAAAAACAGCCTCTGGTGGAACCGCACTGCTTCTGGGCCTTCCTTGTTCAGGACTTCCCTCCTCCTCAGACAAAGCTGCTGGCTGGAGCCTGCACTTGGGAGAGTTTTGTAATAAAAATCATGAAAGGGACACCCTTGACTTTCAGATGTTATGATAAACACTAGGCACATTCAGCAGGTTTATAATTTTTCCCCTCCTTCCATAATCTCAGCTTCAAAGACTCGGCTTATCCTTATCTCAGCCTAGAGGCCTGCATTAAGCCTGGTGTGCTCCCAGAGCCCAGCCAGCCACGAGTTCCTCCTTCAAGCTGCCCCCAAGGGCCACGGTTTGCGTGCAGCCAATGTAGGAGATGTCAGAGGTGCTCACTGCACTTCCAGAAACCATTTTTTTTCTTTTTTTCCTCTGCATTTCTGCACTGCTCTGCACCACACTGGTGCTGGACGTGCGCTCCCTGTCAGACGGCGATGGGAAGGCCTCAATGTTCAGTGCTCGTTCAGTGCTCAGCAACTTCCCACTGCCTGCCATGAACATAACAGTTGTTATCGGTGCTAATTAATCTACGGAGGTATTAATTGCCAGAGGAAATGCTTGCTGGAATGGCACGCCTGATCCAGCACAGCCAGCCAGCCCCACCTGGCTGATAAAGGTGAAAACTATCATGAAAATCATCATAGGGTTGTGATTCAAGTTCATGTTTTAAAGTTGAACTTATGATGTAAAAATGCTGGCCCAGTGACCAAGGAGAACTCAGGAAACAATAGGTATTTTTGGTAACTGCAACGTATTGGGAAAAGACATGCAATTTCCCTAGTAGAACCTTGTTTCTGCTGCACAAGCAAAGTAGCTTTGTTACCATTTTATTTATAATTTCAACAGATACAACCTATTATTTATTTGTAGCATGTTCAAGAGTAAACACGCACTCCAGGGGGAAGTGAATGCTGTTTAAAGTTCAGCTCTTTCTGGCTCCCTTCCCCTGTACACAAACGTCCTCCCCACTTATTCTGCTGCCTGGGAGCCCGGCAAGGCCATGGTGCAAACAGGAGTCTGCCTTCATTTGCTCTTTTATCAGCAGCTCAAAGGTAAAAATATTTTTCCTGTTTGTAGTCTGATGTTCCATGCTTAAAACAAGAAAAGCAGGAGTATGTTGCTACCTTGGCAGCATCCTCTCCTTGCAGGTCTCTCAAATACGCTAGCAATCAGATGGGCAAATCTGTGGGCAGGATTCCTCCTAATTCACGTCCCCAAAGCTGCAAAACTTTGGAATTAATTTTATTTTTAATTTCATAAAATAAAATTAATACTTCAAGTAGGAAACATTTGAGGACAAGTTTCAGCTCGGAGCACTTTATTATGGCTGAGTTTTAATCCTCGGTGCATAAGAAGGATTAGGCTGAGAACACTGACATCACCTTAAATATAGCAGCACAGACATGCTGCTGTAATAAATCTTTTCAGCCTATAATTTCAATTCGGGAAAAATGCAGGTTGAAAATATCTTTTCTCCCAGTAACCTTCCCCTGGCTCAGATGTGCCCACGCTGCTGGACACCATCTGCCCCTGCCTTGATAGACATCAGCGTGCCGAGGCGCTCACCCCAACACAGCATGCCTTGCCAACACCTTCTGCTGGTCCAAAAAGAGTGGCAAAATCATGGTTTTACCTGTTGCAGTCGCCATATAGAGATAGTGGATGAGGAGGTGTCTGATTAAGCTGTCACAAAACGTAAAACTGACCCACAAAACCTAGGTTTGAGCTAGGAAATTTCCCCCCTTGCACTTTTTGGAGAGGCATCGTGAGGGTGAAGTCTCGGAGCGCTGCTCCAGGCAGTGCGCAGCAGGAGGATGGGGCACCGGCCAAGTAGCCAGGAAGGGCAGATTTGATTTATAAGTGAAGCATCAGCAGATGTCTTAAAAGGTCCCCGGAGGGTTTGCAATACTCTGGAAGAGCTGAGAGTAATAAAATGGAATAAAATCGATTGCAGAGGCAAGTTCCTATCCTGCCTGCCACACCTAGAGGAGAATGTGTGCGGCTGCTTGTGGGCAGAAGCGGCTGCAGCCAGAGTCTGGGTGCTCTCCTCCCCAAAAAGCAGCATGCTAGGAATGATCCAGCCCCAGCTGATGTCTGATAACCTTCACAGGGAGGGCACCTGCTTCTCCTGATATCAGAAATCTCCTTCCTGGCATTCCAGTATCGCTCAGCACTGCTGCGATTGCACAGGGAGGTTAATTGTAGCTCTTTTGTCTCGGAGATACCGTGGGACTGCAGAAACGCTCAGAGGCTCGCACAGTGACTAGAGGGAAGATAATATCCAGGTTCCTTGCAGAAATGTCAGGTGTTGAGAAATCGGTCTATGAGTAAAACAATTCCGTGTTTGCGGGATATTTGATGGTTATTTTTTATGAATCAGCATAATAGTTGTCATAAATGGAGTGCTACAGAGCCAGTTCTTACGGGCCCTAGATAGCACCAGTTCTGGCCTGCCAGTAGCATCGTCTCTGGCAAGAGATGTGCAATGTTAAAACACCCGTTTCACTAGCAAAAAAAAAAAAAAAAAAAATCCCAGCTCTGATATCAGCCATCTTTTACCGCATATGGAGTATTATCACCAAGCGTGGCTGGGAGCACCCGAAGGTTCGAGGCTGCCCTGATAACACACCTAGCATCCAAGATATGTGCAAGACAAACATGTGTAACGGCACCGCTGATCGCCGCTTTGGCAGCCAGCGTTAATGGTACAGCTTCGTGGAAAAGCGCAATTCACAGCATTTGTGGGTGAACATATGCAAATCAGCATATAAATCAGGCTGATGAAGCTGCAGCAGCCACCACAAACCCAAAATAAGTGTCTCTTTCTCCCTTTAGGCTAACACTCGCGCTAGCTGCAGTAACAGCTGCACGAGCCTGATGGGACCCAAGAAGGCCATTAGAGCGCGGCGCTGTGGTTTCCAGCACAGTGGACTGAATGCAAAACCCTCCTTGCAAATTTGTGGTCTTGCTAATTTTTTATTTTATTTTTTTTAGTGGTGGTGGTTTGATCAGCATTGTGCTGTTGCATATGTTTTCCCAAAAGGGTCTGTACTGGGCTGTTACCTACACGGAGGGGAAAATATGACTTTTTGTCTTGTGATTCCTAGCTTGAAATTAACACTGCAGCCATTTTAAACAGACTCCGTTTCGAGCTGGTAAAACCTTTGGCTCAGCCTGATCGGTCTCCTCGAAGGCTGTCAAGCTGAAAGGAATTACAACGCAGAGAAAATTATTTAGAAAAGAAATTGCTACTTTGCAATTTAACTTTGCTACAGGGATAAAGTTTTAAGAAAAGATTAGCAGCTTGGGTGTCTTTTGTCTTGGGAGCCTGAGGTCCGACTCATTAGAGAGAAACGATTTCCTGAACATATTGAACACCCACCTTTGGAAATCTGCTCTCTGCAGGTAGCTCAAAATGGGCCCTAAACTCCCCAGTCTGTTTAAAAGGCTCAGCTTAGCCTTTGAGATAGATAGATAAAAAATAAATAGATAACCAACTAAAAAAAAATAAATAAAAGACTAAGCCATGTATAAGAGAATAATTGTGATGCTCCACATGCAGAAAGGTAAAAAGATGCTTGAACAAAGGCAAGTCACTGGTGTAAAAGCAGTGACAATTCTGATGTTATAAGGAGATAAAATGGAGATAAATATTATTGTGGGATAATTAACTGGATAATAATGGTGGGTTGTGGTAAAACAAGGGGTGAAGGTGGCTGACGTTCATCAGCTATGTAGACAGAGACGAGGTGTCTGTGATGTTGGGATGTGTTGCTGCTGGTGCTGAAATCACACAAGTTTGGTGATCTCTGGTTGTGCTCTAAAGCCACTTGGCTTTCTTGTGAGACAATCGCTTTGATGCAGTTGGGATTCTTTTCCTTTAAGAAGGACAAGTTAAAGAATGTAAAGTCTTAGGTGGGCATTTCATCTTTTAATGTAAATTTAACTAAATAAATAGTCAGGAATAAAAACAGGGACTTGGTGCCACTTCAAGAGCTGAATAAAATGCTGAACCTAACTAAAACCCACCAATGGTGAAAAATAAGCTAGGATTAAAAAATTAATCCCATTATTGTGCTCTAAAACATTATTAATAGGTGTAGAGGTTTTGGCAAATCCAGTTATTTTAATACTATCTTTTCTCCTAAATATTTCGTAGCCAGTTTTTATTTCTTTTATTCAATAGTCATTTTAGAAGACAGATAAACTCCCTATTAGTGGGGTTCAGTGGCAGGTGACCTGCCAGGTCTGGCGATGGAGATTTAAAAAAGCATCCATGGGAATTAGCAGCCTCAGAGAAGGAGCGGAGAGCGCCTTCAGGCTGGGCACTGCTGCACCATCCCATGTCTGCCGTCCCCAGCACACAGCTCCACATTACGGCACGATAACATGGCATTTGGAGGATGATAATATCATGCTGATCAATTCATAACCACAGAAGGCCGGATTCTGTAATCCCCATGCGCGTGGAATAATCACCGCACTTTGCAAGGAGTCCCATTCATTCCAGCGGGACTCTCTTGTAATCAATATATTTGTTTCCAAATTATAGTGTTATTGGTCCAACTTGATCTTTATTCCCGTTAACCAGTAACATGTGCAGAAGGCCTGGAAACGATGCCACGGCGAGGGCTGCTCTCGTCCCAGTCCCATTGTTCGAAGGCTCCAGCCCTCGGCGGCATTGTTCAAGCTGCCAGTTCTCTCTGAGCACTCCCAGCAGATGTTGGGGGGAGGGAGCAATTTATTTATTTTTTTAAGAAGTTCGCCTCTTTAAGGACCAGCCCAGATGAGAGATTAATTCTGTTTGCTCTCCCCTGCACTGTGTTTTGTCTATTTAAGTTGGAAAATATTTAGAGAGGAAAATGTGTTTTCTTGCTGTTCGAAATAATAATAATTTGCCAGTGGAAATTTATTGCTGACTTCAAAGGGAGCCCTAAATTTGCTGATAGTAAATTAAGGGCAATCCTGCTTTCACTACAGTCAGCGCTGCTATTCTTGTGGGGTTTCATGGGCGCTGATTTGAATGCAGAGCTGTCCGTAATGTGACATTTCCATTCTGCGAGCATCCCCTGAAGTTCAGGATTTGTTTTGTCAGCAGTGGAACAAAAATAAAAGAATTTTCGGCCAGTTTTTGAAGACATACATTTGTATCAAAATACTAGCATTCAACGCAAAACCTAGCTAATGTAAGAATGTTTCTCAGATTTGGGACTGTTCAGTCCCCTAAATAACTAGCAGAGTGCCTTAGGCCGTAACCTGGTCCTGGGACAGTGGTCTCCTTCCCATGAAAGGTTCAAGCTCCTTCTCAAGAACAGTTCTGCCCTCAGATCTCCTGTTTGATGATCTGCTGGACTCCAAATCAAGTGATGGAGTGTGACACTTCTCTCCTTTCCATTCTCTCATGTGTACCTCAGAAATAAACTGGGACCTCCCAAAAAGCTGGTTGACATGGATTTATCTCCGTGGAGCATTTTTACTGTAATGATCCATCCTTTTTTGGTGATGTTTCATGAAGATGATGATGTCCCAAGCATTTCAGCTTCAGTGAAGGTGAAGGTGTGGAGCACCTCAAGGAATGGAGCCTACAAGGTCGCCACAGGGAGCTCATCTCCTGCACCTGGAGCTTCACATCCCATCCAAAGGGAACTTCTTGGCTTAGCTCCCTCCCTAGCACTAACCTTATAGCTGAGCATTTAACCAGGAAGAAAACAAAAAAATTAATCCGTGCCATGTCTTGATTAGGGATTAGAAATGTTAACCGGCCAGTGCCTTTTTCTGCAGGGGTATGCAGCCCTATACCTTTAATTAGAGTAGCCTGTGGTACTTGCCATAAAGCTGATAAGTAATAAATAGCTGCCTTTGTCACATGCAAGTTCAGCATTGTGAAACGGCACACGGACGGCTTTAAAAAGCCTTTGATTAAACCCAGCACTACAGTAAATCTACAAACACAGAGGAAAGAAAAGAAGCTATTTAGTCTGTGCCAGTTCCCGGCATTAAGTATGCAAATTTCTCGGTGTCTTCAGCTCCCAAGAACAGCAGGCGCTGAATGCAGCAGCAGCAGCAAGCGGCACGACATCATTCATTTCAATCATTAAAACAAAAGCGGGATAAATCGCTACCTAATTTGTAAAATATGCTTATCATATAGGCTCTTTGGTCTTTAAGAAAAGCACCAGCTGAATGAGAATCACTGAATTATTCTGGAGAAAAAAAAAAAATGCTTGAATCAATTCAGGTTTTCCCCCTTCTCCCATTGATTGTTCTTTTCTTTTTCCTTTCCTTTCCTTGCCTCCCTTTCCCTTTCCCTTTCCCTTTCCCTTTCCCTTTCCCTTTCCCTTTCCCTTTCCCTTTCCCTTTCCCTTTCCCTTTCCCTTTCCCTTTCCCTTTCCCTTTCCCTTTCCCTTTCCCTTTCCCTTTTCCCTTTTCCTTTACTCTTTCCCTTTCCCATTTCCCATTCCCATTTCCCATTCCCTTTCCCTTTCCATTTTTGCTCTAACCAACCTGTAGCCTTCCCTCAAGCTCCCCAAGCCACTGGCCACCACTGGCAACCACCACCCCTCAGCTTGGGGTGTTCACCTGCCCCATGATGGTGCACGAGGCTTTATCCCCATCCCTGGTGCTCAGACACCATCTCTATTTTCTCAACAGCAGCAGTGAGGATTACTGCTACAAAGGGAGCATCACCACTGAAACCCTAAGCAGGTTAAACTCTACCACACCTGCATGCAGAGTGCCCTGTGGATAACTTCTTTTCCCAATCAGGCTGCTCTTTTAGCATGAACCACTCCAGCTCCTCCTTGCCTTGTGCCTTTTGGGGTGCAGGGGACAGGGGTGGATTCACTGAGGCTGCCCCTTTAACCTGTCCTCGCCTCCGTGCACAGTCTGCCTCCTTTCCCCAATGCTTGTACGAAGGGAAGTGGGCCCAACAACCCTGCTCCTCTCTGGAAAGTGCCCTTCGATGCTTTACCAGCTGTTCAGCCATTCAGCGGCTGCAGGAGTGCCTCTGGCAGTGCAGCTCCCCACTGTTGTTCTGCTGGGGTGTCAGCAGATGGAGCATAGCGCGGTTATTGGAGCCGGGTGCGGAGGCTGTCAGAAGCCGTACACTGCCTGGCATATGCAAATAGATCCCAGGCATCTGGTTGTGCCTTGCTCTGGCCACGTTAAAAAAAAATATATTCAGAGAAAGCCATTGGTGAGGGAGAGCCGCTGGTCGGAGCTCGGGTGTCGCTGTGCCGCAGGTGCCGCGCAGTTCCCGATTCAGGAGGTCAGCCAGGGCAGGGGATTTCCCCCAGCAGCGGCTGTAGGGTGGCACAAAATGCATGGCCAGGGTCAGGCATGGCTGTGAAATGCCACCAGGGCTGGGAGCAAGGGGTTGTCACCGGAGCTGCAGCAGTGCTGCTGCTGGGAGAAGCAGGGATGGAACGAGACACCTGATGCACCGCGTGCCTTCGTGGTTCATTTTCAGCCTCAGCTCAGTTTGCTGCAGGCAGAACACTCCAGAAAGGGGCATTCAGTGTTAGCACATCTCCAGCATCCATCGGGGTGGCTGCCTGGCACCCGCTCCATGAGCAGATGGACGAGTCAAGTGCATGAAGGACCCAGCCCATGTTAGTGGGGTTGGTTTTTGGAAGTAAAACCCATCGGTAACCCATGAGCTGGCTGATGCAGTGCAGGACAACCCCACTCTTCTTCTATGGAGCAAGCTGAGAAAATGCTGTTTTCTTTCCTTACCAAGCAATGCCTCACACTGCAGAACAGCCACCCCAAGAGCTTGCTTTGATTCTCTAGTGGAGATAAGACTGATTCTTCCCTTCTCCCCTCTGCTGTGCTTTTCTCTGGCTCTTTGGAGTGGGAGCACAACGTGCTCGGTGGCACAGCGAGGGGATGGTGCAGCAAGCCACGCTTCCCAGCCACGCTGGTTATTTCTAACCAGCAAAACCCACCCTCATGGAAGCACTCATGCCCCCCAGGGTCACCGAGCAGCTTTCAGTGTCCAGAAGGACCTGGAGAAAGAAGCTGAAATCCAGATTCCTTCCTCTCTTTGGTTGCGGTGTCCTCACCGCCAAGGGCCTTGTAGGAACTTCGGCAGCACAAGCTGTTGGCGCGACGTTGTTGTATAAATATGTTTTATGTATAAATATGCATTTGAATCCGTGTTTGGACTCAAACCTGTCTGTTCATCCAGCTGTCGAGTCACCTCTGCAAACAGCAGGGTCCTTCGTGACAGATTGAAACCAAGAAAACCGCTGCCTGTTCTGCAAAACACAGTTAATTTGTTAAAGAGATGGGGACTTGGCGGAATTAATAAGATGTGCTGGGGAAGAGAGCCGCTCGCCGAAGATGCTGGGTCCCGGGTACGAGTGCGGTTTGCAGCTTGCTGCTAATCCTGCAATTAAAGCTACAGTAGCAGCGTATCACAAAAATGGGATTTGCATAATTTGAAATTTGAGGAAAATCTCTAAATACTTTAATTTTGATAGAAACTGTTTCCACTGCTGACATGTGTCTACACCTATAATTTCAGTTGATAAATTGCTGTAATTTCTCCTCCATTTCATGTTCTTTCTAACATTAATTGTCAGTTGTAGAGTAAAACAGTAGAAAAAGGGAGAGGGAGACGGAGAGGGAGAGAGAGGGAGAGAATAGTGTCATTGTGCTTTTGTGGTGTGAATAGCCCTCTGAGGACTGATTATCTTCCACGCAGATGCAAATAAAAAAACAAGAGAGGGAGACCTCTTGGCTTGCACAAAACTACCGCGATGGGTGGAAGCAAGGAGCTAAAGCCCCATACAGGGACCTAGGAGTGGAGGAAACCTTTTCCCAGGCTGCTGGAGGGACAGACAGACAGACAGGGATCGGTTTCCCAGGCTGCTGGAAGGATGGACAGATGGACGGGGAGCTGCAAGGCCCAGGGGTTGCACACTGTGCTCCTGCTCCTGTCCCAAGCCATGTCCCCATGTCACAACAACAGGGGACCCCGGGCAGGTTTTTGGGCCAGGTGACAAGAAGGAGGGTGCCCACGTCCATGGGGATAACATCAAGCATCAAGTCCCGCAGCACCAGCACCATCTGGGCTCTGCTTCCCGTCCCGCCTCCCCAAACACCACTTTTCAAGCTACTTTTTAAATAAAAGACCCTTTCAAACAGAGGAGTAGCGATACTAAATTATTCTATTAATTTATTATTCATGATGAAAAATTATTCTAATAAACTGTGAAAAATTATTCTAATAACATTCCAGCCTATTAATATTCTGCAGACGAGCAGTTAAACTCACTTCCTGTGGCTGCTCCCCTCCTTAGCGCTGATCTATTTCTTGCAGAGTTTATTGAAATTAAAATCTGCTTCTTTGGAAATGTGCTGCATTTAACAAAGCCGGCAGGGGGTGGGGGGAAGAGCTGCGAGCTGGGAGAGAGAAGGGGGCACCCGCTTCTGCTGCTGCCAGAGCAAGGGGGAGCCCAGGGAGGGGAGAAAAGAGTGTGCGTGGTCTGGTCTGGGGGGGTTGTAGCTCTGGGGGCTGGTGCCCATTAAAGTTTTGCAGCCAGAGCAGTGTCCCAAAATCTTTCAGTGCAGGGAGAAAGCTCCTTGCTTGTCCCCATCCCTTGGCTGGTGTCTTGCAGGCTTCACTCCTGCCTCTACCTGCAAACCCTGAGCTCAATTTTCCTCTCCCACCTGTTCCTCATTGAAAAAAAAATAAAATAAAATAAAAAACAAGGAGCTGCCCCGCTGTAACCCAAACATCACCCTCCTTGGGGACGAACGGAGCTCACAGCCAAATGAGGGACAAGGCTGGGGACCCGGCTGCCACCCGCACCTCGGGGCCAGCATCCTTCCTTCCTCCCCTCCTCCCGCAGCCTTCCCCACGCGCTGGCACCGTGAGCTCGCCAGGCTTCGTGCCAGAGATATTTTCCTAATGGTTCCTCTGCCTGCTCCGCTCGCTGCTCTGCTCGCCTGCCAGCTGGCTGCTGCGGGCCCCCGCGCCTGCAGGCAGCTGGGGAGGGGTTTCATGGGTATGCGGGGCTTGGGAGCGCTGCGTACAGGTGGCAGGGCATCCCTGGCACCCGCTGTGGGCCTCCCAGGGGGATCTGGGGTGCTTTCGGGGTCCCCGTGCAGGATTCGGGGTGAAGGGATGCAGGAGGCTGTGATGGAGGAGTTTCTGGTCCCCAGAGCTTGCTCCTAGTGAAAAAAATAATAATAATAAAATAAAAATATATGTGTCCATGGATGTTGCTTTTCCCAGAGTTTCTCTAATCATCCTTGGGTTCAGTCTGTGCAATATCTGTTCCGTACCAGAGCCAGGTCTTCTTCTGACCTTTTCTTTTTTCTCATCTTTTTTTTTCCGACTGCCTCTACAAACCCAACAGTTCCTCGCACAAATATCTGGGCTTCCACCCGCACCTCCCCAGCTGGCACGTGTCGTTATGCCAATTGCATGGCAAATTAGATGCACAAGTGTGCGTTAAATGTTTCCGTGACTCCGAGTCCTAATAAAAAAGCTAACCTCCAGGTGACATTATTATAGCTTTAACAAGTAGAGTGCCTCGGTAAAAGGACTTCATCTCAAAGGACTTTGACTGAAGCCATCTCCTTCTTTGTGTGTTCCTCCCTCGCAGCATGGGTAATTAAAGGACCAGCTCCAGCTCAGAAGATTCCTCAGCTTTTGCGTTTGAGGATAGCTTTCCCTCTATTTTTTCCCTCTTCTCTGACAGCAGATATTAGATCGAGCCATTAAGCAACATCCTCTCTTTCTCCTGAGAATATTCATCAATAATTACGAACAGGACTTCCTCCGGGGCTGCCCCCGCCTTGCCCAGGAATCTCACCGCTTGATACCACCCTGATGGAGTAACTCTGGCATTGGTTTTTATTTCTGAAATTCATTTAATGTATTTCTCTCTCTCTCTGGGATCGTGGAGGCCCTGCCTTGTTCTGGGTTTAGAGCAGACAGTTGGCCAAAGCTGAGGTTTTATCTGCTCCAGAGGGGAAAAGCATTTACATCAAATAAAGCAGAAGTGGAAACTCCTTAATACAGATTGACTGCAGTGGTGTACAACCGACTTACCTCAATTACACAGCTGAATTGATGCATGTTTCTTTCTGCCCCGGTACAATATACGTATTTAACAGGTTTGCATGAAGGCAACTGAAATACTCTAAACAAAGCTTCTTAACAATGGGCTCCTTGGCCAAAACACATCCAGCACAGCCTGCAAAGGGGTTCTGCAAGTACAAGTAGCTCCTCTGAGCGATGCCCTGCTCTTGTTGAACAGGCGATGGATGAAACCTCCGAAAAATAATTCAGCAAGTAAAGGGTTGGATGAGGGAGATGTGGTCAGAACTGCAGGATTAGGATAGGGGCCCATGTGAGCAACCTTGCTGAGGCTGAAAGGAATTGGTGCTGGCCTATCTCTATTTGTACACACCAATCTTCTTTGCCCTGACAGTTTTCTAGATTTTATCAGGCTGTGAGCATCGTAAACCTCGCCTTGCCCCCTCGCAGCATGCCTTGTTGCATGGGGGACGTTCGGGAAAGTCACTCCATCAATTACACCCAGGGAAATTAAGGTAGGCACTACCTTCAGCTCCATTCGCCTCCCACAGCTTACTTCTTCCCTCTCTGAGAAGTTAATCAAGAGGTTTAATTCATTCACATAGGTAAAGGCTTTGCAGACAGCCTGGAACACATACAGGCACCCAGTCCTGCCCTACACGGCTACAGTAAAGTAACTGTGTTATTTTATCCAAGTGTGCTTTTAGCTTTTCCAAGGTGAGCATCAGCCCTCGGGATTATTATGGCAGTGGCGAAGGGCAGAGCCCCGCTTTGGTGCCCGCCGCTTCCCTCTCGGTGTCTGATGGTTATCTCCTCCCCATTCCTACCCATCGGAGCATCCCTCGGCTAAAGTCTTGTCTTTGTTAGGAAGATAAGCTATAGCAGGAAGGCAGCAAAAAAAAAATTCCTCTAGCGTGTTATATCTTTTTCTCCCAAGGAATATCACACAGCTTGGACAGCTACTGTAATGCTAATGTACAAATCAAAACTCTGAGGAGCGAAATAGAAACATCCAACCATATTAAATAAGTTTTTTTGTGTGTTTGAAAGCTTGCAAAAATCTAGATATTAAATTGATGTCCTGGCACTTGTGCAGTGTAACAGGCAGATTCAATTAAAAGAAGAAAATATGTCCAGCCTGTAGTGTGGGCTAAGCAGCAATAAAAAAGCAAATCAATTTTGCAGGAGTTTCAAAGCCTGGTGCAGATTTCCAGAAGGCAGAAGCCAAAAATATATTTATTAAAAAAGACCCTAGGGGCTCAACAGTGTCATTTTAACCAAACTACTGCACCCTCAACATGATGAACTGTCACTGTATTTGGAGAAATACTTTGTAAATAATCCATTTATATGTATAGATAGAGCATGTTATTTATGTATAGATAAATGCATAGGTTTATGTTGCACATATTCAATGTCATTGATTATTGGATAGAGATGCAATGGGATACTGCAAAAAAATATGGGTTGTGCCAACTTTTAGTCATTGTGTTCTCAGATATGCAATTGAGCATTAGCATGTAGGTTTCTATGCAGTATTCAATTAGGGTGTTGCATTCATATATGAACATATACATGTTTTTATGAGCATGTGTATATATAGTATATGTATGTGTGTGTTGGTAAGCCTACACGCATTGCCATGCATGTGTTGATGGATTATTTGCAAAATATTCCAGCCACAGATGTATCAAAACTGCTGGTTTGGGGTCCTGAGGTTGGTCCTTGCTGTTGTTATTTCTAAGTGAAAGCTCAAATGTGTAAGATGTTGATGAGAGTTTCTCCAGCCAGCCCAACACAGAACCAAGACGGGCAGCCCCAGCTTCCCCACCTTCCTCCAGCAGCACACAGCAGCCTTCAGAAATCAAAGGCTGGGAGAGCCCCCACCTCTATTTAACCTCTTCGTCCTATCCCAGCAGAAATTCCAGGCTTGAAGCACAGTTGTGACCCCACTGAAATCAACTGCCAAGCTCCTGGGTCAATCAAAGAAGGATTTCCACCTATATTTATATATATTTTTGAAGGGATCCATTAAGCCTTTTTGTCACTAGTTAGCATGACCAAATCTTGAAATCAAGACCAGCAAATCCCACTGCCAGCCACGGAGGTAGCCTGCACCAGGTTAATCCCTGACAACTTCTGCTTCTCCATCTACTTCTTGCTCCGCCACCCAGCGAGCTTCGTGTCCTTGAAGGGGGGATTTTTGCTGTCTCTTTTCTTGCCCCTGCTTTTTTTTTGTTGCAGTTGGTGCTAGAAACAGGTGATCGTAAAACGTTACACCGCGCTCAGCAGCAAACTGAGAAAAAGTCATTTTCTCCTGTTACACTGAGCCGCAGATTTATTTCCCTGAAGAAACCCAAGTGTGACTGCAAAGGCAAAAAGTGGGGGGGAGCAGCACGGTGGTGATGATTAAGGTGCTCTCCCACAAAATAAGTAACTCAGCCCAACCTGCTGACACCTTCCTGGTGTCTGCATCGCGCCCTGAGCCACGGCAGCACCTCTGTGTGTGACCACGGGGCTCAGCAGAGCAGCCCCCGAGTGCTGGGGACAATGTGGGCCCAGCAGGCACGAGGGCTGTGGGTTTTGTTCGAAACACAGACAAACACAAACAGGGAAAGAAGACTGAAAATCCAAATTTGTTTCTAAATCTATTTACGCTTCGCAAGGCTCAAGATCACCTTGAACCATCTTTAGTGTTTCCTTGCCTTTTTCCTTTGAAGTTGCAAGTTCTACATAAGCACATAAGCCTTTCAGGAAGGGAAAAAAGAAAAAAAAAAAAAAAAAGAGGAAAAAAGGAGGTGTATGAAGAAGCTATTTGTGATATGCATTTTTTAATACTGACATTTTAAAAGGTTGAAATGTTATGGCGTCTTTTGCAAAGTTATGCCATTTAAACAAGATAACATGGCATTTTACCATTAAAGAAAAGACCTTCTTTTTTACTAGTACCTTTGAACAGTTTATCATTTTGCAATAATATCCTTCAGCTATGCAGCTCTCTGTTCATTTTCAAATGGAGGACAACTTCTCTTCTAATTGTGCTTATGATGCCAATTAGCATTGGGGTTTTCTGCTTTTATTAATAAACAGCCCTTCTAAGAGCACTGTGGCTGTCCTAAATATTTTTTTTCTCCTATATGGGATTCAGGAAGAAATCGTAATTAATTCCTCTTTCAGTGAAAAAGCAAAGCTATTTTTAAATTGCATGCCTGATCGAATTAACAAACTGTTAGACAATTAACAGTCTTTTTTTTTATTTTTTTTTTTATTTATTTTTGTGTTCTTTAAAATGCAGATTCAATTTAATACTGTTTTTGCCTTCATCCTTTTCATGTGTCCTAATTGTTAGCTAAGTAGCATCAGGACTGCGTGTTATCGGCCAAGGCAGGTGTCAGGGTTAATATTGTTAAAGATGCAATTATTCCTTTCTCAAGCACAGCTTGTCAGTTTAGCTCATCAATGTATATATCAATACATTTTTAAAAGAAAAAAAAAAATAATCTCCATTTCCCATCCATAATTACCTCCCTGGGTTCTTGTCCCTTGTTTTGGAGCTTTCCCTCTAACCTCACGAGTCCTAGAGAATAAAATGAGGTCTGGCAGTCCTAGGGAGAGTCCAGCTCCAAATTCTCCAACTTGGGAGCGGATTTCCAAAAATTCAGCCTGCAGGAATCAGAGGAGCTCTCCTGCATCATCTCCTGGAGCTGCTGCAGGACATGAGGGCACTGGGAAAGTTGTAAGGGAAAATGTTTGTGATGCCCACACCCACGAAAGGGACAACGCTACCATCCCGGCTTGTGACTTTCACCTTTGGGCTTTTCTCCAAACACCATCGTGACTGAGTCTCCTGGAGAAAGCACAGGATTGGGACACCAGTCACTAGGAATATGGTTCAAAGTTAACCAAAATTGTTCACTAAGTATGGCTTGTATTCATAAACCGTTTCAGCAGGCAAAGCTGAAAACACCAAAACAGGGTATTTTTCAAAAATTTCCTAAATGATACAATTCCAGAGTTTTAAAGTGATGTTGTCTTTTCAGCTGTGCCTAATTTTATTTTAAGGGAAGGTTTGGGAATTGGATGTCTCACTTTGCATTGAACAAAGTGTTCTATTTGACCCACGGTGAAGTACACATGCACACATCCCTGCAATTTGGCCAGCATTCAGAAAATCAATTATTTCAGAGTTTGCACAGTGCCCCTTGAGGGAAATTGTTCCCTGACCATTCCTGGTCAGAGGAACCATGTCCTGAAGGTATATAAGTCATGAACAGACAACAGTTTAACAGCTCAGGTTATGGTTTATTCACACATCTTCCAGCATCAGCACACCAAAGGCATTTTTGCTGACACCTTCCTTCCCTATCAGTCTCCAGCAAGCTCCTCTCAAGGCAGGTGCCCAGAGGATCCACAGCCCACATTTACAGCCACCAGGCCTGCATCTTGCAGTTCAGCACAAGCCTGATGCATGCTGCCAAGCCAGCTTCCATTTCCCCTGGAAATTTGCAGATTTGCTTTGCTGTGGGACCTAACTTCCAGCCAAAGAGCTCCAGAGCAAACCAAGTGGAGGTTTTTGGGTTTAGAAACATGTATAAATCAAAATGTGCCTTTTCACTGAAACTGGAATGTTGGTGGGACATGCAGCTTCTTCACTATTTTCTCCCAGAATGGCAGGACTGAAAACTGTTTCCAGCAAGTAAAAATTCAATTGCAAACCAAAAACCCAAGAGCCCCTGCAGCCCAGCGCCACGCCGTGCTGCACACCCGCTGCAAGCAGAGCCATGAAAGAGGGGCTCAGGGCTCAGGGCTGGAGCTTTGAGCTCTGATGGGGGTGTCCTGCTGTAACCACAACTGACCCAGTGTCCTCGTCCTGCCTGTCCATGTCCTGGGACCGTGCTCATGGAGCATATTATGCAGGGGAAGTGAGGGTAGGGAAATGCATAGGAAGAAAGGGGAACGGTTGGAGTATTTAAAGAAAATTGATTTTCATTTATTTTTTATTTGGTTCGAAAGCAATTCTCAGCAATAGGGGTTTTAATATGGAATTTTGCCCAGCTTTCATGTGGGATCAGGATCTGGCGGGGTGGTAGAAACTGTGACTGTAATTAGGAGGGCTGCACATTCATCCTGAGCCTAACTTCTGGCTTAATTCGCTTCTCAAGCCAGGACAAATCAGAAATAATTCCCTTTCCATTAATACACTTCACAGGCCTGTGAATGTGATAAAATAGCACAGCTCTTCCAGCCTTCCATCCCCTCTTAAACAGGAGGTGTTACTTGTGCCACGGCGGTGCTGAGGATGGGAAATGGGAGCTCCTGAGATCAAAGTGATGGAGCTGTGTGCTTTAATTTTTTTTTGAGAGCGAGAAGGAAAGAAGAAAGACAGCAACTTCTTTAATGAGAGCCTTTTAATACCGACATGGCAACTTGGGAAAATTCACCTTGGTGCAAGAAGAAACCCTCATTGGTCCCGTTATCATTACAGACCAGCAGGGAGACAAGTGCAGGAGCATGCTGAGGGGAGGGCTCCAGAGCTCCCCGTGTGCTGCCCAGGCTGGGGACATTTCTGTGCACTGGCCAAACCCTTCCCCTCTGCCACCTAGCACCCTGTGCAAGGAGCCAGAACACCCCTGAAGCCTAGAAGTGGCTCCGTTTTACCACCTAAGTCACTTCAGCAGGTGGAACAAGGGGAGCCATGTCTGGTAACAGAGTCTGTGTCCTGGGAGAGAAGTGGAGAGGTCACAAAGGAGGGGACCTGCTGCCTGCTGACCCTCTGAGCTCACTGAGACCTCTGAGTGCCTCCGAGCAAGAACTTGGATGAGCTGGAGCCTCTGAGACATGGACAGCACTCATTCCTGTGGGAGTTATGGAGCTAAATCCTTTCCTCCCCTTTGAAAATCTCCACCTGTGAACTTTGGGCCTGAAACTCGCCGTCACAGCGGTCGTGTTCCTGTTCTGCTCTGAGAGCCACTGCATTATATTAGTGATAGCATTTGATTGTTGCACTTTGATATAACTGAATAGGTAATCAGACCACTCTTTATTTTAGCCTGAGGATATGCCTTTGATTTGTAGAGGTTGGCCATTTCTTATCTGAGTTTGAAAATGGGATTATTTAAATGTGTATTGATGTTTTTCATGTGGTCTAACTGTGCGGTTCAACATGGTAATTCAACTCATAGCTCTACCAGATTGTTATCTAATCTGATAAGATATGAACAGCACAAAGCCGAGATGATGAAACAATCAGGATTGTTGACTCACTGGGGTCCTGCTAAATCCAGTCTGCTTTCATACTTAATTATCCTGTCAAGTTCCTCGAATCTTCGCTACTCCAGCACTGTGATGGTGAGAACAGTGGTAGTGACACCACTTGGTGAATACATAAGTTGATCAAAATAATTTCAGCAGATACAATGGCTATTTATGCCTCGACTGCAATATGAAAAGCTGCTGATTCAAATACCCTAGACTGCAAAATTGGCCCTCTTAGCATTTCTGAGATCACGGAAGGCCGTTATTAGAGCTCCAGAAGTTAATGTTTTGCTAACACGAGCTGCCACCGGACTACTTCATCCCAGAGGGGGAAGAGGAATGAGGGAAAATTCTGCTTTCCTGGGAGCCAGGCTATGAAGGCTCACATTGCTTTTTGCAGCCAGCCCTTACACTGACCCTGAAAACTTTGCTGGAATCTATAGCCCATTCCTCCCAGTGCTGCCTATGGCATATTTTATTGCTCCTATTACTGCCACTTTTATTAAAAGATACTTAAGTGGTATTGTGTACATCTAAAAGATAAATTTTAGAGGTTTCTCCCCCTTGCAAATAGTTTTGGTCTGTTTTTCTCAATAGTCTAAAGGAGTACTCGCACAAGTGAGGGTTGTAAATGTACCTTTAACAGGTCAAAGCTGCTGTTTCATATATACAAGAAAATAAGCAATAAGGATCAAGCAGAAACAGTGGAAATATTTCAAGGATCTGAACTGAAATCATACTCCTTTGCATTTTACATGAGTCTTTGCTCTTAATTTGGGGTCAGCATTTTGATATCAGGCAGTATTTCGTCACAGACTAACCTGGGTACAGAGGAAGTCCTTTGATAGGGATGCTTTCAATGGTCAGAGAAGGAAAAAAAAAAGGCCTATAATGTCCACGGCAATCCCAAAGATCGAAATATTGCTGTGTCAAGCATCTTTTGCTGATTGACTCGCCAGCAGGTTCACCTGTGGATGCAGCTGGAGCAATCGTTAAGGGCTTTGTGCCGGTGTAGAGCAGCCAGTCAAGCATCCTCATATATAAAATCGACGCTGAAATACCCAGATACTGAAAGATGCTGCTTTATCCACTATGTGCGTTTTAACAGGAAAACCACTGCTTTAATTAAAAGCGTTATCAGCGGTGAGACTGAGTGATTTAGACCAAAACAGTTAATGTTGTCTTTGAAAGGCAGCCCCAGGTGAAAATGCCAAATTTTCAGAGACCTGAGCACCTTGCCATGAAGGCAGGCACCTACCCCACTGCTCAGCATCGAGGCTGTGGAAACTTTTGGTCCCGAATGGTACAGGAGCCTCAATCCTCTAATCTTTCCCATTGGTCCTCTTGGAAAATTGTAGCTATTATGTGTAAATTAATTATGCTATTTTTTGTCAAAATTGAAGAGTGCCGTGCGAGAGAGAGAGCCTTCCCCAGCCCCTGCGCACACAGGGTGACAGGAGGCCCTGCCCTGTTCTTTCACAAAGGCTGTAATTAGCACGGGAAGGAAAGACCAACTGTTGTTGGAAAATGTTAATGCTAAAGGTCTCGTTTCAGCCCGTGTCTCTTGTACAAGCCCGTGTCTCTCATACGAACTGATGGGAAAAAAAAAAAAAAATGGTGCCTTTTCTGCTCTGGCAGAAACCAGCAGAGCTCTGGGAAACCAACAGGGCTTTACCAACAGCTGCTTTATGAAAAATAAAGTGATGGGGAAACTTCCCTGCTTGGGCATTTATTAGGCTCACCCTCCTCGGAGGGTGTCACCGCCGATGGGACCCCACCTTATGTTTGTCCATAAAGCTCTAAAATCTTGCCCAATGCCCCAGACAGACAGAAAGCCGAGCAGACAGCTGCTGCAGCTTCACAGGGGGTGTTTTTTCTCCGTGCTGTCTCTGGGGATTACAGCCTAGAGACCCAGCTCAGCACACGCATGTGACAAGGATTCCCAGCTAGCTGAGGAAAGGCACATTAGGGGACAAGGCTGGAGAGGGGCTTTTCTCCACTTGTCTCCCTTCCCAGTACAGACCTCAGGCTTTGAAAGCTCAGGGTTGTGCGGCCCAGATCCCAGATGTTTTCTCAAGTTGGAAATTAGAATGAATTTCTGCTCAGGAAGAGCAGTCAGGCATTGGGACAGGTTGCCCAGGGAGGTGGTGGAGTCACCGTCCCTGGGGGTGTTCAAGGAAAGGTTGGACGTAATATTTAGGGACATGGTTTAGTGGGTGATAATGGTGTTAGGGGTACGGTTGGACCAGACAATCTTGGAGGCCTTTTCCAACCCCAAAAATTCTAGGATTCCATAGTTCTGTTGTAACAGGACCACCACAGCCCATTCCCTGGCCCTCCCACCTCCCTGACCCACAAACAGGTGCAGAGCTTCGGACCTATGGGGCCGTCCTGGTGCTTGGGCAGGCCAAACCTTGCTCACCAGAAAAATGAGATTTTAGGGTCCTCTGTAAACCCCAGAGGACCCTCATCAGGCCCCTCAGCCACCCCCAGCTCCTCTGTGCAGCTGCCTGCCACAGCCCCCCCACCCTGCAGACCCAGGGGTGACCCCGAGTCCCATCCACACCTGGGCTTGCTGATGAGGCTCAGAATGCCTAAAACCGGGTTAATTTGTAGGAAAGTGACAGAAATAAATTGCTGGCACTTTTGTGTGCTGATAAGTTTAACCTTTTTTTTTCCCCGAGCGGCTAAATTGCCAATCATCCGGAAACACACCAGAGTTCACCCATTACATAAAGGAAGCTGTTAGTCTCATTTAAAACAATATTGACCTTTTTCCCGTCCTTTCCATCCTGACTAAATTACAGGGTACATTTTTCGAAATGTGGCTTTTGTCTGACTGCAACCAGGTGACCCTGATTTTTTCCTCCCCTCCCTACCCCCCTTACAGCTTTCAACCTTTCCTTTCTTCTTCTACCACACTTCTTAGCTTAACCACTGAGATTTTCAAATCCAGAGATATTTAAGAAAGAGTTTGTGTGATTCACATATTTTCTGGTTACAAAAATCCACCCCTGGAGCCTGAGGAAAGCTTCCCTGGTGCACCCTGTGGGGGTAGCGGGGGCATTTTGAGAATGACGGGGAAGTGTCCCTGCTCTGCCAAAGCCAGGTAAGTGAGTGTGTGGAGCTCCCATTTTCACCCCAAATTAACTTCGGATTCAGCATTGCCAATAGATTAGCTTCTGGGAGCAAAAAACGCTCCTGCTCATAAAAAATCTGATTTATTCCTTGTTTTTAGCTTTAGATCAGGCCGTGAGTACACATAGCTCCCATGTAAAATTAACCTAACCCATTCTGAGAGATTTTCCCTGCACAGAAACATATTTTTAGTTCATTTCAGATGTCAGCTGCTGAAAACATCACAGTACAAGAGGGAAGCTCCGTTGTTTTTCCTATACCCAAGCCCCCTGACAGCCACGTGGCCTTACAGATATATTCTACTTGCTTTTCCTTTGTAATCTCCTGAAGAAATAAAAAGAGACAAAGTCTCCCTGCTAAGGCTTCCTTCCTCCTGAGCTGGTGCCCATTGGCCTCTCGGCATTGATGGCATTTAACAAAGGGGGCTGAAGCCCCAGCTGGGGCAAATAACAGTACTGGGGAGGCTTGGTTGGACCAGCTGAGGCTCAGAGCCACCCCCTGCACAATTGTGAGCACGCTGATGGCACTTCTTGCATTTTTTTCTGGATGAAAGCTCAACATATTCCCATGTACGTTCTGCTAGTTCTTGGCTCATGCAAAAACATCTTCTAATGCCAAACTTTTCTGAAAATTAATAAGAGCTTAATCTAATTCGGAATCATGTTGGTTTTTTATAAAATGTTCATTTTAAATCATTAAAATGGTTTCTGTTTTTGTGGTGGTGGCTTTTTTTTTATCCCACTGAACACTCTTCTGTATCTCGGGTGCTTCTTGCAGGAATCCTGAGATATGGGAAGCTTTGGGGTTTCCTGACAAGGGAAACATGGGTGTCTCCATCAAACCTGGGAAATTCAGGCTTCCTAGCTGGAAGCATTAATCCCACTGGTTTGGTGCCACAGCACTGAGAGCCTGGAGAGAGCAGGGTCAGCTTAACCCCATCTCTTCAATATTTGATTAATCTGAGTTGGTGACACTGAAAATGGCTTGAAATGCTTAGTCTTCTGCAGGAAAGAGAGATTCAGGAGCCAGGGTGCCTTTCAGATAAAACTGCCAGCAGAGAAAATCATTTCTTCAGGTTGCTTCCTGATACCGTGCTCAGTCCGTCTGTGAAAATATTTGGGTTGCGTTGCCGGGATTTGATTGACTCTCCTGCCAACAACAAAGTTTAATAAGCTTCAAAGGGACGAGTTTTTCCAGCTCCCCACTCTGTGACCAGGCCTTGGGAGAAGAGGCACTGCAGGGCAGAAGCATTAAATTTGCCCTTGGGGTTGGCAGAGCTGCGAAGATGCTGCTTTGCCACAGCTTTGGGGTGTTGCATTTAATTTTAGTAATCCTGGTGGAAAAGATTTCTCATCTTTCAGTTCTACTTTGGAGCACAGGACCCAAACATCCTTTTATAAGCACGTGATGCAATGAGAGGCACCCCAGGCTTGTGCAGAGATAGGAATTAAATAATCCTACCTGCTGTACGCAGCTGCGTGGTCTGTAGGTTATCTGGTTTTACACAGCAGTAGTATGTGACTGCATGTAAAATTGCCCCACGTAATTATTCAATCTCATGACAACTATTCAGTTTGCAAAGCAAAAATAATCATGTGATTACCCTGTAATTAGCTGATAGTTACTAATCAATTGCATCTGCAGTTCGCCTTCCACTGAGGGCTTGGGGTGGTATGTGGGAAGGGCGCGGTGCCCGCCCGGAGCAGCTCGCAGGGTGCAGCCCTGTTGGGTAGGGGGATAGGGGAAGAGCCAGGGGACAAAATCCTTCACTAGGGCTGGACAGCAGGAGTCAGGCACCTTGTGTACCAGGCACGGCTTTGGAGGGATCAAAGTAGGACGTGCACAATCCAGTTTGGGGGATTGGCACAGAATGGGAGGCTGCAAATGTAGTGGGATGAGGTCTGGGTGCAAATACCAAATGCGTTCCCAAAGCATTTTGATACCTCTGTTGTCGCTCATCTTCTCAAGGCTTCCACAGCCAGGGCTTCTTCTTTCACAGGGATGCAGTTTGCTAGCGTATGTTGGCAATGTGTGTGTCCGCTCTTCTGGTCCATGGATGGAAAGAGGCCAGTGGAGTCACCTGTCCCTTCACCCTTAACAACACAGGCTGGGTCTAGAATACTTGCATGTGATGAGAAAATGGAATCATCCAGGACCTCTGAGGAATGGCAAACCTCTGGGGCAGTCTCTGACCTCTGGACATGCATTCGTGAAACCCTCCCAGAGCATCCTAGGCTTGAGCCTGAAGGTTTGTGGCTATTTAGGCAGGGATGATTTGTGAAATCAGGAGCAATGCTGGGAAAACTGAAGGGAGAAATGGGGCTACAGAGGGGCTTTGACTGGCAGTTTGATAAATATTTCTGCTGTGAAAGAAATTAATGGATGACAAGACTAGGGATGTGTCTGTGAGATGTTCCCCAGGACTTTAAAGGGAAGAAAGCCTGAACTTGGTGCTTCAGGGGAGACCCTGCTGTACAGCTGAGAAGGGACAGGGTGACCAAGGGGAGGGCCAGGGCCTCTGCAGCAAGGCAGGGCATGGAAGTGATCATCTTTATCAGACAGGGAAAAAATATGGAAATATGATGGAAAGCAAGCAGTGAGGGAGAGGGGTGAGTGCTGAGGTTACAAACCAAGCTGGCAAGGGGGGAATGGCCGTGCTCCAGGGAGAAAGAAGGGGAGGCTGAGGGACTTGTGGACAGAAGGACGAGGCCAGGAGCCTCATGATGCCCAACAGGGCTGCACGGGGGGACTGAAGCCCTGGGAAGGCTGTAGGGCTGGGTGCATGTGTACCAGCACATCAGTTCTCCTCGCCAGGACGTCAACCCTCCTCGCCAACGCGCTGCCTGCCTCCCTCCCTCCCTCCCTATCACCCGAACCTCCTATTAAGAAAGATCCTGACAACACCATAAAAATGTCTTGCGTCGATTGAAAATTCATTGTTCACTAAAAGCTAATCAAAGCGCGGGTAAACACAATGGCCCCCTTTCCCCGAGCCTGACGTTTCATTTACACAAGAGCTCAAGCAGTCGCACCGGCGCTCTGCCACGCAGCCGTCAAGCATTGATTGTGCTATTCAGCAGGATGGCTCAATAATTACAGCCCCCGATCTCCAAACCACACCAAAGAGCAGGCTTACCACTGCTAGCCTTTGTTACTAATTGTCCTTCAGGATACTTGAGATGAATTACCGTGGCTTACATTTTCCTGTTTTTCCTTTCTCTTCTATTGGGTTACAAAAAAAAAAGAGAGAAATCTTTCCACTTAGTGGAGCTGGACAGATCAGACAAGTGTAGCGTTGCCTGTTGACAGCACTTCATAAGAAAACCCTCTGACTGCAAACTGTCTCATTGACATGTTCAGCTTGACACGTCAGATTGATTTTTGATTGTTTTACACAGCTCACTTGTGCATGTTTTCATTATCCAGGCTGGGCAGTTTTCATACTCACACTTAGGAAATGTTAGAGCTATTAATATAATTTGATAGCATCTATACCGCGTCTAATTGTAACAAGTAATCCAACAAATTAAGCCTCTTTTGCCAAAGCTCTCCAAAATGGATTGCACTTCTTGTCACTCTTTTGCTTTGTTTGATTTGGGGCTGCTTGAAACGGTAGCAAAATTTTTTGTTCTAACTTCCTAATGCTGGTAGCTGAGGACAGAATTAGGGCCAAAAGTTTTAAGTTCAGGATGGAAGAGTGTGATCAGTGCCAGATCCAAACTTCTCCGTGACTTGAGCTGGGTCAGCTCCCGACCCGCAGCCTGCGAGGTGACGGCGTGCCTGGGGAAAGGACACTTTGCCTGGCATGGCTCCCACGCAGACAGGTCGGATCGATGCCTGTGGTTCATTTATTAAATCTGTGGCCTCGAGCTGCACAACTGCCCCTGCCGGACTCAGGAGTGCACAGCCACTGAGCAGCCGGGGGATGCTTGCTGCAGGAGGGTTGCTTTCTGCTTCCTCGGTGGGGAGCCCCCATGCCAGGGTTATGGCCTCCCTCAGCACATCCCCTGTGTCCCCAGATGTCCCCGCAGCCTCCTGGGCTCTCCCATTCCCCATGCTCACCCTCCAGGTCCTGCTCCACCACTTCCCTTTCTGTTTCTCATCTCTCTCTTATGACACAAGTTCATCAGAGGCATCTCTGACCCTCCAGCAACCACAGAAAGGAGCTTGGGTGTTGCTTGGTCTTTTCCATAAAATCATTGCTTTTCCAGCGATGACCCAAATCAGAGTTTTTGCACAGTGGTAGCTTGGTGCCAGCCCAGACTCCCCCAGAAATTTAGGAGGAACTTTGCTTCCTAATGCAGCTGAGGGCACAGGTTGAGTAGCGTGGCTACGCCGGGTAGCTGGCACCGGGAGAGAATAAGCTCCTTCTGCTAGCCCTGCTTAGCAGAGTTATTCCATGAAAACTGTATCACCTGAACTGCCTTCACTTTTTTTTTTTTTTTTTAAAGCCCTGTGTAAAGGGAGGAATGGCGCCATCCAAGATTTCAGAAGTAGCCCATGGTTCCTATGCGAAATGGTTTTGCTGCTGCAGTCACATCAGCTGTGTGCCCAGCCAGGGCGATCAGCACTCAGGGATCTGAGCAGCACACACTGACCACTGTCCTCTATTTCATAAGATTACCCTTTTTCCACCTATCACAGGGAAAAAAAAAAAAAAAATCATTCCACGTCACTTTTTCTCAACCTTTTTCCCAATAAACAAAATTCAGTATGCGCTGGTGCCACCCGTCATTTTTCTGAGCCCGAGACATGATTACCCTGATTTCAATCAGCAGGGCAGGCACAGGGAAGGTCCACTGGTGAACAAATGCCCTTCTTGGCTGTCTCTTTGTAAAGCAGCACGGCCCTAAATGGTGTGTAAGCATTCGCCCGCGACTGTGCACTCTCTTCATAACCCTTCCACTCGAGCAAAGTGATTGTCTGAACTGAAATCGCTTCACCGAGATGATTAAATTAGTTCCTACATGCCAGAGATGTACAGAGGTCTTGACATTTATATTTGGGTACTAGAGGCTGACATTCAAATGTAGTCGTGTTTGAAAACAGCATAATTTAAAAAGCAGCGTAAAATCCACTAATAGAACAGGGCAATGGTGAGGGCGATGCTTTCCTTCGGCTGGGGCCATGCAAAGCAGCCGCTTGCTGTGGCTGTGCTGGGGCGGGCAGGGAGCTGGCACATCCCCAGGGTGTCAGCACCCCCGGGGTGCTTGGGGACACGAGGAGCCCAGGGAAGGCAGCAGGAACCCAGCACCTGGCGGGTGAGGAGTTTGTGGTCACGGTGCATTGCTCTGACGTGGCACAATCCTCTATTTCTTCCCACCGGTTGAAGTCCACGTGCGGTCGGGATGTCAAACCAACAAGCGCACAGAGGAGAAAGCTCCAAAAAGGCAAAGCAAACAATTAATTACGCTCCCAGTGAGCCCAGCCAGCGAGAAGCGATGATGCATACACAGGCAGCTTGTTCTGAATTCACCCCGGCACCCCTGTAAAGAGCGTCTGACCTGACATCGCGCTCTGTATTATGTGATGTGGATGCAATAGGCTGTTCGTTGCCATCATTTAGAAACCAAAATTACATGGTTTTTATCATTCTTAACGCAATTATACAATTATTTAACTTGTATTTTAAAGACCTCTATCAAATCCAAACCCCACTGTTTTATCATGGCTTGGATACCCAAGCAGGCACTCTCTTTTGCCTGGAAATGTAAATTTCTGCTTTTACACTGAGCTGCATTGCCACTTCTCAGTGTTGTTTTGAATGAGTGAATGCAAATGATATTATTCAATTTGCAGAAGCAGTTTCATTCATGATGTGACATTAGCATCTGGTACCTAAAGGAAACATTCTTCACCAACTCAAACAAAAAAAAAAAAATCCGATTGATAAATTCCTGTGAGCACATCCCCCACGATGCCAGCAGTGAAGCAGCCCAGTGGTTTCCCCCTTTTGCATCAAAACCTGAGTGTTTCTGCAGGGATATTCTCGGTTTTCCCAGAATGTCCCTCAAATGAGAGGGGAAAAAAGTACTTCAAAGGTCTGGTTTCAAAATGGGAATTATCTCTAGAATAGAGGATTAATATTATTCCATGGTAGCTGCTGATAAAGCTTTGAAAAACTTGATTTTTTGTGATGTGTCAGAAGCAAAGAGAGAGGTCTGTCCATCACGCGGCCTCACACACGGAGGCTGGGGCACATGAGTGTGCAAAACGCCCTGGCAGGAAGAGCGAGCCCGTGCTAAACACGTGTGCCCACATTCATCTCGTGTCTGCATGCATTTGTTATCCTCGCCTGCAATATTGATGACCGAGGACTGAGCTCAGCGCACATGCGTCTTTCTCCCCAGATCCATTTTCCTTGACTTGCTCAGCTGAAAAATGCTCGGATTTTTTTTTGTTTCTTTTCTCGTTTTCAACCGTGTGAATGAAATACCCTTGTATTAGTTCCAACTCCTTTTCCTAGGTGAAAAAAAAAAAATCCAAACAGCAAAGAGAGGACGTGGGCAGGCCACTGCGATCGATAGCAGATAGGGCTGGGAGACATTGCGGCTGCTGGTAGCAGGTCAGCAGAGTGGAATATATTGTGAGTGCTAAGCGAGAGCATTTGATTATGCAGGGAAAACCTCATTTTAAAGGGACAGGATAAAACCACGTTAAGAATTAAGATCGGTCTTCAAAATAGGGAAAATGACTCACATCTCTAGGACAACTGGTATCTCTTTTTTTTCGGAGAAAAGCCTCTTAATTAATTGGGTGAAAATTGGCATAAGAATAAGCCAGAATATACATATGTACACACGGGTGTGTGTACATATACATAATACACTTAATTTATTATGCATGTGCCGGAGTGTGTATATGTGTGTGTACGTATGATAAGAATAATGAGCTATAACAAAAATGAGGGGACAATTATTCTGATCTTTTGTAACCCATCTCAACTGCACAAATTATCATCCTGAGCAGTCTGAAACAGAAAACTAAGCATACTAAACTATAGGGAGGCATATTTAAAAAATAAATTAAGGAATAAAATGCACAGAGACAGAGTGCCATGTTTTGTTATGTCATTCCCTGCCTGCCTTTCTTCAGGAGAGAGATTTCAAATTAAATTCAAAGACTCTACTTTTAAATAAACAATGAAAATTGAAAATAGGCGTCCTTGTTAAAATATATATCTATTTCCTCCCGTATTTTTCTAAAGTAATGCAGTGCTGTGCCACCGTACCAAAAAAAAGAAGGAAAAAAAAAAAAAGAAAAAAAAAAAAGAGGGCATTAGGTATTAGGATTCCAAACGGGATAGTACATCTTTAATGATACATATGATAATTAAAGAATACAATAAACACAATTAGCATATGTTTTAAACAGTTTATTAGTGAAGCTTACCATAAAATCAGAATATATAGAGCTCCAGGGTTTGTTGGGATAACAGCTTCTAATCCTTAGAGTCATAAAATCCCTGGCTTGGAAGAAATGGGCATCTTTAAAATGATTGAATCAGCAGGCCTCGAGTGAAAACGCACAAATTAGCAAACTCCAGCAGTCGGGCACTGTGCGATGCTGCAAGGCGCCGGGGTGAAGTCATCGCTGACACTGCCCCAGCAGTCGGATGGGGCACAGCGGGGACGTGGGGCTGCTGCGGACATCCGAGGAGATAATGAGTTAACTCCTTGCACACCAGGGATACCCCAAAATTTAAATAAATAAATAAATGGAAAAGTCTCCTTTATTTTGCAAATGGTCACTATGGGGAGAAATGTGTAAATAGGGGGTGGGTGTGAAGGAGATCTCTGACTTTAAAGGAGAAGGGGGCTTTGTGGGGCTCCTTCCTCCCTTGCAACCCTCTGAGGGCACCATGGCAAGGCAGCGGTGGTGGCTGGGGTCTGCAGGGGAGATCCGGCCCCGCTCGAGGGGCTCCCAGCCCCCTGCATGGCCAGAGCTGGTTTAAAGGCCGAATACTCTACCTAACCTTCTTGGCCAGGGTTCTTGCAGCAGGCAACAAACAACCCTCTTTTCAGTGCCCCTGTGTACTCCTGCTCGGCCTTTTTTCCCTTTTGGAGCTGTCCATGAGCTCCCTTTCTCCCCTTCTTTCTTTCTTCTTCAGGGCTGTGTGAGAAAATTTTTATTATTTTCTGCTAATGACTAACATATAAGCTCTTTGCCTCCATCGCTCCACTGCAGAGATAATTTCTTCCCTCTTCTGTTATGTGTTGGTTTGTTTGGAGGGGGCAGGAGGGGTTTAATCCTCCTGCTCAGATATTTTAGGGTAAGAGCAGCCAGGAAGGCTCGGGTAAGTCGGTGTGGGCTGAGAGGAGCAAAGCGCTGCTGCGTTTCTTGAAGGAAAGGGGCAAATTGTCAACTTCATAATGAATCCTCATCAGACGTGACAACTTCCAACTTCACAGCGAGGGAGAAGAATAGCAGCCGGGCGGTGGCTGAACACATCCTTATGGGGAAATCGGAGTGTTTGGATCCCGAAATTAGATCCAAAGGCAGCCAAACAACTCTGTAAAAATGGGAGCTTTGCTCAAATGAAGGCATTTCAAATTCACTCAGCACCAGGTCTAATCTGCCTGGATTTGATCGCAGCTCAGCACAGGGCATTGCTTTTCCTGCAGCACGGCAGGACTGGGGGTATGGTGCTGCTCCGCCTGCTAATTTGGGTGCTCGGGAGCAAAATCTTCTGAGTCATCTTAGACGTGCAAGGAATACTGAAAACACACAGCATGTTGTGCAAGGAGGTGGTACGTTTCTTCACATTTCATTGGAGTTTGTAGTTTAATTTGCCTAAACTTCCACCACAGACCTCAGGTCCAGAAGGATCCAGTAGCTTGGCAGCAACGCAACGCACAGCATGAGGCACTTCTTACCCCAAATGTATTAGTCTAAATTCAAATTTGGAGGAGAAATGAAGGCCTACAAAGATGAAGTGACTTCCCCAAGGTCAAACAGCAGGACAGTGGCAAAGGCAGGAATATAAACATGAATTATATTGTCACTCTGCCAGAGGAAAAGGTTGAAATGCAGCTCATTTTTTTTTCCTGTAGTTTAGACTCGGCTTGATGTATTTGACCTCTACTCAGCTGGCCAAGGTCCAGGGAAAGAAACATGAAAAATAGTAGTCGGTGTCTGCCCTGGGGAGAGAGGTCAAGGCAAACGGATGTGTGTAATGGGCTAACTCAATGGTAAGCAAGCACAGGTGGGTCGGGGCTGCTCCATCACCTTCAGCGGGTTTGGGTCACTATTGGAAGGAGAAAGGCATTTGGCTCAGCACTCTGGGAGAAGGGGAGAAAATGTAACTGCACCCCTTTTTTGTGGTGATGCTCTCACACTGCCGGATAGCCGGGGGTGCTTGCAGATGATGGCAGCACCCGAATTGTGGCTCCGTCTCCAGCTTCAAGCAGAGGAATTCAGCATCCAGTGGAGCCTTTGCAGCCAACTGACAAGGAAGTGTAACATAAAAGCAGGCTCAGGGGCTGCTTAGGGTGGCTCTTTAAGCCCAAAAGACCATCATTGAGGGCTTGTCCTTCCCTGGAGAAACCTTCTGCAGATCTTTGTCCCTCAGCTGGCTTTGCAGGCTGCTTTAGGGGCAGAGCTGATGGCCTGCAGCCTGTTCCGCCCTGTGCAGCCCTCTGATGGTGGCACCTAAGGCCTGCTCACACAGGCATGTTAAAGAGCAATAAATGTGCCATAATAGATAATAAATGTGCCATAAAGGGTGTCCCCAGCTGAGCTGGCAGCAGTGGGGGGCTGAGTCCTGCTATGTCGTGCCCGATCCCAGCCACGTGCCCTGCGATCACCGTGGTGCCACCAGGGTAAAACTGTGGCGCTCGGGGTCAGGATGCTCAAGGAGCAAGGAGCTGCTCCAGGGAGAATGAACCTGGAGTAAAATTAAAAACAGAATTCAGCAAGTATCAACCACCCCTCTCTGCTCTCGCCCTGATAAAGGCCATGACATTTTCTAAACCTGGGATTTGAAAGAAAACATTTTAAATAATAATTTGTTCACTGCTCTCTTTTTCATTCAGGTGCAAGCATTAACTTGATTTATTATTTTTTTTACCAGCTAAACAAGTGCCACAAGCATTTTTGCCATCAGTGCTTGCATTTGGAATGTAAGGTCAATTTAGCATGTGCAAAATATTTTCCTGTTCATTTTCCTCTACAATTTTATATTTATTAGTGGGAAACCCAGAAATGGTGGATATTGAATTCAGCTAAAAACTAATTCTGCACTGAATATTTGACTAAGGCATTGACTTTAAACTGTTATTTATTTTTACAAGTAATCCAAAAATAATGCTGCAGGGTTTATTACCTAGCCATATCACACATAATTTGACATTTGAATATGAGAGCTCACGTGTATGTTAAAACAGAGAGAAAATATGCACAGAACATTTTCAAGACTACTTAAGAATAAAAATAAAAAATCGAAAAATTATTACGTGCCCCAAGTACATTACAAATTGAAAAACTGACAGCAGTGGGTAGCCAGTACACTGACATTTATTTGCTCAGCTCCTCTGCACAGACTTTTAGGATATTCTATCATGGTTTAATGTCTCTCAGCAAAGAATGTGCTATAAAAGAAAAAAAAAAGCAATGCAGCTGATAAAATTAATGAAACAAATCATTGTTGAAAAGCATTTGGTGAGGTGTGAATTTGAAAGCTAGTTTCCTAATACAATATTTGTAAAATAAACAGAAATTAATATCCATTAATATTAACATAATTATCTTAACTGAGAATGTTGAACTGTTGCCTGTTTTGTGCTTTTCAATTGCAGCATCTCACTACAACTGTTTTTGTAGCTGGGGAATAATCTGCTTGTGTATGCTGTAATGACACAAGAAATAAAACATAATAAAAGGAATAAAATGTGAATTCCCATCTCAGCAAAGAGTAATTCCACAACACATATATTTTTGGTGGCTTTCCCAGAAGGTGAACACTTCTGCATGGCTTTATTTCCTAGCCCCGCTTTCACGGCGACACTGAGCCTGGTTTACAGGAGAAACTCACTCTGGTTAACACAAAAACCTTTCCCCAGCTCTTAAAACAACTCCGAGTGCTCCTAAATCTCCTAGAAACCCCCTTCCATCCCTGCAGCTCCCATTCAGCTGGGATCCAGAGCTCCTGCTGCTGCAGTTGTCCAAGCGAAAGGTGGGACACCCACCTGGGAGCATCCTCGCTGCTGGTGGCCCTCAGGTGCCTGTCACACCCCTGAATAGTTCCCAGGTGGGCATCTCCATTTTTGCATTCACAGTGGAAGTGAATTCAAATCTTCCCAGCTCCGTGCACCGCCGCCTTTCAGGCCAGCTAAAATCTGAAAAAAATATGGCGTTTTCCTTGAGAAACGGCTTATTTTTAGTTCTGCAGCTACCGCAGTGGCTCGCTAGTGAAACCAGGCACTACATGGACTGAAGTAAAAATACCGACACCTCATAAAGACAAATCACAGACAGAAAATGGGGATTTGTTCTTTAAATCATCAAAGCAATACGGCACATGACCACATCCCCGTAGTTTGGAGTTCGCAGGATGCAAACACCATCATGCTACATGGTGCCGAAGGCTGGAGAGACACGTGGTCTTGGACAGCCCAGGGTATGCCAGATCCATCCTTCTGCCTTTCTGACATCCCCATTACAAAATCCAAGAGCAGCCACCTGTAGCACAAGAAATCCGAGCAGGCAGGATGGGGACAGTTCCAGCTTTGGCTTCAGGAAGATTTCTAATTTGCAGTTTGTTAGGTCCCACGTTAGTGTTTGCTGCCTGCCCACACATCGTGGGGAACATATGCTTTAGATGGGATCCTTTCTCTGAAGCGAGATGAAGTGCTGAAGATTTTCTAAGCAAATAGCCCCTTCTAAAAACCTTTTCTCATCCATCCCAAGCCCCAAAGAGCAGGTGTTGGTGGGTGTCTGTCCAATACATCACCTGTACCAGCTGTGGCAGGTATCCCTAAGGTCCAACCCAGAGGGACCAGGGTTGTGTCAATAGCTCACTTCTTGGCCGAGCCACCTCATTAATTTGGCCTTAACCAAAACATTTTATCCATCATGAAAAAAAAAAAAAAATTAAATTGCTCTTTCCTAAACCTTTATTAACCAATGCTATTATGACTACCAAGCACAGACTGATTTTAAATGTTGTCTTGGGGAACAAAATATCCAAAACATTCCTTTTTGGAAGTGGGGAAGTACATGTACAACTTTTTCCAGTCTCTGTTCCAGCCTGCCACGTTGCCATATTTACCACGGCGCTAACAGTTGTCAGAGATTATCTGGCTGAGTCACAGCTTTTACGGGCTCGACTCCGGTACTAGAGACGCGAAGCAGCTCCTCTGAAACCCAAGGTTTATGTTGGCATCAGTGAGATCAGAATTCGCCCTTCTGTTTACCATTTAGCTGAATCACCCCATCACAGACCAACTGTCATCTGTCACTCCATACTTTTAATGGTACATTGCACTGATGTTGTCTATTTTTTCCCCTTTCTAGCAGCCCTGTCACTCTGGTATGTGCTAATCTCTTCTTCCAGGCTTCTGTTGGTTCTCTTAATGACTACGCGACTGCAGTTTAGTTTCCAAAAAGAAAAAAAAAAAAAAGAAAAAGAGATTTTGGGGAGTTAGAGACAAAATCAGCTTTGGGAAGTGCCTCCCAAGATGTGCTGTGCTCCTGCCATGGAAGGCACACATTTAGCTGGGGAGCGGAGCGGACAGGATGCATCTCACCACCTGCATGTGTGCTGGATAATTAATTAACTTTAAATTTGCTTTCTGTTCTTAATGATAGGCGTCCCCACAGCTCCATGTCCCTATGGCCAGGGGATCAGAAATCCTTACCCAGTGCTTGGCTTTCTTGGCCTGGTGGTGACGGCACTTTGGTGCTTGTCACCCCCTTGTCACCCCTGCAGTGACAAGGGGCTCACAAGGCACTGGCAAACGTCTTTGTGCATCTCTCACCCGGTTCAATCTCCAGACTTTTTTAGAGGTGCTTTTCTAGCATCTGCAAAGCAAATGTGTTCCTTTTCTCGGGGGATAAATTGCAATAAAATGGGGAGGGCAGTGCCTTGCAAAGGGCAATGCAACTATGGGAGGAATTGCAAACAGGGGGCAATATCGAATATTTCAATAATTGAATATTATTTCCTGTCCTTAGGGAGGTGTATGTGGGTGGGTGGGGGGAATTTAAGCTACAGCAATCATCAGGGAGTCTTTCCAGCCATTCTTAGATTGTTCATCTAAGAATAGTACATGGCTTTTTTCTTACCAAACATCTACAAAAAATCCCCAACTTTGTTCGTGACCTTTCCAAAATTACCCACATGCATGTGAAATGAGCCTTAACACCGAGCCGTGAATTTTGTGCAAACTGTCTCTTAGCTATGGTGTGTAACACCTGCATGCGTTAACCCACGTGGGGGTCCACATGTCCCTGTACTGCCAAAGGGTTTTGTCCCCGCAAAATGCATGGAAATGTACACACCATTTCGATGAGTCAAAGTTCAGGACAAAAATTGGTTTGCTCGTTCAGTTGCTGTATGTGTGTGACATGTAGTATACATAACTTGTAGAGAGGTCCATCTGGTAAGAGAAATAATATTGTGTCATTGCATTATATGTGTCTGGTATGGGTGTATTTCTCTGCACTCCTTCTTTGTCATGATTCCATGGTTTAATTTAAATACGTGTTTCACTTCTCTCCATATTTCAGGTTTATTACAGAGTATGAAAAGCAGGAAGCTTTCTGCTCACTTCATACATCTCCTCCGCAGAGCCAGCCATCAGAAGCCAGCACAGACTCCAGACTGATTATTGTTACACATGATCTATGGAGCAGATAAATTACAGCTTGATTTTTATAAGGTATGTTGAGCCTGCAGGCTTCAGCAGAAACAAAAACAAAACAAAACACAAAACCTTGCTTTAACTAGTAATTTGAAGAAATATGACAAACCTGACATGGAAGTCACAGAGCAAATAAATATGCACATCCATCATTTTGTAAAATAATGCCTTCGCTAGAGAGACCTCTGCTTGCTGCAGTCTGCACTGTAAAATTTCTTTGTGGTTTACCAGTGTCAGATCTGTTATATGAGGGATCAAGTTAGTTATATTTGAAGGAAAGAATTGTATGCATATAAGAACTGGTGTCACACAGTAAAACAGCACAAATAACAATCTGGGTGAATCAAAACTAAGCTGATGTTAGGACATATTACAGTATTCCTGGAATGTTTAGATGTGGTTTTCCTTCAAAATATGATTGCTAAAGCACCAATCTGACAGTCTTTTCTTCCATTGCAAAATAAGCCAGTTCCTAGAAATAAAATCACCTGATGGCTATCGCAGATATAAAATCCCACTTTGCACAAAATCCGACAAAAGTCAGTTTCAGGGTCATCTCAGCACAATAGTTTTGTTGGTGCACTGGAAAGAAATTCTGTATGAAGTTCTCACTTTGGGAATTGGCTTTTTTTGTTTGTTTGTCTGTTTGTGAGGTCAGCCTCACCAACAGTCCCCTCCCTGTGGAGCCAGGGACTGCAGTTATCACCGGGTTCATGCTCACCACACTGCACAACGAAGTGGGAAGTGTTTTAAGATGAGGCTGAAGCACTGGCACTGATGGGAATGTTGCCTTTGACATTTGGAGGAGGGTTTTACTTGGCAAGTTTAAGGGCTAAATCTAACAATTTATGTCAAACTGCCTCTGGAGAAAGCACAAAACAGAACCAAATGTTCCAGTCCTAAATAAGTGCCTTCATCAGAGCCACAAGCACTTTTGTGCTCCCTTCCTGAGCCAAGGAGCCCCAGATTTTTCTCCCTGTCCTGTGATGGTTCTTGAGCAGGCAGGATGGAGAGGAGCCAGGTCACCACCACACACACATACACGTGCTCATGTCCAAAATGTTCCCCAGCCGAGAGGAGACACTGTGCCACAGTGAGCCTCGGTCCCCCTGGGCTCTGGCAGGACCTAGATGTCCAGTGCCCTGTGCCTGGTCTCCATTATATTCTGCGAAATCACAGTGGACATTGTTCAGAAAAGAGTTCAAGAGCCTTTGTGTGCAAGGACCCAACAGGGCAGGGACAGAAACCACAAACCGAGCAGCTCAGCCACACCAAAACTGCTGCAGCTTTGAGGATATGCATAATTATTGCTGTAGGTATCAGGAAGCTTTTATATAAGTTGGATTGGCAGCAAGTGGAGGATTTCAGGTTAAGAGATCTGGATCTAGGGCCCACATCCCTTTATTAGATATGATGCTCATAGCCTGCCAGGGAGGTCTGCAGGAACCTGCCTGTATTGGACCACAAACCTTCTATCCAACAGACAGTCCTACATATACAGCAAGGTGGTGATCCAAAAAGTAACTCTGTTTGACACCTACAGACAGCTGGTTTGGTCTGATCTTGGAGTTTTGGCCAGCAAATATGATCCTTTGCTTTGGTCTGATTCTGCAGTGCTGGTCAAGCCAGGCAAATGTTATCTGACCCACTTGGAGCATGGCTTATTTGAAGAGACCACGATCTATTCCACTGCATCTTCCAAGTCTCACCTTGCAGTTTAAAAGCTAAATGTATGTTCACTACGCTTAGCATTGCAAAGCCAAAATAACGGCTTGTGCTTGTTCCATAAAATTGCCAGCTAAATTTTAATTCTGGAATCATTACTCTAGGTGTTTGTCAAGAAAGATGTACAAAGCAGACAGAACATGCTTAGCATTTCATACACCAGGTTGAGCTGCAGGAATGACAGGTTGAAAAATCTTGTTTGAACTCACAGACTGAAACCATTTAATATAGAAGTCACTGGTGGACTATAAATATGGAAAACCAACGTGCCATATTTTTATAGAAACCCCCTTCTGAATATCTTTTAAACATATTATTGTTTCAGAGCAGCTGTAGAAGCTGAACGCTCCCATTTTTGCTTTGAACATCTACTGTTCTTCGATGAGTGAACCTTCAAAACATGCACCAAATGTGTGCACAATACACAATTCCTTTGAATGTGCACTTGTATTAACTGACCCCACAAAAGCCAACTGTGTTCATTTAGGCTAGGAATTACCCAATTTGCTCACATAATCTCAGCAATTACATGTTCATCTTGTTTAAATATCAGACCTATGGTGTCATTTGCGTAGTATCTGATCTTTCTAGTTAACCTCAAAGATATTAATCTTTATTAAAAGGGGTGAGAGGTAAAGAGGGGGAAGAGATGCTGGTGACAGATATTTTGACAGCTAGGAAAAGTCATTTATAAAGTGAGCATCAGCAAACATTAGGGGTGGCATATTGATATCATCAGCAAGGAAATGGTTGGCCAAGACCGCATAAGGTATTACACCCTAAATAACGGCAACCATTTTTTTCCCAAGGTTGATCTTTTATAGTTTTAAAAGAGAAATTTACTATGATGCATCCTATGGTAAAATGCCAGAAATTTGACTGAGATTTACTTAAAGTGACAGCAGTGCCCCATTTTGTCCAAGAAAGATGATTACTAAATGTCACGTCTATCTACTCTCATGTGGATCACTTATTTGACATGTTCGTGTCTAAGCTTTGCAGTGCTTTGCAACATGTTTTCTGCTGCTCTGAGGCAATCTGGAATCTTTGCGGTGAAAACGTGAGC
The DNA here is from genome assembly GCF_047663525.1 of Anas platyrhynchos. Lineage (NCBI taxonomy): Eukaryota > Metazoa > Chordata > Aves > Anseriformes > Anatidae > Anas > Anas platyrhynchos. The sequence goes on along the minus strand of NC_092620.1, from coordinate 8,113,520 downwards.
TGGCCAGCGGCAGTTCATTAAAATAAATAAATAATAATGCTGGGATTTGTTCCTCTGCATCCCAAGGGTGTCAGGCCAGAAGCAGGCATCAGAAGCCCTTACAAGAACAGACCACGAGCGTATGCTTCTGGTCAGGCTGCGAGAAGGCCGTAACTGGCTTGATGCTCTTGCCATCCCAGCTGGAGTAGAAGCACAGGAAAAAGAAAATGCTGACATTTAAACACAGAAAATAACCTCCTGAAATTTGCTCTTTTTTTGTTGTCGTTTGTTTGTTTTTGTTTTGCTTGGTTTAATTTTGTTTGTTTTTGTTTTGTTTGTTGTTGTTGTTGTTGTTTTATATAAATTTGTCTTCAGAACCATATTTTTTCCTTCTTTCTTCCCCACATTTCTCAGTTCCTGGAGCAGGGCAGAAATGAAACCCACACGGACTGACAGCCACAGCGCAGTCTCCTGCAGCCAGGACTCCCATTTCCATCACCTGCTTTGCCGAGCCTCGGAAGTGACCTAAGGCAAGTGTAATGGAAAGCAAGGTGGAAGGCTTTTTGCGCAAAATGGAGTGGTTGCAATGAATAATTCATGGTATTTTACCTACTTTGCCATTTTAGCTTGTCTTTCTTTGTAGTTATTACCTTCCAGCCTGAATGCTTGTCTCTAGGTTGATACACTAATTCATGCATGTTTTGGAGATCAAAATGTGGTAGCTTGAAGTGTCAAGAATTAAAGCAGGTGCTGGAAGTGGGGATCTCACCAGACCCAACTATTTGTAGCAGCCTCTGCAGTCCAGAAAGAGGCGAATCCTTAGCACTGAACCAGGGTGCTCTTTCTCCCATGCCCTTAGAAATTTCTATCAACCCCAATTAAATAAAGCACTACATAAGAAAAGAGAAGGCTAAAGAACTGAATGCAAGGACGTTATGAAAATTAAAATTACACGCCTTTCTGTCCACTTCAGCAGCCAACCTGGGCAGACGCCCATTTATTTACAAATGTCCAGGTGCAAATTCTGTTGTCACAAAATACTGCAACAACACTGAGTAAGGGTTTATTTGTTGACTGCGCTGTCTGTGTGGTTATAACCTCAGCCAGGTTCTCGTGGTCAGTCCATCCCAAACTCACAGCAGCTCTATAAAATTTTAAGTTTTCTTGTATATGTTCTTTGGGATGCCCAGCCAGCACATCAGCACTTACTTAAGTCACAGTTTAACTCCCAGAAAACCTGCAGGAGCAACAAAAACAGCTCTAAATGTATCCTACGTAATATGAAAAGAGGGGGTTTTATCATATGGTGGAAGATTAAAGCCTCTTGAAATGAAAGTAGAATGTGTAACTGAATGCAAGGTTTCTAAATAGGTGGCACATGTCAGCCAGCATTACAACGGTGTCTTTAGGTGAGCCTTTGATATAGACCGTTAAATAGTTCAGCGAGATAGATGTGACCATGAGAGGGTTTCGCAGCCTTGATTTGTTTTCCAGCTAAAATAAATCTGAATAGTATAGGCTTAAATTATCTGTGATTTCTCTGTCTTTAAAAGGACACATAAAAGCTCACGAGATTGCTGCACAACCTGGGGAAAAAAAAAAAAAAAAAAAAAAAAAACAGGAAAACTATGAAAGATTCATTTTAATGGAATCCAGGTTTAGCTGTTTCATATTTAATAGTATTTAATATTTCATTTACTACTGGGGACTCACCTTTTTCAGAAGAATGTAAGATTCGAGGCACCATCATGCATTAAGATTTTATGTCTGACTGTAGCAATGCTGTGGAGGTTGGCGTTGGAGCTGCTCAGCCTGATGCAGAGCCTGCAAGCACCCAGCTCTCTTGCTTTTTTTCCTACAGCCAAAATAGGAGCCCCAGAAAGTGGTGGGGTAGAGCTGCGAATCCTAGCAACAGGCGGAGAGAGAGAACTGTACGTTTCTTCAAGTCCTCCGACTGCTGGTGCCTTCTGGTGCAAGATTTAGGGGGAGCAGCAGAGCTGGGGAGGGCACGGACACCCAGAAATGTCCAGTGGGGTGGGTGAGCCATCACAGCAGGGGGGAAGAGCAAACAAAGCCATGCTCAAGTTTATATAGTCATTGTTATTGCACTTTCTTTCATGATAATGTACTGCCTATTGATGGGAGGGTGGTTTTTTCTTGTGTTTCTTTTTTTTTTTCATTTTTCTGAGCTTTTAATCTTTTTTTAAGCTCTTCTCAGTGATAATGTAGGCATCTCTTTTTAAGCGAGTGCTGAATTTTTGCACTCTAACGTGTGATCACAGAGCTCTGTGAGAAAACCCATCATTCTGCGGTGCACAGGCAAATCGTGAGCATCGAGAGCTATCACCAGCATTTTGCAGAAAGGAAATACAGGCCTGGGAGGACCCCTGCCCAGGCCTGCAGCTGGATGGGAGCTGCCCCAAGCTCAGTTCCACGTGGTGCATGAGGACATGTGGGTGCTGGCAGGGTGGAAATATCCCCAGAGGGTCATGGTTCTCCATCCTGCCTTGGTGCAAACAGCAGTTAGGTCTTTTCTCAGTCTTTCTAAGGATAAGAGTGACCCCACTGACTTCAGAAATACCTGTACCATTGCCTGAGAATCTGGGCAGCTGCCCTGTGGCACAGATTTGTGCGTGGCACAGGAAGGCACAGCCTTGTTTCACAAGGGACAACATCAGGTTGCACCTTCAGAGCCCTGATCGCACATTTTCTGGAAGGAGAGTCTCCTGTTAAATATCCAGCAGCTCTTGTCTTTACAGTATTCAACCAGCTTTTCTTCCTGAAGTCTGTCCATACAGTTTGACCTCCCTCTGTGGATATTCCTCAGAGCCTGAAGCTCTCAGATAATCTAAAAGTCTTTCCTGACACCACCATAGCAAGGTGGTTTTCACTCAACTAGCATTGCGCTGGCTTCCACACCACACCAAATATAAAAAGGGACCTCCAGACTTCATAATCCCATCAACCATTCAGATACGTATCATTTTCCCAGTTCATGCCAGTTTGTTAGATTTTGCTGTGAGTTTTCCTACTGGGAGAAGTGTTCCAACTCTTAGGAGTTTTGCCTGGATGCAACGTGTGGGAAGGGCGTTTAGAAGAGCGGGGATGCAGAGCATTTCATGGTGCAACACAGACTACTGCTCCTGTTAAAAGATTAATTTTGTAGCAAGTAACACTGGTGGGCTGTTGCCTTGGACTGGACCAGATGCTGCAAGGATGAAGCACAAACTCAGACAGAAGGTTGCAGCAGAAGAGAAGGATTCGGTTCCTAGCAGCTAGCACCACAGCAGAAGACGGGTGCTGTGAGACCTTCTTTTTGGGGGCATGTTCCAAATACACCCCCCTCCTGGAGCTGCTAGCTTCAAGATTATCTAAAAAGGTGTTTAACCAGAAGAGGGCAAGCAGCTTTTTGCTAGCAATTTCTCTTTCAGATCTCATCTTAGGGGCTCTGGCATTTGCATAACTTCCCACAGAAACTGAATCAATGGTTGACATCACGGAACAGAATCTCGGGCGTGATTTAGCATTAGTCAGCCACTAGTCATAAGCATACTGTCATCCCCCTATAGCTGACATCTTAATTTAGTTGGCCCCATGCACTCACATGCTCGGCAGCAGCAGATTCTTGTGGTGTGACCACGCTCGAACTGTTTAACACGGGCTTGCACACTGAAACATCCCAAACACGCTGGTCCGATACGATCAATTTTCAGTGCATTTTCCTTTTAGGTAAGAAGGGAATTTTAAGTCCTCTTAAATAATTGAAGATACTACTGATACAATCAAAAGTCAAGCTCCCCAAGATGAAAATGTCTAGATGATGAATAAGTTAATGGAACTAAAATCCCAGTCGTAGCTGATTAGGGGACCAGGAGAGTTTATCAGAGATGGGAATGTACAAGCCCAGTCACAGCCTGACCTTGTAACGAATGAGATCTGAAAAGCAATTAATTGAGAAATTATCAGGGAAAAACGAAGTTGTATGGTTGGTTAGGTAAAGCAATATGTCAATGGGCCAGGGATTGATTTGGCTGGAATACCTCAAGGTCTCTGTTCTGATGATTCAGGACTTGAAGGAACTGGCCCGAGCCAAGCAATAAAAATAAAACAGGGTCAGCAGAGGGAGTCATCAGTCAGCACGGTGGATCAGTGTTCATGCATTATTTAGCTGATAGTTAAGGGAAGTTATCAAACAAGAACAGGCTTTAATCCCAACTTTTTCCCCAGGGGGAGAGGAATTGAAGGGAGGGAAAGGAAAATGCTCCACTGTGCAAGTGCTCACCATCCTCAACCAAAACTGAGCTGGGAGAGGGCTGGTGGGAACAAGTGGTGGCTGGTCCTGCTGGCAAAGAAAGACCAGAAATAGAAAGACCCCACTGACTCTCAGTCTTCAGGCACAGTCCCCAAATCCCAGAAGTCAACACTGTGACATCTTCTTCCCTTGCCTTTCCTTCCTCCCTTTGCTGCCAGCTTTCTGACGGGTGTTACAGCCCAGGCATATCTAGAGGCAGTCATGAAACCTCTGCTCTGCTGCGGTTTGACAGTGGACATCATTTTCTGCTATATCTTCTTCCTTCCTCTTGCCAACAAGCCATACAGGACCTCAGCTCCATCTCCTACAGATACCCATACATCCCCCGGGCCACTGATGCTGACCTCCTGCCCATTTGTTCCTTGGTTTTATCAATCCACCAGCCTCCCACGTGCTATGCATTTGAGAAGCTATTGCTGAAAGCAAGCACGTTAATCTGAGCTGCAAAACATGGCTGGAAACACAGTTCCTCCTCTCCACAAGATGCTTTAGGGTCTGAGTATGAACCAACCTGAATGAGAATGTAGTATCCTGGAGCTCAAGGGAACAGCACAACAAAACAAATGATATATATAAAGTCTTCTGGAAGGATCAGTGGGCTGGGTGAGAATAGCTGTCTCTTTGCTTGTCTTATGACAATTCACCAAATAACACTAAAACATGTCTCCTCTCCGAAGACAGGAGAAAACCCCCGCAGAACCAGCCAGCACATGTTTCGTGGCAGGAGCAGGGCCTCAGACACCACAAACAGTTCCTTTTTAGGAGCTCAAGATCCTGAGAAGCTGCAGAAAATTTGGGCTGGGCTGGAGGTTTGCTAGAAAGCTAGAAAGGCAGCTTTCCCATTGGGACAATATTTTAGGTCCTGTGGTTTTTTTTTTTAGTTTTGGTGTTGATTTTTTTTTTTTTTTTTTGAGAAAGGTTTTCTACACAGTTCAGATTTGATACTGGGTCTTTTTGTCATTTCCTTAACAAAACCTAAATGACAACCGCCTCCGTGGCTGAAAATAGGGACGTCATTACCATAGCTATAGTGGGGCGAGAGGGAAAGGTTTGGTGGATAAATATAAAACGTCCAGTGATGCAGATATAGGCTGGGTGCGTTAATGTCAAGGCTAAGGAGGGCTGCATGGAGATAACAACACGAGGAAAGATTAAAGCAGGGAGAGAAGCTCCCGTACCCCCTCACAGCAGCGATGGAGCAGTTGTGCTGGGCTCTTCTTCCCAATGGTGGGGAGGACGGCCAAGGGGACCTGGTTTGGTTGTGGGTGTCTTGTAGGGGGGACCCCAGGTAGGAAGTTGGAGGAATGGAAGGGAACTAAAGTGATCAGTGAGAACTGGTTTCCTTGCTGAGGTTGATCTTTGACTGCAGGGAATGGTCAGGTCCAAGAGCACTGATGGGGAGCCAAAAACCCCACTAATGGAAATCAGAACAGAGCAGTGATTTTAGCCAGTTAAATCCTAGAGCAACTCCATTCTTACTCCGCACGTAGCCACTGCTGCTGCTTTATCACAAACATGGGTTTTTAGAAGGAAATTTCAGCAACAACTTGGAGATAAAGGAGAGACTTTTTCCCCCTGCCTGTGAACATATCTCAGCCTGCACTCGTTTATGGGACTCGCGGCATGTCATGCTCCACGTAATGCATTTTCCAGTTGTCCTGACCCGAGAGCTTTGCATTCAAGGAACAGATCCCCCAGGTGAATTCATCAGGAGGAATAATAATAACCAATGCCCAGGCTGGGAGCTGCTGGGCCAGCAGATCCATCCAGCAGTGTTCACTGGGCCAAATTTCAGGGCAGCAGAAATGCAGTCTCCTTTACTTGGGGACCAGAAGGAAACAGCAATATATTTCTAGCCTGTTTTATTGAAATGAACGAATAAACATGAAGTCTAAGAAACTGCACTTTGCAAATAAGACTAAGTAGCAGTACCCAGCAGGAGGGTCATGAAGCAGGATGTTATTTGGGAATAAAGCCAAAAATTTGCATGGTTTCTGTCATCCCAGCACATCTTCTTGGTGCCAAGCAGGAGAGGAGGCCTGATCTGCACAGGGGATGTGGAGGCACCTGGAGCACTTTCTAGGGCAATGTGTTATCTTACCCCTCTGAGCATTTCCATAGGGCCGAATTCTACACATTTTAAAACCAAGAGCTAAATCTTGTACTCCAGGATCATTTCAAAGCCAGGCTCACATCCACTACTGGCTATTAACAGGGGACCACTGAGAAAGGAAAAGAGGATTCACTACACTATGGCAGCATGGTCTTTTCTCCTCTGCTTCCTTTTGGGGATTGCATCATTCTTCACCTCCAAGCCCATGCTTCTGTGCAGTCTGAGTCCTGCATCCATGAGTTTATGAGGTGGTGGTGGACGTGTTGGCATGCCCTGGCACTAATCACACATTATCACCTTATGGTAATTATCAAAGCTGATTCAGAAGAAATCCTCTTTGAAGAAGGTCCTTGGCCTGCCCTCTGCTCTGCAAAGTGCACGAGGTGCTCCCCAAACAGGGCACAAGCACAAGGATTGCCAACAGTGAAATCAGTGAAATCCAAACGGTGACAATTTACCGCATGAAGCGGCTGGCTAGATACTATCACCTTGACATAATAAGTTCATGTTTTTATGGTAAGAATCACAAAGCATTTGTAGATACATATAAAAATTTGGTCTCGAGGAATTCTGTGATCCTCATCTGCTCTGCGTGCACACTTCATAGCCGGCTGCCTGATCTTGCTAATACGGGCACATACATTTGCAGGCTGAGTAGCTACAAGAACCCAGAGACCAATTCTGTGCATGACTTTTTCTTAACTGAAATGTACTGCTACCTGAGATTAACTTAAATGTACTGCTACCTGAGATTCATTTCTTCTGTGAACGCCACTAGAAATAAGACACCAAAGACAAAAAGTGGTGCCCTGGTGCAAACAGAGGTATTTGTGCCTTTTGAATGGCACTGCTTCACAGAAGAGGTGCATCTGATCTCACATAGGTGGGAAATCATTCCAGCAGGTAGGCTCCAGGTGTCAAAGAGGACCCTTAGTTCAAGATATTTTGTATTTGGCTCACACAGAGCTGGTACAGGGTTTGTAATTCTGTAAATCTCCCATTTGGCTTTGTTGTTGTTGTTGCAAAGGGTTAACAGACACTGAAAAACATTTCTAGGATGAAGTGCTAAGATTTAGTGCACTGAATTAATTCTTAAATTAGAACAGGGGATTTGCACATGATTTCTAGGGGAAATTATCTTCTGGGTAAAATTAATACAGGAGATGTTTCAACATCTGGGATGGCATTATTATGAGCAATGATTACCCAGACATTGCCAAAAGAAAGGGAGCACATCAGACTCTTTCTTTCCCTAACCAAAATAAGCTGCTCACCCTGAAGGAAGAAGACTATTTGCAAAAGCACTGGCTTATTTGGAAACACACACGGAGTATTACCCTCTATCTGAAAAAAAAAAAAAAAAAAAAAGCTGCATGCCCGATGAGGGGTGGTAGGGAAACAAAACTGCAGGCAGCGAGGGTGCCCTGCAACACTTGGGCGCTGCCCGTCAGTCTGTCTTGCCTTCGAGCTCTTCATCAAGGAAGGCGCTTAATGCAGTGCTACAGCTGTCCAGGTGTTTCACGTTGGGAGGTGAAAGAGGAGAGGCGCTGGCAGATGTGACCTGGAAAAGCTCAGCCTGTATCCCCTTGGCATCCCGCGCAGCCCTGCTCGTGCCACCGAGCCCAGCGCCGTGGCTCCCTCCAGCGCCGCTCGCTCCCCGCCTTGCATCTAACTAGGGCGCGGAGGAAAACCGAAGCAAGACCTGCTCGAGTTAGTTTGTCAAAACAGTCACACTCCGGGAGGAGCTTATAAATATTTATTTTGCTTCGGAGTATTGCGTTTTGTAACAACAAGGGGGGAAGGTGCCTGAGTGGGAAAGAGAAGACCGGTGGCATGCAGGCCCCTGCTCCTTTCGCAGGAAAAAAACACCGATGTTTAATTTAAAAGGGCATGAATATAAGACAAATGCCTCTTTCGTGCTAGGAGCTGGCTATTAAATTACATCACAAGCGCTACGTGTGGGACTGGGAGAGTGCGTGGTTATTTCTGCCTCCTAAGCCAGAGTGCGAGTCTCAAGGTAATTACTTGGGATCCAAGTGTAATTACCAACTGATCTGCAGGAACATACACAGCAGTGACATCCATTCAAGGCAGCATTAGAGCCTGATGATAACACAGCATCATTAACACAGCTTAGCACTCCCGTCCGTGGCTGCGGGCCATGGCTTTCCCTGGGAGCAGCTCCGGGTTGGGGCACGAGATCCGCCAGGAGCCAGCCGAGGCCCTGCCACTGGTGGCTGCGTGTGAGCAGAGCAGTGCTGACCGTGTCCGTAGCAAACAGGATGCCCTGATCCTGCAAAATTAACCCAGGAAATACATTTTCTCCAATATATTTCTCTTTCTAGTATGTCTGCAATCTGCCCTTACTTTTTCCTCTGCAAAGCTCTGAACACCCCGAGCAGGCGGGTGCTGCGTCCCGCCGACACCCCTGGGGTCACTGCCTCTTTGCTTAGCTTTGTTCTGGTTCCCTCTGCTTGGCTGTGACAGCATCATGCTAAAATTTTGGACTATTTTCTCTTCAGCTCACACCTCATCCATCCCCTTTTGGAAGACAGCAGGTATAGGGATTCTCTTTTCTTTATTCTTTTATCTTTTTTTTTTCCAAGGCTGCAAGCATCACAATAAACAACCCATTTATTCTGATGGTCTTGAAAGCTTTCCTTACAACTCCAGGAAGGTCAGAGAAAAGCTTCAGAAAGAGAAAAGGAAAATAAAACCCCCTTTCTTTAGAAAAATGCCTGGTTTGCTACCACACATTCCCAGCAATAGAGTCCAGAGACAACACAATGCATAGACTAACTTTAGAAATTAAGACATGCTAAGAAAAAACAAAATACATTTTAAATTTAGCTTCTTCAGGTGCCTTTATTCGCATCAGTTCTAGATCATGAATGCAAGCAGATGAAAAGATGACAAAACACAGCTTGACATAATTTCCCCTAAGAAGTGTGGGACATGAGCTTATACAAATAAGCAAGGCGATGTCTCCCGGTTCCTGCAGGTAGCGATGCATTCGCACACGGTTCAGGTTCAGTGATGTTAAAGCGAGATTGACAGGGTAACTAACCCCAGAAGGAGGTTTTCCATCTCGGGCAGCCCTGCTAAACCATGCCTGGTGCTTGGAATGAGCTCTGTTGCACAGAGATCTCTTTTTTTTTTTTTTTTTTTTCCCTGGTTTTGCTTATGTGCTGGTTTTATCAGAGCAGCTCCACAGATGTCAGTGAGACAAATTTTGTTTTCAGTTACATCAGTGTAAATCACAACTGATCCAGTGAACTCAGATATCCCCGCGTAGCAGCGATATCCTTGACATTAAGAGTTTGGTGCCATGGTATTATGACAGCTTTAAGCCCCTCCATGAAGAAACAAAGTCAGGATCAGCACTGTCCTGGAACACATTACAAAGCATGTTTGTTATTGCGAAGAAGACAGCATTTGCCTTGGCTGCGAAAAAGAAAACCAGATCTCTAACAGCTAAGATTTCATCTCCGCAATTTATCCAATGAGATTTCCAATCCTCTTGCGCAGATACCCTGCTGCTAACATAGCAGTCAAGATCAGAGCACTTAATCAATCATTCACTGAGGACAAATATGCGTAATCTAAATTAGAACAAACCAAGGCATATTTTACATGACAGCCGTGCAGATTTTTAAGAAAAAGCATTGGCAAGAAAATTGCACGAAAACAGCGTTGTCTTGTGTTTATGCTTAAAGTGGTAGGTTTCCGAAGAGCTTCTGCAGAACGAGGTAGCCCTGAATATACTGGGGCAAATTCTGCTCTTGCTGATTTTGCTTCTGCATTTTCATGAAGAAGCCAGGGCTGGATTTGGCCCCTCTGGCTCTGAAGCAGGAAGCGTGCTGCAGACCTCAGTGCGACGTAGGCTGCTTCTTAAAAACCTTTCATATTTCATGATCGCTGTCGATTCTCTTATGATCAGCGTTGGTTCAAGCTCTCATGAATCAAAAATCAGTTCATGGCATGCATCTTAGAGCAATCTATTTGTCTGCAGGTAGCAAAGGGAAATGGCACTTTGAAGAATAAAACCCCTTTGCCTTCAGAGCGACACATGGGCGGCAGGGGAGGCTGGAGCACCAGACGGGAGCTCAGACCTCCTATTCAGGCTGAGCCCTGGGCATGCTGGGTGACCTTGTGTTCCCCCGTTTTCCTCTGGGTGAGATATTATTTATCCATGGTAATAAAGTACAGGATTCTTTAACTACAACTCCCGGTTTAATCCATTGTAGCAAGTGGCACAAGCTCCCTCTGAAAATAAATAAATAAATAAAATAAATCAGAGGCATTAAAGGGAGCAAAGAGCTGAGCTTCTTTAACTGAAGCCACTCAACTTTCATCTGAGGTCAGGCCCTTGTAGCCCTGACTCTGCAGGGTGAGATCTCCGTGGAGGAGCATCCTGGCTATAGCCTTTGAGAGGGGATGGATGTTCCACAGCCTGCTCTGCATCAGCCCTGGGCACCCTTCTGGGCACAAGGTACTGAGCAGACAGGCAGCCGGAGGGCTGGAGCCCAGCACAGGGCTTCTGAGCAATAGCTTGAGTGAGGGCTTTTGCAAAAATGCTGAAAATATCCGTGCAAGCATCCCTTTCCTACTGCCTTCTGCAGTGAGCTCTGCATAAGTCCCTGTCCCAGTTCTGCCTCTGCTTCTCCAGAAGGAGCAAACACTCCCACAAAAGTCCACGCATCACCAAAACCTCCTGTAGACCATTTATTGCTGTGGTTTTGGTACTTTTGCACGAGCCTTTTAGTCCTTGTATGAATGGGTCAGATCTAGCACACAGCAGGGCTCATTTCTTCTCCTCTGTCTCCAGGTTTCGGAGGCACTGGCCAGGTTTTTCGGGGTCAGCCATCCAGTCATCAAGTTCTTCTTCCACGCAGCTCAGTGAGGCAATGCTTTGCCATCAGTACTGCTGATGTTGGTGGCTTTATTCAAACTGGGTAGGGAAATGTTGGTAGAATCAATGACCCGATATTGCTTGAATTAAAGGCAAAGGTAAATGACCCAGAAATGCCTGCAAAAAAAACAAATTCAGGGCAACAACAAGGGCCTTGGAAAATCTGACCGTGAGAGCCGAAGCAGGAATTTATGTACTACCTTTTATTTTTGCGTCTGAAGGTCAGATACAGATTTTAGTAAGGTCTCCAAGCAGGAGAACTGAGTCTCAGCTTCAAAGATCAGAGCTGAATGTGAATTTCCTTTGTGTCTCAGGGAAAGACAGAGCCTTCGTTTTGGTCTAAGCCCATCTCAGGACTGAGAGAACCCTTGCTTCTCCGAAGCCTCATGGAGCTGAACCAAATACCTTCCCATTAGCACAGAGACACTCTGTAAAATGTGAAAATCCTCTCTTTCTTTTGCCTCCAGTAAATGAAGAACCTCTGCCCCTTCCCATCCAGCCTGGATATGTTTTTAAAGTGTTGACTTCTTCCTTGTTTGCATCAGTTTCAGTCCGCCAGCTCCTGACAGCTCGAATCAAATGTCTGCCCAAACCTGGATGGCCCAAGGAGCTGGCATGGCTGAGGCACAGCTTGGAGCAGCTGGAGCGATGCGGTGAGCATCACATCGAGGATTCACCGGCCTGATTTATGAGGTACCCCTGACAGCCCGGTGACTGGGGGAAGCACGAGTCCAAGCTGACACCAGCTCCCCAGGAAAAAAAAAAAAAAAAAAACAAACATCGCCGTGTCCTTGTCAGTGCCAGGCCCTCACCTGACCATCCTCCTCCCTCCATATCACGAGGTTTTTACACAGGCTGGAGCCAAGCAGCCGGAGCAGAGAGGACAAAAAGGATCCTCAGGCACCAGCCACCTGGAGCCGTGCTCCTATTTTCTCCATAAAATTTGGAGAAATCCCTCTGAACACAGTTTAAACCGAGATGCTTGGTTAATCCCCCTGCTAAAGCACCTCAGCGCATGCCCTGGCTTATTTTTTACCTTAGCTTTGTATTTTCAGCTGCTCGGGTTTCACCTCAGTCACTTGAGGCTCTGTGTGAAGGTGCGTGAGGACGGCCAGGAGCATCCAAATGGAGGCCCCCAGACGCGAGCGTTTCTCCCTTAACCTTCTTGCACCATCGGGAATAATAATTCCTCGCAGGGCTGTTGCACAGCTTGATTCATTAAGGCTTATGAAGTGCTTTTAGCTCCTGCACTGGAAGGCTCTGTGCGAGTTATTTTGGACTGCTCAGGTGTTAGGAGCCGAGGCACTGCAGCAGGAATACAAATAAATCAAGAAGCGAAGCTGCCCCCTTCCCGCATGCAGCCCCTGCCCCCCACTGTTCTCCATCACTGCTGGTGTCAAACAGTTAATTTACAAGCCCAGCACTTTACAAAGCCCCTGGAGCACCAATTGTCCCTTTCTCATGCAACATCAGCTCCTCAAAAAAGCCAGCTGAGTCTCCGGGGTCACCCCGCTCCTGCCCTTCCCAAGCCCCTATCCAAAACCACCCGAATATTTATTTCAAGCAAGCCCAGTCCAGCATCACCCCTGTACAGCATGATGCTGGAAGTGCTGAAATAACTCTGGAGGAAGGGGTGGACGCAGTCAGGGCTCTGATCTGTGCCTTCTTGGGGAGGCAATATTCAATCGGCAAAGGTGACCCAGATACTCTAACGGGGCCACAGCCTGCCCACGAGCTGCTGCAGCAAGGCAGCATCCCCATGCCAGAGCCAGGCATGGACAGAGCAGCTCTCAGGCCAGCAGGACAAACCGAGAGAGCACAGGGAAAAGAAGCAGGCTTGTGGCTTGGAAAGGTAAAGGCTCTGCAAGTCTCACATGGCTTTTTTTTTTTCCCTCCCTCCCTCTGTCTCCCTCCCCTCCTCCAGTCTGTTGCACCGGAGCTGTCGGCCATGCTGTTCCAGTTCAGGGGCTCCTGCAACAGAAAAGATCAGCTGTTGGAGAACCCATGGAAAGCCCTGGGGGAGAGCCATGGCCGCAAGGTAATCAGCAGGCAAAGTTATTACCATTATGCTGCTAATTAATTCCCAGCTCATTACGTTTCCTGTGGCTAATTTGTACTCGCCGCTGATTTGATTAAACTCATCTCTATGCTAATAAATGTGTTTTCCATTTGTTTTAGCGACTGGAGGAAGAGAGCCCGGTATTTACATATTTTGACGTTTATCAAATAAAACGCGGCGCCTGAATTAATTCTGCTCTGATTTATAAGTGGAGGGGAAGGGGAGTGCCGGGACGCCGGGGGTCAGGCACAAACTGTGCCCGTGCGGCAGGGTGCACCGGGGGGGGGCTGCAAGGATGCACAGGGATGCTCAACCCCAGCGGTCCCCATCCTGCCCAGGAATGGGGTCCCGCAGACCCCCACAGGCACAGCCAGCAGCCACCCCACTGCAGGGTGATGGCCACATGGATGGAAACCCCTTCACCTCCCCCAGAGTGCCCTCCAAGCCCGTCCTGGCCACCTTCGCCATCGCTGTGGCCACCGTGTCACCTCGCCAGCACCCTGCTGCTGTTGGTGTCCCCTTCTGGCTGCATTTTGAGGCACAGGGATCTGGTTTGCTGGCACGTTGGATGGTCCACGCACACCTCGCCGGGTGGATTTTTCTTTGTCTCTCAGAAATTGCTCCAAGTGAAGAGATTTGCTCTGCAGCCCCTGATTATGAGCAGGGACTTTGTTTCCAAGTTCCCTGTGGCAGGACTCACCACAGCAACACTCGGGTCCCCGTGTCCTCATCAGGCCCATCCAAGCTGTGGTGCACATACAGTCTGTACACGTCAGGCCCCCTTTTTCTCCTCTCTCCCCATAATAAATGGCAGGGCAGAAAGCTGCCTTCTAAACCCAAGACTAATATTTGGGATGGATCTTTAGCAACTGCAACTCCATTGGAAACGGTCATCCTGTTCCCCATAATTAGCTGGCACAGCATCCTTCTGCTCTGTATTTGGGGCAAACCCTAACAGGAAAACACTCTTGACAGTGTCATTCAGTGGAAGTCATGCTCTTAAATCACTCGAAGGTTTGTGAAACCAGCCATTCCTTTTCCTTGGAAAACTGACCATTATCACTGAGAAAAATCCCCTGTACCTACATGTGTGTGTGTCCACGTGCATCACGTTGTGTTTGTGCACATGCACATTTATCACCAAGGCTGGAGGCCAAACCTCTGAGTGCTTCCCATGGCCCTCACAGCAGAAGTTTCCCAGCACAGGGGGGCCCCACCGATGCCACTCCTCGCTCTGGCACTGTGATACCTTCCACTGCCACTGCCTCACTCCAGGCAGTCTGGAAACAGCTTGATTGCTTAAGTAACAATTAATCGCCTCGTCTTTTGGGAGTGCTTCTGGTGTGCCATGCTCAGCCCCTACCCCAGAGCGTGTGCCCCCTGCTGTGTTACCCAAAGTGCCTCCCCCCAGCTCCTGCACACCTTTATAGGTGGGTGGGCACCACCAAGCCCACCCTACAGCCACAATGAGGCTTTTTCCTGCCCCATCCCCATCTCCCCCTGCCCATCGTGCTGTCCCCAGCCCACCACCTTGCCCCCAACCCACCTCCCTGCCTCCTCCTTTAAGCTCCTGCCCAGCTTTCTGCGTGGCACAGGACTACCCCTCTGCCCCCTCACTCAGCTTTTTTGTGTCACACAGATCTAGGTCTGCTTTACCTCTGTAACATAAAGGTCTCCAAGGCCTATGTCTGTGTGACAGGGGTGGGAATGGCTTTAGGAATAAATGCAGAGGGCACTGTGGCCATACACTGCCTCCCACCCCTGTGTCAGGCTCATCCCCGGTGCAAATGGGGCTGAGGGCATGCATGTCCCAGCTCAGAAAAGCTGGCAGGTTGCACAGGACACTTGGGCCATCATCACCAAAGAGCCCTGCTCCAGGCACATCCTGACACGAGCCTGAGCCTGGTCCTGAGCCCCACCTCGTCCCGTGCTCACACAGCAATGCGGCTGCATTCGAGGGTCCCTGGCACCACGCAGCATTTTCCTGGTTTCATTAGGCTAAGCGGCTAAGCCACGCGCCGGTGCGAGTGCTGGACTTTTTGTATAAAAGGTTTTAAGCCTTTGCAAGAATGGGAAGTATTACCGACAAAAAAAAATGCCTTGTTTCACATTAACAGACTTTGCTTTTCCTTGCGAAGGTGGGACAATAGCCACACGCCGCGTGGTATCG
The DNA here is from genome assembly GCF_047663525.1 of Anas platyrhynchos. Taxonomy (NCBI): domain Eukaryota; kingdom Metazoa; phylum Chordata; class Aves; order Anseriformes; family Anatidae; genus Anas; species Anas platyrhynchos. The sequence goes on along the minus strand of NC_092620.1, from coordinate 8,097,975 downwards.
GTGTCACAAAGAACAGCCCCAAAAAGCTTCAGCTCAGGACAAATAAAAGTAACATTGATTCCTTTTTTTTTTCTTTTTTTTTTCTTTTTTTTTCCAGCTGGTATCAATACATTAAACAGCCACGCTGGAAAAGTGAAATTGATTCAAGGCCTTCAGTGCTCCCTGCCAAAAAAAGCCTCCTGCAAGGATCTATTCTGTATTGAATTACAGTCTGGAAAAGTTCAATAGGTTATTGTACAAACAGAGAGCAAAAGCCCGTCAACAATGGAGCGAGAGTGATTGTGAGGCTCCTTTGTGCTTGCCAGCCCTGATCCCCTCGCAAACTCGGATGTTAAATCAGTTTAATTAAAACGCTGGGCTTCAAATGCGGCAGGTTTTGTGATGCACGGCCTTGTGCACAGACAGGTAGGCTGAGCGGGCTGAACCTGCCTGCACCAAGAGCTCCTCGGGCCCTTTCTTGGGCTCTAAAGCCAGCAGATTTTAGAGCAGGTGACCATTTCGGACACCCTCGGCTGCAGCCCAGACTGCCCCGTGCCTGCCTTCAGCCTGTCTTGCACCAAGCAGGGGGACGGGGACCCCATTAGACACCAGTCTGAGTCCCAGTCCTGCTGGGTGTGCTGGGAGAGCATCACTTGGTGTCTTGCTGCCTAGGTTTGTCCATCTGTGAAACCCAGAGCCATTCTTTCTGAGCTGCTCCAGGGCCTGGGGAGCTTCTCAGGAGCCAAGCTTTCCTCTTGCAGTGAATGAGCAACGTGCAGAGGTGGCCCCAGGGGCTGCCACATCTCCCTTTGGCACTGGGTGCTGGCACCCAAGCTGCGTGGTCCTTTGGCCCCTGCAGGGAGCTCTAGCTGGGCTTTGAGGAAGGATGAGTGCAGGTCCCTTGGCTCTGAGACCCCATCCTCCTGCATTTTGTCCCTCTGCCAAGCCTCTAGGGATAGGACAAGCAGCAGCAGCCCCCCACCAGCCCTGGGGTTTCTCCCCAAACAGGGGATGCTGCTCCGAAGGGGTGGGAGCAGCTCACGGCACTGTGCTGCATCACGGCTTCTGGATCCCCCCTCTCCACCTCTAATTAAGATTCAAATTGAGTATAGAAATTATGTGTAAGTAAGATGCTAATTATTAAAGTCATTGATCTCCCAGACAATAAAGCAGGCTAGCTTTCCTGCGCTGCCTGTGTTTTGAGGTAGCTCTGAGCCCTTGTGATTGCAAATGCCTGTGATAGCTGGAATATGCCTTTAAGTGTGTAAATGATTGATTTGGTGGGGTGGTGAAGTCCCCATCTTGCTTTGAACAGAATCTCTTCGCAGCATCCCCAGCCCCAGCTGACCCCAGCCACACGTCTGGCTCTCTCGATAACTCAGATACCAATAGCAACGTGCATTAAACTTGCTCTGCTCCAAATCCTCTGCTCCAAAACCATCCTCACCATCTCAGGAAGGAGGCAGCACACTGGCTGGGCTGTGGGGCCGAGCAGGTTTGTTCGTGAGCCCCAGAGCAAGCACTCGGGGCAGAAAGCATCACAATTTCCTCCCCTTGGCCTCACACCAGGTCCCCTTTGTGGCTGAACATCCAACCCAGGGAATGGGGCTGGGGGGAATGGTGGATATAGCTTGAAAATATATATAAAAGGATGGCTGAAAATGATAGAAAGAATTATACGGAAAGCAGAGCACGCAGAGCTGCATGCAAGAGAGCAAAGCTGCAGGCTGGGAGGGTCGGGGTGGCCGGGGCTGTGGTGGCTGCAGCAGGGAGGACTCAGGCCTGGGCTGCAGAAGAGAGAGATGTCAGCCTGGAAACACAAAGTGCAGTACCACACTGCACCAAAACGCTGGAATTAACATCAAAGCAATCCTGGAGCAAATGAGATTACAGTATGCATGTTAATGAGGCAGCAGCGCTAATCAGCAAGGATGCCTCGCTAGGAGGGCTGCACTGCCAGCTCGTGATTTGTATTGTCGGGCTGGACTGGGCTTCCTTTTGGAGAGAAGATTTTGTTTGGTTTAAAAACCGTCAGTATTTTGTGGGGTTTCTGGCAATCTCAGATTTGATTCGATTTCTTCAAGTAGATGTCTGGCCCTCCAGGGTACGGAGAAGAACTTGGAAATGGGATTGAAGTGGTCCCCAGAGCCAAGCTGAAAACCACTCCAAAGCCAAGGAGCAGATAAAAGTTGCCCAAAATATATTTTTTCTCTATTTTTAAACCTCATTATTTTTAAGCCAATCTCACCACTTCGCAGCGAGCTGAATGCATGACTCTGCACACAACAGGCAGTGCTCTGTGTGTGTGCATTGAGCTTCCCTGAGGAACCTGAAGCCACTCGAGATCAGGGGGTCCAGCTCTGCTCACACTCACAGCAGGTGTGTTTCTGGTGCCACAATGCTGATGTCAGGATTATCCCTCACCACTGGGCACGTTGCCCCTTTGAAGCACATGTCCCTGCTCGAAAAGTGGAGCTTTTTTAAGTCAAGAGCCCTAAAAAAAGCACTTGCTTGGGAGTCATGTGCCATCAGGAGAAAAGCTGGGAAAAGGGCAGCCTCTCCACAGAAGCTCAGCTTCTGGGGGAAAGGCTGGCAGGAGGCTTTGGGAAGGAAGGGCATCATGAAAATGGAGAGATTGAGATCAGGACAGGCAGATAATCAGCTCACAAGAATTAAAAGGGCAGGACCCATGGCCGAGGAGAGGCATCAGCCCTATCTCTGCTACCGCAGAGCTGCCTGAAACCTGGGATGCTCCCAGAGGCCGGCAGTCAGGGAAGCTTTGGAGCAGGGGCAGGAAAAGAGAAACCTTCCTGGAGCTTCTCATCTGTCTCTGCAGCAAATTAACCCCTCGGGAGACAGAGGGAGCAGACTGCAGCCACAGCAGGGGCTGGGAGCCCTGCTGCCAAGGTGCAAACCGCAGGGCCATAACCAAATTGTCCTGGGGAATCAGCCCCAGCCCCCTCAAACTGCCCCTCTCCAGCCCTTTTCATGGAAAAATGCCATTCTGGTCAAGTTCCTTTGCAAGGAAACCAGGCTTGTTTTCATCTGTTTTTCAAACAGCCTTCCTCCTTGATTGGAGAAATTGGCTTAAATGGCTCTCTTTCTCTTTTCTTAAGCAAGGCTGCAATTCATTTCTGCTTCCTTCTCTTTTCACTGGTAATCTTATTTGCTGAAACTGTGAATAAGCAGGGTTTGGGCTATGTGAGTGTTTATAGAGTGGAATTACATGTTTTATGTGAAAGTTTGCAATGCAAACATCTCTTCTGCAGGTGGCTCGGAGTAAGGCGCAGCCGCGGGCACCAGGAGGTCTGGTGCTCACTTCCCAGCCCTTGTCCAGCTCCCAGAAAACACCTGATGGCTTTCAGCTTCAGAAAGGGGGATGATGTGTCCCAGCTTCATGAAGCTTTTATGTGCCTTGATGTGGAGGTGCTGCAGGAGCGGGCTCTCGGCACAGTTTTCCACCCTCTGCTTCCACCGAGTGAACAGATTCGGGCAGAGGGATGGAGCAGGAGCCGAGCACAGCCCTGAGACGGTGCAGATGTACCTCCCTTCTGCTTCGGCTCTACATGGCTGGGAAAAGAAGCTGTTCAGCAGTGCTTTCCGTGCCAGGGAAATCATTAACAAATTAATCATTTACTAATTAAACGGCATGATACCCATGTAAAGGGAGTGTGATTATCCTCTTCTGTAAGTCAGGAAACAAAATGGTGTTTCTGATTTTAGACCAAATTTGCCCTGCTCGCAACCCTGTGACTTCTGCTGCCAAAACCGTCGCTCTGTGGCCAAAGCAGCTTCTTCAGCGTGCCCATCTCTGCGCACCAACTGCAGAAACCACCCTGATTTGCACCTTTCATGCCTGGTGACTGTTCACAGGCTCTTTTTGGAAAGGGTCAGAGGGTACTTTGTTTGTGATTGTCATTTTTTTTTCTTTGTTTCTGTGTTTGTTTTTTCTTTGTTTCTGTGTTGGTTTTTTTTGTTGTTGTTGTTGTTTTATTATTTGTGTGTGATTTTTTTTTTTTAATACCCTTTCAATGTAGTGTGGATGCTGGAAGTCCCAGCCAAGGAGCTGCAGCTACAGCCTCCCTGGGCATCACAAAGACTGGCCAGGTGTATGCACACCCTTTGCCACCCCTCCAGGCGAACCACAGTCTGCAAAAATCCTCCACAGTCAGAAGGAGTAAAAGCCAAAGCCTGATCTGTTTATTTTTGCTCTTCTGATGTTATTTAGGTCATGTATTTGAGATTAAGCCTGTGCTTTATCCCAAATAAGCAGCCTCTGGCAACAGGCAGGATGGGTGAAAATTCATCTGTGGTGTACGAGCACAGATTTATTTTAAAAGCAAGGAAGAGGACAGAGGTAAGTGGGAAAGGCAGAGCAGTGGCAGTACTGATAAGAGAAGACCATGTCAGTGCCTTCCTCATTGCATGCTTGAAGCAAGTCTTTGGGATGCACTAAAAGAAAATCCATAGCCAAAATGCCAAGTTACTGCCTTACGGGGATGTCCATAACTCCCCCACCAGAACACCTACCACTGGAGTGCTCAAATAGAGCAGAAACTCCCCAGAACTGAAGCCAAAAAATTTTCCTCTCCTTTGTGCTCTCGAGGTCTCGAGCGCTGCAGCACATAGAGCTGTGGCAGGTATTTACTTGTGCTAAGTGCAGCTCATTATTATTGCCTCCTCTGGAGTTGTGCTGCAATGAAGATTAATTCCCCATAGCCTTGCCCGATAACTTTTGGAACAATCTACTTTGCAGCCTTCTTTACTTTGTGTCATGGTTTCATATACTCAATCAATTGCAGGTGTCACACAGTGAAGGGGGCCTGCCTGCTGCCAAGAGAAAAGCACGCTGGACTTTGCTGTGAGGTTGTTTGCTTTGTGGTGTATACACAGAACAGAAGTTAATTCAGGAGCAGCTAGGAAAAAAAAAATAAAATAAAGGAGAGAAAGAAAAAAAAAAAAAAAAAAAAAAAAGGAGATTAGGAGTTCAGAGAAGTAACACTGAAAACCAAAACCTTGCTGACTCCAAGAAAGCAAGGGATATCTAAGATGGCTCCTTTCCCCACTCCTTTCCCCATCATAGATCAAAACAAATAAATAGAAGAAGGTGGATGGAAATGGAGCACATTATTTCACTCGTAAAGTAACAGATGAGCAAAACCAGCTAGGCTAGCTTCACATGTCTTAAAAAGCACCCTAGTCAGCCCCTCACTTTGTTCTTTATGGTGGCCATAAATTCTATCAATTCTATAAATTCTATATAATTGCAATTCTATAAATTCTATCAATTCTATCAATTCTATCCCATCTATCCTAGGGTTAAATAACCAGGCAGCCCCGTAGGGCTTTCTGGCTGCACTGCCTCAGCAGGATTTTGTGGGGGCGAGGAAACTCAAGCGACCTAGAGGTGATGGCCGGCGGCCTCCTCTTCCTCACCCATCTGCTGCTCCTGGGGCTGTGAAGCAGCCCTTGTCCTCTGGCCACGACAGCAACGTGCAGCTCTGAGCAGCCCCTGTGGATGCAGATCTGGGCTTTTTGCTCCTTTCCAAGGCTCCAGCCCCAAGCCTGCTGCCGCATGCACCGAGGACCAGCCCCATTTTTCTAAGTCAAAGCACATCTCTAATTCAAATACAAAGTGAAAGGATGCTGGAAAGCCACTGGCCTTTATGGTTTATTAAGCTCCTTGTGCAGGCATTAAATTTAGACTTTTTTTTTTTTAAAGACCAGAGCATTTCACCTCTGCGCTGCTCCTCACAAAGCCCACCACACAACCGTCCCTCCTTTAAAATGATGGAAGAACTATGGGGATCATCCTGCTTTTGTTGCCGAGGGATTTTTTGACTCCATTTTTTTTTAAAAGAAAGAATAACAGTCACATTTCTAAACAGCTCTTTATTAAACCGTCCAAACACATCATCTGCACTGGAGGATGTAAGGGCTGACACCAGACAAAACCATCAGATTGCTCTGAGAAAATGCATTGGCTTGTCTTGACAATTTAGGACTCTGTGGAATACTCCGTTCATATTTGCTGTTGATTTTAAGACTGAAATTTGCAGTATGAAAACAGACATGTCCAAGAAAGCATTGCTCAGCTTAAACTTAAAAGGACAGAGATGCAAAATTACAGCGGAGAGATGCAGCTCCTGGCTCCCAGCCCTTTCTTAGGAACCAGCTTTCACTTTGCCTTGGGCTTTTGGTCTATCAGCATCTAATGAAAGATGACAGTGCAGGCTCCCTTAGGGGCTAACGTGGGCAATTTCAGTTCTGGCATTTTAATTTATCTGTAACCAGCAGTTTTCAAAAGGGTAGAGCTAAAAAAGAACTTGGCTTGGTCACACACAGACAAAAAAGGGGGAGCTGTGACATAAAATGCATGAGGAGGTTTGTTTCATTTTAACTCCTTGGGATCCTGGGAGGAAGGCACAGCACAGCCGAGCCCGCGGCGATGGCTGTGCCGTTGGTTTGAAGCTATTAACCCTGTGCACCAGGTAGCTGGTTTGCCTTTCGGTGAAGTCTGCTCCTCCATGGTTTACGGCTGTTGGTTTTAGTGCCGGGCACATCTACTATATTAATGACAGCTAAGGTCCCGACTTCTCCCGTTTATTAATCCCCAAAGTTGCATTCAGACACTGCAAAGGCAAAGGGTTAGCTTAGGATCACCAGCAGCCATAAATCCAGAATTAAAAGCTGCGGGTTCATCTCCAGCCCAGCCCACGGGGCTCGGAGCCAGCTCTGAGCACCCGCACACTCGTTGCACGTGTGCAGCACCCCAGATGCAGGGAGCAGATGCCCGGGGGCGTTTTCCTCGCTGGGTTTCCATGTGCTTGGGTGCACATGTGGGACTGAAGGTTCTCGTGGCAAGATCGGTGCTGACACAGCCGGGCGCAGTGGTAATGCTGACAGCAGCGTCTGGCACCGGTTCACATCCGAACCTCATCAGTAGCTGTCGACGTTGCCATTTGTTTGTTCCGCCGCGTTTTCGATGCGCCCTGCAGGCAGCTGGCCGACCTCAGGGCACCCAGCATCATCGGTGAGCTCCTGCAGGATGGGCCTGATCCAGCCTAGGCTTGACATGGTTTAGGGCTGAAAAGGCTTTGTTTGGGTTTGAATGGGTTAATTTTTTATTTCTTTTTTTTTTTACTTCTTTCCACGGAGGAATCTCACTTTGCCTTTTTCTCCCTGCTGCCTCTAGAGGACCAGGCGATTCTAGGCACAGCTCTAGCAGATGGTTTTGGTGATGTAAAGCGCAAGGGGATCGCTCCCAAGAGCTGCTGAGGCAGTTAAGTCAGAAATGAACTGATGCATGCGGCATGCCACATCCCCTGCCCGGCCACCTTTGGACAGTTTCCTCAGCACAGGCAGCCTGCACCACCCTGCACGTCCCCATGCAGTGATTTACCCATGGAGATTTCTTTGCATCTGACCCAAAATTAGCTGAAATAGTTGATTGGCGCTTTTATAAGCACCCTGAGCTGTTTTGAGTTAGAGCGAGCAGCGTGTGCTGCTCAGGTGATCGTGCAGCGAGTGAAACCTAAATCAGCAATGCCATCACTGCTCCGGCAGGGCACGAGCTGCAGCAGGGCGCTGGGAGTGCACCAGGCATGGGGCAGTGCCAGCTGCACTTTGCTGCAGGTCAGGAGAAATTTTTGGAATGTTTACAAGCTGGAATGTAAAACCTTAACCTTTTGTCCACAGCAAATATTGCCAAAGTTGTTAGAGAATGAGAGAAGCAAATCTATATTTTGTCAATATTAGTCTGGAAAACAAAATTTGAGAACCAGAAGCATTCGGTGCTGAGCAAATGAAAACTAATTTCTGTCACATGAGAACCGACTTTTCCTCTCAGTGAGATTTTCCTTACTTTAGTAAGAAAATTCAGATCTATACTAGGAAAGCCAAACATTTTTCAGCAGAACTACAGATAATTTAAAGACAAGCAGTTCTGAAGTGCATGCAGCATTGCGGGGCACTGTGCTAAAGTCCATACATCTCCTGCTGCCAAGCCTGGCTCTCCGTGCGGACGCTTCTCTCCAAGCAGCTGTGCACAATGGACCTGCGCTGCCTCTCCGATGAAGCTCTCACCCCTAAATGGTTAAAGACAAGAAACCAGAAATGATCCATAAATTAGGTCTGGCTATAGGTTCAAAATCATAAGTTATGGCCTCTTGACCTCATACTCTGAGGGGAAATCAGAAGCATTTTTCTAAAGAGCCACCACTGGAGGAAGGGAGGTTTAATATATGGCACAGCAGAGCACTGATGCAAATAAATACAACGCTGCATAATTGCAGGGAAAATCAATAAATAGCATGTTGGCTAAAATGAAGATATACTTATTGAGGTCTCTGGTTTATATGTGTGAATGGCTTTTTCTCTAGAAATGAAGAGATTTTTTCCCTGCATAGAGGCTCTTTAAATACGACAAAGACAATGGCTCCTCCACCGTCCCTTTTAAAACGAGAGAGTTTTATCCACTGTCTTCCTCAGAGCAGCTATCTTAAGAGTCGTGATTATTAGCATAATTAATAACTGCAGTTTGCTCATTTGAAAAATTCCAGCGACATTTGCCGCTCAGGCACCGTGTCAGCGCAAGACGCACGAAATCGCTGTGACAACTGTTTTGCAAGTTAAGGCTTTATTGACGAACACCGCAAAGAGCTGAAGCCCAGAGCAAGTCCCTTTTCACTTTAATATTTAAACCTCTTTTAAGAGTCCGTCAATATTAACTCTCATAATTGATGCCGACAGTTGACTGTCTGGCCATAAAAAAGACAAGTGATACAATAAAAAACTAATAATAGCAGCCACCACGCGCCGGCCACCGCGGCGAAGGGCACCGAGGTCTCACACCCCTGATGCAATCGAAGCAGAGCTGATGCTGCTGAGGGGGAGTGGATCGGGGCCTTTGGGGTACCACCAGGCTCTGCTGATGGTTTTACTCCTGACCTCCCGGGCCACCGTGAGAGGCTCACACTGCTCTCAAGAAATCTGTCCTTGCTCAGCCCGGAGACCGGCCGATGTTTTTAATAACCAAATACCATTTGTAGGTAGTTAACCTCAGGATTTCCAGCATTAAAGATATTTCCCACAGGAACCAGGGAGCACTGCAGGAATGGATAAATGCAAAGTTCATGGAAGTCGATGGGAAACAGTATACAGCCCTTTGCAAATCCCGGTACATGGGGAAAATATCCAGCAAGCGTTCTGTGTGCCAGGCAATGGAAATATTTATTTATTGGGCAGAGCTGCCTGCTTTTCGTTAATCTTATTCTGAGAAATGAGTCTGTTGTTTCTGCTTAAACTTTGGGCTGCAAGTAGTAAAAATGGTAAATAACATAAAAATGAGTTTTAATGCAAAGCATTAGGTAACCTGGAGTACGGTTGTTGTCAATGCTTGGTCTATAGCACAAGCAGAGGGAATTGTGCAGTAGATCTCCATCCCCGTTTTTTGACTTGCGGTATAGAGTAGTTCTGCTGGCTTTGATTTCTACTAATATACAGGATATGGCACAAAATCAAACTCCAAGATGTATTGAAGCTGATACAATAGTTTGAATTTTTACATTTTTTAAACTTTCTGAAATCTCCCTGGACAGACACATCACACTTCAGCTAAGCCATTTTTGATACCTCTGCTCTTACGTTCAGCCTTAAACAAAAAGCAGCAACACTCCTCCTAGCACCACTCTCCCAGCAAAAGCACTCTTGCTCTGCTGGTGTTTAGCTGTGTCCCAACCAAGGTTTTTCATTTTGTTCCTGATGCTTTTTCTCTGTACTTTGGGGTTCTCAAGGCGTTTTTCACTCCTGACAGAGGAAGACAACAACAGAGGAACTGGGATTAAAGAGACAATGAGAAGTCCTAACCGCTTCCGTGCGGCAGAGAGCAGGTTACGGATTTACCACTAACAACAGAAAATAGGAGAGCTTTGTAGCAATTAAAGCTGGTCAAAACCCAGCAAATGCTAGAGAAAATAGGAGAAAAAAATCATTGCGGTATTACTAGTCTAAAAAAAAAAAAAGAAAAAATCAATATTCTTATTGTTCACTGCAGGAGTCTCGCAAGAAGAGAAGAGCCATGCCAAAGTCTCATGGCTGACTGCAAAATAAAAGATTAGAAGTTAGATCCTTATCAAAAATGGCAATGGGAATCTTTTGTTTAAGATGTCTATTTAAAAGGAAGCTCTCCTAAATACTGCACTTGCATGTTAAAAATAATAAATAAAGGCAACCACTGACATGAACTAGCTGGCACTAACTGAGTGTGCTTAAAAAATGATATTACGTTCTGCAACAAATGACACCAAGTTAGGACTGCATCCGTGTGTACACACGTGCGTGCAAGTGCTGGCAGTTTTCATACCCAGGAAAAAGGCTGGTGGATAAAAAATGGTGATTAGTGCATCAAGCCCCATCTTAGAGCTCTTCTTTTTAATTCTGGCACCGCAAATAAAATATCATGTGTACTGTAAACTGCTCCTCTGTACAGTAATGCATTTGTTACCACCGTGGCTCTTATTTAAGCATCTGACTACAGTAATTGTTTTATACATTAACCATACTCCCTGATGGTTGCTCTATTATCTTTATCCAAAATGCTGCTTGCAGATATTAGCAGCTTGATTACTTGTTTTATTAACAATTTCAGCCCTGTGTCAGCACTGATTTGGTGACACGGATGCAGCTTGGAGTTTTCTCTGTGCTTTTGTCACTCGCTGCTCTGCGCTGCCCTCACCCTGGAGCCTGTAGGATGCTCGGGCTGGGCTCGAGGTGTGCGCTGATGATCCGTATGATGAAGGCTGTTTGCTGCAGACGAGCATTTGCATTCAGCTGGACACCAGGGCCAAAGCCGTGCTCAAGTGATTTGTGAAAAACAGGCGTAGAAATGATGGATTAGAAAGAGGAGTAGGGGGGTGGGGGGGAGGATGCACAAAATAGCAGCCAGACAGCGACTTGCTCTCCATAAATACTGTGGGTGCCAGTGTCTGTGTGCACATCTCCGTGCGGGAGCTCGAAAAGGCAGGACCAGGTTTACGTGGCCATGCACGGGTGCTTTTTATAGCTGAGCAATTCCTGCAGTGGAAGGGAATGAAACTCACTGCTGGGGAGGCAGGAGGATGTAAGCGCAGAGTGTGACATCCCTTCATCCCTCTGTAAGCCACAGAAGGTACAAGGGATGGATGCAAAATGCGCTGAAAACCTGCAGGATCTGGCCAGTGGCAGAATCAGGCCCTCAAAGGGGCAGGCGAGGATTCTGCATTGCAAAACCTTCCTGTGTCACTTCTGTCACCAAAAGTAAAACCAGAGTTTGATGCCAGCTATTAAATATCTTCATTATAAGGGCATTCCTTCCAGCTGACTTCCAATTTTGTCGTATCTAGGGGCCTTATGTTAATAACTGCACGCTAAGGACAAGTGTTCTTAAAAAACACTGACTATTTAAATTCTCACAAATAATATACAGCTTCTGCGTTGTGACTGATAGATATATTGTTCAGCCAAGCCACCATAAAGGCAATAAATATATGTACTGTTATGGGTCATGAGTTTAAAAATTAAATCAAATGCAGAAATTGAGTCTTGACAGAATCTGAAGGGATAATGTCTTAGCTTCTCCAATTACGCAGTTCAACATTTGGATAAATCATATGAAAGTAAGTATTTAGCCCCATTTTTCATAATCACTATTAATGAGAACAAAATGGGAACTGAGGGCAGAGGGAGAGAGTTCTGACAAGATAAATAGCATATGGGGTGTGTTGTCAGCCACAGAAAATCACGGCTGTTTAAACCCCCTAAACAGCAGGAAGAAAAAATGCAGTAAAGAGAGAGAGAGAGAGGGAGAATATGGGCATGTGTTCTTAACAGCCACAGCCTCTGTGTTAGGGTATTTTAGATCTGGCTTCCCGAATATGACTTAGGGCACAGAAATATCTCCAAGAGCACCCCATGATGGTGTGAGTGACCAATGTCACCTGATTGAACTGGTGCCTTTTTCATTCTCTAAGCAGTTTTAAGACCATGCTAAAAATCTTCATTTAAAAAATAAAAATAAAAACATTTTCTCCTTGGACATGGCCCTGTGGGCTCAGGACAGGAGGCTGTAAGCATCTTCAGGAGTCTTCTCTTTGTTTTATGGCAATAAAAACAGAGAAGAAAATGTTTTGTTTGACCCGAGGTTGTGTCAGCACTTGTGCCAAGGCACAGGCAGGATGCACGGTGCTGAAGCAAAGCAGGGGAAGGTATGAATTCTGCAGTCATTTTCCATCATCATCTCTGTCTTTCCTGCATTTAATGTTGAAATCTCTTTAAGCAACAGCAGTAGAATTACTCTTAGAGAGTCTCTCAAGAAATTAGATGGTGCTGAATTGAATTCATTTCTACTCCATTTTGTCAGAGGCTAACACAAGAGCCAAGCTCGGGGCCTGCAGCTCAGGGCCTGCAGCTCGGGGCCTCCCACTTGCATGGAGCTTTTCCCCATCCCGATTTCATCCCACTCTCTATCTCAGGGAGCACACAGTGCATGAAACTGTGCTCCTACTCAGGTGCAGACAGCAGCTGAGCCCTGGTGTCTGACATCCTAAGGACTGGCTGGAGCCAAGCGATGCGGCCTACGGATACCTGCGCACAGTCACCTCTTGGCACTGAGTTACTGACAACATCCCCGCTGTCGTCAGCAGCAGTTTGTGGTATTAGGCACACACACAGTATCCTCTGCTGCTCTGAAAACGAACGTCGTGTTGTAAACCTCTGCATTAAGCTATAAATACCCCAGCAATCCAGGGGAGAAGGGACCGTTCCAATATCTCATGCAACATTAGCAGCTAACAGATTAAGCGCGTGGGGCCTGGGAGATTAACTCCTTGAATCAATATAAAGCAGGGAAGCAAACAAACAGCTGGCTGGGTTCCCCCAAAATACAAGTGTTTGATTGTGGCAGGCTTCAAAGCTCCTGCTTGACACAAAATAGGTTGGGTGCCCTCCCCTGCTGCGTCCAGGGAGCGGAGGGTGGCGTGCAAATAAATAAACATAGAAAGATTACTGCTTACTCCTCCCCCCCGCCAAAAAACCACCTCCCAAAGAAAAGCAGGAAAGCAGCGAAAACCGCCCCAGAACATATGGCGGAATCAAGCGCAGGATCCCCCGTAGGTTTTGGTTGTACAAGTAAATATTAATCTGGGGGGGATACGGGGGGCTGAGATCAAAAGAGCTGCTCCGGTTTCTATAGGGAAAAGGAGTTCTTTGATGTCCCAGCGTCTTCCCCGCGCCGCCTAATGAACTGAAATTGTGACACAGTGACATCCTGCAAGGTTTGAAAGCACTTAGCACAATGACACGTCTTTGGGGTTTGCTGCTCGCTTTTTCTCCCTTCCCCAGCCAGCTGGAGGAGGGGGGACAGGGTGGAAGAAGCAGAGGGGGTGCCAGGGGCTGCAGGCGAGCGTTTCCCTGCATTACCCACACCACGAGCAAAAAGACACTCATCCCACTGTAAAACTGGCTGGGGAGCACCAGGTAGGGCATGAACAGGAGAGAGAACAGCACGGGGTGCATGAGGTAGGGGCAGGAGGCACCCAGCAGCCTGTGATCCCGAGCCATCATGGCCACCCAGAGCCAGCAGGACCAGGCCAGCCCGGCTCCATTCCAGGTTTCAGGAAGGGGCAGATTAGGGTCAGGGAGAGCCTAGATCCCCTAGAGACAGAACCTCTCCTCATTGACATCAGCCCAAGATAATTCCCAGGAGGTGGAAGAATCCCCCATAGGCACCTGTAGGTTTCTGGGAGCTTCTCCTCACCCACCCTGAGGCTCCTGGAGCCTGCTAGACCCACATTACACGTAGCTGCTCAACCACCACAGGGTTAAATTGAGATAATCCGTGGATTTTCTCCAGATTAACCCCAATTGAGAGCAGCTTTTGGCCATCAGTAGAAAGGTCAGGTTTTCAAAGGCAGAGAAAAACCAAGAGCGTTACTCACACGGGGTCACAGGTCAGGGTAAGAAAGTTGCTGAGGCCAGAAGTTAGGAAATGCACCACAGGGAGATCGAGCAGGCTGAGAAATGAAACTTTATTCCATCATCTGCTTTGCTTGTTTCATAGCTGAAGAAATTCGTCTTTTCCTTGGACTCACTTGCACTGTGAAAGCTCTGTGTTGCCACGAGGCAGAGAAACTGTTGGAGAGAAGAGAAATGGCGATGCTCAGCCGCAACCTGCACCATGATGCCGGGCCTGGATGCGAAGAGTGAGCACAGGAATTGCTGAAAAAAGCCCCACGGCTCTTACAAAGCCAAGCGTGGGGCTTGATCCCTCTCTGCCAATTCATTGGGATTAGAAAGGCATTAACAGGAGTGACAACCTGACGGGTTTTAGCAAAACGTCATGACACTGTGACATCGCCTTTCCAAAAAAGAGCATATCTGTGTGTATGGAGAACTACAAGTACGAACCCAGCCATGTCGAGTGCAGAAGGACAGGCCTGTAAGGACTGAAGGTGTCAGTACGAGAGCATCAGCCTGGGGCTGACCTGAAAAGGAAGGGCTCCAGGAATGTACCTGCATCATCCCTGCTTTTCCACTGTAACCTCACTGAGAGGAGGGGATTTGCTCGCACAGAATGCACCAGAGCTGGATGCGGCTCCCGGCTGCTGCTGTGATAGAAATGTTTAATAATCCAAACAGCAGTAATAATGCAGGAAAAAGCCCATCCTGAGCTGATCATTGAGGCAAACTGCTGCTCCTTTGATGCTCCCTTGGGCAGGTGGCTCTGTACAAGGCCATGCTGAGGAATTGGGGTGGCTGGGACAGGTCAACAGCACCCATGGGCAGCCCGGCAGCCACCCGTCACCTCGGTCCCACTGTCTGCACCAGGAAATGTGGGGTGGGAACAGCCCATCACAGCCGGGTTCTGCTCAGACTGGGGCCTCCCCCTGCATTGCAGCTGGAGGAGAATTAAGCTTTTAGTGCTAAGGTAAATGAACGAGCAGCTCGGAGTGCTGCTGTGCCAGCCAGCCTGTAGGGCTGGGGAGCTGCTTCTCCCAGCGAAATCCCCCAAAAGCTGCAGGGCCCATGGGATTTGGTCCTGGAACAGTTCTTGGTTTGAACCTTCTGGGATTTGGGGGGTAAGAGGCATTGGGAGGAGCACGAGCGTGGCCAGGTCGGAGCTGCCCTTTCCCAGTGCTGCTGCTTCTATTTGGGGCAGGTTCCCTTCAGAGGTGCTCTTCCCCACATCCCAGCCATGATTTCAGCTAAACTGCATTTCATTTTTTTCCCCAAAAATCAGCCTTACACTGATTCCACCCTCTCTACTGTTTAACCCCTGTGGTGCCAGCACTGCCCAAATTTCCCGGAGGCTTGAAAAGGTCATGGGAGTCCTAAAACTTTGTGGAATGACACAGGACCTCAGTGCAACTGCCTGCTTGCTTAGAAAACATGGCAGAGGTTTCGGTGCCTTATCAGCCATTTTCTCCACCTCTCTCTTATCATAAAACCTGTATGTGTCAGCTTAAAAACCGCTGTTTGTATAGCATTAAAGGTTTTTGTACCAGTCTGTAATAAGAAATCAGATGTTCATCCACAATTTTCCATAGCTCGTGGCTATATTTCATTAGTAAAGTGCAAGGTAACCACAATCAAGTTTATCCATGAGTCTCTTAAAATAATTCCTTTATTGCATGCTTGGGTCGGGCTGATAGCAGATGAGACCACCCCCTTCACTGGGACAGGGGGATGGGACAGGGAACCTGACCCCTCTGCCAGCTTCCCTGGCTGTGTTGTGATGGATCCCCCCACGTCTGCAGCTTAAATTAAGGCTGTGACGTGTGAATTAAAAGTTCAAAACCCAGCCTGTGCACAGCCTGCATTCTCCCTGCATTCTGCCTGCCCCCTGCCTGCAGCCAGCCTACAACTCTGCTGCACCCAGCCTGCGTGCTGCCTGCAGCCAGCCTGTGACAGCCTGTGCCCTGCCTGCACCCTGCCTGCGTGCTGCCTGTCCCCAGCCTCTATTCTGCTTCCCCCAGAAAACCACAGAAGCCCAGAATGGCTGAGGTTGGAGGGGACCTCTGGAGATGTCCCTCATTCAGTCCAACCCCCCAACAGAGCAGGATCACCTAGAGCACACTGCAAAGGATGGCACCCAGGCAGCTTTTGAATACCTCCAGAGAAGGAGACTCCACAGCCTCTCTGGGCATAAACCCAGCCTGTATCCAGCCTGCAACCAACCTGCATTCTTCCTGCACCTAGCCTGTATCCCACCTGCACCCAGTGCTCATGCTGCCTGCACCCTGCCTGCATTCTGCTTGCACCCAGCCTGCGTTTTCCTTGCACCCAGCCTGTGTCCTGATTGCACCCAGCCTGTATCCTGATTGTGCCAAGCCTGCATTCAGCCTGCACCCTGCCTGGATGTTCCTCGCACCCAGCCTGCATTTTCCTTGCACTCAGCCTGCATTTTGCTTGCACCCAGCCTGCATTTTCCTTGCACCCAGCCTGCATTTTGCTTGCACTCTGCTTGCACCCTGCCTGCACCCAGCCTGCATCCTGCTTGCACCCAACCTGAATGCTTCCTGCACCCTGCCTGCATTCAGCCTGCCCCCTGCCTGCATCCTGCTTGCACCCAGCTTGCACCCATCCTGCACCCATCCTGCACCCTGCCCGCCCCCAGCCCTCCCCAGCCCCGTGCCGGTGCTGCCCCCTGCCGGCCCCGCCGCCCCCCGCAGCCGTCCCCGGGCTCGGCGCCGCCTCCCGGCCGCGGTTGCTGCGGCAACACCGGGGGGGGGATGAAAAAGAGGAGGGGGGAAACCGGCGGGGGGATGCGCGGGGGGCGCACGGGGGATGCTGAGGCACCGTGACCGCTGCTGGGGGCTGTGCGCTGGGAGAGGGGTGCTGGTGGTGGTGTTGGTGGTGCTACTGGTGCTGCTGGTGCTGGTACTGGTGGTGCTGGTGGTGCTGGTGGTGCTGATGGTGGTGGTACCGGTGATGGTGGTGCTGGTGGTTGTGTTTTTGGTGCTGGTGGTGCTGGTGTCAGTGCTGCTGATGGTGGTGGTGATGATGGTGGTGGTGGTTTTGGTGCTGGTGGTGGTGCTGATGGTGCTGGTGGCAGTGCTGGTGGTGCTGGTGGCTGTGCTGGTGGTGCTGGTGGCTGTGCTGGTGGTGATGCTGAAGCCCCAGCACGTCCCTGCCAAGCACTCCAGGGATCAGCCTCAGTTCCACAGCCTTGCCAAAGCCACAACACCCCAGGCTGACACAACACTGGAGCTCCGAGAAGCCCACCTGTGTCCCCATCTCGAAGCGGGGGGGCTGCAGCCAGCACCCCCCTTCCCACCACCTGATCAGGATTCACCTCGCAGGCACCCAGAGCAGGGCTACACCTCCCACCCCAAACCACTGTCCATGCTGTGGTGGCCGTCTGCTCGCAGGCAGCAGGCTGGGATGCTGCAGCATCACGGCACCAGCCACAGGGAGCAGGGGGCTGCATGGTCACAGAGGGGTTGCATGGCCCCAAGGGGGTCTGTGCCCCCCCAAGGGGGTCTGCACCCGGGGATCTCCCCCAGCTCCCACCCCCAGAGCCACACGAGGCTCGTGAGGGTTTCCCCTCACAAATGAGCATCTTCCAGCTGTTCCCTTCCGCATAAAACCCCTTCCATTTCTTCACTTATTGCGTTATATAAACAAACATGAGAGCGACTCGTTCTAAATAAAGTTATTTGTCTACGTAAATTAATATATCATATTCTCTCCTGAAATATAGAGAGCTATTTGTCTCCAGAGAAATCATGTTAAGAGTGACATAGTATAACCCTATTCATTTGCATATGCAGATATGTCTAATTATTCAACTTGCAATTAAAGGCTTGTGTGTCAGCAAATGAGACTAATTAGATACATTTATCTATGATAATCAGCTTTATTACAAACAAAATAGATTTCCCTTCACTTCCCAGGCAAGTGAGATGTGGTGACTGGAGGTGGCCAGTCAAGGGCCTGTGGACAGAGGTCGCGATGGGAATCCCTCCTGCAGCAGGTGGGGCAGAGGCAGTGGTTACTGGCTTATCTTTGGTGTCCCCAGCAGAAAAACGTGGCCAGTCACTTTGGTTTTTAACTTTTTTTTTTCTTTTGAAAATATCCCTCTGGTGCAATCTGTTCTTTACCATGAAGCAGGGTGTAAATGATTACTAGAAAATCCATCCTGGCGTCTGAGTGATTGAGGCTCATATGTTAAAATGCATCATGTTTGGGCTCTCTGTGAGCCAATATATTTGGTCTCTCTGTGGGTCTCCCGAAGCAGCTACCTGGAAGTGTGTTTTATAACCCCCACTCTTCATTTTTCGATCTGTTCCAGCAGTGCAAGGGTAAAAAAATACGCCAGCAGAAAATGGAAGGAGCACTTCATAGGCCCACAGACCTGGCTGGGAGAATTAGGAATCCTACTTCTACAAGAGACCTGAGATCTCTCCTAGGATCCTAAATACGTGCTCTGCTTTCACAGGAGCTCAAACTTCTTTGCTGTATTTGGGAAGCTCATGGCACCTGAGCACTTTGGGGCTAAAAACACCCTTTTGTTCTGTGTTTCTGTACTACCCTGTTTAGTGGGACCTTATCCACCCTTCAGTCCCTTAATGTTTTTGCAGTAGAGAGGGTGGCTGTTCTGCCTTTTTCCCTCTTTAACATGTACCTGAGAAGTTGGAGAGGCCAGGCCACAAACTGCTGCCCGTCCTGGCCAGCATCCTGCGTGATTCACAGCGGGGTTAAATCGGTCTGAGCATTGCTGGCGGGGGTAAGTAAATATTACATAACCTCCTCCCAAAAGCAGAACCAAATAATAACAGGAAAACAAGGTTAGGTGAAACCATTTCAATAACGTTAGAGGCCTGCTTTCAATCAACGAGAGCTGGGAAAATTCAAGGTCTTTAGAGGCTCTCATTTCATTTTAGCTCCCTCCACTGCTGAACTTCTCTGCACAAAGCAATGAGTTAAAGACTTAGCAGCAGATTCATAATACATCTGAAATGTACTTTTTGTGTTTAATATTCACTGAAATGGTTGACTTTGCTGGGTTTGGTTATCTAGAGGAATAATAGTTTTCGGTTTCATTGAAGCATAAGATATAATTCCATTATCTTTTTTTTTTCTTTTTTTTTTTCTTTTTTTTTTTTTGATAAAATAATCTGGAAGAAGTAGAGCAAAATGGGAGAAGAAACGGTACTATAGACCCCGTTAATTATGTATCCATCATATAAAATAGCAATAATAGCATAATAATTTTTCATTAAATAGGGCACAGGAATATTTGCAATCTCATGCTGTCAAGTAAGAAAGGGCTTTAAAAAACTCCACTTCCTCTATTTCAACGACGCTAACTAATTTGGGGGCAATTAGCACTAAATTTTGGTGTCTACTTAGAAACAAGAAGACAATCCCAGAGTTCTGACTTGATTTGCACGTTGGGCCGTACATGTTACACCCAGGTCCATCCCCTTTAATTCAGGAGACTGCAAGTTTGAAGGCTGCTGTAAATCAGGTGCCAGGACTGTCTCCATGGTGTAGGGACGGGGACCTCGGGCTCCTGCCCGCCTCGCAGCGCTGCCACCCGGCTGCTCCTTTCCCCAGCCCGCGCCTGCCTGCGCAACAACCCCATCACCATATTTTCAAGGACCGTAATTGAAAGAGGTGCCATTCCTCTCGCCCTGCGGGGAGCAGCCGCCTGGGCATAGATCTTCATTTCAGGAGGCTCGGGATGGAAATGAACTAACTCCAAGGGCTGGCCAGCATTTCATCTGCAATGCAAAGCTCCGCTCCCGGTGCCCTGGAAGCTGTTTAGGTAGCAGCCTCGGTCTGCAGAGAGGCACCACTGCCTCTGCTCTGCTTTCCAGTCCAACACACCAGTCTGTGATGATGCTCCCAATTACAGCGAGTAGCTGGTGTACTGGGCAGCTCCAAGACACACCAGCTTTTTTTCTTACCCCGCTTGCCTGTCAAGGAATGCCATGCCCACATAATGGGAAAATCCCCTCCCATGCATACAGAGCTGTTTTCCTATTCAAAAGAAAGCCAGCAGCGCACAGCAGACCCGTGCCACAAAATGCAGAAGGTTTGGTCCTTGCAGAGGTGCACCATTAAAAAGGAAAACGGCTGCATGGTGAAGCAAACAGGCAATTTGGTAAAGGGCATGAGAAGAAGGAAAAAACTGCTGCTGCTGCTGCTGCTGCTGCTGCTGCCGCTGCTGCTTTAAATTAAAATGCTGCATCAGCCAGTCCCTCAGGACTTGATAGAAATCTAATTAGTCAGACAATCTGGCACCAAATGTCCTAATTTCCCCAATCCATGTGGGATTTGTGTATTCTCTTATTCACTGCAGTTCTAAGTTTCAACCTGAGCCTTTCTAACCCCTCTCTTTTTTCCGCGCAGACATGGGACTCGGGAGAAGGTGATCCCTATCAAAACCTAATTGTTTTTCATAAACCTTTAATTAATTAGACTCGGGCTCATGAAAGACACTTAAAATATTAACAATTTGTTTAGAGAGTAATGCCGGATGAGGATTGCTGTAAGAAACCCAAATGTAATTACTGCAAATGGGCGCGCTCGGTGTGGGGTCCGGGAGCTGGAGTTGGCCCCGAAACACGCGGGGAGCTGGGGCAGGACAAGCACAGAGCTGCACCCAGAGCCAAAGGATGGAGGCAGTGGGCATCCTCTGCCACCAAGCGCTAAATGTTTTAGGAAAGGTTTTAGGAAAAGCCCTGGAAAAACAACGGGGTCCCCCAGAAGTGGGCTGGATAAGGCACGCTGAGAGCAGCAAGCTCGTTAGGCAATTATGCCCCATCCTAAGGGACCACGGGCTGCCGGCACAAGGTGCTGAGCATCTCTGCATCCCCCAGCACCGTCGGCAAGTCACGATCCTTGCTCACACAGGATTAAGCCATTCGGGAGTAACAGATTTGATTTTTTTTTTCTTTTTTTTTTTTTTCCAGAGCGGCTATGACCTGTCATGTCAAAGCTTTTTATTAAAGTCTCTTAATCCCCAGATTATCACCACAATAGTTCCACAGGCCCAGTCCAGATAAGGCAGGGCCCATTGTGGAGACGCGCATTGGAGGAGTTTTAATCTGCAAATTATTGGCATGCGAGAGCAGGAGGGGCTGCTTTGCTGTGTCGCCCGTTGCGTCGGGGGGAATTGAATATTTATAAAGACGGCTTCAAATGGGCCGTGCACTCTGTTCCTCCCACACATGGGCAATCCCCGTGCGGCACAGGGCCCCTGCTGAAGGGACACAACCCCCAGCACGGCCAGGACACGCTCATGGGCTGCCCCAGGATGCACACAGCCTTTGGGAGAGGTGATGTGCAGGGCCAGGGGATGGGGTGAGTCCCCCCAAATACCCCCCTTGAGGCACAAAGGGTGGAAGATTGGATTTCTAAGAGAGAAATGATAACGGTGGAAAGGCAGAGCTGGCGATGGAATCTCCATTTCTCTTTTGAATACCGGGGGAGGACAGCGAGCAGATAAAGTCCCCGATAGGGATCCGTCTGTGACACCAAATACACCGTGTGGAGCGAAGGCTTACACTGCAGACAAAGCTAATTAGCAGTTACTTTCTAGATCAGGGAACAACTCAAGCACCTGCTTCACTGCAGCATTTAGGTATGTTTTTTTAGGGATGGTTCCCTGCTCCCTCTGTGCTCACCGCACCAAAATCAGCACGGGGAGGCTGCGTTAGCAGACAGAGGCTGGGAGCAGAGCAAGGCTGGACAGGGTGGGCTCCATGCTGGCTGGGAGGAAGGTTTTATATACATATATATGTGTATATATGTGTATTTATGTGTTCTGTAGGATGACCAGCTCCTGCAGCTCTCCCTAGCATGGTTGCTGCTGCACAAGGCCAAATCCTGCCTACTGCTGAAGGTGATGCTGAGCCCCCCTTGTTCCTACTGAGACCCCAGCCCCGGGCCAGGCTGCAGAGCAGACTTGGGACTCAGAAACCATTTTGGGACTTTCTCCTCTGGCAGATAAGGCCGAGGACAGCCTGGGTGATGGCTCAGGTCTCGGTGTGCGATCCCCTGCTGCTTGCAAGGTGAGGACATGGCTCAGTCACTGGGGATTTGGTGTAGGATCCGCAAACCGGCTCGGCTCTGGCTCTGCCACAGCCTTCCCGTACGACCTTGGGCCAGCTGCTTGGTTTTCCTCCATACCTGTTTCCCATCTGTTAGAAAATGACTGGGTATATTAAAGGGATGGTGTGAAGATAAGTAAACTGTGCGGCTATTATTAGCTATTACACTGATAGGGCCCAAATGTTCCTATTTTCTGTAACAGCCCAGGAACTTAAGCAGGCAGAAAAAGGCTTCAGGAAAATAAAGCATTGCCTTTCAGGAGCCTCCTCTCAGAGGAGAGGTGTGTCTGTGCTTAGAGCCAGCTCTTCATGCATTTTATGAAATTGCAGTGCCCACATTTTCCCTAACGGCCTTCGTTCCAGCCCATGAAATGGCCCCAATAGCCTTTGGCTCATGGAAACCTTCCAACGTGCTTAATATTACCTGCAATGCCTGCATTAATCATAACGCGCACGTGCCAGAGCCACTGGGGGGACGGAGATGGGAGAGGCCAGGTAATTTATCGCTATACAGCCCCAGCATGAGCCGTTGCAGTAGTCCAAAAATTACTTTCCTTTCTTGTTCCCAAAGTTCTTGGGAGTAGAGATCCAGAGAGGAGGTTATCTGTGAATCATCTGTCATCCCGAAAGCTTTTGGCTGCAACCTTTTTGTGACTCATGGGAAAAAAATATATAAATAAAGTGTGGGGGTGGGGGAAGTGACTAGTTGAGTGCAAAAATTAAAAAAACACCTCCCAAAAAAAGCTGAGCTTATTTCTTTAGCAGTCAGTATCCTGAGCGAGGGGTGAGAGGGCACCCGGGATTTGCCAGGGCTCGGTACCCGTGGAGCAGTAATAGAAGGGCCAGCAGCCAGCAGCAGGATGCAGCAGAGCTGTTTTCATGGGATGCAATCAGAACGCTGCCAAAATGCTGGTTTTCAATACGGGTTATGGTTATGGCAAGTGGAAAAAAAAATACAGCAGCATTCCCACACTGCTCACCCCACTGCAAAATCAGAGCCGTGCCCTGCAGGGGCACCAAAATCCATGGCAGGACCCTTTTTGATGAAATTCCATGTCCCCATCAGACTGGCATTGGAAAGGCTTGGAAAGCTTCATCTCCAGCTAATAATATGCACAGGATATCAGAATATATACGCACAGAATCAATATACCCCGCATGCCAAATGAAGCCATTTGTACCCACCTGTCCCCGCTCAGGTTCGATTAATAAAGGCAGCTGAAGAAACAGTGAGCACATTGCCTTTCAGAAATGTCCCCAAACTTGGTGACATTTGGAATCACACAAGACAGCTGCACTGTGAGATAAGTTAAATGATGTATTCAGAAATGGCTCGGTTCAGAAGGTTGCATCTTTCATAGGAGCCTGGTGCAAAAATCTGCGTTGTGTTCTTCAAATGCAGAATAACTCTTCCTCCCGGTTTACATTTATTGATGAATGCACTTGAAAGATGGCTGGATTTCTGTGTAGTGCAGGGCTTTCTTTTCCCGACACATGGATCCATCTGCCAACATCACAGACCTAATTAGTACTCTCTTATTTCTATTCACTGGCTAGTAAGCATGTGGCATCTTTCCACAAGCCTATAAAAACCTCTCTCCGTGCAGACGTACACCATATTGTGATGGGTAGGTTATAACCTCGGTGAAAACTCACAATTGCAGTTGCCTTTCCATTGAGGCTTAATGTCATGATAGCCAAAACAAGAGGGGCCATCACCCAAAACACAGGCTGGCACAGAAAGGCTGGGGATGCAGTCTGGAGCTGTGCTGTCCCTCGGCTACCATGGCCCTGTCCCCTACGAGCCACACGCTGTGCCTGGGTCACTACAAATTTTTGTAGGGCTGATATTGAACTGGATTTGTGTCTTGGTCAAAAAAAAACAACAGCAGCAACAACAACAGCAGAGAGGCAGGAGTGATTTCTGTGGTTTAATACTCCAAATGCAAGGTCTAGGAGAAAGAAATGGCAGAGACACAAAAACCCCTGGAGATTCAAAGCTGAGAAAGGAGAATTAGGAAATCCCTTAAATAAAACAGAAAGAGGATAGAGACATACTTGGCTTCAGTCCTCCTCCAGGCAGAACAAGGCACATCCCCCCCAAAATGTGGTCAGCCCCGCGGGTCAAAAATATTGTGCGAATATGCACCGGAGGTTATTTCTCTTCCCATGCTGGGGAGAGTTATTTGGAAGCCTCCTGCTGGTGTTAAATTAAATTACCCATATAAATAGCACCGGAGGTGATGGACAATAGATCCCACTGGTTTGTAGGCAGGTTGCTCCGTAATGGGCTGAAAGGCAGGGATGTTGTAAAATGCCCTAAAAGGCACCTATTTAAGTTAGATCTCATCAAGCTTCCACCTGGTGGAGGAGGCTTTACAGCCCTCCCCCTGCAACAACATCCAGCTTCTGCTGTGCAGGAGCCGAGCAAATACCTCAGGACTAGCACAGTGCCTCAGTTACTCTTACGGTGACGTTTTGGGTTTCCACTAATTGTGGTAAAAATCTGCTGGAGTCTCTATATTCAAATTTCTCACATTTTAAAGCAGTGCTTCTTGTCAAAACACACGCACAAACAAACAAAAACCTGCCCAACAATTACACCTACTTCCTTTCTTTCTTTCTTTTTTTGGTAAATATCCTCCTTACTTTGCAGATTTACTCCCTACCATTCCTCTATTAAATTAAAAGAAGTTCAAACAAGTGGGAGAATGAATTTTCCCCGAGGAAGCTGACGGAGTTCACATCCCGTTGAGCTTACAGCAAGCAGCATCTCGGGGACCAGCGATGCCAGATATGTACACACGATGTAAAATGCTTAAAATGTATCGGGAGGAATATTTATAGTGCTAGAAAAATAGCAACAGCGAAAGGCTTGGCAATTTTCTGTTCCGTCAGGGTGCGGGTGTCGTTGCTGGATTTGCACCCAACAACTAAAGGCAGAGACGGGACGAGAGGAAAATTGGAGGCTTTGGGTTTTTAAAGTCAAAATCTCTCTAAGCCAAATTAACCCCTGATGTGAGCCCACTAAAGTTGACGGTGATCCAAGTTAACCCAGCTCTCTTGGTTTGCTTCCCAGTTATTTTAGAGGAAGCAGCCTGCTTTGCCATTGCTGGCCACGAGTGAGAGTGCGAGGATTAATTGTCAATTCAAGGCTGCAAAGTGCTGCATTGCTGTGAAGTATTTAATTTAGAGCCTTTTAGTGTGTTTCTGGGGATGTAGCCTAAGCTAGCTACAACAAAAAAGATGAAGTGCAGCCCAGAACTGGCAGTGATGTAAAAAATTAGAAGAGGAGAAAAAAAAAAAAAAAAAAAAAAAAAAAAAAAAGGAAGGAAAATGAAACAACAAAATCCTATCAGAGAGTGTGAAATTCACCTGGATCGCTCCTGAGGGGTTTGCACGTTTATGTGATTAGAGCCATATTTATAGGAAAATCTTGTCACTTCTCCTCACACCCTGTGGGTCTGCAAAACACATCGCTGCTGCTCGCAGCTTTTGGAGGAGCTGCAGAAAACAGGAGAGGGAGTGCGGGAGGGACGGGCACTGTCCTATGGGGAGGGTCTCTGAGAGTGTCCCATGGGTGCTGCCCCTGCCCAGGTGGGCTCAGGGGTTTAATTATGGTGAGATGCCCCCAACCACTTACCAAGGGGTTGCATAAGGGGCATTTTGCTGGGGTGATGCAAGGCAAAATCCTTTTGGACACCACTCCAGGGACTTTGTCCAGTGTCCTGGGAGGGAGCTGGTAAACAAGGATGTTCTCATTTTGCCTCTGGTCATGGTGTGCAGTGCCAAAGCACTGCAAAGGGGCCAGAGAGACAACTCTTTTCTCACTTGAGTGGTTACATCCTGAATGATGAACAAGAGCAGCATTTCCTGCTGGCACTAACTTGTAAAAAAAAAAAAAAAAAAGATCTGGCACTAAAAAATAAAATAAAATATAAAAATAAAATAAAATAAAATAAAATAAAATAAAATAAAATAAAATAAAATAAAATAAAATAAAATAATAAAATAAAATAAAATAAAATAAAATAAAATAAAATAAAATAAAATAAAATAAAATAAAATAAAATAAAATAAAATAAATAAAATGGATGAACAAAGGCTCCATTATGAGTATCCATCATGAGGATGTCCAAAGCTTGACATCCTTGGCCACAGGACCCGGTTCATGTGTCAGCTTCTAAATCCCAGTGATCTCCAGGAGAGTTGGCCAACCTAATTGGCAGCACGTTGTAGCCAGTGCTTTCCCAAGCACTTTGTGTTCAGGCACAAGTGGGTGCATGGACAAAGGGGAGCATGAGGAGAGACAGAAGGAGAGGTAAAGAAGTAAAGAGGTAATACGAAGGAGAGGAAGAGCCCAGGCCTGCTCTGGTAATCTTGCCTTCTCATCTAAATTGATATTTGATTTCTGAGCATCCCACGATGCGGCAGTGACAGATCTATTTCTCTTGCAGGGCTGCCTGGTTTTATACATTTCAGGTTGCCAGCGCTACATTGCAAAACCTCACCCAACCCATTTTTTCCCAGCAGGAGCTCCTCAGGCATAAAAAGGGGGTATTTCTTTTTCCAGTTGTCACAGGGATATGTTGTTGGGCAGCTAATATATAACATTAAAAAAAAAAAAAAAAAAAAAAAAAAAAAAAGTGGGGGGAGGGCATACAGAAAACAGCTAGAGCCCTGAACCAAAGATAAAAGCTTAAATAAGTGCATTGAAGTGTAAAGGTTAAACAGAGAGGGAAAAGCCATTAGGGACAGTAGAGCTTTGGAAAAAGAGTAGAAATAATTCTTGGGGAGAGAAAGGGGTGGCGAAGTGTGTCTTAAAGACAAAGAAACAGAAATCAGACAAACATGGAGAGCTGCTCTTGGAGCTCAAGGCAACGTAAATAACTTGCCCAGCTCAGAATTTGCTCTGGATGAGATCTCTGGCTCTGGAGGATGATTTTGGTTTCTGGTTTTCCTACTCATGTTCTGCCTTGCAAGGACCGGCTGCCTGAACACAAACAGAAGCAACGACGTCGTGGCAAAATAATAAAACAGAGCAATCGTTTTGTCGGCTTGTCACATATTACAGCTAATTATTTAATTACTCTAATTTAAAGTTTTACTAGATTCAGCATCAAAGCATAAAAATCTAGTGATTGCAATGTCAGAAAGGAATAATATAATTAACGTATTTAGTAGTAACATATTAAACTGTTGATTGCGCGGCGTTAATCGGCAGAGATGATGCGATACGTGGGAGCTGTGTGAAGGACGTGTTGGTACGGGCCAGTGCCATCGTCCTCCCCATGCCATCACCGCTATGTCCATGGGGTGGGTGCCATGGGTGCAGAGGCCATCACAAGCTCCTGGGAGAGGGATGAGCTTGTGTTTGTTGCAAGTGGCCATGCCAGCAGGCGTCGCAACACATCTGGGCACAAGGCTTCGCACCAACTTTTCACAACTTTTGACCAAGCCCAGAAAAGAGGTGATGGAGATGGAGATGTGTCCAGCTGCAGCACATCATGACCAAGGGAAGGGGTGGTGTGTCCCTGGCTTGAGCACAGACCTCAATTATTTCTCCTGAATAGATACGCGCCCAAGGTTTTGGCATTTTAATGAATTAGCCTGATTCCCTGAGTCCTCTGCTGCACACCAAATTCAGAAGCAGGCAAATTCTCGAAGCAATAGGCTATTTGGCTTGGTAATGTCCTCCAAAACTTGGCCACCAGCCAGTTAGAAACAGAGAAATTGCTTCTGCCTGACACAGCCCGCTAACATTTATGTTTTAATTCCGCTGCTCCAGAGCCAGGAAGCCAACAGAGGGAGCCCAAAGCCCTGAGCAGCGCCAGGAGCTGGGCTAAAGAAATGCACAGAGACATGAACCAACACCAACCCCAACACCACAAGCTCCCAGTTCCCATCCCCTGCCACCGGACACCGCAGCTCTGCTCTTCTGAGAACCTTGCCCCAAAAAACAGCCTGGATATAAAAATAGGAAAAGGGAGCAAGACAGCAGTAAGGAGAAAAAAAGGCCTGGCTAGAAAGAAAGGATGCAACGTAGGGAGAGAGGGTAAGGGTTTATATTTTTAAGATTAAACTCTTCTACAAAAGTCTTCCCTGGTCACAGAGAGAAAGACAGCAAAATGGAAAAGATATTAGGTGAGATGTAGAGGCATACACAGACATGTATATATAATAATTACAAATTGAACCCATTTATTTTTGCATATGAGTTTCTGGCTGAAAAGGAAGACTGTTTTCCCTTGTCCTCCCTCGTTAAGCACAGCTGTCTGTTTGTCTTTTTTATGAGACAAGCCACGTTTTCCAGCAACAAGTAAATAAAGGCACACAATCGAAATGCTTCCTGCCCCAGTCTGCTTCCTGGACCCACATCCATCCAACCCCACAACCCAGTGCCTGGGATGTGCCACTCAGAGCTGAAAAAACTTTGTGGGGTTTCACAGCAGCGAATGCGAGGCTGACCCCACCTGGCTGATCCGAGCTGCTGAACTCCAGCCTGCCCCAGCTGATCCCAGCATAAACGAGGCACTGTTGCAAAACTAGCACCGACCGCATTCTGCAAATTAAAAAAAAACATTTACTTGGATTTTTTTTTTCTCCCCAAATAACAGAATTTGAATATATTATTTAAATAAAAAAAATACATTTTCGTTTTCCACCTCAGTGCGCCCAATGATTGTGGTGTGATTATTAAACACTTCATAAATAATAATGTGACATTTTCAGATTGTGCGTCTGATTAAGCAGCCATTCTTCTCTCCCCGGCTGCAACTGTGGACAGATGAGATTGCTGCAGACGCGGCAATCTTTGTGGCTCCTTCCCTGGGGATTAGGGATCAGAAGTCACCCCCGTAACCCAATTAAATCCATGAGGATATGAGCTGATCACTTCAGGCCAGCTCCAAAACTAACAGCCATCGATGGGGAGCCTCGGCATTAACTTCTCTGAACTGCAGATCTGATCCACGAGCACAGCTTGGTGCATTTTCTAGGGAGGGTATTTTGCATTGTGAGTCACTTTCTCTGCAGTGGGCCATGGTTTTGTTCAGCTCTGGCTTAGTGCTGGGAAGCCTGCTCTAAGAGCAAATGAGCAGGCCTAGAGGAAGGCAGAAGTAAATCCAGGGATCTCAAATACAAGCAAGGGGAAACAGTCCTGTCTTAGGAGAAAACAGGCTCTGTCTGAAAGCACAATGGTGAACCTGAGAGACAAATGCTCTCCAAATGAGCAATCAGAGTCCTTTGAGAATGAATGAATTGCAGAGACCCTCCTCAAGAAGTCACTCTCTGTCTTTCACATCCAAAAAAAAAAAAAAAAAAAAAAAAAAATTTAGTGAAGTTGTGTATTAAATAAAGAGCCCAAATCCAGTGACATTTATCCCTGGTTATTCCAGTGCCTAAATGCAGCTGTGCTCCTCGGAGCTGTCATGTAGAGCAGTGCAGATGTCAGGGAAAGGTACAATCTCCTAGCCCAAAATCTCTCTTGCCTTGTGCAGCATTCAGATGAGTTAATCCCAGTCAGAAAACTCAAATGCCCTTTTTTTTTTTTTTTTTCTGAGCACAATCACCATTTCAGAAAAAAAAAAAAAAAATGACCAAAGAAAGCAGCCCCTATCCGTACACCCTCCCAGCCATCTGTCTGGATATTACTGACCTTTAATATTCTGCAGGCAGGAGGTGGAAAGGACAGGATAAGAAGCTGGGGGGGGGTAGGGGGGGAGGTGTGGAAAAATGTCATTGCCGTAACAATGGCTTATTGCATTTGGATAATCTCGCTTCTTGTACCTCTGCTAACATGGTAATCTTTCTCCACCTACTGTATGTCAATAATGCAATAACCTCCCTCTCCCCCTGCATCAATAACACAACAGCCGCTCCCTGCGTTCAGCGGCACTGATGAATTCTGGAATTGCAACAGCTCAGATGGTCCACGCTAGCTTGTCCCTGCCTCCCACCCTCATTACATTTTAATTTCACTTTAAAGACAGTTGCTATCAGCATTGTTTGGCTGCAGCTTCTGCAAAATAAGCTCGGGCTGTGCTCGAACTCGGGAGGTTCCTCGGCTCAGCACAGGTGCCAGGGTATTTTCTATCAGCGTTGTTTCTTTTTCTTTATATATTCTCAGTTGAACAATTAAGGCAAGATTTGCCAAAGACTTTACTGGCCAACAGCTCAATGTATTCTCCAAGGAAGCCTCTCTAAGCTCGGCTCTTCTGAAAATCTCATACTTATGCTTCAGCGCATGGACAGCGGGCCAGATCCTCAGCTCGCTCCCCCCATTGAAGCCTTCAGACCTGCGCCAGTTGCACTTACACCAGTCCACTGCTTATTGATTAATCAGCGTTGCTTTAGCACATAAACATAGACAAGTACTCTCCGCAGACAAGTTAAGCAAATTAGGGTTAAAGAAATCGATATAATAACAACGGCTAAAAAAATAGTTAAAGCCAAGTGATGTGACAGGTTGGAAAGAAAAAAAAAAAAAAGATCTGAAAGCATAATCAAGCAAGCTTAATATCAGAGAGCATATGGTAAAAAGATCTTGCAAGAGAATCCTTAATACCAGAGTGGGCCTCACACACTGATTAATATCACCTCCTCTGTACTGTCTAGCATGGAGGGATTCAAGAAGAGGCTGATGATTTTCAGAAATGCCGCTCCTCGTAATGATAGAATATGAGGTTTTGTGAGTTATGTTGAGAATTATTGGCAAAGGTTAGGTGATTTCCCACCGGTGCTGGAGGGAAAACATTGCTTGCAAATTACCAGCATTTGTCAGGACTAATACCACATCCCCCAGCCACCTAAACTGTCAACATTAATAGGTGCCTTTACAGCAAAACGGGGTGAAGATAGTCAGACTCGATCAGACCCTGCAATGAGAAGAGCAGCACGATCCAGTGCATAAAGAAATGGAAATGCACTCGCAGAGCCTCTCGCCGCAGCTCCGGCATCCCACCCACCGCCGTGTGGGTGGCACCGCTCACCGCGCGCTGCCAATTAGCGCGCTCCCTTCCCCTTCCCCTCTCCTTCCCATCGCTCTTTCATTCACCAGGTAGATTTCTCTAAGCCTCTTCCACCCTCTTTCCAGCAATTGCTCCGTTTTCACCCTCTCTGTCATCAGCACAGTGTTTCTTTTTCCACCCTGGAAGCCAGCACGGTGGGAAGGCTTTCTGTGCCTGCCAGCCCCTGAGCTGCCCCCGGGCGAGCTGTGCCCACACCCCACTGGCCGTGACCCCCCTGCACCTCCCAGGAGGGAGGATGGAGCCCAGGGGCCTTGCTGGGACTCTGGGAGCCTCTGTCCCACCTGGCACAGATGGATGGGGCTGTGATTACAGAGCCTTACTGCTGGCAGGCCAGTAATCATCACTGGTGCCCAGCAATTAATAACGGTTGTTGCTAAATTTTTCCCTCCTCATTTTCCCTCTGTACATGTCATGGTAAAGGGCCTTCCATCCGCTCCTCCAGCCCTTGAAATCCAGCTCCAGCAACCCGGCTTTGTTCCAAGCAGGCGAAACGAGCTGCGATTTCATTCCCTACATCTTCATCTCCCCGGCCCATGCAGCTGGGGGCACGGCTCAGCCTCGTCCCCGCGTTATCGCCCAGCCTGATGTGTGCTTGGTGCAGCCGCCCCCACCAGGGAGCACGCACGGGATGCAGACATCTGCTCCCCCGAGCCTTTCAGCTCCAGAGGTAGCGTTAATTTGGGTCGGCCACAGCCAGAGATAAAAATCATTTCCATTTGACTCCTCCTTCTGTCAAGCCGCATAAAATATAGTTCACTTCTTCACCTCGCCTGGCCCCTGGGTGATTAACATTAGCAAATGCAATCAGCCCGTGGCCACGTCACCCGCTCTGGATTAATGCAGAGCTGGGGGAGGGCCCCGGCCGCTATCAGCACAAAAAGGGAGCCCTACCTCTTAATGTGCTCGTTCCTCACACGGCTGCCACTGATAAAAGAAGCCATCAAAACAAATGGACGGGCTGGCCGAGGCAGAGATAGGAGATTTCTGCTGATTTCTCAAGAAAAAAAAAAAAAATATATATATATATATATATATATATATATATATATATATATATATATATATATATTATATTATACATAATATACATATATATATTATATATGTATATTATGTATATACATATATACATATATATATATATATGTATATATGTATATATACATATATATATATAAAAAATATACATAGTATACATAATATACATATATATATTATATGTATATATATATATACATATAATTATTATTTTTATTATTATAAAACATGCTGTGAGCACTATGCACATCCCCAGAAATTCCCACTCAAGGAGCACCTGAGGCTGTGATGGGGTCCCCAAGGGCTGTAAGCCCGGCTCCGCACACTCCATTTCCCTACTGCAATCCCTCTCCCCACTGCAATGCAGCTCTCAGGGCACAGCCCGGTCCCAGCATAGACCCCAGACATTGGGAAGAGGCACAAAAAAGGGTCGCTGCTGGCACGGGGCACCCAGGAATGAATGGATGCTGCTACATCCAGCGGTCTGACTCGCTCGCATGCCCCAGCTTTTGCTCGACAGCAGCAGCCGAAGCTCCTTTTCCTGCAGGCAGGATTATTGGTACTTCAAACTAGCAGTTTGAGCAATTTATCCCGTGCTGCAGATGGCTGATCCACCATGAAGTGCAGAATGGAAGGCCCAGGCACATTTCCCCCTCTGCTCAGCAGCAGTTAACAGCAGGCTGACCACATGGCATTCCTCGCCTCCACCCCGCGCAGGCAACTGTTAACACAGATGCAAATCCTGCCAACAGCCCTACACCTAAAGGGCCAAACCCCCAACAGCACAAAATGGCTTGTATCCGAGGGGTATTTGGTTCTAGGATTGTAAATAACCCTGGTGCTGTCGTCACTGAGCTATGAAAATATGGAAAAAGTGCCAGGTTTAATGCTAAATATCTCACTCCAACCCTGCCTGTGATACCACGGTGCTGGGGCACGCACCACCCACACGAGCACAGGTCTCAATAATCTGAGAAATCATAGTCTGGCCTTCAGCAGCCTCGTTCACCCTCGGTGAAAGGGGATGAAGTGATGTGATGTTGCCCCAGAACTGGGCTGTGGGCATCCGTGTGTGCAGCAGTACAGCTTGCAGAACAGCATGCAAAACCTCAGCCCGCAGTTTGAAGACATTTTCCATAAAAATATTTTCTATGATCCATACCCAGATAGCAAAAGTTGTTGTTTTAAGGCAGCTGAATTCATTATTCTTCTCAGATAACGTTATATGTTCAAATACAATATATTTTTTCTTCCTTTTTTTCTTCCCCTTCCTTTCACTACCCCCTCCTCTTTGGCAAACAGGACTCCCAAGTCCCTTCTGATCACTAATAACACGGGCTTTCATTCCCTCTTGGAGCAACTGAAATTTCTTTGACGTCTTAACTTTGCACAAATAGATTTTAATGAGGGAATATCACCTTGCCTTGAGCTAACTCTCTTCCTTTGCTCTTCCAAGGCTTTTGTAGTCATTTCCTTACAACTTACAGAACATTAAAGTTCAGCAACGTGTTTGAATGCTGCCTACCATTTCCCCAGGAACTTTGTTTATTCGCTTCAGCCTGTCACTGGAGGAACACGCTTTCAAGGATAGGATGTAAATCATGCAAGGAAGGAACATCTTCTGCAGCCTCCATTGTCCTGACGTGGTCTCACATCTGTTGGGGGGATTGCACACAAAAGCCCTTCCCATCGGGTACCAACCAGGGTGATGCTACCAATATAAATGAGGCTTCTTGAGTGTAACCTCGGTGACACGGACTTGTTGATGGCATCAGGAGAGCAGAATAGATGTGGAAGAGAAGACACAGCTACTTGCCAGAGGATATATCAGCTCATGCTCAGACTTTCCACAGACTTAACGAGGACAACAACCGGAGAGGACATCAGCCTCCAAGTTCTGAAATTAGAAGGATATTTCGGATATCTCTGCATCCAGAGACAGGAAACATTGGTAGTGTTCTCAAACTCCTCTCAATGCTTCTCCCTGAGCACCAAGTTCAGACAACAGGCTGAGAAGCCATACAATCAGGCAGACATCCCTTGCTGTCATTTGGAGGAAGCTTCCCCGCACAGAGAGACCCCAGGGGACGGGCTGTTTTTGGAAAAAGGCGTCCTCTGGGGTGGAGCAAAGTGTCACCGTGAAGCATGGCAGAGAACCAAGACCCTGGCCAGACGCTCACTGAACCCATGAGTGGGATTCAGCTGTCCCCCTGCAAACCCATCCCTCTGCCGGTAATTTGCTGTAATTAAACCATATGTAAAATTATTGCACTCTGTCAGAAGCAGAGACCTTCTGCTGCCCATATGCCAAAAAGACAAATGAAGGGCAAAGCTCGCATGAAGAAGGCAAACTTTTGCTTCTTGGTTAAGGAACAGCAAAGACACCTTCCATAACCGTGTCGGCTGGTGCTCAGATGATGCTTCAATATATGAGCAAGGTCCACGCAGTGGGACACAAGGATTCCCTAAAAACAGCTGAGAAACAGCCAGTGGCCACATGTGGGCTTGCAGTTCCCCCATTGCTCCAGGAACGGGGTGTTATCAGCATCAGGCCTTATCCCAGACACAGATTACTCAGGGCTTGCTCACTGCCCAGGCTTACACCTGTGTGTAAGGGCAGAAGAGCATTGGGAAGCTGGGGATCAGTCACCATTTTGCAAGAAAGAGCATAGCTGCCTTACTTCTTGGGGTCCTGGTGCCCTTTCCAAAACAACTGGGTTTTGACTCATGGCAATAACCCCCGCTTTGCCTTTTGAGCACTCATCAGTTTGACACGGCATTGCAACCATGCCTGGTTCTGTCCTGATTTTTCCTTCCAGAGCCTCCAAGCTCCCAGAGTCATGCAATTAAATGAGAATTGCTACTTCTGCTTAAATCAAAGCTCCCTATTCGTTGAGCTTATGGCCGGAAAACATTCTGAATTCTTAAAATTTGAAAGGGAGCGTATGAAAATCCCCACACAATGTCTCTGCTTTTGTTCTTGAGCCTGTTCAGCCATGAGAAGAGAAGGATCAGGGAGGACCCTACCAATGTACATCAACACCTGGAGATGGAGTCAGGCTCTTCTTGGTGGTGCCCCATGAAAGGACAAGGGGCAATGGGGACTAATGGAAGAACAGAAAATCCTGTTCAAGTGCACAAATAAATAGATAAATAAATAAATGAATAAATTACTGTAAGGGTGGTAAGGAACCAGTTGCCCAGGGGATCAGAGAGTGGGGTCTCCATCCTTGGAAACATTCCAAACCTTAAAGGACACAGTCCTGGGCAGCTGGCTGTAGGTGGCCCTGCTCAGAGCACCAGGGCTGAACTAGAAGATCTCCAGGGGTCTCTGTCTACCTCAGCCATCCTCTGATTCTGTGAGACAAATTCGTGATGCTACAGAGAGCATACGAGGGAGGGAGCCTGAATTTTGAGCTCCTGGAACTGTCAAAACTGAAATTAATTCCAATTTCTTAAAATACAACAGGAAGGCGTGTTCTCAGCTATAGACCATTTATTTCTGCAAGACCTGCCAGGCAAGAGAGGTGAATACTTTGCTGTTGTTGATCTAACTGCGCTTCAACAGGGTAAAAAAAAAAGCTAAGTGAATCCAAACCTTTCATGGAAGCCACAGTAAACTGTTAGTTGATATGTTTTTTAAAACTGTAAATATATAAATAAGGGGAAGAATGTGGAGTTTAGTGCAATAGAAACAGAAAGCTGATTCAGCAGAACAAGGCATAGTCATAAAAGATTTATTATGCTTTATCAGCAATATCCACAGTCTTTCTGTGATTAGAGTTGCATTGTGTGTAATTATCTTATAGAAATTCAGCTCTTTGATGTGCTTTATCCACCATGCTGAAATACAGTTCAATTCTAGGGGGTTTTCATGGTTGACTGGAATTTACATTAATTCCTTTGGGCCTGCAGGGCCAGCCTGGCCTGTCACTAGCAAGCTTTTTCATAAATATTTATATATATATATATATATAAACATTTTTCTGTAAAGTCCCAGAGACTATGGTCCAATAAAATAGGAGAAAACAAAGAGTCTGACTTCAGTGATCTCTGATTAATATTCCATATTCCAGTTTGGAGAAATTGAGAATATTAATTCTTTTTTTTCCTCTCAAAACCTTTCACTTATATTCTGCTGTCCCTGACTGTTTTGAAAGTTTATGGTCAATTTCAAGCCACCTTGCTCCTGTTCCATCCCAAGCTGGGCAAGCTTTTCCTAGGCTTGGTTAACTCTAAAGGTTTGGCCTTTTCAATGGAAGTAATTGAGCACTCCGTTTGGAGCCTATCTGTAGCATTTTCTTTGTTGATGAGATCATTTCTATATTTACCGCTTAAGTCCTTTTTGCAGCATGATAACAGTCTGAGAGTGAGGCTTAAGAAAATGTAGTGGATGGTTGAATTCCTAGTGCAGAAGACAACACTTCTGAACAAAAAGCTATTTTCACATAGAAGATTCTCACGGTTTCTGAGAAATGGAATGTTACTTTCTGAAAACATTTGTTTTATACTCAGCTTCAAAGCCTCAGTGTTGTTTTTTTTTTCCAGAATCTGCTGGAAAATATTTAATTATATTTCAAATTTCCAGTGAAGGGGAAAAAAGACATATTCCTTGGTTTCTTTTTCAAGGCACGCAGGTTTTTGACTGTTACAAGTAATTGTCGCTTCAATTTTCCTTTGTTGCAGTTTCTTTTGTCTGTTTTTGCTTATATTTTAATGGTATGTACTGGTATTAAATTATATTATGGACTAATAATAACAACAAATATTAAAAGATTACTATCTTGAGTTTCACAATTATTTTTTTCCAATTCGATGAAATGTAGCACGTATTGGATACATTCCTGGACATTGCAGGACAGGTGTTTAAGTACAGGTGAACTAAAGCGTCTTAACTATCAGCAGTGAATAGTTAGAATATTTGAAAGATTCAAAAAAGGGAGAATTGGGCATATTTGTGGTTAAAATGGATGCTAAAAAAAAAAAAGAGCTAAGTGTAAACAAAAGCTTTGACATTTGTTTTCATTCACAATTCTTTCCCACACCTGACTTAACTGAGGAATGTACAAGAGGATCAATGAGAAGATCTAGGTGTTTTCTGGAAAAAAAAAAAAAAGATCCATAGGCTGTACACCATGGCTCCCATTTTCTTTATATTTCTTCTTAATATGTGGTGTGGATGTTGCTTTCTTCACTACTGGTGGTATGTGCAGATTGGACCAGGAAGAATTACAAATTTGATCTTTGAAAGTTTGTCCTGTTTTTTAACACTGAAATGGAACTTAGTTGAGAATTATTTCTAAAAAGACTCTCTTGTTAATCACGTTTTAAAATTTGATATTTCTCTAGCAGCATGAGACAAAAATGAGCCAACTGAGAGAAACCTTGAGAAAAATGACTGATGAAAATAACGAACTGAGGTCATCGCTTAACTCTCTGAGGGAAAATAACGAATTGCTAAAAACCCAGGCAAGATTAATTATTTCCTGTTACTAGCTTTACGAGTTACAGTCAAGTAGTCAAGCAGTACAGTCAAGTTTATAAGTAGCTTTGCAAGTTACAGTCAACAATTTTAAATGTTTGAACAAGTTGTTTGCAAAATTGCTGATTTTGTTTCTTTAAGACAAGAATTGTGTGAATGGTTGTAAATACTTTCTGCTTCGTTTTCTAGTACATGAAATTTAGTCTCTCAGAGCTTTTGCAGTATTAAAGACTTTAGAGTTAGTTATTTTTGAAAGTGTTAATTAAAGGAGTATTTTCTCTGTTCTTAAAGGCACGCTGAGACAGTGGTTCACAAGAATACAACGTTAAAGTTTTCTTCTCACTTGACTTAAATCTGACCTAAATGCTGACAAGCAAATTGCTGCCTAAACTCTTTTGACCGTTGCTCCTTCAGTGAATTGCAGTTCTGATGCTCTTGAGTATGATTAAAATCATCTGCTTCCTAGTCTCAGTAAAATCTTTCTTTCTCTTTCTCTTTTGTGCAAACTGAAGTATTCATAGAGGACTTACATGATGATCAGGATGCTTGTTGTATCCATAGAGTATGCTACTTATATTTAAATGGTGGTTATAGTTTGCCCCATATTCTTTTCTCACAGTCGCAAGTGATATATGAGCAGTATCAGTAGTTAGAATTCTGAGTGAAGAGAAGAACAGTTGTCTGAAGGTAGATACAAGAAAACTTGTGAAGGTTTTAGAGAGATGTTCGTGTAGTTTGTCTTCAGGAACGTCTGGATACCTTTCACAGAGCTTTTCTGTACAGTTGTAGCAGAGGGACAGAATGACAATTTCACAAAATCTTTATTCTTCCAACAATGCTAGTTACACAGTTAAAATTTAGCCTAAGTAGATTGTATGAAATAAAGCAAAGGAGTGTATTAAATGTATTAAAATGAGGATCATGCACAGATCATTAAATATTTTCTTTCTCCTATGATCCATTTAGTTAGAATTATAAAATAGAGTGATTTTGTATGTGAAAATCTCTTCCCAAGGCTTTCATAAACATTTGTTTAAGCACAAAATAAAGCATGTGCGTATTACTAATGTACTCGTATATTTTAGTCTATTGGTATTGTGGTTTAGAAAATCATAGACTTGAAAACTGAAATAACTGATGTTGTGGATGTGTTACAGTTACTACGGATTTCAAAAGTTTACGACCCCTTAACTATTCTTATGGACTGGATCTCAGACCAACACCTTAGCAAAATAGAAATACAAGAAGAGAGAGAGGGCAGTGAGAAACCTCAGTGTGCTAAAGAAAACTACACTCTAGAAAATTGTATGAAGGTAAAGGCATTTGAATTTGTTTAGGTTGAAATGTTAAGATTCTTTGTATTATTTCTGAGTGTAACAGGTCTGCCTGTTTTACACACGCTTTGAATACATGAATTAAAAGAAAACAGCAGTTAATCCATCAGTATTAATTCCAACAGTGAGATGTAATAGATAATTTTTCATACAGATATTTATACAGATCATTTTTAAGGAAATGTGTAGTGTGCAGTCTGACCTTGAGATTCCACCTGTCTTTCTATTTTAAGTCACTTTTCTCAGCTGATAATTTATCTCGTGTTTTATCTGTAATACTGTATGTAATTCCTTTTTCCTAAGGAGACACACACGTCTAATTTAAAGTATTTTAGTGCTGATACTAGGTATTAAAAGTTCAAGTTATGTCTTATAAAAGATGATACCGTGCTATACTTGTAACGCTTTTTTGGGATACCGAGGCTTGGAAATCAGTGAAGCGTTCAGGAAATCTGCTTTTTCTGTTTGTTTGTTTGTTTGTTTAATTATTATTCTATCTAAAATTTGTAGCCCTTGGTATTAGACTTCAGAGCTTGAGCTCACACAATGTCTTTCCACTTTTTGTGTAAACCTGTGTAAAATGTAAATTCAGTATATAATTCTGTTACCTGTACCAGATCTGCCCAGTGAGTATTTGTACATGTAGTCTGTTAAACTCCGGGAATACGTTGATTTTAGTTTGGTTTAGTTTTGCTTAGTTTGCTTTTTACTTGTGGTTAGCTTGTACTGTAAGTTCGTATACTGCACGTAACTTTGCCATTCTGTATTTTTACAGCTTTTGCCTATGGTCACTGGACAGCTCCAGTGGATGCCATTTGTGGATCCTAAACTACATATGTCTGTGATTCAATTTATCTGCTGGTCTCTAAGGCAGATAGACACTGGTAGTCAGGTAAATTCCCAAGAGATATTTTGTATTATAAATGAGTATGAAAAGTAGATATTTTCAGGGAGTATATATAAAAGAAACTTTGCTGTCTTTGCAAAGCATAAATGCCTACCACAGATACATAGCAAATGAAAAACTAATTCTCACCAAATTAACTTTCTCACATTCGTTGTAATATTTTGCACCGTGTCTGTAAACATATTTTTGCACACATATGTGATCTTTGTTGCAGTAGTGTGTAGCATCTCAGAAATGGTATTTTCCATATGTGCTTACAAAACGTGTGAACTAGGAAAAGAAATATATTTTTGTTCGCTTTATGCATGAGATTTGTTGAAATTGATGGCAACGTGTGGCAAAGTAGCAAAGGTATTTTGATTTCTTTGTTCTCTACTCAGTGTCTAACTGAATAGAACTAAGCTGGTGGTTCCAGTGCTAATGAGAAGGTATTTTAAATGAGCTTGTTATTAAGTTTGATTCTGAAGTAATATTTCTGCACCGGTTTTTGAAAAGTCCAATACATCTTACCTGTACAGTATTCTTAAGGGTCATGTTTAGACCTTAGTTCTGTAAACGCTTTTGTAGGACCTAGCTTCAGGCATCTTCACAAAAGAGGGTAGTGTAGTAGGCAGCACTGATTAAAGCTGAGTTTGAACTGACTTTATTCTGGAACCAGAGGCAAATTAAATAATGTCAGCATATCAGGGGCCCTGACTACCTTGTTTCTTTGTGAAGTGTGTGTTGACTAGGCCCTGTGCTAATGTTGTTCAACTGCTTGTGGAACGCAAAGTAGTATCCCATGTACAGACTATATTGCAATACACGGTCACGACATCTGCTATTTAATATTTAATCCTTAGGGGAACATACGTACTTAGCAGACAGGATTTTCATGTATTTTAATGTTTACGCTAAATGTGCACGTTGTTTGAAACAGGATGCAAGCATGACAGCAACAATGGAGAGACTTGCAGAAGTTATTCTCAAAGGCGCAGTACAAAAGGGAAGCATGCAAAAATGGACTAAAAAGTCTACACGGAGTAAACCAAAAGCTGCACATTTCTTTAAAAGCTCCTCTATGCCTTTGAGGTTTCTGTCAACTTTGGTTGTGCTTAGAACAGCAAAACGAAGTAAGTTCTGGTTTTTATTATGTCTTTTTTAAATTATCTTTTTCTTTTTCTTTTTTTTTTTTTTTTTTAAATCTTATTTTCAGGTATGTGCCCAGACAAAAAAACAAATGTACAAAATGCAGCAGTTCAATGATACTGTAGCATCTGTAATGCTTTAGTAGTAAAGGATGTTTTATTTGAATTTTACCACCTGATGAAGCATAATATAGGGTATAGGGAAGCAAGTATGAACCTTGCTATTATTCATGTCATAATTTGTGTGGTCATTTTAATATGCTTTATTTATGTCAGTGAGATCAACGTATTTTGTGACAAAGGGGAAAAGAGATGTTGGTAATTCTCTCAAGCAATCACCGTAGCAGTGATTTGTTTGTCAAGATCTGCACTGCATATAATGGTACAGCTAATTGCTCCTCAGTAAACTGAAATCAGTAGCAAATTCAGAACAGTTCTAGAATTTCATTGCTTTGTCAAAGTTTAATGTAAAGCTCATACTCTATCTAGCTCTTACCTCTCTGCTGTCTCCCCTTTTCTCCTACCAAGTCTGTCACTGCAAGTGGCTACCCATAAACATTATCAGCATTGAAGAATGCTACCATATGCTGATGCAGTATAGTAATGTATTTTGTTAACAGGCAAAAGCAAACGAGGTCGTACTTGTCTGGAGATAATCGCAGTTCTTAGTGACTTTTGCTTCAGTTCATGAGAGTTACTCCACTTGTGCAATTTCCAGGATGCCGTAGTATCTCTTCTCAGCAGCAGTTTCTTTAAAAACAAACAGGGCCTGAAAAGACAAAAAACATTTTCTTTGAAGTGATGACAAAAATACTGACCTGTGCAGTATTTATACTGGTAGTACTTAGAATAAGTAGGATTTAAACATTCTGGAAGACCACCCTGTCACCATTAATAAACAAATACAGTATTTCAGCTGTTGGAGGGAAGAATCAGTGTATTTTCAATTTCAGTATCATATAGTTTCAGTCAGAATATTTTGGTGAAGCATGATTACCCTGAAATTGCAACTCACATTTCTAGAAATGTTTGATGAAAATGATGCAAATGAATTACAATACAAAAAAAGTACTTATTGCAGAGATTAACTATAAGCAGATGAAAGCTGTTGATCAGAATGAATCAGTTTAGCTTCTCATGGTCGGTTTTTACTGCGAGCCTATAGAACATGGAAAAAAATTACCTGTTAAATTTATGTTGAAACTTACCGTGTATGAGTTTTCATCACTGACCACATGTCTAATGATCTAGCGATGACAAAGCAGCACATTCAGTTTAAACATATATATCCTGTTCCCTTCAAGATGCTAATATCCAGCAGATGGCACTGTAATTAAACTTTTGCTATGTGATAAATTTTCCCCTTACTCTTAATTTTCTGTGCTCCAGATGATCAATGCTATTCCAAGATATTGAGGAAGATTTGACATCATGAAATTAAGAAAACTGAATTGATTCACTTAATCTAAATTCTCTGAATAATTTAGTGTTCTCCAAAATGGATGCATATATAACGTGGATGCATATATAACTTAAACTACAGCTTTTTATGGAAAGGAATGTGAATAGTTGCTGTCATGGCAGTAATTGCAGTTATTCAGATGAATGAGCCTTTTACTCCTTTATTAGAGGCTTCCCAGATGTTGAAACCAATATAGTCCCAAACTATGCAGCTTGTGATTTCTTTTCTCTCTTAAGGAAGAGATTAGAAAGGTGTTATATTTGCAAATATATTTTGCTCAATTTGTGAGTTGTAACTTGTCTTTTTTTCCACTCACAACAATTTTTGTAAGGAATAAAAATAGGCAGAAGATGCATTTAAACAAATAAGTAAATTAATATTTTCAGCCATTTAATTTTTTTTTTTTATAATTACTATATATCTGCAACAGTAACTCTTAGGATAAATATTCATGTATTTGTGATCATCTAATGGAACTGTGATTACATAATTTTTATTCCCTGTTTTCTGTTATCTTTCAGTGAATTACCTGACTCAGGCATTTCGTTCCCTTTGCGTGGACTTGAAGACAGATGAAGGAAAGATCTTATTTTTGCAATACCGATGTGTGCCTATCATACTAAGCCACTTAACTATATCCAAAAAATGTCTCCTTTTTATTGCACTTAATGCATTAGTTGAGATGGCCATGAACAACGATAAAAGTGAGTAATTGAAAAAAATACATACAAAGTTATGATGAAAGTAGGTGAGGTAAGCATAAATACCAAATCAAAAATAACGTGCTGCTTCTCTATAAATAACCTGATCTAGCATTAGCATTCATTTGTGTCATTTAAATTCATTAGAGATATAAAGTATGTTTCTGAATTGTCCGTCTCTTCTCACTGTCAGCATCCAAGCTTTACATCTTGTCCTGGTTGCTTTCTTAGTGGTGTGATTTTTTTTGATGTTTAGTTTAGCTTTTCTGTTTATTCCACTGGTTTACCTTGCTGATGTTTTGCCAATGAGTAATTTTCTTTTGAAGTAAGGCTGTGCCAGGGCAGCCATTTCATGAAATCCTGTTAGCAGGTGGAGATAAAATAAATAAATAAATAAATAAATAAACTTTTATCTTTTTTTACCCCCCTAATGTGAACAGCTCACCCCTAGCCATTTTTCACTTTAAAGTAATTGGAAATGGCACATCTGTAAGGGATGGTTATGTTTCAATGAGTTGTACTGTGGTGTGGTCCTATAAAAGGGTTAATAGTCTCCTTCACAGTGGTTTTCCAGGTGACACAGGCAAAGAATCAGTTGATAACAATCTGGATGAACACACAAGTAGTGAGCCATTCCAGTGTCATGTGGAACAATCCTTGTTAATTTTCTTAAAATAAAAAGTATTCATTGTTTTTTGGAACAGAAAAGGGAAGGAGAAGGGACTGCTGCTATTTGTGAAATGTATA
Organism: Anas platyrhynchos; assembly: GCF_047663525.1. Taxonomy (NCBI): domain Eukaryota; kingdom Metazoa; phylum Chordata; class Aves; order Anseriformes; family Anatidae; genus Anas; species Anas platyrhynchos. The sequence continues at coordinate 8,054,072 of NC_092620.1, read as the reverse complement.
TTGTTGGCTTGGGGTATTTTGTTATCATGTACTATAGGGGCAAAAACAGAAAGCGTGTTTGACTTGGGATGGAACAACGTTGAGTTAGAAGGCATTTTGTAGTGAGATAAGTGGCAGAAAGATTTACCTGATGTTGTTTTCATCCTTTCAGACCGTGTGGTTAGTTTATTTATTTTTTTTTTTACACTAAAGTATTTCTAATCATCATAATTTTGATCGGTATAGTAACTGGGAAAGAAAAACCTAAGCAGGGTTGATGGTATCTGACATTACTTTGAAGAAAGATTCCACTAACAGTACATGTTCTGTTATCTAGTAGTAGTCATTTCGATCTGCTGGATGCCTAGATTTGGAAGAATAATGGAGATAAATTGTGACAAGTTCACATTTTGCCATGTTGCTTGTAACCTTGTTGCATGTCAAATGTAACCGTTCAGGTATTGGTACCATCTGTTTCCTATCTATACGTAGTATCTTAATGACAAATTAGAATTAATAGTCTTATTGCTGTTCATCTTTACTGGCACGCAGCTTTTCATGTACCACATCCCTGTTTGGTTCAGGTGTTTCACATCCAGAATCCTGTCAATCTGTCTTGTTATAAAGGTAGTTCCTGGCCTCCAAGGTGTAGGTTTTTGTTCTGGTCTTTTCTGATCTTTGTAAACTTCTGTTCAGTCCAACTTACTTCTGTGACATAAGGAATCCTGTTCTGTTTTTAACCTTTTTTATTGCTTTTTTTTGTGTGTGTATGTTTGTGATGGTCATTTAAGAATGAGGGTGGCCTCCCGTACATCCTGTGTCATAGCTGCGTGAAGGTCTTGCACATCTAGGAAGCTGAAGAACAATTGATACCATCCTGAGGTCAACATGTACTGGGTGATGGGCTGGACCTGTCCTTGGGCTCTCTTAACTCGGGGTCACCCACGAAGGCATCCACACTCGAGGGGCCTTGCACTGACTGTTACCTCGCCTGCCCTCCGTTGTGCTATAACCACTGGCTCTTACCAGGCCCAGCTGTTGACGACGAGAATCAGTTAAACTCAGCAAATGGTTCCAATCTTGCCAGTGACTGTGTAAGAGACAGCAGCTCATCAGCAAGCTGTTCAGTGTAGTTACTGGTTCTTTTTCTGTGGTCCTTATGTAACTTTTCCACGAGCTAACTCTCCATCACTCTGTTGGGTTGGTCCGCTCTCCTGGCAGATCCACATGCAATTAGAAACGAGGCAAAACCGTAATGGTTAATTTGTTAAAACATGAACTTCAAGCTGGTGTTCCTGACAGTCTTCATTTTCTGAGGTGACAGAGCTTTAGCTATAAAACAGAAATTTCTGAATGACAATAGCTGGTGAGACTTGATGCTGTGAGTGACTGATCACTTTGAAGGTAAATTTCAGATGAGTTCTGTCAACAGTGATAAATTGCTCATTGTTCATTACAGTCTACCAATGAAGTTAAGTTAATGTAACTACCAAATGCTGCAATTTTTTATGGCTCCTATGGGAGGCTTTTGCAGATTATTTAAAATTGTGTCAAATCCTGACCGGATAGATTCCAAGTTAGTTTTTCTACAGTAGTTAATAAAAACAAAATCTGTGCAGAGATGATGCAGAAAAATATGTAAAAATACACAGTTTTTATTCTTCTAGTTCATCAGATAGACAGGCATTTAAATTATATGCTTATTTTGTACATTTGTGATGATTTAAAATCTATTCTGCAAAAGCTTATTTGAAATGAATATATAAAATGAATAGATAAACAATGTAGGAAAAATCTCTTTAAATGCATGTCTTTATCAGTTTGCTTTCATGTGATTGAACTTTGTGAAACTTGAGGTATTATTTCCACTTTGGCTCTTCTGCTTTATGGTAAAATTCCCTCAGCGTATTTTTTATATTGTTTTATAAACCTCACAGTTAAAACATTTTACAGTGTATCTGTATGTATATGTGTGTGTATACATATTAATAAATTTTTTTTAAGATACCTTAAGACCGGTATTTTTAATAATAAAATAATACAGTATTATTGAGACCAGTAAGAACAAGCCAGCAAAGAAATGGCCAAGTAAGCAGAATATGGTATTTGTTTACACCTACAAAAAGGAATTTAAGGCATTTTTAGATATTTAAGGATATTTATAGGAATAAATTGTAGGACCTCCTTCTTCTACAGTAAAAGTAGAATAATATTACAATAACTATTAATTTAATGGCATATTCGAAGTAACTGTATCCTGGGGCATACCAAGTGTGTTTATACGCTAAGGGCAGAGTGCAGTGAATAGTGACTTGTTTTGTTGGATTCCTAACAAATGTGTTCAGTTCTGTGACCTATTAAATCGGTACTTATGTTCTTTATGGTGTTTTTCTAAATCAGTCTGTACTATTAGAATCAAGAGTGAAATAACACAAGGGAACAGATTTTACTTTATTCTGAATTGACTAAGTTTTGGGGAGCAGGATAAATAGAAAAGATTATACTATATGGCCATGTTTAAAAATTATCCAGCATTTTACAGGAATTGTTTTGATATTCAGGTGTTCTTATCCAACTCTGACCTCTCAATTACGATTCTGCCTGTCTTGAAACGGTACGGTGACAGTTTTGATAATGAAAAGCTGTCTAGTCATCAGTGTCTACATGTACTATTTCCGTACGTCATTTTGCAGCAGCTTAAAATATTTCCTTGTCAGTTTTTTTAGCATAGCTTAGTGTTCTCCTCATGTCATCATAAGAAAAGGAGCATTGAATAAACATGTTGAAGATGAGATTTTTTTATCTGAGTTTAAAATTGCTCAGTGTCCTGTTTTCCTTTGTTCTCAAGGGGATAGGCCTTGTTTTAATACCACAAGTGCTGGTAATATCAGAATTCTTAGGAACTTGGGTGAGTTTTGTTCGCGGTTTTACCTGATTTTTGCATCACATGCCTAGAATATACCCAGTTAGTACATTGTTCTCATGGTTGCACAGCATGAGGCGCATATAAAACCCTCAAAAGCTTTAAATCAATGATTTAGTTTTCCATGAGCCAAGTGCTGTGATTAAACTTTTTAACTATTTTCTTTTACAGTTTACTTAAAGATTTTCCTGGAAGACTGCAGTAATGAACGCTTTTTCCATACTTTGGCTGCATTGCTTCAGAATCGCGAGCTAGACATTTCGATTTTGGAAAGGATTTGTTTTATATTACAGAAAGTCTCCGAAATAAAGTAATCCTTTACTACCGTTTTTCTGTTAATTGCCATTAGATCACTGAACTTGGGGACCTTTCTCTTTTTTTAAAAGCTCATCTCTGTTTTGACGTTCATTTGCTCCAATACAAATAATGCTGGACTTTCATTGTTAGCAATTATGTTTAAAATGTTTCTCACAGATATGTAAGATGAATCTCTCAATTTGCCTATATATCTGTGTAGTTCAGAATATGAACTAAAAAATAACTAGCCTAAAGAACATATATTCCTCATTTATTTAGATGACGAGAATGCTTAGAAGAAAACCCTTCTTTTCTTCCCCCTGACCTTCGGTTTTACTGAGTTACTTGGTAAAAATGTCCTCTGAAAATTGTTTTGTATGTGACTTAAATTTCAGTTTTGTCAATTTTCATCTCTATCAAAACAAACAAACAAAACAAACAAAAAAACAACACACGGTTTAAAGTCTTGAGCCATTTAAGACTTTGGGGGAATGTTAACCTTTACAGAATAGGTTTCTGTTGCTTACTGGTTACTAATTTATTATAACAAAGACCTTCAGCATGTCAGTGGTAGAATGCTGCTGAGTTCCGTTGATGTGCATTATTTAATGGGATTGTTTCATCTATAAAAGCAGGTATTTACACTAAACTGTTGCTTACATTAGAGTTAGTTATTTACAAAACTGAGGGTTTTGTTTGATTTTTCTTAGGAGCAAAATTGAACTCTGGGGGAAAAAAAAAAAAAAAAAAACTTCCTGTAAAATACTCTAATTTAAATCATATTTTTCATCGGAAATAAACTAAAGGTGTACTCAGAAATCCAGATTTTTTAATTTGTTTAATTAAAAGACAACCTCACAGGTGGTGCCATAAATCTTAAGAAATGAACCTTGAAATATTCTTTAATTTTTTTATCCTTGGTTTTGTAGTAGTTCATTACTGTATTTGCCTCGATGTTATTGTGGATTTTCTGTACACATCCTGTTTCTGAAATCTTGCTTCTCACTGGGGAAATCTTTTAACAGGTTTTCCTTGATCTTCCACTGTACTACATGTAAATACCATTTAGTCAAGAGAAAGCATAGTTCTTGATGTGAGGAATGTTTTAAGAACTCCAATTCGTGTCCATAAATTCGTGTCCATAAAGAATAATTCTGTTTGAATCCTGTCTGCCTCTGGGCCCTGCACTGGCAATTTAGTTCTTGAACCACAGATGCAGTGTGTCCCAGTCTCCCCCTCATTCTAGTCAATTTATCACGTCTTCAGAAAACAGTCCTTAAATTTATGAACCTGTTTGCTTTTGTTATTCCTGACTTCTAGTTCTAACAGTTACAGGGTTTTTTTTCTGTCTTCTTGGAGACTGATTTAACACTGCTATAGATGTTATGTAGATGACTGTAAATAGCTGGGAAAGAATGTTTTAATTGCTCGTGAGTCGTCAACCTGTTTGGGAGTTTCAGAACAACTGATAATAACTGGTGACTGCTGGTGACTGTTACGAGATCCTTGGTATCTGGCCAGGGGGGCCAAGAGATTAAGAGGAAGAGAAAAGAAGCTGAAGGACGGTTGGGAGACAAGACCTGTGGAGAGTGTACAGAGAGTGTTCCATAAACTTGGAATAGTGCCGAGTAAATACAAAGGGTGAGAGGAAGACTACGAGCCTTCAGCATGAAAGACCCCTAGAGACCCCCAGAGGAGACTGATGCGCATGCTCCAGTAGGAGGAACTGGACCCCGGAAGCTAATTATAATAATCTATTTTTTTAGAAGTAGTAATGAATATGTATTAGTCTAGGAGCATAAAAATCAGCTGCTTGATGTAACTGGTGTGCGTCCTGGTGGAGCGGAGACTCCCGGTGCAGCCAGCGCTGTTTGCTTACCTCTATTCCTTTATATTCTTTTAATAAATCCTATTTTTTTTATTTAATCCTAATTTGAATCCTGAGCCATTTATAACAGGCTTACTCGGGTTATTATGTAAAGCAATGTTCTGTATACATGTATTTAGAACGTTTGATGTTTGTGTGTGCGTGTTGGTGGAGCGTAGACTCGCTGCACACCCAGCGCTGTTTACTTGCCTTTTATATACCTTTTAGAAATATTTGTTTCATAAATATTACAAAATTCAGACCTCATTTATAACAGGAAACAAATGGGGATACATAGGTTTTTATATCTACCTGGATCTCCAAAATCTCTATTAGGTTGAGATCTGTTAGAACAACTAGAAGCAGAAATTATCTTCGAAAAAAGGAAAATGGAATTAAGGATAGGAGAAGAACAACTAATAAATGTGTTAAGCCTGGCACTAATACAAACCGACCCTAAAAGTGAAATACCCTTAGAGATCATAAATCAAGTATATCCAGGAGTTTGGGCCACTGAAGTCTCTGGAAGAGCTAAAAATGTGACCCCAATAATTATTAAATTAAAGCCAGGAGAGAAACCCATTAAGGTTAAGCAATATCCTTTGAGGATAGAAGATAGGAAAGGAATTAAAGAGATAATTGGTAGATTTATACAGTATGGATTATTGATTGAATGTGAATCAGAATACAATACACCCATATTGCCAATTAAAAAGGCAGATGGAAAAAGATATAGGCTAGTTCAGGATCTGAGGGCCATAAATAAGATCACTGAGGATATACATCCAGTAGTGGCAAACCCTTATACTTTGCTGACTAAATTAAGGAATAGTCAAGTCTGATTTACCGTACTGGATTTAAAAGATGCCTTCTTCTGCCTACCTTTAGCCACTGAAAGCCAAAACCTATTTGCCTTTGAATGGGAAAACCCTGACTCAGGCAGAAAGACACAGTTAACGTGGACAGTGCTACCACAAGGATTCAAGAATAGCCCCACTATTTTTGGAAACCAATTAGCAAAGGAACTTGAAACTTGGATACCTCCGGACACTGAAGGGGCTTTGTTACAATACGTAGATGATCTCTTAATAGCTACCGAGACTAAAGAGAGTTGTATTCAATGGACTATAAGTCTCCTTAATTTTCTGGGTTTAAATGGATAACGAGTCTCTCAACAGAAAGTCCAGCTGGTTCAACAACACGTGACCTACTTGGGATTTGGAATTTCGGGAGGTCAGCGAGAACTAGGAACTGAACGTAAGGAAGTCATTTGCCGGACTCCAGAACCCCAAACGGTAAAGGAGCTACAAACCTTTTTAGGAATGACAGGTTGGTGTCGCCTTTGGATTTATAATTATGGACGATTGGTAAAGCCTCTATATGAATTGATAAAGAGTAATCAGTCAAAGTTAGTCTGGACTGGAGAAGCACGAAACGCCTTGAAACAACTTAAACGAGAATTGCTGCAAGCTCCAGCTTTGGGATTACCGGATCTTTCGAAACCCTTCTGGTTGTTTTCTCATGAGAGACAAGGGATAGCTTTGGGAGTACTAGCACAAAGACTGGGTCCCTATAAACGAGCAGTAGCTTACTTCTCTAAACAATTAGATGAAGTAAGTAAAGGATGGCCCGGATGCCTTCGAGCTGTTGCAGCTGTTGTTATCAATATACAAGAAGCTCGGAAGTTTACAATGGGACAGAAAATGACAGTGTTAGTCTCCCATACGGTCTCAACAGTTTTGGAACAAAAAGGAAACCATTGGCTTTCACCACAGAGATTTTAAAATATCAAGCAATATTAGTAGAACAAGATGATGTGGAAATTGTGGGCACTAACGTCGTAAATCCAGCTTCTTTCCTTAGCGGAACTCTGGATGAACCTATAACTCATGATTGTATAGAAACAATGGAGACTGTGTATTCTAGTCGACCCGATCTTAAGGAAGAACCTTTAGAAGATGCTGACGAATCTTGGTATACTGATGGGAGCAGCTTTGTGAAACAAGGACAACGTAAGGCAGGGTACGCCATTACAACCACTCAACAGGTAATCAAGTCCAAACCATTACCCCCTGGGACGTCCACCCAGAAAGCAGAGATAATTGCTCTTACACGAGCACTGGAACTAGCAGCAGGAAGGAAAATAAGTATTTGGACAGACTCTAAATATGCATTCGGCATGGTACATGCTCATGGAGCGATATGGAAAGAACGTGGATTGCTGACTGCTCAGGGAAAACAAAAAGAAAACATGCTGAAGAAATTTTAAAATTGTTACAGGCTGTAAAACAGTCAGAAAAGGTAGCTATGATGCATTGTCAAGGACACCAAAAGGGAAACTCTGATTTTGAAATTGGAAATCGATTGGCAGATCAGGAGGCTAAACAGGCAGCTGAAATAACTGAGGTGAAGGCATTGTCTTTAATACCAGACGGTAAAATCCAAACTATATACATGAACCAAAAAGCCAAATTATACAAAAGAAGACTTAAAATTAATTGAAGATTTGAAAGGTAAAATGAAACCAGATAGATGAGTATATTTAAAAGATAACCGTGTAATAATACCCTCTAATTTGATATGGCCCATAGTTTTTACAGAACACAATAAAACACATCGGGGAGCTGACACATTGCATAAGAGCATGAGTCAGACATTAGTGGGATGAAATTTATACACAACAATAAAACAAGTAACTTAACAATGTAGCATCTGTTTACGTAATATCCCCAATACCAGGAATAGAATAAAATTTGGAATAATTGGTAAAGGAAATTATCTGGGACAACAGTGGTAAATTGATTTTTTCAGAACTCCCTAAAAAAGGGGGGTTTTGTTATTTACTGGTTCTGACTGACATGTTTCCAGGATGGCCCGAAGCTTTTCCTTGTCGAACAAACAAAGCAAGAGAAGTGGTTAAAGTCTTGTTAAATGAAATAATACCGTGCTTTGGGATTCCAGTAGCAATGTCTTCTGAGAGAGGTTCACATTTTTGTGTGCAAGTGGTACAACAGATAAGTAAGATTCTAAAGATAGATTGGCAACTGCATACTCCTTATAGACTGCAGGCAAGTGGACAGGTAGAAAAATGAACCATTTAATTAAACAACAAATAGCTAAAATCGGACAAGAGGCTAATTTGTCATGGCCTCAATCCCTCCCTTTAGCATTACTTAGAATTAGAGTTAAACCTAGAGTCAAGAAGAATTTGAGCCCCTTTGAAATTTTATATGGAAGGCCATATCAATTTCTATTTAGTGGAGAGGATCTAATGCAGCTGGGATCAGAATATTTATATACTTATATAACTGAACTTCAAAAACAATTAAATAAAGTACATAAATTTGTGTTAGGGACCAGGGCTAGAGGGTTGGATCAACCAATCCACCCCTTTAAGCCTGCGGAATATATGTATAAAGACTTTTTCAGGACAACCCCTACAGGAAAAATGGAATGGACTGTATCAAGTGTTGCTGACAACTCACACTGCTATCAAGATTAGAGAACAAGCCGCTTGGATCCACTATTCCCGAGTGAAGAAGGCTCCAGGAGCTCCCTGGAAAGTAACACTAGGTGACAATGAACTGAAACTAAAGCTTAGTCGATCAAGATGAGGACATTATGGTCGGGAGTATTTGGTAATATGGTTGGTAGAAAATTTGTTCATCGAATTGTTTTGTTTTTATGGCTTATAGTTGTAATTGTGATTCAAGAAGGTGCCTCTGTGATAATAGAGAATGGTGGGTGGCCTTGAACTAAAGCTGTAACAACAGAGGATAAGAACTTTAATGGAAAGTTATCAGTTATGGTCATCTGGCGAACAAATGGTAACTATTTATATAAACCATCAGAATGGTGAAAATTAGGAGAAGAGTGGACACAAGATAATGTATCCTGAGCTCTTAGTTGTATGCAAGCACAGTTATGGTTGCAGGCAACGGCTGCCTTGATCATTAGGGAAGGAAGTAAAGGCATTTTTCCGGCTGAAGTCCAAAAGGCAGTCTGGGACAATGCCAATGATTTTGAGAAGTTCCAGTCCTCGTGGACCCTGGTAAATTGTACTTATGCCCATTATTAACATGGCTACTGCCTTCGTGCTTACTATACGGATGGAGAATGGGAAATGGCAGTCTGTAAATCTAGAATCATGTGTTACCGGGGAACAACGAGGATTTATTTGTGAAAGCAATACAATTGAGGCTCAGGATGTATGTTTTGACACGGAGCAAGGTATCTGTCACTTTGAAATTCATCCAAATACTAGCCAAAAGAATGTGCTTGTATATGTTGGTCAAGGGTGTGTGTGTTTAAGAACTGCTTGTGATTTTGTAGAAGTAGATAAAGAGAACATAACTCTCCATAGCAAACATCATTCTAATTTCTGTATTTGTAACTTTGTTAGAATCGTCGGGTGTGATATTCTATATTTGGCACCAGTGGTATCCCACCAGCTGATCAAGTCTAACAACACAATGTATCATAAGTTACTACCTACACCTATTGGGATGAACCTCACACGAGTGAAGCAACTAGTTAAACACCAAGACCTGATTAGAATTTTAAAAGGCATTCAGGAAAATGGAGAGAAGACTCTAATTACTGTCCATCATGATACAAAGGAAATAAGCAGAGTTTTGCAAAGAGTAAAACGAGACACAAGTCACAACTGGTGGGATACACTTTTTGGATGGTCGCCAACTGTAACTGGGATTTTGAACACATTGAGTCACCCAATTATTGTTTTATTGATATTAGTTGGTGTAAGTTTAATATTGTCTTTTGTATTACTTGTTTGGAATTGGAAATTGTCACAACGAATGTCCATGTTAACCTCCTTGACAAATGTGCATGGTCAGGTATTGAGGGGTACATATCATAAAGACTTGGAAGAAAATTTCCGTATTAAGTAAAAGAATTTACTAGATTTTCCAGAAAAGGGGGGAATGATATAGTATAAACTCACTTTAGGATAGAATAAAACTTGTGGTTAAAAGTTAGCAAGGACAAAGTAAACGACATCTTGTTATCTGTAGACCTTTTGTTATGTTTAAGCATCTTGTTATTTGAAAACATCCCAGTATCTGTTAACCGTTAGTCAGGCTGAGACTTGAGATAACTTGAGTCAATTGTCTTGTCTTGTTAACTGAGACTTCCTGTTATCTGCCGACCCTCAGTTAAACTGAAAGCCAACTCAGCATTTTTACAGCTTGGAAAACAACTGATTAAGCAAAGGTGAAAAGTGCATTACGAGGAAGACCTACGGCCTTCCTCCCAAAGACCACTGCCCACATCCTGGAGACCCCGGCCCACAATTCTTGGAAGGCTTTGCGCAAGCACAAGGACTGATAAGCTAATTAGCATACGAAGCGAGGGCAGGCGGGGTTAGGTAATGAATATGTATGCGTGCTAATTGAATATTCATGGTTTCGCTGTATAAATATGAGATATTTTGTCACTTCGAACGTGCACGATAGGCGGAAGGATCCCCTGTGCATCCAGCGCTGCAATAAAGAATATACCACTTAAAGAAATTTTGGCTTTGATCTTTAAATCAGTATACATGCATGAATTTACAGTTAACTGGCAAATGTTCAAACACCACAAAGAAATGAGCAGCACATCACAATTTAGGACTCTAGGCTGACGTTAGGAGCAGACTTTCAAGCATTTGTGGAATAACCACATAGCTTTAAATGCGGTGATCTACTGTTTCAAGGAAAATATGCTGAATAGCCCAAAAACACGTCTCAGTTCCTCTAGAACCACTTCCATCTTCAACTAAACTAATAAAGCCACAGATTTCCAAGAACTTTGAAAAGAGCATCTTCCCACACGCTGTCTCCTTGTGTCTATTACTAACATGCTTATTTGCCACCATCTATCATCGAAACACGTGCTCAGCTAACACCTAAAGTACTGACTGATCCCAGCACTCGCTGCTAAACCTAAAACACCACCAAGATACACAATAACTGAAGGAGTACGTCCATCCTCTGCTGGCACCGACCAACCTTGGCGCTGCCTGCACACGACAGTATTGATTTTGGCAGTTTGTACACTTTATCACAGCAAGCCCCATCTACTATTTATTCCTTATCAGCGCGTTTACAGGAAGCTTTGATCCACCCAGCGGGATCAGCTTTCTCACTTTTAATAACCTTTGTTTATTTAAGCCATCTGATCAAAGGCTATCAAGATACTCTATTTAAAACGCTCTAAATCCTTAAAATCACTTAGGATCAAGCCACCAGCTCGCCCCCGAGCTCCAGGAGCAGCTTCCCAGCCCCACGCACCCTGCCTCGGGAACCCGCTTCAACCCGCAGCAGCGGCGAGCACATGGCAGGCAGCGATCCTGGCGGTTTAGAGGGCGAACAGGTTGTGAGTGAATTCACCAGAAAAAATAACTTTTTTTTTTTTTTTTTTTTTTTTGAGGAAGAACTTCAGGAAAAAAACAAACAAACAAACAAACAAACAAAAGCACAGTTGAGGTGCACTGTTAAAATGTAACAGCCACCGGTTTGCTGGCTGACCCACGAACCCCCCTTGAAGCCCTCCCACCCCTAAAAAAAAACCCAAAGCTTAAAGGGCATTTCTTAAGCTCGCAGCTGCTGCCTGACGGCGTTTTCCAGCTCACAGCCGACCTCCTGCCCCAGGAGCCGCCCAACGCCCGGCGGCAGCGAGCCGAGGCAGCCCAGCCGAGGCACGTCCCGGGGCAACTCCGAGCACTGCTCGCGACCGGGAGCTTTTTATTCACCTCTCCCCAGGGCAGGGCAGGGCAGGTGGTGAACAAACAGAAATGGTTGCTGGGCTATCCATGGTCAAAATTAGTTTTGGAAGCAGCGTGCTCGCTGAAGTGGCGCACCGCACGTTGCCCTTGTGCTTGGTGATTCGCTGGAAGCCCAGCGGGGAATAACCCGCGCAGTCAGCACAGCGGGCCCGAGCAGCAGAGTTCCCCCACTGCTGCCTGCTAATAACACTGTGCAGGATAGAACTCCCACTCTCTGATTCAAACGAGGATCTCCTGTTTGAAGAAAGTTCAGCCTTCCTGGAGTGCCCTGCCTTTAGAACTGCCTCCCCGAGGACTCTGTCAGCCAGGTCTCTAAACAGGCCAGTGTCTGCCCTCTGGAAATCCACGGCAGCGGTTCTGCAAACTGCCTTCCTTACTTCGCCAAAGATGAAAAAAGCCTATCGCTTCATGATGGCTGTGCCCAAAGAGACCTCCAACCATCATGACACCCACAAGTCCTTCCCTGATTGCAAACAACAGGTCAAGTGGGGCACCTTCCCTTGCTGCTTCCCTCACCACCTGTGTCCACACACCCCAGGAGTCTCTCAGACCATTTCCTCCTTCCTGCACTGTATTTCAAGCAGACACCTGGCAAGCTGAAGTCCCCCATGAGAACAAGGGTAGCAAACATGAGACTTCCCTTGCTGCGTATGCAGTATTTTATCTGTGGGTCTGTGGTTTTTGTTTGTTAGTTTGCTGGGGGGGGGGCGGGGGGGAGAGAGAGATGTTCTTTTTTTTCTTCCCCGTTTTTCTTTCTTTCTTTTTCTTTTTTCTTCTTCCCTCTTCCCCATATGATTGACTTGCTGTCCTCTCTCTCACATTGTTCTGTTTGTGTATTGGAATTGTTAGCTCCTATTCATGGTCAACACTTCATCCAGTTCTCAAAGATCACAAATGTACCCAATGTATTTACCTCCTGTAGTGCTACAGGACATTGTACTTATGTCTGGAAATGGATACATATGGCATACAGAATCTAATGTTTGAATGACTACCTAATCTGTAGTGTCACAGCTGCAGAAACCTGCGGAGCATCAGCAGACATCTCCTACCAATTGAGTTGTATGTTTCCTACATTACTTCTTGCTTATTTTTCATCCATGAAGAACAGAATTTCCATTTATGCAGACCTCAAGAGGAATTCATCCTTAGTTGTAGAGTAGTGACAGGTATTTGATAATACACAGTGTCATCCGAAGAAGAAATGCCTTTGGCAATTCTTTCACCTCATAAAGAATAGTAAATAAGTGCACATTTTAAACTGTATTTACTTGTTTGTTTATTGCTCTTTGACAACAAACATGGAGTGAATAATAGAGACACTAATATTAAACTTAACATTAGCAAGACTTGTTACTTCCATGCAAGTAGAAATAATCCAACAAAAAGATGATGATTCTTATCTCACAATTGAGATGAACAACATAGAATAATGAAGTATGGTTTACCTAACCATTTAGAATATAGTATTTTGCAATCTACTCAGAAAAATTGTGAATGTGCCACAAGACAATAGGCCCATTTATCATGTTGTAACAGCCGCCTCATGATGTGGACAAATTTATTCTGTGCTTGCAGCAAGGAAAAATGCAGTCCTTTCATATCTACAGCCACACATGTTATACACTACTTGCCCAGATGACAGCAGAGTAAAAATCCCTTTGCTAAGTACATCTAATAATCCACAACAACACTTTCAAATATGCCCACTCGTAGTCCACCACTAACATAAAACTAACCTTACTTTCAAAAGTGCCTTTTTTGATATGTTGGAGAGAGTTATGGATAAAAGTTAGATTCAGTTAAGTGCGGACATTCTGCTCTCTGCATTCAAGTTTGTGCAGCTATTAAGTGTATGCTTTTCAGTGAGTACTGTACTCTTACAAAAAAGGTTTGCTTTTCATCCTCAACTGATTACCAACAGAAGTCAATCAAAGGATACATGTAGCCCTTGCAGATTGGGAATTCAAAAGAATTATCTATCTTCTAAAAAAAGACATGAGTAATTAGTACAAAGAAAATACTGTACTTGCCCATCTAGCTTACCTAGAAAATGCTGAATTTGATCCTCTGTTTTGCTTGGTTTGTTTGTTTGTTTGTTTTCTACAGTAATGTTACAGAAACAAACAACACGCTTCGATATTCCCAAAGTGCAATTTTTTTTAAGCCCCAACAAACAAAACCTTCAAGTGAAATAAGCAGTTCCCTTAATTTCACAACCAGACCATAACAACCATAACAATTATTTTGACTTTTTTTTTTTTTTTTTTTTGTGGAGAAACAAAAAACTTCTAGGTCATGCAATAGGACACAAAGTAATTTTAGATGTGATATTTTTTAAAGTACTTTCACGTTCCTTTTCAATAACAAATTGATCTTTAGGCTATTTTAATATCAAGCATGGCTCGTATAAAATGTACGAAGTATTTAGAAAAGAGAAGTCAGAGGTCAGTCATTATCAATACCAGGTAAGATTCTGGAAACTGTATTTTTCTAGCTATATAGTGAAATAAATTATGTAGTTTGTTATTGTTTCTGACCCAATGAAATGAAGCAGAATGTTCTTTCAGAAAACCTAAATTACACAGGTACAGTGCACTTCACAGTGCAATTTTTGAAAAATATTTGAAGTTAGTGAAATAAAACCAAGTAAACAATATAAATTACTTCTTCAATGTTAAAAGGTCTTTGAATGATATGTCCATAGATACTGAATTAATTACAATCCATCTCAGATTCACTCAAACTGTGTGAACATCACAAGCACCTCATGATTTGATCGTGACCAGAAGAACTAAAGGGCATTAAGTGGTTCATCCATGGCTGCTACTTACCAAGACCATCTGTAGTGGGTTTACATGGCAAAGTTTTGGTAGCAGGGGGCCATAGGGGTGGTTTCTGTGAGAAAGATCTAGAAGGGCCCCATTGTTTTCCAGAGCTGAGCTAATAAGCGATGTTGTTTTGCGCCTCTGTGAGAGCATATTTAAGACAGGGAAAAAAACGCTGCGCCACACAGCAGCTGGGAGAGTCAAGGGAGTGAGAAACAGCCTTGCAGGTGCCAAGGTCAGTGTAGAAGGAGGGGGAGAGGTGCTCCAGGCGCCGGAGCAGAAGTCCCCTGCGGCCTGTGGTGAGGACCATGGTGAAGCAGGATGTCCCCCTGCAGCCCATGGAGTACCACGGTGGAGCAGGGTTCCACGCTGCAGCCCGTGGAGGAGACCACGGTGGAGCAGGTGGCCCTGCACTGACGGAGGCTGCCGCCTGTGGAAGACCCCTGCCGGAGCAGATTCCGGGCCGGACCTGTAGCCCGTGGAGAGGAGCCCACGCAGGAGCAGGTGACCTGGCAGGAGCTGCTGCCCGTGGGGGAGCCAGGTTGGAGCAGTTTTCTTCTGAGGGATGGACCCCATGGTACAGACCCATATCTGGAGCAGCTCTGGAAGAGCTGCTGCCTGTGGGAAGCCCACGCCGGATCAGTTCATCAAGGACTGCATCCCGTGGGAGGGACCCCACAGCACAGGGGACGAGAGTGACCGAGAAGGAGCGGCAGAGAAGAAGCGCTGTAGACTGACCATATACCCATTTCCCCGTTCCCCATTTTCTCCCCATTCCTCTTTGAGGAGGGGGAGTGACAGAGTGGCTGTGGTGGAGCTCGGCTGCCCACCTGAGTAAAACCACCACAGTCCTTTTGTGCTTTCTTAAATTCTTCACAACTAATGCATTCCTAACAATCATCCTGCACATATTTTGCCCATTACTTCTATCAACTATCATCCTTATCTGAAATTCCTCGAGCCCCACGTTGGGCGCCAAAAAGGACTGTCGTGGTTTTACTCAGGTGGGCAGCTTTTGTGCTTTCTTAAATTCTTCACAACTAATATATTCCTAACAATCATCCTGCACGTATTTTGCCCATTACTTCTATCAACTATCATAATTTCTTTTTTTATCATTTGTTTTTTTTTTTTTTTTTTTTTTTTTTAGGATCTGGGTTGATTTTGGGGTGGTTTTGAGGTGGGTTTTGTTGGGTTTCCGTTGGGTTTTATGGTGGTTGGTAGTGGACTGTACATTTAGGAGAACTTCAGGTAGGTTTAAGGTTTTTTTGGGGGTTAAATCATGTTTTTTCTTCTAATCCGGTTCGCTTTTGGGGTGTTTTTGACGTGTTATGGGGTTTCCGTTGGGTTTTAGTTGGGTTCTTGTTGGTCATCATTGTAGAAAAGGGTAAATTGCAGGTTTTGGAGAACATCAGGTAGGTTTCGGGGGACTTTTGGGGTGGATTCATGGTATTTGGGGTTTTCTTTCATTTTTGGGGGTGATCCTGTTCTTTTTTGGGGTGTTTTTGACGTGTTTTCGGGTTTCTGCTGGGTTTTAGTTGGGTTCTTGTTGGTCATCATGGTGCAAAAGGATAAATTGTGGGTTTTGGAGAACATCAGGTAGGTTTAGGGGGACTTTTGGGGTGGATCTATGGTTTTGGGGGTTTTCTTTCATTTTTGGGGTTGATCCTGTTTTTGTTTGGGGTGTTTTTGACATGTTTTGAGGTCTCCGTTGGGTTCTCGTTGGTCATCATGGTGGAAAATGGTAAATTGTGGGTTTTGGAGAACATCAGGTGCGTTTAAGGTTTTTTTGGGGGGTTAAAGCACGTTTTTTCTTCTGATCCTGTTATTTTTTGGGATGTTTTTGATGTGTTTTGGGGTTTCCGTTGCGTTTCGTTGAGTTCCTAATAGTTTTTATGTTGGTTGGGAGTGGACCTTGGGATTTGGAGAACATCAGGTAGATTTAGGGTGGTTTTGGGGTGGATCTATGGTTTTGGGATTTTCTTCTGATTTTTAGGATTTTCTTCTGTTTTTGGGGTGATCCCGTTCTTTTTTGGGGTGTTTTTGATGTGTTTTGGGGTCTCCGTTGGGTTTCGTTGGGTTTTCCGTGGTAATTATGGTGGAAAAGGGTAAATTGTGGATTTTGGAGAACATCAGGTAGGTTTAGGGGGACTTTTGGACAGATTCATGGTTTTTGGGGTTTTCTTCTGTTTTTTGGGGTGGTCCCATTCATTTTTGGGAAGTTTTTGAGGTGTTTGGGGGTCACCGTTGGGTTTTGTTGGGTTGTCGTTGGTCATCATGGTGGAAAATGGTAAATTGTGGGTTTTGGAGAACATCAGGTAGGTTTAAGGGTTTTTTGGGGTGAAATCATGGCATTTTGGGTTATTTTAGGATTTGGGTTTATTTTGGGGTGGTTTTGAGGTGTTTTGGGGTCTTCATTGGGTTTCGTTGGGTTCTTGTTGGTCATTATGGTGAATGGGAGTGAAATGTGGGATTTGGAGAAGATCAGGTGAGTTTCGGGTGGTTTTGGGGGGAAAATCATAGTTTTTGTTTTTTTTTCTTCTGATCCATTTATTTCTTGGGGTGTTTTTGACGTGTTTTGGGGTCACCGTTGGGTTTTGTTGGGTTTCCATTGGGTTTTATGGTGGTTGGGAGTGTATTGTACATTTAGCAGAACATCAGGTAGGTTTAAGGTTTTTTGGTGGGTTAAATCACTTTTTTTCTTCTGATCCGGTTCGCTTTTGGGGTGTTTTTGAAGAGTTTTGTGGTTTCCGTTGCATTTCGTTGAGTTCCTAATGGGTTTTATGGTGGTTGGGAGTGGACTTTGAAATTTTTTTTAATTTTTTTTATTTTATTTCTTCCAAAACCCATATATTTTACATGCAAAACATTGTACATAGAGATTAATATCAAAATGCAATACAGATCAGGTGCACTTTAAGCTGGACTCTAGGATTTGGCAAACACACCAGGGTACATATTGCTTTGAAACCACCATTTTTTTTTTTTAATGTCATGCATACCACATAATATTCAGTCTTTTGTTTTGTATTTTTCTGTTTTTATACAAAAATACCAGTGCTTATTATACTAGTTACTGGAAAAAAAAAAATCAGATCTGTGTGCCCTCTTCAAATCAAAATTTTGTTGTGAGAGCACTGGATAAATATATATACACACACCAACAAGTGTCATAAACTTTGCCTTTGCTGAAGGAAGATAAATAACACAAAGAAAATCTGTCTAGTTTGTTTTACAGGCTTGTCTTTCTCAGTATGGAACAAACTGACCTCCCTGGTCTAACTTTGCAGTTGGCTATTCTGTCTTTGTCCTGGAGAGAAGAGCAAGAAAGGAACAAATCTGTTTTTGCACTCCAAAAACGCATTAGAGGAGGATTATCACACCCACCTAAGGGTACTTCCTTGTTTGTTTATAAAGCACCAAGTATTTCTCTTGGACAGTCTCTGTAGCTGGTCTGTTTGTGCCTTCCATTTATAATAAAGATATTAAGATGCTTACCCCTTGTTTTTTGTTTTTTGTTTTTGTTTTTGTTTTTGTTTTTCTAACGAACAGTGGAAGTGGAGAGTCAGATGACAAGCAAGAACAAACACTAGAAACTCCTTGTTCTGCCCCTGCTTTTTAATCACCCAGCATCACCCCGGCTGCAAAACAGCCTCTGCTGATTTACCTGCTTGTTAAAGCACCCCACAGGCTGCAAGTGCGGTGTGCTAGGTGTCAAGTTCTATTTAACGGTGCACAGGTAACCATTCATCTTCCCACATTCGAAGCACAGAACAGCCTCTTGCTAACAGAACTCATCCCTGCTGCTGCAAGAAACCTCATGGCCTGCAGGAAAACCTCAAGCTAAGAGTTCCAAAGCAAAAGCAGAAAACGCATGATTTGTACTCTTTATATTGGAGTGAATTCTAGCTGCTAAACGCTGCCTACATCTGAGGGCACGTGCTGAGGCTGGGGGGAAGGACACTCAACACCCACTGACAGCAGGAGTGCAAAGATGCCAGCCAAGAAGGCAAAGGTTAGAGCTGAACGCTGCCTCAGCTTCCTCCAGCAGCCAGCTGGGGGTCACCTTTCAGCACGCTTTGTACAGGTACAGAGGAGAATAATCTCTCTTCAAGTTGGTGAACCTTTTCAGAAAGTTTCTCCCAGGTGTTCTCTTTTGGTCGTTGGACACTGGTTGGTTCAGGTTGGGGGGAAGATAGATTCTCTTTAAGTTGGTGGACCTCTTCAGAAAGTTTCTCCACAGCTGAGACGCAGGCCTGTAAGGAAGAGGAGAGACTTTCTTCGTACTGCCGGAGTTGTTTAGCCGCTTCATCCACTGTGGGTTCCTCATCCTCTTTCCAGGCCATTACTGCCAATGAGCTGGCATATGATGATGGTGCACTCCGTACAAACTTCCGCCACATGGGCCGTGTACACTTGACTTCATCTGGATCTTTAGATGTTTGTCTGAGGTCTGGATCCTCATAAATCACTTCCCGTACGGCTAATTCCCTCAGGTACTGGATTCCCTTCTCCATAGTGGTCCACTTGCCTGGTAGACATAAAAGTTCTTCCTTGAAGGGATACCTTTCCCTCACAGCTGAGAGGAGACGCCTCCAGAGGCTGGTGGATTGTGCTCCATCTGCAATTGCTTTGTCAATGCCGGCGTCTCGAGCAAGGGATCCCAACCGTCTGGCTTCCCTGCCGTCTAATTCCACACAATTGGCTCCAGAGTCCCAGCACCGGAGCAGCCAGGTGACAAGCTGCTCACCTATACAGCGACCAAAATCTTTTCGCACATCTCGTAGCTCGCGCTCGTTTAGGCTTCGCGTAGTTACTGTTGCTTTTTCGGCATCCTCATCTTCCTCCTCCTGAATCCTTGATGGCCCAGCGTCGTCGTCATCTTCGTCATCTCTATACCTAGTTTTGGCAGAAGCCTTACCTGGATTGGCAGAAGACTCTCTGCGTTCTAAACGACCTGAATCTCTATACCATTTTTTCACCTTCTCTACAGGGGCAGCTTGCACTGCTACTGCTCGTTTCTCTGACTTTGTTACAGGGTCTGCCACAGAGGTTGGAATACCCTCTGCAGGGTCAACTTGCACTGCTACAGCTCGTTTCTCTGACACAGCCACAGGAGTTGGAGCGGCTGCAGGAGCTGGAGCAGTTGCAGGAACCGGAGCTGGAGCGGTTGCAGGAGCTGGAGCTGGAGCTGGAGCAGTTGCAGGAGCTGGGACTGGAGCGGCTGCAGGAGCTGGAGCTGGAGCAGCTGCAGGAACCGGATCTGGAGCGGCTGCAGGAACCGGATCTGGAGCGGCTGTCGAGTCCACCGTAGGGGTCACAGTGGCCGTTGGATCTGTCACAGGGCTTGGAGTGGCCGCAGGGTCTGTCACTAAGTTGATAGCAGTATCAATGGCAGCTCGATAGGCATGAGCCAGGCCCCAGCACGTTATAATGATTTGTGTTACTTTGGAACTGCCAGAATCATGACACCTTTTTTTCAAGCATTCTGCCAGTTTTTGAGGATTTTGCCATTGTTCAGGGGTGAATTTCCAACACACTGGGGGTGCCAACTGCTCTAGATGCCTGCCCATATCCACCCATACTCCCTGCCACCCACAACTATACTGCCTCCGGGCAGATCTCCGGATAAGCTTCCCAAGTAGTTGTTTAACTTTAAGCAGAACCTGAAGTGCATTCAGGAGGCAGAACAACAAGACTATGGTACTCTGAGTATTCCAAAAATATTCAGTATCTTGGAGAGCTATTGTGACAAGCTCAGGGGGTAAGAGGGTGGTGAAGGAGGAAGGCAGAGTGATCCAGGAGGATACAGGGGTGGTGAAGGAGAAAGGGAGAGTAATCAAGTAAGAAAAATTATCTTCCCCTTTCCCCTCCACAGATTGACTCTCTAGTGGAGAAAAACAATAGGTATAATTGCTAATAGTTCCCAAGATACTGTTTCCAAAGTACAGAGTCCACGATGTTACTGAATACAAATAAAGAGTTAGAGTCATGACCAGATATCTTATCGTCTCATAAGCCATTGCTACAACACACAGTACCATAATGATCTGAAACCAGGGCCCGGAGAGGATAAACAACACGACAGAGAGCAAATACGGAAAATAATGTACTATAATACTCAATTTGGAAAACAGGCGCAGCAGAGTTGAGATTAAAGCAATCAGCATCATGACAGGTGACTATTAAGCAGGTCTAATTCTTACACCAATTTTAGTTTAACACACTCTGGTCAGATCTGCCGTTATCTCAACCTTTCGGGCCCCACATTGGGCGCCAAAAAGACTGTCGTGGTTTAACCCGGCCGGCAGCTAAACACCACGCAGCCGTTCGCTCACCCTCCCCCCTCCCTCTCTGGGACGGGGGAGAGAAATGGAAAGTGAAGCCCGTGAGTTGAGATAAAGACAGTTTAATAAGACAGGGAAAATAATAATAACAAAATAATAATAACAATAATAATAATAATGATACAATAGTGATAATATGAAAGTAATAATAGTATGTACAAACAAGTGATGCACAATGCAATTGCTCACCACTCGCTGACCGATGCCCAGCCTAACCCCGAGCAGTCCGGCCCCCTTCCCCCGGCTAGCCACCCCTATATATTGTTTAGCATGACGTCAGATGGTATGGAATACCCCTTTGGCTAGTTTGGGTCACCTGTCCTGGGTCTGTCCCTTCCCAGCTCTTACTGCACCCCCAGCCTGCCCGTTGGCAGGACAGAGCAAAAGGCTGAGATGTCCTTGGCTTAGTATAAGCACTGCTCTGCAACAATTAAAGCATCGGGGTGTTATCAGCACTCTTCTCATCCTAAGCCAAAACACAGCATTCCACCAGCTACTAGGAAGAAAATTAATTCTGTTCTAACTGAAACCAGGACACTGTTCAAAAAGGATCTTTAGATTTTGAAACAAGTTCTTGAGTTATCTGCTTAGATAACCTACAAATCTGTTCCTTATTAAGTACTATTACAAAAGAACATGAGACTCTGCAGAAGTTTCCACAGGCTCTCTTTACCACTTAACTCCAGAATTTCTCCAGTCCAAAATTGTATAGGTGCTCCATATATACTCAGGTATGTCAACATGCAACAATAGCATGGCAGAGACCATTCCCCAAAATAATGATTTAAAAGGAATATGTCATTTCACTTTTCAGAGATGAAAGAACCATGCTCTACTCTTAAGTTTACAGGAGACAAAAAGGTTACAGAAAAGAGCATTCTCATCACACAAAGTTACTCAACTCCATTTCTCTCAAAAGAAGAGAAAATGAAGCTGGTCATCTTAGGAGAAAACGGCCATTGAGCTGTGAATCTACTTGATGCTGATATTCAGATTAGCTGATCAGACCACAACTATGTATCTAGAAAATACAGGTCAATCATATCTACATCATAAGTAATTCATATTTGTCACTCTTTAAATGACAGAACAGGATACATTTGGATTTTTGTGCAGACAAGACTGTGCACATATGCACACGTGTGCATACATTGACAAATATTTTAATGCTAAATAACTATATAGTTAACCAGCTGAGGAAATTAGTTAAAGTTGAGAGACTTCATGCTCTTACTAGCTGGACACGAAATATGTTGAAACTTGAAGCTCAGAGAAAAGATTACAGGTGCATCTTTACAGCAAGAAAAAGCACCAGATAAAAGTGCTCAGTCATGTTCCACAAGAACTTATGATGCTGGATGTTGCTCTAAAGCAGACAACACTCAAAGTTTTGTCTGCAGACTCCCTGCTGTGCTTGGCTTAAAAAAAAAAAAAGAACTATAGTATGACTCTTCAGTAAAAGCTTGGAATTTCTAGTCTCTCTCTACTGTGGTGTATTTATAGTTAATGTAAACAGTACAACGGCACAACAGTCTTTATTTGTACAGTGGCAGCAGTGGCTAATGCTGCCAAATCCTTCTTTTTGCACATACAATCTGAAAATAATTACACATAGCTGAACCTCTACACAGGTACATAAAGTGGCTGCAAACTCCCTTCTTTCGTCTATAAATACACCAATATAAATACACCAGTAAGTATACCTTTGCTGTCTTATCGTAGTTGGCATGCAATTAAGAGCCCAGCTGACAAGTACATTTAACAAGTACTACCCATGGAATTCTGCTGTTCCAATTCACTGAAATACTACAGTGACAACATGATATCAATTTACAAAACCTTATTCCTGAATTCGGTGTTTCTACATCATCATCATCATCATGGATGGCAATGAGTTTATAAAGTGAATTGCAAATACATGAGATTGCAGGTTATTTTCTAGTTGAGTCGCAGATAGTTGTTAACATTGCTAATTCAGTTGGTAGGACATTTCAATACTATTCATATTACAGCAGGATCAAATTATCCCACTTCTGCAACACCTAAAGATGGATCCAGTGATTCACCAAGGCCTACCACCATGCCAGGCTTCATATTTTAGCACCACACCTACAATTCTGGCAGACCCATTTTATTAAGCACCTAGCACTTCAGTTTCAAAGTATGGCTCCCATTCCCCCTTCCCTGAAAAAACAATGGGCTGATACCTCAAAAGCTTTCAGCTAATTAGAAGTGCTTGCTAGCACCCTTTCAGAGGCTGGTATAGTTCCCCCCACCTCAGGAATTATGAGCAGTGTTATTCTGTATTGCTATAGAAATAACCAGCCGTAGAAAATTAAAAACACACTGGTGTAATTGAGCTTGAGGCTTTGTTTAAGGAAGCTTTTTGATCACAGAAAGAAAGTGTTCAAATATGATTCAAAGATCGAAGCCGAAATTCCTTGAAGTGGTATAGTCTTTATTGCAGCGCTGGATGATGCACAGGGGATCTCTCCACCTATCGTGCATACCCAAGGTGGAAAGCAGTCTTGAATTTATACAATCAATCTATCAATATTCTACAAGCGCCTATACATATTCCTTACCTATCCCCGCCTTCCCTCGCTTCTCATGCTAATTAGCCTTTTGGCACCTTGCGCCTGCGTAGAGCCTCCCAAGAATTGTGGACAGGGGTCTTTGGGACGTGGGCAGGGGTCTTTGGGAGGAAGACCCCGAGTCTTCCTCACAGTGTACTTTTCACCTTTGGTCAGGAATCTGCTGAATTGGCACGTTTCTTAATTGCGAGAGCTGGTTGTTGCCAATTCTTCCATTTGTTGTATCTTTATAATGAATTCCAATGTCCAGTTTTGAGATTTATAGTCCTTCCATTTGTTTCTCTGTCTGTCTACCGCTTCCTTATCATGAGTTCCAGCGTCTTGTTTCGAGATATACAGTCCTTGTCTGGGGATTGTCCTTGCCTCCCCAATGCCTCCCCAATGCCTCCTTAATCAAATACCACAAGGAGTTTCATAATTCCACAGATCAAACTATGACCTGAAGCATCATTTCAACTTCTACAGTAGTTTTCAAGTAAGAGTTTTGAAGTGTGGTAAAATATTGGAAGTAAATAACAGCCTGTTGCCCAAACCCTATTTATCTGAACACAATATTCCCTACTACATAGGCTACAGGAAAAATCCGCATGAAGGTAAAAGGAAGCAAAGCCTGCTGGCAAGTATTTGAAATTGTTTCCATTTGTGTCATGTATTAGCAAGAGCCATAGTCTTGAGAGAAGGCTTTCACTAATGTGTCAAGGAAGTAAGTAACCCCGTTACAAAAAGAGCCCTCAATAATCCAACTTGCAACACCATCATGGCATGGATTGACAGCTCCCATAAATGACCCAGTTCCCAAACGTTCTGATCTGCATATCACTAGCAGGCTGTTAGTGCAACTCTCTGTGCAGTCTGCTCCAAGCAGTAAGAGTTGTGAACACAGCTCCTGCAGCCAAAAGTACCTGTTACTCAGATTCATGCATCACCAACAGAAGATGAGCATTATATACATGTACCATATAATTTTAAGGCAACATTATAGCAATGGTTATTTCTAGCAAGTAGTAATTTATTTATTTATTTATTTATTTATTTAGTGCTTTACTCATTTGTAGGTCATGCTTTTCTACAAACCATGTCAGCATACGTGAATGGATTATTTCAGATTTTTATATTAAAACAACAGATAAGACCAAGTCGGTCCTACTAATGACATGGAACACTGCTTTAGCATGTCTGATGCAGCAATTTGTAAGTACACAGAGCTTACTCCACCCTAAAGACTTGATAAACAAAGAGACATTTAGAAAGCTAAACTGTGAAATGACTGAAACAAAAGGGTGTATTTCTAGCTTCAGTTCCCTAAAGCATTTAAGTACTTCTCAGAAACAGAAGACAGGACAATGCCCTGAAGAGCTTCAATCTAGTTTTAGACATGATGTAACAAAGCTAACTATGATAAAAGTAACATATCCAGTGTTTCAGTAACACCAAATCCCTTTTCTATGTTACCCACCTTAACCCACACTGCAGGTCAAATAGCTCTACTGTAAGCACTGCTGTAAGCCCCCAACACACATGTTAAGAGGAGCGTAATGCACACCCAGAAACTCAGTTGGAGCATCAGCAGCTTCCTGGTCTGCGTACAGCTTTGTATACATGCATGAATTTACAGTTAACTGGCAAATGTTCAAACACCACAAAGAAATGAGCAGCACATCACAATTTAGGACTCTAGGCTGACATTAGGAGCAGACTTTCAAGCATTTGTGGAATAACCACATAGCTTTAAATACGGTGATCTACTGTTTCAAGGAAAATACGCTGAATAGCCCAAAAACACAACTCAGTTCCTCTTGAACCACTTCCATCTTCAACTAAACTAATAAAGCCACAGATTTCCAAGAACTTTGAAAAGAGCATCTTCCCACACGCTGTCTCCTTGTGTCTATTACTAACATGCTTATTTGCCACCATCTATCATCGAAACACGTGCTCAGCTAACACCTAAAGTACTGACTGTACTAACTCACCACTGTGTCTCTTATTTTTTTCCTTCATCTTCTGAGATTTGATTTCCTCAAGTGTTTTTATTCCAAAATTCAGATTGCCCTCTGAAAATAGGAAACAGTTCATGAGACTGGCTTAGAGGCACTCATTGAGGACCACAGCTCCTCAGGCTTCTTAGCGCTCAGCAACTTTCTGAAGTATTTAGAATAAAGCTTGTCAACACTCCTCACAAGTGAAAGAGCCAGAGAACCAAGGGCATTTTGCCCCTCCTTTCATCCTTCAGGCTTAAAAATGTAGTTTTAATTTTAATCCATTTACACGATATTAGATCCCTCTATCGTTAGATATGGCTTATCAACAGTGGTTGCAAGGCTGCACGTGCAGCCATTTCAACTCCATGCTGTGGCCCTGTTTTGTTCTCCAAAAATAAAGAAAAGGAGTTCACCTTTCTGACCCAATTGGCACATGATGGTATTCATGGCAGAAATGAGATCATGGAAATAACCGAGTCCATTCAGCACCCCTACATTTTGTTGTGTTTTTACACCACACTGCTTTTGAGTTAACTGTCAAGTTCTTCTGATTTATCCTACTAAGGTGCTGGAATACCTTGTTTAGTAGCAGTAGAACTGCCTTTGCGAGTGGAAATCACCCGTAATCCATTTTTGCCTTCCACAGCTGGTTGCTGGACAGGAGTTTTAGTTTCTTCTTCCTCAGAAAGTTGGTCTGAAGGGGAAAAATCTATTCAGTTATGCATAGACCAGATTGTTCATGATTACGTAGCTCATGCAGTGACACTTCAGCCCATGCTTCATATAAAAAACTTTGTTGCTCTTTTGTTTTGTTTTGTTTTTTAAAGGGCTACATTGACCTGATGAACTCCTAAGTAGAATACACTAGGACAAAACATCTAGGACTCTAGATTCTCTCTGCAGCTTTAACTACTACACAACACATTGCTCTTCAGACAGAAAAAAGAAATTTCCTTCCTAGTTTCACATAGAACTTTACACAACAGACCAGCTAAAGCCAGGAGTGGTTCTAAGCTTTCCTCCAGCATTTCAGGTTCTGTCCACTGACTGCCGGACAAAGCCACCAGTGACCTGGCCACACTGCCTGCCCTATCGCTAGTCAGACCTCAGGTCATCTGTGATTTCTACATTCCTTTACAGCACAGATTCCTTCAAGAACCAAAGATTTACACAATCATTTACAGCACAAATTCCTTCCAAGAACCAAAACATGCTCACCATCATCATCTTCATCATCATCTGCAGCATTGATTACAACTGAAGGGTGTGTAGGGCTTGGGACATTTTCAGAGTTTTCCACTTTCATCACCCCCTTAGCTGTGGAGAGGGATTTGACTGGACAGAAAGTTTGTTTTGCTGCAGTGACATCTGAGCCACTTTCAGATCATCGTCCGCGGACTCAGGCGGACTTGGCAGTGTAGCTAGAGGAAGAGGATGATCATCGGTAATATGGCAGTTTAAAACTTTGACCACAATTTAGCAAAGAGGTGGTAGGAAAGGCAGATAACCCGCACAGACAATGAATTCATCATCTCCTTTTGCCCATCCCATCACTGTTTACACCGTCAACAAAGACTTCCCTTCGAACAACAACACATCTCCCTACCACCCAGCAAAAGATGAAACAACAGGAAGCAAACTGCAAGGCAAACATCATACAAAGCCAAGAGAAGCTGAGCACGAAAGCAGAAAACAAACACCAGCAGTACACTCGGTGCAGTACACCTATGACTGCAGACCTTTTCCTGTACTCACAAATGAACAGTTACCTGATGCCCCCTACAGGATTGGCACCCACTAAGTAATACTCCAAATTAAGTCTTCAGCACTTCAAGAAAAAGGACCTAAACTCACTCTTGCTTGGTGGGAAGAATTGTCCATCGATGTAACGTCCCTTTGCATGATGAAAAGCACAGTTGGCTTTCTGACAGCCTCCCGGCTGCTTCTCCCAGTAGCAAGGAATCTCACTGCACTTTTTCTGAAGACAGAAAGAAAGAAAAGCTCGTGATAACATGCACCTGAGGCTTGCAAAGAGATGCGCAGCTCCAGATCATGACAGCTGTCACAACACAGTGCTGAAACATCATTCCAAAGGTCAGTTTCTCAGTTCAATGGAGTATTTCTGGGCATATTCACAAAGTTTGCATAAGCTGGAACCACTATGCACATTTAGATTTGTCATCATTCAGTTTGAGAAGACAGGCACTCTCAGACACCAGTTGAGGGTGGGTTAAACTAATACACCTAGGATTATACTAGCATTATTCAGAGGGAAAAAGAACATCTGAAATTGCCTAGGTTAACCCTGTCTAGAACTACTTCTTGGAGACTTAGTTCTTCTGCACCTTTAACTTTCCCCACTTCCTACCCCAGGCAGCTAGAACAGCGTTATCGGAAGGACTGTGGGTCAGAAGAGACCTGAGAGTTCATTATCAAGCCTGCTCCCATGACGATAGAACAGCCTGTTTATTACCCCCCTGCTCCAGCAGGTTTTAGCAGTCTATTTAACAGCTATTCTGCATCTGTTGAGAAAACTGTCAGCATCTAATAAATATATATATATATATCTTGCTAAGACATACCTAAGGCATTGATTTTATTTTCCTCTGCTTCCTCCCACCCCCTCTCTTGGTAACAGAAACAAGTATGATTTTGAAGCAAACAAATCTATCCTGCAAAAGCACAATCAGTACACCTACGGCACTGAAAAATGCTTTTGTTGATTGATTTTGAGAACACATCGTTAGGCACTCACGTCAATTTCCATGTGTCTGAATCGGCAGACGTTCCTGAAACAACGACCCTCCTGCCACAGCTTGCAGACCGTCTCATTGCCCAGAGCAGCTTCGCAGTGGTGGTAGGCACATTTGTCTCCCTGGAACCAAAAGGAAACCAACGAGGAAAATAGAGTACAGCCTCAAAAATGGCCATGCTGCTGCCTAATGTTGCTACAACTGAATTCAGAATCTATCTGGTTCTCAAGTTAACCAAAGACCAGCGTGCTTCCTCCTCCTAATCTACTCCTTCCTGAAAAAAAATGGGAAAAAAAAAGCAAAGCAAAGGAAAGCCAGCCATACCTTGGTACAGGTAGAATAGAAATAGAAGTAGCAATCGTCTCCTTGTTTAGACATGCCGACGAGTTCTGCTAACAAGCTCGGCTTCTCTCCACAGGGCCTTCCTCTGCTCTTGGAGAGAGCTGTCTTCACCCTTGCTTGGGCTGAAAGTCTTCTACTGGCTTGTGAGCAGGGAAATCTTCTTTTGAAAAGTAACCCTAAAGAAAGTAACAAGTGAAAAATAATGAGGAACCAACATTTTTCCAGCTTTCTTCAGTTCATCAAATCAAGTTATCAGTCTCTCGAAGAGAGCAAAGCCTTGAAATCAGCTGTTACATGAACTAACTAAATATGAAAGTTCCGTAAAGCTGCCAGGAGCTTTGTCAGCAAGCGTTCTCTTCCACATCCTCAATAAGATGACTTGGAGCACATCTGGAAGCCTGAAAACGGAGTCACTCCTTAAAAAACCACCTGATCATACATGCAAGTCAATAATCAACTCTGGCTACAAATAACTTCTCTAGAACACAGTTAGGACGCATTAAACAGCACGTTCCAGGCACTGTGGGTCTTCCATTTCACCTACCTGGACAACCTCAGCAAAGTTATCGATCTTCAAAGACTTCCAGTTAACTTCTCCTGTAGGCCAAACCAAGACTGAATCCGTGAATTAAAAATAAAGGGGTAGGAAGAATTTTCCTCCTCACTTTGCCAAGGGAACCTCTCATCCACAATTCAAACATAGGATGTGCTTTTAAACGGCTTATAACTAATAGAGGAAGCAAGTCCATTTGAATGCTCTCTCAGACTGGAGACAGCCAGGGATAGTTAGCTCTTCAAAAAAATAAAAACCAAAAAACAAAACAAAACAAAAACAAAAAACCCAGCGCATTTAGAGATGAACTCGTGATTCAAAGTGGCTGCAAAAATGAGGCTCCATCTTCCACAGCCAGACAATTTAACTTTTTTTTTTTTTTTTTTAATTTAAAATTCAGTATGTTCCAATCTCTGGTCTTCAAGATTTCTTCACCTATTAAGAAAACACAAAAACCTTTCCCCGTCTTTATTACCTGTACAGCAAAAAACATACCAGTGCATATAAATCCACAGATGTGCATACGCATACACACATCTGTGTTTATACACACACGAGGAGGGAGTGAGAGAAAGTTAGCAAGAGCGACAGTGAAAATCAGAATTTTTGCCTTTTCGACACAGAGAGCGCGTAAAAATTCTCTCATTTTGAGGGAACTAGAAAAAAATGGGGGCTCTACAAAAGATTTTGATGAGTATGCCTTCGAGGCCGATGCTTTGTAAGATGAGTGATCTGGGGGCCAGCACACAAATATGCAGACGTATGTACATGCATACAGGATAAACAGATCTATACACACAAGCGTGCACAGTATATGTTGTATGATCTCCATAGCGAGAACAACTCGTAGCCCTGATCAGACACGTAGAGTTGCAATCAATTAACAGCAGGAAGACAGCAGATCAAGGGTACAGCAAGCTTTGAGAGGCAGGGGAATGCTCACTTTGCCAGTGGCATGACTGCATGATGCCAAGGATTTTGAATTAGTTGGATTTTTTGGAAGCAATTGGGTTTTTCTTTCTGCGCTGTAGCAAATACCACAGGTTTGCCACCACGTGCTGTTCCCTAATCCATATATCCATCCTCATCCATTGCTGCAGGATCATGAAAGGTTAGAGAAGACGACTTAGGTCCAATTTAACAGCCAATGATTTTTCGATGAGCAGAGCTGCAACAGATTTTATTTAGCCACAAGCATTTTTTTTTTCTTTTTTCTGAGATGAAGTCAGAAATTTTAATTATTATTTTTTTTAAAGACACTAAACACAAAACCTGCAACCAGACCAGATAAAGTTCAAATTAGAGTGATTCTGAAACCTTTCATTAAAACGCTGCACATTTCTGTGCAAATTATTTCTGACTCTTCTGGACAAAAGTGGATGAAATAGTTCTTACAAATTAATAATCAAAGGTTGGAACCTTTTACTCACACAAACACTAGTGAATTTTCCAGGAAATATTTTTTTGGCAGGGAATTTTCTCAAATCTAAAATAAAGAGAGGAAAAGTTGGCTTCTCATATTAGTTACTGCTTTTGACTGCTGGGCAAAGGGAATAAAAACAGTAGTTAAGTGCAAGCTTTCCTTCTCTTCTTTACTATGGATAGGAATCGTCACTTCGGACCTTTAGCACCTTCAGAAACACACCCAGTGCCATGCAGGTTCCTCTGCATCTACTTCTAACAATTACTGGTGCTCCTTAGCATGGAAGTTTGACTCAAAACACTCTCCAGATTTAGCTCTTTTGACTGCCCAAGGAGCTCATCATTTTGCTTGTTGCCTTCCAGTTTCCTGAACAGACCGGGAACGCTGTTCAGAATCTGAATGGATCTGGTCTAAGGAATGGGAAGAAAGCAAAACCAAGCATACCTCGCAGCCCTAAATTCCAAAAAAGCAGTCTCATTTTAAAAAGGACCTCAAAAGCTTTTTTTTTTTTAAACTGACACCTGCTAACACGGCAATCCGGGCGCTAAACCAACTGAAGTTGCCCCTGAAAGCCTGAATAAAAATGAGTAACTCTGGTGCACTCAGCAGGTCTGTAATAGAAGTTGGTAAGATTTTTAGATTTCTTTTTTTTTGCTCCAGGGTGCTGGTAAAATGTTTGCATTAAGAGATTTTGAACCTTTTGTACCAAAGAATTAGAGATGCGCTACAGTGCCAGTAGCTGGGGGTCTGGAAATACACACCAACAAGTGTCATAAGCTTTGCCTTTGCTGAAGGAAGATAAATAGTACCAAGAAAATCTGTCTAGTTTGTTTTACAGGCTTGTCTTTCTCAGTATGGAACAAACTGACCT
The DNA here is from genome assembly GCF_047663525.1 of Anas platyrhynchos. Lineage (NCBI taxonomy): Eukaryota > Metazoa > Chordata > Aves > Anseriformes > Anatidae > Anas > Anas platyrhynchos. The sequence continues at coordinate 8,022,526 of NC_092620.1, read as the reverse complement.
CCCTGGTCTAACTTTGCAGTTGCCTATTCTGCCTTTGTCCTGGAGAGAAGAGCAAGAAAGGAACAAATCTATTTTTGCACTCCAAAAACGCATTAGAGGAGGATTATCACACCCACCTAAGGGTACTTCCTTGTTTGTTTATAAAGCACCAAGTATTTCTCTTGGACAGTCTCTGTAGCTGGTCTGTTTTGTGCCTTCCATTTATAATAAAGATATTAAGATGCTTACCCCTTGTTTTTTGTTTTTTGTTTTTGTTTTTGTTTTTTTTCTAACGAACAGTGGAAGTGGAGAGTCGGATGACAAGCAAGAACAAACACTAGAAACTCCTTGTTCTGCCCCTGCTTTTTAATCACCCAGCATCACCCCGGCTGCAAAACAGCCTCTGCTGATTTACCTGCTTGTTAAAGCACCCCACAGGCTGCAAGTGCGGTGTGCTAGGTGTCAAGTTCTATTTAACGGTGCACAGGTAACCATTCATCTTCCCACATTCGAAGCACAGAACAGCCTCTTGCTAACAGAACTCATCCCTGCTGCTGCAAGAAACCTCATGGCCTGCAGGAAAACCTCAAGCTAAGAGTTCCAAAGCAAAAGCAGAAAACGCATGATTTGTACTCTTTATATTGGAGTGAATTCTAGCTGCTAAACGCTGCCTACATCTGAGGGCACGTGCTGAGGCTGGGGGGAAGGACACTCAACACCCACTGACAGCAGGAGTGCAAAGATGATAGCCAAGAAGGCAAAGGTTAGAGCTGAACGCTGCCTCAGCTTCCTCCAGCAGCCAGCTGGGGGTCACCTTTCAGCACGCTCTCTGAGACTCTGAGCCCCGAGTTACCGCAGCCGCCAGCTACAGCTGCTCCTTGCTGGCCCAAACTATTGGAAGAGTCTTCAAACTTCAGGGACCTGTTTTATGACAGCCTCGAGATCCAATTAACCTGTTCCTGAAGGCGCTGATCGTCCTGGTGTTTCTGGAGCTGTCCAAGAACAATCCTGAACTGAGGCACTCGTCTGATCAGACAGTGCTTTGGCACAGATTTGTCTTTAGCTTGACACATCAAGGTGAAGAGGAATCGATTCTTGCAAGCAACCTCTCAAGCAGGGATCTGATAAGGTGACCAAAACGACAGATCTGTTGTACAGATCTGAGCACGTCCCTCTGCAGGGAATCACTTTCAAGCCTAAGATGTTTCACCCATCTCCCTGCCCCAGAGCGACACAAGTAAAGCTCTTAAGCAATTGCTAACCTGTTCTCAGTGCTCACGAGTCCCAAATCACTCATTTTACAATCTATAAACCATGGCAGCTGGCACCTAGTTGGCACACGGTGACACTGCACACGTTGGCAGTGTCGTCAGGAGCTGCAAAGTCAGGGCTGAGGGGGTTAAGGGAAAACCACACATCAGTTTAGCAACTTGGCTCTCGTAGGATACTTCCTACGGCAGGAGTTTCAGCAAAGCCACTCAGAGGGACCTGCTGGCTAATTCAAACGGGACTTCTGCTGGAGCAGGCAGAAGGCAGCAGGAGATATCCAGTGGGCATCGCTGTCAGTCTGTGGCAGTTTGGGGTCCAGGTATCAGTGGTTAGGTGGGGTTTTCTCTGCTTCACTTTATCCAAAGCTGTGAAAAAATATTTCTTTTAAAGCACTGTACAGTCCCACGTTAAGGATGGAACCAGCTGCATCAACTTCCAGTACGACAGTGTTGGAAAAAGGTGCCTTTGGTGGTCAGGAGCACAACAGCTCTGCTGATGTGTTAATTAAGTGTGTTCTTACATCTGAGTTTCCTCACAGCAGTATGTAGCTGAGGGGGTCCAACTTTCCCAGGGAAGATTTATGGTTTTTCTCCTACCAAGCACCAGCTCAGTATACAAAGCTCTGTTAATAACACCCAAGCATGTAGATGGAATACAATTGTTTTCCTTACAACCCCCCAGTTATTTCCATGTCTGTTCTGGACCTTGGGATCTCTTTTGGGAGCTACATTACGCAGAGCAATACGATAAGGCTGAGATCACCGCTGCCTCAATGTAATGCAAAGGTGAAGGCCTTTATGACAGCCAGTTTGGAAATGAATGCAGCCCCATCTTGTCAGCATCAGAGCAGAGCCAGCTCCAGATGGCTCCAAAAAGGAGCTGCTGCTGGCCAGAGCCGAGGCAGGGAGTGCTGCTGGGTGGGCTTCGGGGGAGCAGATTTAAGGAAGGGGGGAAAATACTGCTGTGCAACAGCAGCTGGGAGAGAGGATTGTGAAAGCGTGAGAGAAGCAGCCCTGCAGCCCCCCAGGTGAGCGCCGCAGGAGGGCAGGAGGTGCTGCAGGCAGGCAGCAGCAGTTCCCCTGCGGGCTGTGCAGGGAGAGGCCCCTGGTGGAGCAGGCTGTCCCCCTGCAGCCCATGGGTCCCCCATGGAGCAGATCTCCACGCTGCAGCCCCCCCATGGGTGGAGGAGCCCCCGGTGGAGCAGGTGGATGTGGCCTGGAGGAGGCTGCGGCCCATGGAGAGCATTGCTTGTTGAAAAAGCTAAGAATTGTTCATAACTTATTACAAAAACAAAGAAATTTAACGCGAGCTGGAGCTTCTGAAGGTTAGACTTACATGTAATTGGTGAGTAGCCCCCTGTAAGCTGTGCAAGGACAGCAGCTACCAGCAGCTGGTAGCACAAGCAACTGCCAGCTTAAGCAGCTCTGCAGCAAGGTGGAATGAACAACAGTGGGTGACAACCTTGTTTGAAGTTGTCCTTTCCAGTGGTCAAACCTCCTCAAAATTCCTCACAGTATATTTGGTTTAAAAGAAACGAAGCACAGAACCAGCAAGAAATTCAGTGTCATTCTACTTTACGGATGGCAAATCAGACCCTTGTTTTGAAGGAAAACATAATAAAATAAAATAAAATTAAAATAAATTAAAATAAAATAAAATAAAATAAAATAAAATAAAATAAAATAAAATAAAATAAAATAAAATACTAAGCTATTTCTCCACCATAAAATATATTATTGTTTTCTGAAAGAAAGAAACTACAAACACCTTGGTCTTAGATTCAACTGACAGAAATGCTTGAGTTACTCATAATGTTTCACTTCATTGTAGATATGACTGGAAACCAGAGACAAGACTGGTAAAATCATTCCTAGAACTCTGTGTTGTTTTCCTTCAGGTACCTTGTCTCTCAAGTCGGTGAGGGCTGGGACAGAATGAGATTGGAAAAGTCAAGTGTAGTATTCATTGTTACAGAAGTAGTTGTCCTGTATCTTCTATGGCAAAAGAATTTTCCTGAATAAATATATAAATAAATAGATAAAATTCCCCTGGCAAAGATTGGAAGCTGACACTTACCTGAAAGTTACCAAAGCAACTTCCTCCCGGCAAGGTAACATAGCTCACAAATGGTGGGCCCAGGGAGCTCAGTGATTCATACACAATGATGCCTTCGCTTGGGAATATGGCCTTCTGCTTCTGTTTGCTTTCCCAGAACTCCTGCAATATTGCTACGACATTCACTGTCAAAGACATAAAAATGCTGAATGTAGGATGCATACATGTCCTTGATCTTAGTGTTTTCTGTGTTACACAAGAAATGCAGACATATGAGCTTGATACATTTATTATTGATAATAAAATGTCTGTGATTATCTCTGCTGGTGTGAAAAATATGATTTTGTGGCAATTTTGGACTTTCTGGGATTGCAGGCTACTGTAGTACATAAATTGCAGGTCAGCAATATTGTACTATTAAGTCAATGTGTTGGAACTTTGATATCACAGCAGCCATTAAGCTGCTCACTTTCAAACATGAGAAAATGTTATACTCAGATTCCTCTTTTCCATTCTCAAAAAACAAAAACAAAAACAAAAACACATGGTCATGCAAGGAAAGCAGCTGACTTTTAATGCAAAACTTTATGAAGTAGCTGGAAAAAAAGGTGTTGTATATTATGATGATAATAGTTGCAGGCTAATGTGAAAATAGAAATGTGAAAACCAGAAATCCAATTGACATTATGACTATTGAGCCAGTACTTAATAACATTAATCTAGAAAGGAAAAGACTGTTTGTTTGATAAAACTTTTAATCTTGTAATATTTCTCCAAGGCAACTGACTTACTCTGGCTATAGTGCACTTCAATTTAAAAGCTTGTATCAGAGAGCTAGTATGGTACCCACTGACAAATCTATTTCAATGTTAAATGAAGAAAAGTGAGCTGGGCTGATTCTACCAAAAATTATGGGCAGATCCCCATAAGTTAACATACTTTCTTATTAAAAACTCTACAGTCTAACCTGTCCATCTATTGCTGACCTGAAATCTTTGCTGGCAAAATGTGCAAAGGAAAATGTGCGATTTGTTGCTACCAGTAAAAAGAAATGGAGACACAGTGCTGTTCAGCTGATGTAAAATCACTTTGCTAAATGTTCACAAACCAACCAAGTAGCAATCCATCTAGGAACCATGAATTCAAGTCAGGGCTTAAAAAGACTTTCTGGAAGTACTTAGCTTTTTTCCAAGCTTTATCGTAACTCCTACCTGATACCATAATATTTTTTGATATGAAAACGAAGTCGTAATAAGGTCAGCATATGGATTAGACCAGTGCTGGGGTTAATTAGGTCTGCATGGTAGAAAGCATTATCTTTTTATCATGTTATCTGGGATGGAAGCTACATACAGCGCACAGTTCAGGGAAACACACACACCAAAAAGCAAACACAACTCTTGCAGTAGCATGAGTTGAGCACTGGGCTCCTTCTTCTTGCCTTCCTCCTCCATGTCTTTGCCTGTCCCATTCTTGCTGGAGCTGCCAGCCCCTCTGCAGCCCACTGTTCCCCGTCCCCCATCGGTGGGCTGGTGACAGGCCTGCACCACGGGGCCTTGCTCAGACCCCTGCTCTCTGCCAAAGATTGTCTACCACTATAAGGATAAAGCATTCTCATGGCAGGGAGGAACTTGTGAGAAACAAATTATCCCTGCTGTCTTGTTGCCAGGGCACCCAGCCATGATCTTGCATCTTTCCCAAATCCCATCATCTCTGCCTCTGCTGGGCAGATGCTAGCCCAGAAGGAGCACTGCTGCAGCAGGCACAGCACCACTCACTGTATTTGCTCCTGCAAGCTGCACCCAGGAGGGCAGGGACTTTTGAACATCTTGTCTCTCCCTGCTGCTGTTGAAGAAAGCCCTCTGTGAGACATTCCCAACAGAACAAAGTGTTGGGACAGTGCAAGCCAAGACCTCTAGGTTGGAATGGGAACAAAAAGTGTATGTGGTGCTGAGCAGTGATGAGCAGACTTGCTCTGACATCTTGCCCTAGCAAAACTCAGTCCTGTTGACATACTGAGTCACACCACATTGTGAAAAGGGTAGATGCTGCTGCAACAAAGTAGATCCTGAATGGAAGATCCTGAATGGACTTCATTCTTACTTTGTTCTTTCCAATAAGGTCTGAAAGTAATGCGTTTGTAAGAGATGTGGACGTGGTCCCATGGGGAAACATGAGACACTATGTTCTTTCTAGTCTAATACTTGCTTGCTGTATTTAAATCTGATTAAAAGTCAGAGATGGACACCACCTAGATCTAAAGATGACTTTTTGCTGAAGATAAAAAGAATGCATGTAAATTCTCATCTGACTTACAGACAAAGCACTATGAATGTCTGTCACCAGTCAGAATTAGTGGCACACACTCACAGCAACTTCAAGCCTGTATAGGTTAAATTTATATTAGAATGCCTTCAAAATTCTTGTCATACCTCAGAAAATCTAAAGTAGAAAAAAAAAAAACAAAACTACTCGAATCCACTCGCACTTTTGTTTCTATTTAATCATCTCTCCCTCCCTTAGATCTGTGGGTGGTCACAAATGCATTGTCCAAGCAGCTTGTACATACACTTTCAATAAAAGCCTTGTCAGTAGACCTGCAGGAACTGGTTACCAGTGGAAACTTATGAAAGGGAATGCCCCTCTCCTCGAGCCCACCCCCCACACTGCACCCCGATCAAATTCTTTGTTCCTGTGATGTGTGTACATTCACAGACTGCTCCACGAGGTCCCAAGACTGCAACAGTAATACAAACCTACCCAGCAGCATACAAACCTCCTGCAGGGTGGCCTGAGAAACAGATGTCAGACTCCTAAGCTCTGGGACAGATCCTTATGCTACATTCACACAAGAGTAGCATCCTTCTACAAGAGTAAATCCAACTTAGTCCCAGGGAACTACTGGGTCAGCCTCTGACTTTTCAGTGTGGCTATGAGCATAAGAATCTGGCAAGTGGAGTTGTTTAATGCAGATGTACATGGGTTTTTCCCCTAGGTCCATCACTAGCCATGTCTTTAAGTCTTTATTCCTTTTACAGCAAGTTTAGAAGGCAACAGTTGACTGTATGAGACTGATTTTATTAACTCTAACAGAGCTGTTGACAAAAGAATGAAGTGGAGATTAAATAAATGTCTCTGCAGTGTGCCTCAGGTCACACGGGAGATTATGATTAGAAGTGAATGTTAAATAAATAAATAAATAAAACTCCCTTCTAAAAATCTAACATTGTTCCAGCATTGTTTGCATGTTAAATGATTGACTAGGTGATTCAGACTGAAATGACACCCAGCAAAATACTAATTTTACAATCAAATTGTTTATGTAGGACCAGATTTGGGGGCATGACATCAAGAGATCTCATTCACCTGTGAAGAAAACTGAGAACAATGGAATTTAACTATTGTTTCATTTGATCTGTTGAAGAGGGTTTTTTCCATTGTATGAAATCTGTGGATGTATTTTCTAAGAAATTACTAATTAAATAGCACTTTGTTCCATGCATAGCCCCACTCAAATCATAAATTCAAATTTAAATACTCTTATTTCCGTGATGTGAGTTGCATTGAACTCTGTTTCAAGGGATGCATCAGGCCAGTTTATTATGTGCCATCTACTGAAAGGTACTTCAGAACATTTCACAAGGGATAGTTTGTAAAATGAGAGAGAAAGAGAGAATAAAGTGTTTTGGCCAGGTTTAAAAAGTGCATCCATAGTCAAGTCTGATATGGGGGGGGGGGAGGGAAATCACATTCCATATACTTGCAGGAAAACATCTTATGTTTTAAGATTGCAATATTTGATATTTTGCAGTACTACAGTCAAGAAAGGTAATTTATAGGACAAACTAACCACAGAAAGAGAGTTGGCATAAAGTTTTCCAAAATTGTCAAGCAGTAAAGTTTTTACCATGTTATTAGAATGTAATTAAATATCCTAGGTAAAAGTTGTGAATCAGTTTTCTGAAATGCAAACTTAAAAAATAAGCAGCAACACTGCCTTCAAATAGGCAAGATAAAATAATGATAGTTTGTGGTATGCACACGAATACATGTACAAGCATGTTAATTACTTCTCTCTCTTAATTTGTTGGGTACAACAGACATTTGAATTAACTACACTCACTATCAGGGAAATAAAATCATTATCTTTGGTACTTACAGTCTTTAAAAACCAGGGCAGGGTCTCGAGGAGGCAGAACTTGGGCAATTACAAGTTGCAGAGACTCCAAGGTTCTGTCCATCTCTGCTCTGCTTTTCCAGAAAGCAGCCACAAGCTGCCCTCATGCCTGAGTCAGGCAAGTCCTGTACCAACTCTGGATTCCTGAGGAATCTCCCCACGTCTCCCAATCAGGCATTGCCTCAAATCCCACGACCCTCCGCAGGGTCCACCTCCCCGGACTGCTTATCTTTGCTGTATGCTGAGCTAATTAGCTGCAAAGGCAGGCTGACAGGCGCATTCCTACTCCTTCCTTCTGTTAAACACACCCACCTACAGGCCAGGGAGAGAAGCTAATCACCAGAAAGAAGTTTGTTTCATCGGTTTATTGGCGATGTGCTGAGGCAAAGACCTCTGGTTCATACCAAATGAATAAAGAGACTCTCTTGCTCACCCAAACCCTCAAATTATGGAAAAGATTGCAAATATAAGGAAATACTTATGTAAAGCTATACTAAACGTGATAGCCTGAAAGCAGCATGCAGGCTCTTGTTTAAAAACAACAAATTCGATAAAAAGTATGGTGTTTTTTTTTTTTCTTCCTGTAACTATGTAACTGGAGAAGAAGGATATTAATGGCAAATAGAAAATTAATCCGATTAGCAAAATTAAACTTGTGATATATTAGGTTAACCCAATTTGAATCTGGTTTCCTGAAAAGCAGTTTCCTTACTCCCTATACAATAAATGTATTAAAATACCAGTGAATTAAACTGTTTACATCTAAAAGGACCTGTGGGATATGCAGAGGTCTGAAGAGGCACTCCAATCAAGGCAAACACAGATGCAGTGGCAAAAGCTTGAAGCACGAATGTAAATACATTGCTGTCACACACATTTGTGTAAGAGTCATAAACTGTACAAAATAGTTGCTTTGCTCAGCTTTTCAATTCCAGTAAAGTCTTCTTTTTGATTTGGAAAAAATCCCAAAGTAAGGATGTGTGTTCTTTAATTACTGTACAGTCTTTCCCAAAGAAAAATTATTTTTTTCTTTTTAAAGATGCAGCAGTGGAAAACTGCTGGGCAACCTTTTATCTCCATCGTTTCATTTATAGAGTGTGCGTTGCACAAGGTGTATCTACTCTTTATCTTCATGTTTTGTTACAAATTAATGAACTAACATTGTGTTTGTTTACTAAAACATTTAAAACCCATTTTGTTATTACCCGCACATTCCTTGCTAGGTGAATTCGCTAAGATAATCAATAATGCTATTGTCTTAACCTCTGCATTTTCCCAAGTTCACTCTAAGAGAACTCTAAACTTCATCCCATGTGTGATGATTCAGATATTTCAGGAATTCTGCTGCTTTGAAAAAAAAAAAAAAAAAAAAAGGCTTAATAAAGATATATTAAGCTGTAACTCCTCACTTACTCTACTCTCTGAAAAGTCTCGTCTGGCAGAGTAAATGAAAATGATAACTTACAGCCATCCATTAGAATACCTTTAAAAGAGTTAATGGATGCTTTAAAGGAACATTTTGAAAATAAACAGCATGGATTTCCATCATTCCATCCTTTCTATTCTCATGGAGCACAATCAAACGGGACAGGCTTTGTATATTTTTGGAACCCATTACCAAGACGATCAGGTCATGCACCAGAAAGAACTCACCCACTGTGAAAGCTCTAAATTAGAAGCCAAAAAGTGTGTGCACATCTTATGCAAAGAGCTTCAACTGAAATCTCATTACGTCACTGAAACAACCCCTTAACAGATAAGATAAAATATGTTTTTTCCCTTTACATTTAAAATGGAAATAAAATTAAATTCAATTAGGCTGCTTTTCTGCCCGTGCTAAAAAGAGCTATTTGCATCAGGAAACAGCCTACAAGCTTTGATGCTAAAAGAAACACTTATCTATTACATCTCTGCTCCGGCCTGCCATGCTTTTAAGAATGTATACCGCTGCTAGCTAAGACTAGTTTTTTTATTGTAAAAGCAAAAAGACAGAAGTTGAAAACTTTCAAAGCAGAGCATGCTGCAAGACAGGACAGAGGCTGTAATTCTCAATAGACTAAAAGCTGATTTTCAGTTAGGGTAAAGTAGAATATAGATAGTATCAGGTGTGAGTAAAAAATCAACCTCAAATCCAAACTTCCTCATTTCCCCAGCCAAGTAAAAGATTTAAAACGTTGCAAACTATGGGTTGATGACAAACTTTACCATGTCATACGTCTCTAGGAAGGCTCTTCACCTAAATCACAGATACATCAAGATACTTGTTTTTCTAGGTCTTCAGAGACCCAAAATAACATAAAAAAAAAACATGGTAATATTTTTTAAAAAGAGAAGTTCAGAATGCTCACCACTTTATGTAAATTGTTAAATGAATTAGATTTATTGGTAACTGCACAGCCAAATTCAAAACCTGAGTGACTGCCAGATCTCTACAGCACTGATTTATTCCTTTTCTCTTATCTATAGATCTTTTCAAGATCTATACAAGATCCTGGAGTGAAAGGAAAAACAAGTAAGAATTGCTTGGTTCAAAGAATGTACATTATCATGTTGTTTGATGATCCTTGTACAGGTTCAAAAGAAATTTTAGAGTGTTAAAAGCTATCAGTTTTTATTTCCTTTTGATTTTTAATTAAATCAAACAAATATCTGTTTGTAACCTGAGGGCAGAATTTCACATTTAAATTTTATGTTGTAGGAACAAAGGAAAATTTTTAAAGAGGAATCCTCTGCACATCAGAAGATTCTTAATCTATACAAAAACAGTAAAATTGACCTAAAACAAGATACTGTTGGAAATACTGTACTTAAATGATCGTACCTAGTACTACTAATTTATTTTAAATCACAGTCGATATTTTTAACTAGGAACACAAAATAAAATCATGCAAACAAAACCAGAGGAACCAGCGTGATGTTTATTAGTTTCCAAAAATACACGGTATTGTTAAGAACTTTTTCCTCCACTGTATAAAAGGATGCTTGGTTATTAGGTAACTGTTTTAGCTGTATGTACTGTGAGTTTTCTCATGTTTGGTGGCAGCTATGATAAATTATCCCCAGAAACTAGCTGCATCCAAGCTTGACTTAATGTTGTGCATATTTTCTCGACGTTGTTTGGTATAAACGTTTGCCTCTCCTTTCTGTAGTCGTCGCCTCAGAGCAGACTTCTGCTGTTTTGTCAGCTGACATTTTATCTTCCTTTTCACCAGTTCCTACAAATAAATAAACAATTCAGTATCAGAAGTTTTTGAACATCATTTAGTACTAACATTACCATAATGATACTGTATTCTCAGTACTAACATGAACATGTGGTAGTGAACCTGTCGAGAAGACCACCATGCGCTGAGCAGCTGGTGATCCACACCAGGGTTAACTCGAGTTTGCCCAGGCCTGCCCTGTGCTGTGCTGCCCATACTGTGTGGCCCCAGAACCCCCTGTGGGGCTGCACAAATCCCTTGGCCTGGGGCAAACTCAGCCAGCTTCTTGGGACAGAGGAGCCTGCAGGCAGCTTCCGCCTGGTTCCAGTGATTACCACTGCTCTGTGGTCTTGCCTTTATCTAACAGAGCAGAAAGAAGTTATAATAAGAACTTCACCTCTTCTCAACAGCAGAAATTGAGCAAGCAGAGTTGTTTCTTTGTAAGAAAATCATGTAATTATCTCAACTGAGTGAAAGGGGAGAACCTCTGCTACAGACAAGGTCTACAGTATAGCTATGTGGTTTGGAGTCAGGGTCAGGGCTCTAGCATTTGAAGGGGTGTACGATCACCTGTGCTATTTTTTTTTTCTTTTAGCGTTAGCTCTAATAAAAAGCATCTTAGGTGATATCTTGCAGAGTTTAGGTGCCTTTCATTCAGGAATCATAATGAACCAGTACTTTTCAGTGCAAAACATATGCCTTCAGCAAAAATGATAATGTCCTGTGCTTGGAGATTTGACAAACATCTTGTAAGTAGAAAAAGGACCAAGAGAGTTTGCTCCAGCACAAGGAGAGATCTCCTTGTCCTTATCACAACCCATGAATATTTTTTACATCATCATGTTTTCTCCCCCTTTTTCCACCTGAGGACAGGGCTAAGAGAAGCATGGAGGAGCTGAGGTACCTGCTGGTGCAAAATTACCCCACAATCTAGTAACATTTCTTTTGCATTTACCCCAATTTCTCTTGCCTTGTTTTTTGTTTATGATACTGTCAGCACATTAAGTAGTAAGTTGGTAGTTAAGTCAGGAACCAGAAAGAATTCTTTTGGCACTGTTTAAAAACTGCTGTGACTAATACAACTAAATTATGCAAATACAAGGTAGTAAATAAATCCAGGTACCCAATGCTGATTTCAGTAAGAATGCTGTAGTAATTACATAGTATTCACCTGAATAGTAGTTTCCTAAGCTTTACCACATGCAGGTTGACTATCAAAAATGTGAATAAAAAGAGTAGTATAAGATCTGTCTTTCTTTCCTCGGAAGCTTAGCAGAACTCAGTATTTAAACAAGAGCATTTTGGAAATTAAATCTGTGAATGCTCTTTAAAAATATTCCAGAAGAAATTCCTGAGGAAAGCTGGTAAGAACTAGTTTAAACTGGGCCACTGATGTTTTTCTTCTGTCAGTAAGACAATTGTCATCCTCTGCTTTTTATAGGCAGAGCTCTGAAAGAAGGCTTCTCTACTTCTCCCACTTCAGTGGACAGATGACTTCCTTCACAGTTCATACAAGGCTCGCTAGAAGAAACTTTGCAATACAAATACCAGATATTTTCACTATGCAAAAATGTAAATTCACAAAATACTACTGCTCAACCACAGCATGCAAGTCTCACTAGTCTCTCCATCATCCTAAGCCTGACTGTAAGCAAAATGAATAAACAAATCTATCATTTATTATTTAAATTTTTGCATAGTTTGCATTATTTCCTATAATTAAATTGCAGCAGTCCCTACAAAGATTTGTACAAGCACAACAAGACATTTTATTTTGTCTGGAATAGCTTATTGTCTGTAACTCATAAGGCTTTCTTTTTGGCACAGTCACCCAGCTATGACTGCACCTACTGCTATTACTGCTATTGTTTATACATGCCCATATGAATTCCTTCTGTGTGTTTAATCTGGAAACCTGCTTATGTTTTAATGTGTTTCTTCATTGAGAAAGCTATATAAACAACAGAGAAGTGCTAGAAGCAGTAACAGGCATTGGCTCTAAGCAGCTCAGTGGGTCTTACTGCAGTGCCTTTTGTGTTTTTCGTTTTGCAATCACGTTCTGATGTTACAAATAGCTCATCATGCATATCCTTTCTTTAGTTCTAGTATTCAAAAGTTCAAATAAGATTTAACAATGGGCAGAAACATTTTACTTAGCGTAAGAGCATATAAATGGAAAGATTACACAAAGTAAATTGACACAGGATGTTTATGTGGCTGAATCTCTTGAAAGCTGCTTCTGCTTTTATCTTTCTTTTAGAACAGAATATTAGGTACTTAAATGCCATTTGAATATTTTAACAAGTTCGATGTGTCTGCCTACAGAAAAAACATGTGTTCGCTAAACAATCAGGAAGGTTTCTACAGTGAGTGACCACTGCTACCACCTACTGGTGTACAGAAATATAATTTCAAATAGGGATCTATAGGCGATTCCAAAAGAAATCCTACACATTTAGGTTAGCAAACTGAAAGGGAAAAAATATGTATCGCATGGATCAGAAGCCAGGCGATTCCTAGCATTTATCCTAGCATTTATCCTAGCTCTTCTTTACTTCATTTCATAATTCAAGGCTAATTCTTTTTCTCCTTAATAAGGCACAAGGCCATGTCCTACAGTAAGAACAGGGATGACTAACAAAAGTCTCTCTTTCCTTCACACGAAGTCCTGTAAAAGTCTTACACAACTTGCAAACATGCTGTTCCCTAACACATTTATTTATGCATAAAACTGGCCTTTCTTCCATTTAAAATTTAGACACACTCTTTAAAATGTGATAGAGGTAGCCATACTGGATAGTATACTGAGTAGGGATGAAGAAAGATGTAAAATTCTGCCACAAAGTATTGATTTATGTAATGCTGAAAGTCAAATTCATATTGCCAAAGACACCATGACTACAATGAATTCATATCTATGTTTCAGAAATGTGGTAAGAGATGTGTTAAAAAGACAGATGAAAAAAGGCCAAGTTAAATCTTTACTCACGCATGCAAATTTAAAATACAAAAACATTAATTATGGGCAACAGAATTGATTTCTAGCAACAGAAATGAAATTAAAGTTGCTAATGCCGGAGTAGAGCTTTTGTGAAAGAGCAAAGAACAACACATGAAGTACAGCACTGGATATAATTCACTTGTAAACATGTAGAAAGCATCAGACCTATTTTCTGTGAACATGGAACTACAAACCAAAGATGTACATAGTAGTAATCAATTAAAGACAGTTACTGCTAACTACGTATTTGTAAAAATATCTTCAACAGCTACGTCCTAAGATGGTATCAGAGTAAACTAGACAGTAGCAGTAATAATTACCGGTGGAATGGTTGAACAGCTCCCAACACTGCTGGCTGACGTACTTTTAGTTCTTGTTCTGTGCTCCGCAATATGAACCATACTGTCTTCATTTCTAAAATATGTAAATTAATGTTTTATTCCATTCAGTGAGCATCATGTTTCAGTCATTTTTTTGATATACAATCAAAAGTGCTAGCAGAACATTTGAGTACTACAGAAAGAACATTTACATTTGAAATATTAACACTAGTTCAAAAAACACATTTTATGACAGGAAGGATTATAGTGCAATAGCCACATACATACTACACAAAGTAGTGTAAGAAAAAGAAGCTTCAGAACACTAAAAAGATTAATTCAGATTCTGTACATTGCCTAGGCGTAGAATTTCATGAAAAAGGAAAAATTCAAAAAGAAAACAGGGTATATGAACTTTATATATGCATTCAGGTACATGGGGAGCTTGCAAACTAATAGTTTGAATTTTATATAAGAAGGGGTTAGCTTAAAGGTAAGAAGGAATTTCCAAGTGTGTCAGTAAAGGCATTAAAAGCCACATGGTATGACGTTCAGTAAAATATATTTGAATAATATATTCCAAAGAGCTTGTTCTTGCTAATTTCAGCCGAATGAGGGGCAGAGGCTGAGAAAGAGCACTCTAACTATAAACTCACTTGTCAAAGCTACTTAGCAGCAGCAGCGTTTTAATATAAAAAAAAACTTTTACTCACATTATTACTAGAAATAAAGAAAAAAGAAGAAAATTTCACCACACCACTAGACAGTAAATATAAGTATTTACCTGTAAGGTCTCAATTAGGTTAGAGGTTGGACTCGATGATCTTGAGGTCTCTTCCAACCTAGAGATTCTGTGATTCTGTGATTCTGAATTCCTTATTTAAAGTTGACAAGTCAACCAGATCAGGGCATTCATCGTTGTCCTTATCACTGCTGCCCTCTGTCTGATTTTCAGCAGCATTGTCAGGTATTCTTTTGTGCTCAGAAAAACCAAGTGCACAACTCTCTGCATCTTCACTGGACTTCGAAAGCACAGACTGCCCTTCAACCTTTTCTAAGGCTGAACTCAACTCTGACATACTCAGTCCTTGTGAATTTTCACTACTTTCTGTGGCTTCAGCATCTTCACTGTGATAACAAGTCTTCAGAGGTTCTGCTTTCAGAAACCACTTCATATATGAAGTCTGCATTGTTTTCTTTATCTTGGCTGAGGAAGTTGGCGTTACTTTCAGCATCTTCTACAAATTCCCTCTCCTCTGTTGTATGATCATCCTCATCAGAGCACTCTGGGAAAAGCAGCTCATCATCTTCCTGCATTTCCTTTGTATAACCACTGGCAGCAATCTCTATGTCAAGAGAACTCTCTCTCCTGAAAGAAATAGAAGTGAGCTTTCTTTTAATATATCAAATCATTATGCTGTATTTTGGATTAAAAATACTATCCAGTTAGACTATAATTACCATGCTATTAACAAAAAGAGTATACTCCATTGGAACATAGGTAACATATTACAGTGCAGGGCTTTGGGTAGTTAGCAGAATGTAGCCTGACAGAACCAGACTTTCATACAAGATGATTCCATCTTCATAATCAGCACTTACTGAAAGCAAACAATTTGATTTTAACAAATATAATACTTAAATTATGCTTGTGCAAACAGAACGATGAAGGACATGTTGACACACACACAGACAATTCCCCTTTGAGAAAGGGCTCAGAGTGATATAAAACCCTTTTAACTGAATCAGCTTTGCTCTTAAAATATGTGAGAAAATTGTTTGCTTTTCAAAAGGGACAAGCTACAGTAGGAAAATTTTGAAGATAATATTTGAAGAGGCGGTCACCACATGTACTAGCATTTTGAAAATTAAATTTAAAATTAAAAACTAAGTTAATACTTGATCCCCCAGGACTGTTAAATATGTTTTTAAGAGTCAGAGAAACTAATTCTGCGTCACCGTAACATTTACGGCATTTGGATGTATCTCCTTCCCCTAGCTGCAAGAGGTAAGACAAAGGAGACAGCAGATTTTAAGACGTGCTTCAGTTTTTGGAAACCACTTTTAGTAACTGCCAGTGAAGAAAGTATGTATCCTTTTTACTGTAAGAATGACAAAAATATTTCAAATTGGCTCTTTTTCCCCCTGTTCACTTCTAAAATCATCTCTCAGAGGCATCCATTTTTCTCAGAAAACCAACGTAACTACCATAACATGGGGGAATTACGAGTCAGCTGGCATTTTTTACCTGATATCTTGGAATGATGGGAAGAGCTCACTCTCATAGTTGAAGCATTTCTTAAAAAACTCCTTAATGCAGTTAACATCCCTGTCAAAATACCTGTTTAAAAAATACAGAATTGTAAAAATGCAATAATCAAGGAAATTAAGTCTACTGGTATGACAAACTTTTACTCTACTTTCTTGCCTTTTATTTGAATATTAATAACCATCAGTGACTCGAAGTGAGAAAGTACACGTGTAGGTATACATACATAAATGCAGATTATTTCTATTCATTTCTTAATTGAAAGAAATAATATTAACTGAGAAGCAATTAATTACACATTTATCCTAAGGAGATTTCTACTCATTCATGAAACAAATTGCATTTGTAATGTATGGTGAAAACAGTAGAAAAAGAATTTGAAGCAGGCTTATGAAAACAAATCATGGTTGACTATTTGTTGTTATCAGCACTTAACTGGTTTATTTTGCATACATCATTTGTACGTACCATTCAGCATTTGGATGTGATGTTGATATCATCTGAGGGAAATCAATCATAGTGACATGATCATCATTATCCAGTATGAGATTAAATTCATTGAAATCCCCATGAATCAAACCATGATTGCCAAGTTTTACAATTAGATCCATTAATTCACTGTAGACAGCAGCAGGGTCTTCGATGTGGTGTACTTGGCATCTGGAAAGTTAAATAAAAAAGAAAATATCCTGAACCCTGAAGGAATTAATTTAAAAATATAGACAAGGCATATGAGTTACATCTGAGAGAATGACAGGGTCACAATTTGAGTCGTAAGGGATCTCCAGAGGTTACTAGTCCAATACTCTGCTCATAGCTATGTCAATTCTGAGATTAGATGAGACTAATCAGAGCTCTACCAATGCGGGCTTGAAAGTTTCCAGGGATGGAAACATACTGTGCAATCTCCACCACACTGCCCTCATGGGGAGAAAGCTTCTCCTATCTCCAGGTTAAATCCCTCGTTTTAACTAAAGCCCTTTGTCTCTTGTACTCCTATCAAACACGATGGTTATGCTGCCTAATTTAAACAATGGATCAGCGAATTTTTATGTCTGGATTGTTTTAGGTAACTTAGGTCTTCTTGTATTCAAATGCCATTCAAATGTCTCACAAAAAAGTGTTTTCAAGACTAAGCTGGGGATAAGGCAAAGCCAAAAAAAAACAAAAAAAAAAAGCTTAAAGCACTCCAGAATATACTCCAGCATAAACTCCAGAATAAAAGCAAAGTATATGTTTTGCCCCAAAAGTGCGCAGAATAGACATCACCTTATTTTTACAAGCAGAATAAATAGGCAGCTATCTTATTATACCAGGAGCTGTCAAGAAGCCGTCATTTACAGCTAATTTGTGATATATTTTGGCCTGAATGCAACACTGTAGTGTTATGAGAACATATCAGTTGCACATACAAACAGAACACAATGGAATTCAAGCAGCTCTGTAATAGGCTGCTGTTGAATATTTTCATATTAACAGCAAAATTAATTGGTGACATTTCTTATAGCCAGAGGTCTGTATCATAAAATATATCATTTGTTCTTTGAATTTGGAAGTCATCTAAACTGGTATCTTCTGAGATGCTGATCACCTGAAATAATTTCTCATCTAGTACAGCATCTCCTTCAGGAAATGCTTAGTTAAAATTGCAGAACTGGGATAGCATGGTAAGCCTCACCTGCAATGCCCACATGTAACTTTAAAGCTTTCTGTCTACAGGACAGATGTGGAACTATTTAACAAAGGCGGGGAAACGGGATAGAATAAAGTCTTCAAAGGCACTTCTTCAATGTAACTCTTCAACTGTATACTTTGGGATTAATTACACTGAACCTTTGTTACTGTACATTATACAGAGTATCAAATAGCTATTTTGCATTCTGCTATGGAAACAAAACAAGCCATTCATTCACATACAAAATTCAACATTTTTTCATGTTTCTGGATGTTGAAAAACTGAAGAAAAGTAATCTTCCTTGAGCAAAAAACAGCGTTCAATGCACACAAATACATAAAATAAAAAATAAAACAAACAAAAAACAAACACCCCCCAAAAAAATCAACACAGAAGTTCTACAATGGCAACTGTACAAGTTGTAATCCTACCTGAATCTTTACCACAACATGGATCATGAACTGGAGCTCAGAACGTGGAGGATACACAACTCAATACTGAATATTTGATATACTGAATATATCAATATTGAATATCATTGAATAGATAACATATAGAACATAAAATTTCTGTGTAGAAAATGGTTGTAGCACTAACCTCTGTATCACATTGCTCCTCTGATGTATTCCATACTTAAAAAAAAAAAAGTCTATTTCCACCAGTCTTTTTGGACAAAGAGAGTATGTTTTTAGTTTTCCTTCTCTCACCAATTTCTCCAAATATAATGAAGCAGAACCCTAGCTGTTCTGGGCCTGACTTTATTCATGCTTTATTCAGCATGATCAGAACTAACTCACACGATAAGGAAAAACGTCATCCCTGCTGTCTTACTGAACCTATCGTTGTTAGGGTTTCTGTAAAACAGACTTCAAGCTTCCAAACTTATTAAGGGTAGCCATCAAGGAGTTCCATAATAACTGCATGCCTGTTGTAGTCTACAGGTTTTGGAACAGGAAATCCTCTGTCATACAAAGCCTGGAAAGAGACAACATATTGAAAAAATAAAAGATAACCATTAAGAAAACATTACATACCTGACAAACTACAAATATAAGATAAGCAGTTAAGCACCATTGCGGAAGCAGCATCCTACACATTATTCAACTGCTAACTGTAAAAGTCAAATCATGTGCTTAAGGAGGAAGAGCAATCTGAACTTTCACTACTAACTATGCTTCTGTATTTTCCAGAGTTTAGTTATCCTGCAGGTGGCAGGAAAACACAACGGGATAGAAAAACAGCAGAATCGTATCTGGTCTGTTAGCTTAAGAAACCACCAGCAGATAATTGGGAATAGGGTGTTAGAAAAAGGTTCAACAGTTCTTGTAAATACAGTTTGGCCTGGTCAGGTAATCCACACTCAGTCTCAGTAAGGCAAAAGTTTCTTCTTAAATATTAATATCCAGTATTACACTACATTAAAGATTAACTAAAGGTAGGTCATAGTATTTTGTAGCTCTGTTAGCTTGCTCTAACCATATTTACCAAATCATTCACTTGATTCACAGAATGGCTCAGGTTGGAAGGAACCTTAAAGATCACCTGGTTCCACCCCTTCTGCCATGGGCAGGGACACCTCCACTAGACCAGGCTGCTGAAAGCCCCATCCATCCTGGCCTTGAACACCTCCAGGGATGGGGCATCCACAGCTTCTCTGGGCAGCCTATGCCAGTGCCTCACCATCTTGAGCACAGAATTTCCTCCTAGTATCTAATCTCAATCTACCATTATTTTAATTTAAAACTGTTACTCCTTGTCCTATCACAACACTCCCTGAAAGAGTCCCTCCCCAGCTTACCAGTAGGCCCCCTTAAGTACTGCAGGCTGCTATTAGCATTCCCTTAAGCCTTCTCTTCTCCAAGCTAAATAACCCTGACTCTCAGCTTTTCTTCACAGGAGAGGTGCTTCACCCCTCTGATCACCTTTGTGGTCCTCCTCTGGGCCCACTCTAACAGCTCCACATACTTCTTGTGCTGGGGGCCCCAAACCTGGATGCAGCACTCCAAGTGGGGCCTCACAAGGGCAGAGCAGAGGGAGACATTCACCTCTCTCCACCTGCTGGCCACTCCTCTGTTGATGCAGCTCAGGAGGCTGCTGGCCTTCAGGTATGCAAACAAATACTTCTGGCTTATGTCAAGCTTTTCATCCACCAGAACATCCAAGTCCTTCTCTGCAGGGCTGCTCTCAGTGTGCTCTCCTCCCAGTTTGAAACTCATCGCTTACAGACCTAACAAATACTCTGTAATTATGTTTGTGGAAGTGATCCAAATTGACAAGACTAAAATACTAGTAGATACTTCACGAATTTTCCCTAGCATATAGTCTTTCCTAAGACAAGGTTAAGTGAAATGGCAATAGTTTATTCACTGCCTTTATTAAGACTCAGATGACTGGACAGCTTCACCTGAAATTTTATGGAAATTGCTTCAGTTCCATACGACTTCCATGGCAAAGTTTGATTTTGTCACTTGAAAGTATACAAAATGCATCAGCACTGTCATTCTCTGAAATGTATACTTTAAGTCCACTAAAAAAAAACAAATAAAAAGCATACATCCTAACATATACTGCAAATATGAAGTGATGAGAAGATAATCTGAGAAGTACATTCCAGACTATTACATCGTTGTTAATATGGTGCAAACAACCACCTACCTTCATGTAGGCAAACTCTTTCATTGCTGCTAGCCGGGATAAATACAGCCATGACATTTTGTGCCTGTGCTTATGGTAGTCACGCTTATTTTTCAGGCTGCGAAAGGAAGTTCTTCCAAGCCTGTGCAATTTCATTGCAAACTGCTGCTCGTCTTCATTTGCAACAATATAAATATCTAGGAGAAAAAACAGCAGCACATATCTGAGAAATAAATGGTATCTGACAGGTATATAATGCAACAGTGCAGTGAGAAATCGGTTACTTGACTTCTTGTAACTGCTATTTCTGGAATAGCAAAGTCTACTACACTTCTTTTAACAGAAAAGACAACCAAATTTGTATATTATGTATTACAAATCTGAACAAGAAGAAGTCATTGGTGAAGAGATTATGCTGCTCCACTAGTAGAATATCATAGAATCATTACGGTTGGAAAAGACCTCCAAGATCATCTGGTTGAACCATCCATCTGATCTGAAACATATTTCAGACTAGGGGATAAGAAGTAACTTAATGGCACACTAGAAAAGACTTCTCTTGACTGGACAGAAAACTCAAGGTACCTCTTACTTTAAAACAGTGTTAGCAATTGGCTATGTTTCATTTTTACCATTTGTCCCCAATAATCCTCTTTTTTTTTTTTTCGTCATTTTTTAATGACAAAAGACATGCTGTGCCAAATTACAATCAACATATGAGCATGAGAAACCAAGATAGCACTCCAATAGTTTGGACTGTATATTACTTTTTTTTTTTTTTAGGTGGGATGAAACATTTGATGTTAACCTTTTTGACAGAAGGCTTCAAAATTCTTTGCAAGTCACAAGACAACTGTCACCTGTTTGCAAAATACCTTTTAAGGAACCATCCAAGAATTGTACAAAATGGTCAAAGTGGAACAACACTTGTGAAAAAAATCAGATGTAGTCAAGACTCACACAGAACTTGAAGTGACCATAAATTTTGGTGTTTGACAGATTAACTGATATGACTATCCAAAGGTAAATTCACCAAGTTTCCAACAAATTAACAAAAATACAGACCCATTTCTTCTAAAAAAAAAAATTATATACTGAAAACACTTTTTTAAATTACCTGATTCTTTGCCAACACCCATCTGGTTTCCAACAGAACTGATGACTTGCCGGGAAGACAGAGTTCTCAAGGCAAGGTAATCATATCCTGCATTAGTTAACCGATAGCCCTGGACAGCTAGGAAAAAATAAATTACACAACATTTCATTCCATATTATGCATGTGTTTCTTTTAAAAGAAGTTTCATTTTGGTCTCTTTTTTTTTTTTCCTGCTTATGGTACACAACACTCAAATAGTATTTTCACTGTTGGCTAGTATCAACCCAACTTGACAGTAAGTTTAAATTCGTGCAAGCCTTTTGAAAACTAACTGGATAAAAAGCAGACATTTTGTTAGCCCCTTGGTAACGCAGGCAGTGACAATGGTTCAAATTGCATAGGATTACTTTGAAAGATGATTACTTAGGAGACACGGCAAGGATTCAGGATTGTTTCAAAGACCTAAACCAAACCTTAATGGTCTGAAAAACGGAGACAAAAAGGAGATGAATTTCATGAAGACTCCCACATTGTGCTTGCAAAGCCAGATGCAAGTGCAAGACTAAAGGAAATCCAACGCTACTAACAGAATGGGACAGAATAAATACTACTTTAGTGATCGTTCCTGACCGGCTGAAGGTATAAGGCTTTTGCAGTCCGCTCCAGTTTGTCTGCTGTAAGACTGTAACACATTTGGGCTGATCCCTATGTGAACTTAAATACTACCTTAGCTAACAATTATTTATTTTATCCACGAATTTGGACGAACGAATCCATGAATTTCAGAAATCACCAACACCATTTGTTGCTGAAGGAGTTCACATTCCCTAGCTAGCCCCAAGGCGAGACGGGGCTCACAAACGCCCCGGATACCCGAATGACCAAGCTACCGCACTTCTGTGGCGCTGAAGAACCGGGAGGGCCGGGAGGAGGCTCCCAGCGCAGGCCCCACACTCACTTTTGGTCCGCTCGTAGGCCAGGAGCTTGTGCTTGGCCAGCTCCCGCAGCACCTTGTTGCAGCCGCCGTGCTTCAGGCTGGCGATGGGCGCCACCGGGCTGCCAGGCATGATCTCGTGGTTCTTCATGCCCATCTCCACCTGCCGGGGGGCGAGAGGGAACGGTCGGCGGCATCAGCGGGGAGGGGACGGGAGGGGAGGGGGGGAGCTGCGCCTTCCCTTCCCTTCCCTTCCCTTCCCTTCCCTTCCCTTCCCTTCCCTTCCCTTCCCTTCCCTTCCCTTCCCTTCCCTTCCCTTCCCTTTTCCCTTCCCCTGTCCCCGTCCCGTCTCACCGCGGTGAGCACCCTGAACTGCTGCCCGCTGAGGTACCGCAGCACGGCCACGTTCAGCTTCCCCATGGCGGCCGCGCCCGCACCCCCCTCACAGGGCTGGCCGGCCTCACGCGGACGCACCGCGCATGCGCACGCCCCTCTCTCCCCTACCTCGCCCTACCGGCGGAGCCTATTTTGGGTCCTGGCAGCTACATAGAGACGCGTGTCCTCCGAAGTATCTTCGCATACCGAGCCGGTAGCAAAGTCACTTACAACTCAAAATAGAGACAAAACAAGCCTCTACGAATCGAGACAGAATAAGCCTTAAGGTGATGGCTTAACCCCTCGCTCTACTCTAAAAGAGTTAATGGGGTTGCGTGTGTATCTGCCCAGACCGATCCAGTGGGAACACCACCCAGGGCACCAGACACCCAGAGCGCTGCCCCCGGCTGCAACTGCGCATGCGCGGCCACCGCCCATGGCCATGAGGGGGGTGTGTGTGGGGGTGTGTGTGGGGGGGGGAGGCTCCCAGTGCGCATGCGCCTGGCAGCCCCGCTCGGTGCGCACGCAGAGGGCAGTGGGGCGGGGCGGGGCGGTTCCAGACCCGGGGGTTGCGGGTTCGAGTCCCGGGGCGGACACGTTTCTTCGCCGTGACACCCCGTTATTGCCATAACTAATACCGGGGCCCAAAGAGGCAGAAATACAGCTGCAGCCATCCCATCCGTGTGTGGTTAGGTAGCAATACCTGGGAACAAATCATGTCTAACCTGCGGTGTGATGTTGCTCACGGAGGCTGGTTTTCCATTATATGTTATCACGGTTACCTCTGTCTGCACCGGTTAACGCGAAAACGCCCAGCAATGTTTCTCAGGCGCTCAAATTTTGCTCGAATTTTGCAAATTTTAGCTGACAGAGCTGCAGCTCGCGAAACGCTGCCTCTGGGGGGCGGCAGTGTTTTAGAGATGAAACTGAAGTGTTTTTTGGTGGTGGTTCCTTCCCCCTCCGTCCTGCAAGATGGCATGGCAGAGAAATTATTTTCTGGTTTCTCATGTAGGTCCTCGTGTAGTCCTTCTTATAAGCTGCCTATATGGACTAGTCTATAAAGTATTTCTGCTAGAAACATGAGGAATATGTGACTGCAACGTGAGTATCCAAATGAGGTAACTCCATGCAAAAAAAGGGGATGTTAACTCCCTGTATAATCAGCTAATTAAGAGGCTGGCTGTTTCAATATATGCATAGTATAGTGGACAGTAAGGCTATCCAGAATTTATTTCTTGGCTCTTAAGGCATCTGGAAAGTTGAATTTGTGAAATCAGATCTTAAATTTCAGCATGAACAGACGAACAGTTCAAACAAACAAAAAAGCAAAAAACAAAATGTGATCTTAAAGTCAGAAGTTTAACCATGAAACTTCTCTAGAAGTCTGTACTGATGTAACTGTTAATAAGCACTGTAAAAAATACTGTTATTTTTGACTGGTCAGTATACTTCTAAGGACCTGGCTGACATCATGAAGAATACACATAAGTACATTCATTTTTTTGTATTTTTAAGCATTATAGGTTTCACCCATTTTATATGCATGCATGTATATGTGTATGTACATGAATGATCATTGTGGTGTCAGAAAAAACTCAGCGTTTATAAAGTTTTTCTAATGAATAGCAGAATCCATGCCAAGTGTACAAATGCTGCACATTTGTTGCAGGAAGCACGGCCGAAAGCAGGACAGACACACAGTAGAGTCAGATCATGCTCCATTTTATTGCCCGAATAGCCTAACTTTTATAGAGAACTTAACAGGGGTGGACAGTGTTTCACACAAGATTATTGGTCAAAAGCACTCAGACAAACAACTGCAAGAAAACAACCCCACCTGCAAGAAAACAACCCCCTTGTGATTAGCAGTCACATAGACCTTGTCCTTGAAGCCAGCTACTGGTAACAATATTTTTCTGAATCCCTCAATTGGGCGATGTGGGAACACTGTCATGGGAACTTCTCATAGTTGCCCTGGTAGCTTGGTTTGCTCAGCTACAGCAAGCCATGGGATTTTTGCTGTTTCAAGAAATCCCTGAACAATTCCCCCTTCTTCTTTTGAGCAAACCAAGCCCGACACAGCAGTTTTACAAGTGACTCTATAGCTGTACTTACAACACACAACGATGATTACCACCACCATAAACCAAATCCTTAATCCCCTTGTGACTAAACCCAGCAACCATCTACACCTTGTTTCAAACAAGTCAGTGAACCATTGATTGAAAGGATTGATACCATACTGAATCTTTCTCATATGCTCTTTCAGGAAAGTAATGGATTTGTGAATTGGCTCATTATGATCAGAAAGGTTTAAACAGTACATTCCCTTAAAGTCCTCACACCCATTCCTTTGAGCCAAAAGCAAGATGTCAATAGCAGCTTGATCCTGTAAAAGCAGATGTCGCAGACTATTTTGATCTGGTAACATCTCAAGTATCTCTGTCGTGGCATAGGCTTGCCTCTCGGCCCAGCATTCCAATTTTTCTAAGATGTTATGTGCGGCCGCAGATGCCACTCCAGGCACTGAAATTGCTAATGCCGCTCTAGCTGCAACCCCACACAATTCAACATTATCATTGCAATCCGATGCAAGCAATGCCCATTTATGTCTGGTGATCTCACGCAACTGTAACAAGCTAGGAGCAAATACAATGAGTTTATCTAAGTAACATGGACATCTGATAGCATTTGCAGGGATACCTTGCCAGGCCCCATCCCCACAAATCAGAAGCACATCAGGAGGTAAGGCCAAAGCTGCACAATTGTTCCAAACACTGCAGTTGTTACCCCTTGTCTCCATGCTACAAACCCCTAAACCCTGCTTAGCAGCGTCATTGTAATCACAGGTGTTATTTGTGTTTTTGTACCAGTATGGCCCTTTCCCGGTTCCTGTAGCAGGATTCACCTGATAGCCACGGCTACGTTCACATTTGTAGCCACCTTTCAGGTTGATACAGATTTGACTACAGATACCAGGGTTTTGACATTCATCAATATCTCCACAGTTTCTCTTGTCTACAAACTCAAACCCAGCTGGACAGTCACATTCATGTATGTTGCATTCCTTCAGGGGCTCATCACCCCAGTCCTTGCAGTCTCTCTGCTGGTTACACACTTTATTGATATCTATGCATTCTCCACTTCTGCACTTGAATTTGCCAGGTCCTGAGCACTGAATAACATCGTTACAGTTTGCTTCATCCGTGCCATCCAGACAGTCTCTCACACCACTGCACTGCCTTCTTCCGTGGACACAGTTCCCATCTTCACATCTGAACTGGTCTGGCCTGCAGGTCTGAGAAGGGCAGTTAATTTCATCACTTCCATCCTTGCAATCAGGATCTCTGTTACAGTCTTTTTCACCATCACATTTCCAGGACACCAGGATACACTGGGTTGACTGAGGACCACAGCTGATTTCATTTACCTGGCATGTTCTCATATAACACAGATCAGCAGTCTCATCAGACCCATTTTCACAGTCCGGATCCCCATCACACTGCCATCTGTTTGGCACACACTGACCACTGTTGCACACAAAGTCAGATTCAACATACATCTTCTTCACACAAGCACTCTCATCACTGCCGTCTGAGCAGTCTTCACATTTTGCTCTAGCACTGTCGGCAGCAGTGCACAGGCAGGTGAGGGCGAGCAGCAGGCAGAATGCCCCACAGCGCGGCAGTGCCTGCCGCCGCCCTGCACCTATGTCACTTATACTACTCCTATTACCCGTGCTAGTAGTGTCAGTGGCATCCTCCTGGTACCGTTTCTGTCTTTGCCGCCCCTTACTCTCCCCCTTTTCTTTTTGCCACTGACCATTCACCACAAATGGATGAGACACATGATTACTAGTTAGGAAAGAGAGTGTAACGTCTGCTATATGGCTGCAGGCAGTGCCAGCTGCAATCCTAGAAGCTGTTTGTGAACGAGCCTGCCGGTGGGCATTTGGCAGTGTAATCTGCGTCTCTGCACTCCTGCCCTGCAATAGAGCTAAATCGTCATTAATAGTCCGTAGACTGAGGCAACCCCACGGAATGTTATCCAGAAACATAGTTATAACACCGATCTGGGGACGAATAGTCTTTTTTGCATTGCAAGATAAACCTCTTATAAAAAGAATGCCAAAGAGAAGCAGCACAGCCGCCGCTGCCTCCATGGTTACGTCAGACAGGCTGCAGGGTCCTGATGTCCGCCCCTCTGCTCTGTGCCGACTCGCCACACGGTGAGGGTCGGCTGCCGTTGTCCACTGATGCCTCTGGTCTCCCGTAGCAACTCGATCTCGGATGTCCCGCATCACACCGTGATCACGTCAATTTCCCGCGGCCCTCCGCAATTCCACGTCCCGCCGCAACTCCGTTTCCCGCGGCCCTCCGCAATTCCACGTCCCGCCGCAACTCCGTTTCCCACGGCCCTCCGCAATTCCACGTCCCGCCGCAAAACCCCGTTTCCCACCGTTTTCCGCGTCTCTCAGCGGGAGTACCGCGTCTCACCGTGAGGCCTGTGTACCGTGTGTCCGGGCCGGTGTCCGGTCTGCTGAAGCGCCGGTCGGATGGGCGCTCCGAAGTCCCGACGGCGCGGCGAGATCGCGGCGCCGCTGGTCCTGGCGCCGCCGGTCCCGGCGCCGCTGGTCTCCTGGTCTACCTGCGTTCGGATGTGCCGGTGCTGCTGGTGTCCCGCTGCGCTGCGATGTTTGCCCCGGCGCCGCTGCGATGTCCGTGCTCGGCTGCGATGTCTGCTCCGGTGCTGCGATGTCCTGCTCCGGTGCGATGTCTGTTCAGGTCCTGTTCAGGTCTCAGCCTGTTCGGGCGCCATATGTTGCAGGAAGCACGGCCGAAAGCACGACAGACACACAGTAGAGTCAGATCATGCTCCATTTTATTGCCCGAATAGCCTAACTTTTATAGAGAACTTAACAGGGGTGGACAGTGTTTCACACAAGATTATTGGTCAAAAGCACTCAGACAAACAACTGCAAGAAAACAACCCCACCTGCAAGAAAACAACCCCCTTGTGATTAGCAGTCACATAGACCTTGTCCTTGAAGCCAGCTACTGGTAACAATATTTTTCTGAATCCCTCAATTGGGCGATGTGGGAACACTGTCATGGGAACTTCTCATAGTTGCCCTGGTAGCTTGGTTTGCTCAGCTACAGCAAGCCATGGGATTTTTGCTGTTTCAAGAAATCCCTCAACACACATTCTCTTCTGCAAGGAGTTTTATAAATCCCCAAAAGCTGTAGGTTAGTGTAAGGTTTGAACAGTGCAGTTCATATAGTGGGCTCTTTCATAGTAGTTTTAGGAAACTACTGTTCTCAAGATAGATATGAATGCTTAGCAGTTTTATTGCTTCAGGTGTTCCGTTTCAAATGAAAATTAGTAATAAACCTAAAGGGAATAGATTGTGGGAGCGTTAAAGTTTATAGTTTAGGTAATTGCTAAGGTGTGTGAATTAGTAAAAAAAAAAAAAAAAAAAAAAAAAAAGTAATTGCTGTATGTATAAAGAGCCCACAGTGGTGGCTCTATGTTACCTACATGTTTATATCTGGAATTTTAGATCAGCATTTGGCACTTGTCAAGTGTTTAGTCACTTCATGAGCCTTAGTTGGTGGTCAGACAGCTCCGTTTGCATTGGAGTTGAGGCTTGTCTGATACGTGTGAGGTCTAGCTGGGGTCTATTCCCCCATCGTAGCTGAAAACAGCCTCCAAAAGGCTGTAAAGCAGGGTAGTGGATATTTTTAGAGTGGATAACATGGGAACCTTTCAGCTTTAATTCAGTGATACAGAATATTTAACACTTAAGTCTTTCCTAAAATACTTACTAATTCAGCTTTTCAGATTCTTTTATTTGTTAAAAACTATAGGGCTTGCAAAGCACACCATTATTTTAATGCTCATGTTGAGCAGTATGTAAAGCTTAGTGCTCGTGCAGTACATTAGTGAGGTTTCTTTCCACACATGCAGGCTTCTCAGCTCTGCCTCATCGTGGTGGTACTGCTCTCAGTAGTAGGGATAAACATAAAGTCTGAAAGGTTGGCTCGTTTGCTAAGCTAGTTAAGTTTCTTATGTTTGGTGAGAGACTTCCAACAAGTTCTATACACGGTAGTGTGTTTTTTAGACATTAAACATTTAACATTAAAGGCAGGTAACAGCCCCTTCCTGCAGACTGAGTGGTGCTAACTTAAGGTGTGTGGCAGTCAGAGGTGGGTACAAGCTGATGCCATGTGGTAAAATTGTATACATGTATATGCCATTGGCAGTTCTTCTGACTGGTTACTAAGGTTCTGTAAGCCAAATTCTATAATCATCAATCATCTGTTGTTTGCATATGTCTTAAGGAGGGCAGTCATTTTTCTTTGTCATTGTGATAACTGCTTAGTTTTCAAAAAAGGAAGGAAAGACAGAGAGCTTTATTATTATTATTATTATTATTATTATTATTATTATTATTATTATTATTATTATTATTTGAATTTGAATTGCTGTCCAGCCAGAGACATGGGTGCAGAGGGAGTTTGTCTGTCAGATGCCATTTAGAGAGCTCTGGTACATAAATTAGAGTGGAGAGATCAGAATGAGCCTCGATACTACTTCATTTATTTGATCACAGTGTGGGGAGAATTGAGACTTTGAAGCCAGTTTCTATGTGTTCAGATGGAGAATAAAACCATGAGAAGAAAAAGAGTAGAGCTCTCTCCTGGGCATAGAAAACTGGCAGGCTGTGACAAAGCGAGAGCTCTCAAAACCTTCCTATCAAACCTCAAACTTGGACCTGTCATTTTCTGGATGGCCAGTTTCCTGCCAGCCCACCTATTAGGTCATTAGAGGTTGGAGGTATGTCCCTTCTAGGCCCTGGGTAGACTACCAGAGGGGCAGTGTCTAGCATCAAATGAACCTAGCTGCTCATTTTTGAAGTAGTAAGGACCTAGTGTCAGAAACTGGTTTTGTTATTTGAGCCAGGTTCTACTGACTGCATATGATTGACTCCAAGCCTGGACAGATATTTTCTCCACTTGAATACGTCTTTTACCAGAGCATAACAATCAATTAACAATCAATTAACAATCGACCTCATCGCAGTCTACAACTTCCTAGTAAGGGGGTGTCGAGAGGAAGGAGACCTTTTCTCCATTAACACCAGCAACAGGACCCGCAGGAACGGGGTTAAGCTGAGGCAGGGGAAGTTTAGGCTTGACATCAGGAGGGGGTTCTTCACAGAGAGGGTGGTTGCACACTGGAACAGGCTCCCCAGGGAAGTGGTCACTGCACCGAGCCTGATTGAATTTAAGAAGAGATTGGACTGTGCACTTAGTCACATGGTCTGAACTTTTGGGTAGACCTGTGCGGTGTCAAGAGTTGGACTTGATGATCCTTAAGGGTCCCTTCCAACTCAGGATATTCTATGATTCTATGATTCTATGAATTTACGCTGACATACTTCTCAATTTTTATGTTTTTCCACCTGTAGATTGCATCTCACTGTAGGTTGCATTTTAGTCTCCTAATTTATTCCCTGATTTTTATTTTTATTTTTGTACCACCTCATTAGTGAACGTAGAAGAAAATGCATACTAGCTGGGCTGCATCCGGAAGTGCAAACCAAAGTGCTATAGAGAGCATGAATGTAGGAAAAACACACTTTATTGTCTTAATGAAGAAAAATAAGCTTTAAACTGACTTTAAATATGTCATAAGACTTCATGGTATTAGAAAACATGCTAAAACAGGCTGAAAAAACTATTATGAATCTCTCGTTTTCCAATACATTCTTAGACCAAATCCTTTGAGATTCAGAGCTATTGTCCTCACTTTAATGTGACCTTCTTTAATGCAACCTTATAATACCTTGAATATACATCTCTATGAGCCTGTGATAATATTAAACAATCATAAAGTCAATTGTTTTATAACTATTACATTATGAATTCTTTGTGTTTGTGGTACACTGAAAATTTGTTCATTGATCTTTTGCTTAATTCTACAGATACTTTTCTTACTACAGCCTGCATACAGAATGTTCTTTAAATGAGCACAGAATGTGCTTCAGGTAATTTAAAGGCTTCCTGGCTATCTTAAAAATTATATTGATTTTCACCTTGAATATTCACCTGTCCTTTATTTTTAGAGATATACAGGGAATGTGGGAGGGGAAGTGCGCCTTTTCCCCTTTTTTTTTTGTCACTCAGCACAAGGACAGTTATTGCCCAGCAATAACAGTATGTTCCATTTAGAGTCCAAAGCACTAATATCATTACTTTTTCTCTAGCTTTGATGTAAAAAAGATCCTGATTGTGGTTACAGAATCATAATCCTTCAGTATTTATTTTGAGGAGCTGTGAAGCCAACTTTTAACTGCCTTTGTATTCTACAGCTTTTTGTTTACAGCCTTTCTTCCTCTCTTTTTTCAATCTTATTTTTAGAAAAAATAGAATAATGTTGCTGATAAGAGAAATGTAGCAGTCTTTCAGGCAAGTAAGAATAACCAGTAGTAAACAAAAGGTAGAAAATCAGAAAACTATTGGCTAAAAGCTGCTATCTTGAAATGAGACTTGTTTGTTTTCAATAAGTAATTTTCTTATTTCTCTTCAAGAATGAAAGATTCTCAGTGAAAGCTAGTAGTTAAAATTAATATCCACTTGATGTGAAAATGGAACAAACATCAGAAGGACCAAGCATTTTGCTTGGCTAAAGAAACCGCAGTTCTCAAGGTAGGATAATAATTCTAAGTGAAAAATTTTCGTTTTTAAATACTTTTAATATTTCACTTTTAGAATTTGCATTTGCTTTCAAAAAGCAAATGTGGTTGGATTAGAAGGGTGTAAACTTGTACGTTCTCGTTTATTTTTAAAAGTGTTAACTTATGATTTTTTTATTTTTATTTTTGAACAGAGGAGGAATTTATCTACATTGGGAATTTGTTAATAGATAATTGATGTATACAATGGATATGCATATACCATTTGGATTTTTTTTCTACTGTAGCTTCACGCAATTTTTGGCATTGTAATCTTTCAAGATGTCAATGCTTCTTTATACATTTCATGCGCTTATATGTAAAGTATGTTTAAATAAGCCACTGTTTTCAGTAGATCCTGCTTTTTCAGTGAAACTCGCGTTTTGAATATTGTGGTTGTCAGAATTCTGAAGCAGCAATGCAATAAAAGAAGTTGTATAAGATCTTTTATATACAGAAACCTAGATGTACACTTTGCATATATGTACAAGTGCTTTTATCTGGTTACAGTGTTTGCAGTCTAGTGCTAGTAATCTTTACTATGAAAGGACTTTCTATTTTTAATCCTTTAGATAATTTTTCTTTATAAAGAAATATAATTAAAAGTGACTTTATTGCAAACAGTTTTGAAGTGCTGAAATTACACATGCTGCCTATTTTTCAAAGCCTGTTACTGCTAATGAGTTTTTATCATTATTCTGCAAAGAATGGTGATGTTATGAATTGGTATGTTATATTGTCAACAAGCATTGTTTTTGAAGAAAAGGTTTGAAGATATTCAAAACTATCACTGTTGCAACAAATCTATTGCTTTCTTTTAAATAGTTGCGCCATCCATTACAGTCCTTGAAATTCTGACAGTAATTCAGGCAAACAGGAGGAACCAAAGACCAGATGATGCTTGTGTAGCAGGCATTTTTCTGTTCATTGCCAAGTGCACAGTTCACTGTTCGGTCACCTGTGTCGGCTGGTTTAGTGCCTTTAATGCAGTTCTCTGCATGCTCCCTATTCTATAAAGCTTACTTGGGAACTTCAGACATGGCCTGTCTTATTATTCCCTAAGGAAGGGTAAGGCCTTTACTGTCCAGCTGGAAGGATCACTAATTAGAGCCCTTGCTTTGGCACAGAGTGTGTCAAGCCTGCAAGCCTTCCTGCTGGGATCAATGGCATTCATGTTTGCTTTCATGAATGCACAATGGACAGGGATCTTGGCAAAGAACTGCCTATTTAGCTTGTGCTGAGAAGCTGAGTCTTCACAACATTTTAAAGTAATTGTAGAGGTAGAAAGGGAGCTATAAGAATACACCCTTATTATTCTGCTCAAAAAAAAAAAAAAAAAGAAGAAAAGTATTCTCTCTAATGAGAATCCAATCCGCAGTCAAAACCCAGCATATATTTTTGCCCATGTAATGCTCGTAAAGAAATTTAGAGTCATTACTCCTCTATGCTTGCAACTTTCTGAGAATTTAGGATACATTTATATTTTAACCATCTATAAAAATTTAAAACTTACCTTGCAGTAAATGCAAACTCTGTAAGCAATATGATTAATTCAGACTATGTGTGAGGTGTTGCCATTAATAAATAATGGTTATTGGCAGGGCAAATGCTTCATTTAATTCTTTCTTTTTTTCCTCTTTCCCTTTAGAGACAGGTATGTTTCTGCAAAGGGGGTAAGATTTTTAAAATGAGCTTGTTTTGGCATGTATTTTTCATGGAAATACAGACCTGGGTCTGTATTCTGGAGTGTCTCTTCAGGGGTCACCCAAATACACCATGAATATTATTTACCAGTAAAACAGCTTGACCGTGGCAACTGCCAGGTGCCCACCTAGCCTCCTCCAGCCTCCCACACCCTGTCCTTGACAGGGCAGGGTGGAAAAGCTCCTAACCTGTGATAAGAACATGGAAATCACCAATTACCATCATGGCCAAAAAACCCTTGACTAGGGGAAATATATTATAGTTTATTGTCAAGTAAAAATAGAGAAGCGTGGTGAGAAACAAAACAAAAACAGCTGCCCCTCACCTGCTCCTTCTTCCCAGGCTCAACTTCACTCCCAACTCTTCCACCTCAGCACCCTGAGCCCTGAATGGTGTGAGAGGCTGGCAGTGGAGGTTGTGGTCTCTTCGTAACAGGTAGCCTCTGTCACTCCTTCCTCCTAACAAGTTCCCCTTTCTCCCTGGCTGCCATTCTTCAAGAACGCTCCAGTGGGGTGCAGTCCTCCAGCAGCAGACTGCTCAGGCATGGGCCCAACTTGGGCCACAGTTCTGCCAAAAAAACACCTGTGTGGGCTCTCCATGGGCAGCAGCATTTTTCAGAGCACAATCAACTGCTGCAGGGGCCTCCGTGGTCTGCAGGAGGACTGCTTCACTGTGGTCTTCTCCACAGTCTGGAGGGCAATCTCTGCCAAAACCTTGCCTCATAAACCCAACACAGTGTGGTAGATACTGGATGCCTTCACTTTATGTTCTTTTATCATTAGAAATAATGGATTTTTTAAAATAAACTTTAGAATAAAAATTTGAGCATGATGTTAATATAATAAAGGATGCTAGCCCCAGTAAATGAAATGTTATCTAATTGTATTTCACAGAATCACAGAATTTCTAGGTTGGAAGAGACCTCAAGATCATCGAGTCCAACCTCTAACCTAACACTAACAGTCCCCACTAAACCATATCCCTAAGCTCTACATCTAAACGTCTTTTGAAGACTTCCA
Organism: Anas platyrhynchos; assembly: GCF_047663525.1. Taxonomy (NCBI): domain Eukaryota; kingdom Metazoa; phylum Chordata; class Aves; order Anseriformes; family Anatidae; genus Anas; species Anas platyrhynchos. Next base: position 7,988,079 of record NC_092620.1, on the reverse strand, counting down.
GGGATGGTGACTCCACCACCTTCCTGGGCAGCCCGTTCCAGTGCCTAACAACCCTTTCAGTAAAGAAATTCTTCCTAACATCTAACCTAAAACTCCCCTGGCGTAACTTTAGCCCATTCCCCCTCGTCCTGTCACCAGGCACATGGGAGAACAGGCCAACCCCCACCTCGCTACAGCCTCCTTTAATGTACTTATACAGAGCAATAAGGTCACCCCTGAGCCTCCTCTTCTCTAGGCTGAACAAGCCCAGCTCCTTCAGCCGCTCCTCATAGGACTTGCTCTCCAGGCCCCTCACCAGCTTCGTCGCTCTTCTTTGGACCCGCTCAAGCACCTCGATGTCCTTCTTGTAGCGAGGGGCCCAAAACTGAACACAGTACTCGAGGTGCGGCCTCACCAGAGCCGAGTACAGGGGGACGATCACCTCCCTAGCCCTGCTGGTCACAGTGTTTCTGATACAAGCCCGGATGCCGTTGGCCTTCTTGGCCACCTGAGCACACTGCTGGCTCATATTCAGCCGACTGTCCACCATCACTCCCAGGTCCTTCTCTGCCTGGCAGCTCTCCAACCATTCCTCTCCCAGCCTGTAGTTCTGCTTGGGGTTATTGCGCCCCAGGTGCAGGACCCGGCACTTGGCCTTGTTGAACTTCATACAGTTGACCTCAGCCCATCGGTGCAGCCTATCCAGATCCTCCTGCAGAGCCTTCCTACCCTCGAGCAGATCGACACACGCACCTAGCTTGGTGTCATCTGCAAACTTACTGAGGGTGCACTCAATGCCATCATCCAGATCATTGATGAAGATGTTAAAGAGGACCAGCCCCAGCACCGAGCCCTGGGGGACGCCACTAGTGACTGGCCTCCAACTGGACTTGGCTCCATTCACCACAACTCTTTGGGCCCGGCTATCCAGCCAGTTTCTAACCCAACGAAGCGTGTGCCAGTCCAAGCCAAGAGCAGCCAGTTTCTTGAGGAGAATGCTGTAGGAGACGGTGTCAAAAGCCTTGCTGAAGTCAAGGTAGACCACATCCACAGCCTTTCCCTCGTCCACCCAGCGCGTCACTTTGTCGTAGAAGGAGATCAGGTTCATCAAGCAGGACCTGCCTTCCATAAACCCATGCTGACTGGGCCTGATCGCCTGCTTGCCCTTCAAGTGCCGCATGATGACTCCCAAGAGGATCTGCTCCATGAGCTTCCCTGGTACTGAGGTCAAACTGACCGGCCTGTAGTTCCCCGGGTCTGCCCTCCGGCCCTTCTTGTAGATGGGCGTCACATTTGCTAGTCGCCAGTCAGCTGGGACCTCCCCGGATAGCCAGGACTGCTGATAAATGATGGATAGGGGCTTGGCCAGCTCCTCTGCCAGTTCTCTCAGTACCCTTGGGTGGATCCCATCCGGCCCCATCGATTTGTGGACATCCAAGTGCCGTAGCAGGTCACCAACCAGTTCTTCGTGGATGGTGAGGGCCACATCCTGCTCCCCGTCCCCTTCCACCAGTTCTGGGTACTGGGTATCCAGAGAGCAACCGGTTTTGCCGCTAAAGACTGAGGCAAAGAAGGCATTGAGCACCTCCGCCTTTTCCTCATCTCTTGTAACTAAGTTTCCCCCTGCATCCAGTAAAGGATGGAGATTCTCCCTAGTCCTCCTTTTGGTGTTGATGTATTTATAAAAGCGTTTTTTGTTATCTTTAACAGCAGTAGCCAGATTGAGCTCCAGATGAGCTTTGGCCTTCCTAATCTTGTCCCTGCACAGCCTCGCTACATCCTTATAGTCCTCCTTAGTGGCCTGCCCAATTTTCCAAAGATTATAAACCCTCTTTTTTTTCCTAAGCTCAAGCCACAATTCTCTGTTGAGCCAGGCTGGTCTTCTTCCCCGCTGGCTCATCTTTGGGCGCATGGGAATAGACCGCTCCTGCGCCATTAGGATTTGCCTCTTAAAGAGCGCCCAGCCTTTCTGGACCCCTCTGCCCTTCAGAACCGCCTCCCATGGGACTCCACCAACTAGTGTCAACTTTTTTTTGAGCAGCCCAAAGTCAGCCCTCCGAAAGTCCAATACAGTGGTTTTACTGGTTCCCTTCCTGGCCCCGCCAAGAATAGTGAACTCCACCATTTCGTGGTCACTCTGCCCAAGACAGCTCCCGACAATCACATCCTCCACCAGTCCTTCTCTGTTTGTGAAGAGAAGGTCTAGCAGGGCACCACCCCTGGTAGGTTCACTAATCAGCTGCGTCAGGAAGCTATCTTCCACTTTCTCCAGAAACCTCCTAGACTGCTTCCTCTGGGCTGTGTTGTGCTTCCAGGATATGTCAGGGAAGTTGAAGTCCCCCACGAGTACAAGCACCGACGATTTCGCAACTTCTGTCAGCTGCCTGTAGAACTCCTCATCCGTCTCCTCATCCTGGTTCGGCGGTCTATAGCAGACCCCGACCAGGACACTAGTCTTGTTGTCCCTGCCGATCCTAACCCAAAGGGACTCGATCTTGTCATTCCTAGCCTCGAGTTCTACAACATCGAAAGACTCTCTAATACAGAGAGCCACACCGCCACCCCTTCTGTGCTGCCTGTCCCTTCTGAAGAGCCTATAGCCAGGCATCGCAGCACTCCAGTCATGAGACTGGTCCCACCACGTTTCCGTGATGGCAACCAAGTCGTAGCCTGCCCGCTGCACGATGGCTTCCAGCTCCTCCTGTTTGTTACCCATGCTGCGTGCATTGGTGTAGATGCACTTCAGCTGGGCCTTTACCTTATCCTCCAGCCTTGCCATTGCTCCCCCTGGCACAGCCCCAACAGTCCTTGCTTCAGCCCCATCCCCCTTCTTACCTAGTTTAAAGCCCTATCAATGAGCCCCGCCAGCTCCTGGCCCAGGATCCTTTTTCCCCTAAAGGATAGGGACCCGTCTATGGCCATCAGACCAGGTGCTGAGTAAACTGCCCCATGGTCGAAAAACCCAAGATTTCTGCGTAGGCACCAGCCCCGGAGCCACGTGTTTAGCAGGTGGGCTTTCCTTGTCCTCTCCATACCCCTCCCTGTCAACGTAGGGATGGACGAAAATACTACCTGCACTCCTGCTCCGTCCACTAACCGTCCCAGCCCCCTAAAGTCTCTTTTGATAGCCTTCAGGCTTCTGTCATCAATGTCATCACTGCCCGCCTGGACTATCAGGAGAGGATAATAATCAGAGGGGCGTACCAGGTTGGGGAGCTTCCTGGCAACGTCCCTGACCCTGGCCCCAGGGAGGCAGCAGACTTCCCTACGGGTAGGGTCAGGCCGACAAATAGGGCCCTCTGTCCCCCTAAGGATAGAGTCTCCCACGACAATCACCCTTCTTTCTTTCTTGGTGGAGGCAGTCCTGATGCGTGGAGTCGACCTCCTCGCCCTAGGCATCCTCCTGGGAACACTTTCTATCTCTTCCTCAGTTGCTGGTCTCTCAAGCTCCAGGGCCTCAAACCTGTTTTGTAAGGGCACCTGGGAAGGTGGGGCCGGAAGGGGAGGGCATCGCCTGCCATGTCGCGCAGGGACCTGTCTCCACTCCTCCTCAACTCCCAGATCCCCTCCCTCTGTCCGACGGCGACAGGGCAGGGAGTCCACCCCCATTTGGGGTGTCTCACCCCGGTACGTCTCCTTGAGGCCCTGCAGGGAGTTGCTCCAGAAGTCTATCTCCCGCTCACATTCCCTGATGGCCCTCAGCCTCTCCACCTCCTCCTTGAGCTCCGCCACCATGCGGATCAGGTCATCCACTTGCTCACATCTCACGCACGCAGTGTCTCTGCCTCCCGCCGACGGCAGCAGCAGGCTCTGACACTCCCTGCATCCGGTGACCTGAACCGCTGCATTCTTTAACGGGCAGTCGGTCTGGGTGTGTACCGACCTCCTGCAGAGCGCTCCGTGCCTTGTGGAGACCATTATCGCCTAGCTAAAGACCGTCGTTAAGAGGCGTTCGTGTGGGCGGGGATTGCTCTCCTCCCTTCCTGCTCGCCCTGCCTGCGCGACCTGTTTGATTTCACAGTGGAGAAGATTTTAAAAATGACTAATCTAAGAAGAACAAAAGGCAGGCTGCAGCAGGGAAAAGGTAAAGTTGCTTTTGTACTTTGCAAGATGTGGTAAAGTATCAGCCTTTTAAGGCCAATAATAATTCAATTCTCTGATTAAAAAATGAAAGAGGTGAGAGGAAATATGTGAATGAAAGGATTATGGATAATGTTGAGTTCTGCTGTGCTTCTGTTTTTAAAAGGCAACCAAAGTGCAATATCTTGTTACATTTCATGTGTGCTGGAAATGAAACAATACATTCTGGGATAGCTCAAGTTTCATATGAGAGAGAGATTTTTAATTTTAATTTTTATTATTATTATATATTTTTTGAGATAAAGGGGCTACATGAAACATTGTCAGGTTGTCAGGACTTGCATTTTAAAACAGAAGTGCATCAAGATTCTGTTCTGGGTCTTCTATGTTTTCTCTGAACTGTGAAGTGATAGACTAAGCAGTTCTCTTAATGCAGTAAAATTTAGTTTTGCATTGCATTTTGTGGATGCAAATGTAGTACTTTAGCACTGGCAGGTAATTGGTGAAAGAGACAGCTGCTGTCTTTCTCCTAACTTTGCTCTCCAATTTAAAATGCACTAGGTGAGTGGGTGAGTCATTTTTTTTTAAATAATTACTAACTTTTGACTCTGTTTTTAAAACCTTAAATATTCTCTCCTGTCTTTGGTAAGATTGTGGTTTTATTGTTGATATTGCTGATCATAGGACACCTGTGCTATTGCTACTATATGTTTTTGCTCCACTGTGATGAAATTCTTGTTTGTACACGAAAGTAGCGTGTGAAGAGTTCCTCTTTCACTTGTGTGTGTGTTAGCTCCCTGTCAGATTTAACCCCCCCACCTTCCAAACCAGTAATTTGCCTTTCATGCCAAATGCTATGTGAAGTTACAGTGTTTGAGTGGTGATCACTCATGTGGGTAACATTGCCTGATTTTTCCTAATATGAGAAAATATCTGGATGCTATAATGTGCTGATTTTTAAAAGAGATACCAGAGAAGAGACCTTGTGCTCTGTATCTCTGTTGTGTTCTCATGCCATCATTGGGTGTGCACCCCTTCCCCCGTGTGCCCTCTGTTACGCACTCTCTTCATTTTACCTCTGGCTCACTTGCTGTCTCTCATTGTCTTGGCTCTTGCCTTTTCACTTGCTGTTCGTCAGTCTTCTGTATGCTCCTTTGTGTTCAGTCATGGGCACGTGCTCTCTTGCTCTGTCTTTCTCACACGTGCTTCTTCATGCTTAGTCTTGTGTGCTTGCCCAAGTCTTTTTCTTACACAGTCACATTGTCCCTCTTCATCTCTCATACCGTCTTGTGCTCTGGCTCACTCTACTTTATTGCTTCTTCCAAATTTCTCATTCACTTATACACTACGTACATCAGGTACGGAGGCATACACTACATCAGTTGTTTATTCTAAATAGTGGATATGTTGAACCCTTCTTTGTAACATGTTGCATGTTTTATGGCTAATCTGATGATCTATCAGTGAATGACAAACTGCTCCATTAATTGGATCATTAATATTAATCCAATATTAATGCTTGGTTTTGTTTACTTCCACTACTTTATTAATATTATTCTCATTTTGTTTCAGAAACTCCAAGTGGAAAATAAAAAATCAAGTATTAGAGAATTTAAGGTCTTTGGGATTTGCTAAATTCAGTTAAGAACTGATTTCATTATTAATTCCAATGTCCAATAAAAATTGAATCTCACTGGGCAGGGTTTAAAATTCTGGCAGGGGTATTATCCATACAACAGCCTAGTCTGTCAGTGGCTAAGCATGTTGCAGTGGAAAAACTGAAGTCATAGCTTCAGGTAGTACTGTAGTCCAGCAGAAGGAATTTAAAAAAAAATAAAAATTAGGACTGTAGGCCTACTGCTAGCTAATATTTATCGACCCTAGCCTTGGTTAAATGATGCAAACACTAAGCAAATGTTTTCAGTAATATGGTCTATCAGAATTCATTGGAACTTAGAACTGAAACGTAATTAAAGTCAAATATAAATTATTGAGAGCAAATAGTTTCAGGTTAAGGAGTTGAACAAAGATAAGCTAGTAACTACTTTCCTCCATGAGAAGGGATGATGTATGAAGAAATTACATATTTCCATTAACTTTTTGTGTGTTGCCTGCAGTCTGCTTTGGAGAACATACCAGTTCCTCAACCTGAACTTATATATCAAATTCCAGGTGTCAAACCAACAAGTAGATGTGTCAAAATGTTTGATTCCTGGGTTCTCAGTTAGAGGTTCTGAACCCTCTACAAAGAAAAATGGGCAGAAATAAATGGGTCATCTTGAAGTTGGGGACTAATAATGATGGAGAAGAAAAAGAAATTTAAGTAAGCAGAAAATGTGACAAAAAGAAGTGGCTATCTCTGAGAGAAAAACAAAACAAAACAAACAAAAAAAAACAGGAATCTGTAGGTGCTGCTAAAAGACTTAATGTAGACCTTCACTCAGCTTGATGCAGAAAGTGGGCTTGTCCTACACATGGATGGAAGACTTGTGACACTGACTGTGTAGCTTTGTGTCAAGGAAGCTGCAGCATAGTCCTGACTGTACGTGATCGTCTCTAGCACAGAACACAATTATCAGATTCAGTTCAAAGAGAAATTCCAGACTTTGGTCAAACATACATTGAAGGTCAGCTTATGATTTTTTAATTATGTATTTTGTTTCCTAGAGATCATTATCATTATAGATGAAATGGCAAAAATTTTTATCAGTTTACTGAAAGCACAAGTAATACAGTTGTAGAGGCTAGTAATAACGTGAAAGAATGCAAAATTATTACACAAGTTTATATTTCAAAGAATCATTCCTGATTCTGTTTCTTATACAGGAATATCAAAGAATGGCATTCATTCAATTGAAATGAGAGTGCACTATAGCAGTTTCCAAATATTAAGATTGCTGGAGGGAACTCCTGTAACAAGAAGTATATATCTTCCAACATACTTAGGTATGCACAGCAGAAACCGATGCCATTTACAACAAAGTGTATTGGTTCTTTTCTTTGTAATCGTCTGTCACTTCTTGTCTGGTAGTAACATGCATTATTCATTGATAATAATTTATATTTGTTATAGTTTTTGAATTTTATAGAGGTTTTCCTCATTATTGAAACATTATGTACACAGATTTTGTTAAACTTGGAACTTAGAAAATGGAAAGAAGTGGTTTCAAGTAGAGTATTTGGAAGATCATAAGAATGTGGATGAAGAACTTCATGCTTCTTGTCATCTTAAATGAATTTTATTATTTAAGTTCCTCTTTGGCTGTATATAATTGCTTTATAAATATTAAAGTGTCTAATAATCACTAATATTGAAACTGTGAAGGTTTACGGATATCTTCAAGGCAAAAATGGCAGGGAGAGTAACATTTTTAGCTAGACCAATACAGTTAAAAAAAAAACAGGCAAGCTTTTGGATATGAAGCCATTTTCTGGCACCTACGCAAAAAGACACTTAAATAAGGCATGAAATAAATTCTCTTATGTTCCTGCAAGATTGAGAACTGTTGCAAAACTTTCATAACGAGTTATAATGTAGTTCAGAAACATCTGTCAGTGCTGTTGGTCTAAATTTCTTGATACTTTTAACATCCATTAATAACTTTTTTTCCATTTAATAACTTTTTTTTTTCTCTCTAGATTTATAGTTTAAAGAAAAAAAATAGCCTATCACACAGAAATATTTTCCTATTAAAACTTTATTAACAATATATCTTCTTATTAACAGTCTCTTATTTAAAGAAAAGCAAACAGACACTATATATATATATATATGTTTATATATATATATATATATATATATATATATAAACAGTAATGACAAAAGAGCCTCACAACATTTACATCCATATCTTTGTTTTTTTCTTCTTCCTCTTCTTCTGAATGTTTGTGTAGAGTCTGCTTCCAAAGAAAAAATGTTGATGGCTTTATTTCCTCTTTCACATAAAAGGAATATTTAATGCAAGAGGCTATCACTGAAAATTGCAGGTTCTGACCATCTCCTAAATTCCTGGTTTTATGCGTGTCTGAGTATTAAAAAGAGTAGCCACTGGGTGGCTGCTGTGGTTGAGAGAATAATGAAATTCTTTGTAATGGTTATAGCATGACATTCTCTTTCAGAGTAAAGAGTGCTGTAGTGGATGAAGATCTTCATTTTCTTCTGTTATGGATTGTCCTATCATATAAAAGAATGCGTTTTATGTGATATAAAAGTATCTTTAAAAATGTATTGGAACTCTGAGAACCCACTTGCAAGAATCTAAATGATTTTCACTTCATTCTTGAACACGGCTAAGTGCTTTAGTTGTTATTACTGAATATGATTTCATCCTGTAATTAAGTAATTCAGTGTGAGGCTAATAAAAGTTGTGTTTTGCAATTTGTGCATAAGAACAACAGAAAATATCATGAGAATCACCTTGACTAATTTTAAATTAATGAAATAACATTATCTTTAATGCTTTCCTGAAAGCAATTTGCAAATTATGTTAAAAAAACAAACAAACAAACAAAAACATAATGGGAAAGAGTAGTTTGGGGGTTAAATAGTAATTAGTAAGATTAGAATAGTAAGACGGAAATAAAGGATCAGTGCCTTAAAAGATGTCAGGGTAAAAACTTCCATTCTCTAGAAGGACATTCTTTCACTTAAAAAGAAAATTTTGGGTGTCTAGTATGGAGGGGGACGGTAAGCTGGTAACAATGTCACTACTAGCAAAGACTGGTACTTGGAACAAATGACAATTATTTGCTCTAACGAGTAATTGCCCAAGATTAGGAAAGGTGCTGGGGCTATATGGGTGAAATTATTTTAATCCCCTTAATAAATAAATAAATAAATAAAAGTTAAAAAAAGAAACAAAAATCACTTCAAGATTCATTTAGAATACCTGACTACAAGGTAACATTCAACGAAATCAAGCTCTTCATGATGGATAGATTCCACTGCAATAGTGTAATCTTCAAATTGAGAGTGGAAAAATAGTAAAAGAAAGTGTCAAAAATGAGACTTCGGAAGAAGTAATGAATTCTTTTAAACTAACTTAGTACTTAAGAAGAATTAAAAAAAGAAAATGGCAAATGTAGTAAAAATAGCAAAAGAGTAATAGGAGAAGTGGCAAGGGAAAAAGGAAGATATAAATACTGATAATAGGGATAACCAGATATGTAACTCCATTGAAGAATGGATTTGATTATTAATTAGTTGTGGTCAGCATGCCACTATAGAGGTGTTCGTGTGGAATGGGGGAAGTCTCATAGACATAGGAACATATGTCTAGACATAGGAACTTGATCTGCTTGAACCCCAGCTCTATAGGTTAACTAACGAAAGTAATTACAAAAATTAAGATGATGTTCAGAGAAAATAGAAAGGAAGCTAAGATGTGTGGTCAATAACATTGTTTCTTGAGTCAGTGAAGTCTGGAAGAGATACTAAGGAATTTCTGATGAGGTAGTTTTTGGAAACTGTAGATCTCTCTAACAGTATTAAAGGGAAAAAAGTAGATAGGAGTGTTCACTCTAGTCATATATGACATTTTAGCTTTCTAAATATGGATTATGGGGAAAAAAATGGTAGTAATAATCCAAGAGCCTAGGTACTGACATTCAACCAGTATCTTCATTGATTTCTTTGCCATGACAAATCTGATATTGAGGATGAAGAAAAAATTTAGGAAAAAACAAAAGAACTTTAGATCCTATGATTCTTCATTGATTTGCTTTAACTTAAATGGGTAAACAGGAAGAGATCTTTAATGCCCTTGGTTTTTAAAGGGCAAACTCAGAGAAATGAAATATTTACAAATACAACACTGAGGAGCCCAAATACTCAAAAGTGAGACATAAATTCAACATGAAAATTTGTTTTTGTTCCCAGAAATGTAAGTTGAAAGAGGGCCTGCAGCTGTCTGAAGAGTACTGACTTCCAAAAGGGTAGTAAGGAAAGAGGATGTGAGAATCCCAGAATCATAGAATGGTTTGGTTTGGAAGGTACCTTAAAGATAATTGAGTTCCAAGCCCCCTGACAAGGGCAGGGACACCTCCCTGGTGCCCAAGGACCAGGTTGCCCAAGGACCCATCCAGCCTGGCCTTGAATACTTCCAGGGGTGGGGAAGTGTTCCACATCTTCTCTGTGGGTAAGTGCATCCACAGCTTCTCTGGGCAACCTGTTGCTGTACCTCTCCACCCTCAGAGCAAATAATTTCTTCTTTATATCTAAACTAAGCCTCCCCTCTTTAGGTTACTCCTTGCCTGTAAAGCAATTCCGTGTTTCTCTTAGATAAACATTATTTTACCTAAAGTTACTTAGTAATGCACCAGGAATTTATTCAAAATAGTATATTGCTTTTTGTGTGTACTAATATTTCTAACTAATTTAAAATTTATGTACTTCCTTGCAGTAAACTTAGGTTTTGTCTTCTAATCTTTTCTAAATGAAACATATTTGGTAAGGTGTCACTCTCAGCTCTGTTTCCAAGCAAGTGTTGGAAATAGGTGGAGAATTCATTCAAAATTTTAGTAAACTGCACCAATTTTGTGATTCTGGAGATGAATGAGGTTAACATTATTTAAGAGAGAACATGGTGAAAGCAGTATTGGACCATTTGCATGGAATTGCTGAAGTGCCTAAATTCTCCATACAGATAAGAATGTTTGAAATTGAATGGTTTTCACACATGCCAAATAGTGTATGCATGACTTCCCTGCTTAAATGCTTTATGCTTCCTGAAATTTGGTGACTTGTTGGCTCTTCAGGTGTAGGTAGAATATGTGTTGTTCTAAGACATTAGAAAACAAGAAGAGAAATTATTTTTGTGCCCTTATTTCCTTTGTTGGGGAAAGGGGCATAGGCCAGTAAGATTCTGAACAACTGAAATGTTAAAGCTTGTGGGCGTTGCAAAAAAATGACTACATATATAAGTCTTTGCAACTGTTTGGAGCTGCTTTTATGAAAATGGTAATATACAATGAGAAGTAGTCCATGGAAACTAGTGCCTAGAACAAAAAGCCAATGTATTTTTTCTTTATTATATAATGTTCAATTATATGTGCCCGATAGCCATCCTGTGCAAAGAACATATCAAGAGCTTTAAACAAAATCTGATTATAGTTATATTCAAAGCTATTAGAATTGATTTCAGAAAAGCTCTCCATAACATTTACAGAGCCATTTGCAATTCTGGCTATAGCGGTGGGGGGGGGAGGGGACAAAGAGATTGTGGTCTCCTAGAGTACACAAACCTTTACAAAATCTTTTCTTACTCTTTGCTCCTATGAATCTCTGTGGTCAGTAATTCTGAGAAATTCCTTTGTTACCATTAAGATGGCCAATCCTTTCAGTTCTCTGAAGTACACTTGTCTAAAGCTAAACCCGTAAGTATAGACTATGTTAGAGGGAGGACTGCCATTTGTCTGGAAAATAGGAATTAAACCTGTGTTATCCTCATTGCGTTCTGTTAGGGTTTCTAGAAAAGATAGAAACTGCAAACAATTCAGCTTGATTTCCATATCTGTGTGGACATACAACAGGTCAGGTGCTTGGTAATTCCTTATTTTGTAGCTCAACCGTGCATACGAGAGAAACTGACTTCTTACCAAGAGACACAAATGCATGATGTATCTAACTTCAAAACTGCTCACTCAGAATTAATTTGCTGTTTGCTAAGAAATGTGCAGATGCATATGGAGTTCTTTGTCTTTCTTTTTTCCTTTCAGTGCCATGAGCACTAGGTTAATTGAGGTGCTGGGTACTATCATTTAAATGTTAAAATTGCATTGTGGTTATCTTCTTCAACAAAGATATGTGCCTTGATGTAATAAACTTGGCATGATATTTAATTGTTTGTAATAAGTGTGGTAAAATCACGGTCATTCATATTTTACAAAATCACAGAATCATCTAGGTTGGAAGAGGACTCCAGTATCACCTATTCCAACCTCTAACCTAACACTAACAAGTCCTCCACTAAACCATATCACTAAGCTCTACATCTAAACGTCATTTAAAGATTTGTTACAGAAAATGTCCAGTGCCGATCCATTAAAAAAAAAAAAAGTAATAAAAAGGTGTGCTTGTATATATATGTATTTAATAGTGGAATTTTAATTTGCAAGTGTAATTATGCAAATACCCAAAATATATTTGAAGGCTTTAAACTTATGCTGGCTTCGTATTTTTATAGCAAACTTTAATCTGAAAATAGACACAGCTCACAGCCTGTTAATAAAAATATATCTTCATCAGTATTAATTTATCTTCAATCCATCCATGATTCTTTTTAATTTTATTGTCCACTTCCCATCCCACAGTTAGAAAGACATAGTCTAGAAATGAAAAATTGAAAACAAGTGGTCTGGAAATTAAAAGTTGTGCTTAGATTGATCATAGCAACTATTAAAGAAGTTTCCTATTATTGTTTTTAAGACGTTCATGAAAATTTTAACTTCCATGTTTAAGGTTTCCATGATTTGTCTACTGTAGCATGCAGTAGGCAAGCAAGCATATTGTCCTTATCATTCTGCTTTCTCCTGAATAGGCAGAAGGCACAGTACAAAAACATACCTGGTACAAAAGGCTTGACAAGCAGAGATAAAACAAGGCACTTACAAAGTTATAAGTTGAGAAAAGTGGTATTGCAGTAAACTGACTGCGCCACCTGATCCTCCTGTGCACATCGGATTACTTGCAAACTAGCTGGATGCAGACGTTCTGTGTCTGAAGAAACAGATTGTTCTACCATTTTCTGAATTTGTATTGACCATGTCTTTCATCTTCATTTTATGACGAGATTAGTTGACTGGACTTAAAAAGGTCTAGGAGCTAATGATTTACCTTGAAGGCTTTCCATCATAGCTGTTTTTTTCCTGGTGGCTACAGCCTGTTGCCTTTTTTTTTTTTTTTTTTTTTACTGCTCATAGTGAATTGAGCGTCCTGCCCTAGAAGTGAAGAATGGGAGATAGTTAGAGAAAGAATGAAGTGATAAACTGTTCCCTCCTTGTCACATTCATCCTGGTTTCCTAATAAGGGACTTTTTAAAATTGAGCCTTGCGCTACTGTGCATCAGGAAGAGATCTAAGCAACCAAGAGGTGACATACATAGAAGTTTGCTGTGGTAAGTGGAAAGTTTAAATTCGTGATTTAAACTTTCTGGCTCAGCTCTGGCCAGCAGCCAGAACCTTTTGGAGCCGGCCGGAGCTAGCTCTGCTCTGACATGAGGCAGCTGCTGGGCTCTGCTCACCCCTGCAGCCAAACCTTTACCATGTGTACCCAGTACACAAAGCTTGGCTGGAATGCTACAGTACAGTTCCAACAATTCATAGAATCACAGAATGGTTTGGATTGGAAGGGCCCTTAAAACCACCTGGTTCCACCCCTTCTGCCATGGGCAGGGACACCTCCCACCAGACCAGGTTGCTCAAAGTCCCATCCAGCCTGGCCTTGGGCACTGCCAGGGATGGGGCACCCACAGCTCCTCTGGGCAGCCTGTACCACTGCCTCACCACCCTCATAGTGGGTGAAATTTGTTTAATGCACTTCTTCACAGATTTAGTCTTAATTTCTGACTCTGGGATTAAAGCTACAGCTGCCTAGAGGAGCCTGCTAAAAATTGATCAAGGGACCTCATAGTGGGTGAAATTTGTTTAATGCACTTCTTCACAGATTTAGTCTTAATTTCTGACTCTGGGATTAAAGCTACAGCTGCCTAGAGGAACCTGCTAAAAATTGATCAAGGGAACTGTCATCATCTTTCTTTTTCTCTTATGAAGTATGTATTTCTGTATGGACACCATTGGCACACAGAGATGAGGTAGTGTGTGAAACACTCCGTAGCCAATAACTTAGGCTCAGGCGAGGATCTCAGTGAAGTAGTAATTTATTCGCGATTGCAATGGCGGGCGCCCCACAAGCAGGAGAGAGCGCATCTACTAGTTCCAAAACACAGTTTATATACCTTTTGATGGCAGGACCCTCCCCTGTTTCCCCACTGAGTGGGTAATCCAGGTTCACAATCTATCTGATGCTTCACAAACAATGCATGGCCTTCAGTTGCCGGCCTGTTAAATTTCAAATTTCTTTTGACATTTTTACTGCTTGAAGTGGTAATGTTTCTTCACTTATCTGACTTGACTTGACACCGTGATTTTCACCTAATTGTCCTAAGGAGTCTGGTTGTCTGCATTTCACTAGGTCGCCTGCTAAACTTTCTCATCACTGTAAGCATATCTCAGTACCACATTCCCTCCTTCTAAACAATGTAACTCTGCAAAAACAACATTTCTATTCCCACAATTCCCCCCTTTTCTTTTTTTTATAAACTGTTGATTTTTGCAAAACCTTTCTCTAAGGTGTAATTTGATAGACTTCTTCTTCTTTGCTTTCTTTGCTTTCCATCTCCTCATTATCTCCTTATCTGAGTAAGGTGGTAGCTCCATGGTCATTTGTTTCAATAGTGCGGTTTCAGTTAACCACTGTACTAGTCCTCTTACACAGAGGATAATGCAGCAACCAATGGCTGTCAAAACTCCTACAACTACGATCAATGTTGCAAATATGCCTACTTTTTTTTTTTCCAATTCACTGGCAAGGGTGGTAAGCCCTTGCAATGCTCTTGTTACTGAGCCATCTGGGACACTATTGTTGGGTATAAGAGTGCAACAATGGTTGCTCAGTATTACACACACAAACACACCTCCTTCCTCTGCGAGCATCATATCTAATGCTATCCTGTTTTCCCAAGCCATTTTGCTGATGGCATCTAGTTGTTCAGCGATTCCTCTCATCGCATCCTTGGTATAATTGATGAATCTCTGCTGATTATAATAGAAATAATTAATCCAATCCGCATTTTTATTGATTGTTACCCACCAGAACAGTGACTCAAACCCTGCAGCAATTTGATTTCTGGCTTTATGTTCATCTGGAACTCCTCTAGGAACACCAATAGAATCTATGTATACTCTATCATCAAATGATATTCCTAAGCCTCTTTTACTTCTTCTGGGTATTTGTGATGTTTCTCTTTCAAATGCCAGGGTGAAGGGTATAGCTAATTGAACAAGTGCACAAGTGCCTTCCCAATTAGATGGTAGGGTGGACCGTAAGATCTTCCCTCCACCGTACCACCAGAGATCTGCCCTGGGGATCTCTAGTCTTGAGCAGTTTCCCATCAAGTCCTTGATAGCACAAGGCAAATTCTCCCAGATGCCAGGTAGCACTCACACCCTGCCGTGAGAGGCAAGCTGTATGGTTACCTATAGCTGTAGAGAATGCAGGGGGAACCGCGATATTGTTATCATGCAAGGAACAGCAAAGAGAGACTTAAAGGCCTCATTTCCCCAGGCAGTCTTTTCTTGGTACAATGCAATCATACATCGCATCCCTTGGGAGTCTTTGGTCCACCCCCATGGGAAGGGCATTATCTGGGCAATCAGTCATCCCGAGGCACAAGCATAGCAATAGCTACGGTTGAGACTCTGGACGGTATATTTGACCCATTCTATCCAGGCATTCACATCCCCATACCTTGTTTGAACTGCCACATTTCAGAGGGCTTCCTGTTTTCTCTCCTGTTTTCTCCTTGAGTTTCTCCCTTTCTCTGATGGCAGTAGAGGATTGTTTCCATACAGCTATTCTCAATCTGGCTGTTGGGTCTCTCCCAGTTATTTGTTCTCTCTGCTCAATTGTCGTTGGGCATTTAAATCTCCACAAGCTAACACCTCACAAACATCAAACGTGACAGAATGTGGTACATAACCCTCCGTCACAGTCACCCATATTTTGACGGGGTATCCCGTTTTTGCTATTATCTGGTCATGCCTTTTCCAAGTTGCCAATTGACCGAGGCCTTCTCTGAGGCCTAGAATCACTAAAAACAAAATTAGTAATCGATTTTTCCCTGTCATTATTTTTAAACCTTAGGTTTCCAAATAATTATCGATACAAAAAAAAAATAAGATGTACACTACTACTATAACAACCCCCCCTTGGGAGCACTGCAATTCGCTATAGGTCTGTTCTTTCTCTCAATCACAAGTCACAGACGTTAGTTACCTGTGAAAATAAAAGGTTAGTTTACAATTGTAAGCTCTTATCCTGCTCAGAGTCCACTATGAGATTTTTCTCTTCAATTTCAACTTCCAACAAGTCTTTTGTAGGAACAGCATCCCAGGTACTAGCGTCGACGGATGCCTTCACTCGAGTATAGTGAGTCCAACCTTTTTCCGCAGTTCTTACGGCTGTTTCAGTGGTTAGTAATTGTCCTTCCCATTCAGGCCGGAGTTGACTCTTTCCAGGTCCAAATCAGGACCCGGTTTCCTGGGTGATGGTGGTGAATGGGAAATTCCAAAGGTGGGGTTTGAGCCCACAACCCACAGGTCCTGAGAAATGACAAAGAACAGAACAACCCCAGAATACAGTTCTTAAGAAAACTCTCTTGTTTTGAATTGTGGTATCTCATCCCTTCTGCCCAGATAGGGCAATCTGAACAGCATCTCATATGGTGAAATTCCTATATCCTTTCTTGGTGCTGTTTAAACCTGTAGGAGTAAGCATTTTACCCAAGGAAGCTGGGTTTCTAACACTAGTTTAGTTAATTGCTTCTTTAATGTCTGATTCATTCGCTCCACCTTCCCAGAAGAGGAGGGGTGCCAGGGGCTGTGAAAATCCCACTCAATCGCTAAGGCCTGCTTTAACCCTTGCAGTAAAGCTTTACACCCATCCAGTCATGTGGTCAATTAGGACAAACAAGTAACTCAGTAAAATCTACCTGTATACTTTGGAAAGGTCAAATCCCTGGCTCCCGTCCCCCTCTAGATGGGTTACAGAAGACCTTTTTATTTACCTTTTGACATATAGTACATCCTCTGCATATGTGCTTCGCTAAAGTGTATATTCCAATACAGACATACTTTTTTAGCACAACATCACACGTTGCTTGCACCTCCCAATGACTCTTTTGATGTAAAACAGTTAATATTTGCCTCATTATCACTTTATTCAGCATTTCTCTCCCATCAGGGAGTATCCATTTTCCTTCAGACTTCATGGCTCCTGATTCCTTAGAAAAAATCTTTCTTTTAAAACTTTTTAGTTCTTTCTTAATTTTCAACAATTCCCTGAATCCTCTCTGCATTTATTCTTTGTTTTCCTTCAGACATTAGATGCCTTAAATACCTGACTTCTCTTTCTCCATATTGTAATTTATTTATTTATTTATTTTTTTAATACTCCCAAGCCCTGCTTTCCCAGAAAGTTGAATAGCTTGTTAGTAGCTTTCTTCACAACTCTTTTCTCCTGTCCTGACAATAGAAAACGGTCCACATATTTGTTAACATTAATACCTCCTTGGGAGGTTGTAATTGCTCCAGTCTTTTTTTTTTTTTTTTTTTTTTTAGAACTTACCCAAATAGATAGGTGGCCCTGTATAGCCCTGAGGTAAAATTGTCCACCTATATTGTTGCTTCCGCCCCCATTTCAGGGTCTTTCCAGTCAGAGGTGAATATCCATGTATGTTTACTCTCAGGGCCAGAGAGCACTCCATTAATAACACTGTTATTCCAGTCTAACAATTTACTATTTGAATGCCCAATTTAATCATCAAATCCCTTTTCAACAAGTTAGTCCCTGCCTTGGGTACATACAATAATTACCCAGTGATCATTTTATCCTCTGGTCTCAGCTTGGTATCCCCCAAAAGTGGCACTGTTATCCCAGTCCCTTCTGCCCCCATCGCTTTTTAGGGTTTCATTAGTTAATTTAATCCCTGATACTTCACAAGTCAGTAATGACCTAGCTGTTCCCCAGTGTATTGGGTTTGATGGCAAGGTTCGGGGGCTGTGAGTGGGGGGCGTGGGAAACTGCAGTGGCAGCCCCCGTGAGAAAAACCCAGAAGCCTCCCCGTGGCAGGTAAGAGACAATTTCATCCGGCCCCTAAGGGGCTCACTGCTGCCCAGAGCCAAGCCATGAGCAATACAGTCCGTGCCTCTGTGAGAGCACATCCACGAAAACAAACAAACAAAGAAACAAACAAAAGCCTGCTGCTCAACAGCAGTTGGGAGAGCGAGAAGCCCCCCCGCAGACACCAAAGTCAGTGCAGAAGGAGGGGGAGGAGGCGCTCCAGGCGCTGGAGCCGAAGCCCCCCTGCGGCCGCTGGAGAGGCCCCTGGTGGAGCAGGCTGTTCCCCCCCACCGTCCCCCTCCCCGATGTTTGGGAAACTGACCAAACACCACGGCAAATATACCAAAACTTCTAGACTGTTACTTAGATAATGCCTACATCACCTTTCCCTGCTCATTCAATTTCAAACAGCTCTGTTAAATACTACATGCCACTCCTTTAACACCTTCAGCAACCCTTTTAACACTTCCTTTATCTTTCTCCAGCCCGTACTTTTCTAATACCAGCACCAAAGGCTCAGTCAGGATCCAACTTAATTCCATACCTTTTCCCTCCAAGATAAACAACATACCAATATAGCATATTTCATCCTATTTTCCTTCTTTCCTCCTTCTTCCACTCCGGATATTCCTATTCGAAGTGGCCAGCCTGGCCACACTTAAAACATCTTATCAAAGCCTGTCTCTGCTAGGACTCAGGCCACAACGCAGGCAGCCTTCTTTGCCTGCCATTCCTTCATCTCTCTTCCTGTCCTTTTCATCCCGGCCCTGACTCCCCCTGAAGATTTTCTTCCTCTTTCTCCAACCCTCTGCCTCACTACCCGCTGCACTGTCAATACCATTAGTTTCACTCTTTTTTTTTTTTTTTTTTTTTTTTTTCCTTCTTATCTCCCCTCCGGACACACACCTCCAGGGCCTCCCGCAGGAGGGTCCCCCAGTGACTGTTCACTACATCCCCCCACCTTCTGAAGCATTTTCTGCGTATTTTGCCAGGCTTTAATCACACAATGAACTTTCAAGAGCCCTTGGGATACTGGGTCCTCAGGTCTCATCCCCAAGTACTTTCTCATTCTGACCCCAAGTCTCTCATATGATTTCTGTGTTGCACACTATTATTATTCCAGCCAGGATTGGCAAGTGGGTATTTCTGCCCTGCCGGTATTACCCCTGGTCCTGGAGGATGAGCTCTTTCCCATTCTTGTATAGCAGCTCTCCTCCTGATCATTCCCGTTTCTTTCCCTGTAAACAACATACTTACAGACATAATTCCCTCCCCCAAGAGTATAAATCAGGTCGTAGGAACTGGTCTAATTGTTCAACTAGGCTGTTGGGGTCCTCGAATAAAGACTTCCTCTCCTTCTTAAAAGTCCTAACCTCTCTGCTGGTAAGGAGGGGGGGGTAGTTCACCTAAGAGGATACACAGTTATTGTTAGTACTGTTAGTAGTAGAAGGCAAAATTCTCAATATATCTTCTACCTTGTTCTAATTCTTGCCAGAGCCTAGAGTACGATCCTTCTTTAGGGACAGTGTTAATTACAGTCCCTGTCTCCCTTCCTGGAGTGACTGCTGCTGCCACCAGTTCAATATTAAGATTATAGGGAGCATAACTTGGCTCCTTCTCTAAAAAAAGGAATCTTCTTGTTTACACATAAATTTAAAGCCTGAATTTTCATCAGACCCGTATTTTGGCCAAAATACTGCTGTTTCCTTAATTGGTTCTTTTGTCCAGACTGATACACAATATTTAACCTTTTTAAAAATTATTTTTCTTTTACAATCCCTCTAATTTTGGGATTATGTTTCCAATTTCTTATCATTCTTCAGGAAGAACTATTAGTAGGCACTCCCCCAGGGATATCTCCCTGTCCCCAAACTTTCTGGCTCAGCTCTGGCCAGCAGCCAGAACCTTTTGGAGCCGGCCGGAGCTAGCTCTGCTCTGACATGAGGCAGCTGCTGGGCTCTGCTCACCCCTGCAGCCAAACCTTTACCATGTGTACCCAGTACACAAAGCTTGGCTGGAATGCTACAGTACAGTTCCAACAATTCATAGAATCACAGAATGGTTTGGATTGGAAGGGCCCTTAAAACCACCTGGTTCCACCCCTTCTGCCATGGGCAGGGACACCTCCCACCAGACCAGGTTGCTCAAAGTCCCATCCAGCCTGGCCTTGGGCACTGCCAGGGATGGGGCACCCACAGCTCCTCTGGGCAGCCTGTGCCACTGCCTCACCACCCTCATAGTGGGTGAAATTTGTTTAATGCACTTCTTCACAGATTTAGTCTTAATTTCTGACTCTGGGATTAAAGCTACAGCTGCCTAGAGGAACCTGCTAAAAATTGATCAAGGGAACTGTCATCATCTTTCTTTTTCTCTTATGAAGTATGTATTTCTGTATGGACACCATTGGCACACAGAGATGAGGTAGTGTGTGAAACACTCCGTAGCCAATAACTTAGGCTCAGGCGAGGATCTCAGTGAAGTAGTAATTTATTCGCGATTGCAATGGCGGGCGCCCCACAAGCAGGAGAGAGCGCATCTACTAGTTCCAAAACACAGTTTATATACCTTTTGATGGCAGGACCCTCCCCTGTTTCCCCACTGAGTGGGTAATCCAGGTTCACAATCTATCTGATGCTTCACAAACAATGCATGGCCTTCAGTTGCCGGCCTGTTAAATTTCAAATTTCTTTTGACATTTTTACTGCTTGAAGTGGTAATGTTTCTTCACTTATCTGACTTGACTTGACACCGTGATTTTCACCTAATTGTCCTAAGGAGTCTGGTTGTCTGCATTTCACTAGGTCGCCTGCTAAACTTTCTCATCACTGTAAGCATATCTCAGTACCACATTCCCTCCTTCTAAACAATGTAACTCTGCAAAAACAACATTTCTATTCCCACAGTAGGAATGGAACACAGATGTGTTAAAACTTCAATTAAAAGCAAATTTCAAGCCTTAGGAGAGGTGATACTTTGGGATAGGGTGCGTGTGTTTTTCTTTCTTTGTTTTTCATGAAAAGCAGATAAAAACACTCATATCCTTATGGACAGTACTTAATAAGTTTATCTTTTTATTTGACGTGAGGGTATGGAACTGGATTTAATTTTTTTTTTGACCCATACAAGTGACTGGAAATTTTGGTACAGTTGCCAGAGACAACATCTGATTTTTTCACTGGTCTCTATTGCAAATTATATTTCCATCAGAGTACTTTTCATGACGAATTGTTCATGAAAATGATTTCAGGAGGTAGAGCACCTGCTGAAGTCCTGCATTGCATATTAATGTAAAGGCGACAGGTCTTGCAATTCTTGTGTGATGTTCAACTCTGGCAACATGCAAACTGCTTTTTGTTAATGAATTGTGCTAAGTAATGCTTTACTCTTTTATGTATGTAATTATTAATATGTAAATTACCAATGCAGGTTGGCAGTTTGGCAGAGCAAGACCTTTTTATAGTTTGTCTTGTTTAGACTGAAGAAAATCAGAGGCAGTTATGGAAAAAAAAGGAAAATGGCTGAAATATATAGTTGCGATAGTTGTAAGCTGTGAGTAGGCATGAAACATTAGTTAAAATACATTAAATGTTTACTTAGTCAAATAGTGACTTCAGTCATGCAACAGAATGGTTCCCTGCTAGTTCAATAAATCTAATGAGGCAAAGCAGTACCTTTCCTGATGTTACTGGTTTACAGCCATTCAAAGGATACTACAGTGAGCAAATGGCTACTTCATTTCTTGATGCCAAGGACATTTAGCATAGCTAATGAGGGACCAAGACAAAAAAGGCTGTAAATTATTTTTGACGATTGGAGCTCCTGGATTAGTGAAAAACTAAGAGTTAAATCTCGGTGTCTGTTGCAGGAAATCTGTGCTTTTGGGTCTGTTCTTGTTTTAAATATTTATTGCCATATGAAATCAGGCTATGTCTAGCAAAAACATTGGAAGACTTGCAGAGAAGCAGGATCCAGAAAGATTAAAAATTTGGGCAAGTGCTTGGGTTATTGAAAGACCAAAGCAAATTTTGTCTGTAGACTTTCAGACTTTGGAAAGAGTTCAGTTACTTTTTGTTTGTGATTGCTATTTTCTGTCTCTTAATGAAATAAAATAGAAATCCATGTGTTCATATGAGATGTTAATTTGCATGTAATTATGAGAAATAATGATTCAGAACACTTCGAATCAAAAACAGTGATAGGATTCAAGTTTCCATAAAAATATCATCTTTAAGTGGTAGTTTTAATTCCAGGTTCTTTGCATTTCAATATGAAATATAAGACTTTACATCAGAGATTTTACATTACTTTACAAGCTACGTAATAAGTTGTAATAAAAACTTCCCATTTAAAAAAAAAAAAAGAAAGAAAAAAAAGAAAAAATAAAGATAACCAGCTGATGCATTGCCTGAGTACATATTTTCTCAGCCATTTGCCTCATTTTATGTACAGCTTAATATGTATTTTCTCTCTACTTTGTCTATAAATATATATTTTCATATCCATAAGAATATACTCATGTTCTTAGTAAATGAAGGCATGCTTTCAATAAATTGAATGTCCAGCTGGCTGAAGATTTAAACAGAAAAAGGATACAAGAAGATATTTGGTAGATAAACATGTTCTTGTTTAGTCTTTTTTGATACTGATTGTTTAGAACTCTGAGTGCTTGCTTATGCTAGCTTTGGGCTGTTCTTCAAAAAGTCAATCAGCACAGTCTAGATGGTGGCTTTGATCTTTGTTTTTATATTTGTTTTAAGAGACTAAAAGACACGAAATTTGTGATTACATGGTTTGTGAGATCATCCCCCCCTCCACACATTATCCACAGATGGTTTAAGGGGACTAAAGAAAGGCTGCCCGCCTGAGGTTTTGACATCTTCATTATAGTCCCAGCAGGCTACTTTATAAACATCAGCATTTTTGCAGTTGTTCTTGCAGGTGCTTAAAGGAGATTGTGGCCTTTCACCTAGCATAATCAGCTTCCTTTTATTTCACAACATTTACTATTCCTTTGCATAGCCTTATTGTTTTTACACAGTGCTCTTAAAGGAAAACTTAACGAATTATTCCAACACCTGCTTGCCACAAGGCAAACACTGATCTTCGTGTTAGTCCTATGAGAGCTTACCACAGCCTCCCTAAGGCACATTTATCATGCAACTAGACGTCATCAGTCTCTGAAGGAATGTGATAGTGACTTGCTTACTTTCACATCGTGTGTCATCTGCACTGTGCAAAATTTACATTTCTAAACTTTGTATTTTATAGTTCAGTAAATAATAAAACCAAATTTTACAGACTTTTGGCAGAATATTTCTTAGGTCCAAATCCTTACATTTTAAATCACCTAAATTATGCTTGCTGCATTTGTCTGTTGCTTTTATGCATATCATTTTCCCATGTTTCTAGTTATGCTTCTCTATGCTTTGGATAAGTGGATAAGTATGATAATCAAAGTTTGTTTATAATTTAAAATATTTAGCAGCATGAAGAGTGATGCAATCCATTTTTTCCAGATGTGCCAACCTATGCAAAATAATTCTGTTGATCAGTGAGGATTCCTGATTATGTTCAGTGAAGGAAGATAAATGAGAAAATGCTGATTCTTGGATCACTTCTGATTCAGAGATAATAAAAGACTTTTGAAACTTTTTTGTCTGTATAGCGACTGATTCATAGGCAGCCCTGTAATAAAACAGCAAGACCTTACCATCTCATGGGTGTTTTTTTTTTAGCTGTATAGATGAAATATGCTTATGTGGTTTCAAATGAATAGGCAATTGTCTCCACTAGAACTTGCAATGACTTGAACCTCTCTGTAGAGTCTCAGTAGGGAAGACAGATTTTGAAATGTAAATAATCAAGCAGGAGATCGGGTTTGATTTCACAAGCCAGTATTGTGGTCTCTGTGTTTGTAAGTAGTGTATTTGTTAAATGGTAAAATTAAATGCTTGGTTAGTTTGTTTTGTTGTATTAGAGAGCATGAACAGAACAACTGAGGCAGGTTTTGCTCTGTTTCTGCGTATGAGACAATTATAGCAATTTGTAAGAAATGTCAAGCTTGAAAGTGTTTGCTTACTTGTTAATAGCAGGTGATGCTCGTAAGTTATGCATCCTAGAAAAGGTGGATAACACTGTTGCACACTGTATTGGGGGGGTGGGGTGAGAGAGCGGTTGTGGTGTTTGGCTGCCTAGCACAGTAGAACCACCACACACACACAGATTTAAGGTTGCACGATAAAGTGGGCTTCTTTATCTAGCTGTCTCTGAGCATACATATTTTAACACATAAACATGCTTTTCCATGAGAGTCATCAGGGGTTACAGGTGATTTCAAGGAACTCAGAAATGTGCTGTATGAGAATAACGCCAGAGGGATCATTCTGTTCAGAGAAAATTTAAGAGCAGGAGGACTAGAAAGTAGAAAATAAAACATTAGATACTGCAGACTGTAGGTCAACTTTTGTACAGCAAGAACAAGAAAGGTGGATGGCTTAAGAACTTCATTTTTAGCGACAGACTTGTCTAATCAAGAAGTCAACAAAGTGACAAAAATAGGAAAAATAGAACAAATGGAATGTACTTAAAATAACATGATTTTGAGAACAGCAACAACAAAAAAACACAAAACAAAACACAAAAATGTGAAAGAAATTATTTAATTCCCAGTGCTAGAATAATATACAAGAATTAGATTTGTTTATTTATCTGCTTAATAACAAACTAACTAGAGAAAAAAACTAACTGAGAGAAGGAATGTTTAGCAAATTTGTTTCTCTGATGAATGAAGTTTCTCTGATGAATGAACAGGGCTATAGCCCTGGTAATGGAAGTGCTCAGCATTGCTTTTTTTCAAAGTTCAGCTTTGAATTTTAACTGAATTACTCTGGCCAAGCCCCCAGATAGTTGATCCCCAGTGTCTCAAAAGCTACAAATGAACATGATCAGAGATCTAGAAATCTTTATCTGCTAGGTACAAGTGAATGAATTGCAGCTGCTTAGTCCAAGAAGTTTAGAAAAACTCTGAATATTTAGAAACATAGATATTTGACCATAAAAAAGTCTGCTACACAGAGAAAGGTGTCCATTTCAGATTTGGGCAATGTATTTTAAGATATGTAACAGATATAAACTGAAAGAAAGAACTTCAGACAACACTTCAGGAGAAAAAAAATATATATATAAAAATAATGGAATCAGACAGGAATGGGCTACATGTGTCCATGAGTTTTTAGAGTTTTTCCTACCAGAATTCTAGAAATATCATTGTCAGGACTATCTAGAGATACAGCTTTTCCTGTCATAGTGCTGAGAAATGAAGCATGTGAAATGCTGAGGTCCCTTTTAGTGTAATGTGAATAAGTAAGTGGCCTAAACCAGAATGTTTTCTAACTAGAAAAACTTTTTTTTTTCCCTTGAAACAAAATTGTTTCCATCTTTGTGAAGCCATAGGAATAATAATAATAATAAACGAAAAAAAATCAAAAATTCAAAAAATTCAAAAGTTCAAATTGTAGTATACCAATATTGGATGTGTAATTCCCCAAACTCAGTCATATCATTTGAACCCAGGACAGTGTAGCAAACTAAGTGAGTTGATTCTTGTGAATTGTTTGTTCATTGTTTGATTTGTTGGTTATTTTTTAAAATGACTTCAAGCTTTGGAAGTCAAGATTAGAGTCTTGGTTAAGTTATGAAAACAGGTTTCAAAAGTGATTTGAGAGGAAGTGCAAGTGTGGTCATGACAAGTTGCAAATTTTATTTTTATTTTTATTTTTATTTTTATTTTTATTTTTATTTTTATTTTTACTTTTATTTTTATTTTTATTTTTATTTTTATTTTTATTTTTTTTATTCATCTTGCTTTATTAAATGTTTCATTTTCTTGCTTGAATTCATGTCTGTGTGCAATAATATCACAACATAATTCAGTTGTAAATTTAAGTAGTTTCATGTTACTGCTGTCCTTGTATTTTATGTAACAACTCCCTCTTTGCTAAGAAGGTTGTTGAATTAAAAACATTAACAACAGAGAAATGACACACGTCCACATTGCAAAAAGTAAAGAATATCTGTAGAAATCCTGAACTTGAGTTGTTTGTCCTGTACCCATACCATGAGTGACAAAAGAAAATATGCCATTCAATATGCAGAATTCAAGAATGGCTGACCCTTTGTGTAAATAGGACCTCTTTATTCAGGCCTCCAGAAATGTAAATACACTTAACCATGAGCAGAAAATAGATTTGCTATTCTGAAGTTTGAAGTGGCCTTTAGCATATCCCTCACATTGTTGAATTTTAGTTATTAGCTATAAAATTTAAGCTTTGTAGCATGATTAACACAAAAGGTGCCATCTACTGCAAGGCATAAAACTAATTCCTAGTTGCTGCCATGATAGAATAAGGGATGATAGAATAAGGGATTGATCAGTGAGATTCTTGAAGACAAGTACTGTGGGAAGTATTATTTTTTCATGCATATACGTGTTTGTACATGCACACACACACAAATTTATCATGAAAGGATGCTTATATTTTCTGAAGCAAAGGATTGTTTGGAAGTATTTATTTTCTCTTAAAAAAAAAGCTCAATATGAATTTGAAATGGCTGTATAACTGGCATAATTCAGCAGTAGTCTCAGTTTTAAGAGAATATAATTCTTGCCTTTAAGAATATAATTACATTTTCAGTCAAAATAAAACTGAGTGCATGTGTAGAGTTTAGAAACAAACAATTTTGTTTTAAAATCTTTATTATGAAAGCTTTGTTAGCAGCTTCCTGGTTGAAATTGTAGCAATATTTTCAATTAAAACAGGATTCAAATCTTACTGTTTCATGCTTCAATGACATTTGACAGGAAATCCAAAGTTCCAACATGCTAGATCTTCAGAAGTGTAATGTATTTTCCAGTTAAATTTATTTTTAGTAAACTATTTTCTCTATTAGAAGAAAAAAAATTCTTCTGTAGAAGTTCACAGTGAACTCATTTGTGGATTTGTGGAGGTCTGGCATAAAATCTCATGCATATCCGTATTCATGTATTTCAGGTAATCACAAAACAAGCTATAACCACGTTAATAAGCCAGTAGCCATTACTTTGCATGTGCAGAACCTTTTAGAAAGGTCTTTGGAGAAAGGTGTTGCTAAGGCCTTCCCTTCTGCCCACTGCCAGGACCACAGCTGCAGAGATGTCTCAGATGGTTTCCAGGAGGCTGGCCCTGGAACAGTGCTCTCCTGCTTTTGCAGGATGCTCTTTTCTAAGCCAATTTAAAATGTGGCTACAACCTTTTCTGCTGAGAGTTCGAGACATCATCCTCTTTTGCTTCTTAGTCTCTTATACCAGGTAGCCTATAATTCCCTGGAAATGGGAGTAATAACTCTCTTCATGGCAGACTAGCTGAGATTTACTCAGACCCTGCTGTTTGAACAGCTACTGAAGCCTCCCACAGTGTGAAAAGTGCATCTCTGCTTGCACAGTGTGTGACTGCCATTTGTGTTTCCATCCATGTTTTATCCTCTTCTTCCTTCACTTATGGCCTCTGTTGCTTTACAGACTTGGGAGAAGATGGCAAGAATAGTTAAAAGAAGGGAATTTCAGGCAAGGTAAGTTGTATTTATTAACTCAGAGGAATGCTGCGTTTCTTAAAAGAAGAGCATTAGTTACTGCTTTCACAAGGGATGGCCTAGCAATTGCACCAGCGTCCTATGCCAGGCAATAAGACCTTCAGAAAGGACAGTTTCTGAGACAAATTGGGAGGTGTAGGAAGACACTAGCTCAGTATTTGTAAATCGTTGTACTCAGACTAGTTGTTCACTGGGGAAAATACTGAGTAGAACCGAAAGACAAGGATTAGATTGCCTTCTGCTTCCAAGACTGCAAGTAATAATGTCATTAAATGGACTTGTGAGGAAAAGTTGATGTTAAGTTACATAACAAGGTTCAGGTAAAGCTTTCCACAAGAAGTTTATAGAAAAGAATATGCTAAGCAGATGCTGTTAGTATGAAGTATTAGTTGTGGTGGTGATGGGTGAAGATTCGTGAAGAATGACTGAGAGAAATGAAGCAGAAACAAAGCTTATTTTTATATTGATGACTACAAATATTTAATGATTGTTATTCCATTCCTTCCCCAAAATGTTTTCAAAAAACTAAAGCAAGCTATGGTTCTCAGTTTCTTCTAGATGATGATGATGATTTGATGAGGAGAGCCAAAACTTTTAAGATTTTGACTTTAAATCAAAGATCAAGAAACTTCCTGGAAATGAAGAAGAAGGAGGAGGAAAACTAAGAGATATTAAGAGACACAAAATGCAACAGGGAAAGATATATTGAATTTTCTGTGCAAGCATAAATTCCTCCTAATTAATGTAAATGTATTAGAAAACGCACTAAGCAACAGTATTTGTATAATAAATACTGCTATTCTTAAGCATTTTTGTTAATAACAGAAGTAAAACAAAATTCTGTGGTAACAGAGTAGAAGAAATGAAGCTACAGAAATAATAAATTTCCCTTTTAATTAGTTATACATGTATTGGTGTGGAGTAAAGAAGAGAGCATTGCAAGTTGGATTTTTTTTTCCCATAACTTTATCATTTCGGTTTATAACTGAAGGCATATGTCCTTTACGCACCGGCTTCCTCTTTTGTGTGTTCTGTGTTACTATGTTTCTGTTTTTAAAATGAAGGTATGTTTATCTGGAAATGCTTGAAAAGTAACAGTACATTTGAATAAAATTGAGTAGTATATTCCAGGGGAATTTTCTTCAACAGTACAAAGAGACTGTTTCCAGCAAAAAAAGTTGAGAAATGAGATTGAACTATCATGTCAGTTGATGTCTGTGCAGAGTGAATCTGCTTATTCTGTGTAAATGACTGCAGAGGTAAGGTTTTCCAAGTTAGGACAGCATGATAGAATCAAACTCTTTTCAGCTGATGGGGTAATATAAAAACAAAAGCCTACCTCATTCAGATTAGTATTAAAAGATAAAGCTTGAAGTGCACAATTGTAGAGCAGATTCTCACTGTCTAATTCAGTGGTGAAATCACAAGACTAGCATGTTGGGACTTCCCAATTATCTTTCCACATGCACCTTGTCATGGCCAGCCTAGGTGGCAGTTCCATGAGCAACTCTGCCTTTGGAGCCAGCTGGGGAAGTGTCCTGAGAAGGGACTGTGCAGATAAGATGCTTCATCTTCTGGCATGCTGTGGTACAGAGTTTCCTGTTACACATTCACCATACATGCTCAGTGCATACTGTTAACAAGATTTAGAGATTTCAGTACCTACAAAGTGCCTACACTTTATTTTATGTAATAAATTTATCTAGCAATAGCTCTGATTTGGTAAAGTGTTTATATTTAATTAGTATTAATTAATATAAACTAGATTATTTTTAAAATGTACATTATAATTGAAGTAGATGGGAAAGTATGTAACTGTGAAATCTTGTGACATTCTCTTGACAGAGCAGTGAACTTTTTCATGATTTGCTGAATCATCATATTTTCAGTTCTGTCCTGACACAGCAATATTCTGAGGCTGATTATCATTACAGCTACTGCTGGTAAGCACAGACTTGGAACTTGTGGTTCTGTGGCATAGATGACTGTGGGAGTGATATGAAGGACCTGTTCCCTTTTTGTTGCTCATTTCTAGTAATTATGGCTCAAAAAAAATTCTGTTCTTTCCAACAGGAAAAAAGACAGATGTACCCTTCATTCCTTTTCATTCCTTTTCAGTGATATCTAAAAAGAAATTCAGTACTCTGCAGTAAAGTGACTGTGGACTGTTACTGTTTTGTCAAGTTCTAGTAATTCTTTGGCTTGACCCTTTCAAATATTCATAATAAGTGTTTTTGTTTGTTTGTTTGGTAGTTATTATTTTGCATATACATGTATGTTGATGTTTTATTTTTTAAATATCAGGAAAGCATATAAGTTTTTGGTCGTATTCCTGTTTCAGCTTTTTGCATTTTACAAGGTGAAGGTGAAACTTTAGTAAGGTAGAACACACTTTGATTTAGAAGATATCTAGGTTCTACAAAATGCATAGTGTCTGTTTATTGAAAGATGGAGTGTAAGCCTTCATTTTGCTTCCAGCTGTCTTATGATGAGACTGTCTTCAAAACAGTGATTTGCTGGCTGAGCTGACAGGAGACATAAACATGCATAATTATTAATGAATAATTAATAGAGATAAATGCACACATAATTATCTGTAATCTGTTCTTTGAACATGGATCCTGCTTATAACTGAAAATAACCACCCACCTTCCCTAGAGTATCATAATCAGTTATTTATGGTGCTAGTAGAGAAGGACATACAGTGCCTTGGGTTATAGTAACACTTATAGTGGGTGGCTGTGATATAATATTTATTAGTACCTTGTGATTTTCACTGTGACAGAGAGGAAATTCAAATGGGTCTCTTAATACTTTCTGGATTACCCAATATTCCAGAGGTAGTGGGGATGGAGAGGTGTCATAAAATATGATTATTCCTATCCAGGTTACTCTACAAGCTGTATCATATAGCTCTGTTGTTAACATTTTATCAGCTACTGTGGCCTTAAAACTAAAAATTCACATCAAAGCACTGGTTGCATATACTATCTCCTGTGAATTTTTATTTAACTTTTTTTGTTGCTATTGGCTTGATGGCTTATGTTTATACCAAAGTGTTACTGCTATAGGTGTCAAACAGCACACTGCAGTTGGCCCTTTCTAACACAAGAGAGTATGCTGGCTTCTTCTTCAGAAGAAGCATTTCCATGAAGCAAGTCAGTAAATGTCCAGATCAGAACTTTGCCCTCTTGCTAATTGTGCATACAGACTTATCCATCCAGACCAGTTTACGTAGCAATTTTCAAAGATTTCTGCTGGTTTCTTTTAGTTACAGATTTTATTTTCATTGTAGCTGATTATTCTAATCATAAAAAACTTCCTATTGCTTTTTCTCCATACACATATTCAGTCTGAAACATAATGCTTTTTCCATATTAATGCATTAATTTCTGTATTAATGCATAAATGTCTCGAACAGCTGAATATATAAATAAAAAAAAACATTTTTTTTTTCTCCCTAAGAATGACTTCGGAAATGAAAAAGTGACTAATACTCAGATTCAAGATTGCCAGCTAAAGAAAGCTCAATTATCTCTACCTCTCTGACAGAAGCCATTTTAAACTGATCAGTGTGAATGCCGACATCCAAATGTACTCATTTAAAACATCTACTTGTTCATCCTAAAACTATATTTAAACTTTTTGTTTTGTGTATTATACTAGTAGTTCTAGTGATCTTACAGATTTTTGTTTGTTTGTTTATTTACTTTTTTGCTCCTCAGCTGTATGTGTATTAAATATCTGGAATTGTCAGACAAAATTTTCCGATTAAATTCAATGCAAAGACTAAGCAAGTAGGATCACAATTTAGTGTTTTTATCTCTAAAACAAAGAAACTTTCTCCTCTGTAAATATGTAAGTATAATGATTCATATGGGAATGACATCCATTATCTTAGTCAACATTTCACATATGACAGAAGAACAAAATTATTATCAAGGCTAATTGCTTTTTATTTAAAGAGATACACCTAAATATTTATATCAGTACTTACCTCCTGATTCTCTGCTGTTGTTTTATAAATGTATGTAGTTATGAAAACAACAAATAAAGCTGTTTTCTAGAATATATACAATCATAAGTGCGTAATTCCCAGTATACTATAAGGTCTTTTAATTTTGTTTTATTGTTGTCAAATACCACATATGTTTTGAAATCCAATAGCAGAAATGTCAAATTCTAAAGCAACTTTGCAAATTCATGGTTTCACTTTTGGTTTGTTTTACTGGGGTACCCTAATATTTCTTTTAACTAAATGAAGAATCTATTTATCAAAATACATACACTAGCTGAAGGATACCTTACATAAATACTAATGGCATCTGAGAGGGCTTTTTTTTTTGCCTATGTTATTGTTGCTTTGTTTAAATTAGTCAGAGCTATTTAAATTATTTTGAACTGGTAGTAGCATAAAATAGGCCATAACTTGAACGAGTGTGTGCTATGGCAAAATCACAGCCTTTGAAGACTGTGACACATTTTTTCAGCATATACATCCATCTGGAAAACTGGGGTCAATCCTTTATGAATTATAAATGAAAGCAGCTTTAAGTTTGTACAAGATCTACAGCTGTACTGAACGGAAGTTAAATCACTCTCACTGATCTGAAGGAGCCTTGCAGATGGTTTATGCCATCCTGCTATAAACAAAATCTTGTTTTTCATCCAGGAGGAAAAAAGTCAAGCTGTTTTCTTTGTAAACAGATGGAATCAGTTCAGTAAGGTTGGAAGCAACCAACCGCTTAGTTCCACCTCTGCAACAGAAGATTGGAAAAGAAAAAAATTGTAATCTAGGCTTCTCAACAAATAGGCATGTACTTAAACTTTTTCTTTAAAACAAATCTGCTAAATTTAGGTGTAAATGTAAGGAGAAAATAGTTTCTAATGTGCAATATTCAAAATCTTCTGTGCCTGCCATAGCTGTCAATAATATGTCTTAGAACCTTTTAAGCTTATGTACAGGTCACACACAATTAATTATAACAGTGCAAAATGAATCCTGAGTAAAGGATATTAAACTTTTGAAATGTGCTTCTTTGAAACTGTACCTGAAGCAGGTGCTGCTTGTAAAGCTATGTGTAGTATCACAGGTGAATGATCAGTTGTGGGACTGAAATTTACCAATTTCTGCATTAGTTTGAGCAGCCAGGCCTTTTGTAAATTCTACTTTCCAATGTTTTGGGGTACTTTGTGCCGCTTAAAAATCAGAACCATCTGTCATTTAGTTCCTTTGTCTGTGATCTCTGTAAATTGTTAGTGGTTTCTTTCTTAATGATGAAGATGAAAACCAAAAAAATCCTCTTTCATATAGTCATGCAAATGCTTATTCTGGTCATAGACAGTGATAGGAGAAAGCCACAAAAACATCTACAAAGCCAACACCTACAAGCTATTGTCTGTTGCCTTAGTGCACAGTTGATCACTTATAGTAAACAGTTACTTTGATCTCTCTGACAAATAGAAGATTATCCAAAATTCCTGCCAAATTGGACTTATTTTTTTCTTCTTTACTTTATCTCACATCTCATAGAGTTGCAGACTATTTTAGTTTGGAAGTGACCTCTAGCAGTCATCTTGTCCAACCTGCTGTTCAAGCAGTGCCGGCCACAGCAGGCTGCCCAGGACCATGCCCAGTCAGCTTTTGAAGATCTCCAAGGAAGGAGACCCCACAACCTCTCAGGACAACCTGTGCCAGTGCTCTGTCACCTGTACAGCAGAGGGGGAATATTACTTTTGGCCTGCACCAGCCTTGTCCCTAAGTTTGACTGTTTTGCTCTGAAAATTAGTGTGTCATTCAAAAATATATAACTTGCTTCATTTACAGTGACAGTCAGTAGATAGAGAACACGTGATGCTGAACAGAAAGTAAAGAAGCAACAGCATGTAGGTGTTATGTCAGTGTCACAAGGGAGCAGATAATGCAGGAAACTGGGAGGACAGTGTACAAAGAATTTTCCATGCAGATTTTTTTCTGTATACCTGGGCAGCTGGTTTGAGGACCCTTCCAAAAAATTGGCTAGATCCATGCAAAATGGAACCTCAAAACAGTAATCAATACACAGGTTGTCCATGTTTTCTAAAATGTGTATGAAGGTTTGAAAGCTTGCAGTAAAACAGCCATCTTGATGGGGTTATTTATGGTTTTAAGCACAGCTTCAGATGTAGCTGAGGGAAGGAGATAACGTGGTGTGAATTTTATATCCACCCTGAAGCTGAGTGCAAACCTTTGCAGAGAAAATTTTGTAGAAAATAGAGGGAGAACAGCAGCATAAATTTTAAAGCCCTTTTAAAATCAACTGGATAATCCATTATGTTTGTATGGGTACTGAGCCAGGACATGGCCTTTCTGTTTCAGAATAATTGGCTCTATTTTTCCGTAGTGTTTTGAGAGATATATAAATACATTTTTGGAAGTGAATGCAGCTGAGGGGAACCTTCATCTTCTCTACTCAAACTATAGCAGGAACTTGGCAGCGCATGCTCCAGATGCTGTGCATCAGTATCACTTGTAACATCAAGGAATAAGTGAACCCTTGATGCCCATCACTTCTATTTTCTGACAGTGTCTGTTCTTTTTTTTTTTTTTATGCATGTGTAGCACTTGATTTTATTTTGTTTTACAATTGTTATGGCTGCTCTGCAATGTACTGTAGCTGGCTAGTAATCATATACATGTAATCTTCTGTTTTCTTTCCAGCAGCAGTTCAGCAGGTTTTTTTTTTGTTGTTGTTGTTTTGATTATTTTTTTTTTTTAACTATTTCCTTTCAACTACGTGTGCAGTTTCTGTTAGCAAAAATAAATCAAAGTAGGCCTCAACACTTCCAACTTCAAAGGCAAGAACTATATTTCCCTGGAAATGTGTTTGATATGCAAGCTAATAGGGTAGTGTTGGTTGCCGAGTTCAAAGCTCATGTTTATGATTGTCAAGGGTTGGCTCATATATTTTGTCTTTCCAGCTGAAGGAAGAGTGTATATTTAGTTGTAGTTTGTACCACTGGAAGATCATCTGAGTTGCTTCTCGAACAGATCTGTTTTTATCTTGTCATTGGCTTCTCATTGTGCTGAGCTGAGACAAGTATCAACAGCCAGTGCTTATCAGTTGTGATCAGATAGAATAGGCTGGCTTCAAAACGGAGTTTGTGGTAGTAAGAGGAAGAGTTGTGGGCGTGGTAGAGGCTAGAGATGGACATAATAGGAAAGAAGTGATGAAGATGGCTTTGTGAAATATAGTCATAACATTTTTGGTGAGCACAAGCTGAAAGGCTCTTTTGTATCCAGTCTCACCTGCTATTCTGTGATTCAAGGATCATTGTTCCATTGAGATTACATGGACATTTTTGAGAACTGAAGATAGATGCTATGATACATCTGAGGCTAAGACCATTGATGACAGAATGATTCCATCTGAAGAAAATTCCTATTGCATCATTTTGAAATATTACATGATGCAGGGCAAAGTCAAGTGCTTTAGGCCAGTGTCATCTCCTTCCTTCTCTACCCATGGAAAAGAATAAATTAATTTTTGTTTGGGATACAGCAGATAAAATATCTTAAAATCCATGTTGTATCAAATTCTGTGCAGGAGTAGAGAAAAATGATGCATTTTGAAAATGAAGAGAGGAAATAATATCTATCCAAACATCATATGTTAGAATACAAAAGCACTGAGAACTGCCTTTATATACTGTTAGAAGTCTTCAACTCTTCAGAGTCTGTCCCTGTGGTCTTGCTGTAACACCAATTCAAGGCACAATGCAGGAACTTCTATATTTCCATCACATCAATATGTGTGCTCCTACAGTCCATTTCTATAGTACCAAACCTGTAAGTGGAAAAAATTATGTCTTTGCTGGGAATGTTTGCTTGGACTTGTACAAAACAGAAATCAGAATTATATAATTTGGTCTCTGAAAGACATCTTGTTAACTGTCATATTCAAAGCCAGATCAGTTTAGATTGGCTTGTTAAGTGAATTGTCCAGTCAAGTTTTAATATCTCCAGGGATGGACATATCATGAATATATGGTTGCTCAGAGCGGTTGACTCTTTTTCCAGTTCTTGTTATCTGAGTTGAAAATGATGATTACCAAATATACATATAGCCAGTGGAAGCTGCTATTGTGACTGTCCCAAATTAAAATACTAATTTGTCACATTCCATAGCAGGGCTAGTAGTATAGAAGTATACAGTTGTATTAGCAGAGATTAAGACAGCTAGCAGGCAAGAATCCGTGAAGACTTCAAGTATTTTAACGTAGTTTCCACAATTTGGAAAGGGTTTTCAGTTATCTGAAAGGTTAGTGACTGCAGCATAAGTGCACTGATAATTTTCAATAAAATTTATTTATTTTTTCTGTATTCTGCCCCAAACCAAAGATTGCACTAGCCCCTTTAGAAGGTTAGCTGGGAAGTTCAGATGCAATCATTCGATCATGTTAAATACCATTATTTTGACCACCTTCTGCTGTCAGTCTTTTGAGAAGAGGAAAAATTGAAACAGAATATGAGTTTATGACGTTTCATATTCTGCTGTTTAAGTCTAGCCTGGCAAATATCCACACAGTCCAGATTGGACATTGAGAGTCAGCAAACAATCTACTTTGGTTGTGAAGGTGAGGCTGAATTCTTATGTGCTTCATCTTTTTTTATTCCTGTTATACAAAGGATGAACTTACACAAGAAATCAGTAGAAGAATCAATCAAGTCATTGGTTCTGTATCCAAAAGATTTCAACAGGTAAAAAGTCTGTAAAATGAAATCTTTGTCAAAGGCTGAGGGTGGAAAAACTTGTTAGATGCTCTAAAATGATATGGGGCTGCTTATTGTTGAATGTAACAAAACTGCACTCTGATCTGTTCTTCTGTACTCTGAAGATTTAGAACAGTAATTTATTTCTGTAGGATAAAATACCTCATAATCTGCATAGACCAATATGAAACCTGGTGCCATAGGCCTGTATCTTAGCCAAGTTTGCTCTTCTACAGTGGAGGTCTAGGGTAGATACTGTCCTCAATCTACTTGCATAGATTATCTATCAGAAAACAATCCAGGTCACTTCATTGCACACATTACATTTTGTTTTGTTTTGTTTTGCTTCTTAATAAAAGTAGTTGGTAACTAATTACTCATGAAATAGACAGGCAGGTAGATTAGTTTTTGAAGTCAGAATGACTTCAGTGTGCTGAAGTGCACTAGAAAATCGAGGTACCAGCTTGTTTAAATGAAGCAAACACTGACAAATAGAAAAACCTTTTTAAGTATGGGTAGGACTAAGGGAAGATTCTTTCAAGAAACATGCTTAAAAATGATTGCAAAAACAAACAAACAACAACAAAAAAGCAAACAACAAAAAACCCATCCTGTTCACAATTTTATGTTTGACTTTTACACATCATTAAAAATTTTCCACTTGAAAGATGAGAAGTGTCAAATTAAACCATAACAGTCTGCAAGTACATAAATACTGAATCCGTATGTGCAGATACAACAAATACATTAAAAATACACAACTTCAGAAACTTGTAAAATCTGTGGTTGTTTTTGTTTTTATGGCCCAGGCTTAGTTTGTACGGGAAAGGAGAAGCCATTTTTCTCTGTCCATTATTTACCTCCTAAAAGAAAGAGAAGAGATACATGGTTTGGGGGTACTGTAAATACGGTAAGAAATTACTACATTCTAAACAAATCAAACGGCTTCTGTGCAGAACTAACTCACTAATCTGACTAGTCCTGTGAGGTGCCTCAAAATAGCAAAGCCTTTTCAGCCTGTTTCATTTTCATGACAGATTTTGTGCTTCAAATACCTTCCTATACTTCACACTTCACAGATTTTGCAGAACTTTGCACCTTCTTCAGGCATTGAAGAAGCAGGTACAATTCGTTCCCTTTTAGATATTTCTTGGCTTTAACTAGCTATTGAAGACAGATTCTGTAAACAGTGTGGGCATGAAGAAGGAAAAGGCTTAAAGAAGGCAGGGCAGGGAGGAAGAGAGTAATGGTTCTGGAAATGCTTCCTTGTATGATGACAGCAGCTTCCTTTCTGTAACTGCCATATTAATCATAAGATTTAATTTAATAAAGCCTTGATAGTATATGTGGAAAAATAAGGATTACATCATAACTTTTATTGCGGCACAAGAAGCAAGAACCTTAGCTTAGCTGGAAGGAGGGAGAGCAAAGTCTTGCTCTTCTTCTTTTGAAAGAAGAAAAAAAAAAGATTCTGGAGGTGAAAAGCCCTACTCTGTTTTAAGATAACACCTAAATTTGGAACTTTTCACATAGTATAATAGTGGTAGATTCAGATCCTGAACAGAGGAAGATTTAGGAACAGCTTAAAAACCAGCTTGTTAGAATGTTCTGATGCACACCACAGACTGCTTTTCTGACAGGGTTGCAGACTGTTACTTCACTACCAGCAGTTTTCTAAAGCTGCAAAAAAAATTTGGCTTTTGAATTGGCCAAATTCCATTTAATGTGAGTAACTCACACAGAAAATGGAATACCAGCCATTTTTATTCATTAATTAAATGAAAGACTTAATCAAAAAAATCTTATGTTATCTGCCTTGAAACATCGGAACTGTAGCAAGACGGTTAATACCAGTACTGGTGACAGTGTGATGTGTCACTGGTTCCTTTTTAGGGTAATTTTGACAAAATAAAGAAATCAGAATTATTAGAAGATTGGAAATTATTTTTTCTCTCCCTTCAGGGGGAATAAATTGAATCACTCTGCCAGCAGTTCTCATTTAATTTCTAAAAAGATTTGATGCCCTAAATTTTGTTGGTGAGCTGTGAATAATTTATGAACCTTATTTATCCTGTGCTTTCTCATGTAAATGGCCATCCGCCCACAGTTTCCTCTGAATTGGATTCTAACCGGATTATCCTTGTTCTTTCTAATTTATTGAGCTAGCATGTAATGTATTTATATAAAATTAGTAATTTAACTACTTCCTTGATGAAAAACATAGCTGCTGTAATTTAATTATGAGTTTTAATCAGGGGAAAAAAGAGCGACCTTTCTAAATGCTAAGGAGCTAGTTTTATTCCTTAGTATCTTTGTAAGATTACAAATCAATTTGATTTAATTAAGCCATATGTTGGAAATATGTTGTTGATCACTAAGTATTTATTTTCTAAAACCTTAAAAGAGCATTTAATAAATTAATTTTCAAAACAAAAAGGTTGTTTTCTTTGAGTAAATTTTGTTGGAAAGCTTAGCATCTGTTTCACAGAAAAAAAAAAAAAAAGGTTGGCTTTTTCTTTTGAAACATAGCTTCCTTGTTATTGTTGTTTAATATTTTTTAAAACCTCTGCAGGAGTGATATTTACTTTTTTAGCCATGTTAATGAGATAGCACAAAGCTTCTAGTCTTATGGAAATTTGTTGTAATATTCTAACAACCACCTTTTTATGGCACCCAGAAGTCTGTCACGTGAAGGTTGTTCTTTCATAGGATCTGAATTAATTTCAGGGTAAAGTGCTATCTTGTTTATTGCTCCTTTACTTATTCCTTCCCACCTCCTCCTAACTCTTACAGGACTATGCTTAGATTCAGAGTCACTGCAGCTAAAGTGAAATGGCAAGAAAGACTGTTCAAAGGGTTTTTTTGTTTGTTTGGTTTTGGTTTTTTTGTTTGTTTGTCTCTCTGTCTGTTTGTTTGTTTGTTCCCATATTCTCCTAGTGAATTTAGGAGCCAAACTCAACGCTTAAGAGTATTAGTTAAGGGGTTAAATTTTCCACCTGTCTTATCAACATAGAATGGTTTGTATTGGAAGGGACCTTAAAGATCATCATGTTTGATCCCCTACCATGGGCTGGGATACCCTCTGCTGGACTAGGTTGCTCAAAGCCCCATCCAACCTGGTCTTGGGCACTTCCAGGGGCATCCCATCCACAGCTTCTTAGAGCAACCTGTTCCAGTGCCTCACCACCATTAGAATAAATAATTTCTTCCTAGTACCTAATCTAAATGTACCTTTTTTTTTAAATTTGAAACCATTACCCCGTGTCCCCTTCACTGTACTGCCTGATAAAGAGTCTCTTCCCAGCTTTACTGTAGGCCCCATTTAGGTAATGGAAGGCCACTGTAAGGTCCCCCCAGACCCTTCTCTTCTTTAGGCTCAACAACCCCAACTCCCTCAGCCTGTCTTCATAGGAGAGGTGCTTCCTGCTCAGGGCTGTTCCCAACACATTCTCAGAGAAGGACTAGTGTGTTTACAAAATAATGTATTTAATTTGTAAAGTTAGTAATAGCAATTAAAAATAATGATGCTAACAACTGATTGAGTAATACCAATTAAAAATTTCAGGAAAACTGAGGAAATGTCTCCCTTCCCTCTTTCTGTTTCCATTTTTGCAGGCCTCTTCCTCACTTTTTTGTTTGTTTGTTTGTTTGTCTGGCACAGGAACTCTGTTGCATTCTCAGAAATTTTAATATTAACACTTCAAAGGACTGTGCCTGCTGCAGAGCACTGGAGGTTCTTTTTTTTTCTTTGTTGCCATTGCTAGGCAACATGCTAATGACTAATCATGCTCTATTTTGTTAGTAACGAATGAACAAGACTCCCACAAATGTCAGAAATGAATAAACAAATTTCCTCTATATCATTTTTAATAGGAAGAGTTGATGAGAATGGGTCAAAAACCTTGCTGAAAAAGAATACAAAGGGGAAGAGCTATTCATACAGGCAGGCAACTGGACAGCTGACATCTTCTTACTCATGCCTATGAAATTTGTAGATTATGTACTTCTAGTAAGGCATGGATGTCAATTGCTGGTAGGCACAGAAAACTACTAGCTTAGTAGAGTTGTAGTTAGAGTCCAACTAATATTCAGCTCATTGTGGTTTGCATTTTTTTAAAAATGTGTGTATGTGAAAGAAAGAAAGAAAGAAAGTGAACCCTCAAAATGAACCCTACATGAGGAAAAGATGCAAGTAGTTAGGGAATTTAGAACAGAGCAAATGCAGAAGCATTAATAAATGCAGTTTGTTGTGAAGAAAAAATAAGAGCCTGGAGAATCATCAATACTACAAAGCATCTCTATAAGATAGCCTCTATTATTTCCACTCCTCAGAAGCAGTCTGGTTAGATGATCTGTCACAAACTTATAGGTGTTTATGTTTGGCTTTGGAATCACATTCCTGACCATTGTGCCTAGCAGCCTTCCCTCTTCCCATTCCCATACTTAGAGAGGCATCATTGTTCTTATTTTATGTGTGGTGTAAGTCTACAAGGTTTGGAGGAAAAAGAAAGGGTGAAATAAGCACTTCCACAGTATATGTTCCTCCCACTTCTTTGCTTTGGGATACATCTCTGCTGAAGATTCCTGGTATTTTGTCTTTTGTGTTCTGGGAATCAGCAAATTTGTTGCTCTAATTTGATGGCCCTCACCTTTTCTGTTCAGGTTTATGTGCTGGCAGCCTGAGCAAAGAAAAAATCAGGCTTCACCCCTGGATGGCTTCAGGCAAAGTACTGCTAACCTGTGGACATCAAAACAATTTTTTCTACAGTGTCCAACAAGCCTTGGTTCAGATGAGGCAGGATCTAAAAGCTAAAGCTGTTGCTTCTTAAATTTATTCCTTATGC
The DNA here is from genome assembly GCF_047663525.1 of Anas platyrhynchos. Classification (NCBI taxonomy): domain Eukaryota; kingdom Metazoa; phylum Chordata; class Aves; order Anseriformes; family Anatidae; genus Anas; species Anas platyrhynchos. Next base: position 7,946,900 of record NC_092620.1, on the reverse strand, counting down.
CAAAAGATCACTCCTCTTCTGCCTACATCCTTGGCTCCTTGAACATACTACAATATTCTTTTTTTTTTTTTCTTTGCTATTCATTATTGTTCCTTGTGTAGCTTTCTGTCTGAGAAAGTCCTCAGTAGATTGTTGTATGGCTTAGTGTGTCTGCCACTACATTTTACTGTTTCTCAAATGTTTTAGCAGATCTAGGGGGAATGGTATCTAGGGGGAATGGTGTATGAAATAAAATAACCAATGAAATAAACACTTCATTTGAAGTGCTTGTTAAATCATATACTGCACTACTTTGGCACTAATCCGAAGATATTTGAAGCACCACTATAGCTAGGCAGACACTGCTCGAGTTTTTTACTAAACAGATTTTTATATTTTGTTGCTTACTTTGCAGCAGTCATGAAATATTGTGCTTGTACTCAAGCTTTGTGTTTGTGCTGTGGCTTGTAATAAAATAAAACCAGAAACGTGTGACAAAAGCATGTGTGCTGAGGATTGAATTTCCATTTCTTAAAGGATTTCAGGGCACTAACGTTTGGCTTTGTGCTTATTAAGAACAAAAGAAACAAAAATTTAAGGGGAAGAATACTGGAGGAGATAAAGTATTTTTGACAGACTACGTTTAATCAAACTGGAAGCAAATGTACTTTTTCAGTATAATGTTATTCCATCCTTCATGTAATATATTATTAAAACAGGAAAAATGTCTAATCATAATCTATGTGAAGATTAAAACTCTATTAATGGATCAATACCCGTATCTTGTTCTCAAATAGCTGTCTTTGCCTTTACTTCTATTAAAACTTTGGATGCATGCTGTATAAGCTGTCCTTGGAGAACTCTATTTTAAAAGGTGCTTGCAAATGGCACATGTCCAGTGCTTCAGAAAATAGCAAAAATTAGAAGATATGCCTCAACTCTCAAGGAATGTGTTGGAGATAGCAACTGGCAAGCTGATTTTTAAAAGGTGGATGTAGGGGTGGGAGGCGGAGAGTAGTTTTTGTGTACAATATGCAACTGTAGCTAAACTTTGCCTGGATTAATTTTTCTTTTTCTGTTTTTTTTTTTTTTTTTCTTCTTCTTCTTTTCTTTAGCCTTGGAGAAATGAAATTTCACTGAAGCTGACCTTTTATGGAAATAATATAAACTTGGTATATTTTCTTTACCAAGGAACACCTGAGATAAAAAATGTGCAACCTGTTTGATATGGCTCTTGGTTCTTTAAAGTTATATGGGACACAAAAGGCTTTTATTTATTTTGGTGGTTCATTCTCCGAAAGTTGTTTCTGACTACTTAAATCAGTCTACTGAAAGGGAGTGTTTTGCAGTGAAGCTATCTGAGGTCATCTTGCAATATCGGTTAATTTACTAGTTTCACCATGTGAAACTTCTGTCTTCTGGACCAGACATACTGCAACATGCATTTGTGTTCCAAATGACAAGTTGTATGCCATGAGATGTCATGTTCTTAAATCTGGCATGGTCCTTCAACACAAGCAAAAAAGATCATTGCAATATGCTTCACAGACTTAAAGCTTAATGGTAAAGTGCTCTGCAATGCATTTTATTATAATAGCATAGTCAAAGTCAAACAGAAGGTAAGTGCTAGACGATGAGGAGGCTGTGAGGAATATTATCTGGGAAACCACCGTTGTGCTTAAGGAAGGCCACCAAAAACAGTGTTTTGTTTGTGACTTTCATCAGCTCGATAGGAGTTTGAAAATTTATTAGCTAACGAAACTTAGTGATAGAAGGATGCTCCTTGTTTCAATCAAATATCTGGCTGGAATCTACAGTCCTCTTACGAAACTCAGGTCTTATCCTGAGTGTTTGTTATATTTACAATTTCCTTTCAAGTTGGTAGCCAGGACTGCCAAAATCCAAGAAATCTTTCTGCTTCTTAGTTAAAGTTATTTTGTATGTTAAGATATACTATCTTAGCTGATAGTATTTCTCAACAGCTATTGTCTAGCCATCTCAAACTGAAAGCTAAGGCATAGAACAGTGATGTCAGTGTTCTGTAGTTGATATCAGACAGAGGTCATCATTGTTGTACCCTTAATCAGTGTGAATTACAGACCAAATCCAGGCTACTGTCTGTTGGCTGGCTGCCCTTTCCTTTGTGGAATATTGCAAATGACTGTTGGATAGCACTGGATATCCCTTTCTCTGGCTGCGACCTAGATGGCCCATGGGTCTGAACTATTGCTGCTACTCGATTAAGAGGAAGAAGGCGTAGGATGTACTGGGATTTTGAGGCGGTTCCAGGACAGTGAATCAGTCCTTATGGATAAGGGACTGAATTGCTCTTGTTCAACCCCTAAGCTGCAGATTTCACTTCAATATTTCAATTTTTCTTATTTGTATAAATAATTGCTTTAAAAAACAAACACATCAAAAAATAGATCTTTGGCACGTTTGTTGCACAAAAGGACGTAGTCGTGCAGTACTTTGTGCTTTCTTTCAATCTTAAAATAGAAATACTTATTTTTAGACACTCCCGTAGTAGCATTTCCTAGTAGATTCTCTTCCACTTGCCTGTCATTCTGCAAGCTCCCCTCTGTTAAAACATTTTTTTTCTTGTCTCTCTCTTTGTTATAGAATGCAATTGATAAGGAAGCTTCTGGTTTCCCTATTTGCTTTAGTGCTGAAACTGCATCTCAGAGAGTCTGTCAGGAGTTTACCAGCTTGGATATTATACTAAAACAGTATCTTCATTTAAAATGAATGATAAACCTGACACAGATGTTTACAGGATCCTTCTTCAATATGTTATCCACAGCTGGGAAAAAAAATGGAAAGACTAGGGAATGTGCAGAGACCAACAGGAAAAGCTTGGGCTGATGACAGCTTCTCAGGGCAGCACAGGGCAGCAGAATGAAGGATTGATGACTTGTTAAGAAGATGAATTTGGTAATAATTCAATGGTGGGAAAGAGTGTAAGGTGCACCGGAGCCAAGCCAGCTGCTTGCAGCTGACTTCAGCTGGCTCTTAGCCCAGAGCAGAGCAAAGGAGTGCTTGTCACTGTTAGCTTATATATGGTAAATAGAGTTCTACAGGTGTGACAAAAGAGATTCATAGTCAATCTGCTCATGCACAGAAGACTTTAAAAAGTAGCATTTTTTAGATAAAATATTTTCAGATTGAAGACTTCATAAAGAAATTTCCAAAGACTTATTTTCTCAGAATAGCTAGCACCTCAAGAGCTTGGATTTATGAAACCATGTGCTTAACTAGATACACCTTGGTCACTGAGCACACTGAAAAAGTTTCTTATTTCCCTGCAAGAAAGGAATAAAAGTTGATCACGTTTTAAAGACTCACGCAGTTTAGAATTTCTCATCACATGGCCAGGTAGATTTTTCAGATTTTTCTGGAAGCTTCTTTGTTGTAGCTGCATTCTCCTAAACAATTTGCTGCACAACAGTATATTTGGAGGAACTGCCTAATTATGTCTGAATTTCTAAACAATTGCTAAGCATCAGACTACTCCTTGCAACATGGTCAACTACTTAAAAACCCTAATGCTACTGGTCTCTCAAATGCACTCAGTGATTGTGCATGGAAAGGTGTTAAAAGTAAAGCTACAAAACCACCATGAAGGTAGACTGAATTTCCTTTTAGTGTTGATGCTGAAATTTGGGCTTTGTCTAGTTCATGTGGTAGTCTCATGCCCTTAGTTTCTTATTTTGCATGAGCCCAGGGAGATCTCCATCTGCACTTGCTAAGTGCAGCTTGCAGTGTTGCATGTTATTTCCACCGTTCCCGTTGCATTTCAGTGCAGTTGGAAATGCTTCAGCCATAAAGGGGAATGTGCTGCTCAGCCAAGCTGCTGGTAGGTGGCAATGTGCTGCCCAGAAAAGCATCTCCTGTTCAGAAAGCTAAGCAGCATTATCATCTGTCTGCCAATATTCTCCTCCTCACCTGCTATTCCACCTGATGATTTATTCCACCCCAAACCTGAGGGATGTAAACACACAAGGACAAAAAATAAGAATAATGAAGACTGCAAGTTTGTAGCAAAACAATAATTTCAATTACAAAAACAATGAAAAAATGTCATTTTCCTTCAGATTTTTACTATGAGTACTCCTCTTCTATGAAATAATAAACATGTTGGTCAAAACAACAGTGAGAAAGCAGAGTAATAGAATTAGGTTTGCAAGGAAGTGACACACTTTTATCCTGTGCTTTTCTATTCTTTGTTTAAATCAAATATCAGCAAGAACCTGCTTATAAAAAACAAATGATGTTGTTATCATCTGGAGGAAGAATGGACTTTATGGGTTTGGGCTTCAGTACTGAGCACTTGATACCACTTAGGGGAACATAGAATTTCCCTTTCCTTTAATCAGAAATTCACCTATGATTGCCCATGGTCTGATAACGGGACAACGCCATAAAGGTTATACAGCACTTCAATTCTCCCCAGGATCCTTGTGTGGTCAGTGGAGACAGAGGGCTGTCTAGAAACTAAACTAGAGCAGAAACTGTTTTCAGATACAATGCCAAAGGAGGATCTGCCCCCTCTCCTCTCTGCTGTCATGGATGTACTCAGCCTCACCTCCTCTTTCAATACCATTTGATTAAAAATGGGAAGTATTCTCCTGTTGTTTTTCTCCCTATATATATAAATTATGCACTGTCTTAAAGTTGTATCTATTAAGTTTAGTTATTTAGGTGTACTGAAGTTTTTAACTCTTGTGTTTTCATTTCTTTTTAAAAATTTAATGAGAAGTAATTTAATTGATAAGTGCTGCTGTATCACTGATGCACTGCTATGACACAAAGAGATTTGTTCAAATTAAGCTTAATGAGTTGGCATATTGAAAACTATTTATATATTTATTTAAAAGCTTCCTACAGTGTAACTCTGCAATTTATTGAGGAATCAATATTTTATTAATTTCAATACAGACCATCTTTTTGGTATGATAGGGCACGTATAACATCTTTTTTTTTTTTTTTTTTTTAAGACCATAGTTGAAATTTTTGTAGTTTTGTTCAAAGAGTGATTACATTTGAAGTTTACAGAGTAACACCTGGCACTACAACTGTTCTCATATCCATAAGGTTAGGTAAGGTTATTCTCCATTTGGCTAACTGAGATTAAGAGGACAGACTTATTTAAAGATTAACAGAAAAAAAGTTCTTTAGTCATTGTTTACTAAGGCAGATGCTGACCATATGTACCAGAAAGCAGTTAGACTGCAATCAACCTTTCAGAAACCAGGGTGTGGTTTTCACTAAAAGAATGAGAATTTTGCTTTTCAAGAGAACTAAGCTGGAGATGTAACAGGACAGAGCTCCTTTTTATTGTTAGGGTTGTTTTTGCTTTGTTGTTTGCTTTTAGTATTATTTGTGCTTTCCCTGGATAGTTTTCAGTGAACATGTTTCTTGACAATAAGCTACTTCACAGTCCAAGGAAGTATAAAAATATAGTCAAGTGAAATAGAAATCCATTCATTTCTACTAGTGGGCAGCATTAGAACTCACCTTTGTTAGTGTAATTCTGTTCATCTTTACTGCATGACTAAGGTCTGTCTTCTTTCGTAACCCCAGTTGTCAGCTGAGAATCAAGAAAATCATATTACTTTCCCTGAAATTCTCCAGAATCCTTGACAAAGAAAAGATTCTACAGTTTTAATGTTGCATTTGCTTTTCTCAATGTAATGCCACTTTATATTGGGTGTCAGAGAAGGGAATCTACACGTGTGTATCTGCTTTCACTTGTGATATGGCATGATGTAAGCTTATCAATACTGAATTAGCTTAAATACTGTTGTTTTAGAAGAAGAAAAAAAAAAGACCTAGTAATTTTATTTGTTTATTAAATGCTACTCTTGCATAAAATGATGTAATGGATCTCAATAGAAAGTTTTTCTAAAATGGGTCAAATGGCAAAATTTTTTGTCATGTGATCTCAATCATTAGAGCTAGTTAACACTGTGGTCTCTAATAAAAAGAGAGAGATTACATTTGAAAGTGCCTCAACACTTGAATTTTTTCTTTTTATTATTAAAACAAACAAACAAACAAAAAACCACCATTACCAAAGACTTTGGCAACAGTAATGATTAAATATTTGCTTCCTTCTTTGCTGTATCAAGACTCTATGGTCACATATTACTGTTGTATTTATGGAAGAAGAGCGATGAGATATCTACATAGAAAACATACTGGGCAAGTTACTGAAGCAGATCATTGCAGCTTACTTTGGGTATCAGATAAACTTGTGAACAGGCCAGTGTGGACTTACAGATTGTGAAACTAAGAACTACATGGGAATGTCCACATAGAGACTACAGAGTAGGTATCAAACCCAAACCACAAGCAAACTACTCTAGAAAAAATGCCAAGTCTCCATACAGAGAAATGAAATTGGGCCTGTATAGCACCCTACCACTCAGACATTGGTTCACTCCCTGGAGATGTAGCATAAATGTAGTCTTATTGCATGATTTCTGTTGGGTACTTTAATGGTACTGGGATTTATTAGATGTTGGGGTAGTTAATGTCGGACCCAACAGATTGCTTTGTGGTTGGATTATCATCAACTGTCTCTGACTGGCTTCCAAAGTATCCTAACCACTGTCTCCCTTTCTTTAGAGCTGTGTCATGTCTCTAAGTATTCTAAGCAGAGGGTTAACTCTGGCAATGTTCTATTTCATTGTGGTAATAATGAAATTTAAGCCCAGGTATTCTGTTTGATTTAATTTAATTTCTATGACATACATACGGGTTTCATGAGGTTACTGGATATAGCTAGTATACATGCGCAAAATGGTAACACAAGATTTTAAGAATGAAGACTAAGCAAACACTATTTTAAAAAATGTATTTCGAATGGGACAAACTCTATTAAAAAAAAAAAAAAAGTATTCAGAATGGATTTTGCAGCTCCAGAGATACAGCATGTACAGTTGAAGAACAGCTATCCTTCTGTCATACAGCCCCTGAAAGCACCACAATGCTGTCCTCATGTTTCTATTCAGACATGAGAATACAGGAATACTCTTCTGGAGGAACATCTCCATAGATAAAGTAACAGTTCATTGTGCTCAGGAATATGCAGCATTGTCCATGAAAAACTTAATGGGCACAATCAGCTTCTATAGTGTTTTCCAAGACCTGTTCATTTGGCTCTGAAAACTAGTTCAAAAGGATGAAGCTCAGGATATTCTGCTTCGGATTAATTTCTTGCATACATAAGCAGCTGGAATCTTAAAAATAGTTTTCATAATCTTCAGTGGATTTCTGGCTACACCAGCCAAATTCTACAAACTAACATTCAGTATGTGTAGAAAATAGGCTCATTTCATATGGAATAAATGGAATTTTAAGTCTTCACAATTATTACACTGATAAAAATTATGAAAGTGGCAGACTTTTCCTCACTTGGAGTAGTTGTTCTCTTTTTGACCAGCTTTTCTCTGTTTTACTTAAAAATTTCAGTTCTTCAAACTAGCCTTCTCTCTGTTCCCAAGCTACTCTTGCTCTATCTTCTGTTTTTGTAACTTAGTTTGAAACAATAGCTTCTTCTCTACTTAGTCATAACAGAATATTGCTGATGCATCATTATGGATGCATATCGTGTACCATGTGAACCTTAAAGAAGGTGTAGTTGGTGCACAGTGGCATGTCCTTCTGTGGGAAAGAACAGGTTCAGGGGAAGGTTTGTCAAGTTCCAGTTCTTGCTTACACCTAGATACTTAATGTAATTGGACTTTTCGTTATTGGCCAACACAGAACATCCACCTGTTTTTATGAACCAACAACAAATATGCCTTGTTTTTGTATTGGTGTTTGTTTTCACAGCTCTTCTAGATGCTTTTGTTATCTCTGATGTCTGGGCTTGTGCATCTACTACTGCTTAGCAAGTAAGTGCAGATATTGTACTTTATCTTGAGAAGCTGGGAACATCTAAGAATTTAGGGCTTTGTATCAAAGCCTCTGTCAGAAACACTCTTTTTCTCCTCTTCTTAGTCTGATCTCTTAGTAATAAGTATTGAAGACAAGAAGAACTACTGTGAGCCTAAGAGAAATTACTTTGTGTGCCATGAGGGAAAAAATTAAAGTCAGGGCATGTAATCTGCTCTGCTTTTAAAAATGACTAAGGGAGATGAGTGCTTCTTGACTTGAAATGAGCAGTCATGACACCTGGAAGGTAACAGAGATGTTAGGAATTCTGCTGACAACTTGGATAAATGTGCCAGAAACATTTTTTTATTTTTTTTTTAACTCAGAATGAATACTAATGATGGATGAATGGGAGAAGTGGGGACACAGTTCCTCTGGCTACTGTCAGCCTGTGCTTCAGTGAAACGTACAATAAGGCAGCGCTTGAACTGGTGACAAGATAATTAAATCTGTCAACTGCTTGTGATTGAGTTTATCAACAGGTCATTCACCTTTAGTTTCACCTCTCAGAAATGTTGGTGCATGATGTCACTTAGTTTGGTATATCCCCAGGATTTCAGCAAAAAGACACGCCCAAGTGACTGTTTTTCTTACCTTTCTGTTTCTTCAAATTCTTCCATGTCAGTGTGAGTAGAATAGATGTGATTGGAGGGACTCTGAGGTCAACAGGTTGAATCTGAGAAGAAAGAAAAAAGATGAAGGAAAGAAGGAAAAATGACTTTAAGTGTAATATTTGAAACAATAATGCAGTTTCATTATGTTCCTTTTCAAGACCAGTTCCTTTCAGTTTGGGACCACAGGATGCACTTCTGGGAAGTATGTTAACAACTTAAAAAGCTGTCAGCATAGTTGTCAGCAGAATTTGCACACTGATTAAGTAAGCAGATTTTTCTACCATGATGGTAGGGGTGCTGTAGTTACAAGTATTCCTTCCATTCCTCAGAAGCACACATTCTGACTTCTATATAATCAGACTAACTGATTTTTTGATACTTGCCTAAGGAAAAAGACCCAAGCAGAAAACCAACCACAAAAACAGTTCTCTTTTGAGAACTTGTAAACAGTGATTTTGTTCTATATAAGTATTATATTCATTCCTACCAAAAGGTCCATTGCCATGATCTAATATTTTTCCTTGTTTATTCTCATAACAGGGAAATTAAATTATTGTATAAATCAAAATGAACCAATGCTGAAACTCATACACAAACATAAGTTACCTCAGTGCAGGGAAAACTGTTGTTCTCTCGTACTGGAAGAAATTTAGTACTGTAGAAATGACTGTAAAATTATTTTGCCAAGACTTGATGAAATGTTCTTTTTCCTAGCTCGATCAACTTGTCACTTGCAGCAGAGCTTGGTAAACCATTCTCTACAGATCTGGAAAAAAAAGGAAAAAAAAAGAACAAATGTTGCATACCTTCAAACACAGCTAATTCTTCCATTAATGAAATCATCAATGAAAAAAAGATAATAATTGAAAGGACTCCCAGAGAGTCTTTTCAGGGTTTTCTGTCCTTTCATGAAAGTTCCTTATCCTCTTCAAAAATCTCTGAAAAATGGAAAAAATGGGGGTTGTTTTTTCATTGCCTTTTGTTTGTATTTTTTTTTTTTGTTGTTGTTGGTTTGGTTTCATTTTTTGTTTGTTTGTTTTTATTTTTGTTATCTTTAAATTTGTTTTTAGTTGTAGAATGCATGGAATTTTATTGCTTTCGGGCTGCTTTGGATGAAGAGGAAGTAAAGAATGGTTGTCAGTTAATGAAGTAAATGAGGTCTAAGAATTTTAACAGGATTTATTTATTGCTAAACTATTTCTTGGACTCTGCAATTTCTGAGCCAACTACCTTAGATAAAAGCAAAAACCAAAAAGGTTGGATACCCATAAAACACTGACTGAGGTTAAATACCATAAACTCATAAAGGTATTTTAATCTTCTCATAACTCCTTACCTTTTACTGCTGGTGATATCATCCAGATTTTTTAGTTCCACATGGAAGTTCTCTACTAGTCAGTATATTCACATTTTAGGGAACTGGAGAAAAGCCACAATGCTTCGTTGAAAATGTGCTACCACTCATGGAACACACTGCAGACCAAAACCTCATGATGGCTGAAGGTCTCTATCACGTGTGCGACTGTTCTGATTTTTGTCTGTACTTCATGATGTACTGGGTGGTTTGTTTTAAACCAAGCACTCATTCTAGATAGCTCTATGAAATCAAGTACATTTAGGAAGTATATTAAAACAAAGAACATGTCTTGAAGCACACTACATGATTGTTAGAATAGAGGAACTCAGTGAGAATCATTCATCACAAGAGTCATCAGGCCATCATTACAAACTGTGATTCAAAGGCTTTCGTGAGAGAGAGATTAAGACTACACGTTAATAAAAGTGATATCAAAATCACAGGAGACAATGATTTATTTTCCTCCTTCTAATATACATACATTCTATTCTCTGACATCCTACAGACAGTAGGCAAGAGGACTAATTAAAAAATATTTTTAGAAAGTATAATGCTTTAAGATGTCAAAGAAACATTTAGCCCTCAGAAGAGAAACTGCTGTCACCTTAAAAAAATAAAAGATTACTCTTTCTAAGTGCATCTACAATACTTTACAATAAATACTTTACAGTATTTCATCCTGGTCTCATCGTATTGTCTATTTAAGTTGCCCAAGAGTTTCTGCAATAAAATCCTATTTGTGACAGTTAGGAGCTTTTATCTTTTTTAGACTAAAGTTTTTCATGCTGTAGATCTGACTTGGAGATCTGAAGTATTTCAGTGAAAATAGTAAAGGATTTAAAAAAAGTTCTAAAGAAAAAAAAAATGTACTCCTGCAATATAAACTTACAGTAAGACTAGGAGTCAGATACAAGGTCAGCAGGAAACCAAGTGCACCCATGACACTGGGATAATATTAAGAATTGAATTGAAATGTGATGACATTCAAAGAGGAGTTTCGGAAAAGGGGACTGGAACTTTTACTGGAAACCTGAATCAGAACTGTGAGGGGTTTTCTCATTTTTGTCTTACTCCATTGCCTAGAGACACTAAAGATTTTAAACTGTCCTATACAATATAGCACATGGTTAATTCAAATTCATCTGTATATCAGGTAGCACAGTAATGTAGTCCAATAAAGAACCAGAAATCACTTCTTTAACTGATTACCCAACTGTGCTGGGTGTGAACTGGGGCTGTGGTCTGATAAAAAGGAGGCAAGAGCATCATACTGTTAGTTGTTGCATCTCAACTGTAAGAAAGTGTCTTACAACAGGAAAGCTTCAGATTCATAAATTTCTTCTGCTTAGGTTCTGAGCTAGTGTGAGTGATGCAGAACAACTTAAGTCAAATCAGATGAGTTTTAAGCCACTAATTGTGACAAGTTCTTTGTCATGTGTGGCTCGTCTCAAGAAAGAGATTAGTTAATGTTGAAAAACAATATAGAATAATATTTTAAATTTCCATTTATTTCCATTTCATTTTTCTAATTAGATTCTTGTCTCTAATTAGATTCTAATTGTATTATTCCCAGAGCCTGGAACAGAACTTATATTTCTCTCAAAATTACATGTTTTCACCAATGAAGGCACAAAATCACTGGGCAAAGTGTCTCATTTTTATCTCACAAAATCACTGAATGGCTGAGGTTGGAAGGGACCTCTAGAAGTGATCTGGTCTAAACCCCTGCTCAAGATGGTTGCTTAGGACCACATCCAGAAGGCTTTTGAAGGTCTCCAAGGAAAGAGACCCCCCAACCTCTGTGGAGAACCTATGCCAGTGCTTTATCACCCTCACAGTAGAGAAGTGCTTCCTGATGCTCAGAGAGAACCCCTTGTGTTCCTGTGTTCCCGTTTGTGCCCATTACCTCTTTTTCTGGTGATGTGCCCATCACCTCTTTTTGTTTTTCATCACTTCTTTTTTTTTATTTCTTAAATCTGTTCTCACAGAAATGCAAATGACATCGCTTATTGTCTTGGCTCTGGCCAGCGGTCGGCCCCTTATCTAACATGGGGCAGCTTCAGGATTCTTCTCACAGAAGCCACCCCTATGCCCCCCACTACAAAAGCCTTGCCACTACACATACCTGGGACAGTTGATTTAAACCTGTAGAGCGACAGTGACAGCAAAAACCCAGTTAAGGAGCTGAAAATTGAAGCAGTAAATAAAAGGAACCAAGGTACACATAAAATTGTCTTTTTTTTTTTTTTTTCCATTTTTTTAACATATACAGAAAATATTAAAAATCTGGGTAGGCAAACATTCTGCCCTTGCATTAAGAAGCTTAAAAAAGCATGAGTTGTTCTGCTAGCTATCATTCTGCAGCACCAATAGACTATAATTCAATTTATTGGACAAATGATGTATTTGAATTTGGAATTTCCACGTATTATAAATCCTGTTAGGATCTGCTATGTAACTATCAACGGATAGACTTGTGACACTATAAGAATGACTTGTAGAGTACCATGCTAAGACTTAATCCATCATTCTTTCTTCTGAATGTGTTCCACTGCAGCTTCCCCAGCCTGTTTACTATCTGCCTCTCATTTCCTCTTCTTTCTCTCATAAGTGCTGAAGTCTTGGCTGAGCAAGAGAAAATTTCCAAATTCTCTGTCTATTCCTGCTGTCTTTATTCATTATAAGGAAAAACATGAGGAAAGACAGGATTTAGAGTGTAGGAAAAGACAAATAATGGAGAATTTGGTTCTGCATGAAGACCTCATGACTGCAGTCTAATGCTGCCACATAAAGGTGCTGGGAATCAGGTCCTACCTGACCTAGTGGTTGTATGTCTGACAGGGTCATTCCTGGAAGGTTAATGTTCTCTGCAGCTCTACAGTTCTGTCACTGAAATTTTGACTATATGAGGAAATGGAAAGGAATTTTTGTTCATTAGAGTATGGATCGTCTTTGCACCTTGATATTTGGTTTCTGTCTTACTGTACGTAAGAATAGACAATAAAGTAGTCAGAAAAGGTAGAAACTGTCCCACTAAATCAACTCTGCATAGAGGACAGTTTTTTTTCAGAGAATTTTACTCCTGTACTTCTGCAGAAACTAATCTAATTTCATTGCTGTGCAGGAGGGCATATGGTTTATCCTTCGACACAAAATCAATTAATTTTGACAGTTACTTTCACATTTATAAGCCATTTAACTAAGATTTTTTAGTGGTTTGTGTTTACAAAATCAGTAAATTTCCTAAATACAACAGAACATGTTTCTATAAAACTGTCCTGACTCTTTCCTGTCTTCTGCAAACAAGTAGTATGGCCATAACCAGAATTACAGTATTCATAATTACAATTTGATGTGAATTCCCCCAATATTACTTGCTCCCCTCCGAATCTAGTTTAAAGCCCTGCTAGTGAATCCAGCCAGCATGCTACCCGAACTGCTCTTGCCTCATGTGGTCAGGTGTGCCCCTCCTGTGTCAGAATGCTCCGTCTCTCAAAAGCATGCCAAGATCATAGAACCTGAAACCTTGATTGTGGCATGAGCTATGCAGCCAATCATTCACCTGATCCGTACACTGCCTCCTCCTCTGATCCCAGTGTCCAGCTGGAAGGATTGATGAGAACACTGCTTGTGTTCCTGATCTCTTCAGCATCATTCCAAAGGACATAAAGTCCCTTTTGATGTTTCCGAGTCTCTTTGTCATGGCCTCAGCTGTAACCACCTGGCTTGACCAGTCTCGGTAGCCTCCTTGTGATGTCAAGAATACGGGCCACAGGCAGGCAGCAAACCTCTCTTGAGAGAGTCTGTGCTTAATGTGTGTATGGCACAAATTACAATGAGCTTGTATGTGTTTTTAAAATTTTCTATTTATTCCATATATACATGTATATATATATATAAGATTTTCCTAAGTCTACTTTATTCTTTCTGCTTCATGAGATAAGTTATTTATTGAAACTGGGTGATAAATAAATTGGTGCACATGCTCTGGTACAGCATTTGGAGAATCTCAGCAAACTTTCTAGAGCCAGTGCACTATTCATTGAGTAACCATTGGTAACCATAGAGCTCCTACTTACAGCTTGCTTGACTATCAAAAAGGATTGAAGGACAAAACAATCCTCTTTTAAAGCATCCACTTTTTTTACTGAGGGCCCTTTCACTATGTTGGAAACAATTTTGTATGTCTGCCACATTCAATACGCAGCAAGTACTGTGCCAGCTGGTCTGGAATCAACATGTTGAAAATATTCATAGGGAGCACACCACATGCTCAGGAAGATGGAAAACAGAATCTGACAAAGCAGCTGATGCCTGTTGGTGATGCTGAACTAACAGGCTACCATGCAGTGAGACATTTCAGATTCAAAAAACAGTACATTTCCTTCTTGCTTTTGACCGTGTTCCCTTACTGGCATGTGGCTTGTAATCCTTAAGAGGCATTCTCTACTTCACCTACTTCCCTGTTAACATGATACATTTCCATTTGTTTTATGTTCTGCATGGTCACCAGCAAATTCAGTCCTTCCCATCCCCTGCTGGCTTCTACAGCATTCTGTAGTTGTCTCTACATCTTAAATTATTGTCTTTACATCTTAAATTATTTAAAAAACAATTAAATATTATTGTAAAGTGCTCAAGTACTCTTTCCAGTAACATCTGATGATTTCTCTGTAGCATACATCAAGAGCTGTTAGCTGATCCACAGGTGACAATGTGAGCTCTTCATTGACTTGGTGAGTATTCACTAGCAGTCAGAGAGATTACAGTATTAGTTCACTGAGCCAAATGGACAGCTTTTAGACTCCAGATTTTATAATTCACAAAGCCTATATTTCCCCTTGCTTTCCCTAATTTTACACCAGTGTGACTCTGTTGACTCAGTGAGACAGTTCTTTGTTTGCCATTAGGCACAGAAGGAGACAGGAAAGTTCTGCTCTTCCTTGCCCGGTACTGTCTATGCTGGCTTTTGTTTTGTGAAAACTTGTCAGCAATAAATGGTTATGCAGACAGTATGTATATGAGATAAAAACAAACTAAACAAACAAGCAACAACAACAACAAATATATGGACAAATCCTTAATATTTTAATCTGCCAAATAACAGATGTACTTTTGTTCAGAGGTTTTCATGTGTCACTGTCTTATCCTATCCTAAACCATCCCCTGTAGAAAAGATTTTGTTTGTTTGTTTTGATTTTTTTTCTGATGCTGTCACCATCTAATTAACATAATGTGTTGTGAGTGAGATAAACAATGTGTTGTGAGTTAAACTCTATGACATTCCAGCTGGATTTAAATCAGAACTGTTTGCTCTTTTCAGAAAGATCTCATCAGGCTGACAGTCTAGCAATTTCACTGCTGTCCTTTACATCATGAGACTCCTCTCACCATCTTAATGCCTCACAAGGACAGACACTGCTGCCAGCAAAAACTTTATTGGAAGAGGCTCTGCAGAGATGATGCATTAACTCTAAAGTGCCAAAAAATTAATTGTGGGGCCAAGCTGAATGTGTCACTGCCTTTAATGTCACTTTATCAGCAAATTGGAAAGGATTATTATTCAGATTAATGTGAAGACTATTCAATACAACAGATGCACAATTGCAGAGGAGTGCCAACTTCTTTCCTTGATTGTTCTTTGCTTTTGAAGTTTTGAAGTTTGAAAGAGTGAGACTTCAGCTCACTGAAGGCTCATTTAAATCAGCAAAGTTTTTCCACTGAAAAGTGTAAGGGAGTACAAAGCTTCATGAATCTGGGTTAAAGTTGTGATAATCATTCTAGTTGTGATAATCATTCTAATAGGTTCAAGTACTAGGAAAAATAGGGAGAGGTTAAAATTTTTCTCCTTTTGACAAGTGAGAAGTGTAACTAACACTCTCACAGTCTCACAGACCACACACTCTCACAGATCAAACATAGATCTGAAACTTGCAGCTTTTTGTGTTTTCAGAGACTGACTTCTTGAGATTATTCTCTTATAAAATGAGTACTAATAGAGTATGGAAGAGGAAGAAGCAGAAAAAATGAAAAATTATTTATATTTTCATTTTTAAAGTCTTTAATATAAAAAGATTCCAAAAATACAGTTCAGAGAAAGATCAAGTTTATTTTATGCAAGTTAGTGCATGTTGTAAGACAGATAAAAGATCCTGCAAGCCAAACCTGGGGAGTAAAAGCAGAAAGGGACTGACCTGAATTACTTGAACCTTGTTGATGCAGTGCACAGCTACACTAGCCATGTAGCTGTGCACTTTAATATCTTTAATTTTAATAATCTTTAATTTAATTTAATTTTAATTAATTTAATTTATTTTTAATAATCTTTTAATAATCTTTAATATCTTTAATATCTTTAATATCTTTATTTTAATATCTTTAATAAAGATATTAAAGAAGATGGGCCCCAGCCCCCAGTGGAAAAACACCACTGGTGACCAGTGGTCAACTGGGTGTCACTCCATTCACCACCACTCACTGGGCTTGGCCATCTAACCAGTGTTTAACCCAGCAAAGAGTGTATCTGTCCAACCGATGGGCTGCCAGCTTCTCCAGGAAAATACTATGGGAGACCATGTCAAAGGCCTTGCTGAAGTCTAGGCAAACTACATCAACACCTCATCCACCACATGGGTCACCTGGTCGTAGAAGAAGACAAGGTTGGTCAGGCAGGACTTACCTTTCATGAACCCACGTTGACTGGGCCTGATCCCCTGGTTGTCTAGCATATACTGTGTGATTACATTCAAGATCACTGGTTTCATCACCTTTCCTGGCACCAAGGTCCGACTGACAGGTCTGTGGTTCCCTGGGTGTTCCTTACGACCTTTCTTATGTATGGGCATCACATTAGCAAGTCTCCAGTCATCTCAGTCATCATGGTCCACCTCTCAGGTTGACCTTGACTGCTGATAGATGATGGAAAGTGGCCCAACAATCACACCCACTAAATCCCTCAGCAAGCTCGGGTGGATCCCTTCTGGCCCCATGGACTTGTGACGGTCCAGGTGGAGCAGCAGGTCTCTGTTCCCACCTGAACTGTGGGGGGTTTCTTCTATTCCTCATCCCAGACTTCCAGGTTGGGAGGCTGAGTATGCCAAGGATAAGTGGTCTGGCTAGTAAAGACATCTGTCTGTAAAGACAGATGCAAAGAAGGCATTAAGAACCTCAGCCTTTTCCTTATCTTCAGTTCCCCCCTGCATCCAGTAAATAATGAAGATTCTCCTTGTTCCTCCTCTTGCTGTAATTGTATTTGTAAAAACATTTTTTGTTATCCTTAACCATAGTGGCCAGGTTGAGCTCGTGCTGGGCTTTGACCTTCCTGTTTTTTTCTCTGTATATGTTGGCAACTTCCCTGTACTCTCCCCATGTTGCCTGCCCCTTCTTCCACTGGACATAAACTCTCTTTTTCTCACCGACACTCAGCAAAATCCCTGTTCAGTCATGCTGTTCTTCTTCCCTGCCAGTCCACCTTATGAGTCCTTCTCTGTTTGTGAACAGCAGGTCTAGCAGGGCACCCCCTCTGGCCGGCTGACTAACCAGCTGAGTTGGGAAGCTGTCTTTATGCACTTTAGAAATCCCCTAGCCTGCTTCCTTTGAGCTGTATAGTATTTCTAGCATTTTTCCAGGAATTTAAAGTCCTCTATGAACAAGTGCTGTTGATTGAGTGACTTCTGCCAGCTGCTTATAGAAGACCACATCCACCTCTTCATCCTGGTTTGGCTGTCTACAACAGACGCCCACCAGGATGTCTGCCTTGTGGGCCAATTCCCTGATCCTCAGGTATCTGTTCAGAGTTTTGTTGTGAGTTTCTGTGAACAGAAAATAGGTAGTGTTTTATTGTTTCTCTTCCGTAATGTGAGAAGTTTAGAGAGATTTGTTTTAGACCATTTTAGTACTGCTTCGCTCTCTCCTCTCCCTACTTCTTTTTTTTTTTTTTTTTTTTTTTTTTTTTTACAGTAAAGCTATCAATAAAACTGGGCTGGTAAATTTAGGCTTTGAGAGTGAATATGTACAGTTTTAAATTGGAAGATGAATTTTTAATTCTTTTGTTATTTGATTTATTGTCACAGTCAGTAATGTAGAGACAGACAGAGAGTGTCTTTTTAAATGTGATCTAGGATAATAAGGTAACTTCTCAAATTTAATAAATACAAATTCCTGTAAATAAATATGAACAAAAGGACCTACTTACTCAGGTAGAATTTAAAATGATCACACTGGGGGGCCTTTGTTTATTTATTTTTTATTTATTTATTTTATTTATTTATTTATTTATTTATTGTGCTGTGTGTAATTCCATAGTGTATGCAATTACTCAGGTGCTCCATCCATTTGTTTTGTAGAAGCACCTGTTATTTGTCTAGAAAGTAGCTGACATACAACATTTTAAATGAAAATGGCAAATGGAAAATGAACAGACAGCAAGCTGTTTGCAGCAGCTGCTTGTTTGTTGTCTATACAAATTGAATTTGGCAAGTTCTATTCATCTCTTTATAAAATTGTATTTGTAGTTGTCCTAAGAGATTACAAAGATTTTCATTTGCTGTTCATATAATTATAGTAATGCCTCAAGCTATCTTTATAATAGTAATAATAATAATAATAATAAATAACAGAAAAAACAAACAAACAAACAAAAAAACGTAAAAGCTGAGTTTAAGGATCCCAATAACTTTTATCTTTTCCGAGACAGTGTGACAGTTGCTCATTCTCTACTGTTCACATTCAGTTCTTTGACTTTGTACTGTCTATGAATTTTTCTTGCCAATGATCATGATGCACGTATTTGAGTAGTGTAGACCATAAAATTAAAGAACTAATGACAAGTAGAGTAGCTTATGAAAGACTTCTCAGAAGCTGTTTTATACCTAATTGCCACAGAGGCATAATAAGTTTTAGATATTAGGAGCAAGTCCTGCTGTAATCAAGAAATATATCACATGCCATATGACTTGAATAACCATGAAGTTATTAATTCCTCCAGCTCAAGGTTTTCTTTAAATTACTAAACTAATTATGTTGAGGATGGTTATGAGTAAACAAAGAATATTATTTTTCTTTCCCCACCATTTCCGTGTGTGAGCTATTTACAGTTGGAGAATTTTTGTAATAGCCATTTGTATAAAACCTATTATAATGGACCCCTCTTCTTTCCTGAAGCATTGGAAGTAGAGGAGATAATTAATAATGGTTATCTGAAACCAGATAAGATTGGCTTGGGGCCTGTTTCAGAAGTGCAAGGGTACTATGTTTTAAAAATATAAACTACTTATACATGACACAAACTGCTCTATAATAACGCCACTCCTAAAAGGAACAGTTTTTGCCCTGTTTCAGTCATAAATTTCTTCTGTTTCATCTATTCCTTGCCCAGTCCAAAATCCCTGCTTGGAGTCTTCACTCCTCGTTACCTCTTCATACCTCTTTCTCGGGATAACTTTGTGTGCATTCAGTGTTTTGAAAACTAGCATTATTTAACCCAGGTTCTTAAACATACATGACAAATATTTGAGACAGATAGGTACATACTGTGAAACAGCCTATTGAAAGCAAGAAATGAATAACACACTTATAACTGCAGGCTTATAGTTGCAAAATTGTTTAGTGTATAGTCATCACTGACTATACTGCTTTGTGTTTGGTACATTCAAAAACACATCATTTTACTAAATTTTTGAAGGCCAACTGCAGCCAATCACCAAGTAGCATTCGTCTGAGTAGGGATATCAGCGAATGTGAATCTCTGGATTGTATTCAACCTTTGATTACATACGAAATATGCAAACAGTAACTGGTCTTGATTTTCCTTTTAAAGCCCAGTGACATCGCAGAGTGTCTTTGAATTGAGCACCAAGTACACACAATACATCTGCTATTTGTATTAATGGCAGCTAATTGTTTTCCATAAAGGTATAGTAATTTTTCAAATTTTCCATCTTTGGTTGATTAGCTTTTTTTTTTTTTCCATAAAAAATGTAAAAAGTTGCCTGTCACATGTCACACACATGTCACATCAAGAGATCTTTATCCTTCTTGTCATCCAGGCACTGAGCCACTGAATCTTTAAATCTAAAAGAATTTATATTTGTTGTGCCTCTCTATTAGATAAGCTGATTCTGTTTGTGATCCGTCCTGCAATACAGTGATATAAGGTATTACTACTACGTAAGTGTTGTTTTGTATACTGCTCAATGGCAAACATCAAAATGCACTTCCATGCTCTTGGTTAGTGTCACATAAGTGTTACTAGCAGTATGCAAAACTAAAATAGAGACTTTCTATAAGAGTGTCAAATAATAGGGGTCTGCAAAATTATGATGCCTGATACATCAATATTAAACAAGATATAAAGATATAAAACAAGATACTCATTATTGCCTAAGCACATCCACATTAGCAGTCTGGCTTGCTTGGTGGTCCTCTGAATTTGCCATATGAGTAAGAGCTGTTCCACTTCTGGGACTAGAACTTCATGCTACAGAAACTCATAAGTGGCCTTATAAAATCTTAACTATCAAGCTTATATGATATTACTGGCCAATGTTGGCAGAGAAACACCTTGTAGCAATACAATACTAAAGCCATCAGTTTCAAAGGTGCAATGTCTTATAATAAACGAATATGCTACGAAGCATACACCAGTCCAAGCTATGAGCAGCCAGTTTCTTGAGGAGAATGCTGTGGGGAACTGTGTCAAAAGCCTTGCTGAAGTCAAGGTAGACCACATCCACAGCCTTTCCTTCATCCACCCAGCATGTCACTTGATCAGGTTCATCAAGCAGGACCTGCCTTCCATAAACCCATGCTGACTGGGCCAGATCACCTGGTTGCCCTACAAGCGCTGCGTGATGACACTCTGATAATCTGCTCCATGAGCTTCCCTGGCACTGAGGTCAAACTGACAGGCCTATAGTTCCCCAGGTCTGCCCTCCTGCCTTTCTTGTAGATGGGCGTCATGTTTGCTAGCTGCCAGTCAACTGGGACCTCCCCTGATAGCCAGGACTGCCGATAAATGATGGAAGGTGGCTTGGCCAGCTCCTCTGCCAGTTCTCTCAGTACCTTCGGATGGATCCCATCTGGCCCCATCAACTTGCGTACATCTAAGTGCTGTAGCAGGTCGCCAACCATTTCCTGCTGGATTATGAGGGCCACATTCTGTTCCCCATGCCTTTCCACCAGCTCAAGGTACCGGGTATCCAGAGAACAACTGTTCTTGCCGCTAAAGACTGAGGCGAAGAAGGCATTAAGCACCTTAGCCTTTTCCTCATCTCTCCTCACTAAGTTTCCCCCCGCATCCAGTAAAGGATGAAGATTCTCCTTAGTCCTCCTTACACATCCTTACACAGTCCCTACACATCCTTACAACATCCTTATAATACTTCTGAGTGGCCTGCCCTCTTTTCCAAAGCTCAAAAACTCTCTTTTTTTTTTTTCCTAAGCTCTAGCCACAACTCTGTTCAGCCAGGCCAGTCTTCTTCCACACTGGCTCATCTTTGGGCACATGGGGACAGACCGCTCCTGAGCCATTAAGATTTCCTTCTTGAGGAGTGCCCAGACTTCCTGGACTCCTCTGCCCCTCAGAACTGCCTTGCAAGGGACTCTACCAACCAGTGTCCCAAACAGCTCAAAGTCAGCCCTCTGGAAGTCCAAGACAGCGGTTTTACTGGTCCCCCACCTTACTTCGCCAAGAACAGAAAACTCCACCATTTCATGGTCACTCTGCCCAGGATAGCTCCCGACCACCACATCTCCCACCAGTCCTTCTCTGTTTGTGAACAGCATGTCCAGCGGGGCACCTCCCCTGGTAGATTCACTAACCATTAATGTGGCTCTGTGAGCTCAAGTGCTAGCTTTTGCAGATATGACTTTGAACAGATTTTAAACACCAAATTGATCAAGAGGATTAACTGACTTACATTCTCAAGATTTTTCAAAGTGTGGAGCAAGTGAGTATTTCTACATAAACAGCTAGTGTAGGCAAGTATGGAATGGAGACTGATGTTTGCTTCAACTCATCAGACATGGAACAAATAGAGTGAAAAAATACATGAATATAAATATCAATATGGTAATACTTATTATGGAAGGAAGTTAAAAATGCAAAACATCTCAGTTTTGAATATTTAACTCTTAGAAGAAGGTGTCACTTTATGCTAGAGAATCACTGATTCCATCTAAATGCAAAGGCATTTTGTAGGGAGTTCTTGGCTTTAGTATCACTTCAGGTTTTCCAGAAACTTCAGTTCAGTTTGAAGAAAGAATAAACTAATTTCACTGGAGAATTCACAGGACTTTTGTCAAGCAAGTGAAAGCCATTTTAAGTAGGGGCTAAAGTAGGAGTTTAAGAATAAAAGTGAAAGGAGGGATGTTAACACCAAATATTTATGCTCTGGAAACTGATCTGAACTTTCTTTTCTTCTTGTACTTTTATTATGGAATTACTATAGACAGCACATGAGCAGCATCACACCAGTTATTTTACCTGCCCTTTGTTTGGTCTTGTCCATTGAGAAACAATGGGTTAGAGGAAGTGAAAGAAATTAGCCCTTTGAAGACTTACTACAACTGTAGAGGAAAGCCCTGAAATTATGGAACAGAAATGGGTTCTTCCTAATGCTAGTAGGGAATGTGAATAATTTAAGGGCTTATAGAAAACTAAGGATGCAAAATGTTGTTCTGTTCTCTCTTCTAAGGGCCTCAGGATTCATCTTGGACAGAAGGCTGCAGATATCCAAAGGGATGGCACAAAACACACATATTTCTTACTTGCAGGCAAATAGGAAGGATTCTTCTTTGGAGAAGCAATCACTTCATCTCTTTTGGAGACACATTTGTGGCTGGATGACTTTATATCTATCCCAGTGGGAGCCATTGTGTCTATAACAAAGTCTGGCTTCCATTCTCCCATCCAGATGAGGAAATCACAGTGATATAATTTATTCTTTTTTTTTTTTTTTTTTTTTTAAGCAGATTTTTTTTCTACAAGGCCAGCCTCTTTCCTTATGTACAAAGTTTTTTCAATTTCATGAGCCTCATTTAGCGCAATGTCTCACCCAAAACTGTTTATAGAGGATAACATCATAGTAAAACAAGAAAGGTCTCTTGAGGGAACAGATGCAGTCATGCTGGGCTGTGTAATTACTTTGGGAGTGTATATAACTGCATTGTAATCGTTCCATTGCACCGTCAGGAAAATATGTGCCTTAGTGCGATAAGATAGCCAAATACAAACATGGCACCACATTATTTCCTCCATTGTGAAATCCATGTGTTTCACGTTCTTCATTTTGGCTCCAGAGACTTCCTGTGTTAGTAGTGGAATCAGTAAAAAATATGTTTTGAGTAAAATTTAATCATTTATGATTTCAAACATAATTTTCTTGGTCATCCAATACCTTGCAGAGTTAAATCCTGTTTTGTTTTCTGTGGCAGGATTCTGTCTGATGGGCAATGGCAACACAGTTTTGTGTGAAATCATGCAAAACATAGTCTGAAAAAGAAACATGAGCTTACTTATACTTACAAACCCCTTTTATACACATGCACTCAGACTATTGCAGTTGTTGATTCATTAAAATTACAAAGGCTGACCAAGACTGCTCTGTAATAATGTGAATGCTATGTTTGGCACTTAAAAAGGGAACATTAACATCATCTTCCAGAAATAGATTTAAATAACAATATATTTAATCTGTGTTTTTAATAAGGCTTTTATACTTTTGTAATCACTGCACTATGGAGTTTATTTAAGTCTGTTTATAAAATAGTCCATCCTGGCTGGTGTACCAGTAAGTTGAATATCAGCAGAAATTCAGCTGACTCATACAACTCTCAGACAGTTTAGGCAAATACTAATTTCCTACCTAGATGATGATGATGATGATGATTATTATTAATTACATTAATACTGTGGCCTTTTTCCCCAGTGTTGGTGCACATATTTCTGGTAATTTAAATTGCTGCTATGTTAATAGCATAATCATCTCCAGTAAGTAGACTCTATCTATAGCAGAATGAAGGAAGTTCTTATGAACTTGTGCCCTCTTTGGAGATGTCTCAGATGAAAAATGAAAATTATGGAGAAAATCAGATGTGGAAGAGTTGCATTGTCTGAAATCTCTCTTGCATCTTGATAAGGAGTGAAAGTAACAGATGTTTTAAACAGATAGTAGTAATGCATATACAACTACCTGAAAGGAATCTATGGGGATCTAGGGGGTCGGCCTTTTCTCACAGGTGATAGGACTAGAGAGAATGACCTCAAGTTTTGCCAGGGGAGGTTTAAATTGAAAATTAGGAGACATTTCTCCTCAGAAAGAGTAGTCAGGCTTTGGAACAGTTTGCCCAGGGAAGTGGTGGAGTCACCGTCCCTGGGGGTGTTTAAGGAAAGGTTGGATGTGTTGCTTATGGACATGGTTTAGTGGGTGACGTTGGTAGATGGTTGGACCAGATGATTCTGAAGGCCCAACCTTAATGATTCTATATTTGGAAGACATTTCCCTGGACTGCCTTTTAAATCTTCATGGCAACATTAAGATCACTGGCCCAAACTCAACCATAATACCTGTGCTAGTAAGTTCTGCAATATTAAATAATTAATTATTAATAAATACTTACTCAGTAAGATCTTACTCAGTTCAAATCAAACATAAGTAACTTCAGATGACTCCTAAACTCTCCAGACAGCTCTGGTGTTGCTGTAGAATGGAATATGATTTTTCCTTACAACCCACCAGTTATTTCCATGTCTTTTCCGGACCTTGGGATCTCTTTTGGGAGCTACATTACGCAGGGAAATATAATAAGGCTGAGATCACCACTGCCTCAAAGTAATGCAAAGTTTAAGGCCTTTCTGACAGGCAGTTTGGAAATGAATGCAGCCCCATCTTCTCAGCATTTTAAGACAGATGACTACCCAACACTGAACTGTCTCACGTTTTCAAACTGAGACAGCTTTGTAGAAATAATAGAAAAATTTCATTACAATTGGCCTAGCATGGAATTTATCCTTCAAAAGTTTGGTGGAATATCCTCGTAGACTTCAAAACTAGTACATCATCATTTGAACACTCCTTCATTTCTCCACAAGGACCCAACTGTTAGTCCTGGTAGCTATAGATAATTAGTCATATTAGCTCATCAAATTAGCCGATCAGTCACTTGAAGTCTGTTGACGACACCTGTTCTGAGCTCTACTGTGTTGTTCAGCAAATGACTTGCGGAAATCAGACTCTGTCTACAACCTTGGGATGGTTATAAAGCAGGTAAATTTATTCTCCAAAACCCTATGAGGTGTCATCTTGAGCTACCTTATGTAGGATCTTGGTCTTTTCCAAATACATATATAGAGAGAGAGATCAGTCTCAATTCGTCCTGTCTCATTTGCATACATACAGCAACTAATCTTTATTAAAGTGCATACTTCCCCTTGGAAGGCAACTAAAAGGTCTAGTGCTTAAACATTCTTTTTGATTTGTTCTAGTTGCTTGCCCCAAACTATAAGATGTTGTTGCAAAGATTGGTTTCCTCCTTGCATTAGATCTTCTCCTTCTTATGGCATTTGGTAAGGCCTTCCATACAATATCTCAACAGAGGCTTATCTTTACCAATACATATTGGTCTCTTGACAGATTTTACCAATCTGTTGTTTTATCAAAAGGTTCATGTTTTTTCCCGTGGCCACTTGCCTGCGGCCTATATGGAGTGTGTTGTTGCCAGTCAATCCCCAGCACTTTGCTGACTTGTTGGGTCAGTTCTGCAGTGAAATGTGGTCCCCTGTCAGTAGACCTTACTGAGGGTACACCAAATCTCAGTATAATTTCATTCAACAATACTTTGGACACTTCTCTGGCTTTGTTAGTTCTATGTGGGAATGCTCCTGGCCATCTGGAAAAGGTGTCTGTTAGCACCAATAGGCATCTAAAGCCTCCTTTTCTTGAGAGTTTGAAAAAATCAATTTGCCCCTGTTTCCCAGGAACATTTCCCTTCCCTATTGTTCCTGTTTGGGGTTTGATTCCTGTCTGAGGTTTACTTTTAGGCCTGTCTAACAATGGTATACAAATTAGGCCCTATCCATTTTCTACTTAAAACCTGTTATAATATTTCAGCTCCCCAGCATGCTTTCTTATGTTCTCCAATTACTGTCCAATATCCTACAGTATCACAACTCTCCCATCAGTTCTTTGTGTTAAACCTGTAGCTAACACTTTCCGTTTACACCTTCAATTAATTGCTTATCGATCTCAGAATCTTCTACTTCATTTTCAAAGACTTTTGTTAATGCCTGGCTTTCTGTTCCTGGTACTAGTGGAGGGGAGGCTGGGGGAAAGAGGGAGCGATGGAAAGGAGGGGTAAGGCATCACAACTTTACATGGCCCTTCAATGTTGAAACCCTGCATGAACAAATTACATATGAAAATCTCTATCAGACCAGAAGATTCTGTACCTCTGTGTGGCTGTCTGGCCATACTGCATCATCAGTATGTACTTAGTTTTGAATAAGAATATAAGCATCTGTGAATTCGCTTTCAAGTGAATTCAACTGCTCAGAAACCCTGGGATATTTGCAGTAGGCTGTTTTAAAACCCAAACAGAGCTCATTGAACGTGCATTCATAACACTGGAAAATATGGATATGAGAAATTATGTGATGTTTTGGGGATTCAGTGGCTGTTAGGCAAGTACATTTGTTTTTGTAGAAGGTTCCTGGTAAGTGTGGGAATTTCTAAGATGACCTTTTGCGAGAGCGTGACTCAGTTTACAGAATGCCTTTCTACTGCCTTTATTGCATAATCATTGTTTTTTGCAGGTACAAAAAAAAGGGGGGGGGGGGGAGGAGGGGGTCAGATTCAATAGGAGCCTACAAATCCATTTACCTTTCCATGCACAAAAGCATAATACAAAAGCATGGATTGTTAAATCACGTTCCCGTGTTTATGAACACTTGTCATTGTCTCTAGCTCTTAATACAGTTTGCAGAATGAACACACTACAACACTATTAGTAGGAATTCACCTATACGTAGACAAAAAGGAAGATGTTTCCTTTGGAAGTGTGTTTTTAATATATTGGAAAGAAAACTTGGCTTTGCTTTCATCCTGGAAGCATCATTCACTGCAGCAAGATTTCTTTACTGGACTGTGACCTTCTTCAGTCCTGTCTTTAGGGAAAATGCTTTGACCTTTTCTATGCATAAATTCCTTGAAAACCTTACATAGTAAAAAGCAATATGCTAAAAGCATAATTAGCTGTTGCTTCCTATCATTAAAGACAGAATCAGCAGAAGGGTAGTGTAGTCAATACCCTTTTGACATGTCATTATTTTGGTTCCCCTGAAACTTATTTAGTTTATAATAGTTTATTGTCTGTTCACCACTCTCACAGTGGTGACCTTTGATTAGGAATAAAGTTCTGTAGGAATGCAGATAGAATAATTTTATTGATTTTACATTTGGCAGAGTCTACGATTGGTAAAAGTTTTTTTTCTATAACAGGGTTATAGAAAACAAGGGTTTTTCTATAACCTTCTTCATTCTCTGGCTTTCTACCCTTTGTCTTAGTCAAATCCCAGCTTCTGGGTCACTGTTCCAATAAAAAGAAGTAAAGAAAACATTTGAATTGAAGCTGAGGGCATTTGGGCACCAGCTTTTTGGTGGTAATTAAGCATGAGAGAACATGGCTCTTTCTGTCTCTTCCTCATCTGCCACCTACTTTGCAAGACCATATGGGAGAGCGGATTTTATTCTTAGTCCAGAAGTGCTCCTCTGGTGTTCATAGAAGATTGTGTAGGAACAGAAGCCAGTCTTTTCCCACACATGTGTTTTCAGAAGGGAAGCATGTTTTCTCATGTGATAGGTGATCTGATAGATATACATGTAACATGTGCGAGACCTTTTGTCTGCAAATAAAGAACATTGTACATTTATTCACTTATATTTGGAGAGCTTGGGGTGACTCGGGGAAAAGGTGCCAATTTGTAACTGCCAAGGTAGAAGAACAGAATACCAGATGAGCACTACCTCTGCATCAATACCATATATATATAAATGACTTCAGAAATTTCCCAGATAGAAAGTCATTCTAGTTCCACAAAAACTGAGCTTTTTAACATTTTTACTTGCTTTAGAAACACCCAACAAACTGTAGCTTTTGTGTGTATGTGTATTCAACTCATAGCTGACAACACAGTAGTTTGTTTGTTTGTTTGTTTTTTAAAAAAAGGAAATTCCCTATGCTGTAAGTCTATCCTTGAACTGGGACTTTATCGTGTACTTGTTGAATATTAAAAGTATTTTCTTTAAAACCCAACATGATTTGGGGGGGAGGTGGGAAGTGTTAACTTAAACAGACTTAATTTTCATATGCTTATGTTGATAACAGATGCAACAGTGGTGGTTCAGTATCTCCATGGTTATTCAAGAGCACAGACAAGCATACTTAAAGAAGCATCTTACAACTACATGGGAGA
Organism: Anas platyrhynchos; assembly: GCF_047663525.1. Lineage (NCBI taxonomy): Eukaryota > Metazoa > Chordata > Aves > Anseriformes > Anatidae > Anas > Anas platyrhynchos. Next base: position 7,918,540 of record NC_092620.1, on the reverse strand, counting down.
TATATAAAAGGAAAACCTTCAAATCATGTTTTGTTTGCTAAAGGTCCCTTACTTAAACTTTGAAAGTAGAACCGCCTCTCTGCAGCAAGTTTGTTTATCTTAAACTTTAGATTTTATTATACTTGGATATACCAAAACAGAAAGAATGTGTTTTGTTGTTGTTGTTATTGTTGTTTGCTGTTGTTGCTGTTTTACCTGCTACTTCTGTTGACTTTTTTTTTTCCTCACATGTCCTCCGATAGCTCCGCCTTATTACTTCACCCTAATAATCCTGAAAATATGTTTTTGAGTGTTATCTTGAGTGGCAAGGGCTGCTTGATGCTTTCTTGTGAAATAAATGCTCATCAGCATCCAGATGCCTTAGCCATAGGCAATCGCCCCATAATAGAATTAAGCAGATGCCCATAAGTAGAGAAAAACTTAATGTGAATAAGAAGATTGAATATAATGCTAGTATGCAATAACAGCAAAAAATTAATCGATGCTGGTATTTCTAAGAAAATATATTGGGAGGTGGGGGTGGAAGAAAGAGAGAAAGTGCAAACAGTTTATATGTATATATAGAGAGATAGATTTAATAAGGTGTTTGTTCCTTGCTTTCCAAGATACTTTATCTAGATTTTTCTTTTTCTTTTTTTTTTTTTCTATTATTTTTTCCTAATGTCCACAACCATGTCCTATTTTAGCAGTAAAGCTTTAAACCAATTCCTAATTTCCTGTGCTTTGGAAAAAGATAAATAGAATTATTTTAGGCAAAAAATAAAATTCCAACTTGTGGTTCCAATTTTTAATCACCAGAAAGTCTAACCAATTTATCTATTTATTTATCTATTTGAATTATGGTGATTTAGTTTGAGCAGTTACTTTAATTAAATAGTGCTTTGAGCAATAGAAACTCTAATTTGCCATCACCGAGATTATTGTTAGTTTGGAACATGGGGTATCATTTAAAACCATTTAGTTGTTATAATTCAGTCTGAACTGTAACTATGGTTCTGCAAAACTTCTCTGGGGGTAAAGAGTTAGTTTTATTTGCATGTTCATGTTCAGAAGAAAAGAATGCAGTCATGTAAAAAATGTGTACTGTGTGCAAATGAAGAGGCGAAGCAAAAAAACAAAGACTCCATCTGTAAAGTTTCCCTGACCAAATTAACTGAAAAAAAAAATGTGCCTGTCAGATGATAAACAGTTAAATATTTTTGAAATTATTCATTGACTCCTTTTTTTTTTTTTTTCTTTTTTGGCATTTTTTGCATGTACATATTTTGAAATTTGAAATTTGCCAAGAAAATGATTTTTTATTCCCCTTTCTCTGAATTTATTGTATAATTTTGGCCTCAAAGTTAATTTACTCAAACTCAACAGGTCAGGACCGGTAGAACATTATAAGGCAATCTTTAGCTCCGCAGGTCTTCTTAGTGATTCCGCCAATAAGACACATTTGTTTCATGATGGAATGAATCTGACTCATCTGCTTACAAGTCCTGGATTTCTTCAAATTCATTTTATTTTATACAGTGTTTACTCACCTGAAACATTTCATATCCTACCATATTAATTTATAATCATGAATAGTCAGTAAGTAGGTTATGCAAGAAAATTATTGACTGGGTTTTCTGGTCTGCGGAGTGGCCTTAAACTATCAGAAAACTGTTCAGAGGAAGTACCATCAACAAAGGGGAAATATTTAAAGGCAGAAGGCTCTTCCTTTGAAGACCACGGGGAATTTGTGCTCGACCAACCTCATTGCCTTCTATGATGGCATCACCAGCTGGGTAGATGGGGGGAGAGCAGTGGATGTCATCTACATTGACTTTAGCAAGGCTTTTGATACTGTCTCCCATGACATCCTGATAGCAAAGCTGAGAAAGTGTGGGATAGATGAGTGGACAGTAAGGTGGGCTGAGAACTGGCTGACTGGCCGAGCTCAGAGGGTGGTGATCAGTGGCACAGAGTCTGGCTGGAGACCTGTGACTAGCAGCGTTCCCCAGGGGTCAGTGCTGGGTCCGGTCTTGTTCAACATCTTTATCGATGACCTTGATGAGGGAATAGTGTCTGCCCTCAGAAAGTATGCTGCTGACACAAAGCTAGGAGGAATGGCTGACATGCCAGAAGGCTGTGCTGCCATTCAGTGAGACCTGGACCAGCTGGAGAGATGGGCAGGAAGAAACCAAATGAGGTTTAATAAGAACAAGTGTAGAGTCCTGCACCTGAGAAGGAACAACTGCATATATCAGTACAGGCTAGGGGATGACCTGCTGGAGAGGAGCTCTGAGGAGAAGGACCTGGGGGTCCTGGTGGATGACAGGTTGACCATGAGCCAGCAGTGTGCCCTTGTGGCCAAGAGGGCCAGTAGGATCCTGGCGTGCATTAAAAGGAGCGTGGCCAGCAGGTCAAGGGAGGTGATCCTCCCCCTCTTCTCTGCCCTGGTCAGACCTCACCTGGAGTACTGTGTCCAGTTCTGGGTTCCCCGGTACAAAAAAGACGGGGATCTCCTGGAAAGAGTCCAGTGGAGGGCCACAAAGATAGTACGGGGCCTGGAGCATCTTCCCTATGAAGAAAGGCTGACAGACCTGGGTTTGCTTGGCCTGGAGAAAAGATGGCTGAGAGGGGATCTCATCAACGTAAATAAATACCTGACGTGTGGGAGACAGAGAGATTTGGCCAACCTCTTTTCAGTGGTTTGTGGGGACGGGACAAGGGGTAATGGCCACAAGATGAAGCGCAGGAAGTTCTGCACCAACGCGCAAAAGAACTTCTTCACGGTGAGGGTGACAGAGCACTGGAACAGGCTGCCCAGGGAGATTGTGGAGTCTCCTTCTCTGGAGATATTCAAGGCCCATCTGGACGCCTACCTGGGCAGCCTGCTCTGAGGAACCTGCTTTGGCAGGGGGGTTGGACTCAATGATCTTTAGAGGTCCCTTCCAACTCCTTCAATTCTGTGATTCTTTGATATCTAGAACTATGTATGTTGTAGTGCTCCATATTGCTTCTGCTGGAGGGCATCTAGAGGTGAACTTGTATCACAAGATGGTGCTTGTATCACAATGCAACTGCAATTTGTTTCTGTACAATCAATTTAATTTTCAGTCTTTGTTATTTTATGGCCTGCTAATAAGCTCAACAAAGACTGTTCAAACACCATGTGATCTAAAGTGTAAAGCAAAATGTTTTCTAATCTACACAGGTGGCTAGTTTTTCTACCCTCTCACATCTGTGCTGTGGTAGCCGTGTGACTTTGTTCTGAAGAAGAAGGTTGTCTGTATGGAAAAGCATAAAGACTGTATCATCTGAAAAGAGTTCTTGCATTAGTAGATACCAAATGGGATAATTATTTTTCAAAATTAGTATTTACTTTTAATATTGTCTACTGCTTCTATGAATAATGCCTGCTTCATAAAGTTTGCAAGTGTGAATCCAACAGTAAACTCTGGGAAATTTTGTATTGAGTAAGTTCACTTTTTTTTTTTTTTTTTTTTTTTTTTTTAAGAGCTCAGAATTAGAGGAGGTTATGTGATGTAATGAATTAGCACATTTTTTATTTTTCTTTCTTAGGAAATAAGCCTTAGGTTCATGGTTCACCCCCCACACATAAATACTCTTATTTAGGCTGAACTCATAAGCTGGTAAGTGTTTATGAGCTTGACACATTAACACAAATAACCCTTGTTTTGCAAAGCTTTCTCTTAAATATATGAGGGAGGTGAGGAGAGCAAATCAACACCAGTTTATAGTCACACACAAATAATAATAATAATAATAATAGACTATGAGATTAATACAAGCTGTCTTGCAGATATAAAATGTCTTGTCTCAGCAGATATAAAATGAAATAAATTTATGATCCCTATATGTAACATCTTTAGAGTTCACATAGAAAAAAAAAAGGAAGCTTGTTAGAATCTTCACACTTTCCAGAGTTTCTACCTTAGTTTCTACCTTAACATCCTATGAGTGCCAAATATTTGAAGCTCACCAGTGATCTCATGTTTCACCACTTTGGCAGCATGTATGTAAGGCACTGGATAGAATTGTGAGTAGATACCTGAGGTCTACTTGTTTAAGCCCCACAGGGTGTCTTGTTTAAGACACCCTGTGGGGCTTCAACTCATGGTTTCCATTTTCATTTAAACTATAAACAGTTAACAATGAGTAAATTTAGGAAGCTGTTGGCTATTGACTAATATGGCTACTAGCTGAAAACTGTGTGTGGCCTCCATATACACCTGTGTGGCATCCACACACTGACATTGCTGAACTGTCTAGTTATCTGAACATATACCAACCCTACTTCAGTGGTACCTCAAGTAAGGAATTACCTGGCAAGGGAGGTGAAAGATAAAGTTCATCATTAAAAAAAAAATAATAAAAAAAATTATAATGACTACCACAACAACAAAAATTCTGAAAGATATTGAAAACTTCTCCCCAAATCAACATTAAAAGACTCGGGCCAGGGAACAACAACAACAAATGTCCCTCTGAATGCCTTCATATATCAGTTATCTACATGTAGATGTATAACATCTGCATTCTTGTGTTGTTAAGTGTTGCAGCCAAGCAAGGACTCCTTCTTAGGCCTTATCTGTCTCTATTTTGAGTGGGCTCATCTCATAAAAGAAAGAATCCTGTCAGAAAGCAGTGAAAGCTAGCTGCTCCCTAAAGCCAGGTAAGTCAGGAGATAGGTGCTGGTAACTGCGTCAGTAACATCAATACCCTCAGACACAGCAAGCAATAAGCCAGATCTAGTGGTACACAAGGAATCCAGTCAAGAGTGAAAGGAGACAGAGCCAAAGGTGAGACTACGGGCAATCTATAGAATACATCAAAGTGTACCATCCAAGAAGAAAAGCTGCCTGAAGCATGGGTCCAAAGACTGTCCAGGTTAAGAGACAGAACTGTAGACAGGCACACCTACAATATAATTCAGACAAGGACAGAAAGCCCAGGCCTGAACTTAAGTCTATGGAAGTGTGGGTATGGTCCTGAGGAGAGGCTGGTCAGGGACATAAAAACCTTTTGGTGCCCTCAAAGCCCTGACAGATCCTTCCTGTTGTAAAAACAAATCCAACTAATAAATAACATAAGTGCTAATTAATCTGAACTTAAAAAGTCTTTATATTGTGTCTAAATATTTAATGATTTCATTTCATACCTTAGAGCATTTCTATTAGTCCTAGCTCCCGACGAAAAATCATGCCTCCCAGATAGCATAGATTTGCAATGTTAGTGCTGTTTTTCATCCCATTTTTCTCTGAGAGCTCTAAATGCTTAGATTTTTTTTTTTTTTTTTTGGGGGGGGGGTTGGGGCTGTTTTAATTTTTTTTTTGTCTCTCAATATTCTCATTATTTTGTCTTTCAATATTCTCATTATTTTGCTTACTATTCAATTAATATCTTGTACTAAATCTTCTATCAGAGCTATGTGATGCCTTAAACTCTCTTCGCAACTTTTGCCATTTTCCTTAAAATAATTGCAAATGGACAGTTGGCGAAAAAATATACCTTGTTATTCACAGAAATTGTAGAGTAGCATTTGGTGTCTTTTTTAATGGCAAAAGCTTTGAAATTTAACTGTTAAATTTAATACAGTTAACATTTTGACTTTTCTACCAGTGAAAAGCAATTCTTAATAAATTTCCAGGTTTAGCTTAGAGAAGTACCATGAATTTTTAGTGTTCACCTGATACTTTTGGTAGTTAAATACATTATAGATATCAGGACTGTGTAGTTGAATAGTACACAACAGGACATTCACATATCACTATGTCTTTCCCTCAAGTTAAATCTTGACAGCCAAACTTATCCATGTTAAAAGGGGTATGATTTTCAGAGTAGTTAGCACTATGAACTTCTTATTCATACATGTGAAATTCCCAGGTTCCGAATATGGTGTTAGGGACCTTGTGTTGAAAAAGTTAGTTTGCCCAAATGCCTGAAACTTCTTGTGACTTTGTATAGTTGCTTGTGTCCAATGTATAGCATAACTTCAAGGAATTTCCACTTGTTCTACTAGTATAACTTCATTGGTTGTCTTAACTTCACTTAACTGTATTTGAGATTGCTGCGGTTTAACCTGGCAAGCAGCTGAGTGCACCACACAGCTGCTTGTTCACTACCCCCTTGCCTCTGACCCCATTGGGATGGGAGAGGGAATAAATAAATGAAAAAAAAAAAAAAAAAAAGTAAAAAAACTTGTGGGTTGAGATAAAGTCAGTTTAGTAAGACAGAAAAGGAAGGGAAACAATAACAACAACAACAGAATATAAGCAAAGCAAGTGATGCACAATGCAAGTGCTCACTACTTGCTGGTCATGCTCAGCCAGACCCCAAACAACAGCCCTCCACTGCACTTGAGACAACTCCCCCATTTTTATTGTTCAACATGACACCACAGGGTATGGAACATCCCTTTCGCCAGTCTTGTCCGGCTGTCCTGGTTCTGTTCCCTCTCAGCTCCTGGTGCACTCCTCACTGGCAGGGCAGCACCAGAAGCTGAAAAGTCCTTGGCTCTGTGTAAGCACTGCTCTGCAGTAACTAAATCATTGGTATGTTATGACCAGTATTTTCAACCTAAATCCAAAGCACAGCTACCATATGAGCTACTAGAAAGAAAATTATCCCAAATGTAACCAGGACACAGACAAAATGATTGCTTACTCAATTAAAAAGAAGCAAATTCAGAAAGGAACTGGAAAATTTATTTGCCACATTAAATATATGCATTGCCATTGTAAGGGCTAGTACGTAAGCTATAAATACAGCCTGACATCTGTGAGTTTTCATATGCAAGACCATTTTTTACCCAAGATAACAAAAAAAAAATTACCTACAGGAGGGCTATAATCAAGAATAGAAGAGATGCAAACTCCAAGAGAGCTTGCTGAGCTAAAAGATTGAATCTATTTGAAATCTAATACATTTGCTGAGACACATTAGGTACTTCTTTGCATTTTATAATGCTTGCAATAATTGCTTAATTAACAGGCTATCAGTCTGCTTATTCCTGATAGTTTGTATGTGTTTATATGCACATGGTGGAAGTTTTGCACAATTTAATTGTTGATTTTAAAGTATTTGAATTATTCTTGCTGTATTAGTACCTATACGTTATTTAATATTTTATTTTTAATGTGTTGTTTGTTTTTTTTAAATGTTTTTTTGTTGATAATTTTTTATTTAATCTGATAATGTCTAGGCAATGAAACTTGTAGAGATCTGAGAAGAAATTTGTGTGACTGTATCTTATGTATTTTTTCTGTTGTGTTAGGAAGTCTTAGTTCATATACCTAATTCTAGTGACTCTGGATCATGAGGAATTTTTTCTTGGTATCCAACAGGGTTTAGGACATTTCTTTAAGAGATCCCCTATGTCTTACATGCTGTCTTGTATTTAGAATCATAGAATCATAGAATATCCTGAGTTGGAAGGGACCCTTAAGGATCATCAAGTCCAACTCTTGACACCGCATAGGTCTACCCAAAAGTTCAGAGCATGTGACTAAGTGCACAGTCCAATCTCTTCTCAAATTCAGACAGGCTCGGTGCAGTGACCACTTCCCTGGGGAGCCTGTTCCAGTGTGCAACCACCCTCTCTGTGAAGAACCCCCTCCTGATGTCAAGCCTAAACTTCCCCTGCCTCAGCTTAACCCCGTTCCCGCGGGTCCTGTCACTGGTGTTAATGGAGAAAAGGTCTTCTGCCTCTCGACACCCCTTTACGAGGAAGTTGTAGACTGTGATGAGGTCTCCCCTCAGCCTCCTCTTCTCCAGGCTGAACAGGCCCAGCACCCTCAGCCGTTCCTCGTACGTCTTCACAGTGTTTCAGTAATAAATCACCACACAGACCCACAAATTACTTTACAAAGATCAGCAGATGGGCTGAGCGTATCTCTATAAAACTGCCCAGCAGACCTTCGCAAAAATAACTAAATGATCTTGCAAGCTGTTTAATTCATAAAATCTGTACTATGATGTGTATGCACCAACAAGGTATGATTAGCTTCACTGAAACATATGTTTAACTATTCCTACTTTTTGTGCTTGGCATAGAAATCTAAGTAGCTTCTTCTTAACAGCTTTTAATTAAGTAAGTAATTAAGATTTTTTTCTCATGTCATCTGCAAAGACAGGACTCTGAATAACACAAACATTTTTGTGTAACTATCCCTTGATCTTTGTGAACATTTTTACAAACAAGAGGAGAATTGATACACAGAACTCATGTGACACAAAATTCACTTTTTATCATGCTTTTCTGCATGCAGTTTTTTATATCTTTTCTCTTGCTTTCCTTCCATTCATACTCCCTTACCACTCTTCAAATTTTATAGCCAGCTTTGATTCCAATTAAATTTACAAATGTAGGGAATTATTTGGATCATGAAGGGAAGAGAGAGAGGGGTTGTTAGTGTTTACATTACTCTGTACCCTGGCTGAAAATTCTGAAATTCTCTATAACTTCTTCTGTAGTTTATTCTACATAAGGCATACAAAAGGTAAGAGGACCAATATGTGAAAAAGTCCAGAGAGGACCAATTGCACTCACTGCAGCTCTCAGTATAGCAAGCATAGCAAAAGGTACTTACACATCTGGTATCTCACTCTATTTCATGAAAGTAACATGGTGAAGGTTGTATTTAATTCTGTATTCTTGTTTCCTTTCCTTTCTCATTAGATTTACATTATAGTTAGATTTGCAACTCTGTACGTCTACACTGTTAGATCAAGCTCATTTAGTGATAATAGAGCAGAATGGCAAATTAGATTTGCACAACATTCAGGAAGGAAAAAATGACCCAGAGAAAGCACAAAGCAATATACGCCATGGCAAAACAATCAGCCAAAAATTATTTTAGAGTTTAAACACCAAGCTTCTTTTAGATTGTCTACATGGGATATAAAGAAGAGAAAGAAAACAAGAAATCCCTGCATTTTTCTGTCCTGTGGATTGAAGGCCTATCATGTTCTTTTTCTCCCCATCTCTTGGAATTTAAAATGAGGGTGCAAAATTTATGGGTTGCTTATATAGAAATTCACTCCATGTCCCCTACTTAAAAAAAATCCTGTTTGAATCTTCATTTTGTCTGCATTCATTGTTGAGAGTAATTTGCTTTGGCCTTTTATTGTAAAGTGGTATTGACAGAGTGCTCCCTTTATCACATTCATTCCTGCTTTACTATGGAGGCTGTGTCTGGAAGCTGTTTTTCAGGCACCCTGTTATGAGATATTGCTAGATATATATTTGCTATATTGCAAATATATTGCTAGATATATATTTGCTATATTGCAAAATCAAAGCCATTAGAGGTAAAATTATTTTCTTTCAGCCATTATCCACATTCAGGGAGGTGACATTCTTTGTCTTAGAAAGCTGCCAGGCTTTTATAGTATGAATACCTCATTTTTAAAACTCATTTTCTGATCTTTGTTTATGAATTTGAGTTATTTTAACCATATATTTAAAAGCTGCTTTAAGTACTTTTTGAGAAGGAAATACAACTTATGAATGGGTGTCCCATTTCATTATGAAAATTTACTACACCACAAAAACAAAAACAACAAAAAAAAACATATTAGAGTTTAATTTATGATGCTCTGTCAACTTCATTAGTAGTGTCCCGTTTCTCTGATATTGCACTGAAAGGAGTAACAGAGGGAAATGTTTGTGAGATTTTGCAATATTTTTAACTGTTATATGTAGGTGATTAGTATATAAAAAGCTGTTATTTTTTCCTCTTTCTACTTTTAATTTGAATTTGTCAGTGTTACCCAAAATTCCCTTTAGTTTTGTTATCGGTACACTGCATTTCTGATGTTAGTGATCCAGAAGAAAGTACAGTCAAAATGCAATGTGTACGTCATGAGAAAAATTAAAGGTATGAAGAATAAAAATATTAATGACTCAGCATGCAGAATCTCATTTTAAAGCATGGATCTGAGATGCTTCACTGATAACTAGGCCTGAGATGCTTCACTGATAACTAGGCCAGTGTGCCATTTACAAATAAACAATATTTCACTTTTTTATTAGAGCTTTCAAAACCATGTCTCATGTATTTCTCTCACTCTGGTAGCATTTTGCATAATATCAGTATCTTTCTAAGACTCTTCACCACTACAAAAATTGGATGATATTGATCTTTCCATGCGTCAGTGTGATCTGTGTTTACTCTCTGAATATCTTTAACCTGCTGACTATAGGAAGTTTTTAATGTCTGCATTAAAAGGACTGTGGCCATCAGGTCAAAGGAGGTGATCCTCCCCCTCTACTCTTCCCTGGTCAGGCCTCACCTGGAGTACTGTCTCCAGGTCTGGGTTCCCCACTACAGAAAAGACAGGGATCTCCTGGAAAGAGTCCAGTGGAGGGCAACAAAAGTCTAGATATAAGGAAAACAAAATCAAAACATTCCTTCTCTGGTACCCATAAGAAAGTAACAGACCATGTAAGTAAGTAATGGACCATGCTGCTCAGACAAAATGTCCAGAAATCCCAGATCAAACTTGCTCCAACTGTAGCAAGAGCCCAAAGTCATCAATAAAAAGTCTTGTAGAAGATTTCCAGCAGAGGTAAATGACTATCTCTATAACTCTGCAGTACTGGCTGAAGTTGTCATTCTCTCAGCTCAGAGAAAAAGATTCAGAAAAAAATCTGGCATGGAATATTCTGAATCTAGTAGGAGGGATAGTTTTTATGCACTTTAAAGAAAGAGAGTGAGATAATGCAATGCAATGCTTTGTGATGTGTCTTTAAAGGTGGAGAGAAACTGACTTAGCGTGAGTCTCATCATGGCAACCCTCATTTGTGTCCTGGCATTAATTTTCTACATCCATTTTGTATGCTAGGTAACGGAATAGAAAAGTGCACTGCTGCTTATAAATAGGTACCAACATATATATATTTTTTCAGTGTTCAATAAAGACACATTACTTCTCTTTGCCCCTGTTATCCATAGCAAACTGATTTGTTAGTTTCTGAAACTCTTTTGAGACTTGGAAACTAACATGCAATGAAATATCCTTGAAAGACATTTGATCATGGTTGAACTGCTTTGTGGTAAACGTTTGGCTGTAAAAGAACTTTTTGATATTAAGCTCTTCTCAGTGTTCTGTGGAAAGTCGGGTAATTGGGTTCCCATGAAAAAGATTTGATAATGGAGAGGCTGCAGGGGTGGTTTCTGTGAGCAGAGCCCAGCAGCTGGCCCATGTCACAGCAGAGCCAGCTCAGGCTGGCTCCAAAAAGGAGCTGCTGCTGGCCAGAGCCGAGGCAGGGAGTGCTGCTGGGTGGGCTTCGGGGGAGCAGATTTAAGGAAGGGGGGAAAATACTGCTGTGCAACAGCAGCTGGGAGAGAGGATTGTGAAAGCGTGAGAGAAGCAGCCCTGCAGCCCCCCAGGTGAGCGCCGCAGGAGGGCAGGAGGTGCTGCAGGCAGGCAGCAGCAGTTCCCCTGCGGGCTGTGCAGGGAGAGGCCCCTGGTGGAGCAGGCTGTCCCCCTGCAGCCCATGGGTCCCCCATGGAGCAGATCTCCACGCTGAAACAACAGACTCTGGAAGTAATGGACACACAAACGATGATGTGCATGAAGGTCCATCCAGGTTAGTGGGGTTTTCTAGGGCAAGTCAGCCTTCCCCAATATCACGACCACCTCCATCAAGAAGAAGAGAAGGGTTACTGTCATAAGTGACTCCCTTCTGAGCAGAACAGAGGGCCGCATATGCCGGCCTGACCCAACCCATGGAGAAGTCTGCTGCCTCCCAGGAGATCAGGGTAAATGATGTTTCTAGAAAGCTCGCTCGCGCCGTAAGGCCCTCTGAGCATCATCCATTATTGTTCTGTCCTGACAGAATCTTCTAAGTGGCACACCAAAATGGGAGGGACTGTGCGCTAGCGAGATCCTTCGGCCTGCTCCATGCCACGCTGGGTACACTGGAGCACATTTGGAATGTTTCTGCACCGATGCACCCAGCATGAGGGACAAGCAGGAGGAGCTGGAAGCTTCAGCTCCATCCCAGAACAAGCGAGACTTGGTGTGCTGTGATGGACGGGTATGGGCTCTTCAGGAAGGATAGGCAGGGCAGGCGAGGCAAGGGGCTGGCACAAGGACGTGGCCGAGAGCTTCTGGGTAAGGATTAAGGGAGAAACCAATCACTTGGATGTTGCAGTGGGTGTTTGCGATACCAATGAATTATTCGCTAAAGGAACTAAGAGAGACCTCTCTTAGCTCAACTGCCCTTGTCCTGATGGGGGACTTCAACTTGCCAGACGTTAACTGGGAAGACCACACAGCTGATACAAGCAGGTCCAGGAGATTCCTCACACACCTTGATGACAACTCCTTGGTACAGCTACTGAGGGAGACGACAAGGAAAGGTGCCATCCTAGACCTGTTGCTTGTGTTATAAATGGCTCAGTCTTCAAAATAGGATTATAATCAAAGTTTACAATTTATTAAAGGAATAGAGGTACGCAAACAGCGCTGGGTGCGCCGGGAGTCTCTGCTCCACCAGGACGCACACCAGTTACATCAAGCAGCTGATTTTTATGCTCCTAGGCTGATACATATTCATTACTACTTCTAAAAAAAATGGGTTATTATAATTAGCTTCCGGGATCCAAACCCTCCTACTGGAGCATGCGCATCAGTCTCTGGTGGTCCCCCTGGGGGTCTCTGGGGGTCTTTTATGCTGAAGGCTCGTAGTCTTCCTCTCGTTTTTTTTTTCTTGTCCTTCCCCTTTGTACTCCTTGGCAGCATGTCAAAAGCTTACACAGCGTTCCCTGCAAGTTTTGTCTTCTAGCCATCCTTCAGCTTCTTTCTTCTCCTTAATCTCCTGGCCGCCTGGCCAGATATCAGGGGCTTGCATAGTGTCCCATTCGGAAGTCATAACAGTTACTAGTTGTTAGCAGTTGTTCTGAAACCCCCAGACATCAGAGACTTCAAAGAAAGAACATACAAACACAAATAGCTCTCTATTGACACTTCACATTTAAAAATCTTTGGCGATTGGAGGAAAACTGCCAGTACGCCTGCTTTTGGCAGGGGGGTTGGACCCGATGATCTCTTGAGGTCCCTTCCAACCCCTCCAATTCTGTGAACTTTGGACACGGGGAGGGCAGAGTTCAGGCTGCTCAGGGAACTAGTTAGGAAGATCCCCTGAGAAGCTGTTTTGGAAGGTATCGGGGTCCATCTTTTTAAGCACGACCTCCTAAGAGCACAGGAGCAGGCGATTCCAAAATGTTGGAAGTCAAGGAGGCGGGGCAGGAGGCCAGCTTGGCTGAGCAGGGATCTTCTTCTAGAGCTTAAGTGGAAAAAGAAAGTGTGTGGCCACTGGAAGCGAGGTCGTGTGACATGGCAGGGCTACAGAGGTGCTGTTTGCCTCTGTTGGGAGAAAATTCGTGCAGGCAAAGCTCAGGGGTGACGCTGGCTAGTAGTGTGGGCAACCACGCAAATATATACATTAATATGTGTATTGAAGATGTGAACTGCTAAAGGAGGGCTAGAGGAAACATTGGTCCGTTACTTGCTGAGGATGGTCACCTCACAAACACAGACATAGGCGAAGCAGAGCCATTTAATGCCTCTTTTGCCTCTGTCTTCAAGAGCAATGATGGGCTCTGGGACCCAAGGGGCCCAGAGTTGGGGGGCCATGAGTGCGGTAACAAAAACCTCCTAGCCAAACCCACACTGGATGCATATGAGTCTACGGGGCCTGAGGGGATTCATTCCAGGGTTCTCAGAGGGCCGACTAATGTCCTTGTGAGACCTCTCTCAATTATTTTTCAATGGTCTTGGGAGCCCAGAGAGGTCCAAGTTGACTGTAGGCTGGCAATCATTGTGACAGGTTTCAAGAAGGGCAAGAAAGAAGAGCCCAATAATTACAGACCCACCAGTCTCTCTTCAGAGCCTAGTAAAAATACGGAGAAACTGTTCTGGGCATTACTGAAGAACACCAGAAAGACAACGTAGTCGTTGATCACAGCCCACCCAGGTTCATGAGGGGAAAGTCCTGTTTAACAAACTTAATTTCCTTTTATGACAACATCACCCGTCTAGTTGAGCAAGGGATGCCAGGTTTTGGATTTCCATCAAGTTTTCAGTACTGTTTCTCTCAGTATCCTTCTGGACAAAATGTCCATTGTACAGCTAGATAAATACATGCTGTTTAGGGTGAAAAGTTGGCTGATGGGTTGGGCTCAAGGGGTTATAGAAATGGGGTTGCATCAGGCTGTTGACCAGTCCCTAGTGGGGTTCCCCAGGGTTCCACTTAGGGCCAGCAGAAGAGGCTGGAGAGCAGCCTTGCAGAAAGGGATCTGGGGGTTTTGGTCGACAGCAAGTTGAAAACGTGTCAGAATTCAGCCTGGAGGAGAGTGAGGGGAGGCCTCCTGGCGGCCTGCAGCTCCCTCACGAGGGGAGCAGAGGGGCAGTGTGGCATTTAGGGGTGTAGCCGATTAACCGTTACGGGTCCGGTCAGATTCAGGGTCCTGAACTATCACAATCACAGATTCACCAATAACGCATGTATGAAATACAGAGGTGGCACAGGTGCGCAGCCTGGAAATGAACGCGTTAAAAGGCACAAAGACTCTATAGAGATTCCTAAGTTTCCGCAGAGACACACGATATAACCTAGTGTTCAAATCTCACCCAAAGGCGTCCCAATGGGCGAGAAGAGAGGCTCAGCCCGTCGACCGATCCCAGGAGTCAGGAGGTCCTCAGGATGGTGTATTCCCTTGGGATGGCATCTCCCCTGACGGTGGTGTCTTCCCTAATGATGGTACCTTCCCTAACAATGGTATCTTCCCTGACACACCCTCTCTCTTAGGCCAATTTATGAGGTGGAGCTTGAGTGACTCTAGTCAAGCATATTTTAGTTAGGATTGGTGAAAAGGTTTCTTGTCTCTGTTTAAAGTAGTAGGCTCTGAGAAATTCAGAGCACATGCTCAGAGAGGGGTGGTCGCACCTTGGAAGCAGGTAGCTTTTGGGATGGAGGTGTGTTTTGGCATTTTAATGATATTATAATTGTACTGGGTCTGGCTGGAATGTTAACTTTCCCGGCAGCAGCCCATACAGTGCCGTACTCTGTACTTGTAGCTGGAACAGCAGTGTTATCACACCAGTGTTGTGTCTACTGCTGAGCAGCAGTGGCACAGCATCGGGCCTTTCTCTAACCCTCCTAGGGGGTGGGCAAAAAGTGAGGAGAGAAACATCACTAGGGCAGCTGACCTAAACCGATCAAAGGGATATTCCATACCATGTGATGTCACACTCAGCAATAAAAGGTGGAAACAGGAAGAAGAGGGGAGGGGTGGGCTCTCGTTGAGAGGACGTCGGTCCTCCTCTGGAACATTGGCTGCGTGCGTTGAGGCCTTGCTTCAAGGACGCGGTCAATCATCGCTCATTTGTGGGAAGTAGAGAGTAATTTCTTTCCTCTGCACTTCCATATAGCTTTCATTTATTTTGTTGGTTTGTTTTCCTCCCTTCTTTTTATTTTTC
Source organism: Anas platyrhynchos (assembly GCF_047663525.1). NCBI lineage: Eukaryota > Metazoa > Chordata > Aves > Anseriformes > Anatidae > Anas > Anas platyrhynchos. The sequence continues at coordinate 7,903,054 of NC_092620.1, read as the reverse complement.
CTTTTCCCCTCCCTTTTCCCCTTTCCCTTTTATTTCCCCTTAGTTAAATTTTTAGTTCATAGTAGTCTTGATTTAATTATTATAGTTATTTCCCTTTAATTAAATTATCCTTATCTCAACCCGTGAGTTGTTCTTTGCTTTACTTCTCCCCCTCCTCATCTAAAGGAGGGGGAGTGAGAGAGCGGTTGTGGGGTTTAGCTGCCCAGCACGGTAAAACCACCACAATAATGAGCAAAAGTACATTAGAATACAGCATTTGTCAAAACATGACAGGTCGTTGGCTCAGGGTAGCAAAAAGTGCAGCTTATCGGTCTCAGCGTGCACAGGAACAATCGAGTCCGCACCTGGTCACAGAGCCTAGCCGTGGTGTCTCCACTCCACTCCACTCTATGCTCCGTGCTGTTCCTTAGAGCTAGCACACCAGGTTCCCCCAGCGCAATAGCATCTAAGGTTGGAAGCCTAGGGAATGCTCAGGTAATGCAGCTACGCCCTACCCTGAAAGCCTTTTCAATGCTGTGCATTTTCTTTAAGATGTGAATGTTAGTTTTATTTTCCTAGTTACTTCAGGCAACTGCACCACAGGCAGGTGCTGAGCTCTGCTCTCTGGGGACAGTGACAGGACCCGAGAGAACGGCACGGAGCTGGGACAGGGGAGGCAGAGGCTGGATGTTAGGAAAAGGTTTTTCACTGAAAGGGTGGTTGGGCACTGGGACAAGCTGCCCAGGGCATTGGGCATGGCTCCAAGCCTGCTGGAAGTCAAGTCAAGTCAAGCGTTTGCACAACGCTCTAACATTCTCCGATATTGGGCGGTTCTGTGTGGAGCCTGGCGTTTGACTCAATGATCCTTGTGGGTCTTGTGTGGGAAAGGAATTTGCAGGTGGCTTTGCACTATTGCACACGTTCCTGAATTAGAGATAATGAAGAAATAATCGTAGAATTGTAGAATATCCCGAGTTGGAAGGGACCCATAACGTTCAAGTCCAACTGCTGGCACCGCACAGGTCTACCCAAAAGTTTAGACCATGTGACTAAGTGCACAGTCCAATCGCTTCTTCAATTCAGACAGGCTTGGTGCAGTGACTACTTCACTGGGAAGCCTGTTCCAGTATGCGACCACCCTCTTGGTGAAGAACCTCTTCCTGATGTGCAGCCCAAACTTCCCCTGCCTCAGCTTAACACCTTTCCCACGGGTCCTATCACTGGTGATTACGGAGAATAGGTCACCTGCCTCTCCACTCCCCCTCGCAAGGAAGTTGTAGACTGCGATGAGGTCCCCCCTCAGCCTCCTCTTCTCCAGGCTGAACAGGCCCAGCGCCCTCAGCCGCTCCTCATATGTCTTCCCCTCTAGGCCCTTCACCATCTTCGTCGCCCTCCTCTGGACCCTCTCCAACAGAGAGCCGGAGCCGCCAGGTCAACCCAGGCCCGGGAAGGGGGGGGGGGGGGGGGGAGGAAAAAAAACGGGGAAGGAGATGGGAGAGAGACCCAATCCATGCCGCGTGGAGCGGGGAAGTGGGGCCGTGTGATGGGAAGAGGGTAAGAGGGAAAAGAGGGAGAAAAGCGAGAGTGTTCTCCCCCGAGGGGGGAACGAGTGAACGGCAGGCAGGCGCAGGTCTGCGCGTGACAACCGCATCCCCTTGCCTTTCCCTCCTCCTCCTGGTGGTGGCAAGGGCGAAAAGTGACAAAAACTCGTGTCAAGGGCTGACTCTCAATAGATCGCAGCGAGGGAGCTGCTCTGCTACGTATGGAACCCTGACCCAGAATCAGGTCGTCTACAAATGATTTAGCACCGGGTTTCCCACGAACATGCGGGACGCAACGGTAGGCATACATGCGCCCAAGCCTTGAGCAGCCAGTTTCTCTGGGAGAATTCTGTGAGAAAAGGTGTCGAAAGCCTTACGGAAGGTTAGGTAGACCACATCCACAGCCATTCCTTCGTCCACTGAGCACATTGCCTTGTCTTAGAAGGAGATCAGATTTGTCAAGCAGGACCTCTCTTTGATAACCACCTACTGAAATGGCCTGATCACCCGACTGTTCTTTCAGTGTTACAGAATCACAGAATCACAGAATTTCTAGGTTGGAAGAGACCTCAAGATCACCGAGTCCAACCTCTGACCTAACGCTAACAGTCCCCACTAAACCATATCCCTAAGCTCTACATCTAAACGTCTTTTGAATACTTCCAGGGATGGTGACTCCACCACTTCCCTGGGCAGCCTGTTCCAGTGTCTAACAGCCCTTTCGGTAAAGAAGTTCTTCCTAAGATCCAACCTAAAACTCCCCTGGCGCAACTTAAGCCCATTCCCCCTTGTCCTGTCACCAGGCATGTGGGAGAACAGGCCAACCCCCACCTCACTACAGCCTCCTTTAAGGTATCTGTAAAGAGCAATAAGGTCGCCCCTGAGCCTCCTCTTCTCCAGGCTGAACAAGCCCAGCTCCTTCAGCCGCTCCTCGTAGGACTTGTTCTCCAAGCCCCTCACCAGCTTCGTCGCCCTTCTCTGGACCCACTCAAGCACCTCGATGTCCTTCTTGTAGCGAGGGGCCCAAAACTGAACACAGTACTCGAGGTGCGGCCTCACCAGAGCCGAGTACAGGGGGAAATGTGTTGTGTGATGGTAGTCCGGATAATCTGATCCATGAGCTTTCCCAGCATCGTGGACAGAATAACAGATCCGTAGGTCCCCGACTCCTCCTTCCAGCCCTTCCTGTAGACAGACGTCACATTTGCTAGTCGCCAGTTGACCGCAGCCTCCCCTGATAGCCACGACTGCTGATCAATGATGGTTGCAGGTTGGCAAGTGATTCTGCCAGCTCCCTCAGTAGTGACAGGTGGATCCAATTCTGCCCCATAGATGTGTGTATATCTAAGTGGAGTAGCAGTTCTCTAACTATTTCCTCCTGGATTATGAGTGTTTCATTCTGCTCCCTGTACCTATCTACCAGCTCTGGAGGCTGAGTACCAGGGGAACAACTGGTCTTGCTGCTAAAAACTGAGGCAACGAAGGAATTAAGTACCTCAGCCTTTTCCTCATGTCTTCTATGGTTCTATGTCACTATCATTCCCCTCACATCCAATTCAGAATGGAGATGCTCCTTAATGCTCTTGTTATGTGTATATATATGTATATATATATATATATATATATATATATAATTACTCTTTTTGTTAGTAATAGTCAGATAGAGCTCCAGTTAGGATTTGGCCATTCTGATTTTGTCCCTGCACAGCTTCAAGACATGGAGGACTGAGCTCCACACCAAACGAAAAAATGGATGGAAAAATAGCACAGAAAAGGTGGAACGTGGCAGCCTTACATCCCCTGCCCTTACCTGAGTCTATGCTGTAATTCCGTTCAACTGCTTACTGCCGTATTCTCTAAAGCGTCCTGCAACTCCTGTTGCTGTTATCTTGTGAGAGACAGCACAATCAGGGTGAGTCATCTGCCTACAGAAATTAACAACTGACAGAATGGAGCATCTGTCCAGGAGAAGTTGGAGTGGCTGATGGGCCTGCCACAGGGACTGGCGTGTGCCTGCAGGAAAAGTCCCAGGGGTCGGAGACGTGTTGCCTGTGGCTTGTTAAGCACAGGTCAAGCCCCAGCACATTCCAGTAATTTGTGGCTCTTTGGAAATGCCAGGGTGATCACACGCAGTTTTCAAGCATTTCACAGTTTTTTCTAGGATTCTGCACATTCTCAGAGGTGAAGCTCCAAAGCACTGGAGGTGCCCACTGCTCTAGGTTCCTGCCCATATCCTCACACAGTCCCTGCCACTCCTAACTCTCCTGCCTCTGGAAAGATCTCTGGATGGCATGCTTAAGTAGTTGTTTAAAATTATACAAAACCTGAATCACATTTAGGAGATGGGACAACAGAAACATGCTGGTTCGGCCATCCCACGGATATTCAAAGCTTTCAAGAGCTATTGTAATTAGCCCGGAGGAGAAGAAGAAAGGGAGAGTGAAGAAGTGGGGAGAAACGTCCCCCACTGTCCACACCAGTTCCATCCCCCCACCTCCTGCCCCACCCTGCACAGGAGAAAAGGCAAAAAGTGTAAAATAATGTAACTATTAATAGTTTCTAAGAGATGAAGAGATGGTTCCCGAGGTACAGAGGTGGCAATAATTTTATCCTGTCATAAGTCAGTGTTATCCCATACACCAAAACAGTAACCTTAAACCAGCCCCCAGAATTGATGAACAGCATGACATGGAAGACAGACAGTTAGTGATGTGCTATACAACACAATTCTGAAAACAAGCACAACAGCCCCAAGATCAAAAAGATCAACATTGTGATCAGCAACTGTTAAAGCAACTGTTAAACTGATCTATTGCTTATAACAATTTACTTTTAAAATGCTCTGGTCCGATTTGTCATCTCAACCTTTGTGCTCCATGCTAGGCACCAAAAAGACTTGCAGTGGTTTGACCCAGGAGGCAGCTCAGCACTACAGATCTATTTATCCAATGCAATGAAGGAGAGAACTGGGAGGAAAAAAAAAAAAAAAAAAAAAAAAAAAATTACACAAAAGGAGTAGGTTGTTATTGTTATTGTTACAGACACCAACAGAGTAAGGGCATGATATTTTTGTGTGCACATCAATGTGGGGGGGAGATGTGGGGGGAGGATTGGGAGGGACCGTGGGTGGGGCAAAGGGTCACGGGGATCTGGGGCAGTCATGTGTATAAGAAGCTATGCTACGCAGCAATAAATTGGCACTTGAGCTAGACACGGTGTGTCTGTCTCTGGTGTCCCTGCTTGGGGAGCAGACGTCCAGGCAGCCAATTGATGTTGTCTCTCGGGCTGGGGTAGCACGGAGAGAGACAACAATCAAAAGACAGGAAAGGTGGCGGTGATTAATTGAAAAGTGTTGGACCTAAGCATGACGTATATGGTATGGAATTAGGGGTGGATATTGTCCTAGTTTTGGCTGCGATAGAGTTCATTTTTCTTCCTAGTAGCTGGTATGTTGCTGCCTTTCGTATTTACAGAATCACAGAACAGTTTGGGTAGGAAAGGACCTTAAAGATCACATAATTCCAACTCTCCTGCCATGGGCAGAGACATCTTCCGCTAGACCAGGTTGCTGAAAGCCCCATCCAACCTGGCCCTGCTTCCAGAGATGAGGCAGCCACAGCTTCTCTGGGCAGCCTGTTCCCGTACCTAATCATTCTCTGAGTAAACAACTTTCTAATATCTAATCCGGATCTACCCTCTTGCAGTTTAAAACCATTACCCCTAGTTACTGCTGGCTCATATTCAGCTGACTATCTACCAATATCCCCAGGAGCCTTTCTGCTGGGCGGCTTTCCACGCACTCTTCCCCCAGCTTGTGGCATTACATGGGGTTGTTGTGCCCAAGTGCAGGACCCGGCACTTTGCCTTGTTGAACTTCATCCAGTTGGCCTCAGCCCATGGGTGCAGCCTATCCATTTCCCTCTGCAGAGCCTTCCTACCCTCAAGGAGATCAACACTCTCTCTGAACTAGGTGTCATCTGCAAACTCACTGAGGGTGCACTTGATCCCCTTGTCCAGATCACTGATGGAGATATTGAAAAGAAGTGGCCCCAGTACTGGGCCCAGTGGGACACCACTAGTGACTGGCCTCCAGCTGCATTTAGCTCCATTCACCACAGCAATTTGGACCTGGCCACCCAGACAGTTTTCGACCCATTGATGCATACATCCATCCAGGCCTTGAGCCGCCAGTTCCTCTGGGAGAATGCTGTGGGAAATGGTTTCAAAAGCCTTACTGAGGTCTAGGTAGACCACGTCCACAGCCTTCCCCTTGTCCACTGAAAGCATAACCTTATCTTCAAAGGGGATCAGATTTGCCAAGCAGGACCTGGCGTTGATAAACTCATGATGACTGGGCCTGCTCACCTGCTTGTCCTGGAAGCGTTGCGTGATGGTACTCAAGACAATCTGCTCCATGAGCTTCCCCAGCACCAAGATCAGACTGACAGGCCTGTAGTTCCCCGGATCCTCCTTCCGGCCCTTCTTGTAGACAGACGTCACGTTTGCTAGTCACCGGGTGACTGGGACCTCCCCTGATAGCCAGGACTGCTGGTCAGTGATGGAAAGCAGCTTGGAGAGCACTTCAGCCAGCTCCCTCAGTAACAACGGGGGGATGCCATCTAGCCCCCTAGACTTGTGCACATCTGAGTGCAGTAGCAGTTTTCTCAACATTTCCTCATGAGAGCTTCATTCTGCTGAAGGTCCTTATCTACCAGCTCAGAGGGCTGAGTACTAGGGGAACAACTGGTCTTGCTGCTAAACACTGAGGTAAAGAATGCATTAAGTACCTCAGCCTTTTCCACATCTCTTCTAATTCTGTTTTCCCACATCCAATAAAGGATGAAGATTCTCTTTTCCCTCCCCTCCCCTCCCCTCCCTTCCCCTCTGCTCTCCTTTCATTATAAAAACCTTTCTTATTGTCTCTGACAGCAATAGATAGATTGATCTCCGCTAGGGTCTGGCCCTTCCAATTTTGTCCTTGCCCACCCTAACAACATTTAGGACACAGCTTCAGACAAAATGACAGCATACATGAGAAGCACAGAAAAGGTGGAATCTGGCAGCCTTCCATCCACCAGCCTTCTGTGAGTCTGTGCTGCAATTCTGTTCAACTGGTTACTCCTCTACTGTCCACAATATCTACTAACACCTCATTGATGCTATCTTGTGAGAGACAGCACAATCAGGGGGAGCCATCTTCCTGCAGAAATTAACAGATGAAAGAATGGAGCATCTGCCCAGGGGAACCTTGAGAAACTGCAGGATTTTGCCTACAGAAACCTCTTGACATTTACAAGAAGAAAAGCCTCATCCTGCACCAGAGGAAGAGGAACCCCACACATCAGGGCAGACTGGGACCCTGCTGAGTGAGCAGTGCCCAGGAGGAGGAGGGCCTGGGCACCACGAGGGATGCCATACGAGCTCACCAGGAGCTCACCAGGAACCAGGCCAACTTCCTACAGAGCTGCCTTATGAGGAGCATGGCCACCAAGAAAATGTAAGTTACCATGCTCGGCTCCGATCTGATGAGACACCACACAGCCAGCAGGGAAAGAGGTGCAGGTCTGTGAATCTCTTGGACAGCCTGGTGTGGAGAGGAGCAAGCACACTGGAAAGGCTGAAAGTCCCAACAGGCCTGAGGTCTGTGTGTCAATGGCTAGGGCTCTTGTCTCCGACAGCGAGGCCTATGAGGAGGCAGCTTCTTGTTAAAGCACCAGGGTCTCATTGCCTCCTCACCAGCCATGAACCAGGCAGGAGTCGTACCCTTCTCCTGCACTGGGCCATGGACATCCCCATCTCCTACTGCCCAGGAAGAGCCCTGAGCTCCTGTGTGAAGGGAAAGGGTCTCCCTTCCCAGGAGCCTGGGGTCAAAGCCTGTTTTTCAATACATCAGTGTCACCTTCACATTTGTCTACCTGTCCTCACTGCCTCCAGTGTTCTGCTCTAATGAGCTCCAAGGGAGGCTGTGTCAGTGCCAGCAGAGTCCCCCCTCAGGGGGACACTGCAGGAAACTTGCATCTGCCTTGGATTTCTTGAGAGATTTCTTCAACGCACTCTCAGTGCCTGAGGTTCATGGGCTCATCGCCAAAGCCTCCAGAGGGCTGATTCCAATGCCTCTGCTGCTGATCTGGGCTGGGCTCCTGGGACAGGGAGAGCTCCTGGCAAGAGGGCCCTGGTGCAGAGAGACAGCTCTGCCCAGGAGCAGCTCCTCTGCACAGCGCAGAAGGGCTGGGGGCTCGACCCCCATGGGGAGAGGAGAGGAGAGGAGAGAGGGGTTGGAGGCAGTTGGGAGTGGGAGGGTGCTGAGAGCTGCCTGCAGGAGAAACCTGCACAGCCCTTGACAAGGTAAGTCTCTGGCTGCAGGGCCATGCAGCTGCAGCTCCTGGAAGGGTCTCGTGCTGGGTCTTGTTTCTGGGAGGGCGGTGGGCAATGCAGTAGGCTGTGAGAGTCCTGCTGGATTGCACTGCGAGGTGAGGAAGTCTGGCAGAAGCCCCTTGGAGTGGCCTAAGCCAGGTGCCCCTGACACCCTAGAAGCCTCGAACACCCTGCTGGTGATGCAGGGCTCTCTGTCAGCTGCCCCATAGCTCCTGCTGCATGGAGGTGCCCCTTGGCAGGGCCCTGGTGGTGGCAGGGTGCTGCAGGGCAGCGCTGAGCACAGCCGCATGGGATGGGGTCTGTGAGCACAGGCGGGGGAAAGAAGAGTTTGGCCAAGATCAGCAGGAACAGAGTGGCCAAGAATCCTCTAGGTACAGCATGTTGTGTGCCTGGGATACTGGAATACCCCAGCGTGTGGATATTCACCTGTCTGTGGGGTGTTTTCCTGGGCTTCAGGCTGCTCTCCAGCAGGATGCAGCTCTCTCGTGGCATCCTTGTGGCATCCAGGCGTCCCAAGGAGAAGACACCTCCTTGCTAAGGCCATGTCCGTGCTGCTGGATGTCTGTCTGTGGGCAGCTGGAGTGAGGCCTCGGCAGCCCTGGCTAGGGGGGAAGAGCTGAGATCCTGCTCAGGCCCCCAGGGCCAAGGTAAGGATTCTGTCCAGCCTCACTCGGACTGGGGCTTCTCTGCTCTCAGCTGTCTCCGTTTTTTTCTCAGCGTAACACGAGTATGATCGGTGTCCTAAGCATTACAGGGGGAATTATAAGAAAATACAGCAAATAAAATCTCTCTTGCTCTACAGTGTGGTCGGATGAGTTGTTTGCAAAAAGACTGCATGGCTCATTGATCTGACAAGTGGACTGCACTTGAGTTTCCCCCACGGTCCTGCTTCCCTCCTGCTGCACAGCAGGAAGGACTCCTCTGGAGCCCACAGCAGCCCCTGCTCCCAGTGTCACACGCAGCCAGCACCACCCAGAGCTCAAGCAAGAGAGTTGCAGAAAGGTTCTCATGCAAAGAGAGAGGCTTATCTGCGGGCTTTCCAGGAGATGAAATAGGTTTTCCTCATTGAAGTCTGTTCTATTTTTTTTTTCTCCTCTTCAAAGATACCTGTGTCCAAAGTCAGCAAATGCCCAACAGCAGCTCTGTGAGCGAGTTCCTCCTGCTGGCATTCGCAGACACGCGCGAGCTGCGGCTCCTGCACTTCGTGCTCTTCCTGGGCATCTCCCTGGCTGCCCTCCTGGGCAACGGCCTCATCCTCACCGCCGTAGCCTGCGACCACCGCCTCCACACCCCCATGTACTTCTTCCTCCTCAACCTCGCCCTTCTCGACCTGGGCTGCATCTCCACCACTCTGCCCAAAGGCATGGCCAATGCCCTCTGGGACACCAGGGCCATCTCTTACCACGGGTGTGCTGCACAGGTCTTCTTTTTTGTCTTCTTGGTTGGAGCAGAGTATTCCCTCCTCACCGTCATGGCCTACGACCGCTACGTTGCCATCTGCAAGCCCCTGCACTACGGGAGCCTCCTGGGCAGCAGAGCTTGTGCCCAGATGGCAGCAGCTGCCTGGGGCAGTGGCTTTCTCAGTGCTGTCCTGCACACAGCCAATACATTTTCCCTGTCCCTCTGCCTTGGAAATGCAGTGGCCCAGTTCTTCTGTGAGATCCCCCAGATCCTCAAGCTCTCCTGCTCAGATGCCTACCTCAGGGAAGTTGCTGTACTCTTATTTACTCTTTCTTTAATCTTTGCTTGTTTTGTTTTCATTATGTTGTCCTATATACGGATTTTCAGGGCTGTGCTGAGGATTCCCTCTGAGAAGGACCAGCACAAAGCCTTTTCCACGTGCCTCCCTCATCTGGTTGTGGTCTCTCTGACTGTCAGCACTGGCATGTTTGCCTACCTGAAGCCCCCCTCCATCTCCTCTCCATCCCTGGACCTGTTGGTGGCCGCTCTATTCTCGGTGGTGGCTCCAGCAGTGAACCCCTTCATCTACAGCATGAGGAACAAGGACCTCAAGAATGCCTTGTGGAAACTGATGACTTGATTTGCTTTGGAAGCAATAATTTCACAGTCTGTTTCTGCAGATTACTCAGAATATCACTTACACAGAACAACCTATATTCCCTTTTTTGTTGTTTTTGTGTGTGTGAGTGTGTATTTTTAGTACTGGTATTACTTAGTTTTGTGTTTTGTTTTGTTTTTTTTCTTTTTTTTTTTTCAGGTTAGGTTGCCCAATAAAATGTCATTTTTGTCCCACTCCCAATTCTGTACGTGTGTTTAGTGTATGTACTGAGTCTCTGTCCATGTGGAATTATGGTCTCTGTGAACTTTTAACGAAATAAAACAGCCTACACTGCCTTCTTTGTCTGATGTCCTTCCTCTGAGACCTGGTCTGGCTCTGCTGGGGCAGTGCCCATTTGCAGAGGAAAAGAGTCCCATTCCAGCAGCACAGCCAGGGAGCACCAGCGCTTGGGGCATGCCAAGCTGCTCTCTTGCCTCTGCCGCCCTCTCCTGCTGGTGGGGCCAGGCCCGGCTGCTCCTGGAGCTTGGTGCCAGTGCTGTTGTGGGGCTGTGCTGGGACTGCTGGCAGGTTAATGTTTCTTGCAGAGGGAATTAGCATCTGCCAGCAGAGTCCAGGGTATTGGCCGGAGCAGCATGAGCCCATAAAACAGGTGGAGCCCGCAGAGCATGAGCCTGTGCAAGGTGAATTTAGCAGAGCTCAAGTGCTCAAGCTGCTGCCAACAGGCAGAGGAGAGCTCTGCAGCCCCAGGACACGCAGTAGCCCCAGCAAAGGAGGCTGGTGACTGATTCCTTGCAGCCTTGGGCAATGACAGTGACCCCATGAGCTGGGTCTGCCTCCCAGCCTGCCCAGCATGGCCCTGCAGAGTGTCCCCGTGCCCTGGGCACCACAGCCCCCTTGCTCTGCAGAGCAGCACCGCCAGCTCGGGCTGGGGCAGGGGCTGGGAGGGCGCTTCCCAGAGTGTCTTCTAGGCCAGCTTCAGGCACACAACATCTGCATGTCAGAGTGATCTTTGCTGTGTGCAAGGAGCTGAGAGACCAACAACAGTCATGGGGCTGGAACATTGCCTGCAAGGTCCCACCTGCCCTAGCACCTCCCAGAACTGGCACGGAACTGGTTCACATGCATCAGAGGGTCTGGGAGCCCAGCAGCAGTGCCATGGGCTTGAAGGATCACAATCAGATCACTTCTACCTGGGCAGGTCCTAGGCCAAAAAGGGGGTGTTTTGTAGGTATGATATTATGAGGCGGTGGTGCCTCAGAAATTCTAAGTCCAGCAGGAAGTGAATGGCTGTTAAATGGCCTTTGAGGTGGCTTCTTGGAGAAATAGCTGGCAGCTCATCCATTGACTCCTGGCTGGGATCTATGCCATTAGGCTCATATCTGCAAAAGTACCTGAAAGGCAAGCAGAAGGCACTTGCTGTGCCTGTAGTTTGTGAGATCCGCTCTTTCTGAGTACCTGGTAGGCCCCATAAAGGAAGAGGTCTTGGATAGGGCTTGTCATGTCAGAGGTGTCAGCTTTTGCCTGAAGTCATCCTTCAGGACTGCTTTCAGTTTTCAACACAGAGGGGGCCACTGCCTCCAAGACGCCTGGGGTAAACTGAACCATGCATGAGGGCCTGGAAAAAGTCACCCTGGCTGCATAGGAGCCATTCTATATCCAAAAGCTGGAGGCAGGAAACAAATTTTTAGGGTGGTACGGAGCTGCAGGGCACATTGTGCAGGGTGTTCCTGCAGCCTTTATGTTCTTTTCCATCCTGGCTTCGGTGCTGCGTCTGTCTTAAGAAAGGAGTAGCCAACAGAGGTAAGACAGACACTGTGAGATCATGAAAGCCATCAGAAAACTACCCCTAAGAAGATGACTGATATGGGGAGGTCAGAAGAAGCCTGGCCAGGAGAAATGTGAGATTTGGGAGAGAGAAGAGGCCAGCAGGAATCAATGATTTCTGGGAGGCTAGAAGGTTCAGGCAATGTTGATTCTGCTGTAGCACTGACTTAAAAGAGTCATGTAAAGACCTTGCCCTATTTTAACCAGCAACATTAATCCTTAAACCTAAATGCTACTGTACACACTGTCAGGAATCCACTACTCTAATGCCTGACCTCAACGCATCCCTTGAAGCCAAAATTCATCACATAGCCCCTTCCCCTTGTTTTTACTCTCTTAATCACTCTGATCCCTGACCTTAACACTAGCATTAAAATGCTCTTTTTAACCCTAGGAAACTGCTTGAGAGACCTAAACAAAACCCTAAACCACAAAGCTTGTCCATACCCTAAACACAGACCTGATACCCACATAAGAATACCAAAACATTCCCATTCAAACTTTGCTTAATCTTTAACCCAGTAAGGTGGGCCCTAGTCCCTAGTCATATACATGAACACCTAACACCCAAAACCCCTGTTCCTGTGCATTAACCTCCTCACCTTCAGCCCCTCTACTAAGCCTTAACTTTAGGCCCGTCATCCCTTGGGACAGGGCAGGAACCATGAGGTTGCTCTGCAGTCATGGCACTCAAAGCTGAATGTGAGGGGCCATGGATCTCATCAGATTGTGGGCCACAAGGAGGAGACAGGGGAGAATGCTCTGATGAGCTCAGCTCTGCCTCAGGAAGTCCTGCACCAGCAGGAGCAATGTGACTGTGGCAGTGACTGTAAGGTCACTTCTGTCTCTGCAGTTGATAGGGAAGCAGCAGGAACATGTCACAGAAAGGGACTGAGAGGTCACTTCAGTCTGTAGGTGGCAGGTCACCCTTGACTTAGAGCTGGGATCGGTACTTTTCGGCTGACATCTGCCAGTGGCCCTGGTAGGCCAGCAAAAGGCACCTGGCTGGCATGCTGACTGTGGGATCCCCTCTGCCTACATACCCAGGAGGACCCATGCAGAAAGAAGGCCCACATATGGGTTGTCCTGTCCCTTCTGCTTGAGTCCATGACTGGACAGCAGCAGGCCCATGGCTTGGAAGATGCTGGTGCGGTGACTTCTGTCTGGTTGGCTGACAGGCCGCAAGGAGCCTGATGGATTGGGATGCCTACTTTAGGAGGGGGTTCCACCCTGATGGAGCTTTCTTTTGTAGTAGAAAAGAGTAGGAGAGAAAAAACTGCCACAAAGTGCACTTTGGAATGTTGGTGCTGGCCACGAGGAGGAAGAACTGTCCCTCAGAGTGTCGTGCTGCGTTGCCAGAGGTCACCCAAAGAGCATCTGTGATCAGAGCATGGCTTTGTGTGAGAAGGAGCAGCTGGGGAGGGTTGATGAGACACTGGTGAAATGATGGAAATGCTGGGATGAGAGCAAGGTGGTGAACAGAGACGGGTGTCTACAGTCCTCAAAGAAATAGGTGAAAGTCATCAAAGTCAACAAAGTGCTCTGCCGGGCACTGCCCAGCCCAGCCTGGCCCCTGCCCACCTCTCCCCACCACCCTGCCCTCTCTCCAGCCCAGCCCAGCCCAGCAGCCCAGGCTGGGCTGGCCCCAGGGCAATGCCCTCCACAGGCTGCTGCAGGGCTCTGGGCACGGCCACCCCAGCCCCAGCCCCTCACAAGGCACCGCAGCTGCTGGGACAAAGTGTGGTGGTCTCACTCAGGTGGGCAGCCGAGCTCCACCACAACCGCTCTCTCACTCCCCCTCTCCTCAAAGAGGAAGGGGGAGAAAATACAACACAGAGAACTCGAGGTTTGAGATGAGAAAGGTTTAATTAAATGGAAAGGGAATGGGGAGGAAAAAAAAAAGAAACAAAAGAAACAATCAGTCCGCGCGGGAGCACGGAGAGAGGGAAAAAAAAATTATTCTCTACTTCCCATCAACGAGCGGTGTTCAGCCACGTCCTGGGAAGCAGGGCCTGAGGGTCCGAGCCACGGCTGCGCTCGCGTCAGGCAGCACCCTGGGGTGTCACCAAGTGACGTCACAATGGGTGCCCACCCAGCCCAGGCGCGTGTCACAGTGGCACCCATTGTGACGTCACTTGGTGACACCCCAGGGCTCCGCCTTATAAGAGCGCAGCCGTGGCTCGGACCCTCAGTGTCGGTGCACGGCAGTGACGGACAGGGCAGGAGCACAGGGCCTTCGAGGAGTCCCCGAGCATAGCCCACGTCCCACAATGCCGCAACCGCCCGCCCAGAGGAGCCGCCGGTTTCTATCTGAGAACTCTCCCACTCCAGAGGCTCCTTCTGAAGGGGATGAGGAGGGAGGCATGCCCCCCAGGCAGCCCAGGCTGGCCTGGCAGGAGACCTGGTCTTCTAGGGGCAGCAACCGGCCAGCAGAGGACAGCTTGCTGGCAGAGGACAGAACCCCAGTCGAGGCCTTTTTGCCGGCAGAGGACAGCAGCCCGGCAGAGGCCATTGCTCAGGCAGCGGGCAGCAGCCAGGTAGAGGAGAGCCAGGACGACGTACAGTGGCTGGATCCCAGTGAGTCAGGGTCTTCGGGATGGGGTGGGGAGGGTTGGGGACACAGAGACCCCTGCCTGACTCCAGGACTCCTTCCCTGGGTAAAGCGGCGCTTGGGCTGACGGGGCCGAGCTTCCTCCGCAGCACCACAGAATGCCAGGACGCTTTGGGCTGGGGGGGACCTCGGCGATCACGATGCTTCCCCCCAGTCCAGGCTGCCCAAAGCCCACCCAGCCTGGCCGTGGGCAGTGCCAGGGAGGGGGCACCGCAGCCTGCGCCAAGGCCTCACTGCCCTGGGCGTGAAGGAGAGAAATCCCTGCCTGGCCAAAAGAAACCTGCCCTCTTTGAGGTTAAGGCCGTCACCCCTTGTCCTGTCGCTGCAGTCCATGATGAAGATCCCCCCCCAGCTTTCCTGGAGGCCCCTTTGGGCACGGGGAGGCCGCAGCGAGGTCCCCCCGCAGCCTTCTCCAGGCTCCACAAGCCCAGCTCCCTCAGCCTCTCTTCCCAGCGGAGCTGCTGCAGCCTCTGGGCATCCCCGCGGCCTCCCCACGGCCTTCTGGGGCTGGGGCCCTTCCTCTCCTCACCCCTGCATTCAGCCCCTCTCTGCAGCACTCTTTGCTTTCCTCCTTTCCAGGTAAGGCATGGAAACTGTGCAGAGACAAGGCCGTGGAATTCATCAGGGTGTATGTCAGAGGCACAGAAAAGGTAATGGCAGCCGCTTGCATCACAGCTGTGCTCCTGGCGCTGCCCTCCAGGGGTCCCACACAGCCCCAGACCCCTCAAGGCTTTGGTCCTGCTGGCCATGGGTGTCCCCCTAATGCTCTGTTGGTGTCTTTGTGGCTGCCAGGACGACGAGGAGCAGAAGATGCTGTTCCTCAGCAAAATCTGCGATCTGTGCACATGTGTCACAGAGAGGGGTGTGCCGATGAACTTGCATGGCTTCTGCAGCAAACATAAGCTGGTGGAGAACATCATGGTGAGAGGATGCGCAGCGGGTTGGGGAAGGGGCAAGGCCCCCCGGCACCAGCCCCCTGGGAGGCGAGGGCTGGGGCAGCGCTGGCTCTGCTGCTGCTGGGTGCCGGCGGCTCCAAGGTCTCATCCTGCTTGTGCTCTGCAGGCGCTGCTGGAAAAGGAGCCCATGGACAGCTTGCGCACAGCATTCCGGCAGAAGGCCATGGAGACTGTCGCCCTCCTCAGGTGCGTGCCCAGCCCCTGGTGGCAATGTCCTGGTGGCCCTGAAGCTGGCAGGGAGGCTGCCCGTCCCTCCCAGGGATGCCTGGCCAAGGGAGGTCCGTGTCCTCCTTCATAAGCCTCGAGGCACTGCGTCCAACAGGCTCCTCTCTCTCTTTTCTTCAGCAACACCGTACCAACAGCACTGTGTGGCAAAAAGGAGAGTCTCCTAAACATGTGCTGCAAGAGCATCTTCTTTCTGCCTCCGGAGTCGGATGTGCCAGAGACAGGAGTGCTCTACGCCAAGGTATGTGCTGGGTGAGGTACCAGCACCCCCAGTCCTGCTGAGCTGCTGCCTTGCTTCCCCGTGCTGACACAACCAGAGACCAGTGCAGGGCCGGGGCCCAGATTTGCTTTCCCAGCCTCGCCCCTTCCCCGACCTGATCTTGTGCTGCAGGAGGTCTGCACGCAGTGGCTTTTTAGCCCCAAAGCCACCCCTGAACTCCCGAGGGGCTCAGAGCCAGCTCCTGGGGGTGAGGAGGGCCACAGAAATAATTCGATGCTCTTCTGTCCTCCCTGCAGACTATGGTAAGGTTGAGTACGAAACCCTGGAGGGCTTCGTACTCAACTGTCCCATCGCCAGTTTCAACATACAGATGCAGAATATGTTGAAGGTTTGGCATTTGCAAAGAATTTCCAAAGAATCCTCTCAGGTCACATTTGCAGACCGCTGTCAACCTCCAGCAACTTCTCTCCTCGCAGGTGATGCTGGACTTTGCTGTCTCCAAAAACTCAGATGTGCGTGAGAGCGCTGTGAAGGTGATTGAGAGGCTGATTACTTTCATCCACTGGTATTTGGTGATCAAGGTAAGGCACAAGGAATTTTCCACCCTTTCCTGCATCCCAGAGCATCCTGCCATGCAAGGGTGCCTGCGAGGCAACCCTCAACGCACGTGAGTGCCTCAGCACTGTGAATTGAGGGTCTTTGTCCCTCCTTTGCCCCTGCTCTTCCCTCCCCAGGCCGTGCTCTCTCAGGGGCTGGCTCTGCCTCCACTAAGCCCTTTGTCTCTCCTCCCTTCCTCAAACAGATCTTAGGGAACTTTGAAAACTATGGCAACGATGAGCCCACAGATTTCAACCTGCGCATCCCCATCCTGGGCAAGCTGCTGGGCCACCTCTTGCTTTTCAGCAGTGGCAATGATTCCATGAGACACTCAGCTTTGGAAAGTCTTCATCGCATGTACACAGTCGTCAGAGAAGGAAGAGGTAAGAAGGTGTGGTAGGCGATGTCCATCTGCACACAGACATCTGCTGGTTTGTCTGCCTGTTCTCCTGAGTATTGTGAAGGATTGCTTTTGTGCTTGGTGGAGGCTGCCCACGGAATTCTGCCAGGTTCCCTGGCCTCCTCTGCTCCTCACAGCAGCTTCCCGCAGCATTCTGGCTATCGTTTTCCGCAGAAGCTAGACGCTCACCTGCCGTCCAGGAGCAGTTCTCTGCTGCTGTCCTTCCCAACCCTCCCCAGATCACCTACCACGCTGTTTTGTGGTCTCCCCCAGTCTAAGCCATCAATTGATGAGCACTTCCCAA
Source organism: Anas platyrhynchos (assembly GCF_047663525.1). Taxonomy (NCBI): domain Eukaryota; kingdom Metazoa; phylum Chordata; class Aves; order Anseriformes; family Anatidae; genus Anas; species Anas platyrhynchos. Next base: position 7,886,002 of record NC_092620.1, on the reverse strand, counting down.
ACGGCATCTTCCCCGAGGAGTGAACAGCAGAGCCAGCCGTGCATCACCAGGGATGGTGACGCCCTCCAGAATGCTCCCTGACTGTTTGCTCCCTGCCGTCTTAAAGGCAGGTGTCAGGGGGCTTCCTGCACATCCTGACCCCGAGCAGAAGGGGGTCTGTGACACTCTGCTACCCCCGCGACACCCAACGCCATTGCTTCTCCTCCTTCTGCATCATCCCTGAGGTCCCTCTTGCTCCCAGCACTCCTCACCTTGTGCTTTACATCCCTGCCCACCACTCTCCTCGCCGTGGGTCTGAGCCTCCCTCCTCAGCCATTCCTAGTGAAAGTGCTTTTCACCATTTGGCAAGCTTGTTGGCAAAGATGCTCTTCCCTACTGACTCTTCGCTGTTTCCCCCTGTTTAGAATGCATATTGAGAGAGGACATGGTAAATTATGCAGAGAGACACAAGAAATTGGAGTATGCAAAACTTCCATTTTCTATACCATCAACTCCGTGTGAAATTGCCAAGGTAATGAGCTCTGGCCTTGCTGGGGATCTTGTCCGCAGCATCAGCAGGCATCTCGTGTGAGCAAAGGGGTCCAGAACCGGTGGGGCTGGCACGGCCTCACTCGCCCTGCTGAGAGGGTTCCTCTTGTCCCCAGGCTGGGGCTATGCGAAGGCTGCTCCCCTGTGTCCCGGCAGCAGCTCCAGCCCTCCTGGCCACCAGCAAGCCCTGGTTACCTGCAGGGCCAGCACTCTGGCCCCATATGCCCCATCCTCACCCCTTCCCCCGAGGGCCCTCTCTCCGGAGCTGCCCTTGCTGCTCAGCTAAGCAGCACCCTTGGGACACTCAGTGAGGCATGTCTTCGCTCCTCCTTCTTCCCACAGGGGTTTGGAGGATACCTCTTCCCTGCTGAGAGGCTGGACATCATCCTCACAGCCCTTGAAGCTTTACAAGACTCCAGCATCCATGACAAGAAGAGGGCCTGCAGCGTGCTGGACGCAGCCTTGGAGGTCCCTGACTACTGGCTGAAAGATGTAAGTGGCCTGTGGCCATGGCCCTGCCCTTGAGCTCTTCCAGGCGTGGTTCCTCTCTCCTTCCCTGCCTCCCTCCCTGCCTCCCTCGCACATCAGGGTCTCTTGGGCTCCAGAAGCCACCTGAAGCCAGCAGAGAGCAATGGAAGGGGCCAAAGTTTGAGTGGCAGCTGTGGCAATGGCTGCGGTCTGCTGGCAACACCATTCCCACTTTGTCCCCCAAGGTGCCAACGATCGTGGAGTGCATCAGGAGAAACCTGGGCAGCATCCACACGGCATCGGCGCGGCAGTGCCTGGACTCCCTGCTTCTCAGGCTGACCAAAAAGATGCCCTGGAGAGAAGTCATGAACCTGCTGCAGTTCTCTCCGCCACGTGACAGGTCCTGGCCTTAACATCCTTGAGGGCTTGTTCCGCATCGGGAGATGCACCTGGAGACTCTCTGCTTGCCACACCAATGGCAAAGGGCAGGACATCCCCAAGGAGCACAGCCCTCCTTCCCACCAATGTGTTCCAGCCCTACTGGGCCAGCCAGGGCTGCAGCAGCCCAGCTGTCCAAGGCAGCCCAGAGTCCCCCTGCCCCCAGGGAACACCAGCTCAGCCCCCTCCTGCCTGCCCAGGCTGGGCCCTCAGTGCTCCCCAAGTCACAGGGGCTGCAGGACAGCCTGGGTCCTCTGGGGCTGGCCCAGTTTGTGGCCCTGCGGCTGAGGCAGCCTCACTGACAGAGGATTCTGGGCTTGCAGCACTGACCTGGCCATGTGGGAGGTGATCCTGGCCATGCCGAAGACCTTGAATTGGGTTTTAAACTTCATGATGGGCTTCTTGCAGTTGCGCTACTGGTGCACCGCAGTCACCGAAGACACGTGCATCCGTCGCTTGGCTGTGAGTTCCCAGATGAAACCTTGCTCCCAGCAGGGCTACGTGTGCCCCTTCAGGCACACAGGCACAGCCCTGTGCCCATCTACCCCCAAACTGCCAGCTCCCGCAGGACGTACGGACACATGGTCCCTGGGGCTGGCAAGCCCCCGTAGCTCCCCGCACCTGGTGCCTCTTTGGTGCCAGCTGGCGCTGCCCCATCCCTGCCCAAAGGTGGGAGAAGAAGAGGCTGCAGGGAGCCCTGCAGGCCCTGCCAGGCTCTCACTGCTCTTTCTTGCAGATGCTGGCCCAGAATGAAAGTTATGAGTTTGGTAACCCGGTGCACCTCCAGAGCTACCTGAGGCACCCAAGACCAGAGATGCGCTTGATGGTTCTGAAAGGGCTCTGCACCGTGTCAGAGAGCCCTGAGAAGGTGAGCGGGCCATCGTCAAGCAAAGCCATGTTGGCAGCCTGGGGCTTTGCTCTTCTGCCCTCCCGTCCCTCCCCGCTGCCAGGAAGCAAGGCAGGAGGCTGGTGCTCAGGAACCAGAGCCCTTTGCCCAGGGTGGTCTCTCACTGCCTCACGGAAGGGAAGTGGTGTCTTTCCTACAGGCAAGGAAAATTCAGGTCGTGCTGCCAGACATCCTGGAGGCTCTGCAGGACACCAACACATATGTGGTGCTGAAGGCCCTGCTTGTGCTGAAAAACGTGATGGCTCATGTGGAGAGGAGGAAGGCCAGTGGCCCGGCTCTGCAGCTGGCTGAGAAGCTCCTGCCACTCTTTGACCATGTAAGTGTGCTGCGGGAGCCCGAGCCCTCAGCTGGGCCCCCTGTAACGAGGGCTGCCCTTCAGCCCGGCCCTGTGGGCAGCACTCAGGCAGGGCCTTCCCAGTCTCCTCGTCAGCCCAGGCGCTGGGGAGCTCTGCTTGGGCATGGCTGGTGCGGCTGGTGGCGAAAGTGGGGTGGCTGGCGGGCAGCCTGCGATGGCAACCGATTGCGTTGCCCTTCATGGGCACCAGGCCTTGCAGCTGCCCCTGAGCAGCTCCTCTGGGAAGGATCCAGCGCTGAAGCATCTCACAGTGCTGGGAGCACCCTTCACATCGGCCACGCTAATGCTGAAATTCCTCCTGTCCTCCTCCCTGCCAGGCATCCAGCCAGGTGCGGGAGCACTCCATCTGCCTCTTCCAAGCCGTGGTGGAGGCTGTGCTGCGGCAAAGGAAGAAGGAAATGAAGAGGACAGTTCACAGGAGCCTTCTCCCACTCTACGTTCATATGAGAGACCAGAGTGAGAGCGTAGCAAAGGTACAGATCTCAGAGCTGAGCAGTTATGTGGGCAAGGGTGTGCTGATGCCACAGGGTTGCTCTGGGGGATCTGTGGCCGGCAGCATGAGCTGCCTCCGATGGTGGCTGTCCCGTGGCCTTGCCTTGTTCACTGAACCCAGTGCACGCTGCCCCCCACCACAGCCTCCCATAACGCGCTGGGAAAGGCTCGCAGCCCTGCCAAGAGGAGGGGACAGAGGGTCTCCTTCCCAAGGCTGTGCTGCTACCTCCCAACCTCTGCTGCTCCGCAGGCCTCTGGGGAAGCTCTCGCCGTGGCTGCAGAGTTTCTGCGATGCAAGGAGCTCAAGCGCTTGGCCCAGACAGAACAGACGGGGAGGATCGGGGAGTGCTTGGTAAGGACCCAACTTGGTTTGCCCCAGCTGGGCAAACGCGCCCGGCCAGAGCCCGCTGCCTGCAGCCGCATCCTCGCTCCCTTCCTGCCAGCACAGAGCCCCAGGGGGCTCTTCTGGAGGCCCCTCTGCCCTCCCTGCCCCCAGGATGCTGGAGGAGACCCTGGAGAGGGTGTGCAAGCCCCGTGACCCTGCGTTCTCTCTCTCTCTCCAGCTGCAGCAGGACAGAGGCAGAGTAGAAGAATACCTGCAGCAGAGCCAGCCCTACCTGAAGGCCACTCAGACCCTTTTGCGACTTGAGGCCGTCAGATTCATTGGTGAGCCCAGCCCCTGGGTCCCTCTTGGGGCAGCCTTTGGCAGCCCCAGGCACTGCCCTGGCAGTGAGGCACAGCCCTGTTGCCCCCAGAGCCCCCCGACTGGGCCCTTGCTCCAGGGTGCAAGAGGGGGCACAGCCTGGCTGGCCAGGCCAGGGGCTGTGCTGCTGGGAGCGTGCTGGGGAGCGGGGCTCTGATGGGATCTCTGTGTCTAGGTCTTGCTGCGCGCTACTGCGAGGACCAGAGCGAGGAGAAGCTGAATGAAATCCTCAGCGGTGAGTGAGGGCAGTGGGGGGTGTGCTGGGGCTGGGGGGACAGCGGCAGAGGCCCCCGTGCCTTGTCCTGCTCCAGGGAAATGCTTCGGGGCGGAGGAGCAATGCAGCCATAGGAACGAGGGAGAGGAGACGGGGTAGCCTGTGGTGTCAGGGAATGGCCTCCCAGCCTGGAGCTGGGCAGTGCCGCTGAAAGGGTTGAGTGTCCCTGAGGAAGAGTCAGGGGAAAGGGCAGTAAGGCTGACAGAAGGTGGGAGCCTGTTGTAGAGCACGCAACCAGGACGAAGAGGGAGATGAGACAGCCTACAAGCAGCTAGGAGCAGGGTCACGATTGCTAGCCCTTGCTCTCATGGGGAAGCACAATAGCGAGAGGAAAGAGTCCAGGAGATTCCTGGAGTGTGTGAATCCTCCCAAGGGATGGAGGCAGGTGGTGAGGGAACCAGCTTGTGAAGGTGCCCCACTTGACCTGTGGTGCGCAGGTGGGGAAGGACTGGTGGCTGCATTTGGGACATTGCTGAGCAGCAGCTTTCAATGGATTCCTTTGTCCCTCCTGCTCCTCCTGGCCTGGGGAAGAGTCGAGTGGGGCTGGCATGCTCTGCAGGGGATGCCTGGGGATCTCTGCAAGGAGTGGGTTTTCATCTCTGCTCTTCTTTTTTTTGCAGTCCTCCAGCCTTCACATAAAGACCCAGAACCCATGGTCCGTTCCCTGGCATTTCAAACCACCCTGATCCTGACGTCAAGGCATAACGCAGTGTCAGGACGGAGATTTCCACTGCTGTGGTGCTGCTGCTGCTAGCCCCGCAGCAGTCCTCAAAAGAGCAATATATATTTTAATAGAACTAGGTTGTTGTCTCGTTATTCCAGCAGCTCCTTCACAGTGACTCGGTGCCATGACGCTGAGCTAACTTGGAGGCCACCAAGGACGTCTTTTCCCTGGGCCCGGTGACTGCATGGCGCCTACTCAACCAGTGAAAGAGTCACAGAACCCTTGCGCTTGGAAAAGGGCCTTCAGCTCAAGTCCAAGCGTCAGCTAACACCACCAGGCCCACCACAAAACCACGGCCCTTAGCGCCAAGTCCACGCATTTTTTTAATAGCTCCAGGCCTGGGACTCCAGCAGTGCCCTGGGCAGCCGGTTCCACCCTTTGCATGAAGAAATTCTTCCTGACATCCCATCCTGTGAGTCCACCTGTGGTAGGTGCGCCCAGGTAGAAGAACTGCTCAGCCTCCTGGCAGAGCTTTGGGAGGAGGTGGGCAGGCTGAGGAGCACCAGGGAGTCGGAGAAGGTTGAACTGTACTCTGCCAGCCCTGGGACAGATGCATCAGGCAGACACAGCAGAGGAAATGGAGGATCCCCTACCCTCTGGCCATCAGGCAGAAGGAGTGCATCTCAGTGACGAAGGGATGGAAGTTTAGATCTGCTCGGGGCAGCAGGCGAACCCCTCCTTGCCTACCTCACCTTCCTTTCAGGTGCCCTGAAACAACAGACTCTGGAAGTAATGGACACACAAACGATGATGTGCATGAAGGTCCATCCAGGTTGGAGGGGTTTTCTAGGGCAAGTCAGCCTTCCCCAGTATCACGACCACCTCCATCAAGAAGAAGAGAAGGGTTACTGTCATAAGTGACTCCCTTCTGAGCAGAACAGAGGGCCGCATATGCCGGCCTGACCCAACCCATGGAGAAGTCTGCTGCCTCCCAGGAGATCAGGGTAAATGATGTTTCTAGAAAGCTCGCTCGCCCCGTAAGGCCCTCTGAGCATCATCCATTATTGTTCTGTCCTGACAGAATCTTCTAAGTGGCACACCAAAATTGGAGGGAGTGTGCGCTAGCGAGATCCTTCGGCCTGCTCCATGCCACGCTGGGTACACTGGAGCACATTTGGAATGTTTCTGCACCGATGCACCCAGCATGAGGGACAAGCAGGAGGAGCTGGAAGCTTCAGCTCCATCCCAGAACAAGCGAGACTTGGTGTGCTGTGATGGACGGGTATGGGCTCTTCAGGAAGGATAGGCAGGGCAGGCGAGGCAAGGGGCTGGCACAAGGACGTGGCCGAGAGCTTCTGGGTAAGGATTAAGGGAGAAACCAATCACTTGGATGTTGCAGTGGGTGTTTGAGATACCAATGAATTATTCGCTAAGGAACTAAGAGAGACCTCTCTTAGCTCAACTGCCCTTGTCCTGATGGGGGACTTCAACTTGCCAGACGTTAACTGGGAAGACCACACAGCTGATACAAGCAGGTCCAGGAGATTCCTCACACACCTTGATGACAACTCCTTGGTACAGCTACTGAGGGAGACAACAAGGAAAGGTGCCATCCTAGACCTGTTGCTTGTGTTATAAATGGCTCAGTCTTCAAAATAGGATTATAATCAAAGTTTACAATTTATTAAAGGAATAGAGGTAAGCAAACAGCGCTGGGTGCGCCGGGAGTCTCTGCTCCACCAGGACGCACACCAGTTACATCAAGCAGCTGACTTTTATGCTCCTAGGCTGATGCATATTCATTACTACTTCTAAAAAAATGGGTTATTATAATTAGCATCCGGGATCCAAACCCTCCTACTGGAGCATGCGCATCAGTCTCTGGTGGTCCCCCTGGGGGTCTCTGGGGGTCTTTCATGCTGAAGGCTCGTAGTCTTCCTCTCAGTTTTTTTTCTTGTCCTTCCCCTTTGTACTCCTTGGCAGCATGTCAAAAGCTTACACAGCGTTCCCTGCAAGTTTTGTCTTCTAGCCATCCTTCAGCTTCTTTCTTCTCCTTAATCTCCTGGCCGCCTGGCCAGATATCAGGGGCTTGCATAGTGTCCCATTCAGAAGTCATAACAGTTACTAGTTGTTAGCAGTTGTTCTGAAACCCCCAGACATCAGAGACTTCAAAGAAAGAACATACAAACACAAATAGCTCTCTATTGACACTTCACATTTAAAAATCTTTGGCGATTGGAGGAAAACTGCCAGTACGCCTGCTTTTGGCAGGGGGGTTGGACCCAATGATCTCTTGAGGTCCCTTCCAACCCCTCCAATTCTGTGAACTTTGGACACGGGGAGGGCAGAGTTCAGGCTGCTCAGGGAACTAGTTCGGAAGATCCCCTGAGAAGCTGTTTTGGAAGGTATCGGGGTCCATCTTTTTAAGCACGACCTCCTAAGAGCACAGGAGCAGGCGATTCCAAAATGTTGGAAGTCAAGCAGGCGGGGCAGGAGGCCAGCTTGGCTGAGCAGGGATCTTCTTCTAGAGCTTAAGTGCAAAAAGAAAGCGTGTGGCCACTGGAAGCGAGGTCGTGTGACATGGCAGGGCTACAGAGGTGCTGTTTGCCTCTGTCGGGAGAAAATTCGTGCAGGCAAAGCTCAGGGGTGACGCTGGCTAGTAGTGTGGGCGACAACGCAGATATATACATTAATATGTGTATTGAAGATGTGAACTGCTAAAGGAGGGCTAGAGGAAACATTGGTCCGTTACTTGCTGTGGATGGTCACCTCACAAACACAGACATAGGCGAAGCAGAGCCATTTAATGCCTTTTTTGCCTCTGTCTTCAAGAGCAATGTTGGGCTCTGGGACCCAAGGGGCCCAGAGTTGGGGGGCCATGAGTGCGGTAACAAAAACCTCCTAGCCAAACCCACACTGGATGCATATGAGTCTACGGGGCCTGAGGGGATTCATTCCAGGGTTCTCAGAGGGCCGACTAATGTCCTTGTGAGACCTCTCTCAATTATTTTTCAATGGTCTTGGGAGCCCAGAGAGGTCCAAGTTGACTGTAGGCTGGCAATCATTGTGACAGGTTTCAAGAAGGGCAAGAAAGAAGAGCCCAATAATTACAGACCCGCCAGTCTCTCTTCAGAGCCTAGTAAAAATACGGAGAAACTCTTCTGGGCATTACTGAAGAACACCGGAAAGACAACGCAGTTGTTGATCACAGCCCACCCAGGTTCATGAGGGGAAAGTCCTGTTTAACAAACTTAATTTCCTTTTATGACAACATCACCCGTCTAGTTGAGCAAGGGATGCCAGGTTTTGGATTTCCATCAAGTTTTCAGTACTGTTTCTCTCAGTATCCTTCTGGACAAAATGTCCATTGTACAGCTAGATAAATACATGCGGTTTAGGGTGAAAAGTTGGCTGATGGGTTGGGCTCAAGGGGTTACAGAAATGGGGTTGCATCAGGCTGTTGACCAGTCCCTAGTGGGGTTCCCCAGGGTTCCACTTAGGGCCAGCAGAAGAGGCTGGAGAGCAGCCTTGCAGAAAGGGATCTGGGGGTTTTGGTCGACAGCAAGTTGAATACGTGTCAGAAAAATAAAGTGTGTGGCCACTGGAAGCGAGGTCGTGTGACATGGCAGGGCTACAGAGGTGCTGTTTGCCTCTGTTGGGAGAAAATTCCACCACACACCAGCCACAGGACTCATCCCACCAGGTTTCACTTATGCCAATGATGTCGTAGCTGTGGGACAGGGCCAAGACTTCTAGCTCATCCATTTGATTCCTCATAGTGCCTGCGTTTGTGTAGAAGCACTTCAAATGCGCCTCCCTACACACAGCGCCTTGTGGAGCTGACCGCAGGACCTCACTAGCACACCGTCCCTCTGATTCTAGCGCACCATCCCTCAGCTTATCAGCGGTGTGTCTGGTTTTATCCCCTTCCTCCTTCGACTCTAGTTTAAAGCCCTATCTATCAGCCCTGCCAAGTCCTGAGCAAAAATCCTTACCCCTCTCTGAGAGAGTGTGGTGGTTTTACTTGGGTGGGCAGCCGAGCTTCACCCCTCCTCAAAGAGGAACGGGGAGAAAATACGATGAAAAGGGCTCAAGGGTTGAGATAAGGACAAGGAGATGGCACAGTAATTATCGTGACGGACAAAACAGACTCAGCATAGGGAGATGGTAAGATTTATTGCTTATTACTAACAAGCTAGAGAAGTGAGAAACAAAGGAGAGAAGCCAAAAGCACCTTCTCCCCTGTCTACCCTCTTCCACCTCCTCCCCCCGAGCAGTGCAGGGGAACGAAGGAACGGGGGTTATGGTCAGTCTATAGTGCTTCTTCTTTGCCGCTCCTTCTCGGTCACTCTCGTCCCTTGTGCTGTGGGATCCCTCCCACGGGATGCAGTCCTTGATGAACTGATCCGGCGTGGGCTTCCCACAGGCAGCAGCTCTTCCAGAACTGCTCCAGATATGGGTCCGTAGCACAGGGTCCATCCCTCAGGAGCAAACTGCTCCAACCTGGGTCCCCCATGGGCAGCAGCTCCTGCCAGACCCCCTGCTCCTGCGTGGGCTCCTCTCCACGGGCTACAGGTCCGACCCAGAATCTGCTCCGGCAGGGGTCTTCCACAGGCCGCAGCCTCCATCGGTGCAGGGCCACCTGCTCCACCGTGGTCTCCTCCACGCGCTGCAGCGTGGAACCCTGCTCCACCGTGGTGCTCCATGAGGCTGCAGGGAGACAACCTGCTTCACCAGGGTCCTCACCACAGGCCGCAGGGGACTTCTTCTCCGGCGCCTGGAGCACCTCTCCCCCTCCTTCTTCACTGACCTTGGCGCCTGCAAGGCCGTTCCTCACTCCTCTCACTCTCCCAGCTGCTGTGTGGCGCAGCGTTTTTTTTCCCTGTCTTAAATATGCTTTCACAGAGGCGCAAATCGTGGGACCAGCAGGGCTAGGGAGGTGATCGTCCCACTGTACTCGGCTCTGGTGAGGCCGCACCTCAAGTACTCTGTTCAATTTGGGCCCGTCGCTACAAGAAGTACATTGAGGTGCTAGAGAGAGTCCAGAGAAGGGCGACAAAGCTGGTGAGGGGCCTGGAGAGCAAGTCCTACGAGGAGCGCCTGAAGGAGCTGGGCTTGTTCAGCCTGGAGAAGAGGAGGCTCAGGGGCGACCTTATCGCTCTTTACAGATACCTTAAAGGAGGCTGTAGTGAGGTGGGGGTTGGCCTGTTCTCCCACGTGCCTGATGACAGGATGAGGAGGAATGGGCTAAAGTTGCGCCAGGGGAGTTTTAGGTTAGATGTTAGGAAGAACTTCTGTACCGAAAGGGTTGTTAGGCACTGGAACAGGCTGCCCAGGGAAGTGGTGGAGTCACCATCCCTGGAAGTCTTTAAAAGACATTTAGATGTAGAGCTTAGGGATATGGTTTAGTGGGGACTGTTAGCGTTAGGTCAGAGGTTGGACTCGATGATCTTGAGGTCTCTTCCAACCTAGAAATTCTGTGATTCTGTGATTCTGTGATTCTGTGACTTATTGGCTCAGCTCTGGTCAGCAGAGGGGCCCTTAGCAAACATGGGGCAGCTTCCAGATCCTTCTCACAAAAGCCACTCCTATGGCCCCGTGCTACCAAAACCTTGCCAGGTAAAACCACTACAGGGAGGCGCATCTCATCTGGTGGTAGCAGGCCAGTGTCACATAGACCCTCCCATGATCAGCAAGCCCAAAGTTCTACCAGTTGCACCAGTCCCGAAGCTACAAGTTAATGTGGAGTCTGCTTGTCAGCATCGATCCCCCCTATCGGAAGGACAGAGGCAAACACAACCTGTGCCCCTGATCCTTTAAGTAGTCGCCCCAAAGCCCTAAAGCCCCTTTTTTTACTAGGCATTAGTAACAAAAACTTGAACAAGGTGGAGATAAATTAACTTGGCTACAGCATTAAAGATGAGCTTTGCGCAGTGGTCAATTGCTGGCTGGCTTGAGGCGCGTGGCTGAGGGTCTCTAATGAATTGTATGACTGATTCAGGCGCGTGGACAGCGCATGTGGTTACGGGGAAAGTATATGTAGCAGAGAAAAATGGCAACAAAGGCCTTCTGCTCAAGAGGCATCGGGAGACCGTGTCTTTCATCCCTTCAGGTCTGCCCCCTTCCAACTCAGGATATTGTATGATTCCAAGTGTGGAACCCAGCATTTGGCCTTGAATGCCACGCAGCTGGATGCGGCCCGTTGATCCAGCCTGTCCAGATCCCCTTGCCCAGCTTGGTGTCGCCCACGAACTTACAGCGCCCGGTGGGGCCCATCCAGCCCAGGCACGTGTCACATGGGACCCTTGGTGACCTCCCTTGGTGACACCCCAGGGGTCCGCCTTATATGACTGCAGCTGTGGCTCGGACCCTCAGCGTCGGTGCACGGCAGTGACGGACAGGGCAGGAGCACTGGGCCTTCGAGGAATCCCCGAGCATAGCCCACGCCTGCCCGAAGGAGCCTCCGTTTTCTATTTGAGAACTCTCCCACTCCAGAGGCTCCTTCTGAATCTGATGAGGAGGGAGGCATGCCCCCCAGGCAGCCCAGGCTGGCCTGGCAGGAGACCTGGTCTTCTGAGGGCAGCAACCGGCCAGCAGAGGACAGCTTGCTGGCAGAGGACAGCACCCCGGTAGAGGACATTTTGCCGGCAGAGGACAGAAGCCCAGCAGAGGACAGCTTGCTGTCAAAGGGCAGCAGCCCGGTAGAGGACAGCAGCCTGGCAGAGGACAGGAGACCAGCAGAGGACAGCTTAGTGGTAGAGAACAGAGGTTTGACAGAGGACAGCAAGAAGGAGTTGCAGTTGCTGGATCCCAGTGAGTCGTGAGTCCTCTCTGTACCCCTCCCTGCCACTGTAGGGGTGGACAAAAACACCACCTGAACTCCCACTCCATCCACTACCCGTCCCAGTCCCCTAAAGTCCCGCTCGATAGTCTTCAGGCTTCTATCTTCAGTATTATCACTGCCGGCCTGGACTATCAAAAGACGATAGTAATCAGAGGGGAAAACCAGGTTGGGAAGCTTTCTGGCAACGTCCATGACCCTAGCCCCAGGGAGGCAGCAGACTTCCCTAAGGGTAGGGTCAGGCTAACAAATAGGGCCCTCTGTTCCCCTCACAAGGAAGTTGCCTTCTCAGGGGAACACAGGGAATTTCTCAGGGTCCTTGGTGGCCTCCAAGTTAGCTCAGCGTCATGGCACCGAGTCACTGTGAAGGAGCTGCTGGAATAACGAGACAACAACCTAGTTCTATTAAATATATATATTGCTCTTTTGAGGACTGCTGCGGGGCTAGCGGCAACACGGCAGTGGAAATCTCCGTCCTGACGTTGCGGTATGCCTTGACGTCAGCATCACGGTGGTTTCAACTGCCAGGGAACGGACCATGGGTTCCGGGTCTTTCTCTGAAGGCTGGAGGACTGCAAAAGAAAGAAGAGCAGAGATGAAAACCCACTCCTTGCAGAGATCCCCAGGCATCCCCTGCAGAGCATGCCAGCCCCACTCGACTCTTCCCCAGGCCAGGAGGAGCAGGAGGGACAAAGGAATCCGTTGAAAGCTGCTGCTCAGCAATGTCCCAAATGCAGCCACCAGTCCTTCCCCACCTGCGCACCACAGGTCAAGTGGGGCACCTTCACAAGCTGGTTCCCTCACCACCTGCCTCCATCCCTTGGGAGGATTCACACACTCCAGGAATCTCCTGGACTCTTTCCTCTCGCTATTGTGCTTCCCCATGAGAGCAAGGGCTAGCAATCGTGACCCTGCTCCTAGCTGCTTGTAGGCTGTCTCATCTCCCTCTTCGTCCTGGTTGCGTGCTCTACAACAGGCTCCCACCTTCTGTCAGCCTTACTGCCCTTTCCCCTGACTCTTCCTCAGGGACACTCAACCCTTTCAGCGGCACTGCCCAGCTCCAGGCTGGGAGGCCATTCCCTGACACCACAGGCTACCCCGTCTCCTCTCCCTCGTTCCTATGGCTGCATTGCTCCTCCGCCCCGAAGCATTTCCCTGGAGCAGGGCAAGGCACGGGGGCCTCTGCCGCTGTCCCCCCAGCCCCAGCACACCCCCCACTGCCCTCACTCACCGCTGAGGATTTCATTCAGCTTCTCCTCGCTCTGGTCCTCGCAGTAGCGCGCAGCAAGACCTAGACACAGAGACCCCATCAGAGCCCCGCTCCCCAGCACGCTCCCAGCAGCGCAGCCCCTGGCCTGGCCAGCCAGGCTGTGCCCCCTCCTGCACCCTGGAGCAAGGGCCCAGTCGGGGGGCTCTGGGGGCAACAGGGCAGTGCCTGGGGCTGCCAAAGGCTGCCCCAAGAGGGACCCAGGGGCTGGGCTCACCAATGAATCTGACGGCCTCAAGTCGCAAAAGGGTCTGAGTGGCCTTCAGGTAGGGCTGGCTCTGCTGCAGGTATTCTTCTACTCTGCCTCTGTCCTGCTGCAGCTGGAGAGAGAGAGAACGCAGGGTCACGGGGCTTGCACACCCTCTCCAGGGTCTCCTCCAGCATCCTGGGGGCAGGGAGGGCAGAGGGGCCTCCAGAAGAGCCCCCTGGGGCTCTGTGCTGGCAGGAAGGGAGCGAGGATGCGGCTGCAGGCAGCGGGCTCTGGCCGGGCGCGTTTGCCCAGCTGGGGCAAACCAAGTTGGGTCCTTACCAAGCACTCCCCGATCCTCCACGTCTGTTCTGTCTGGGCCAAGCGCTTCAGCTCCTTGCATCGCAGAAACTCTGCAGCCACGGCGAGAGCTTTCCCAGAGGCCTGCGGAGCAGCAGAGGTTGGGAGGTAGCAGCACAGCCTTGGGAAGGAGACCCTCTGTCCCCTCCTCTTGGCAGGGCTGCGAGCCTTTCCCAGCGCGTTATGGGAGGCTGTGGTGGGGGGCAGCGTGCACTGGGTTCAGTGGCCAAGGCAAGGCCACGGGACAGCCACCATCGGAGGCAGCTCACAATAAGAGAGATCCCAGAGATCACAGCAAGAGATCAGAGGCTGGACTCGATGAACTTGAGGTCTCTTCCAACCTAGAAATTCTGTGATCCCCCAGAGCAACCCTGTGGCATCAGCACACCCTTGCCCACATAACTGCTCAGCTCTGAGATCTGTACCTTTGCTACGCTCTCACTCTGGTCTCTCATGTGAACGTAGAGTGGGAGAAGGCTCCTGTGCACCGTCCTCTTCATTTTCTTCGTCCTTTGCCGCAGCACAGCCTCCACCACGGCTTGGAAGAGGCAGATGGAGTGCTCCTGCACCTGGCTGGACGCCTGGCAGGGAGGAGGACAGGAGGAATTTCAGCATTAGCGTGGCCGATGTGAAGGGAGCTCCCAGCGCTGTGAGATGCTTCAGCGCTGGATCCTTCCCAGAGGAGCTGCTCAGGGGCAGCTGCAAGGCCTGGTGCCCGTGAAGGGCAACGCAATCGGTTGCCATCGCAGGCTGCCCGCCAGCCACCCCACTTTCGCCACCAGCCGCACCAGCCATGCCCAAGCAGAGCTCCCCAGCGCCTGGGCTGACGAGGAGACTGGGAAGGCCCTGCCTGAGTGCTGCCCACAGGGCCGGGCTGAAGGGCAGCCCTCGTTACAGGGGGCCCAGCTGAGGGCTCGGGCTCCCGCAGCACACTTACGTGGTCAAAGAGTGGCAGGAGCTTCTCAGCCAGCTGCAGAGCCAGGCCACTGTCCTTCCACCTCTCCACATGAGCCATCACGTTTCTCAGCACAGGCAGGGCCTTCAGCACCACGTCTGTGTTGGTGTCCTGCAGGGCCTCCACAATGTCTGGCAGCAGGACCTGAATTTTCCTTGCCTGTAGGAAAGACACCATTTCCCTTCCGTGAGGCAGTGAGAGACCACCCTGGGCAAAGGGCTCTGGTTCCTGAGCACCAGCCTCCTGCCTTGCTTCCTGGCAGCGGGGAGGGACGGGAGGGCAGAAGAGCAAAGCCCCAGGCTGCCAACATGGCTTTGCTTGACGATGGCCCGCTCACCTTCTCAGGGCTCTCTGACACGGTGCAGAGCCCTTTCAGAACCAAAAAGCGCATCATTGGTATTAGGTGCCTCAGGTAGCTCTGGAGGTGCACTGGGTTACCAAAGTCCTCCTCAGAAATGTGATTCTGGGCCAGCATCTGCAAGAAAGAGCAGTGAGAGCCTGGCAGGGCCTGCAGGGCTCCCTGCAGCTTCTTCTTCTCCCACCTTTGGGCAGGGATGGGGCAGCGCCAGCTGGCACCAAAGAGGCACACAGGAGCTACGGGGGCTTGCCGGCCCCAGGGACCATGTGTCCGTACGTCCTGCGGGAGCTGGCAGTTTGGGGGTAGATGGGCACAGGGCTGTGCCTGTGTGCCTGAAGGGGCACACGTAGCCCTGCTGGGAGCAAGGTTTCATCTGGGAACTCACAGCCAAGCGACGGATGCAGGTGTCTTTGGTGACTGCGGTGTACCAGTAGCGCAGTGGCAAGTCTTCCATCATGATGCTTAAAACCCTCTCCAAGGTCCTCGGCATGGCCAGGATCACCTCCCACATGGCCAGGTCAGTGCTGCAAGCCCAGAATACTCTGTCAGTGAGGCTGCCTCAGCCGCAGGGCCACAAACTGGGCCAGCCCCAGAGGACCCAGGCTGTCCTGCAGCCCCTGTGACTTGGGGAGCACTGAGGGCCCAGCCTGGGCAGGCAGGAGGGGGCTGAGCTGGTGTTCCCTGGGGGCAGGGGGACTCTGGGCTGCCTTGGACAGCTGGGCTGCTGCAGCCCTGGCTGGCCCAGTAGGGCTGGAACACATTGGTGGGAAGGAGGGCTGTGCTCCTTGGGGATGTCCTGCTCTTTGCCATTGGTGTGGCAAGCAGAGAGTCTCCAGGTGCATCTCCCGACGCGGAACAAGCCCTCAAGGATGTTAAGGCCAGGACCTGTCACGTGGTGGAGAGAACTGCAGCAGGTTCTCGACTTCTTCCCTGGACATCATGTTGGTCAGCTTGAGAAGCAGGGAGTCCAGGCACTGCCGCGCCGATGCCGTGTGGATGCTGCCCAGGTTTCTCCTGATGCGCTCCATGATTGTTGGCACCTTGGGGGACAAAGTGGGAATGGTGTTGCCAGCAGACCGCAGCCATTGCCACAGCTGCCACTCAAACTTTGGCCCCTTCCATTGCTCTCTGCTGGCTTCAGGTGGCTTCTGGAGCCCAAGAGACCCCGATGTGCGAGGGAGGCAGGGAGGGAGGCAGGGAAGGAG